>NC_035795.1:0-1363750 GCF_001653235.2 Pochonia chlamydosporia 170 | reverse complement strand
TCAAGCCTTGCCATTGCTACCACAAACCCTCGATGGATTTCAGTTCGTCCCACGCTGCATCCCTAGTTTTATCGTCGCGGGTAAACGCCCCCAAAAGCTCCGGGGTACAGCGCAACACCCCTGACAACTCAAAAGTCGTCTGACAACCCTCTAGAAGGTCCTGCATCAGATCTTTTTGTGTACGAGACACATGCGTCCATATATCAAGAGGCACCTTGTCTTGTCCAGCGATTGTAACGAGTTTGGGAATCCATTTCTCCTGCAGCCAACTCTCACCTTCCAGGACTTTCATCAACTTGCCCCTCAATGCCTTCTCCTCTTCGACGTGGACTATGAGAAGTTAATACAGTTTCTACGCATCTGCAATAGGTTGCTTACTTGGAGTTTTAGGCATTGTCCGTCGATTATGGTATGGTTTGCTTGAATGATGGGTTGGGTTTGTGACGCGTTGAAGTCTCTTTGGTAGATTTGGTTTTAGGCTTGGATGTAGGCTTGGATGTAAGCTTGGATGTAAGCTTGGATGTAGGCTTGGATGTAGGCTTGGTTGTAGATGTGAGTAGAGGGATGATCTTGACGAGAACTGGGTGCAAGGAAAGTTTATACTTTGTTGAACATACTTGTGCAACCTGTCTGATTGCGTCATTCAGACAAAGCGACAGTACGTACTGCGAGTTGCTTGGGGATGACAGGTTGAGTGAGTCTATTGTTAGCAAGATGACGACGCTCTTTGTTCGAGCACTTATCCTGTTCTGCATACTTCCCGTGTCGTAAGTGCTGTGCTGTAAGAATTCACATGGTCACCAAAGAAAGACATAACCTACAGATACGTTACAGATACGTCACAGATATGTTTCTAATAGTTTGTAAGGATGTGGCTCATAACTGGGTCTTGGAAAGTCTACAGAGAGGAACAATTTTTTGCTGAAAGCAGCATTGGGCGGCCTAAAAGTGTTTGCGAGCGACATTCTAGTAAAGGGAAATGTGCCGTGGAACAGGCCAGTTTGAACAAGTACGTAAAGTTATACGAAGGTTTTTGTATGATCCGTTCCAACTGGCTTCTTTGCCTCTGTGGATCATTTTGCCCACGATTTGTTTGACGGACAGATATCCGCCAAACTCTTACCAAAAGACTGAATTGTTTCGTGCATACGCCGGCTGGAAATGAGCAAAAGGTTAGCTCTACCTTTCGTGTTAGTCGGTGGACATAATAATTGCCTTGATCGATCGTGACATTTTGTAGGTACAAATTTGTGCCGTTGAATGGAGATAAAATAAGTTCGAATCTGCCATGTACACCACCACGAAAACGGCTCGTTACAATATGCAGCTCAGGGACAGCTGGATGAACGGAAGGTTAAAGAGTGAAAGTTGAAGTGCGCTATTGTGCTTGTGTGCGCGCCTCGGTGGTCATACATGGGCTCATTCATGCCTGGTTACGCTTTGTTCTGGGTAACATGTTACTCAAACATCAACATCATTGTTGACAAATGAGCCGTCTGAACTATTATTTGGTAAAAAATATAGTATAATGAGAGCAATGCATAGAGGCAGAAAAAAAGCAGGGACCTTGATGTCCAACCATAGGCCTTCTCCCATTCTGACAGACCCCTTTGACAGACATAATTTGCAGCGCATCAACCA
Source organism: Pochonia chlamydosporia 170 (assembly GCF_001653235.2). NCBI lineage: Eukaryota > Fungi > Ascomycota > Sordariomycetes > Hypocreales > Clavicipitaceae > Pochonia > Pochonia chlamydosporia. Next base: position 1,362,109 of record NC_035795.1, on the reverse strand, counting down.
TTTAAGTCTATTAGAGCCATCCCATTTCCAGAAAAAAATCTCGTACAATTTCTCGGGTGCCCAGCAACCCAATTTTGTAAAAATTCAACATGAAACAAGTACAAACCGAAACCAAGCGCAAACCAGAAACCCATCATGCTACCTTGATGCCTTTTCGATCATAGTTGCCTGGACTGCTTTGCAATCTTCTGTTGAGTACTCTCCCCGTCGGGGTTTCCGATGCAGTTTCCAGAGACGAGTTTTCTCCAAAGGGATAAAGTGCCAAGCAAGATCCAGATACTTGCGACACGGCACGAGACGTGCGAGTTCTGGCGGAAGATCCCGCCCAACTTGAAAGATGTCATCGAGAACATCGTACGGCTTCGGATTCGGCTCCGGGCTCCTCAAGTCGCTATGGACGTCGTCATAGACGACCATAAACGCCTTGACCAATTGATCCAATTCCTCACTGGACTTTTCTGCTGCTTCAAAAGACAATATCGCTGCCAGCGCCCGTCTCACCCCAGCGATCACTTCCTCCCGTGGTTTGAGTTCGTCTAATGTGGAATCATGAGTATTGGCTTCTAGCACTTGAGAATCTCACGTACCAATGGATTTGTCCCTGAGCAGTAAAGGAAGTACAGCACAGTAATACAGCCTAGCGATGGCCAGCTTACTACGAACGCGCTTCTTGTGGGTTAGACGACCCGAACGCGATCTCTTGGATGCCTGCATCTTGAAGCTGTTGTGTTTGCCGTGCTGCTGGGAGAAGAGAGTGCTAAAGTTCTGAGTTGATGATGTGCCAAATGGGTTTCTTTGTGGATTTTGTTCGAACGTGGCTTGGCTTGAGGTGGCTTTTTGTTGTGCATTCATAATATTTGTCAACCTGTGACTTTGAGTATGGCCATAAAACTGGAAGTTGGAGTCGATGGAGATCCATATATACTGTCATGGTGGCTTTGGCAGGTTGATTGTTCCTACAGTTGTGTTTCGTGCTTGGCGAACGGGGACTGAACATACTTGACAGTGCGGAGGGGGAATTATGAAGCTGATGGGGATCAATGGTCAATGCGGTAGCTCTCTCTGTTCATGACAAGTTGGAATGGCTTGAATACGATCAAAAATTGAGTGCCGCTCGTCATGAGTGACTCCATGCCTCGTCGAAAGGGAAGTCTAGGTATGACTTTCTAGGCCACTGCACAAGGCTCTGCCATCCAGATCTTGCGTATAGTTGACATTTTTGCCGTCTAGACATGCTAATTTAGTGTAATACAGATTCTATATTTACTATCTTGAACTCCTATTCAACTCTGTAAATTGAGATGTCGCGGGGTTCTCCTAAGCTTAGGAGAGACCTCTCAATTAACCATGTATTGCGCATCCGGTCAGACCTTGCGCAAAATTATAATGCTGACGCGCTGGAAACCTTTAAGCATGGGACACTCCAGCTTTATTAAATTAGTACAACATATCCACGAAGCGGTCCAAGTGATAAAATGAAACAAAACTTTGACCTATTCATCTTGAACAGGTAAAGGAACTATGCTGAAGAGCAGGGAAACAATGGGCAGTGGCCGCAAGCAGCTTAAATTAGAGCACTATAGCACGGCGACATAGGGAGTATCCCTTTTGTTCATTCAAGCCACAAAAGGAGCCATGGCCGCGAAGAAGCGCCGAACATTTACGTGAGTTCGCGCACGGTTGAACAAAGAGCCGCGAAGAACCTAAGTCTTAAAGGTAGGAAAGAATGACATAGATTAGACAACAAAGCACTGATAATTGAAACATGCTATTTATTCAGTGAATAATCTTATGTTGTTATATTTTAGGAGACGCAAAGGAAACTTGGTAGCATTGTACCCATTGAGACCAACGAGAAATCGTGGACTAACGACGGGATGCTGGCAGGAGTTTTATACCTGACATACCTGCAACTGAGTGATTTCTACGGCTCGAGCAATGCTATGATAGATTTTCTATCAAGCCCTTTCCTCCATAGCACGTAAACCCATGCCATATTTCTAATCCTTTTGTCTTTGACGAAAATCTGGAAAAACTCTGTCAAAGATTGACCGGCATTGCAATCCTTTCGAGGGAATGCCTCAAAAAAAGCCTTGAAACCTTCTATGGTGAGCTCATCCCCTTGCAGGGTAACAGCTGGGTTTTTGGAGAGCACGCTGTGGCATATCTTGCTCCTGCCCTCTCTGCAAAGCTCCATACGTATTGCAATGTCCAACCTGACCAAGACCATCCCAGGCATAGCTTGCGTGCCAGCTATTGCAAGAAGGTTTGCGTTAAATTTGCGGAGAGAATCATAGTGTTTTCCCCAGAATTCTTTCAGCTCTCGCTGTAGAATATGCTTTTCTTGTATCTCAACTAAATATGTGTTAGTCAACTGCTCATGCGCGTAGGAAGCGAGATGCTTACTGGTGGTATCATCTGGAGGAAATTGCATTGCGAACTAGCTGAGTGAAGCGGGCTTAAAGTCTGTCTGATGTGAAGCTGTATCCGGCAGGTTCTTCCCGTAGGTTTAATAGGGGCGAGCTTGGGTTGCAAGTTCCCGTTAAAAGAATGTTGCAGGAATGCAGGTACGACTTTTCTTACATCATGGGGACCTGTACGTGCTTTATATACTGCTTATGGTCTCTTTTTGGTCGGGTGTTGAGCAGAGTGAATTGAGGAGAGGTGTAAAACAGTGACCAAATGCTAACATTAGACTGAGCAACCAAACTAGAGAAAAACTGCTCATACACGCGGTCTACATTTGAACTGCTGTATAGAAAGCTGACACTATGTTAACAGTGTCAATAATCTGTGGTATCGTTCGCCAGAAATAGCAAGCTGGCGTATTGGCTACGGATAAAGAGGAGAAGACATGTTGAAGGCCTGTCGATAGCAGTGTTGTTTGTGGCAGATACAATTTGAAAAGGACTCGAATGACATAAAAACCCTACTGGGCTATATCTTTAACGTACTATTCGGACACTATGGTATGGAAAGTTTGAGAAAGAGCACAGTTGCAGCACTGAAGATAAGCCAAGCATAACAAGAACAACAACAGGTTATGTTCCGTTCAGCAAGTGGTCTATATTCGAAACAAAGGAATAACATCATTCCCACTAGAACTCTTTTAAATTAGTTAGATCCTTTCACAAATGAAAGTATCCATTGTATTATTGTGCTACCGCTTCTAGACTTGGTTCTGCGAAGCCGTCTCCCAGGCATAACCCCGCGTAACGACATCAAGGGTGATATTCTGGTTGCTTGTGCGCGGGGAATTCACGACACTGGTGTGGGTAGACTGTCTGCTGCCAAGAAATGGTTATGACACTCTCTTTACAAATGAAACTATAATGTGGTTCGACTAACCCGCACTTTCAGGCAATGTTCTCTTGATGTTGATCGCCTAATGGGTGTAAGTCACCGCTCCGCCGAAACAGACGGAGGGATCATTATTATGGCATGTTCGACTGAAAAATGGCAAATAAATGAAGACTGATGACGGAGGAGGCATCCATGACGGCAGTGCTTGAGGCTGAGTTATCCAGAAGGAAATTGTACTCTTACGGCATCGGAGTCACGATAGTTCACCGCGACTTGACATGTTGGGTTCGGGTCTGGTCAAGATTAATAGTACGCCCAGACCGGCGTTGAAACAAGCGGTATACATTGTTTGAATATTTCTGCTAACACTAACTCAAATTTATCACCCGTCACAGTATCGCATTAGCTCAAACTGATCTTTCAGAAATATCCAAAACCCCAAAGACAACCCGCTCAGTTTCCCCTCTTACCCCATTCAACCAACGATTTCACCACATCGACTTCCTTGGAATTTGCAGCAGAAATCCATTTGGCGTTAATTCTCCATTGAAATAAATGCTAGAGCCAGTTTCTCAAATACAGTCTCTTGTTGACGGAGACGTCGTACAACATCAGGATCAAAAGTCGCTAATACTTTACCGACGCCTGAAACCACTTGAGAGATCTTTCTCTCGGGGTTATGGACTTCAAGCAACTTGGAAACCAACCCTTGTCGCGTTCTCTCAGGGAATTCGTTCAACATGACCTCCAATTCTCTCTTAGTCTGGAGTTTGTCTAATATAGATTAGTTAGTTTTATTTCTGGAACAAGGGTATGTCGCTAACCTTTTAACGTTACTGTGCCTTCAACATCAAAACGCTGCCATAATTGTCGTAACTCCTCAGTCGCCGATGATATAATGTGCTCTCTACGGTTTGAAGAACTCATTGTCACCGAGTTCCGATATGTGAGCACGCGATAAGTCAAATTTGTTGTAAGAATGCCAGACTGGGTTGTATATGCGAGTGCTGTATGTGGGCAATTTCGGTCGTTCTTGAGTGTTTTTAGTGCTGCTGCTGGTAAACTTCGATGTCGGTAACGATGATGGGAAGAACAAAGGGTTGTAGTAACTGTGAGAAATGCATGAGATTTATACACGTCGCTGGGACACGGCCACTCGCCACTTAACCCTCACTCGTCGACCATCCTTGCCACACTGCAGACAAACAGAACAGTTATAGCCAGTGTTCTTCTTGTGTTAGCACTAATCACATCAAGTGTAGCAGCTTTGTTCACTTTGATGTTTTGTGTTGTTCGGTGCGACATGCGGAGAGTTCATATTCTGTGTACGTGACTGAACAAGCGGATTCGAGATAGCACACAACAAAGTAAGAAGGCACCCCAAATTTGGACACGATATTCTCGATAAAGACAGTGATGAATTGAAGAGCACTAGATATTGAGAGATGAATCTTGTAATGGCGGCATTACATTGTGTTGCATTTTTCCGATCCATGTTCCGTGGAACGCCATAACGTGTTTGCCTTCTCCCACGCTTCGTTTGCATTGCAGTCGCTGTGAATCAAGGCTTTATAAAAAGCCTCAACGTCTGAATCTGTACGGTTCTTATCACCAGAAAACTCCGAAAAAAACACACGTACACCCTCCTTCGAGGAGTAAGGACTTGTGTTTACTCGCCTCTCCCTCCGCTTTTCGTCCGCATCTTGAACTCGCCTCTTAAGGGTTTCTCTGCCGGGCCTCTCCAGCTCCAGCTTTATGGCTGCCAGGATGATCTTCAAAACTTCAAAGGACTTGCGATCCTCGCCAGCAAAGATAATTAACCCTGAATTGAATGCCGTGAGAGACTGAAAGTTCTCCCCCCAGAATGCCTTCAATTTGCCGTCCAACTTCTCCCGTGTTTCGATCTTGACTAGATGGAACGGTTAGTCAAGTCGTGATATCGGTAAAGAAAGCTGCTTACCAGTGTGGGTATCCATTTTGTGCTTGCTGAAGATGATGGTACGGGTTTCTGTGAGGTTCGTGTGTACACACGTATTTGGATGTGTTTTGGGACTGTAATACAGAAATGTGTAAGTTGTTGAGATTGCGATAGATTTTGTTTGTTGGGAATACTAGGTGCATTATATACTATCGTGGTAGTATCCCTAATTACTTGTTGATAGATGTGGCGTAGTTGGTGGACAAAGACGGATATGTGTTCCTGTAGATGAAAATCATGAATAGAGCCCTGACCAGTTGTCTTTTGTGGTTTCCTTTGCTTGGAATCACTTGAAATGTGGCGGACTTACGACAAAGCCAAGTTCTAGGTTCTAAAGCAAAGGACTATGAAACCGTGTACTAACGACATGGTTATGGGTCTGGCAACTACAACGATCCAAGATGAGTGCTCAAAGCCATAGGAACAATCAAGGTGTTGAACTCAAGCGCATCAAATAATAAACAGCCTTTTACATGGGTCCTTGGAAGAGCAGGCGTATTATTCAACATAGGCAATCTGAGCGCAGAGCTGTGTTCGAGAAAGGCTGAAAGGCGAGATATATCTGAAGTTGTCTGGATACAAACACAACGTATATCTGATGAAAGAGCTGGGAATCATTTAATATTAGCTCTAAGCTGGGAGTCCTAAGCATGTTGGTTGGCAACATGGCCGAACAAGTTCGTCTGTCTAGTCAAAGTTGGCCGTTCCTATTTTGTTCGATCACTACAAACCAATGCTTGATAGAGGAATACAACTTGCTTTCAACATGTTGTTAGTGATTACTAGTCTGTCTCTCAACCTATCCATGTCCAAACCCCAATGGCGTTAACATCTCTTTTGTTTCCAAACCGCAGTCGTTATAAACCCACGCCTCATGAATGCAACAGCCTACCAACCTCCTCCGCAATAGCCATAATTCGTTCCTCCGTAAAACGCCGTCCAATAATCTGCACTGCAGCCGGTGCCCCATGGTATACTTCCGGATCATCTAATAAAGTAAGTCAGTCAAATTACCAATATTAAAAAAATAAACTCACATTCTTCATGCACAGCCGCGTCCATATCCGTCAGGGGCACGAAATTCTTCGGCCCAACATCAACATTCTTGTCCGCAAAAGTCACCGGAACAACCACACTCGTGAAATCCAGCACATTAATCGCCGTAGCGTAGCCATAGTACTTGAACTGATTGTGGCGAATCGCTGCCGTGGGCGTGATAGGCGCAACAATCGCATCCAAGATTCGTCCTGTCTTGGCCTCAAAGTCGCGGATCGCAGACAAATACTCCATTTGGTAGTTCCATTTGTCGAGCTGGCATTGCCAAACTTCATTGAGGTCTAGCTTCTTCAGATTGGGATTGACGAGATCTTTGATGTTGGGGATGGCTGGCTCGCCGGAGAGGTTGAGAGCTGCGTAAATATCCTGCGTGAACTTGTTACTGGCTACTCTGAAACGTTGAGGGTATTATACTTACGGTACCGCCGTCGGATGCGTAGACTCGATTGGCTAGATCTACTGCGAAGGGATGCTTGTACGGTTCCCAGGAGAGGATGGTGTGGCCTGCGCCTTTGAGTTTGTCTACGACTGTTTGTACTGCCCTTTGAATAGGGGGGTGTGGCGTAACCTAGCAGTGTTATCATGGTGTTGATGACATGTGAAGAGTTTGCGAACATAGGACGTACATTGCCGTCGCAGGAGTAAAATCCCACTGTGAGCCCTCCCGATGAAATCTTTACCCTGATAGACTCCTCCTCGGCCTGTCGCCAAGGCATAGGAACAACCTTGGAGTCAAAGTTCCACGGCTGTTGCTCAAGAACAGACGCCATGAATAGACGCAAGTCTCCGACGGAATGTGCAAGAGGACCGCATACACTATGGATTGTCTCTTGGCCTTCCATGCTGTTCGCCAACTTGGCGTAGGGCAAGCGGCCATGGCTAGGACGAATGCCATACACGGCGTTAAAAGCAGCTGGAACTCGAATAGAGCCGCCTATGAAAGGGTTAGAAGTAGTTCTTTTGCTTTTGGAGAAACGACAAGGTTGAAGACTTGCCAATGTCGGTGCCAACACCGATGACACCACCGCGAAAACCGATTATTGCGCCTTCACCACCGGAACTGCCTCCGCAGGACCAGTTCTTATTTCGAGGGTTTACGGTACGACCAAACACATTGTTCACGGTCTCGCAAACCATTAGACTTTGCGGGACGCTTGTCTTGACGTAAAAGACAGCCCCGGCCTTGTCGAGCAAGTCGACGAGAACCGAGTTTTCTGAATCAATCTTGCCAATCCATCCCGCGTATCCCATTGTGGTTTCAAAGCCCTTTTTTAGTCAGTGTTTATCCAATTGCGGAATACAAGCTACATGTTTGGGATGAATGTATTTGCCTGAAACCAAGTACTCCAACATATTGCCACGCATTATACATACCTTGATACGGCATTGATCCTTCAACGAAATGGGCAACCCGTGCAATGGACCAATCGGTTTTTTATGTGTAGCAAGGTATTCGTCCAAGTACTTTGCTCTCGCAAGCGCAAAGTCGGGAAGAAAGTCATGCAGACAGTTGACCTACAAACAGTTAGGCTGTTCGACATGACAGTACAACTCTACGCACCAGTTGATGCGCCAAGGCAGCTCTCTTGCAAAAGGCAGTTGTAACAGCTACAGAAGACAGTTTCCCGACCGCTAGGTCTTTCACCAGATCGGCGGCAAATGATTCCGTAATGGCCAGTTCCTCAGGAGTGAGGATGCCGCTTTCTTTGGGAACATCCATGACAGAGTCTGTCGACGGAAGGGACTTCAAACGCCATTCCGTAGGGATCGCATCCGATACGCGGGTCTTTTGTTTGAGAGCGACATCTTCCCAAGCCATGATGAATGATTCACAAGTGGGACTTAAGACTGGGATTTGAATTTACTCTGGTGTCGCATTACTACCGTGAGTGTGAAAAGGATAGGATAATTCCCCGAGGAAAGGACCTACGATTGCTTTATATTTGAAAGTAGCATGGGCGTGTAGACTACATGATGTGGCTGCTGCAGTCTAATCAGGATGCAACACATCCCATCTACAATGTTATCATGCACCCCAGCAAGACCAATAAGTTATCTGTGCTAACGTCGAAAAGTGGCCAGTCTTTTCAGAACTCCTCTTATAATGTTCCGCTCATCCGTGTGAACATGTACTTTGCCAACTCTTATTCTCTTTTCCCTTAGGGCCGTCCTCGCAACTCAAACCCAGTTTGGGCAACAAGACACAAACCCGTTCGACCGAATGTCCGCAATGTGACTGAGAGGGCGCCTTCAACACAAAACAAGTTCGGCGTCGCGGCGATTAGCAGTGACCCCATCGGTACCATAACTCGGAACCTTGGCTTTGCTTTTATTGGCGATAACCCCGCAACTTTGAATCCGAAGGGGCCTTAACGCGCACCCTTGATGTTCTAATGTGCTAGTTTGGGTGTTGATTGGTGTTATCAGTTGATGTGCCGAGTGGGTATGATCTACAGTGGGATGTTAAGTGCACGATGCATTTAGTGGCTGCCAAAGAGTGTGCTGTGTCTTAGATGTAGTTACTAGACTTCGGGATTTATGGTAACCGGTACTGTATGTTACGGCAGTTTGTTCGAGTATGCTTCTGCGGATATTTCCTCATTTTACTAAAACTGAAATATTGTTCGCGATTGGTTAGCTGACGCTTTATACCACGGTAACTAGATGTGTATTGTCCAGGCGTATCTATTGTGCCTTCATTGGCACCAGTTTCTTATAGTTGGGTTGTCAGATTTAAACCGCGGTTTGACGCGTTCGACAACTATGGTGCGATTTCCTGGATCATTGTACATGAGATATGTTGTACAAGGCCAAAACTCTCGTCCATGACAATTGTGTAACGGATACCCAACACACCTAAATGGACAACAGTGTTGTACAAGTGTGAGCAACTCCAATATGGCCAACCACGCACTGAATCGTTGCGACATGATAACCCGAAAAAGGGATTGCCAGATGGAATTGTCGTCAAATCCAAATCAGTTCCACAGTAAATCAGATGGACGTCAACCGCCCTGGAGTTTGTTGGCTCTGCTCGCTCAAGGCGAAAGTTGAGTTGCATCTACTCCGCAGCCATTCACGGAGTTTGAGTGTTTCGTAGAGATCAACTTTGTATACGGTTCAACCAAAATTCACTACGAACACCGCGATCAAAAAGTGATTACGCACCGAAAGCAGTATTGTGGTCTACTACCGAAAGCCAAGATTCAACGAAATGTGTCATGTTCGGGTAGATGAACTGTAAGACAATCTGAACATGCTAACCTCATATCACGAGCTCTGAACTACCTCAGTTATTGACTTGTTTTGACCTAGAACAACCCCTGGCCACATAATGCTCTTCTTGATACACTCTGCTCTCTTTGGTAAAAGTCGAATGAATCAGATGCAGTTCATTTCGGTCTGGAGGCTACAGCTCATTTCTGACTTTCAGTTACAGAGTCGTGAACTTTGACCGCGAAAGATGGAAAATAAGTATGTAAATCAGACAAAGATTCCAGATATTGTGCCACATCCTTTGTCTACGCTTGGTCATCAATTTGATACAAGCTACTTCAAAGCTATTGCAATCCCGGAACCTATTCAAACGCCGTCGCCGTACCAGCCTTGCAAGAAACAATCCTCCAGTTTCACTATACTCACCTGTCTGTCTTAGCAAATATGTCGGACATTCCGGTTGATGCTGTGTTTGCTGCTTTTGGACTCAAACTCGATGGGCCTGGCCTTGCCTGCCCAACGACTTCGGCAGGCAAGTACTTCCAGACGTTTCGCCCACCACTATTATTACTAACATGGCCACGTAGAGTACTTCGAGCTGCGGGACGAAATCGCGGACGTGACTGATATTTTGGCGTGCCATATTGCAAGTAAGTATTCAAGTGTGTCCTCGTTGAGGGAAACTTGCATTGACCACCGTCCCTAGTCCCAATGAATGCGGCAGAGGTAACGAAGCAGAGGCTGCGTGATACTCTGAAAAATGCTCCAACGACTGAGCTAGAGGAATGGCTCGCCGCGGTAGTTCCACAGCAACCTACTGAAAGCGCCATCGGAGTCCTAAAGAGAATTTACAAGCTTGGGCCTCCGGTGTTTTTTACGACTTACGTTAAGCCCGAGGAGACGAATTTCGGCACCTCAATCTCCGGCGAGTGTTTGGAGCATTCTTTCTGAATGAACACCATGCGGCTGAATCTTGGTCGGTGCTTTGGGAAGACGGCAGTATAACCGCGGACTTGTACAATGCAGGTCTGGGACTTAATGTGCTGGTCCGTGATGATTGGAAGTGGCCACTGGGAAAATGCGTTGGTCCGCATATGTGAGGGCTCGGGGATAGATAGTGCGGATAGATGTGTCGATGTGTACCGTCTCTCTGAGGAGGGTAGCTGAATTTGAGATATGTTTGCAGCATTTGGCTGCTCGTAAGCCAAAGAGAATACAATACGTGCCCAGCCAAAGAAACATGATACGATTCCGAAAACGCACCTGTGTGTGAACAGCGTGGAGCAATGTTTGTTAGTAGTCTGTTCCACCAACGAACAGCTCTATTTTAAACCTTTTGTCGCCACAGACCACCTGAATACTGCTCGCGCAGAACCAGTGAAACTTGTTTTAAAGCTGTTTTTCGCCAACTCGTATCGTCTGCGTCGTCGGTAGCATGCTTCTTCATTCTTGGCTGCTGCACACTCAATGTGGACTGATGTACACCGACATCAACTTTGTATAAATCAGGACAGTTCCTAGCTTCCATGGGGAAGGTATCCTGACCTTTGCTCAACCATGACGACGACGGAAAATATCGTTGGCACTGCCGTTAGAACACAAATCATATACACTGTCAATTACCCGCATTCGACGGGGAAATAAAGGAGAGAAAACAACCGAGCGTGACTCAGCTATGCGGACAAACTTTCGAAAGCTTTGTGCGACCCTACGCCTTCACCAGCAGGACACAAAACCGGTGCAAGAACAAGACCCGATTCAGAAGTCTAGTAAGCGGAACAATGTCCATAGCAGAACGTTTACTAATTCTTTGTCAAGTCCAAATCGCAGACAAAGCTACCGTGGAGAAACACCACAAGGACGCCATAAAATTGTTCCCAAACCAGGAGGAATGGATCTCCAGGATTCTACCCAACGACAAGGAATTACCCAAAACTGCTAGGGCAAAGGATATCTGGGAAATGATTCAGAGAGCACGGAATCCAGTGGCCGATGGAAGTACTTTGAGCAAGGAGGCGTCGAAGACCAAGGAAACATCGAAGATCAAGGAACCGTCGAAGATCAAGGGAGAAGGCTGGCTTCTGCGTCATCTGTTTGTGGCATTCATACCGACAAGCGGGGAGGCGACCGAGGCGCTGGTAACGCTTCATCGTGCAGGGCTCATTTCGCGGACAATTCTTTCGGATTATATGCCCCGTGGTGTAAATAGTATACCCGTCGAGACCCAGTTGCTTTCCGATGACTGAGGTTTCCGGTAGATATTGATGGGGATTGGAAATGGTCACCGCAGATAGAAGTGGCAGCAAGTACAACATACCATTTATCACACTCAACTACTGTGTATGAACCCCCAAAGTACAGAGTATTGGCTCCATGTTGTGTTTCGTGTCCCCTGTTTGAATCGGCCATGATAGTCGCCAATAGGCTGGTTGCCTGGCGGTTCAAACAAAGCCGCCAATGAAGTTCCTGATTAACCGCCTTTTGCGCCACTCCACGGGCCATCCCGCGATCCGCAACCTCTATCCCCTCTATCTCTCGTCGTCGTCGTCGTCGTCGCCGTCGAGATGCACCAGCGCTTACGGCTGTGGTTGATTGGGCGTCCTTGCTTCCTTGCTGTGGATGGACTTCGATGATCTATTGCCCCGCCTGAGGTAGTTGGTGTGGAATGTTAGCCACCTGGATTGACGACAGCAGGGGGGTTTTTCCACTTGGAGTTTGAGGATATGCATGCGACTGAGTTGAGAAGAACTGCGTCAAGTAACGCCGCCGCCTTTAATTACTGCAAATAAATATTACCCCGCCGCAGATTCAGCCTGGGGCCAAAGGTATTTAGTTGCCCACATTCACGAAAACGCAAATACATTCAAGGATACACCAATACGTCCAAGTATACATAGATACATCCCAATATACTCTACTATACCGTGTGATACAAATACCTCCTCTCTTGTTTGCTGACCCGCATGGACGCCTTGTCGCAGACTCGCTGTCTGTACTCTGTAGCCGCTGGCCTTGTTGGTCCATGCCCCTGACATGTTAATGCAGACATCCATGCAGCATCGCAATTTATTTGTTTCGTGAGGAGAAGTTTTCGTCATGTCTAAACTCTACACATTCTGTATCCTGCTCTTAACATGCATGTGTCTATCTGGGCATGTTTCCCGCTCTCTCTGCTCTCCTGGTTGTCATCCCGGCTGTCCGCGCAGCAGATAGCTGGGATGACTTCTCGAGTAACCTTGCAACTGATTTGGCACCCTTCCTTTCCCTTTTCGGCGAGCAAATCACCAAGCAGTATCTAAGCGAGAGCATAACCTTGTTAGATTACTTCATTTTTGCTATGGCTCCGATGGGAATCCTAACGGCCGTAGTATCCGCTATTCGGGTCTGCGGCAGCCCTTCGTTGCGTGCTTTCATCGGCAGGGCTCAGGAAGGGGCGGGAAATGCTGAAGCCGAATTGTGCTCTTCCACTAGCCGGGATGTATGTGAGCTGTATAACAATGGAGGTATAGCCCGGGTCTTTGGGCGCCCCAAGATTCTCGAGGTCGTGCATGATATGAATCCTGCGAAGCAGGATTTTGCTGACAACGGAACGGCGGGATTATATACATTTCGAGAATACGTCAACAGAAAAGACCAGGACGAGTGGCAAGGACAGTCTTTGCATGAGGTCGACGAATCCGGCCGAGACATGGACCTCTTTGCCCCCAATCTGTCTCTCAATGTCGGCATCAAAAGGCAACCTCCGGCTGTGTTTTGGGCGGTAGCTATTCTTGGACTGCTTCTACAATCCACTGTTTTGGCCTTCGCCGTCGTCGTCACGTACTTCCTGCGTTGGGAAAAGGACAAGAGTCAGCCAGCATCATACGCTTGTCCCTTGACTATCCTAGGAACTATACTCGTCTGTGGTGGCATCTTTCTATGCGCCTTTCTGGTCGGACAGAGCACAGATGAGCAGAGATTTTATAGGAACCGGGACACCAAGGCTGGGCAAGCAGCAGGGACGAACAATCGGACACAGTCTTGCATATATTGGGTCCAGCCCGGAAGACAGGTTCTTGGGGACCAGGTTTTTGATGCGTTTTGTTGCAGCGACAGCAAAAACCCACTGCAGGAGTACATTGCCTCCTGGAAGAAGCGATCTCAGAGTTGGTCGAAAAATGCGGAACTGGCCGTCTGGGCAGCTGTTGCTATCACCGTTACTGGCTTCATTCTGCAGTTTATCGGCCTGCGTGGCATTCATTCTGCAGTGTCCATGTTCCAGCTTGGCGCCATAATGATTATGAGTGCCTTTCGGGCTGCGCTTCGCATGCAGCGGCTGAAGCCAGAGGACAATTACTTTCGCACCTGTCCAGATGAGATAGTTGGGCATGAGCTTGACTGGCTGGCTTTGCGAATCGGCCGAGAGGGTATTCAGAAGGATGAGAGTTCTGTGTCTTCACCCACCTCCAGATCAACGTCGTCTGCCGGATATTCCACGCCGACAACAGACTCTCACTACTTTTGGAAATACACTGGCTTACCCAAAGCTGGCAACAGAATCACTCTAGATCCCCCAAACGTTTCTGTACTCCCATGTGCTGCTGGTAAGCTGTTGGCCTATCGCAGTCGTCTCGCACAGCTGACCCAATCATCACCCACGCAGACAAAGGCTGTGACATCTGCCACAAGCCTCGAACCTGGGATGGTCACTGTGCGCCAAGAGGCCCAACGGTTGCGGCTAGCTATAGAGTCTGTCATCAACACAATATACTCAACCGCCGGACTTATCAAGCAAGAAAAGAGGACGGCGAGGCGTTTGAGCTGGCAGATCAATGTGGCCGTCCCTGATAACTTGTCGGAATTGCAGTCCATAAACCTGCTGTTTGTTAGGGACGATTCAGATGCACCTTGGAAAATGCAAGACAAGTTCGCCGTAGAGGGTCTACTTGGGTTATGGCTTTGGTCCTTGAAGTCGGACCCAGTTGTGGAGATCGAAGACCGGCAGAACAACTTCACCATGTCCAGGGCAGTTGAGATTCCGGCACGGCGTATCGTAGCAACTGATATAAACCTTCAAGCGGACCTGAGACTATGGCTCGGAGGTGACGCGAGCAACCTCACCGAGGAGATGCTGCGCTTATCCCGTCCCAACTGTGACAATCCGAGCACCATATGGCAAAAGAGCGGCGAACAATATTTGTCTTTCGTTGGCAACAAATTGCCCGAGCAACTCGATTCGCAGATAATTCGATTCTTTGGCTGGCACGCGGTGGATATCCCACGTACAGAGGGTTCCAACTCGTACAGAATCTGGACAGCAACCACCAATAACCCGCTCTTGTCTCTTTGTTCCCAGGAGATATTGGCATCGTTCATTGCAAGTATTCTAGTCATTGCGGATGATGTAGGCGGCATTGACATCCAAGATTCTGAAACTCGCCATTTACGTTTGAAAAACACCTTAGTATCTGAACTGACAGGAGTCTTCACCGAGACACAAATAGGATCGAAAGAAGATGCACTTCTCTGCATATTGCCCTCCATCCTACATAGACTGAGCCTTTCGTCCACAGAAGGTGCTCTGCTAGCTGCAAGGAAGGCCGCAGACGACCATCGGAAGCGTCATGAGTGGAAGAAAGCCGAAGTTCTGCTGAGGTGGGTTTGGAGAAATTCCATCCAATCTCATGCCAGAGTGAATAGCGATGTCGCTCAATTTACACCTCGCGCAGCCACTGCACTGGGCGAGTTGTATCGTTGGGCGCTATGTGGAAACGAGACAAAGGAGTTTGGCTTTGCCGGGTTCAAATGGCTTCGACAGCAGAAAGGTGACAACGACGGAATACTATCTGAAGCCACTGGAACCGTCATAGATCGATACACCGAGATCGCAGAGCAGTTTGGCCAACAGCGAACCA
Source organism: Pochonia chlamydosporia 170 (assembly GCF_001653235.2). Classification (NCBI taxonomy): domain Eukaryota; kingdom Fungi; phylum Ascomycota; class Sordariomycetes; order Hypocreales; family Clavicipitaceae; genus Pochonia; species Pochonia chlamydosporia. The sequence continues at coordinate 1,346,662 of NC_035795.1, read as the reverse complement.
ATCCTATACGTGCTGGGCTTCATATGGCCCTCAGAGAAGGGGAAACAGCTACCTTGCTGCAACTGACCCAGCCGTCCTCATTGACTATGGAAGCAAAGGGACAGGCTCTGTGCAAAGCTTCAGAGCAAGGCTGGCCTGAAGTTGTCCTGGCGTTGCTCGAATTAGGAGCAGAACCGGACTTCAAGAATGAGGCTGAAGGTTCGAGGACGGCACTATCCTTTGCCGCACAAAACGGCAACCTGGAAGTTGTCAAGGAGTTAATAAGCCGGCAGGCGTTTCCAAACTCAGCAGATGCCGCACATAGAACTCCATTATCCTACGCATGTGAGAGGGGGCATAGTCATATAGTTAAGATGTTGTTAGCAGATCAACGTGTCGATTCGGATGCTACAGACACTGACGGAAACACCGCTCTATCATTTGCCTCGAAATATGGACATGACGAAGTCGTCCTGCTGCTGGTCCGAACCGGAAGAGTCAATCCATACGTGGAAAACGCGTCTGGAAAGTCAGCGCTGCAACTAGCCTTGGAGAAGAATGATCTGTCCATCGTTCAGTTACTTCTCAAGACCGATAAAACAAACGAAAATCCGGCAAACAAGAGTCCAGATGCAGCACTCCGCTGGGCAGCCGAGAATGGTCACGAGGGAATAGTACGGTTGCTGCTCCAAAAAACAACGCTGAGCGTCAATTTGGACACAACAGATAAACATGGATGGACGCCGCTATTGTTAGCGGTGAGGAGTGGAAATGTAACAATTATCAAACTGCTCCTTGACGCTGGGGCTTCGCCAGATGTGCGGACTGAAGCAGAGGAGACAATACTGCATTTGGCGGCAAGGAATGGAGACGGCACAATCTTTGAGATATTACTTCGCACCAAAGGTGTTGAGCTCAAGAATGCAAGAGATGGCCAGGAGAGAACGCCCTTATGGGTAGCGGCGCAAGGTGGCCACGTGAAGATTGTTGAGCTACTTCTTGGTACCGTGGCTGAGAACGACGCAAGAAACAGATTCAAACAAACGCCGCTACGAATGGCAGCACAACATGGCCACTGCGCCGTTGTCAAGATGCTGCTTGAGAGTAATTGTGAACCAGATGCCAGAGACTGCAATGAACGGACACCACTGTGGACAGCGGCGAGGAACGGACACGAGCAGATTGTTGAACTTTTGCTCCAGACTCACAAGGTTGACCCGGATGCAATTGACATAGCTGGGCATACACCGCTTTGGGCAGCAGCTGAGAATGGCCACAAGATTATCATGTCGCTTCTTTCCGAGACTGGGAAAGTTGAGCTGGATTATAGCAAAAGACGGCTACGAACTGCAAAACGGGACTGACGATTGTTAGTATCCTGCAAGTATGGGAGCGTACATGGGACGGCAGTCAACCCAGTGTGCACATAGCACAAAGTGGTTCACTTTGTATCAACAATCACCCATCAATGTGCTCTGTCCTGCATGCATACAATAAGTTAGTGCAAATTCCCATTCGGAGAACTGGCCACCACATATGGCCGGGATGTGCTGATGTGCTGATGTCAGACTCAGTCTTGTCAAGTTATGTCAGCGTCCGGGAAGGAAAACCCAAAATGCCAAAACAAAAAATATCCAGTGACGTGGAATATTAGAGTTCGGCTCCTCCCAAGAAGTTTAGCTCAGTCCACCCTAGAATGTGATGCTGTTAGTCCTCGATTGCCTGACGAGCCGAAAAATCATGATGCCAAATAGACAGGTCGGGAGCGACAATGGGAGATCAAAGTACTGGACCAAGTACAACGTATAAAATATCGTGTAGTGTACTATAATATGCTGCGACGTGTAAGTAAACGCTCAAAGGTAGGCAAATGCATTTGGCCACAGAATGTAGCCCTGGGCACCGAGCCTCAACCAGCCTTTCGAAAGCATTGGCGCTAGGTAATTGTGTGCTATTCTTGGAAGCATGAACGGGTCCGCGTTGAGGCTGTGACGGAAGCGTAGGCGCGATCTCGCATGTGGCGTTGGGGATGGGCCAGGCTCAGCCCATGCAAAAAAGAGCAAAGGAATAAAAACATGACAGGATTCAGTCTGGACAGAGACACGAAAAATAGGGCTAGTGGACTCAAGAGAAGCCGCTATCTTCAGCACTGCGGGAAGCAATAATCAGGGGCAAATATGACTGGGGCCGAGTGATGTGCATTGGCGCCCGAGATTGAATACGAACTATGACGTCGAGCGTGGAACAAGGCTGGTGATACCGCTTCTAGATGTTGTGAACGGCAGCTATTGTGTCACACTCAGCATCATAACGGCTATGTTGCCGAATCGGAACAACGGCAAAGCTGGTCTTGTCTGTGCCCCGGCAGATTGATATTGTAGCTGGTTGTTTTGGCGGCGGAGGAGTTGAGTAGTATGGAACCCGGTTTGCACAAGCCTTGACACCAAGTGCTGGAAGAAGTAGGCCGAAAGCGATGAGAAGAAACGTAAAGAACGAGTGCATCGAGACAGTTGACAGTAAATATTATGAGTGAATTTTCCTTGATTCTCCAAGTCTACTCAAAGACTGTATAATTCTGTGGTCGTTGTTGTGATGCGGTTAAAAAGCCACTATGGAGCAGAGCGCCTGGCATAATGGGGATTCAATTGCAAACTGTCGTTGCGAGACGCCTTGGCTGTCACCTTGTGTTGCTATACTCCGTAGCTAGAACTCAAGTAAGCAACATAAAGAAGGCCTGTGGGAGGATTTCGGCTGAGTGCTGTTTTCTACCGCCATGCGATAAAAGAGATGTAGACAACGCGCGACTTTGCCGTTGCCGTGACGAATGTGACTGTGGGTCATGAGAAAGAGACGGTGCCACGCATGACTGGACCCATTGATAGACACGGGGCGCTTTTGACAGGGGCCGTCACAAACAGATCTTCAAAAGCTTTGGTAGGTGCCCTGTTTTGTCGCGTCTACCCATTAGCGCCACGTAAAAATCCTTCAAAAGTGAATATACGACCTTTGTCGAGGCGCTCAGGGTCCCATTTCGGCAATGGTGACGGTTGAAGCCCTGGCGCTATGATGTAGTTACGAGTTGGAGCGGCGGATTAGAGTTCTATTTGACATGGCCAAGTCGAAGGGCGCACACCACTGAGTTGGAAGACGTGAGTTGTCAAGTTGTGCTGGTAAGCTTCGCTTTTGTCTCGGAAAGCTCAACGAGCTGGAGACAAAGCAAGCTAGGCGGTGATGATAAGAGTGATGATTGATGGTTGCAATACACGTGCTTCAGTTGGGGAAGGACCAGGGAAGCACTTTCTTGTTTTTGTGAGCACTTCCATTTCGTCTGGTGCGGTAGCGAGGGAAAGCGCGATTGTGTCTGGCCAGACATAGCAGATCATTGGGTGATGGAGTCAAGGTACGCCCATGATCAGCCCACAGGGGTTCCATCTCCTTGGAGGGACGAAACGATGCCAGCATGATGCTCATCATCAGGGCCAATTGAAGCCACCTTTCATTTATAAGCGTTTGCTTGTTGGTGATGGGGTCCTGTCTGATGTTTGTCGTTGCGGCAACTCGCTAGTGCGAATTTGTCTGGGTTGCTCATGGAAAGCGGCTGATGGATATGGTTGCTAGGCTCACAAGCATTAGCGCAGACAACATGGTTACACCATTCACCAAGGTACGGAGTATGCCTGCCTTTGTTCCGGTGGCTCCTGCCGCTTTCTGCCGGCGATTGCAGTTCAATTGTTGATGTCCGGAGTGGTACATGTGCTCTTGAAAAGTTGAAATTAAATTCCAAGAGCTTGGTACGGCACCAGAGGGATGAACTGCCGTGATAAAGCAGACTCAAACCAGGGTGACAGGGCGAGGGAGCCTGTCAGCATCAGCATCAGCATCAGCTACGACACTGGTATCGTGATAATATCAATCAGCTCTCAGCCTGCTCACTGACTATCAATGATCTCTGCATCAGCACTTGGGAAGGCTCCTCAACGCTGAGGCGGAATTTGGTTTGGAGCCCACCGCCACTTGTGTGTTTGATGTTGCCCATCCCCAGTTACTGACCTTCCTTGATGCCCCATGCCAACATTGAATGCCAATGCCATTTACCAGCCAAGCCAAAGCCAAAGCCGCCCCTGACCCTGGGCCTGGCCAACACAAACCGGGCCAGACGCCAACCAGACACCACCCACCACCTGCTCGACATTCTAGCCACTCGTAATCGGCTGTCAGTGCCTTCTTTAGCTTGTGCCTTTGGACCCTCCTGCCTCCGAATTCCCCACCCGCTGAAGCTGAGCCCCAAGCCTCAAACCAGTTGCCCTCGTTTTCCTTGGCTCGGATTGAATATGTGGTCCGCCATTGATACGCCGTGCCCAGACTCCGTACTCCATACATCATCCCTCCCCACCCATACTTAAGTCAAACAGCTCCCTCCTCGATTATTTTCAAAACATCCATTCATCTCTCGCTTTTCCTCTTTTGCTGGTTTGAATCTCTTGATCTCCTTGCCTTCGTATTATACTCTCCATCTATCATAGCATTATAATATCATCTGAGGGCAAGGCATATATCCATCATGTGGTAAGCTTTCGTCCGATGTTCGACACCGCCAACAGCTGCCCCGCTCTGGCCACCGGCGCGAGAATGAGAGCAGATGTTCCAAGCTGCAATTACTCTCCGTGCCGGCTTACTGGAAATCCAATGCCAAGTAAAGAGATATTTGAAAGCAGAATAGGAGCTAACGGTTTCCTTTTTCAAACAGTGGCATCTTTGGATACATCAACTATTTGGTGGAGAAGGACCGCAAGTTCATCCTCGATACCTTGATCAACGGTAAGTGGCGGACCCCTTACCTCAAGATGAAACACAGTCTTGAATATACTGACAATCTCCTTTCCTTTTTGTCCAATAAACAGGCCTTTCCCGTCTCGAGTACAGAGGATATGACTCTGCCGGTCTAGCAGTCGATGGTGATAAGAAGAATGAGGTTTTCGCTTTCAAGGAGGTCGGCAAGGTCGCCAAGCTCAAGGCTTGTATCGACCAGTCCGATGTCGATTTAAACAAAGTCTTTGATTCACATGCTGGCATTGCCCACACTCGATGGGCTACCCACGGTCCTCCCTCCACCGTCAACTGTCATCCTCACCGGTAAGCTTCTGCCTCGGCTCCAAAACCTTTACGGACATGCTCTGTCATGACATTTCGTTGCATTCTGCCAGTTGCCAACGGCAAAGCTTCTCCACTTCACCTCCTACAATGTTTATTGGCTGAACTGACCGCTTCTCTGCTACAGATCGGACCCTACCTGGGAATTCAGTATCGTTCACAATGGCATCATTACCAACTACAAGGAGCTTAAGACGCTCCTCGTTGCGAAGGGCTTCAAGTTCGAAACCGACACCGATACGGAGTGCATTGCCAAGCTCACCAAGTATATTTATGATCAGAACCCGCAGATCGGCTTCACCGACTTGGCCAAGGCAGTAATCCAAGAGCTTGAGGGAGCTTACGGTCTGTTGATCAAGTCTGTTCACTACCCACACGAGGTTATTGCCGCCCGCAAGGGCTCTCCCCTCGTCATTGGTGTTAAGACTCAGCGACGTATGAAGGTTGACTTTGTTGACGTCGAGTACGCTGATGACAACACCCCTCTCCCTGCCGAAGCTGCTTCTCAGAATGTGGCCCTGAAGAAGAATGCCACGGATTTCCTTTCTCCTGCCAACAGTCTGCTGGGGGCCCCCGACAAGTCTCTCCTGCACCGCTCACAATCCCGTGCTTTCATGACTGACGATGGCATGCCCATGCCCACCGAGTTCTTCCTGTCTTCCGACCCCTCTGCCATTGTGGAGCACACAAAGAAGGTTTTGTACCTTGAGGACGATGACATTGCCCACATCCACGAAGGCTCCCTGAACATTCACCGTCTGAAGAAGGCCGATGGTAGCTCCAACGTCCGTGCCATTCAGACCATTGAGCTTGAGCTCCAGCAGATCATGAAGGGCAAATTTGACCACTACATGCAGAAGGAAATCTTCGAGCAGCCCGAATCCGTGGTCAATACCATGCGTGGCCGTCTTGACGTCGATGCTAAGACTGTAACTCTCGGTGGATTGAGATCGTATATCTCAACCATTCGCCGGTCTAGAAGAATTATCTTCATCGCTTGCGGTACCAGCTACCACTCTTGCATGGCCGTCCGCGGCATTTTCGAGGAGCTTGCTGAAATACCCATCTCTGTGGAGTTAGCTTCCGACTTCCTGGACAGAGAAGCTCCAGTGTTCCGTGACGACACGTGCGTTTTTGTCTCACAGTCTGGTGAAACTGCCGACTCACTGATGGCTCTCCGATACTGTTTGGAACGTGGTGCCTTAACTGTTGGCATTGTCAACGTTGTTGGTTCCTCGATCTCTCTTCTTACGCATTGCGGTGTCCATGTCAACGCCGGTCCTGAAATCGGTGTTGCCTCGACCAAAGCATACACCTCCCAGTTTATCGCCATGGTCATGTTTGCCTTGTCTCTGAGCGAGGATCGAGCGTCGAAGAAGGCTCGCCGTGAGGAAATCATGACTGGTCTTAGCAAAGTCTCCGACCAGATCAAGACCGTCTTGGAGCTTGACCAGCCAATCAAAGAAATGTGTGAGAAGGTTTTCAAGGACCAAAAGTCCCTTCTACTACTTGGCCGTGGTAGCCAGTTCTCCACTGCCCTTGAAGGTGCGCTTAAGATCAAGGAAATTTCCTACTTGCACTGCGAAGCTGTCATGTCTGGTGAACTAAAGCACGGTGTGTTGGCTTTGGTGGACGAGAACATGCCCATTATCATGATTCTCACTCGAGATGAGATTTTCAAGAAGTCTCTCAATGCATACCAACAAGGTAAGAATCAATTTTGAAGTGTTTCCGCTCGCTTTCCGCCGGTGGACGCTGCATTGCAGCTATTTTACTGTTGAATTGCGCTGACGTGGACAATAGTCATTGCTCGTAAAGGAAAGCCTATCGTCATCTGCAACCCCAACGACGAAGAGTTCGTCAACTCCAAGGCGCAGAAGATTGAGATCCCCCAGACTGTCGATTGTCTCCAAGGACTTCTCAATGTCATTCCCCTGCAGCTGATTGCTTACTGGCTGGCTGTTCTCGAGGGTCTCAATGTTGATTTCCCTCGCAACTTGGCCAAGTCTGTGACTGTTGAGTAAAATATAAAGCAATTACGTCGTTGATATATGGGCCATACTAGTGTGTCTCGCGGGCGCGTCACCATGGTTTAGGCTGGGTGTTTGCAGGCGCCTTTGGCATACGGTATTATTTTTTTCTGCGCTTGAAACCATGTTTGTTTGAAGTTGCAGTTGCACGGGCTAGGCAGCGATGTTGGACGGAATACGGGAGTTATGTCTTTTTCTTTTTGTTGTCTTGGACGACCAGCGAATTGATAATGAAAAGCCCATGGTTAGTATAAACGAACCAGCAGGCATGTTAGAAGGGCGAGTAATGCGTGCGCACATGCAAAAGCTCCACGTTTGGGAGCTCACTTTATAAATATCTAGCAAAACAAAAGAATACAGCGAAGTTTATATATGGCACTCAAAAGTATTTTGGTCATGTAGGCAATGACTTGGTTACGAAGTCAAGCGTGCAAACACGAGGGCTACTGAATGATTCTGTCTATTGGTACATAGTTCTAAGCTATGAAGAAGCTTTGGTGGCGGCACTCGCAAGCACAAACCTTTAACCCACGCCTGAGGACACTGCAGAAACCATAATAGGATATGTCCAAAAGCCCCATGCCGTAGCTTTCATAAACGACTAGATTGGAGGCTCTCACATTAAAACACATGACAAGATTGAAGTCGGCCACTGCAGTCTGCCAGCAAGCCCACACCAAACTTGGCAATCCAATTCCCCCCTCGGCATGCTCAAACCGTCTGAGTTCCATAGCCCTTGATTCTCTCCGCAAAAGCCCAGCTCTGGTCTTCCAATTTTTCATCGTTCTTAATATCCACGCCGTCCTTGGTAACTACAGCCAACGAGTAGCTGTCCAAACTCCTGGCATCTCTGTAGAAAAGAACCTTCATGCACTCCTTGACGATGTTGACGGCCTCCTCGCGGGTCAGCTTTGCAACGGACTCCTCATCGGGGGCGTGGCGACGCATAATTGGCTGAGCGAGCATGGCGCCGAATCCCGTAGCCAGACTTGGTGCAGAGTACGTCGTTCCAAGAAGGTCTGCGGCGGCCAGGAAAGGAGCACCCTTGTCGTCCAGACCGGCGACGAGCAGGTGGTTCCATAGGGGATCGAACTTGGATCGTCGACGGTAGAGCAGCTTGGAGAGGTAGCGGTGGAGGTTGGAGGCGTTGAGGCGAGCGGAGTCGGGAGAATCGTAGGCCTCAGTGAGGGCGAGGTCAGTTAGGTGTCTGTCGAGGTATTGCATGTCCGAGATGTCGCCGCTGAAACCAACGACTGAGGCGTTGGCGAAGGGACGGAGACGCTTGACGTCGGTGAAGCGGGCGAGGGAGCCGTATGATGCTGGGGATTGTTAGGATTTTGGGACGCTGCGGTGTTGGTTCTGTGGGATGGGAGGTTTACTCACCGAGATTGTCGGCGGCAATGACGACACCGTCTTTGAACTTGAGGGCCACAACGGAGGTTCCTGTGACAATGGGTTGTTGAGTATGTGTGGTAGGGCCGTTGTTAGCCATGAAGGAGGCGTCGTATGCTCCGTAGACATCGTCTCTGGGCTGGACGAGGTTAGCTTGGTGATTGTGATGTATGGAGGGAACTGCATACTCGGCCCCATGCTTGTGGTCGGTGATCCATGGCCGGAGATGTGAGGTGATGGAACTGGAAACGAGGGAGATTTATTCGACACTGTGTGTGGTGCTCGATTGATATGTGAGCAGTAAAGGTTGGTCAAGTGGATGTGGAATTTGTGGTTGATGGATAGAGAGCCGATGTGTGAGCTGTGGTTGACTGCTGTCTGGGTGTGATGCTGTCGCGCGTCCTGCGGGAGCCTGCGAGCCAGCTTGCTGTGCCTGGGGTTTACATAAGCTGACAGAAGAGTTTGATTGGCTGAGTGGACGGACAAGAGCTTAATCAGTACTGTGTACACAGATATGAGTGGAGACATGTGCTGTTTAGCAAGTACAGTGTACGAGATTAGCTAGCTGCATGATTGAGCTTGAGGTAGCTCCTCACTCTCCGACAAGGGAGACCGCCAAAGCGGAGAGGGAACATGCGACTGCCGCATGCGACCCCAGCCCTCTTCATTTCGTTCAAACCACCATTCATCCAGCCCTCGTCTTTGCATCGTTTGTCTCGTGCGCAAACGCACTACATCGCGAAATTATTTCATCTACAACTTTACGCCAATTTAGAATTCCGAATATCCGACTCGCCAATTCCCAATCGCCCATAGCAGGCAGCTTACACGCGAATATCTAAACAACACCATGTTGACAGCAATTGGCAGGGCCGCCGCCCGCCGAGTCCTGCTCCCCAGCAGAACGGCCTCATCTAAGCTCACACAGCTCCCCCGTGGATCCGTGGTGTTCCGCCTCCCCAATGCTTCGACTGTGTTTGCTGCCGCTCGGCCCTTGAGCGTGTCGGCTTGGCTGCGGGAACCAACCAAGACTGCTAGCACTGGAAAGACAAAGAAGACTACGGCAACGAAGAAGAAGACCACTACGACAAAGAAGAAGACTACTGCAACAAAGAAGAAGGCCAAGAAGGTTGCGGCGCCGAAAAAGAAGGCTAAGAAGGTGCTGTCGCCTGAGGAGCAGGATAAGGCGGATCTGAGGCTGTTGAAGAAGATGGCTCTGCTGAAGGGACCGGCATTGCTTCCTGACTCGGCGTGGTCTGTGTTTGTGTCGAATAACATTGCCACTGGACAGGGGAAGTTGACGGATCAGATTAAGGATGTTTCAGCGAAGTTTTCGGGGTTGTCTGTATCTGAAAAAGAGGTACGTTATAGTTGCCAGGTGTCTCGATGATGGATCGGACAAACTAGCTGGAGAGCCACGGCGTGCAGAAAACGGGCAATAATGGGGACGAAACTAACTTGGACAGGCCCTTGAATCCACTGCGCAATCGAACAAGAACGCCAACAAGACGACACGCGAGAAATGGGTCACCGACTACCCCGTCGAAGCCATCTACATGGCTAATATTGCCCGACGCCGCATTGCGCGCAAACTCGACAAGTCACGCCTATATCTTATTCACGACGAGCGCCTGCCCAAGCGTGCCCGCACCCCGTACATCCTGTTCATTATGTCACGCTACTCCCACGTCCACAGCCAGTCTGCCGATGCTCGGCCCCAGGATACATTCCGCGCGATGAGCGAGGAGTGGAAAGCCTTGTCCGAATCGGAGAAGCAGCCGTTCAAAGAGGCGTCGACGTTGGAGGTGCAGCAGACACAGGTGCAGCTGAAGGAGTTGAAGGAGAAGGCAAAGGCGTATTGGAAGGCACAAGGAATTAGTTCTACCCAAGTGTTTTAAGCAGGGGGACACTGAAGCATGAGTCTGATGGTGTATATGTACAGCGTAGGAAGATGTCTGCTGTGTGTGTCGTATCTGTGAATGTATAGGGATAAAGGGGCATAGAGTAGATGCCATGCTCGGCCTCGGAGTGGCAACACGGGTGTTTTATACTCCAAGAGATGGTTTATTTCTTTTGTCATGTTGGTTTGGCGGTTGTCACGGTTTGTTTCAATGTACTGTACACTAGCAGGAATGAATACCACGTTTAGGACCGGCTGTGATCCAGGGTCATCATTTATCATTACCAATAAGTTTATGATATCCACCAACGCCGAGTATGCTCCAACACCCACGTAAAACCATGCATCCAACACCACGCTGTAAACTCTAACCCCAATAATACAAATATTAAACCTAGCATCAAAGCAAATCACCTCTTTTCAACACCACCCACCTCCAGAGCAACCAAGCCCTCCCCATCAAACCACCTCGCCCCCGTCCCCTTAATCTGCCTCCCACTAGCAAGATACATCAACAAATACACATGCTTCGCCACATGTCCCCAGCAATAAAACCTCATCCACTCATGCAGCGCATCCCGTCCGCACCACACACCCCATCCCGCCAACCCGCTCTTCAGATAATTCGTCAAAAACACCCAGGCATGAAGCCGAGTCTCCTCGGACCAGCGCCTACAATCCACGAGCCAGTACCCCCGTTCAAAGGGCTCGACTTGCCGATGAAAAACTGCCTTGAAGCGCGATGACAAATCCCGGGAGAGTTTTTCGAGTTTCGGCGAGACGAGGGACGTGGGGTCCAGGTCTGCGATGTCGACTGGCGGAGAGGGCGGCTTGATCTCGAGAGTCTGGGCGATGGTATCTATTGCTGAGGGGGATGAGTGGATGTGAGTGGTGTCGGATGTGCTGCGTGGGAGGTCTGTTTTGGGGACTTTGGATGGCGGCGGTTCGGATTCGGAGCGGGAGATGAAGCTGTTTGATATGTGGGTTGTGTCTTCCTTCTCGGGGAGGTTTTCTGAGAAGGATGTGACTGGGATGTTGAGAGGGTGAGAGTCGTTGCTGGGGATGGGTATGGATGACGGGATGTGGATTTCTGGTTGTGAATGGGCGATGAGAGGGTTAGATGAGGAGGGACTCGATGAAGGCGTCTTTTGGAGGTACCGTTGAAGGACTCGTGTTGGCGTTACGTGGATGATGTCCGCGGAGGGGAGGGGATATGAATCTGCGATTTGGCTGGGCGGTACGCGCCACGATGACTGCGAAGGAGTTTGTGGAAGGTGGTATTGAGACAAGCGCTTGTTTGGTCGAAGATGCGGCGATGAGCGGTTATCCAGGGCACTTTGGAAACTCAGGTCTTGGGACTCCGCGCAGATTGCTTCCGTTATGGGTGTCACGTAGTCCTGGCTGGAGGACTCGACGTGTACCTCATTTTGCTGAGCCGTCGCGTGTAGATGCGGTGCTGCTATGTCGAGTCTGTGTCCTGGCTGGAAGGCGAGATATCGGCGCGCAAGGTGTCTGTAGTTTGCGTCGTCGGCGGCCCTGCTTGGTGCGGTTACGTGCACGAGGATCTCGACGTCGTGGGGGTCCATGGCTTGGTTGATTGTTTTGAAGAGACGGGCATGGCGAAGAGACGGTGGGTGTTTGCGAGTGAGGTGAGGTTGAAGATGGTTGATATTCACGGTTGCGGGCTGGACAAAGAGCACGGACAGTGAGGTGGTGGCTCAGAAAGGTATAAGGCCGAAGAAGATGGGATGGTCTGCCTAGACGGCGGGGTAGAAGAGTGACTTGTTTCTCAGGATGTGAATTTTTGTAGAGTGATGGTAGTGTTCATTGTGAAGAGAGGTGTGAATGAGTGAGTGTAAGAGTGTAAAGTGTAAGAGGTTGAAGTGGATGTTGGTGAGTCGTGACAGGCAGCGGCGATGGATCAGTCCAGCGGGGCGCGCTAATGCGTGGAGGACAATTGAGTTTGAGTTTGTGAGAGTGTTTGAGACTGCAAGTATGAGATTCTACATTGAAATGGATATTCTAATTGATCGTGGTGATGAGATCAGATGAGGTTGTTAGGTTGATGTGAGGGATGAGATTCTTCTGCAAAACTGACCTCACCTTGCTGCAGTCATATGTACATACTACCTACCTCCACGTACCTACCTAGGTACCTAGGTAGGTAAGTGCTTGAGTACCTAAATAGTTGAGGAATTGTGTTTATGGCAATGTTATATACTTGTCCATAAACCACATGTGACACCGAAATTGATGCTATAATTATTTCAAAATAAAGCACGCAAGAGCTTGGGACCGGCGAGCAGCACAAGACTTATAAGAATAGACGTAAGTGAAGAAACCCAAAATGCAGAAGAATAAGTCAGACTCTGGAAATAAAAGAAGAAAAATACAATGATAATCGCTAGCATTCAGAAGTATAGGTCAAGTTGCCGCCAGCTATAGACGTTGAACTTCTCGCCTCTTCGAGTATTGCACTCGAGAGTCGCGACGCTCCAAACAACCCTACTCGTTGCCGTGCGAATGAAACACTTATTGATTTAGCTGTGAACTCACAGTCACCGTAGTTTCTAGAAGGTAAGGAAACATACCAAGAGGTCCATCTCGTCGTCGCTTTTCGCAATCAGTGGCCGGTCTCACTGGGTCTTTCAGCACAGCAATAACCCTAACCCTGGCGATACGTACGCGATGCGCAAAAGGTTCCATGCTACAAAGACACGACATCTATCAAGCGTTCATCCAAGCACGAAACATATGCCCTAAATTGGGAGTCATTTAGAAAATCCTAGTGTTCATATAAAGTCCAGCGTGTTAATTGACTGCCCAACTTGGAAGTATCCGACTTCATCCCCGCCGTGCCGACAGGGTTCACTAGCTCAACACCATCTGACCTCCATCTCGGTGTAAAGTCCATCTCATAATCCCTCATTAAAAGGCTGATGAAATAACTCTACATAAACTCCAGCAATTGCCTGCAGCCCAATCAAAGCCAGCAACCAGTCAAAATGGCCTCGCAAGATCACTACACGCTGCACATGTTCCCCTTCAGCCTCTACTCCATCATGGCAAGATTCACACACCAACTTGGCAAAGCATCTCTGCCTCAGAATGCGCAACCCACCGACCGCTTCCACCTTGATCTCAAACTAGTCAACCTTCACCGCAACGGAAACATTTCAGAAGAATACCTCACAAATATCAACCCCAATGGACAAGTATGCCTGCCCTGAATCCACAGTCTCAAAAGAATACTAACTTACGTGGAAGGTTCCCTCCATGACGGGCGACAAGCTGCCGTCACCTTTAACAGATAGTCTCGACATTTCCTACCACATCTGCCAATACTACCCACACTTGCTGCCCTCCCCTCACGAGCGGCTTATCAGACGCACCTTGACGCAATTGCATGACATTCAAGCACTCCCACTATCAGTGTCTGCAGAGGATAGAGGACATACCATCCCATGCGAGGCTGTGGATGAACTTCTCTCAAAAAGTGATATAAGCTCCGAATACAGAGCAGCCTTAGAATTCAAAAAGGAATTGTTAGTGCAATTTCCCCTCACGCTTGAGCTTCATTAACAGTGTCTAGTCACCAGGAACATACAGAGAATGCACTTTCTTTAGAAAACGTGGACTTGGCGGAAACAAAGACCCACGAGTTGTGCCGCACATTGTTGGAGATTTATCAGAACGAGGGGAACAATGGCAACTGGCTCTTGTCCGCGCCAACGGTGTTGGATGCTCATGTTGTGGCGTTCCTTGGGCGACTTCTCGACATGCAGAGGCGGGATTTGATTCCAGATGCTTTGAGGGAGTATGTTGACAGGATAAGGGGCGCTGTTGAGTGGGAAGAGGTTATGCATGGGCGGTCTTCGATTTGGAGTGTTGCGGTTGGGCATGTGCATTTGTTGGATCCGATGTAGTGTATGTGTGTTATTGAGTAAACTGGAATTAATTCTTTATAGAGTTGGTGAAAGTGTTGAAGGAAGTTGTAGTCAGGTAGTGAATATCTTCAAAGCTTACTCTTATCGAGGACAGTATGTGGCTCAGACATTTAGTAGATGGCTTAAACAAATGCAAATAAAAGACGACAAGTCTCAAAAGTGTTAAAGCCACACTCGGCTACTCTGAAATATATTTCTAGATATGAAGCGGCTGAGAATATGGAAAGACATTCGTGTTGTTCTCCAGCATCAGCTTGCCGTTCCAGACATTGGTGACGCAGGCTATCGTTTTGTGTAGCAACTTTTAAGCAGCTAGAATGCTTCAGACAAATGACCATACCATGAAATACCTTGGTCGATCCAGGGAAATGCATATATTTCAATACTTGAAACCTGCACTCATGTGCACCTACTAGGTACTTACTTATCCCCGTCTTTATTTACACGCAGTAATTCACGGCCACCATATTAAATGCCAACTCAACTAAATCAGTGACACAGTCAACCAATACAGCCAATGAGTGTTACCAATTCCATCATAACCAACCCAAACTCACCACCATCATCCACATAAGCCAAGACCCCTGACCCACAATCAACCACCTCATCAACCCCAAACACATCATCCCCCCCTTCAACCACCATCACACCTCAATCCTCCAACCCAAAATGTCTAAACGCGGCGACCTCGGCCGCGTCGTCGTCATCGGCGGCAACGGCTTCCTCGGCCACCACATCATCAACCTCGCCCTCACCCAATGGACCACCACGTCCATCACATCCATCGACCTGCGCTGCCAGAACAACCGCAACCCCTCCGCCGCCTACCACGAATGCGACATCACCAACTCGGACCGCCTGCAATCTCTCCTCGAGGATCTCAAGCCCGACGTCGTCATCCACACCGCCTCCCCCACGCAAGGCGGCGAGACCACCAACGCAAAAGAACTCTTCAAAAAGGTCAACGTCGACGGCACCCAGTCCGTCGTACAGGCCTGTCAAGCCGCCAATGTCAAGGCTTTGGTGTACACGAGCTCCGCGAGCGTCATCAGCGACAACGTGAATGACCTGCGAAACGCCGACGAGCGATGGCCCGTCATCAGAGGCGACCAGCAAAATGAATACTACTCCGAAACCAAGGCATGTCCCCTCTTTGCAACTTCATCTATAAGACGGAAGCTAACCAGCGCAGGCGGCCGCCGAAGAAATCGTCCTCGCGGCAAACCGCTCCCCCAAGCTCCTCACCACCTCCCTCCGCCCAGCAGGCATATTCGGCGAAGGCGACGTCCAAACCCTCCACGGCTTCATCAAGGCCTACCGCACCAACAAGTCGCACGTCCAGCTCGGCGACAACACCAACCTCTTCGACTTCACCTACGTAGGCAACGTCGCCCACGCGCACCTCCTCGCCGCCAAGGCCCTCCTCCTCACCGCATCGTCCACCACCCAGCCGCTCGACCACGAAAAAGTCGACGGTGAAGTCTTCATCATCACAAACGACTCGCCCTGCTACTTTTGGGATTTCGCCCGCGCCGTGTGGAAGGCCGCGGGGAATACTGCCGGCACAAAGGGTGTGTGGGAGTTTGGCAAGGGCACGAGCCTCATGCTGGGTACGCTGAGCGAAATCTTCTTCAGTATCATTCGGAAACCGCCTACGTTTACTAAAGTGAGGGCTACGATGGCCACCATGACGAGGTATTATAACATTACAAAGGCGAAGAGTGTGTTGAGGTATGAGCCGTTGTGGACGCTGCAGGAGGGTGTGGATAGGGGTGTGGCCTGGTTTTTGGAGCAGGAGAGGAAGGCTTGATTGCAGGAGGTGTGAATGACTGGCCGAAGAAAGGAGATAAGGCTGTGGAGGGAGTGTATTGTAAGAGACTTTACATGTATATTTTGAAAAAGATGTGCCCTCGGGCTGGTTAATTAATACTGGGAAATGCACGCACGCTACATACACCAATGCGCAGTATCTACAAAGGCAACATCAAAACATGAAGTAATGTCCTCTATTGCTGCCAACAGGCCGCCTAAACTACCTAGGTACGTATCACCAATGTCTCGCTATGAAAATTCCCACATCCCAAACCTTCACTCCACAAGCCCTTCACCACCCGTCAAAGTGGCTAAAACACCCATCCTTTATACAAAAGGATAAACATTGAACATTGGTTTCTCTTCTTCCGTTTTGAAAAAAAAAAATAGCACCAAAGGATGAAAGGGGCGTGCTTCTGTCATCCTTTCCCTGATGCTCTTCGCCTCATATCAAGAACTGAAAAATGGTCCAACACGCCATGCCAAAGTAAAGGCTAACTGCCACAATCACCGGCAACAAGAACGTAATTTCACCCAGTGACAAAGAAGCATTCGTCAAAGAGAGGCGAGAAAGTAGAAGAGAAAGAAAAAAGGCCACTCAGAACGCCCGGGAATGCATTACCGGAAACGAGCTTTTAAGGGGCGAATATAGAATTGAAACAAAAGTGGTCAGTCCCAGCTGAGGGTTTGCTTCATTTGCATATGCAAACAAGCTCGGCAACAGACTCAAGAATATAAAAGGAAAAAATTGACAACTCGGTCGCCACAAGCCACTGTAAAAGAAGAATGAAAACTCAACAGGCAAGAGCAAAAGTGACCAGCGAAGGGATGTGCAAACAACCACGAAAATCGTCATGTCCGCGTTATCGGTGATGGAAGATATGATGATGACGATGATGACGTAATGAGTATCAAGGCCAACGACCCAGAAGTGAAACTGGCTCGGAATAATAGAAAAAGAGTAGGATGAGCATCAAGGAACTTGCATGGACCTTTTGTGTTGCTTATTGAATGACCAAAGTGAAAAGGTAACGCCGTTGATAATGCATATGGCTACACCCAAAATCATATCGTTTTCTTTTTGGTGTGAGAAAAAGCGCTTGTGTGTTAAATGCACCTGGCGGCACGAGTCACCAGTATGTAGAATGCCGAAAGCGTAAACGCTAATCATGAATTCCCCCCAACGCCGAGGCCGCCGCCTCGACGACCCCAGCCCGAGTTGCGCCAGTCGCCTCGCTGGGAATCTGGGCTGTCTATATGACTGTCTGAATGGTTAAACCTGGGATCGTACGGTCCCCGAGGGTGTTGGTGTTCTCCTGGTGCAGGCCATCTTTGTGGCGGTGTGCCCTGTCCTGAGTTGATAGGAGGAGCGGACGGATCCTGGACTCGGCGAACTGTTCTCTCGCCTTGCCATATGGAAGGATCAGTGTCCACTCGTTTTGGAGGAGATCGGGTAGACACGTCAGGTCTGTTATAAACTTCGCTGATCTCGGCCACCGGCATTTGATCCCTCCGATCCTGAAATCTCTTGAGAATTTCCTTTGTCGTAATTTCCCCGCTGTTGCTGAAGATATAAGGATCGTTGAGTAATGTCAACAAATCATCTGGTACCTACGTACAAATATTGTCAGTGTTCAAGGCCTTCGTATGTACGCCTCGAGACGAGGAAAGAAGGGACCTACCTGGCACATTTCCTCGATATTCGCAATGAGCATTTCCACAGCGTCAATGACATATATAGCTTCGCTGTCCAAAGCCGGAAGCTTGGTAGGGTTCGTTAGAATATTCGGCGCGATAACCGTAGCGAGATTCCTAATGTCCATCTTGGATCCAACCTCGTCGTCGAGCTGGTGGAACGACCCAGCCCATTTCAAAAAGGTGAACAAAATTTCAAGACTATCGCGGTGGCTCTTTGGCAGAAGACAGCAAGTCAAGTGAAGGCACTGCTTTCTCCTTTCTAGATCGGGGAGTTTTGCTGCTGTGATCCAGAGGCTATACAGCTTGTGCGTCATCAATGGATCAGGCAGATCTCGAAGATATCGCTTCAGCAATGCTGCCAGTTGAACCACAGGTTGCTCCATGAAATTAACAACGTCACAGCCCTCTTGGTTGATCTTTTCGACCATTGCACCCTGCTTTTTGATATTGCCGTTCTTTCGGAATACACCCTCTACCGACAGGTCCATCTTACGCATTGATGCAATGATATCATCTACAATTGCAGGAATGCGCAACGTGCCAGGACCGACGCCATCGGTGGAATCGGCACCATCCCGTTCGATAATAATCTCCAAAGGGACTCCAAAAACGCCCTTCTTTTTGACACTCTTGTTCTTGTCATTTTTGAATGCCTTGCCCAGGTTCTTCCAAAATGTTGGTTGTTTTCGGGACTCGATAAAATTCAGTAGCTCGTCCAGTGTAAACTCATGCTCGACAAGTGGATGCATTGTCAACACCGCCAAATGGCGCACATTGAAGTACTCGAGGGCGGAAAGTTCCGGAAAGAACTTGCGAACCATTCGGGTCGGTATGGCTTCCGCAGCACGCATATCAGGATCTCTACTGGCGGACTGCGTTCTTTGGTGTCCTGGGGGTCGCATACCATCGGCACCAGGACCACGGAACGGATCCTGACGGGCGTCTCGGTCGCGCTGCTGTTGCTGCTCGCGGGATTGCTCAACAGCAACGATGCGAGGAATGTCATCTAGCGTAATGGCATCGTTTTGTCCAAACATTAAGTCGGTCGAGCCCTGCAAGTCGTTCCTTGGTTCGTCAGCGCCAGCTGAGCTCGGCCGTGGTCCTTTCCCATCCGCATCCATAACACGAGAGGAACGTGCCTGGCGAACACTTGTTGATAAATGTCGATCAAGACGGGTACTTCGCAGACGTCGAACTTCATTCAGTGTGTTTTCATAGGTTGATTCTCGGTGGCTGCTGTTGTCCTTCTCCCCACTTCCCGCATATGACTTTGACCTTACATCTGATGCAAGGAACGGTGGCGTTCCTAGCTTGTTGTTGGCGGCGGCTTGAATTTCTTCCATCGTATACGGTAACGTGCCATTGCTTCGAAGGATATCTAATAGTCGAGCCAGGGCAACCTTGAGCAGAAAAACGTATTGCCCGAGTTTTGTTATATGCTCAAATGGCAATGCCCCGTCAGTATTAACTGCAACGCAGTTGCTACAATAAATTTTGCCATCAAATGCGTTGTGGCGCGCCTCGTCCAGGGTTCTTCCCAACTCTTTCCCACATCTGCCGCATTTAACGCAAGCAAGGTGCCATCGCAACTCGCCATTCTTTGCACACTCATCCTCAACCGACCGTTTGCAATACGCACAATGATCTGAGTCTTTGGCGGAGAGATTTGCACCTCCCATCGTTGTTTGCATCAAGTTTTCGTCAGTCTTGTACGTCTCAAAGTCGTTGAGGTCGTTCAAAAGTTGATCCAGTCCATCAAAAACTCCATTATCGCGTTCAAGCCGCAGCGCTCCCTGGAGGCAAATCCTGATCAAGAGCTTGAGATAATGAGCTAATCCAGTAACGAGGGACAACAGTTCTTGCGTCACCCCGAGTTTTCGGACCGTTGTGTCTTGCGTTTTTGACAGTAACGAAAAGAATGAGACAATCTTTTTGCAGAGAAGTTTGGCTTCACGCCCATATGAAAGACCTGTGCAGGATCATGTCAGCCGAAACCGTCTTTAACGCATGCCATAGGTTGGGGCGACTGTTACCTTTTTCACTGTGCGATAGTACCATCTGGTCGAGTCTATCTGCCGACTGAAAGAGAATCTCAACATGCCAAATGAAACGCTTTGCAACAAGTACACCATCAACGTAGGCTCCATTGCTGACGTGGAGGAGCATATCCGAGATACACGCCGCGGAGGACTCTTCAAACGTCGACAGAACACTCCAGATGCGGTAAACCTTTTCTTCCATGCGCTCTTCTTCAACTCGAATTAATTCTCTGGCAGCGTCATCCTTTGGTTCTGGTGGCGGCTCATCTGGCGTGTCGCTCGGTTGTCCGAGACGGACATTCCAAAACTTGTGAATCATGTAACACTCAGGATGCCAATGCTGGTTTTGACCATTGCGAAATATCTCAACGAATTGCTTCAAAATGGCCGTTTGGCAACCGTTGCACCGCTGTGCAAACTGAGTCGAGTAGTGGTAGTGGCAGTAGACGTTGCCATCGTGCTCATAGTAGCTATCCTGGGCTCCAAAAACGGTAGAGCAAAGTGAACAGGTAAAATGGTCGACATGATACTTTCGGTCCAACGCAGTGATGTAGGATCCTCTCAAGGCTCCCCCACATTGGTAACAGAGCAAGCCTAGTCTTCTAAAATAATCTGTCTCGCAGAGGGGGTAAGGTCCGTCGCCATTCTCGTCATGGGCGGGAAAGAACTTCGATGCCACAATCTCACCACAGTCCTATATTTGGGTGATTAGTTGGAGAAGAAAATCAAAGGGTGGAGGAGGATTGGGGGAATAATTGGGAAGCAAGACGAGAGTTTGGTGGGAAAGAGCAGAGAAGATGGAATCTGCCGCAGGTTCGACTTGATGTCCCATCCTTCCACTTTACTTACTCGACACTTAAAGCAATCCAGGTGAAAGGTGCCATCAAGGGCTCGCACAAATTGGCCAGTTAATGGCTCTCCGCACTTTTTGCAAATCCTCAACTGGCCACTGGCGGTGCGCCCATTTCTTTGTCGCGATCGATTCCTCTCCCCGCTCTTGCGGGGCGGTTGCTCATCACCCCAGGCACCGGGAAAAGATCCAGGCATGCTGGAGCCAGACGTGGTAGGTTTTAGACGATATGTACTATCTGGTGTTCTTGATCCTCCATTCTGCCAGTTCTTGTCGGATGGGTAGCCCGAGTCAGAGCCCGCGTAGTCGCCACGAGAGCGGTCGGTAGAAGGCCTGCCGTGGTCCGACGCCATCGTGGCCGTGGTGATAGCGCAGCGTCGGCCAAACTAGAGGAATACAACACTTTTCTCCCGTCGTGGCACACGTAGCCGTCGATTGTATTCTGCTGGCAACCACACAGACAGACAAGAGGTTGCTGCGTCCAAGTACTGTCTCGTCTCAGCGCCAGGTGTACGACCGAAGAGGACGAGGGGCAGATCTAGCGGTCGGCATCAGCTAAGATGGTCCTCGAAAGTAATACGGATGCCAATTGAAGATGTTGAGCGACTGTGACAAATACGCGCACAACGAAGAGGCAGTCTGGCGGCGCAGACCAAGGGCGTGTAGTTGTTCGCGTGACTGCCCAACGGCTGCAAGGTGTCGAGGTCGGGGCTGAGCTTCGGGAATCGGGTGAGAGCTGGGCAATGGCAACACAGTGAGAGCGACGACAATGTGACGATACTCGGAAGATGAAGGTCGACTGGGTATGACTGTCATGTAACTTAAGGCTGAATCGTGTAAAAACAGTGAAGGATGCAGGCGGCGGCGACGTGAGCGATATGGCAACAGAATTCGAACTGAACTGAAATGGTGGTAGTGATGTCTGGTGTTGGCGTTGGCCAGGTCGAGGGGACCACAAGTTGAAGGGAACGGGGTACCAGAGTACTGGACTAGACTAGACTTGAGCATGTACCTCTGACTTCTAGTTGGGCATGGCATCAAATGGCATGGCATAGCATTTCAGAGGGGTGGGCCAGGGACAAGGGACCAAAGACTGACGGTTGGGACTGGCCAGACCAAGACTGGAAGACTGGAAGCACAATGAGGTATTAGGGGACCGGGGAGTCGCGCCAGCATCGAAGATTGAATGGCCAGGCGGTAATACCAGACCAGACTCCAGCAGTCAAGTCAATGGGAAAGCCCCAATGACGGGCATTGGGTACACTTGGGGGAGCAAAGGCGACCGCTGATTGGAGGAGTCCTTTCTGGTCTAGTGTCAAGTTCTGGTCTGGTTGGACACAGCTGGCCGTCTGGCAGTGGTGCCAGCAGTGGACAGAAATCGCGGGAGCGTCATGTCACTGTGGAACGCCCTGTGCCCGCCAGCTTTCGACACCTGCCAGGCTGTTGGGGCTGTCTGGGTGGCCTATTGATCAAGCATCTGATCATATCAACCGGTTTGACAGAAGCCATCATTTGTTTGGAATTGACTGAAGAACTGGAAACAAGAAACGAAAAACACCCACAGCCAGACTTGACTTGACCAGCAACAAACACACCAGTTGACCAGACGGCAGCCAACACTGCGACGCGGACCCCTGAAGCCAGCTGCAGCATACCAGACACGTGCATGCGCCAATTATAGAAAGCACTAACTACCGCACTTACCCAAGTGTTAAATCCCGTCTGATGGCAGGAGCATTGCATTGTGCCTGGAGGAAGGAGCTGCCACCACACAGAATTGCAAGCCCTTTCTGTGCCAGGTACCTACCTAGGTAGGTACTTGGGTTCTTGCCAGGCATGTCATCTGCTTGGAACCTAGAAAGCACTCAAGGCCATCACCACCAACTGGACATCCATCTCAAAGACCTGGCAAAGGCAGAGCCGCAGGTGGACATGGCACAACAGAAAGGGGTCAAGTTCAACTTCTTGCTCTGTCCAAGTAAGTCAAGTGCCTGACTCCCCTTGTTGACCTTTGACGTTAGCAGTTAGACAGGCCTCAAATGGGTGTTGCCGCTCCAAAAACAACAGACCTAAGACCCAAAACTCCCCAATAAAATCGCCAGGAACATTCAAAAGAGCGCAAACTTTAGCTTCCCCGTCAGAAGTGACCCCCTAGTCCACCTCACACTAGGCGGCGGTCGGTTTACCCAGCAAGGAAGAAGCTTCGACAGAGCTGTGGAATCAATGACCCCGTACCGTAATTTCCCCAGCGCCAACTGCGGAGCACGGAGTGGTAGTTATTACGGAGACCTGGTGAGGGTGAGACTCCCATCCAAGTTCGGTTTGCCCACCCCCTTCATCTCCCAGCCTACCAAGTGGTGGATGGGTGGTGCCGGACTCTGGCACTTGTTGAACTGGACAACGACTGGGCTCCTGACCCGATTCACATCGTCATACCCGAGATCCCTCGAGATGTCTACAGTACGACATGCAGGTTGTCCCTGCTGTCTGTCCGTATTGTTTCTCGTGCTACGCACTTGTTGTACTCCTGGCTTTGGGTTGCTGAGCACGTCCTTGTTTTCTTTTATTGTTTTTCGTCTGAGGCTTCTTCAGTGTCATTCGCGCGTCATCACTTAGCATGCATGCTACCGAGGAACCACGCAGATCGACTATACCGTTTCTGCTCAACATCGAGCACGCACATTGTGCTGAAGTTGGTATACGAGAAAATAGAATGAACAAACAAGGGAACCATTTGGCGGCCATCCAGCCACAAGAGCGCCAGGCAGGGCTGAAGTACTGGGAGGGGAAAACAACATATTCGTGAGGCAGACATGTTGCCATCTTCGGCTGTATGCATTGATCTTGTCCCCCAACGAGGTACATTTCTGTTGGTCTGGCTGAGCCACTGCTTGGGCTCTTCCTTAGGCGTTTTGCTTCATTGTGAATGAGGCTGTCCTCACAGAAGCGCCAGAGGTAGGCAAACTGCTGTAAACAACAACCAGCCCCATTGCCGACGAGAGACGCTTCTCAGTCTACTTCACAGTGCGACCTGCTGTGCAAGATCGCCAACAACCCGTTTGAATCTGCCTCACGATGCTGATGATTTAATTGCTTTTGGTGGCGTGAAGCTCTTGTCCTCGGGCCCGATGTCCTCGTCGCCAATTGAACGGTAGAAATTCTCCGATCTCCTTTGTTGTCATTTAGAGTTTCGGCTCTGTCCTCGCGACAGTGGGCCGCAAACTTGCTTTCAAGGAGCCCATGAACCGTGGTGGTGTCTTTTGTCTTTCCAAGGGACATTAATGTGGTGCGTGGCGCACACATGGCATTCCTTTCGTCTGGCCGATCATGAATTTTCTGGACCTCATGCAGATCCGCATATCCTGAAGCTGGTAACCACTCTTCAACCTCAAGTCATTACCTACGGAGTACTCGGTTGCCAGATTGGCCCAACACCAAAAAATTCGAATTCAAATTTAGGCTTGACTGTCTCTTTTCTGAGATGGCCAGAGGGGCCCAGATGGGTCCTTTGTCCAGGGATGCTCCCGCAGGCAATATGGAACGATGACATCAAATACAAGGAGCAACACAAAGCGGAGCCCAAATGCCTTGCCAAGACTGCAAACCTGGGTAATTGGTTGTTTCCGCCTCAGGCTTGTCGTATCTAGCAAAGAATCAATTGGTGTGCTTCTAAATCTACCCGAGTCGTGTAACGATTGACTGCAAGGGAGGTTACATGCTTGATCCCGAGAGCTGGTTGTGGGAATGAGGAATTAAAGTGCCGCCGTGGTTTTGCCCATCACACACCATCTTGAGCATTGTCACGAACAAGAAAAATTTTCTTGGTCCGACGTCACGTTTTGGGGCATGAAGAAACAAGCTTTTTGAACTGCCGAAGCTGGTGTGTGCAGATGCCGTAAAATCAGACGAAACCGAAGCCGACGACGTGCCAGTATATGCGTTTGTAGAAATATCCTGGACCCCGCCGTGACTGATACTCATATGACATTGATAGTTTCAGAGGCTGTCCAGACTTCTGTCGGCTTGCCGCAAATCGACTGCTCCCAGATCCAGCGGAGAAGTATGGGCTATACAGCTGGGACTGGTCACCGCCTGTATTCGACGTGGATGATTTCGGTCGGAAGAAGCAAGATACTCTAACGCAATATGCTTTCCACCTACTAAATCCAGATGTCAAGGGATCGAATAACCAGAAGCCTTGCAGATTGTATAGAAAACGATTGTCTCCCATGTTGAGACGGATTGTACGATGAGACGCTATGACACGCGCAATATTCCAATACAAAAGTCATGATTTACGGATACTTCGCAGTGAGTAATACATTCTGTACATTGCCACCTAAGTACTCCAAATAAACGAGCCAGCCAACCTGTATGCCAATAAATAAAGACCAATATACCTCCACCTCAATCCAAATGCCCAATGCCCAATGCATCTCTCCTGACATGACTCAACCGGTCAAACTAAATCAATCTCCTCTTACGAGCTGCTTCAACCTCTTCTCAATCATTTCCCTTCCCTCCAAAGTACCCCAGACTTCATGCCCCGCGCCATTCACAATATCCCACTCCTTCAAATTATCCGTCAAGCTCGTCAGGTCCCTCTGTTTTCGCTCCCAGTCCTTACTCCGCTTCACTTGTATGCCGGAACTAATAACCACCAAAGGCGTGTCCTTTTCTTGAATCTGGCGGCTACTCTTGACATCTCGCTTCGTGAAAGAATCCAATACTAGGCTTTCCTGGAGCTTGGCAAAGATGAACTTTCCGCCCTGTTGCGAGGATCTGCCATACACGCGATCCTGAGAAGTACGACCTTTGAAGATCGCACCTGGGAGGCGGTCGAGTCCAAGGGGAGATATGATACCACGGAGCCAGAGTAAGAATCCGCGGCCAGGTGACGCCATCGGTCCGAGGAGGTCCTCGTGAAGAGGATCAATGAGCAAGAGCCCCTTCACATCGTGGCCGTGACGTGAAGAGAATACGCGCGAGTAGAGGGAGCCAATACCAGCGCTGGCGAGTATCCAAGGTCCTTGCTCACCGGCCTTGGCGAGAGCTTCACTGAGCACATCGACTGCGAAACCAGATGATAGAGGAGATGGTGCAGTGTCTGACCATGCTATGCCAGGGCGGTCGGCGAAGCAGTATCGTGAAATAGAGCCGTTTCTTATAGCATTGTTTGCGAATGGCCATAGTCCTTCTTCAACAGGTCGCTCTCCTCCCTCGAAGAGCACAGTAGGAATTTCTTCCCCTTGCGCATTCGTCTTGTTTCCATGACAGTATACGTGGATGCGGTACTTGTCCCCATCAACGCCATACATTTGTCCTGGGGCAGAAAATCCAGCATCCAGTGATCGAAGAATAATGGTAAGTGTGATTAGAACGACGGCAACAAGCATGACGACAAAGGCGACAGTTGAGACCATGACTGCTGTCCATTCCGTCAATGTTCTTCTCGTCTCAGCACGACCCGTTAACCTCTCCTCCTCCTCTTCTTTGCCCCATTTCACCATTCGGTCTGTAAGGAGTGTCCAGAGACTCATGTGCAGGGCCCATATAACGCTCACAATACCAACCCATCCTTCCTCATATCGTGTCTGCTGGGAACCGCAAGAAGGATAATCATATCGAGAAGTACCAAAAACTGCAACCAAGGTCAGTCAAACGTAATTTCACACGACCACAACGGAATGCACTCACAGCCATTACAAACGCCAGAATCCGAACCGCCTTGCTCGGCACGCCAAAGAAGATGAGAAGAAAAGCCATGTTTGCCATTGTCAAAGTCGTAAATCCAAACGCAAGAAATCCACTGCCCCGTGTGTGAAATCCTGGCGGTGTTGCAAAGGAAGACACCAACAAGAGAACCCACCAGACGAAGGTGACGGCCGTGAAGAGCAACGTCAGATATCGCAGGATTCGGATGCTCCACAGGTTATATGGCGATACTGCGGGATCGTCTGGTGTCAGGAGGACTCGGTTCGAGTCTCTACTTGAGTCGACGCGGTTGGGAAGCAGGCGAGTATGCTCGTCGGGTGGTGCCTGCTCCGACTCTTCGGTGGACTCGCGGTGTTCTCGGCCATTTTGGTCGTCATCCTTCTTTTTGCTGAAGAGAGGCATTGTGGCGATGGTGCGGCGACGTGGTTAGATTTGACTTGCTGCTGAGGAATCAAGCCCGTATACCGTCCGTGGGAAGGTGTGTTTACCCACAGCTCAAGTATCGACAGCTCCTAGAATATGAAGAAAGAAATCAAGATCGCTACCCTTTGCAGAGTCGGTCATGAGTCTACTATAAACACAAGGTATGGTGCCGCCCTGTCTTTCAATACAATGAGGTATGCACACGGTTGCTTCTAAACGGCCATCAACACCCTCTTATTGCTCTTCATGTCCCCTCCCCCGGATCAAGAAATACATGCGCAATCGCAATTGCCCATCACATTTGCCGTTGTCCGAGGCAAGAGATACGTCATAGCCAGATTTGCTCAGAAGCTGGGAAGGAGCTGTGGCCAATCAACGGCTGCGATGCGCAACGAGCTAGTGCCGTTACAGAGACGATGATGAACTCTATTCCCGCCCGAGTCCGTCCATGTGAGTCTAGACAACAGAACTTGGCTGCACCAGCAGAATACAGCGTCTAGTGACTGTGCTGATTTCATTGGTGTACGAGCAGCATTCGTCGTTCTTTGGCGCTGACATGGTTGGACGCTCCAGCTACATTTTATTGCATGCTGTGATCGATAGTGGCTGGTGTAGATTCGGCATGGAGATGGATCTCGTTGGGAAAGCTGAAATGGGCCCGCAACATGTCTCAGATCATGGTTGTATTTACCAGGGTATCGACAAATATACAAAAAGGCCCAATTAAATACAGCGACAAACACATCGCCTGCAAGAGAAGGCAAACCCAAACGCTCCCCGCCTGATGGATTAAAAATATCAGGAGGACCAGCCCATTCTGATCCTCCATGCCCTATTGGTATAGCAACGCCGTGCTACTGACGAGGCCGTTGTCGTCCGGAAAATAAACGCTACTCGATGGTCATATCTCATAATATCTCGTTTGCCATTCGGCTCCCATCCCTGGTAACAATGTATTCACTCTACCCAAGGCGCAATCTTCCTTGCGTCTTTCGTGCTCGGGTTTGATCCTGATGAAATTCCACTGGACCGTGACTGCGATCCGCTATGCTGTGTGTATTGATGTTTCGTCGAATTCCGCCTTACTCTATCCTGCAACACTTTCTCGGGGTTCGGACCTGTCGTCGAAGTTGTCACTCCATCGGGAACCTTGCCTATGGGCAGGTGCATCTTGGCTGCGGCATCGGGGTCTCCAAGTTCTATTCCGTAGCGCTGATATGTAGAAAGTCGCTGGTGTTTGAGGGCTTGCGCAGATGGTTCGCTGACGGATAACCAACTCTTTACGCTCTTAAGCCACCTCGGCTTGGTACTGCTGTTCTTTGCTGCTGATACCTGGCCAGATTGTGCGTCTCGCTTTGCTTCTCCGCTGGTTAAAGAGTAGTCGTAGCCTGAAGACTGGGAGTACGTCGAGGCAGAGTGAGACGCGACATAGTCATCCGATGCGATGCCGTCACAAGATGAGTCAAGTGTGGTAGATCTATGGTGTCGACGACTATGTGGTGGTGTTTGTGCGACAGAGTCGGTTCTCGACACTGACACCGACGACTTTTCTCCTCTCTTCCCCATCTTGACCCCCGCCGCGGGTATTTGCACAGAGAGCTGGTTGCTATGATGTCGCAGGATTGGAGTAAAAATTGTGTGTGTTGATATTGTCTTTGCTGGTAACAACGGATTTAGAGGCTTGATTTCCAACTCAGAAAGGTGGCGTGCTCTGGTTGAATCTTGTGAGGAGAAGACAACTCTAGTCGTTCATTTGAAGGCGAAACTGGCGGAGGGGTGTTGAAAGTGTTGAGGTAAGCGAAGGAATTATGAAAATGGTTGATAAAATGTCGGCAAAGTCCGAGCGACGGAGAATCCAAAGGATGATGAGAAATCGCAAAATTGGGTACACAGTCGCAAACTCGCAAACTCGCTGGACCAACCAGCCGAATTATCTCACCAACGACCTTGTCAAGTCCGGTCCAATCTGTAACCACCGCAACCACGACTCCTCAGTCGAAAAGAGCACCAAACGAACAAAGTGAACAGCAGAGACCAATGCTGACACTCTGCACAGAGTATGGACGCCGGGGACAACAAAAGGAAAAAGGAAAGCGAGGCCTCGACCACCACGGTCACCCATCTATATTAATAGTCAGATGCGGAGGGCCTGGGTCCTTGCAGCCAAGAGTTCTGGAGGCTTGGGAGAAAAGTATTTCGTTTTGCTCCGGCGCCAACGCCTTCTTCCCCCCATCCCCCTTGCGCCAACTCCCAACGGCAAGCCTAGGCCAACTTTGGATGCGCCTCTTTTGTACATTTATTGGCAAAAAAATAAACAAGCACATGCATTTTCCATGTCCGAAGCGAAAACTGGGCCGGCACCAACCGACGAGGACATCCTACCAGCGACTGCCACCTTTGTTTGTTCGGCCCCCGGAAATGGTGCCGTGGGAAGAGTGAGCATCCGCTCGCTTGCATAGTGGTTGGGTTTATCCTGAATATTTCCATCCAGTGGTATTGCTGATGCGAAATTGGCTCGTCAATGCAAGAACGTCGATAGACGTGTTCTGGGCTTGTTGGTCGTTGATTGTTGGTGGATTTCGCAGATCGGACATCCCTGCGAACTACTGCTGAAGAACAGGGTTCATGGGTCAGCATGCTAGTGGTCTAACTTCTAGAAATGAGCTGCTGAGACACACCATTGAATGTATGCCTGTCGCAATGATGCCAGGTTGATGGGTGGCGTGCGAAAAGAAAGTTGTTGTCGCAAGCTGGGGATGTTGAGGAAAGATGGAGATGCTGGTGCCACCAGAATCACCATTTTTCGGTGCACACACCCCATGGGGACGAGCAGAGCAGGCGAGATCTTGATGGCTTTGGTAAATTCAATTATTGCGCAGCTGTTGTGCTGATTAGTCGACTTGGGAACTACTTAAGTAAGTTTGCATTGTACGAAATTCTAACCGAAAAGTGCGTGTTTTTCGGGTCAGAAGCCCAGATTACCACTGCTAGGGTTGTTGCATACAAGGTGCGTAAACCTGGTGTCTGGTTTCCTTCAGCCATTCAACCAACCGACCATCGTCTACCTCGTCTACCTCATAAAATCTTCCAGGCATCAAATTTCACATCTTCACTCATCAGGGCTCGGCCGAGTGTCCAGCTCCAACAACGATAAATACATCCGCACATATAGCAGCGACCGTCTTCTTGTACTGTGTCGAGGACGTTCGTGGTTCTTCCGGGCAAACAGCATCATCTCGCTCAGCCCGACATTGTCACAACTATTGAAATATTGTTGCCTTGGCGGACAAGGGTAAGTGGCACCTGAAGCTTGATGGGCAGAGCGAATTGGTCGAGTTAGCTCTATGCGAAGCACCATAAGCTTGCAAAGGAGCTCAGCCCTACTCGCCCGACCGCGCTCTTCATCGTCTTTAGCCAGAATTGAGTATGTCGGTGGATCCGAAGGACGAGAGTGAAGAGACGTGAAAGTATATTGAGCATAAATATAACCATAATACACTTGGGTATATATACCCGTAAATGAGACTCGAATTTGGAGAAAGCAACATGTCAAACAAGTTAACAGGATATCAATCAGGTAGCAATATCGCATCACCAGGAACAAGATGAGATCTTGGCGGCCTATGCCCTTGATGGCGCTGACCCTCCCTTCTACCAGCGTCGCCAGCGTCCTCTACCCGCGTGGCTGTCATGCTGACAACTGCCTTCGTGCTGTTGAGAATCCCACAAGGGCAGCAAGTGCATCGTCCTTGTGCTCATCTATCCTGGAAACATCTCTCGCGCCAACCGCCACTGCTTCTCTACCTGCTTGGCTTGGTAACTGCGGCACCACGAGCCAGATATCAAGAATTAGCAGTGCCTGTGCCTGTTTTCTGGCCTCAACAAGTCTTGTACCAACCTCTACTTCGACTCAAAGGGACAGTTCTACATGTCCCACCATCCCTCCTCCTACCACAACCATCACATCTACCATCACCAACATACTCACCTCTACATGTGCGGCTCCCTCCACCATCACAATTGGAGGAACAACAGTCACTCTTTCAGCCAGTACGGAGACGGTAACAATAACGCCATCCACCAGTACCGTCACTTCAACGGTTACCTCAGCCTTCACTTCGACTATTGCCACTCCTGAGCCATCATCTTGTGGCTCCATTCTTGGCAATCCCGCCTTTGAAAACCCAAACAGGGAGTTGTTTCCATGGCGAATTGCCACTGACGGCCTTGGCGGCCCAGGAACCGGTGCTGGCCTCCAACAGGACAGTCCAAATAGCAACGTATACTTCGTCTTTAACTCTGTGCGCGGCCAAGCCAATCCGTTGATAAGATTGTGGCAAGGCATCTCAACATGTGCTGGCACTTATAGTGTACGCTTTCGTTTCAAAACTGGGAGCACTGGTGGATGGACTTTTGTGGCCGGTATGGCCAATACAGCATTTTCGTTGACTTCAACGCGTGCCGAGAGGGGCGTGTGGACGAACGTTAATCTTGGAACATGGGCCCTGGGTGATGGAAGTGGTGAGTTTCGCTTTGAAGTCCGAGCTGCGGGCCCAGGGACGGGGCAGTCGGTGGTATACATCGATGATATTCTGCTGGTCAAGATTTGATCTTTGGCGCATAGTTCATGAGTTAGTATGCGGCAAACAATGTCCAAATCGGCATCTCCTCCTCCATTGCTCGTAATCGCAATACAAGAAAAATTCCCATTGGCTGTTTTCCAAAGTTTTGGCTCTATGAGTTCACTCTCGCCGATTGATCTTTCGGGGGGAGATTGTGCAGTTGCCCGGCGGTGCAAGTTGTTGTCCTCAAGTCTTGGCCAATTCGATGTTGCTAAGTTCCAATTCAACAGGGATTGTGGTAGCCACTTGACAGCCCGGCTAGATTTTGTCGTTGAGGTCCGTGCTTCGGAGATTCCCAGCAGATCCATGCCCGTGTAGCATCCCGTTGACCCGCAAACTTTGACAGTTGGAGGATGGACTGTTTGCTAAGCGCCAGTGTCGCTGGCTCACAATCAACGGAGGCCGTGATTATCGAGTGTGGCCGCTCCAGCACTCCGCTTAGTTTCTTGGTTCGGATACACACTCTTCAGCCATAACCACGGAAGGAGACAGTATTATGCATACCTATGTACCAAGGCTCTTCATCTCGTGCAGATGTCGTCAACCTGACGGCACCATGCAGGCCACTAGCAGCATGGGTGCGGTCGTGTTGCTTGCGTAATTTCGTGGCCCTGTGAACAGCTGCCAGCCACCAATTTGTTGCTCATGGTCATTCTCACTGAATGACACCAGTAAGAAATTGGCTGTCTGAAGCAAACTGAAATAACATGCGGATAATTGGCAGAGAGGATTCATGCACATGTCAGTTTGCTACCTCCATCATCTAAGCGTGTGCATGGTGGACAACATTGAAAGTGAAAGTGCGGCTCACGACTCAAAACTGGGTCCCAGGCAACCACAAGGCGAGTCGTGGCAGTTCGCCATCCGTCACCGAACCTTGTCCATCGTGGAACAAAAGACGAGACCAGCCGGACCCACCCAAGCACCAGAACCCCCTCCACTTTGAGTGGCTGCAGCCGTTCAGCTTCTCAACCTCGCATTGTCGCGCAACACATTTGCCTCTCAAACACCAAGCGCCGATATCTTGGTATCTGGCCGAGCGTGGCTTGAGTCACTCGACATCGTGTAACCTCAGAAAAGGGAGTTTGCGAGCATCCTTCAACAAACCCTGGTCAAACCTTTGCATCCGCCAATCCGGTATCCAAGCCAGCAAGCAGGCCGTCGCGGCGCCAAGAACCGGCCAGTGCCTGCTCTGACGTCCCGCCTCAGCAACTGCCTGTCACGAACAGATTCCTTTGCCGAACATTGAATTTGTTTCGCAAGCCAGCCAGGCCAAACCAACTCGCTGTGCAGTGCGGCCACCATCTACAAA
The DNA here is from genome assembly GCF_001653235.2 of Pochonia chlamydosporia 170. NCBI lineage: Eukaryota > Fungi > Ascomycota > Sordariomycetes > Hypocreales > Clavicipitaceae > Pochonia > Pochonia chlamydosporia. The sequence goes on along the minus strand of NC_035795.1, from coordinate 1,313,792 downwards.
CCCGCGTCATCACCTCATTTGAGATACTCACGGCCGGCTCAGCTCACTCTCACCATGCCTGCTCTCACAATCTCAACCGACAAACCCACCCGGTCCCGGTCGACATCCCCCGTTCCTCCTCCCATGTCCCCCATCACGCCTCCCCTAGCTCCGGCAAGACTTTCCGACGCCCATCCACCTGCAGGAACTCTTCCCCCAGCCAGACAGACATTTACCCATTCATCACAGCCTTCGCAGCAAATAGGCATTCCGCCACCTCCCCCGGAACCCATCGACTTTGACTCGAACCCGGACGTAATTGCTCTCAAGTCTGCCATATCTGTGCTCCAAGTCCAAAAGAAGCGAGCAACGGGAGACATACAGGCGTTAAACAGAGTCAGGGACGAAGCCTTGGAGGATCCGGAGTCCTTCCTGAAAGACCTGGCGGCAGGGAAGGTGAAACAGCGAGATGACTTTGTCTTTGGAGCTGTCGACAGCGATGACGAGGAGATGAAAGATGACGACTCAGACAGCAAGCGTTCGTCTCGACAAGAGGAAAGCTCTCAGCCAAGAGAATGGTCGTCGCTACCGAAACCTCAGGATGTCGTGCGCTGCCCTCCCGTAAACTGGGCGCAGTATGCTGTCGTCGGCGAATCGCTTGACAAACTGCACGCGGACCAGGTGAGCCGCCCTTCTCAGGGATCACCGGCCGTCTTTGGGTCCAACGGCATGTATGATTTGAAGAATGAGGGGAAGCAGGAAAAATATGCTGGGGTGGCAGCACCATATGCTCCCGGCAAGGACAGGATTGACCGGAAGTCAAAAAACAAAAAGTGATTGGGAGGTTGGAATGATGCGGCGGGGTTCACAGAATGCCTTGAGTTGTGGATACGAATAACTTCCAGGACTTGTTATGATTGTCACGATATAGGATAAATGAACGGCGTCTTGGGTTAGACTGGTTTACAAGGCCCTGGGTCACTGATACTGATACTGGGACTCCTTGTATGATATTATGACGAGCAGTCACTTATTTTAGTAATGTCACGACTGCAAGATGATTTTGAATACAGAGCCATAAACTGTCGAGTATTGAACTACTGCTAAAACGTCCAAGTTCGTAAGGAACTTGTATATCATCATAATAGCTAGCTCAACGATGCTTCGTTGTACGTATACAGCCATTTGACCTCTCACGCTTCCCCAGAAACGTATTTGTCTGAGTTATTGGCCCTCAGTAAGATATTAGTAGCTCTAATACTCGATTTCACATTCCTGTGATGCCATCCAATAGGGCTTTGGTATCCCCGTCACTTGACAAAAAAATACATCGCCAGACCGAGACGATAGATAACCCGCCCAGAATGATGCAAGTCATGATTCGTAGCATTTCCTCTATTGGAGAAGATGACGCTGTATGTTATTCGGGAAAATCTCTGTTCACAAGCGTTAGAAATAGCTTTACATGCGTTGGTGGGAAGGGTACAACGCGGTGGACAAGACTCACTCCATGCTCTGCTGGACTGAACGCCGTAGACGGCGGTTATACTGCTTCTTATCGTCCTTTCCGCTGCCCCAATAGAGCTTGGTTGCTTCGGGGTTGACAATCATTCTGGGATCGTAGGCTGGCTCGTCCTCTTCTAGTGTCGCTATGATGGCCTCAATGTGGGATTTGACATCTTCGCGCTTCAATGGATTCGGTATGTAGCAAGCCGTACCGTCGGGTGCAACGTGATGGTGGAATATTTTAGTCTCAAACTTGACGCGCGGTTGTTCGTCAGGGAATCGGGTGCTGAAATTCATTCTGATGCGGAACAAGCCGCCGTCGAGGTTGGTCATGGGTCGACCAAAGTAGGTGATTATCCACACAAAGGGGTTGCCGTCTTCGAGCGTCACATCGTGAGGCATGTCGCTCTTTTTGAAGTAAGCCGTGGCTTGCTCATACTGATGCTGTAGGTTGACGGCGACAGTGGACTCTTTGGCAACGGCTGCCAGACCTTCTTCCGCCCAGGCATCTGGCTCTGCGTCAAGCTTGGCTTTAATATTGCTAAGCCGTCGCTCAAGATCGGGGTAGTTGAATTTTCCCTCCATGCAGTTATTGCCTGGCATCTCGAACGGCATCCGCACAAAGTTATCCTGCAGCTTGACCTCTGACTTGCCCTTGGTGATTGCATCCAGATACGATTGGTGGTACCATAGGAACCGTCGTTTGCAAAGATCTTTGAATGGCTCGAACGGTACATTGACTTCGTCTTCGTCATCGGCGTCCTCGTCCTTAGCGTACATTTGTGCACTTGCACCAGTAGGGCTCAGGCCCAGGTAGGTTTCTAACCGCTGAATAACAGAAATGCGTAACGATTCGTGGCGAATCTGAATTTGGAAGGTGAGCGGTAAGTATTGCAAATAAATATTGCAAAATGCGGTGATACTTACTTTTTGTACATAGTCTTTTTGGTACACCTTGTCTGACTCCTCGTTTGCATCCTCGAATCCAGGTTCGTTTTCATACGGGTTTGAGGACAAGAGGCTCTGAATGGATAGGAGAATAGACTCAAGGCCCTGGGCTGATGACCATTCTTCTCCTCGTTCTCCGCGCCATGTTCTGCGAAGACGGAAAACGGTGCTGTCAACTTCATGTGTTATATCTTGGGTAGCTGATTGTCACTTACCCCAATATCGACCTACAAGGTGAGATTAGTATTAGGTATGATGTACCACAAAATGGCAGTTACCTACAAGCAAACTTTGCCATTGGCATAGATATTTGGGTTCAGTCGGCATCTACCGCCATTGGTAGTAACGCATTGCACGTTGGGTGACTTGGATGGGTACTCTAGAACTCGTTAGGCATTTCGGGTCAAGGCTGAGTCGAGAGAAACCCGGCAGTAGCGGATATCGAGGTTTACCTCTGCTAAAACGAATGGCAAACTGTAGGAAAGTTGTCAGCTAACATGCGTCTCATGATTGCCACAATTTCGGGAGTTATACTTCAAAGAAGCCAAATTCGTAAGGGGTCTCGTGAGGACCCATGACCAAAGCCTTTACATTGCGGACATCGATATCACGGCAGGCGACAGCGATGGCTGTTTGGCAATCAAGCCAAGGCAAAATGTTAGATAACGCTGGCAAGAGTGATGCAACATTTCATCGTCTAGTGCCGGATAGAGATACGTACCAAGATCAGAGCCTCTTTGAATGTCGCTCAGCTCCTGCAAAGCAAATTTGTTTTTTATCAGCCTCGTGAATCGAATTGAACCCCGCGATGAAAGCACCTCCCAACCAGACAGCGTCCAAGCTAACTTGACTTGTCCTCATGGAATGCGGGGCATCAGGCAGGCATTGAGTTGCTCGGTGCAGGATCACAAACCTTGGAGATCCGAATAATGGACTGATCCATGGCGACTGAGCCTACAAGAGGTAGGCACGATTCTGAGAGGAAGATCCAGTGGCAAAATGTGTGTTAGAATGAATGAAGCACGATGCATGAAAGAGGAAGTGATGGCACTGATGGGAGGTGGAATGCGAGGACAGTTTTGTGTCGTCGACTGGAAGTGGGATGTGAAGGCACTTGGGGGGGTCATTTGAAGGCTGTAAGTGGTAAAGTGGGCTCTTTGCTGCTTGGACCAGGCTGCCACAGTCTTCAGAGTTCAAACGGTCAACTGGTCTGGTCTGGTTTGGTTCGTGCAATGCTTTGGGCAGGTAAGTCCAAGCAGGGAGCCGAACACACGAGCACACGAACACACCTGATCATCAATGGTCCGGTTGTCAAGGTACAATCCAATGCAAGCTGGACATAACAGGCAGACGACTTGCAGTGAACATGGTCAGAATCAGTAGATCCGACGTCATGGCATATTTGAAGGACGGCAGCCTTGTTGGCGCCCAGGTCCCTGATGAATGTCAGACATGGGGGGGGCCTGGGGGGGGGCTGACTCCGATAGGCATCTTGGCTTGGCCGGACCCGGCTTTTGTTTGGTGTTTGGTGTGACTCCCATAACAGTTGGGCATAGCAGACAGGCCAAGTCACCCCCAAGCACCTAACTTCTGAGTTGGGGGCTGATTGGATTAATGTTGACTCGCCCAGCCCCGTCCCCTTTAGCCAACCCAACCAGCTGGTAGCGGAGTGGGGTCTGGTCTGCTGGTGCTGGTGCTGGTAGATGCAACGGGGTTCGACATTGAATGTTTCCAATTGCACTTCTTGACATTCATGTCCAAACATTTGAAGTTCAGCTCCAGCCTAGACTTGACAGGACTGAATTTTGAACTCAATGTTCTCCAATAGTCATTGCTACTTTGGAACTAGGCCAGGACTCAGAACCCACAGCTTCGATCAATATTCAACCTACAGCACTCAACAATGAAGGTGAAGCTCTGCAGGCGGCCGCGTCGCCCGTGTCAATACGGTCACTAGCCGATGGCTCTTCCATGCGGTCATCCGCCTACATTTGAACCATTGATCCATGCAGCTACATGTACCCCATGTTGATTACTGCAGCTTGCATCCGGCAAAGGCGTCTGGACTCTCGAGACTCTCCGTGTGCCTCTGCCGATGCTGATGCCGATGCCGTTGACTGACATCGAGTTTCACCCAGGCCAATTCACTTCAATGCTACAACCCGACCTGATTTGATTGGACCACCAACATTGAAGACACCCAGCACTTCTAAGCTGGTGTAGCATTGGGTGCTGTTTCGTGTCATGTTGTGTCTGGTTGGGTGCATGTAGTGCAGGTGGCCTTTCATGTTTGATGTCAGGACTCAGGAATTTGACCGGGGATACTCGCTGCCAGCACTTACCTCTGACAGCTTTGCAGCTATTCGTAGTTCACCAGCGACCAAGATTTGATAACTTGAGTTGTCCTCTCCTGTATCAGGTCATTGCTACTGGAGACATCAATCATGTAAAACATCATGTCCTGCATATCTTATTGCATTGATGAGCGCCTCCATTTACGGCCCAATTTGCAACTCCCGGCACGCCATGTGCTGACCAGCATACGCACACACTACTGGTTCCAGCTATCTGGTTTTTGTCTCATCGGCTCCCTTCCCTTGAGTTGGGTTTTGCATCTGCAGGTGATGACGCTGCATTTTGAAGGTCCAGTTTGCTGCATGGTCAAGTCCAAGTTAGTGTCAGCTGTCCGCGACGAGTATGAGCTTTCTCCCTGGCCAAGACGATGGTATCTAAAGCACGAAATGATGACAAGGGCAATAATGATGAAAATGCCGTACACTGTTTCCAAGTTCCATGGCCCAGTAATTTGTTCAAACGTGGCTGTGCACAGCAGATCCCTTTATTCAACCTGAGTCTCAATGAGAGGCGATGCGGGGCGTCTTTGCCCTTGACCAGTGCAAGCAAGTGCAGCGAGTGCAGTTTGGTGTGGACTCCAGCTGTCGTTCAGCAATTGAGCTGTGCTGCAGCTGCCAACTGCCACTCACGCGTCTCAACCTCGACGTGACGCGTTAATCGATTTTCTGCGCATCAGTTTCCACCACCCATTCCACGACGCCATACAAACGGGAACGAACGTCCATGACGCTCGAGACCTGCACACTCCTAATCTCGTATCCTTCAATTCCATCCTAACAGAAACCTCGATCGCAGAAAATGGCCAGTTTCTTCGATCTAAAAGCCCGAAAGGCCGCCGCCGCGACCAATGGCTCTTCAGACCAGAAATCTCACAAACCAACCGAAACCAGAAATCAACCTTGGGTCGAGAAATAGTGAGCACCTTCTTTGACCCCAAGAGCAGCTTCAAATACTCAAGAAGCCACCTTTGATTTTATTTTATTTCTTCTAACTATCATTTCCCAGCCGACCCAAAAGCCTCGACGATGTCACCGCTCAAGATCATACCGTGACCGTCCTCCAAAGAACTCTCCAAGCCTCCAACGTACGATTGACCTAGAATACCCGCTCAAAATAACACACATGTGCATAAATCACTGATACCACTCCCATAGCTCCCTCACATGCTGTTCTACGGTCCTCCTGGCACCGGTAAAACATCCACAATCCTCGCACTCGCCAAGGAGCTATTCGGTCCCGAGATGATCAAGTCCCGAGTCCTCGAGCTCAACGCCTCCGACGAGCGAGGCATCTCAATCGTCCGAGAAAAGGTCAAGAACTTTGCGCGCATGCAATTGACAAACCCAGCCCCCGGATACAAGCAAAAATACCCCTGCCCTCCATTCAAAATCATCATCCTCGACGAAGCCGACTCCATGACACAAGATGCCCAGAGTGCGCTGCGACGAACCATGGAAACATACAGCAAGATTACTCGCTTCTGCTTAATCTGCAATTACGTCACCCGAATCATTGACCCGCTGGCCAGTCGTTGCAGCAAGTTCCGATTCAAGAGTCTTGACCAGGGCAATGCCAAGAAGAGGTTAGAGGAGATTGCTTCCGCGGAAGGTGTAGCGTTGGAAGATGGCGCCATTGATGCTCTTATCCGGTGTAGTGAGGGCGATTTGCGTAAAGCGATTACGTTCCTGCAGAGTGCAGCGAGATTAGTTGGTGCGAATGCTGCCAAGGATGGTGGTGATGATGAGCAGATGGACGTTGATAAGAGGCCTGTGGCTGTCAAGATTGTTGAGGATATAGCGGGTGTTATTCCGGAAAGAACAATTGGTGAGCTGGTTGATGCTATGCGTCCGCGTGGTGTGGGACAGACTTATCGCTCTGTGTCAAAGATTGTGGAGGATATGGTTGCGGATGGATGGAGTGCAACTCAGGTGGTTTCACAGGTATGTGCTTTCTTTCTCATGGTTGGTTGTGATTTCAGAGACTAACATGTGAGATAGCTTTATCAAGCCCTGACGACGGACGAGACGATAGCAGATGCCCATAAGAATAAGATTGTCATGGTCTTTTCAGAGGTTGACAAGAGGCTGGTGGATGGAGCGGACGAGCATCTGTCGATTCTAGATCTCGCAATGAGAATATCGGCCATCTTAGCTAGCAAATAGATGATGCACAGTTTTATAACGTATTGGGCATTCGGAGTTGGGGTATATATGGGAGTGATATAGCGTTAATGCTCAAACACGCCAGTTCCATGTAGAACATAAAAGCAGTCCTCGGAAGAACCATGTCTAAATCAAGAAATGAACTAAGATTTCATCATGCTGCGTTATCATGGCCAATCAGACCTAGATTCCCGTGAATCTTAGCCCAGGGATCCCCCTTATTTGGCTGCAGCGCCTTCTTCTTCCTGGGCTGCTTCTTGATCCCCTGGCCCTGCAACCACATGTCATCCTCTGTCGTATCAACCTCATCCACCTCCTGCTCCTCCTCCAATCCCAGCAACATATCCATCTCGTGGAGAGCCTCCATTGAACTCTCCAGCGCCACCTGCCCAACCTCTATCTTCTCTGCTACCGCCTCCAGCGTCCCAATCTTGGCGGCATCAGCAGCAAACACCCACGGCTTGATCCGACTAGCAATATCAGGTCGCTCAGTGGGCTTTGCTGCTATAATCTCTGGGATTCCGGAGCGTCTGCGTGTTGAGTCCTTCATGGGATATGCGGAGAGCAGCTGGCTCTCTTCGGCTAAACGCCCGAGAAGTTGACACGATTCCTTGTTTTGTTTGTCCAGTGACGCTGTGATGTGGGATTTATGTGTCACGAGGGCCTTTTGGTATCGTGCCTTGGTGAGGACTGCTTCGAGATACGGAGTGAGGAGGAGGTCTGTTGATGGGGCTACTGCCTCGCGAGTGGTTGAGGAGGATTGAGCAGTGGTTGTTTCGGGGGGTGGCATTGACGGTTGAGGGGTTTGGGATGTGAGTTTTAGTAATTCCTTTCGTGCGGCAACGTATTCCTTGTATTTGTCCTGGATTTGGTGCAGTTGGCTGCTAATCGCGGCCTGGTCCTGTGCTGTCTGTTCTGTCTGCCGGGTCGACACTTGCGTGGCCGCCTCTTCTTCCTCGGTTGATGCCTTGCTTAGTTCTGTTTCAATCCAGTTGATCAGCTCGTTGCGAGTGTTGTTCAAGGCTTGTAGCTTTGCGCCGTTGCTCACAAGCTCTGGTTTGATTGTGCATCTTGCACGTGCTTCAGCTAGTAGTCGTTCTTCCTGTTTGAGAAGCAGCTTTGTTCTTAGGACCGTCTTGTCAAGCTGGTTCACGTGGCTTTGCAGATCGGGTTGTCCTGCGGTTTGCTCGACTACAAAGCTGTTGATTACGGAGCTTGGAACGTTGGGAAGAGATTTGCCGCCTTTGAGGGCTTGCTCAATGTTGATGGCATCCTGGTAGGCCAGAGGGGTTTCTGATAGATGGTCCAAATAAGACTGGATTGTTACAAGACTTTCGTGCTTCTTGCGGAGCTTCAAAAGAGTCAAGTGGTCTTCCAGTACTGACGATGAACTAGCTTCGTTTTGGGACTTTGTAGGTGCTGAAGCTTGTAACAGGCTTTCGTTTGCTATTTGATCGAATTGCCGATGGGCCATGTTGTTTGCGTGAACGGCTTCAATGTACTCTTTATATACGCCTTTGAGTTCTGGGCCAATCTCTCTCTCCAGTGGTCCGTCGTTGAGTGACAGTGGCTGCTGGATTGGTCCATCACCAGTGTAGGAACCCAGTTCGAGGGCCAAAACTCGTCTGATGTAATTGACTTGTTCCCGGGGCTTTATGTACGGATCCAGAGTTTTCTTGAATCTTGATATGGTGGTTTCTGACGAGGCGGCCATTTTGAAACACACATTATATCGTGAGATTTGCGGTTTAGACAGTGTGTTAGTCGAGGGTAGTTGTCGCTTCTCAAACGCGTCCTGTCCACACTATGGCTGTTTGGGTGGCAGTTGGAGCTGCCCCACATCAGCCCATTACGGACTAGTGCAGTAGCCTGGAAGGCTGAGAGATTGAAATTTATCAAACTCCAGCAATTGATACCATCAACACTTCGCGGTGGCGAGAAGAGTCAACCCAATTACCAACAGGAGCCGCGTAGCTTGGACAGCTACTTTACGGATTTACCAACGACGATCCGTGTGAGTCACCTAGGCTACGTATGGTGTTTTAGAGAACAAGCTCCCACCGAGCCTTCGTCGAGCGCGTTGGCGTTGTTCCTCGCGAGACTATCAATCTTGGCATCAAATACCCAACCGCCAACATGTCGGATCCTCATCGCGATGTCTCGCAATACAAGTACTCGGCCATGTCCAACCTGGTCCTCCAGGCGGACCGTCGGTTTGTCACGCGGCGAACTGACGAGGCCACAGGCGACCCAGAATCCCTTGCTGGACGGCTGAGCATCAAGGACATGGGCGCCAGAGTTGCGCGAGACGAGGCGCCGAAACAGAAGAAGCAGCCTGGGATGCCCGATATCGAAAGAGGCAGCCTACAAGAGGGTGAGGATGTCTTGCTCAGAGAACAAAGGAGGCGGAAAGCAGAGGCACCGCAACAGAGAGGAACTGGCGTTCTCGGCGCAAACGATGCCTTGATCGAGGGTATTACATATCGACCACGGACACAAGCGACACGCGCCACCTTCGATTTAATACTGACCCTGGTTGCTAATAACTTGGGCGATGTGCCGCACGAAGTTGTTCGCAGCGCAGCTGATGCCGTGTTGGAATACCTTAAAGACGACGATCTGAAGGACCTGGACAAGAAGAAGGAAATCGACGATATCTTGGGCTCAACGATGAACCCTAAGCAGTTCAATGAGCTGATCAACCTTGGAAAGAAGATTACCGACTACGACGCACAGGACGATGACGAGGACGTCAATATGGGCGATGCTAACGGCGACGATGCGGAGATTGACGAGCGTCAGGGTGTTGCTGTGGCCTTTGACGAAGATGAGGAAGAAGATGCAATTGTCAATGAGGTCCGAGACGAATCATCCGAAGACGAAGAGGACGAAGATGAGCAAGATGGTGGAGAAGCATCTGGACCAAAGGCAACTGAAAATTTGGATGACGACGAGATGGTTCTTGATTCAGGCCCAGGGGGTGCCAAAAGGAAAGGCGAAGAGAAGAAGTCAATACCCGCCAGAGATATCGATGCTTTCTGGCTACAGCGTCAGATTGGCAGTCTGTATCCCGATGCCCACGAACAAACGAACAAGACCAAGGATGCTCTTCGTATTCTGTCCGGTGAACCAGACGAGCCCGAGGGTGAGGAGAAGTCTCTTCGAGAAATCGAAAACGACCTCATGGAGCTGTTTGACTTTGAACATCACGAATTGGTCCAGAAGCTCGTGGAAAATAGACAAAAGGTATTCTGGCTCACAAAGCTGGCTCGCGCCGAGTCTGCCGAGGACCGGGAGACTGTTGAACGAGAGATGGGTTCTGAAGGACACCAAAAGATTCTCGATGAGTTGCGGGGCATATCACCGGCTGGGGATGAGAAGAAACGAAAAGTAGACATCAAAATGGACATTGATGTTCCAGCCTCGTTCAACGCTGAAGCGCCAAAGCAGGAACGATCAGAGGGTCACTTGGTGGGAGGACTGCAGCCCAAGAAGGTGGTTAACCTCGATAACTTGGTGTTCGACCAAGGCAACCATCTCATGACAAACGCCAAGGTACGGTTACCAGAAGGCTCAACGAAGAGGTCGTTCAAAGGCTATGAGGAGATTCACGTTCCCCCACCCAAGAAGCGAAACGAGCCTGGCGATGTCCTGATTCCTATTACTGACATGCCTGAATGGTCGCGTGGGCCGTTCAGCACCGCCAAGTCTTTGAACAAGATCCAGTCCAAGTGCTATCCCTCCGCTTTTCAAGACGATGGCAACATGCTAGTGTGCGCCCCTACCGGTAGTGGTAAGACAAACGTGGCCATGTTGACGATTTTGCGGGAGATTGGTAAGAATAGAAACCCAGAGACTGGAGATATCGACCTAGATGCCTTCAAAATTGTCTATATTGCGCCTTTAAAGGCTCTGGTTCAAGAACAGGTTGGCAACTTTGGAAAGAGGCTGGAACCATACGGTATTCGCGTTTCTGAATTGACTGGTGATCGACAACTCACCAAACAGCAAATTGCCGAGACTCAAATTATTGTCACAACTCCTGAAAAGTGGGACGTTATTACCAGAAAGGCCAACGACCTCACCTACACAAATCTGGTTCGACTTGTTATTATTGATGAAATTCACTTGCTCCACGACGATCGTGGCCCCGTCTTGGAAAGCATCGTCGCCCGAACTATTCGAAAGACGGAGCAAACTGGAGAGCCTGTCCGAATTGTGGGCTTGTCCGCCACACTTCCCAACTACAAGGATGTTGCAAGCTTCTTGCGTTGCGATGTCAAGAAGGATCTCTTCCACTTTGACAGCACCTTTAGGCCTTGTCCACTGCGTCAAGAGTTTATTGGTGTCACAGATCGCAAGGCTATTAAACAGTTGAAGACGATGAATGACGTGACTTACAACAAAGTTATGGAACATGTTGGCTCAAACAGGAACCAGATGATCATCTTTGTTCATTCAAGAAAAGAGACTGCGAAGACGGCCAAGTATATCCGAGACAAAGCACTGGAGCTGGATACGATCAATCAAATCCTTCGACACGATGCAGGAAGCAGAGAGGTTCTCAATGAAGCTGCCAGCCAAGCAACCGATGCGGACTTGAAGGACATTTTACCATATGGATTCGGTATCCATCACGCCGGTATGAACAGAGTAGACAGAGCTGATGTGGAGGATCTCTTTGCCAGCGGCGCTATTCAAGTTTTGGTGTCAACCGCTACCCTGGCTTGGGGTGTCAACTTACCTGCCCATACCGTCGTCATCAAGGGCACCCAGGTCTACTCACCGGAGAAGGGTAGTTGGGTCGAACTCAGTCCTCAAGATGTTCTTCAAATGCTCGGCCGTGCTGGTCGACCGCAGTTTGACACGTATGGTGAAGGCATCATCATCACAACGCAGACCGAAATTCAGTACTATCTCTCGCTGCTCAATCAGCAACTGCCTATTGAAAGTCAGTTTGTTAGCAAGTTGGTGGACAATCTCAATGCCGAAATCGTGCTAGGAAATGTTAGGACTCGGGATGAGGGTGTTGAGTGGCTGGGGTATACCTATCTGTTCGTTCGTATGCTGCGATCTCCCGGGCTTTACCAGGTCGGAGCAGAATACGAAGACGATGATGCGCTGGAGCAGAAACGAGTCGATCTGATTCATTCTGCCGCCTTGATGCTGCGAAAGTCCAATCTCATCAAGTATGACGAAAAGACGGGCAAGTTGCAGTCTACTGATCTCGGACGCATTGCCTCGCATTACTACATCACCTCCACTTCCATGGATACCTACAACAATTTGATTCAGCCGTCCATTACCACGATTGAGCTCTTCCGTGTCTTTGCGCTTAGCGCTGAATTCAAATACATTCCTGTGCGACAGGATGAAAAGCTTGAGTTGGCAAAGCTCATGGGCAGAGTACCCGTTCCTGTCAAGGAGAGCATAGAAGAACCACATGCCAAGATCAATGTTCTTCTGCAAGCATACATCTCTCGACTCAAGCTTGACGGGCTTGCTCTCATGGCTGACATGGTGTATGTCACTCAAAGTGCTGGTCGTATTCTGCGTGCCGTGTTTGAGATTACACTGAGAAAGGGATGGGCGTCTGTCGCCAAGACAGCGCTGGATCTGTGCAAGATGGCTGAGAAGCGTATGTGGCCGACCATGACGCCCTTGCGCCAGTTCCCAACTTGCTCCAAGGATATCATCCAAAAAGCGGAGCGAATCGATGTCTCGTGGAGTAGTTACTTTGACCTCGACCCTCCCCGTATGGGCGAATTGCTCGGCATGCCCAAGGCCGGGAGAGCTGTTTGTGGGTTTGTCGCCAAGTTCCCGAGAGTTGAAGTTCAAGCTCAAGTTCAACCAATGACGCGCTCGATGCTGAGAGTAGAACTTGGCATCACTCCCAACTTCGAGTGGGATGACAGCCTGCATGGCGCTGCCGAGAGTTTCTGGATTATTGTAGAAGACTGTGATGGCGAAGACATTCTGTTCCAGGACACTTTCCTTTTGCGCAAGGACTACGCAGAGTCTGAGGCAAATGAGCACATTGTCGACTTCACCGTTCCCATCACCGACCCAATGCCTCCCAACTACTTTGTGTCTGTCATTTCAGACAGATGGATGCATTCGGAGACGAGATTGGCCGTCCCTTTCCACAAGCTCATCCTGCCAGAGAAGTTCCCGCCACACACGGAACTCTTGGAGCTGCAGCCTCTCCCCGTTTCGGCATTAAAGGTCTCAAACTATGTGGATCTGTACCCTGATTGGAAACAGTTCAACAGGATTCAAACTCAGACTTTCAACTCTCTGTACAAGACTGACCAGAACGTTTTCATCGGTGCCCCGACTGGCAGTGGCAAAACTGTCTGTGCAGAATTTGCTATTCTACGGCACTGGACTCAGGGGGATGCTGGCCGAGCTGTCTATATTGCTCCCTTCCAGGAGGTTGTCGACGCTAGGTTGCAAGACTGGCAGAAGCGGTTGGCCCACCTGAATGGTGGGAAGGAAATCGTCAAGCTGACGGGAGAGACTGCTACTGATTTGAAGCTTCTCGAGCAAGGAGACCTGATTTTGGCGACACCAACACAGTGGGATGTGCTGTCCAGACAGTGGAAGAGGCGCAAGAATGTGCAAAGTGTTCAACTGTTCATCGCGGACGACATCCACCTGCTTGGAGGTTACATGGGTTACGTGTACGAGATCATTGTCTCTCGCATGCATTATATCCGAACCCAAACAGAATTGCCAATGCGCATCGTTGCATTAAGTGTCTCATTGGCAAATGCAAGAGATATCGGAGAGTGGATTGACGCCAAGAAACACGATATTTACAACTTCAGTCCACATGTGAGACCAGTGCCTCTGGAGCTCCATGTACAATCATATTCCAACCCTCATTTCCCTTCTCTCATGCTGGCCATGGCGAAGCCTGCTTACGCTGCCATTACCCAAATGTCTGCGGATAAGCCAGCCATGGTGTTCGTCTCTAGCCGAAAGCAGACGAGACAAACTGCCAGAGATTTGCTTGCTGCCTGCGTTGCGGATGATGACGAGGATCGTTTCCTACACGCTGAAGTAGACCAAATGCGACCACTCCTCGACCGTGTTCATGAAGAAGCGCTGGCAGAGGCACTTTCCCACGGTGTTGGATATTATCACGAAGCCTTGAGCCAGAGTGATAAGCGTATTGTCAAGCATTTGTACGACAATGGCGCCATTCAGGTTCTCGTCGCCTCGCGAGATACGTGCTGGGAGCTGACAAGCACTGCCCATCTCGTAATTGTCATGGGTACTCAGTACTTTGAGGGCAGGGAACACCGATATGTTGACTATCCTCTTAGCGAAGTGCTGCAGATGTTTGGCAAGTCATTGAAGCCTTCCAGGGATGGAAGGGGCCGAGGTGTTCTCATGGTTCCTTCAGTGAAACGCGAGTACTACAAGAAATTCTTGAACGAAGCTTTGCCCGTTGAGTCGCATCTGCACAACTACCTTCACGACGCCTCTGTGACGGAAATCAGCACCAAGATGATTGAATCTGGTGACGACGCCATCAACTGGACGACGTTTACGTACTTCTACCGTCGATTGCTGGCTAATCCTAGCTACTATAACTTGACCAGCACCACTCATGAGGCTCTTAGCAACTACATGTCTGACCTCGTGGAGACAACGCTGCGTGAGCTGACGGAATCCAAGATTATCGATTTCGATGACGAGGACGGCAGCGTCTCGCCTCAGAATGCTGCCATGATTGGTGCATACTACAACATTTCATACATCACAATGCAGACGTTCCTTCTCTCGCTGAGCGCACGAACCAAGTTGAAGGGTATCCTTGAAATCGTAACTTCCGCTACCGAGTTTGAGTCAATTCAAGTACGGCGTCATGAAGAGGGCCTGCTTCGCCGCATCTATGACAGAGTCCCCGTCAAGATGTCTCAGCCGGCATACGATTCACCTCACTTCAAGGCTTTCGTCCTTCTTCAGGCGCACTTCTCTAGGATGCAGCTTCCTATTGACCTGGCAAAGGACCAGGAGACTCTGCTGTCAAGGGTTCTAAGTTTGTTGAGTGCCATGGTTGATATTCTGTCGTCTGATGGCCACCTCAATGCCATGAACGCCATGGAGATGTCGCAGATGGTTGTTCAAGCTATGTGGGATCGAGATAGCCCGCTGAAGCAGATTCCTCATTTCGCACAAGACGTGGTCAAGGTTGCAAATGACTTTGGGTACGTTGTCACAATTCTTACGTTTTGATTTCATCGTGATGAGATATTGTTACTAACCGTTTGCTTTAGTATCAAGGACATCTTTGACTTCATGGAAGCCATGAACCCTGACGAGAATGCTGATTACAATAACCTGGTCAAACGTCTCGGTTTGTCACAGAAGCAGCTTGCAGAAGCCGCTGGCTTTACAAACGACAAATACCCCGACCTCGAGCTCGAGCACGAGGTTCTCGACGAAGACGAAATTCAAGCAGGCGAACCCTCATATCTTAATATCAAGATTACACGCAACCTGGAAGAGGACGATGAGCTCGACTCTACAGTGCACGCGCCATTCTATCCAACCAAGAAGATGGAGAATTGGTGGTTGGTGGTTGGCGATGACAAGACTCGAAATCTCCTTGCGATCAAGAGAGTAACAATTGGCCGTGAGTTGAGTGTCAAGCTTGAGTACACTGTACCGGCGGCAGGGGAGCACAACTTGAAGCTGTTTTTGATGAGCGACAGCTACATTGGAGTGGATCAGGAGCGCGAATTTACAGTCACAGCTGCTGAAGGAATGGATGTAGATGACGACGAAGACGATGAAGACGAGGAGGAATAGGCGCTTTGTGTTCTCGGGCTGACGTGAGCAAGCGCTGGATAAAATAATGGGGGTACCTGATGTTTGGGAGCGACAATGTACAATACTTGACACTTTGGAATGAGATTTATCAATGTCATACAAAATGGTATCATTTTTTAACATGACGTTTACGGGGGTTATCAAAGAGCAATTGTGAACAAGGAGTTGTGTGGGTGGATGGGAAGTGACTCGAGAATGGCGAGGGACTGGGAACAATTGAGACGAAACAAAGCCAACAGCATCAAGTGGACGGTGGCGTTGCAAACGGGAAGGCTGATTGATGGTGGCTGCAGTTGGGGGCTTTCAGCACAGCGAGAAGAAACGGTTGGCTTTTGTTTTGTGCGCGTGTTTGAGGGAGGGAGTGAGCGAGCCAACGGTGCGATGTAAACATGAAGTTGAGTTGTCGAGCGAGCTACTTTGCAAGTCGATCACAAGAACCGGGAATTGAAAGGGACATGCCGGTTTCCGTCCGGCGCGTAAACGGGTTGGTTGGTGGATGTTTTCTGTTTTCTGTTTTCTGCTTTCTGCAAACCAAAAGTTGAGACCAGACCAGACGAGACGGGAAAGAGACTCATCCAGTCCCAACTCCCAACACTCAAAATCCAAACTCCACCGTGCCGGGATCATCTCGATCAGCGACACTACTCCGGTCACGTGATGCAACTTGCTGGTGACGTTTGAGGTGCTTCCTTTGGCCATCCTGCCCAGCCTACATGTGTTTTCCCTTCATCAACCCCCCATCCAAGGCAAAAACGCGGGAGTGGCTGGGATTCTCTTGCAATTGCGCAATCCAACTTGACAACTCTCGCCGTTTTCGCGCCAGCACGCTTTTGCGACTTCATCTCGATACGACATACGCCCTACGCGACCCAGATACGCGTTCAGCCACCCCGAGTTGAGCTTCTCCCGTCCTTCGTGTAGCTACACACAACGTTCCACGTGAATCACGAGGCAGCGACTCTACCCTCAGTGATCATACGCGCATCGTCGCCATCTAATTTCTTGCGCCGCAATGGCCGACAAGGCAGCTGAGAACGCAGAGGTCACGGCGCCAGCTGCTGGCGATGCTCCAGCTCCTGCTCCTGCTCCAGAGACCAAGGCTGAGGGCGCAGTCGTTGAAGATGGCGCGAAGGGTTCAAACGGTAAGTTTTCTTTGCACGTAGCAGGCAGCCCAAAGATGGCGTGCGACGGTGAATATTTTCCCGCCACGAAAACATCAATTGGGTGAAATTTCTGTCCCGTCGCGTTGCAGCCTTTGGCCAGCTCGTTTTGGGACACCGTGCTGACAAGACGATGCGGCATTAGAACCCAAACCCGCCGAAACCACTGACAACGCGACCGACAAGGTCGAACCAGAGAAGGACGCCACGACTGGTGATGCGGATGTCGACATGAAGGATGCAGCTGACACGACGGCGGTTGAGGGAGACACCACCACAGTCACCATTGCGGAGACCCCAACAGCGAAAGCCAAGGGCGGTCGCCGCAAGTCCACTGGAGGTGGCCTCAGCAGAAAGGGATCAAAGGCCCGCCTGACGCACACTGACGCGAAGCCTGGTGACCACTTCTTGGTGAAGCTCAAGGGCTTCCCTGCCTGGCCGGCCATTATTTGCGACGAAGACATGCTGCCTCAAGCCCTGGTTACTAGCCGGCCTGTGTCTGCAGCCAAGCCAGACGGCACATATTCTGAAGCTTTTGCTGACGGTGGCAAGAGAATCAATGACCGTACCTTTCCCGTCATGTACCTGCACACCAACGAGTTGTGAGTATCCCCCCCCCTACATTGATGTCGCAAACAGTTACATTATTGTGGATGTTGGTTTACTGACGCGATTTACAACAGTGGATGGGAGAAGAACACCAACCTTTCCGAGCTCAGCGCCGAGAAGGCCAAGGACACAATCAACGACAAGATGCGCAAAGACCTGAAGGCCGCGTTCGAATTGGCCATTGAACACCACCCCGTCGATTACTATAAAGATATTCTCAAGAGCTTCCAGGAAGAGCTGATTGCTCAAGAGGAAGCCTTAAGGGAAGCTGCTGCTACTCCCAAGAAGGGGAAGAAGGGCAAGAACAAGGCTGCGGATGAGGAAGACGCTGAAGTGCCTGATGCTGATGCATCTGCTAAGAAGTCCAAGAAGCGAAAGGCTGAGGACGAGGTTGCTGTAAGTGCCAGCTTTGCCGCCAACTCTCCTAAAATTTGGGGTTGTGCACCAACTAATATTTTTCTTTCTCTTGATAGACCCCCCAACGCACCGATTCTGTCAAGAAGCCCAAGATTAAACTTAACACGTCGTCCACGCCAAAGACAGCAAACGGAGCTGGTACACCCAAGTCCACGGGCGGATCTGCCGCCAAGATTACCAAGGTCAAGACCAAGAAGCCCAAGGAGACCAAGGATACCAAGGAGGGTGGCGAGAAGAAGGCTGCTGAGACCTCCAAGGAGAATAAGATGACTCCTGAGGAGCGTCACAAGCGCAAGGTGGTAAGTTATTGCTCAATGTCCCTTTAGCATGCACGATCGACTTGCTGACGCATTGCGTAGAAGGAGGTTTTGTTCCTTCGCCACAAGCTTCAAAAGGGTCTCTTGACACGGGACCAGCAACCCAAGGAGGAAGAGATGCCCAGCATGTCAGAGTTCATCTCCCTCTTGGAGAAGTTTGTTGACCTTGAAGGATCCATCATCCGGACAACCAAGATCAACAAGGTGTTGAAGGCGATTCTCAAGCTCGATGCTATCCCTCGTGAGGAGGAGTTCCAGTTCAAGAAGCGGTCACAAACCCTCCTCGATAAGTGGAATAAGTTGCTGGCCAGTGACACGCCGGCGAATGGAGTGAATGGGACCTCAGAATCCCACGGCGAGACCAAGAAGGCTGAATCCAACGGCGTCAAAGCTGGTGGTGAGGCCAAGCCTGAAACTGCTCCAGAAGCAAAAGCCGACACGACTGATGCTGAACCAGCTAGTGTCAAGGCTGATGACGAGGTATAGCCACTGCACAAGCACGCACCCCTTGGTGAATCACTTCTAACCCTTTTACAGTAAACAACCGCTTTCCCCCAAATGCCGTGGATTGACACATAAATATACACTGCCACTCGCTCTTGAAGCACACTTGCTACTCCAGCACATCAGCTACTTCCTACTACGTTTTACAGATTTCAATCGAGGAGTTATATCACTATGTTTGTTGTTTTAAGTTTTGGAATTCTGCTCTATTTTCCTTGAGGCGCAGGGGCAACGTATATTGCCGTTTTGTTGCACATCAGACAAATTTGGTTGGGCCGGGACAAGGGCGGTTGGTGTATGATTATTTTCGTTGCCTAGGAAAACATCATTATTTCGTGATGACCAATTTCCAGAGGGCGTCTTCGAGGTCAGATGTGGAACAGCCTCGCCAGGGGAACAGTTAGTTGTACAGGAGCATTTCACGGTCATGGCGCGCAGAGCCATACCTGCGTGCAGATACACATGAGAAGATACGTATACGTGGCAGAGGGCCAACGATGGAAAGCACACAAAAAAAAAAATTGACGCAGACAAAAGGTGCGACGGGGCTGGGATGGATGGGCTGCCAGGACGTACCTGGGCATCTCCTTTTTTATTTTGCAGGGTGGGAAGAGGCGAACATATGAGTTGTTACTAGTGGTAGTCAGAGTCAGTTGTTCTGGTGTCTGACTAAAAGTTCAAGGTACTTCTTTAGCTTATGAATTTTACGATGGGATTTTTCTGAGACGGCGTGTATGGAGTGCAGCTCATGCATGAGTGCGTTGTGAAGTTGGGTGATGTGAAAATGGGGAGGTTGGTTTTGGTGTTGAAGTTGGGTCGTGGGGACTTGTGAGTGGGTTGGTGAAGTTGTTCATTGAGTGGGTGCTCGCTCATTGAACTACTACGTATTAATATTGAAACAAGAGATAAAAACTTGGTTTAGGTCTTGATGTCGCTATTTGAACTACAGCCTGGCGTATCGCAACTTCTGTGAGCCAACGGATGAACTATTCTTCGTGGCACGGGAAGGTTGCAATTATCAGATGATATGAGTACTTGTGCTCTCGTCACCATAAGGACAATTTTACTCTGAAATTGGTATTGAGGTCACAGGCCTGGCAGTTTTCAAATGTTGTGAAATAATTGGCAGTTTGTATGCAGTTGTAGTAAGAAGGGTGTTTGGTGGCCCAATGTCTTGGTGCGACGCTCTGATATTCTGCTCTATCTGGACAACTCATCTGACTTGCTACGTATTAAACCGACAGCTATCCTTGGAGAGTTTTGTTCTACATAGTAACAGGTTGCAAATATGTTGGAAATTTGGCATGGAGTGATATGATGGCCTTGCACTACGAAAACACATGCAAGTAACTCACGGATAAAATAAGTGTGTTAGTATGTTTGGCCGTGCAGTTGATACGGAAATTTCCAGACATAAAATGATACGAGTGAATTCAATCGAGCTATTGAATAGGAATGAGACGAATATTGGGTTGTTGATGATACAATTCTTTTATCTGATGTATGGGAACGAAGATCAAGGGTAGATGCACAGTGCGCACACTGTACTATAAACGCGCTCAACCTCACTTGGCGCGTCTCCCTGAGCAGCTCCTTAAAGAGCACTTACGCCCACGAGTAAAGTGACATCACAGCCCACAAGTCTCGTGCGATGGACCAAGAAGACGAGACCCGACATACATTTGCCCAAGAAGATCACCAGGTATGAATTCCGTGTTTATCCTCCAGCTACGGTTCCCCTGATATGGACGTGTTAACTCATGACGTGACATCTAGGTGGCTTACATCTTTGACCCAGACCAAGATGGCGAGTCTCGTCAGGATCAAAGAGCTCCCAAGAGGCGACGAGTAACCAAGAGCGCCACAAAAAGGGGTGGGAAGGCGCAAGATGACACTCTTTTTGTGCCGCTACTGAATGGCGCTGAGAAGGCAGAGTTCGTGAGGTTGAGGCAAACCAGGTTTGAGGAGGCGTGGGGGATGATTGATCAAAGGATTCAGGTGTGCTCTTCAGATGAAGTCGTTGGACAAAAAGGAAGCAAGCTGACTTTGACGCAAGGGCATTCTGAGAGACTCCAACTCAGCGACCTTGGACCAGGTATCTACATTTGTGAATGATGCCGCATCAACGTGGTACGCAGCCCCTATTCAGGTGTGTTTTGACAGATGCTAATTGTGAGGGACAAAGCATCGACCAGATACCCTCGGTGTTTGTCGTCACAGGACCGAACATCGCTTCGCAGGACTTGTTGTTTGAACAGTTGTCTGAGTCACTGGGCCAGCAGTCCACGAGCCGATTTGTGCGATTGAAGTCTTCTGAGGCGGTGACGCTCAAAGCTGCGCTGAAGAAGACGATTAGGGATGCCATGGCGACTGTAGTAGATGGCGATGATGAAGACTTGCAGGTTGAAGGGACGCAGGATGTGAGTTTTCCCAACCCACTGACAGACGGTGCTCTGGTGTTCCGTCAAAATCGCTTGTTACTGAATGTGTGTGCAGGGCCGACGATATCTTGACTACGACCTGGAGGCTTTAGAAGCTTTCATCAAGCCGCTCAACTGTGAACATGTTTTTGTCGCTTTCCAGGATAGCGAGGGCTTCGATAGCAGCCTCCTATCCGACCTGATTACTCTTTTCCAGTATGTACCAACCACCTCCGTTCTGCTGAGTGCACTTCTAACTTTTATAGCTCTTGGCGGCCCCGGATTCCATTTACTTTGCTTTTTGGCATCGCCACCTCGGTAGAGCTCCTGCAGGCACGGCTCCTGAAGTCTGCTTGTCGCCTGATATACGGAGCGCAATTTGATGCCGCTCAGGCAGGCAATATTCTGGAGACGGTATTCAAAGGCGCTGTTGCTGCTGCGGATGTTCCAGTGCGATTGGGCGCTCCTCTTCTCAGGAGCATGTTGGATCGACAGCATGAGCAAGTAGCTGGTATCCAGTCGTTTATCAGCTCACTGAAGGTATTTTTGCCTCTCATTCTACTTTTCCTCTAATTGAGATACTGACGGTTAAAGTACGCATATATGTGTCACTTTTATGCAAACCCACTTAGCATCCTTTGCTCTGGTGAAGACGAGGAAGCCCCCCAGCTGGAACACTTGGAGGCATCTCGAAATTTACCTTCCTTTCGTCACACAGTCGAACGGGAAGTAGAAAAGAGCACACATGAGTCACTTGAGCATGCCAAGGCCTTGCTTGAAAATAACGAATATCTCGTCAATCAAATTAGAAGCGGTCACAGAAACAGACAAACCTGGGCATCAAGATTCCTCCGGTCCCTTCTGATACTGCAGGCGGCTGGAGCGCAACGGACCTCATTTTCAAGAGCATACGTTGACGGCATGGTGGGCGGTGCACCTATGTCGCCAGAAGGCTCGAATCTAGTGCAGTGTATACGCATGATGAAGCCCGAGGAACTACCTGGACTGCTTGCTGCCGTGATTGCAATTTTCAGGGACGGAGATGGAACGCTGCACTTGGATCCATCTACGGAAGAGAAGGATGAACAGCTGCAAAGGACACTTGAAACCCAACTCGAGGAGCTGGAGCAGCTCAAAGCCAAGGCAGACGAGGAGGGAACTTCACTACGAAGCAAATACAGCGGACACAGCAAAATCATGCGCACCACCGTCATTGCACAAAAAGTCCAGCTTAGCCAAGACTCAGCAGCGCTTCGCGACCAAGACAAGCGACTGACAGAAATCGTGGATGAGGTCACGGCTGCACTTTCTACGCACTATCCAGACACGAACCCCAATCATGTCCTCTTTGCAGAGTGCTGGCTCTACGATTCTAGGTCCCCTTCTCGAGAAGTATTTGTTCCTCGACCACGGGCAGCATTCGAGCGCAGTCTTGGCCGTCCCCACGACTATCTGAACTGCTCGTGCTGCGAACCCGATAGCCAGGGTCTGCAGGCCACTCTCCCGGCTACATCGATTCTGTACCAACTCTATCTTGAAACCGGTAATCTCATCAACGTCGCGGACCTGTGGTCTGCATTTTACGCATTAGTAAGTCAGACGGAGGAGGACGAGCGCAAAGCACTCGTCATGTTTTATCGGGGCCTCGCAGAGCTACGAGCTCTTGGATTTGTGAAAGGCAGCAAGAAAAAGGTCGATCATATCGCCAAGGTCAAGTGGCTCTAGGGAGAGGGCAAAACAAAACATGGAGAAACAGCATAGCATAGACCAGTTCGTTAGCAGAGCGAAATTAGACATTTTCTTCTTCGGTAGAAAAATGCATGTTAAGCGGGAAGCACGGTGCAGGAGACTTTTTTTCGCCGAGAGACGGATAATGATGCTTATTTCCTTGGGGTTCGTCAATTCCCCCCGTATGTCATTGCGCCCAATCGCGTAGAGCACGGCGAGTACTGAGTGTGACGGGAATTTCATCTGCCGACGATCAAATTTGGGATCTGTTCATCCTTGTTGGCTGGGGAAGGAGGGCCATTGCAGAGATTTGAAGAAAAATTGGCCGCGTGGTTTTGAACTCCCCAGTGTAATTAAACCTATTTTCGAGACAATTCTACGTTGCTAGACACATGACACATTTCGGGTATGCTACCAACAAAATCTCCCGTAGCAGTCAGGGCATAACAACAACAGTAGCACCCGGTCAAGGCTGCAAAGTCTCACATAAACAGAAGCACGGGCGTTACAGAGTCCAAAAAGATGGTTGACCGACGGGTTGCTAGTCTTCCCGCGGCGCGTGGTTTTTTGGTGATTTTCGGAAATCGACATGGCGAACAGACTGATGGCGTTGGGAAACGAAATTACCTTCTCACATAAATAGAAAATGCGGCGTTTGGCTGTAGCGATTTTTGGTTTAGAACTGGCGGGTGTCCGGGGATCTTCAGGAAATCACCTGGGAGGGAGAAAGAAGAAGAAGAAGCAGCAGCACCTGTGCGTCCAACGAGGATGATTTGAAACCCCCCCTAGGCAGGATAATGAGACATTGAGCGGAGAGTGTTGAAATTGAGGGATACTAAAAAAAGAAGCCCGAGCTGTTGCTCACAAGGTTGATTGATGGTGTGTGAAAGAGAGACATTTTGACCCGCTTTCGGCGTCGGGCTTGGCTGGGGGATGGACGAGGTTTTATTTTCGAGTCAGCAGAGACGAGACAAGCATGCTGATGGATGAGTCTTGTGCTGTGTGTTGTGGATTTGTGTGTATCGTGCACACGCGCGCGCACTCACACGCACTCACACTGACACTCACACATGCTTGCATGGAGCACATACAGAAGGTTTTTGCCCGAATTGTAGTGTTGCTCCGTCCTGTGTGTGGGAAATTTCTCGTGCTGTGGACGAGGATGAAGCCTTGACCTGGTCGAATGTCTCGGATGAGAGGCGTTGGGCTGGCGGACTGCTCACAAGTTGGGTCATGAGCATCCGTTTCCATTTTGCTATTTGAGTTTTATTACGGAGCAGTGCCTCACAAGACTGCGTGGAAGAGGGATGATCGGGTAGAGCGGAGAATTGCACGGATATTGCCGCCGATACTGATGCTGGCCCGTGTTTGATACTTCACGATGTTGGCTTCCTGTTGTCGTGCCCGCTGAATCAGACCTGGGACATGCAGGATATATCAATTTGACGTGTTACGCTCTCCGCATTGGACACGGATGAGCAACTGAAATGCACATATGGCGCCTTCTGTCCTACTGGAACATTGGTTGTAGGCCAGACGCAGACCGTGAAAAGCTGCTAATAATATTCTGAACTGAAAATGGCTTGTCAAGTTGAACGGAGTATTGGCTTGGCTTCCACGGGTGCGCCGCGTACGGAATAGTTGGCGTTGGGTTAGGTGCTCCGGAGCAATAACCCGTTTCGTTTCATAGTGCAATATGCGCTCTGTGCTTCGCGGGCCTCGTCATGCAACAGGGAACTGTGAATAGACGAGAAGATACGTCTCTTGTGTGCCGGTGCCGGTGCCAATGGCCAGGCCAGGCCAGGACCAGGACCAAGGTTCCAGGTTATTAGTCAAGAATGTGTCTGGTTCTTGTTGGCACTCCCGAGTAGAGGATCGTTATAGGTCATATTGCATGTTGGTTGGTGCTCCAGGTATATCGACGGCTTGGAGAAGGAGGGAAATCTGATTCGCGTATCGGAAAGTAGATAGAGCCATGATTAGTTGGCAATAATTGCACAGTGAGCGACTATTGGATTCTGGATGATGTCTGGTCTGGTTGTTTCTTCTTTTCGAATGTGTGTCTGTGTGAGAGCGCTTCTTGCTTTGCCCTGCTTCGCTGGCATTCCACAGGTTGATAGCATCAAGCAACCACTTGGAACTGTTAGCTTGGGCACTTGAGTTGCTTGGCTTCTGCACTTGTCTCTGATTACGAACCAGTCGCACGTCGTCATTTGCGTGATGTGTGATCCATGATCCAGCGAGAGTATCATGTCTCCATTTCATGCCCATGCGATGCCATGCCAACTTGCCTCTTTTGCCTCGTCTTGCTTCGTTGGCTCGGGCCCCACCCCCCACTGTCGGCCGTCGCCTCCGCGAGGTAGGGAAGGAGCCCCTCAAGGAATCCAAGCCCCCTCCAGTCCATCCAGCCATGGCAATTGCCAACGTTCGATGATTCGCTTCTTCGTTCGGGAAGGAGCTTCCATGACCACTGACGGTGGCAGCGACTGCCATGGCTGCTGGCGAGTGCCTCTCCCCCTGTCGCATGCAATGCCAGCGCCTTCTCTGGCTGGTCTGCCCCTGGTCACCCATGTTTTCCACATCTCCATGCCGCCTCCAACCCGAAGCTCTTTGTTCTTGGCGCTGGGCGTTGTTGACCGCACATACTTTGTTCAAGTAGTCTGTTCTCCGGACTGGTACTGTACATACGGTGCGGCATCGATTCTATCAATTCTCTCGAAACTAATCATCCCTGTTGGCAACCAGGACGCAACGCCCCCAAATGGGCAAGTGCAAGTGCAAGTGCAGGCGCAACTAACTGCCTGGTCAAGTGTCTGCCTGCTCAGTGCCATCTTTAGACCATACCAGACTTGACCCGACGTGGATCCAAAACCCCAGCCCAGCCTCAACATTGTTCTTCCAACCACTGACCTGCAGTTGGTGATGTGCACCAGACACTCTTATCGGGAGGCAGGACCAATCTTGTTCATCCCACCGCCAAGTTTACTCCCTGACTAACTGACTGACTGACTGGCTATTCATCCAGATGCCTCCTCATCTCCTCATCCCATCCATGGCGTCAAGAATTGGTACTGGTCGAACTCATACAACCCAGCAAGGACCTTGTCTCCAATCCTCCAGCGAACCACACGTTACCAGACCCCCATGTCCGGCTTATGTCTCACTTCAAGACTGCGTCCGTCGCATACACCACGAGACGATGGTTTCTCCTTCATCCTTAGCCCTTCGACGGAATATCATCAATTGATCGCTTGGGATTCCAAAATGTCACCGCCCACTTTTCTACTTGCATATCTAATACAATACATATTGCTGCCGACGGGGCAGGTAGGCCTAAGCGTGCCAACGAGGCGTCACAATCCCCTTGTTCGTTGACCTGCTTTGGCAAATCCTGCAAGGGAAACAAAGCGAGCCAAGATTAGACACCCGCGTGGTCCACGCTGCCAGTAATTTCGTCAGTGAACCATGACGACGACAACGATGATGGACATCCAAGGGTCGACATCGGTGGATGCACGAAGACAATCCCCACCTGCGGACCCTTGGCTCCAATTGCTGCACCCGCCACCCTCGCAAGCAAGACAAAGGTTCACGCTTTGCCTATACCAGCAGTCCTTGTGCGCCTTGCTTTCATTGTTTGTCGCCAGCTAGGGGCTGGTTAGGGGCCAGCTAAGGAACCGCTATAGCAGGTTGCGTCCCCATTTCAAGTCCAAACAGCAGCCCTGACGCATGTCTGGTTCGACTGTATGTGTTGGCCGCTTGCGCCGCGCCCACTGGCCAGTGCTGGCGCCCCGTCTGCCGCCTCCATTTTCGCCCCAGCACATCCAGGACACAGGGCTGCCTCTCAGTCCTCTCGGTCACTCACGCAAATTTCCCTCGCTGGCAACCACACACATCACCGAGCAACTAACACAGAAATGCTCACCAGACCCGGCGCTCAGCGAGACCGTGGACCATAGAGCAGGTGGAGCTTGAGGCACGCCCCCCCGCCATCCCATGCCATGGCCCATCCATGGGGGGTTTGTGGTTCATACAGGATGGGGAAAAGCTGAAATTCAGGACTTATGAGTGTCAGTCTAATACTTTATCGGTGCTGGCAAGTGCGGCCGAAAAAGGACATGGAACATATGACGATTATTACTGGGTCGGTGAGGAAAATACAAGAGGGCTGGGATGCCTTCAACTTGCATGTAACAACAAACCCGGAAAGTCAACTCCATTTCAATTCACTGATAACTGCCCTCGATCCCCCCTTCTCCCTCTCCCATCCTGATACCACTCTCTGCCTTGTTTATCTCTGCTGCCTCTGGTTCCTCTCCTCTTCATTGCATATCTGTTCCGCATTGGTCCAGAACGTGAAGGCATTTAAGTTTTGCTTTTATTACTATCTGGTTGCTTTTTGAAAGGAGGTGCTTTGGTTTGAAACAAACGCACTATCAAGGTTTCGTGGAGGAGCGAAAACGGGTACTCAACGTGGTGCCGCATACCAGCCAGAACACGGATCCGGCAAATCGCCTCACCCATTCCAGCTGGGCCTGCTACCACCCGAAGCGTCAAAGGCACTTTGCAATTCTTTTGGTGGAATAGCCGTCTTCGACAAAAATCGAATTAAACTTTCGGATTATTTTCTAGTTCTTCGCGATTGGTTTCTGCTTCGGTCAAATCAATTTTGAGTATAGGGCAGCAACGGAACGAAACTACATATACTTGCTTCCGCCAATTCTCTACAGTCCTTCTGTCATTCAGCCCTGCCAACCTGTTAGAGTCAGAAGCTGCCTGCGTCGTGTGCATTGCAAACCTCAACTACCTTCAGGATCTACTATTCCTCGTGTACTTATATACACAAACCAACACAAGACAATCCGTCACGATGATGCATCGCGAGATGGTCCCTTCCCAACAGCCTCAGTGTGAGACGTTTATTCAACGTCGGCTAGCACGTAACCCAGACTTGGCTTACAAGTTGCACCAAATGGCACTTCCACTTTCTCCTCTTGTTCAGCTCACCACCGGCGCTGTTCACCCTGATTTCCCTCGAACTGTGCTTCAATTCTGGCTCTTGACGGATGCCCAGCTAGAAGGACTGGCCAACTTCTACCACCAAAAGTCACCGTCACCATGGTCATCTCAATACCCGTGCCCCGTTGTCTGGCGATCTGATGTCCCTCTCGAGGAGAAGCGCCGTAGAATGGGCAAGTTTATCGGGTTGAGAGGCTGCGATTCACCGGCCTGGCTCAAATCAGAAGACGAGATAGCTACTGAAGCTCGACTAGCCAGCATGGTCGCCCAACAAGAAGACACTTGGAGAAGAAAGATTCACCCGTGGTGAAAACGGCAACAAGCAAATGAGTAAAATGGGAGCAGAAAATCAAATATCATAACGAAGGAGAAACCAACACCGAGAAGAAAACATCGGCAGCGATGCCCTTTCGAATGACGAGTGCCTTGCCGCGAGTTCGCCAAGGACCTTGAGGTTATGACTGGATTTAGTATCTTTTATCTTCATGATTTGTACATATTATCTACATCAGCGGTTGCGCATTTTTTGGTGTACTTTTCACATAGGGCGGCGCGATTTCCTTTTGGGACAGCATCGGAGTCATCTGGGAGGCTATTTGTACATAGACTAGCAAAGTCGGTTCTCTGATATAAGTAATGAGAGCTGTTTGATACTACTACCTTTGGTTGAGATTTTTTTTTTTTTTTTGTGAGTGTATTGCGATGTATTCCAATGCTGGCCACTTTATGCGCCAATGGAATCTAGAGATGCGTAAACACTAAATTCGGAAATAGTTTGGGAGATAAAGGGCTGTGTTGCAAAAGTTCAAAACACCAGGTGCCGCACACGATTAGATACCGTGATGCCTCAGTGCGTATGTGGTTTGCATAAAAATATTGTGCCAATGCCGGTCGCGAAATACACCGTCACACGCCAAGTTCACAGTCGTGATATAAAATATTGACAGTATCAAGCACTGAATTCTCAATTCTTACGCGCCTAAACGCCATCTTTGAATATCACATCTGGCATATGCCTAGCCCCCAACGTCATGATGTGGTCAAATATTATTACAGATGCCCATCAGTCAATACCCTTTCGTCACCTTCTTTTTCTTCAAATCGAAGTCCCTTATGTATAATAAGCACCGGGACGGGGTACCCATGGTCCTCCGGGTGCTTAGCTGGAGCGGACCAAACGTGAACTTGCTGCACAACATGTTTGTACTCGTACGTTTATTTCCTGCCCTTCTTTCCCTTAGAAGGTGTATCCACAATCACAGCATCATCCTCACTTGCGCCGTCCTTGGTCGAGCTCTTTTCCGAGCCGTCTAATTCCTTCATGAAGTCGGATTGGATCTGGCCGCGGCGCTTCTCCCACCATGCCTTTTCGGCGGCTTTTTGGGCTTCTATCTCGTCAAGGGATGCGCGGAGACGGGTGTTGGCGGCGATTTCGTGGGCGGATTGGAAGATTGTGGGACCCCAGTTTGGTGCGAGGGCATTTGCCTTGGACATGTTAGTACACTCGATGTTTGTAAGGGGGTTCTTTGTAGGTTTGTAGAGGGGTATGGGCGTACCTCGGTGACAACATCACGCAGCTCCTCTTCCATTTCCTTCTCGGCACGCTGGAATCTCTGCCACAAGTCGTCGCCTACGCTGCCCCGCAAGAGGAGTGAGCTGCAGGCCTGCTTCGCTGACTTGATCTGGATCAGACGGTCGATGTCCTCGACGGCGCGCCGTAAGAGCGCGGCTTTGAGTACGCTCTCGGGGACGCGGGGGGATTTTTGGTTGCCCTCTTCGGGGTCCATGTGGAGGAGGGAGAGGTAGACGTTGCGTTGGAGATTGGGCCCGAACCAGGGAGCGAGGTTCGCACTTTCGGCTGCGATTTGGTCAGCAATTGTTTGCGCTTTGGGGTATTCAGTGCCATTCGCATATTGGGAATTGGACGTACCGGCCTTTCTCTTGCGATAAATGGTTGAAAAAGTCATGAGGGCGCCGCCGAGGACCATCAGGTAGGCAAAAGGAAGGGCGAGGCCCTTCCAGTCGATATCGAACATTGTGGTTGTGGATGTAGTGTTTCACGATCTAGAAGGGGGATGAAATAAAAGAATTAGGTTGGCGCTATTAAAATTCGTAGGAAATATCCTCAGTCGTTGGTATATGGCTGTCGTGGAAGAGAGCGTATGTGGGATGGAACCGAGTCGATCCTCTCACGATGACAGCTGGTAACTTTTGGATGGTCGTTTGGCTGTAATTAGTTCTGGCCAGATGGCAGATTGGGCAAGGTTATGGAGGTACTTGCTGGGGGGTCAAACGGACATGTGAGTGGCCAGTGTAAGCCCTGGCGCGTGCCAGTTAACTTCTGGGCTGGCGCTGTGGTGGTTGGCGATGCATCGGCCCGATGTTTCTCCAGCGCCGAGGAGCGGAGCCGGTGCGGTACTTGCAGCAGCTGCCAGGCACCTTTCACAGTGACGCAGTTGGACTGACGTTATTGTTTGGAGGTACTGTCTTGTACCGATGGCAGCGGAAAGGTACTTGCCTTCTTCATGCATGACAGAGCTTGGTTTGGTTCCACTTCTGTCATCAACGTCGATGAGCTTCCACGCTCCCATCCATTTTCTCGACAGCAAGCTTGACGGCAAGCCAACTTTTTGCCTATTCTATTTACTGTCGTTTGTTCCTGTCTGCTTTGAGACGGGAGGTTCTTTATCACTTTTAACCTGCGCTTTTTAGGCACCTCGTCTCGGTTCAATAGCTGCTTTATTCCAGCACTAACCCCACCACTGCATTCGTCGGCCAGTTTATAATACCAGAAACCGGATCGAAGAGGACAGCCCAACATGTTGCTCCGACTTCGCGGCCCGGATGGCATGATCCGGCTGACGGTCGAGCAGACGACGACATTTGGCGAGCTAGGAGAGCAAGTAAGTGCTGAACATGTGTGATGAGGAGGTGCAAGTTCTAAACGTCATGATTGTAGCTGTTGCCACAGCTTCCGAGCACGATTGACCCCAAGACCATCACGCTATCGAATGCACCAAATGGAGGCGACGCCAAGGTTCTGGCTGAGATAATCAAGTTTAAGGTCGGGCAGATTGGACTAAAGTAAGCTGACTGATGGTGCCTTTCGGGACTTTGGAGGCAGTTGGTCCTCGAGCCGTGACTGGAGTTCTGACCCTCGGCTAGGCATGGCGATTTGATCTTCATCAACTACAAACATGGAAACGCAACAAATGGAGCTACCAACGGTGACGACTCGACCAAAGCTACATCAGTGAGACTGAACGGCAAGCCCGTCTTACCCACCGAAGATATGCCCATTAATCCACGACCAGAGAGAATATCTAAACCTTGGGAAGTGATTAAACAATCTGCACTCGATGACCGACTAGATAAATTGGACGGAAAGATACCCAGAAGTCGGGACAAGATGTGTCGACACGGACCTAAAGGCATGTGCGACTATTGTCAGCCCTTGGATCCGTTTGATCCCGCATACCTTGCCGAAAAGAAGATCAAGTACCAGTCCTTTCACTCACATCTAAGGAAGATTAATGCGTCAACGAATAAACCGGAGCTGGGAAGCTCGTATATACCTCCGCTCGTGGAACCGTTTTACCGAGTGAGACGGGATTGTCCTACTGGCCATCCTCCCTGGCCTGAAGGCGTCTGCACAAAGTGTCAGCCGAGCGCCATTACCTTGAATCCGCAGCAATTTCGCATGGTCGACCATGTGGAATTTGCATCGCCATCCATTATCGACTCCTTCATTGACGCATGGCGCAAGACTGGCTCCCAGAGACTTGGATTTCTCTACGGCCGGTACACAGAATACGCCGAAGTTCCGCTTGGTGTTAAAGCCATCGTTGAGGCCATCTACGAACCGCCCCAGGTCGACGAGCTCGATGGTGTAACACTCAACGCTTGGGAGAATCAAAAAGACGTCGAACACGTGGCCAAGCTCTGTGGATTGGAGCCTGTGGGTGTCATTTGGACAGACTTGCTGGATGCTGGTCAAGGCGATGGCTCAGTGGTCTGCAAGCGGCATGCTGATTCATATTTTTTGTCCTCTCTGGAAATTTGCTTCTCATCAAGATTACAAGCGCAGTACCCGAAGCCGTCAAAATGGAGCGATACTGGCAGATACGGCTCCAACTTTGTAACCTGCATCATTACAGGAAATGAGCAAGGCGAGATTGGTATCTCGTCATATCAAATGTCGAATGAGGCTGTGGAGATGGTGCGAGCAGACATCGTGGAACCCTCAGCCGACCCAACGGTTATGCTGGTCAGAGATGAGGAAGAAGACGATGGATCTGTCAGTCGAACACGATATATTCCCGAGGTGTTTTACCGCAAGATGAACGAATATGGCGCCAACGTTCAGGAGAACGCCAAACCTGCATTTCCAGTCGAATACCTTTTCGTCACACTTACCCACGGCTTCCCCGCAGATCCCAAACCAACATTTACTCAAACAGGATTCCCTATTGAGAATCGCGAGTACATTGGGGAGTCCCAAGAGCATTCTGCCCTCGCCAAGGCGCTCAAGTCATCCCCTGGTCAAAAGTCAAGTGACAACGGCCAAGAGGTCTCCAACTTTCATCTACTCTGCTTCCTCCATCAGATGGGCATTCTTTCCAAGGTTTGTGTTGTCTCCCCATTGCCCCTGCAGCCTATGTTCCATAATTCCAGTCACTGATGCACCCCCTTTGCGCTCCAGGACGAGGAAGCACTGCTATGTCGAGTCGCGAGTCAACACGACCTCGCCGACTCGTTCCAGCTTCGTTCAACAGAAGGTTGGCAGACCCTCCAGGCCATCCTGCAATCGACCGGTGAGCGACTCCCCAAGCGTCGGCGAGATGGCGATGACGCCACCGCTACAGACTCCTCTGCGTATGATTTTTCAACGCGTAATGTTGGTGCGCGTGACTCAGGTGAGCCACTTACTAAACGCTTTGCTGCCTTCAGGCTGAACGAACGCCGGACGCCGAACCGAGATGCTTGATTGGCTTTGGGATGGAGAGATATCAGGTGAAAAGGGTAGATAGATACTGCTTGCGGGTTATGTGGACGGATTGTGCTGGATCTGTGTAGGTGCTAGGCATATAGAGCAAGACAACATCCTCACTTGTAGCTTGTTGTGGGCCAGCAATTTTTCAAACTGCAGAACAAACAACTCCATTGAGCATTCTTGCCGCAGTGAGACGTGAAAACGTTGATGGAACAACGCATACAGGTGGAATTACTACGTCTGAACATACAACACGTTTGGAAATATGCGTGGTGTATTTTGTCTGGCCATTATTATCTTCATTATACTATCGGAACACAGGTGTCGTTGCAATCTGAAAATGGCCACTGCGTTTGGAGACGTCACAGATGCTTGACACTCACACGTGGTTATCCGCACTTGGGCAAACTTTTTGAAACCTATCCTGGACTCCAAATATCTACAAAACATCAAATTAACAAGAACACATCTGTGTCTGCCTTTTCACCACGCAATCCCCAACTTTCTACTCTCCCCGCCGGGACAACTGCATAAGCACCCCGGTCCGTTTTTCTCTTCCTATCCTAATGTGCTAATGGATGTTGTTTACAGGGGCTTGCCGCCGATAAAGTCAGACCAGCGGCGGACTTCGGAGGGAATACCCTCCTTGCGGGGCAGTTTTTCGCTCATACACCGGGCGAAGAGGATGGCGGTCTACAAATACATTAGTCATGGCTAGAATGCAAAAAGGAGTGTGAGAATATTTACCTGAGGCTCCATGAACAGAGGGACACCAAAGTCAACGGCGTTTCGGCGCATGACATAGTCGACATCGAGAGTCGTCTTGCCACGAGCAAGAGCCAAGTTGAAGCAACCGCGGATATCGTACTTCTTGAAGACTTCACGAAGGGCACGCTTGTCCTCCTTGGGGAACTCAATGACCTCGACGGTGACCTTGCCCTTGGCGGTGGACTCGATGAATTCCTTGACATCGTTACCGGCAGCGTACAGCTTATATCCGAGGGGAGCAACATAGTCGACAACCTGCGTCAACCAGGTCTTGCTGACGTCGCCACCGAAGAGGAGACCCTCACCAGGCTCAGGCATGCGGAAGTTCATGGTGGACTGGAGAGAGGCCCAGTAGGCTTCAACCAGGTCCTTACCGAAGCAAGCGATTTCACCAGTGGAAGACATTTCGACGCCGAGGAAGGGGTCGGCACCAGCGAGACGGGTCCAAGAGAACTGGGGAACCTTGGTAGCGAGGTAGTCGCGCTTGACGGCCATGAGATCAGTGGGTTTGGGAACATCCTTTCCGACGAGAGCCTTGGTAGCGACGTCGATGAAGTTGAGCCCGAGGACTTTGCTGACAAAGGGGAAAGATCGGGAAGCACGCAGGTTACATTCAATAACCTTGAGGGCGGGCTCACCGCCTTCACTGTCGTCGGCCTTGATAATCTGCATGTTGAAAGGACCGGTAATGTTCCATGCCTTGGCAACCTTCTTGGCGATATCCTTGACACGCTCCATGACAGCGCCGTCCAGGTTGGCGGGAGGGAGGACCAGAGTAGCATCACCGGAGTGAACACCTGCTTGCTCAACGTGCTCGGAGACGGCATGGATGATCAGTTCACCCTTGGAAGCGACGGCATCGACATCGATTTCCTGGGCGCCTTCGATGAACTTGGTGATAACGACAGGATGGTCAGGTGAAACGTTGCTGGCGGCCTCAAGCTTCTCCTTGAGGTCTTCCTTGCTTCGAATAACGGTCATGGCAGCACCGGAGAGGACATAACTGGGACGGACAAGAACGGGGTAGCCAACTTCTTCGGCAAATTGCTCAGCAGCCTGAACGGAGGAGAGTTCCTTCCAAGCAGGCTGGTCAACACCGATGCTATCGAGAATCTCCGAGAACTTTTGACGGTCCTCGGCCTTGTCGATATCCTTGGGGTCAGTTCCGAGAATCCTGGCGCCTCCAGTCTCCTGCAGGCGAAGGGCGATGTTCTGAGGGAGCTGTCCGCCCACCGAGACCACAGCACCGGAAGCATCCTCAAGGTCGTAAATATCCATGACACGCTCATAGCTAAGCTCTTCGAAGTAGAGCCTATCGGGGCAATCGAAATCGGTCGAAAACGTTTCGGGGTTATACTGTGAGGTTTGTCAATACGGGTGTTTAGTGCATTTTCTGGCCATTCACCTTACGTTAATCATGACAGTCTTCTCACCCATCTGGCGGAGAGCCTGGGTGGCACCGACGGCGCACCAATCGAATTCGACAGAGGAACCAATTCGGTAGACACCGCTTCCGAGAATAATCTTGCCCTTGTCGTCGAAAGTGACATCGTGGGAAGAACCATTGTAGGTGGTGTACAGGTAGTTGGTATCGGCAGGGAACTCGGCGGCAAGGGTGTCAATCTTCTTGACCCAAGGTCGGATGTTGAAGCTCAATCGGTACGCGCGAACCTCATCCTCAGTAGCGTTGACGGTCATACCAATTTGGCGATCAGAGAAACCCAGTTTCTTTGCCTTGAGGATCTGGTCCTTCTTCAGGGCCTGCAGGCTACCAACTTGCTGGAATTCACGGGTGCAGTCGACAATGTTCTGGAGCTTGTACAGGAACCACTTGTCAATCTTGGTCAAATCGTGAACCTTGTCGACAGAGTAGTTCTCGTGCAGCATGGCCTGGCCGACGGCGAGCCATCGACGATCGGTAGGGTTCTGCAGCTCAAAGTCCAAGTCGTCAAATTTGTCGCCCTGGAAGCCGACAAATCGGGGATCAACCATACGGATAGCCTTCTGGAAAGATTCTTCAAAAGTTCGGCCAATGGCCATGACTTCACCGACCGACTTCATGGCACTGCCGATATCACGCTTAACGTGCTGGAACTTGGACAAATCCCATCGGGGCATCTTGGTGACGATGTAATCCAGAGAGGGTTCGAAGTTGGCGGTGGTGGTCTTGGTAACGGCGTTGGGGAGCTCAGGCAAGCTGTGGCCGAGACCAATCTTGGCAGCAGTATACGCCAGAGGGTAACCAGTAGCTTTTGAGGCCAGGGCGGAGGATCGAGAGAGACGGGCGTTGACCTCAATGACACGGTAGTCGAGACCATCGGGCTGGAGGGCGTATTGGACGTTGCATTCGCCAACGACACCAAGATGTCGCACAATCTTGATGGCGGCAGATCGAAGCATGTGGTATTCTTCGTCGCTCAAAGTTTGCGACGGAGCCACGACAATGGAGTCACCAGTGTGAATACCGAGAGGGTCAAAGTTTTCCATGTTGCAAACAGTGATACAGTTGTTGTTGGCATCGCGGACGACTTCATATTCGAGTTCCTTCCAGCCCTTGAGCGACTTCTCAACCAAGATTTGAGGCGACAGAGTCAGAGATCGGGCAGCCATGTTGCGGAGCTCCTCCTCGTTGTTGGCGAAACCAGAACCCAAACCACCCAAAGCATAGGCGGCACGGACAATAATGGGATAGCCGACCTTTTCGGCGGCGTCGAGAGCCTCATCAACGGTGCTAACAGCAATGGACTTGGCAATGGGAATGTTGATCTCCTCCAGAGCCTTGGCGAAGAGATCTCGATCCTCGGAAACTTCCAGAGTTCGGACGCTGGTGCCAAGGACCTTGACGCCGTATTTTTCAAACAGACCTAGGCGCTGCATCTGAACACCCAAGTTCAGGGCAGTCTGTCCACCAAAAGACAAGAAGATGCCATCAGGCTTCTCCTTTTCGATGACATAGCTGACATACTCGGGAGTGACTGGCAAATAATAGACCTCGTCGGCGAGGCTGTGGTTGGTCTGGATAGTAGCGATATTGGGGTTGATGAGGACAGAGGCGACGCCTGCTTCTTTCAGGGCCTTGAGTGCTTGTGATCCTATATAGGGAAGCCGATGTCAGTAGAGAGTCTCTTGATGTGGGAACATGATGGTCAAGTTATCTCGTCCTTGCGACTGCACGTGAGTCACGCGCGTTTGTGTGCATCGGCTTGTCGGTGAGGAGGACTGATTTCTCAAGACAGGGAACAAGAGATGTATGTAATGACGAACCTGAGTAATCGAATTCGCCAGCCTGGCCGATGGCAAGACCGCCACTGCCAATGACCAGGACCTTCTTCACATCCACATTTTGGACTTGCTTGATGACACCGCTGTCGATGTAAGCCTTGGGGTTGGGTGCGGTTTCGGCGGGAGAAGCGCTGTAATTGCGGACAATTGAAATTGTGCCGATTCTCTTTGGGTGCTGCTTGGCCTGAAGCAAAGCACGTCCAGGAGACTTGAGCGAGGCGGTGGTGAGAGACCTGGCGGGAGCAGGAAAAGATCGAGGAATGCGACGACCAGCTCGGAGGAGGACCGGAGCACGGCCAGCCAGGACAGAAGGCATCGTGGGAGGCATTACAATGGCAATTGCGAACTGCAGCCGGCTCCCAAGGAGATTCAATGCTTCAATTGGCACCGTCCCTCAAGTAGGCTAGACGATGGGGGAGCCAATTGATTGAGCAAGTGATGTCGACGGGAGGCTGAAGGTGGAAGAGGTTTAAAAAGGTGATGGGAAATGAAATGTCTGGTCCGGTATTGTGCAGTCAATGTTGCCAGGTGTGGGACAAAAAAGTCGGGGAGGACCTGGCGCTGGCAGTGAGAAGATTGAAGAGTAGCCAATGAACGGACCGGACGGATTGAGAGCTCGAGCCAAATAAAAAAAATTGGGCGACTCCAGGTTCCGGTCCGGGGGTCGGACGAGTCACCGATAAGATAAGGCTGGGGCAGATCCAATGCTGAAAGTGGACAGTGCTGGGACTGGGCAGCGGGCTTTTGGGGCAATTGGCCAGTGAGAAACCCAGTTTGGTGCCATTTTGCTGGGTACATGTTACTTTTACCGCTATTCTCCTGGCGGTAGCCGCTATTCTGGTCCCTGTTTGCACTCCGTAGTTTGGGTCCAGTCCAGTCAATCCATGTCTGGTTCGTGGCTCTACACTGGGGGTCAAGGGCTGCGTCACTGGCGCTTTTTGTGAGAGATTTCTTGTTGAGGGTCCTATCAGTTTGGCACCAGAAAAAGCAGGCAGGAAGAGAAAAAAAAAATCGAAAATATTGTGCACCAATAGGTCAATCCCTGGCCACACGCAGTCATACAATGTGGGATTGTGGCTGCGAGTTCGGCAGCTAGCCTTTCATCTGTAGATGAGCTCGCTTGAACCCGATGCAATCCTTTATCAACACTTGCGCATCATCAAACGAATCAAACACGTCGTGGATGTTTCCGACATCTAACCAAACAATTCACCTTTTATCGAGGAAACACTAGCCGTTTCATTCATTTGCTACACCTACCCCAAAATGACGGAGTACACAACAGGATAGGGCACCATGTACTTGGATACTCTCATATTTATAATCTTATATAGTCATGCATGGTGTGGTTGTGACCCAAGTTTTGTGCACACTGGAGCCAAACAGGCATATCTCACCTCACGACCACTTGGTACGCTCACGGATGCCATCACCTACAAGGTTCATCTTACGCAGACCTTCTCCTCGTCGAAAACTTCCTAAATCGTACCTACATCATGCATAATGCCATCTCACTAAGCATCGTTCTGCCAATGGGACCTACATGTGGCCCGGCACAACACCACGCAGTGCCCCAGGTTTCTCATGACCTGCATCTCCGGATGCCCTTTTGATCTCGCCCGCAGCGTTGCAATATTGATAACGCAAACTTAGTACTTACAGCACCAATGCAGACGACTATACTATACAGCTACAGCCGACGTCCCGTCCTCCCTTCATGGCTGAAACCCATAAGCTTAGTGGTGGTCATCTTACCAAAGTTTAGCCCATGCGATCGCTGATAGGATGCCACATTCGCTCAGCCTTCTGATGAGAGATGGTGCTGATTGCTGTCTAATGTGACAAAAGTCCTCGCTCACGTCTTGTGCGCTCAGTACAGACCGAAACCTTCACTCTCTGGAGACGTACCGAGTGATCAATTACTGCTTTGTTTTTCATGAGATGCAATTGTGCCCTGGGTGTAATAACATGTCACTATCCGATCTCGCCCGTCTGATGCCTCAACTTTGGACAGGGAGTCAGAGACCCTCTCCCCCATGCTTAGCTGTACCAAATTTTCAACATGGACCAGATCCCTTGGGTAACAAAAGACGGGCTCTTATTCTTCGAGTCTCCACTCGATATGCACATCTAATTGAGTGGACCAATGTTCCGCCAAATGCCATTTCGGACCTTTCTAATTGGGCCAAGGGCATGATTCTCGGCAGTTGCTCAACAACCTACCATCTGCAACTGGACTGCGTGGAAAAGAAGACCAGACGAAAAGGGAAGAATAGAGAGAACATGGTGAATAAACTTCTACAGTCCCTTTTGTGAAACCGCAGCATTGTGATCTCTGCTCTCGAGCCGTGGTTGGTTTTTGCAAAAGTTAAGAAAGTGCGACTTTTGGTTGTATTATGTCAGCATCAACACTTGATAGGAACCCTCCAATTCGCAACTTCTCCCATGCAAGACATTACAGCATTCAATCGATACATCGCCATTTGTCCAGAACCGCCCCGAGGATTTAACTAAAGGCTGCAATGAAATCCTCAAATACTCAGACCGCCAAACTTCGTCCTCCACGACGGAACGATTGCCAGACCACATCCGTCGCTAGCCAGCTCCAAGGGATGCGAACTTGAGACAAGCCCCAAGTTCTAGCAGCGGTGACTCTCAATTGGCGACATGGCATCGCGAGTAACAAGGAACGGAGCTTTCTGTCGTGTATCGCGAGAGTAGCGGCTAACCGGGCTTTACTCCGCGAGAGCTGAGGGCAGCATCAAGAAGCATTAGCCGGGGACTCGCCAGACTGAGGCTCGCCGCGATGGACTTGTGGTGTCACTACACTACTTTCTGGCTCTATGGTATGCATCAAGTGGTACAACCAATAGAAAGTATCCTCGGATGATCTCGCCCCAAGTATCCACGAACATGGTCCCTAGCTCCTTGTCTCTCGTTCCTGGAGGCGGCTCTAACACACCGATCGTCCAGGCACACTACGGCTGTCTATCCAACTTCGACTTGTGACAGAACACATAGGAATGCTGTGGGATTCCCTTGACTCACATGATTTCCCGCTTTCTCTGTTCAATCGCCTCTCATTTTGGCCTACAATGCCATGCTGCAGCGCGTACCTTTCAGCATTCCCGGTCGTCAGTCCCGCTCTCTACCACGCCCGGTTTGAGTCTTGTCTGAGGGGCGCGAATTCCTCATAGCTGGAGAAGCTTCGACCTCACACCAACAATGCACCATACTCACCACTATGGCAACTTGGTTACTCGAGATTCTTATCGCGAATTTTACGTTCCATCACCCTGTCCCTGGTCTTCCGATCTCGTTCGTGATGGAGGCTGTACTATGCTGGAAGGGCAAAATGCCAGAGAGATTGGTCTACGACCAAGATTGACCCGCAAATCTCCAAGACACTCGTCGCTGGTTGTAACATAAGGTTATGCCAGCTGCAATTGTCCTATGAGATATAAAGATGTTTGGCCACAATGCTTGGGGTGGAATGGTTCTGCTTTTTCTTCTACATCGACATTGGCCTGCTGCGCCCATTTTTTAGTACTTCGTTCTTTTGTTGTTTCAACCTTGTAGAGGAACTTTTTGCTCTCTACTCGGCATCATGAAGTCCGTCTTCGTTCCGGTGCTGGTCAGCTACCTGGCCGGCAGCGGCTTGGCCGCGCCGACTCGAATGGTGTCGGACCATTTGACCCAGCGTGATATTGCAGCACTCCAGGAACTCGCCAATACCGACACGAGTAGCCTCACAACGCAAGTGACCGAGACTGCTTTCAAGAACCTGCTCGTCCATCTCCTCGAAGCCCAGGCAGGAAAGAGCAAAAGGCACTTGGCCATGAGCCAAGATTCTGAGGCACACATGGATGACTTTATTGAGGCCCTCTATGCCAGAGACATGGCCAAGGAGCAAGGCATGAGTGATGAGACAATCCAAGCATACGATGAAGTCATTGCCAAGCAACTTTACAACGCTCTTTCCATTTCAGGCAGCGGCATCAATAAACGAGAGGCCCAAAAGTCTCCCTTTCAGCCCCATCAATTTCAAGACATCGGCAATAACGTCGGCAGTGGCGCTGGACGTGGCATTGGCAGCATTGTCGATCTAATCTTTAGCCTTCTTGGACTCAATGGCTCCCGCGGACTCGCTGGCAACGTCGGCCATACGGTTGGCGGTCTTACTGGCGGCTTGACTGGGACCCTGAACGGTGGCAAAGGAGGCAAGGACGGTGGCCTCGGTAACACCATTGGTGGCCTTACAGGAACAGTCGACAATTTGGTCGGTGGGCTAACTGGCGGAAAAGGCGGCAAGGATGGTGCCCTGGGAGGTCTCACAGGTACTCTGGGCCATACTCTCGGAGGTGTTACGGGTGGGCTTACCGGCGCCCTCGGCGGCCACAACGGAGATAAGGGAGGACTCGGTGGTGTTGTCAACGGCGTGACCGGCAACCTTCTTAACACCACCGGTGGTCTTGTCGGAGGTTTGACGGGCGGCGCTAACGGTAATGGCGGCCTTCTCGGTGGGCTGACGGGAGGACTCAATGGCGGTGCCCATGGAGGTCCCATCTCCGGCATTATTCACTTTATCTTCAGCCTCCTCGGCCTTGGTGGAAAGGGCGGCGGCAATGGAGGCCTTGACCTTGGT
Organism: Pochonia chlamydosporia 170; assembly: GCF_001653235.2. Taxonomy (NCBI): domain Eukaryota; kingdom Fungi; phylum Ascomycota; class Sordariomycetes; order Hypocreales; family Clavicipitaceae; genus Pochonia; species Pochonia chlamydosporia. The sequence goes on along the minus strand of NC_035795.1, from coordinate 1,272,136 downwards.
GGCTTAACTGGAGGTCTGCTCGGCGGCAAAGGGGGCAAAGGAGGTCTCGACCTCAATGGATTACTGGGCGGCCTTGCTGGTGGTAAGAATGGCAAGGGAGGTCTTGACCTTGGTGGACTTACTGGCGATCTCAACAAAACTCTCGGAGGCCTTACTGGCAGCCTCGCTGGTGGTAAGGATGGAAAAGGCGGTATTGACCTTAACGGGTTAACTGGGCTTCTGGGTGGCCTTACTGGTGGTAAGAACGGTAAAGGAGGTCTTGACCTTGATGGATTAACTGGACTTTTGGGTGGTCTTGCTGGTAAGGACGGCAAAGGAGGTCTCGACCTCAATGGGCTACTAGGCGGCCTTGCCGGTGGTAAGGATGGCAAGGGAGGTCTTGACCTTGGTGGATTGCTCGGCGGACTCACAGGCGGCAAGGGCGGCAAAGGGGGACTTGACCTCAATGGATTGACTGGGCTTCTCGGTGGCCTTACTGGTGGTAAAGGCGGCAAAGGAGGTCTTGACCTCGATGGATTAACTGGGTTACTGGGTGGCCTTACTGGTGGCAAAGATGGTAAAGGAGGTCTCAACCTTGGTGGACTAACTGGCGATCTCAACAAGACTCTTGGAGGACTTACCGGCAGCCTTACTGGTGGTAAGGACGGCAAGGGGGGCCTTGACCTTGGTGGATTGCTCGGCGGACTCACGGGTGGCAAGGACGGCAAGGGCGGTCTAGTCGGTGATCTTACAGGAAATCTTGGAGGGCTCACTGGCGGACTCACAGGGGGACTCAATGGCGGTGCCCATGGAGGTCCCATCTCTGGCATTATTCATTCGGTCCTCAGCCTCCTCGGCCTCGGTGGAAAGGGTGGCAAAGGTGGCCTTGGAGACCTCACTGGGCATCTCGGAGGACTAACCGGCGGCCTAACTGGTGGCAAAGGTGGCAAGGGCGGCTTGTTGGGCGATCTTACGGGAACTCTGGGAGGTCTTACTGGCGGCCTCACCGGCGGCAAGGGAGGTAAAGGAGGCCTGCTTGGCAACCTTACTGGGACTCTTGGTGGAGTTACCGGTCAAGCTGGCAATATTGTGAAGGGAGCTGGCAATGCCGTTGGTGGGCTCACCGGCGGACTGACTGGAGCCGCGGGCCATGCAGGTAGCGGTGCTGGCAACCTTGTTGGCGGACTCACTGGCGATGTCGGCGATATTGCGAAGGGAGCTACCAAAGGAGTTGGTGATCTCATCGGCGGACTCACTGGCAGTTTAACTGGAGCTGCTGGCCACTCCGGTAGTGGTGCTGGCAACCTCATCGGTGGAATTACCGGAGATGCTGGCAACATTGCCAAAGGAGCTCTATCTGGCGCCGGTCATGTTGTTGACGGAATCACAGGTGGTCTCCTTGGGTCTGGTAAGGGTAGTGGTTCTGGTCAGGGTAACGGTTTGCTTGGTGGTCTTCTTGGAGGTGGTAAAGGCGGAAAAGACGGCAAAGAAGGTCCCATCGGTGGCCTTGTCCACGGCGTCCTCGATCTTGTTGGCCTTGATGGTGATGGCGGCAAGGGAGGCTTGCTTGGTGGTTTAGGCGGCGGTACCAGTGGTTTGACCGGTGGTCAGAGGGGTGGTGCTCTTGGAGGTCTGACTGGCGGCAATGGTGCCAATGGAGGAGCCCAGGGCAGCGCTGGTGGTTCCAGAGGTGGTGCCGCTTCGGGAGCTGGTGAAAATACTCGTCAAGGCGCGAGCTCTGCGAACGCCTCGTCTGGCAATGCCAATGGCGGTGATGAAGCGAGCAGTGCCGATGGAAGCAGTGCTCAGAACGGTTCTACTTCCGAGAGTGACAGCAACTCCACCAGCCAAAGCAGCGGCAAAGCAGGCGACTTCACTTACACGTACACGTACAACTATGTTCCTCAGCCAAACAATGGAGCCCAGAGCACAAACCCCAAGGCAGCTGCCCTTATTGCTCTCGCCCACGCTGCACAAGAGGCCAAGGCCAGAGAGGGACAAGCCCCCCCTCGAAAGTACGCCGCTGGCGGTTCATCTCTGGTTGCCAGTCCTCCCTTTCCCCTTCCCACAGCCAGCATCGTTAGCGCGGACATCCCTCTCTCGACTGGTGTATCGAAATAAGTCTACGAATAGGGCGGAATCACTGCTTTCACTATTACGAATCCACGGAACGGACGGGAGGGAAATCATGACGATACCATTTTAATTTCAACCTTCAGTAACGTACGAGAAGAGGGCGAGATTCTTTATTCTTTTTTCATATGTCAATGTACGAGTTAGTTGGCGGTATGCCAAAATTGAAAGTAAAATCAACTTCTTTTGCCATTGTTTCGACGTGCGATTTTGGCATCAGGCCGTTATTGTCCCGACAGGTTTACAGATTTGGACATCCGAGGCGCCTCTCTGTAGGTGGATAGATTGCCACGTCTAGGAATGAATACAGGAATGTGTCACTAGAAGCCAGTGGTAGCTCTGGTCATCACGTTCCGAGTGAGGCGAGACAGGCGACTAGCTGTGCTTCGGTGTGAGACTGCGGATCTAGGTTTTGCATTCCTGGGTAGACTCGCCATATCAAGCGTGGATATGCGGGCCGCGGATTTCTAGGTAAAGCGCGGTAGGCTCGACGGATAGAGTAAGTCAGTACATGGTTATTTTGCAGTTGTAGAATCGGTGATGGTGTACTTCGATGCCGGCATGATGCGTGGCATAAAACTACGTTGAGGAGTCAAGTGGAATCAGCAATATTTATCACGCTCAATAACCCAGAATCACAGTATGATAAGCCCTTAAATTAGATGTTAAAGTTTACACAGGCATTATATTAGTTAAAGCAAATCAAATGGGTACTGCGGTATCCTCTTCGTAAGTGCAGTCTCTGTCTCGCAACCATCTTCGTTGACGACTCCTATTTCCAAGGTGACTTCTCAATTTCAGCAAACATACACGATGTCGACAGAATTTATCACAAGTATTTGTAGTTGACGCCCTTTTCAGCTGCTGACGATATGCAGCACTGGTTGGTGGGATGAATTACCACCTATCACAATGTCTCGCCTCACGATGACCCGATTGAGGTTCGGAGTGAAAGAGCATGCTCATCTGTAACACAATTTTTAGGCCGTTAGATCGCAGAGGTTATTCCGGTGACCTGGCTCTGTCTACCGTAATGGTCTTCATGAAGCTATTCCCAATATCTTACCATGTAGTTTAAATCATCCCTTGCGATATATTCACACCGCAGTTTGTCAGTAAAACTTCTGCTTCAGCCATGGCTATAGCGCACTATCCCTTCATGAATTCAACATGAAATCAATTCAATTCCTTCAACCTTGAACACCACATCCCCATCATCCTCTCCCCCAAACGTCACCCACCCTCACGTGGAGGTCAGCCGCTCCGTAACTCGCATTCCCAACACATCACCACTTCCACCAATCCATTCAAAAAAGAACCTGTAAACTCCAAAAACAATATGCAAAACAGATACGAAATCGCCATTATAGGAGGCGGCATCGCCGGCCTCACCACGGCCCTCATCTGCGAAAAGCTCAACTTCACATATATCCTCCTCGAGAAACAAGCCTCCTTCGAAGAAGACAAAGGCGCAGGGGTAGGCATACAGCCTAACGGCCTTCGTATCCTAGACCAGCTAGGTCTCGCAGCGAGACTAGAAGACGAGGCGGGTGCGCTGGCCGAAATGTACAGGTACGACGGCACAGGGAGGTTGATTATACGGAATAGTTTTCTCGCTGCCTGGAGAGAAAGGTACACCTTCAATAAGTCTGACCCTCAATTTGTATAGTTGCAGCTAATGTAGTAGGCTAGGATACGACTACGTCTTCACAGAACGTGCGACGCTTCGCCGCATGCTATGGGAGAGTGTCAAACGAAGAGAGTGTATCAAGGCGCCATGTCTAGTGACGTCGATTGAAGAACATGACGATTATGTTATTGTTCACGCGGAGAATGCGTCGTACACGGCTGATTTGGTTGTTGGTGCGGATGGGGTGAAGAGTTGTGTGAGAGGGCATATAGATGCCTTGAAGCCCGTTGACGAATGTAAGCATCTTACACATATACTATGGCCTTTGAAAACAAATATCAGTGTAAACAATATGAACTGCAGATATATCCACCCCATTTACATGCACATACGGCATGTCATCACCAACTCACGGCCTCCTCCCCGGCGACCACTTCGGCGTGTACAACACCAACTCAAGCATCCTAGGATTCACTGACAAGAACGGCATAATATACTGGTTTATATTCGAACACATCAACGTCCCCAAAGCCCGATACACGGCCTCCGATGCAGACGAATCATGCGCATCAGTCTCCCATCTGCGCATCATGCCAGCCGCCACATTCACCAGCATCAACACCAACACGATACGCAAATTCAAAGTCCCGCTACAAGAATACACAGCACCAAACTGGCACACACACCGTACAGTCCTAGTCGGCGATGCGGCGTGCAAGATATCCCCTGCCAATGGGATGGGCGCCTGCCAAGCACTCGAGATGAGTGCCGCGCTGATGAACCAACTTACCAGACTGAGAAGACATGCGAATCATGGAATATGGTCGCGAGATGAGCTACATGCTTCTCTGGAGCGGTATAGCGAGATACGGAGGCCAGCGGCAGTGGCAACGTTAGAAAAGGCTCGGCTTATTACGGAGGTTTTGCTATGTGTGGAGGGGAAGCCGGTGGGTGTGCTGGAGCAGATGAAGAGGCTTGAGGAGGGTTTGTTTCTGAGGCAAGCGCTTGGAAATTGGGTTGGTGCGCCGGTGATTTTGGGGTTGAGGGTGACGGGTCGGGGAGTGGTGCTTGGTGATGCTATTGAGAGGGAGAGAAAGTTACGGGAGAGGGATGTGAATAGGACGGGTAAATTGTAGGTAGTTGACATATATGAACATACGTGGATGTAATTGATGTGAACAGAGGGGTTTGTTTGTAAGTGGTTGTTGAACTTGTGGTTCGTGATATCTTCACTCCTTTGTTGGACCCCAACTGTCATCTGAACTCACATCTTCACCAACTCAACTCCGTGGAGAACAACCATCAATCGATCTTATCTGAACAAAAAACAAAGAACGTCATAGCCGAGTCCGCAGCCTGTCCACCGCTTCATCACACCCCTCAAACACAGCCATCCAAAATACAACATCTTCACAACGACTTCACCACCCTGTTCAACTCATCAAGCAGTATTCGCCTCCCACATCTCAGCAACCAAAAGCTCACCCAGCACACTCATCATGTTCACTAATTCCCACAATCCTGAAGCCGACCTCACCACGCCTTTGTTCGGCCCTGGATAACTTGTATCCCTGACCCATCTCAAATCTTGGAACCTCATTCAACACCATTGTCCATCACCGTAGCCTCATCTCGACCCACGTCACCCACTTTCGGCTGGAAACCCGATCCACAACAAGACAATGTGCAAGGATATCAACAAATATGAATGCAGGCATGAGAGCATTCACCTTCTTCCATGCCAGCCAACCCCAAGACACAAGAAGAGAGCTACCCTCACGAGGATATCGCAAGTCCTGCAGGGTTGGTCTCCATGGCGGCATTCCAGGACGTGCGATAATCGAAGTGTTACACCCATCAGCAGAAAGTGCGATGAGTGTCTCGACAAGGATGCAGGGTTGATTTCGCCAAATCACCAGTCACTGCCCAAACTCACGTACAGTCTCGCAGGAGACCAAGGGAACAACGTTCGCGAGCCATGCGCCTCTCGACGTGAACGACACACGATACACGTGGACGGACCGCTACAGCTACCTGCAGGTAGACATAGCACAGGATCGAGCACGACTCTCATATCTGGGGAACCGTACTGGGCTCAGTACTTTCAAGAGGACAAATCACGCTGGCGTCGATGCTGGAGACGCAGCATAGCGTCAGCCATGACACTCCTGCAGTCGACGCCCAGCTCAAGAAGGGCCAGCACACTCGCCTTGTTCGATGACACGGCCAAGACGCCCCATCACCTCAAACCGCCTCCCGTAGGAGAATATAAAGAGAAGTTCTTCGTCACGCCAGAACAGCAGAAGGCACGAAGGGACATCGAGAGCGCCATGAAGAAGAACGAGTCTACCGACTCATTAGTTTGTCATTCAGCAGCGAGAACCGAAGGACGAGAAAACAGGTTTTAAAATTCACCCCTTGTCACAAAAGCAAATCAGTATACATAAATGTGCGGACATATGGACACGGGATTGGGTGAGGTTGAGTATTGTTTTCACATTTTACCATTAAGTTTGATTTTTAGCCACACGGTTCATTGTACCATGTTATGCTTTTCATCCTCGTCTTTAGCTTCCTTCCCCCGGTTCCTCCGGTGCAGGTTCAACACCATCTTTTCCCTTATGATACATTTTTTTGCAATTTCCAGATATTGTGTAGTTGGCGTCAGGAACCCGGTGCGATGACCACCAGAAAACGATTCGCTAGTTGATTGGGGTTCGATATAAACAGAAGTTAGTGGTCGGATGGAGCAATTTGGGTTGTTTATATTTAGGCGGCGAGTGTCAATTCCGTATCCAGCTTTACTTTTCTCAAGAAATATGTGACGCTAAATCTCGAGACGTGTTGAGGTACGCACACAGAGCAAATGATGAGTGGCTTTTTGCTCTATGCAACAATAGTTCGGTTTGGCATGTTACTTCGTGCTCCCTTGAATAGTTTGAGAAGATGACAGGCGCGTGTTCAATGGCGCGCGCGCAAGTGGCAATTATGTTGCTTTGCCGTTCTTAGATGCGGCCTTGAACTTGGCAATTTCTTGCTGCACTCTCTTCTCAACACGAGCCTGGAGCTCAGGGCGGTATCCCAGCTGGAAGAGAACCTCCAGCCAGACGAACAGTGGGGCTAAGAAGATGGCCTGAATCAGGTTATCCAGCAAAGCGGGAGCGCGTCCCTCGAAAGCTCCATGTCCAATGAATTGAGCAATCCAGGCGACAATATGGACGCCAAGCGCAATCTGGAAAGTCTGGGTTGGATCCTCTGCTCTGAGGTAGTTTGAGTAGGCGGTGCCGGCCAAGCAGAACGCAGCCAGGACGAATCCGGCAACAGGTTCGAGCAGCAAATAAAGCGCCGTGTACACAAGGGCTGCAATAGTGCCCAAGTTGAGGTCAAGATACGGGACAGAGAGCCAGCTAGGCGTCTGAACAAGGGTGCCCGTGTATGTAGCCTGAGAAAGAATTAGGGCCAGTCTCAACAAAGTGAAAGATGACATGTGTTGCAAAGCATACCATGCAAAAGGCTGAGATAAGAATAATAGGAACACATATTATGTGAATAACCTTGTTGACCGAGTTATGGTGGTAAGCACCATACTATATATCGCACGGTTAGTATAACTGCACTGAGCTCAGTATAGCCATTATGTTGAGTCGCGAGCGTGGTTGTTGGGCATGAGGGGCTGTTTGGAGCTCGAAGGACATCCGAGGCTCCATGGGTGGTGATGCTCACAAAGGTAAGGTGGTGCTCCAAGTCCAGCGACATGGTGGGCACGCGACACACGAGCAAAGGGGAAAAAAATGAGCGAGCTGCGGGACGATGGCGGAACGAGGAGCCGAGACGCGAATGCAGGCAAACTAAGCAGCAGGAAGAAGTCGAGCGGGAAAAGGCTGGCGATATCGCCTCCTCAGGAGCCCTTTTGCACAAGGAAGATAGAAGTGGATGGCAGAAAGAAAATGGAAAAGAAAGGGAGCGAATGAGTTGTTGAAGTGGTGAGATGGCAGCACAGGTTTGTTACATCCACGTCGGTTCATGTGCCAGCTATGCCTCGTCGGGATCCGGTTGGCCCTCCCCTTCCGTCGCCGCTGTGAGCCACCACCTGCCTGAGCGCGGACAACGATCCTCTGTGGCAGCTGCACCAAATTGATTTGCTCAGGGGGGTGTCATGCTAGCAAAAGGACTTGACTTCTGGTGCCTGACTCTGGCCTTTGTGCATTGATCTCTTCATCATCCACCAAAGACACCGGTGAAAATGTTGTGAGGCTAAGGGGCGTGGGTCTAGAACCGAAAACCCAGAACCTAGAAGCTCCTTCGTAAGGAGCAGGGCGACCAGGAAGAGAGTGACACGCAGAGCTTGAATGGAGCCACTTAATGAGGACCAGCCTGGCCTCGGATCATCCCTACGCGAGCAAAAATCCAACTCTCCAGGCGGTTGTCACCACTTGGAGACCTGCGAATGGTAGACAGCATACTCGTCCGTGTTCGATTCTCAGTCTTCCAATGGTGCCATCATGGGAGCAACAGCACCGGTGAGTGTGCAAACCTCCCACCAGTAGGTAGAGCCCTCTTGGCCATCAGCCCACGAGGAGCGCTGCAACTGGAACATGACATTTGTGTGGGGAAGGAATGCACAGAGTAACTGAAGCGTGTGGTCTGGTGTAATACAGGGCGGAACCGAGCCACCAAGGAGAGGCAAAGACGACTTCTCTCATCCAACGCATCTGGTTTCCTAGTAACAGGGTTGCAGACCAGGCTTAAGGTGGGCTTACTCTATGTGTAAGCAAGGTCCCGTCCGACTTGTGGGAATAATCCTTCCCGTTCGTTATTGTAGGGCAAACCTGGAGATTTCGGTGATACTCCGAGCCGGCTTCTTTGCCCTTGAGTGCTTCGTATCAATGTCCGCGATGGGTGCTAACCTGTCACTGCAAGGGCAGTCCAACAAGCTTAGTGGCGTCCAGGAGGTCCATTCTAACCAATCCAGGGGCCACCAGACTCTTTTCTCCTGACAAGAGACGCTGGGCTGACAACAAACACGGGTATTAAATACCCAGGCATGCAACCAATACCCATTTCGGCATCTGTCAATATAATATGTCAGTTCAATGGAGCAAACTGACATCGGAGACATCGATGTTGGTTTAAGAAAAAGGACGCTTCTGCCGCAGGGTTCACTCCCGCCAATTGTATCACGGTAGATGACCGGTCTTGGAAGAAACCCTTGTCCTCTCATTGTTCGGGTCAAGCCTCTACTCACCAGATGGGAACCATTCTGCAAGCCAGGTAGATCGCACTCCAGACTTTGGCCTGGTGTCGCTGACCCACCCGCATTGGCCGGTAGTAGTAGTAGGGGACTTTAGGGAGCAGGCGAAATTCAGAGAGCAAAGAGCAAGGTGCGTGCGAAGAGTGCGCTGAGAGGTAAAGATAAATGTCAATTGTCATGACAAAATATCAATGGTTTTACTAACCTGCATCCATCAATTCAGGAAATATTTGCATTTACGGGATACTTGCGTACTTGTGCACTTGCGCCAGCTGCTCCTTCCTCACAACTCGTCTCATTTCAGACAAGCTCTTTGCCAGACACAAGGAAACCGCGACCAGGCTGCAGCGCACGGACCACCCATCTCTCGCCAATGTCCTGAGTGGACAAGATTTCAACGACCCGCGACGACGGCACCTCACTTTGCTTCCTCAGCCTTGTCTTGTCCATTTCCTGCTCATCAACCACATCGCCAACAACTCCCAGAAGGGGAGCCAGCCGCGCACTTCTCGGGGTGTGGAGAGTTTCTTCACACGTATTCCTCCGACTCCCGGCTCCTCTACACCCCTCGCCGCTCCGTCCTCAGCGGCGTATCCTGGCGATTGACGACCACCCAATCGGCGCCAGTCGAACATCATCGAGCTCGTTTGAGATTTGCGGGCCTTCCATCTCGTCAAGAGATTTCTCAAGATATACATTTCCCGGCCGAGTCACTGCTGGTCTTGTTTGCGCCAGCGCCAGGACGCAAAATGTTCTTCCTCTACAATATGGAACGCAGGGTGACCCTGCATCCATCCTACTTTGGCCGCAACATGCACGAACTTGTCACCAGCAAGCTGCTAAAGGATGTCGAGGGCACTTGCGCTGGAAGCTACTACATCATTTCCATCATGGACACGTTCGATATATCCGAAGGGCGCATCCTTCCTGGCAACGGCTTGGCAGAATTCACCGTCGGCTACCGTGCTGTCGTCTGGCGACCATTCAAGGGCGAGACGGTATGATGGCAAGACTGCTTTGATGGAACAAAGCATGATTCTAACATTAGAGCAGGTCGATGCCGTTGTGTATTCCATCAACCCTCAAGGTTTCTTCGCGCAGGCTGGCCCACTGCGACTATTCGTTTCGGCACATGTATGATAAACAACGCTTGTGAATACCTTCTGCGAGCAACTGCAGCTAATATCGAGAGCAGCTAATACCAAGCGAAATTAAGTGGGATCCCAATGCCACACCGCCTCAATTTACCAATAACGAAGACACGGTCATTGAGCCCGGGACGCACGTGCGCGTCAAGATCATTGGAACAAGAACAGAAGTTGGCGAAATGTGGGCCATTGGAAGCATCAAGGAAGATTACTTGGGGTATGCTGGCGACCAAATACCACAAGGGCCCCTATATTAGAATCTATTGCTAATATCCTCTCACAGCTGCCTTCAAGACTAACGAGCTACGAATCTACGGTCCATCGATTTACGACATGGACCATCACAAGGCGAGCGAAAGGATATGCGGCATGATAGGATACAAAGACGATGCGGCATTTACAGAGAAGAGATTTATAAGACGTGTTTGATCCGGGCAATGCAACACGAGGAGTCAATATGGCCCAAAAAGTGTTTAACGATTAGAATTTGATATGGCGCAAGCGCCAGGAAGTTTCAGCTAGGTAAGGCAAATGCTTCCAATAGAAATGAAATACAAAATGAGCAGAAAGGAAAAGACCGCAAAGGGTGAAGCAGCTCTTTGTATTCGCCCGCCTGCTCACCTAAACCAACATTAGATGGCTCCCAGCTACAGCATTGAGGTGTTGGAACATGTAACACAACACATCAAGATCTACTTGACGCTCTCTCCGCTTTCGGACGCCTTACTGTCGTAACATTTGTTCCAATTCGTCCACGATGCGCAGACGCAGAGCATTGGTCGTCAGCGTACTCAAGTACATCATTCCGAGGTCGCAAACCCCAAGCTCTCTCGGGGTACATAGGCCCGACGATGCACCAGAAATCTCCCGCTCATCCTGCCAGGCACCATACCCCAATGCAAGTTGAACCCCCACAGCAAACCGTTCAGCAGCTTGATGTAGCGTCTGGTCACCCCCACTTCCGCCTTCCAATCCCCGCAAATTCAGAACCTTGAACCCATCCGCAAGCTCCGATGTCACTAACAAACCAAAGCCCAAGGTACTGCAAAACTCAATACCAAAACGGACCTGTCTGTAGGATAAACGTACCAGACACTAATGATGGACGGCGTTTTATCCGCTTCAAACCGGCACGTACGCCGATGCCGCTGAATTAGACCATCCCCCGCAGTACTTGAATACAAATGACATCTCTCTTAACCACGACTGTTCTTCATTCATTCTTGTCATGCACGCCTTTTTGAAAAGGTCGATTGTCTCAATTTCCAAGAGTAATATCCCTTTAAGCAGAGCTTTGTGTAACGCTGCAGGAACCAAGCACGAAGGCGTATCATTTCTATCCGCGTTCCCCAAAGTCATCACATCCAGCATGAGTAGCTTGTCTTCACAACCACGCACAATGGAGGCGGGCAACAGGCTCAAGACGGCGTTTTCTCAGGGCAAGCAGTCCATGGGCATGTGGCAGATGATCCCGGGAGCAAATGTGTCGAGATTGCTGGCGAGATCTGGCGTAGATTGGGTGATGGTCGACTGTGAGCATGGCAATATAGATGGTATGTGGTGTGATTCAAGGTTGCTTGTTTGGGTAGGGCTAACGTTGCACAAAGATGGTGCCATGCATGATGCGGTGCCAGCAATTGCGGCATTGGGTGTAACACCGCTTGTGAGATTGCCGGATGTGCAATCTTGGATGGTTAAGCGTGAGTTGTTGATATTGCATATGCGTGTCTTTTGAATTGACGTTGACTGGTGTAGGTGCATTGGACGCTGGCGCTCATGGTGTAAGTTTCAGGTACCACGTCCCAATCAAGATTAATGATATTGACTATTCTAGATTCTCGTCCCGCTACTTCGCTCCGCAGACCAAGCCAGAGAGCTCGTGCAAGCTGCCAAATTCCCACCATGGGGCAAGCGAGGATTTGGGTCTCCCATCGCACCGGAACGCTTCAACCCCGTGCCTTCATTTACAGAGTATCTGCAGCAGGCAAACGATGCTCTCTTGACAATGGTGCAGATTGAAACACAAGAGGCGTTGAACGAAGTAGAAGAAATTGCTGCCGTAAAGGGCATTGACGTCCTCTTCATTGGGCCATTTGATCTTGGTATTGCACAGTCCCCTCCCTCTTTCGGCCGTACATCACCGGTATTAACGAATCCAATACAGGTAACAACATCGGTCACCCCATTCTAGACGGCGTCATGGCCCCCGAGCTAAAGGAAGCTATTGCCAGAATCCTCGCGGCTTGTCGCAACGCCGGCAAGAAGTGCGGCATGTACGCTACGAGTGGCGAGCAAGCCAAGCTCTTTGCTGACCAGGGGTTCGACATGATTAGCGTGTCTGCCGACTATACTGCGTTGGAGTACGTTTTGAAGCAGCAATTCAGTGCTTCTCAGGGCGGTCCTACACCAGAGAAGAAGGGATCGTATTAGATGACGGCGAGGTTGGTGCAACTCTTGGTTAGGATGAAAGGATCACTTCTTTTCGACTTGGTCCATCTTTTCTTCTACTTGTTGGATGGTGAACCGGTGCATTAATTTGACGGCTTTAGTTGCTGCACTGACTTGCTCCTCGGGGGCATTGGCCTTGCTGATGTGTATCTAGGTAGATGTGAGCAATTATGAACCCCTTTAGCATGTGCTAATGAGCTAAGTGAATCGGCGTACCACTGGGATATCAAAGTCGTAAAGCTCTCTCCAGGAATTGGACTCCGGTAAGGCTAGGTTCACTTCCTTGTACGCAAAGGGTCGCTTGTCCCATACATCGGATAAGACGCCTTTGGCTTGGGTGCAGAGGCCGCAATTGTCGCGACTGAAAAGTGTGATTCTGCATGCCTGAAGCAGGCGTTGAGTAACAAACATGGTGAATGTTCGTGCCTTTGAAGGTTGAGAATTGAGGTTTCAGATGCAATTCAATTTGAAGTTGATAATGAATGGGTCAATAAGTAGCACGTGAGCCGCCTAAGAATCAAATACTTGCAGGGTTCAAGCGGGTTGTAGATTCTGGGATTCCTTTATCACATAAACTGTCAATGCGAGAGTGGGAGCACTGGCATTCTTGGCAGAAGCAAGCTGGTGCCAGAAACATTGAAGCTTCCGGCTCAAACGAGAAGTGGAGCTGCAGCCCCGCATCCAATTAGGAAAGCGGTGACAATGTCCAATCCAAGCTGAGCTTGACTTGCGCCGACGCCGTAATTCTAGAAGATCCCACCCCACCACGAGACAAACTCCAACCAAGATCGCAGGCTTACCAAGTCTCTCTTTACATTGGATTGAGGGCGGAATAACTATCCAGTTGAATTGACCCTCTTCCATCAAGCAGGATCAGTTAAGGGACAAGTACAATCATGGCTACGGCGCAGAAATGTGTCCACCAGGGCTGTGGCAAGACCTACACTGATCCGACGGAGAAGTGCGAATATCATCCCGGTCCTCCAATCTTTCACGAGGGCCAAAAAGGTATAAACCGTTCCTAATTCCTCTCCATATCATACTCGTTTCGTCAAAGCCATACATTGCACACTAACTAACAAACTTTCAGGATGGAAATGCTGCAAGCCCCGCGTCCTCACCTTTGACGAATTCATGACCATCCCACCCTGCACAACCGGGACCCATTCCACAACCGACGTCCCTCCTCCCGTGGAAGAAAAGCCCAAAGAAGACGACGACTCACTCGCCAAGAAGATTGAAGCCCTCACAGCTTCAGCCCCAACCCGTGTTCCCATACAGCCCGCTCAATCAGCGCCGACGCCGCCCCCGCCTCCCCCCGAAACAGAAGACGATGACCCAAGCTTAGAAATCCCCGACGGAACGACCTGTCGCCGGCGAACATGCGAACAGAAGTACAAAACGGGCAGCTCACGAGAGGGAGAGACGTGCGTTCATCACCCCGGTGTGCCGATCTTCCACGAAGGCAGCAAGGGGTACTCGTGCTGCAAGAGGCGAGTCTTGGAGTTTGACCAGTTTATGAAGATTGAAGGCTGCAAGACCAAGGATAGGCATTTATTCATTGGCAGTGGCAAGAAGGAGAAGGAGAAGGCGGGATCGGGCGGAGAGGAAATTTTGACTACAGTCAGGTATGTTTCTGCTTTGGGGGCCGTCGTTTTGGAAGGCTTTTTGCTCATACGTTGGAAATTACAGACACGATTTTTACCAGACAGCCGCGAATGTCATTGCGGCTTTCTTCCTCAAGAAGATCAACAAGGAGAGCGCCAAGGTTGAGTTTCAAGAAAAGCAGCTGGTTCTCGATTTGGTCACGACTGATTCCCCGCCAAAGCGGTACACCGCTGATGTGCCGCTCTATGGACCGATTGACCCAGTCAAGTCGTCGTTTAAGATTCTCGGTACGAAGTTGGAAGTGGTTTTGGTAAAGGCAAATGGGGCGTCATGGCCGGTCCTTAGGGGGGATGAGGCTTTGACGGGGGAGATTTTGCAAATTGGACGAGCGGGAAGAGCGTAGTAGAGTAGGGTAACATAGATGATTTTGGAGTTGATAGGTGTGCGGGAGTGGAAAGGACATACAGGATTCATGAGTATACTCGGTAGAAGAGGCGCTCTTTGGTGTAGAAGGCAATACAAGCATTCAGCAAGATGGATACAGGCATCTCATTTCGCGACATTTGGACCAATTTCCACTCCCACGTGAATTAAGCCATTTCATAGAGCCATATTGGGTGATACCAGAATAAAAATGGCTGTGGACGATGAAGTGATAAGAAGCTGATTTCGGCTACAACCTGAAAGATAAGCTTCCCTTTATTGACCACCATCCACCCGTCACCAATTTCAGCTACGTAAACGGGTCCTCTAGCACATCGGCACCCTCTGACTGGTCCAGAACCTGTCAGATCCCCAGGCCTTGGCGTCTCCGACCCTCGCCGATACACCACCACTAAGCGACCGTCTGATGATGCTCGACTGATAACTACCCGAATACAGTTCGTTGAGCTTGTGTGCATCAAGCCATCGATTACTCTGTACAATACTGTGCACTGGAAAATGCAATACAATGCGCAATGAAGCTAGCCAGAGCTGGCGACCCACCCATGACGATGGTCTCTATCGCCTCCATCTTATCAGAACCGCAAACAGGTGATATGATTTGATTGCTGGGGACCAGATATAAAGCTTGCCCAGACAGCCCAAGGTTGACATTAAAGTTTCCGGTTCCTGCGCCCTTTGTCTGCAACCTTATAAAACTTGACACTCGCAACCTCACGTACGGTCAACTGACACGACTGAAACATCTCACCTATCTCAATACATTGCGGTCATGGCTGTTGAAGTTTCCCACGGTCGAGGTGGGGCCGGCAACATCAATCCCGACAAGACGGAATACGTTGACGGTGAGGTCGTTCGCGCTGGAGTAGTAGGGAGCCATGGCGACGGAGCGTACAGTGCTGGCAGAGGAGGTAAGATGATGCATTCTCTCCCTTCCTGGGCCGGAATTTTTTCGCACACCATTGCGCCTGTCAGTGAACGACTGTATTCAGTCATCTCTTGGTTTGGCCTTATCGCAAAACATCGCTTGGCGTGCGGCATGTGGCTTTTTCTTATCAGGTCGAACAATTGGGGTTTGCGCAGCCAGCGCATTTTGCGCCTCATTTCTAGCTGAAAACCAAGAAACTTGGACTGATTCGGAGAGAATCCCTTGGCCCAATTGACAGGTGAGAGCGGCAAATGCTAATTATGTATCTTTTTACGAAACTAGGTGCTGGCAATATTGGCGATGTCGGATCCGCGGCCACGAATCGCAAAGACAAAGACATCGTTCCCGAATCTGCATACCGCGCTAGTCAAGACACCCAGGATTACCACACTGGTCGTGGCGGCGCAGGAAACGAGCATGTCGCGAAAGGCCACGAGAAGAAGGCTGCGGCCAAGACTGGCGAGAATGGTGCCCCGGTGAGCTTGGCAGACAAGCTGAAGCAGAAGCTGTTTGGCGCAATGAAGAAGTAGAGAACCGACGTTCGAGACTGAGGGCAGGGTGTCTGGTGGATGATGTTCGCTTTGGTTTTTGATTTGCTTGTTATAAAATTTCCGACATGATATCCTAGTAACATGCAATTTTTACTTTCGCGGTCGCTCCCATTACTAATGGATCATTGTTTCGTTTGGGTTAATAAGAGTTCTGCTTGCCACTTGCGGCTAGACGGCATAGTATCGCAAAGAATGATGCTGGAGCCTGTTTGGATGACGCCAAGGTCAGAGCTCGTTCCTTTGCAGGCGGGATAGTGAAGCAGAGGTCAGCAATGTACCTTTATATCGCCTAGGCATGTTATATTGCACTGCAATGTTTTAACGCAAGACTCAGAGGGGACTTTCATCTTGCCTGTGACTGAACCACCAAACTCGGTGAGAGATTTCCAGTGGATACGATGGAGGACTGATCTACGAGCCAGCTCGCCCTTGTAAACCTTGTGAACTCGTGATCGTCCCACCATCTGCTAATGAACCCCGCCTGAGATCCCTGAGATGGTCCCTCCACAGCGGAAAGTCACATTGGGACGATTCGAGTTACGGCGAGTCCCGCCTAGTTTCACCGCCTATCTTAATTGCGTCCTTTGTTTCGAGCACACAGTCGGAAGTCATGTTGAAGCCTGTTTCCTTCAAAATTAGTTTAATAAAAAAAACCGTATGTGAGTTTATGCCGGATGCCCCAGTGAGACACCGCATCAATGCCATTGACTTTCCCATGATGCCGCCCAGCGAATTTCCACACGGGAATGTAACTCACATCAGCGCGACGTCGGTGGAGGGCCGCTAAGGGAAGGGACCAACACTGGACGAATAGGCGGCAAGGACAAGGCATTAGACAGTCTGGGGAAGCCTGGTTAGCTGGCCGGTTTGCCTCATCGTGCATCAACTGGCAAGCTAACAGACACCGTGAGACATCTCAGGGCTCCTTTTTGAGGTGTAGATGTGCGAGTCTTCGAAAATACCGCCGAAGGGGGAATGATGTCGGTGGGACCGCTATGCCGCCAACGTAGTTCAAGCAGGATATATATGCCGGCATGTTGCAGTCATTCTTGAATCGCGCCTCTTCGTCTGATGTTCGTCCCTGTCAGTGGTAAAACAGTCAGTCAAGATGCCAGTAAGGTCCTTTACACCTCCATAGGGACGTGCCAGCGGACAAATTCAGTAACGGAAAGCTTGGATCTGACGCAGGTCCATTGTGCGTAGGTGTGCGAATCTCCCATCGGGTTACATCGACATCGGCAAGCAGAAGAGAATTCGATCTGAGCCAGGTAGGATCTGAATTTTGTTGGTCATTGTTGGGAACATTGAAACCCAACAGCACTCTTCAGCGATTGCTGGCTCACAACCAGTAGCTCAGGTGTACCAATCACGTGTGGGGTAAGGGAGCACGGGGTGGTACAGCAAGCAGGAGCGACCCATATTAGCCGCCTATTTGGGGAGCTGAAGCTTCCTTCTCCGAGATGCCCTCGCAAGCCCACCTCACCCGCCCAGAGCTCCAGGGTCGTCGACATTGGTCGGGTATATCAATTCTTTCGAAGCGATCCTTTCGCTCCTTTACATCTTCTTTCGAGGCTGATGACGAGCGATCCTCGACCTCCGGCAACATGAGCTCACACAGCAGTGACAGCGATCTGCGCCGTCTCGGCGCGCCTTACTACTCGGGTCACGATGCGCGGCCGACTAGCAGCAAAGAACTGCTTGGTTGGTACATGTACGGTTTTGCGGCCGAAGTTTATGTAGTGTGTGGAATCGGTAAGTTTTTTTACGCTTTGCAATGCAAATGCCCTTTTTTATGCAATACTTTCAGACTTGCCAGACTTTGTTTGTCGTCTTCCGGGTACAATGGTTTCGTTGACAACGTCTGCGATGCTGACTCGCTTTGCGTGACAGGTTCATTCATCCCCATTCTTCTCGAAACCTTGGCACGAGAAAACGGTGTACTCGTTTCAGACCCTACGAAGCCATGCGGATCGAGCGACAGCAAAGGCGGAGATGACGGACAGTGCGTCGTCTATGTCTTGGGCCTCGAAATCAACACCGCAAGCTTTGCGATGTACACTTTTTCTGTCAGCGTCCTACTACAAGCGCTTCTGGTAGTGAGTATCAGTTGCGCTGCCGATCATGGACATTACAGAAAGAAACTTCTCTTGACGTTTGCTTGGCTTGGCGCTTTCTGCGTCATGTGTTACATCTTCATCAGCAAAGAGACATACATCCTTGGTGCAATTCTCACTATTCTCTCCAACACGTCGTTTGGCGCATCCTTTGTGCTTTTGAACTCTTTCTTGCCTCTGTTGGTACGAAATCACCCCGAAGTCATTAATGCTCGGCGTGGTATATCACCAGACTTGGCGGATTCTGCGTTGGAGTCTCGAGCACTGGATGAGTCGGTCGGCACTCTGGAGGATGATGGTGCTGATCCAACTTCGCCGCTGCTGCCGAACGATGACCCTACCTCTAGTTTTCGGCTTCGTAGGATACCAACGCATGAAGAACTTACCTCAACAGAGCTTCAGCTGTCCTCTCGCATGTCTGCGAAGGGCATGGGCATTGGTTACATTGCTGCCCTCTTTCTGCAATGCCTATCCATTGGCATTTTACTTGCCATGAAAAACACAACATGGTCTCAGAGAGTAGTTCTCTTCGTCATTGGAACCTGGTGGGCAGTGTTTACTGTCCCGTCAGCCATGTGGCTACGACCCAGGCCTGGACCACCCTTGGTGAGCACTGGGCGGAAGGGCGCTTTCGGTTGGATACCATATTTGACGTATGCTTGGAAGTCTCTTTTCCGAACCGTTCAGCAAGCCAGACGTCTGGCGGACATCATGCTGTTCCTTGCTGGTTGGTTCCTACTTTCCGATGCCATCGCGACGACATCCAGCACCGCCATTTTATTCGCCAAGACACAATTGCACATGCGCCCATGGGCACTGGGCATGATTAACGTTATAACAACTATGTCAGGAATACTCGGTGCCTTTGGTTGGCCCTGGGTTTCTCGGGCTTTGGGCTTGAAAGCTCATCAGACGATCCTGGTCTGCATCGCTCTTTTTGAACTCATTCCTTTGTATGGATTAATGGGGTACCTCCCATTTGTGAAACACTGGGGCGTTATCGGTCTCCAACAACCGTGGGAGATGTATCCATTGGCCGCCATATACGGCCTTGTCATGGGCGGTCTAAGTAGTTATTGCCGTTCACTCTATGGAGAGCTGATACCCCCTGGGTCCGAGGCTGCATTCTACGCTCTGTACGCCATTACAGACAAGGGATCCAGCGTCTTTGGCCCAACCATAGTTGGGGCAATCATCGACAGGACCGGCAGTATCCGTCCAGCATTTTGGTTCTTGGGAGCATTGGTTGGCCTACCAGCACCGTTAATTTGGCTGATTGATGTTGAGAGGGGAAAGAAGGAAGGCGAGAAGCTTGTCGCCAAGATTGAGGGCTCTGAGGTGTGCGTGTCGCAAGAGGCGCATTTGGTGGACAACGACGAGGACGCGTAGCCGTATTTTTGAGAATGTGTGGATAGTTTGTTTCTTGAATCAAGCTGTTGATTCATGGTGTATTGCATAGCGCCGGCGTTTGTAATGGGTTTTGATTTTACCACCAGGGAAACGCGGAATACTCTCGGACTATTGAAGTTAATGGATACAGTATATTGAGATGGCACGATGCCTGAATGTCACAAACAATGGCAATGATTTCTCCTAATGGGGTTTGGTCGTCTGCAGACCCAGGTCATTCAAACTGATTTTGCGAGCTTGTAATTGCAACAGGTGGCAGTTTGCAAGATCTGCTTGTTCACTGCCGATGACAAACAGGTGCAGAAACATGGCAGTGTACACTCCCATGATGGTAGGATATCGGAATTCTCCCGGGTCAAACTGCCTACAGCTTCTGCGCGTTTCGATACAATAGTACGGAGTAGTCATAATAAATCATTTACAGCCACTTCGAAAGATGTGATCGAGAGACTATCCACCCCATGTGGGCACAAATGTTGCTTCGATGGCGTAAGTGTTTGCTCTATATGCAGTGCTCCGTGTCTCTGCATGTGCTTTTGAGATTAAATTTGATGTCTGGTGCAAACAGAGCGAGGATGTGGTTGGCAGTTGGCGGTTGTCCCTTGTCCTTGGCTGCAGTCGCTGTCACAGTCGCGCCTGCCCTCACCAGCCACCGGCATTCCGCGATTGAGAGAATTCAATTGGCAACATGAAGTCTGGTGGCCCACCAATAGTCGCTGCTTGTTTCGCTTGGCTGGCTTCTTTCATTCGAATCTCATATTTCTGCAACACTTGGCATTGGTTATTGTGATCTGAAGCATATTTCCTCTCCTTTTGCCATCTTCACATCTTGAACCCAAGCTTCCAGAAGCTCTTGACGCCCGCTCCAATTCTCCTGTACGCGGACAGTGCAGCGCAAGTACCAGACCAGTTTGCGGATCGCGGATCGTGGAAGCACCACCAACACCACCTATTGTTCCCCCCTTGTTCGTCAGCTCTGGACTTGGTATTGGCCGAGTGCCTGGCAAATGGGTATTCTCAAGCTGTCCCTTGCCAATGCTTACGATTAGTTTGGTCTGGTCTGGTCTGGTGTGACGAACAAACTTGCGCCCACTCATTGACCACGGCCAGTCCAAGACCTGTTGGCAGTGTCCACACCACACCAGCCAGCCAGAGTTTAGCTTGTCTGCTCTGGTCAATCTGTTTGTCCCATCCATCCACCATCCACCATACAAGTCCGACTAGTTCGCCGTCAAGCTTGGCCCAACTGGCGTCGCGAATAACCTCCCACTTGCCCACCTCCTCCACACCAGTGTTTTTTTCTCGACGCGCAACCCTTTGAACATCCCCGGCGCAGAGACGCCGCGATTGCTCTCATTTTCTCCCATCTCGCCGTCCTTCTTCATCTCCTTCAGTCGCCCACCATGAGTTCCAAATCTCGAAAGCGGTCCCGTACCGTCACGGACGAGAACCGCGCCGACTGTCCCTTTACCGTGGCGATGGTCACTGCCCCGAGCTCTGAGGAGCGCGATCATATAGCCAAGAAGAGAAAACGCGATGGCGACGAAGACGGCGCTGCTTCGAACAACACCAAGAAGGAGCTGGTCCAGATGTCGCCGTTTGAGCCCCGGGGTAAATTCAAATCCAATCAGTCCATGAATCTCGCCTACACCGTCGAGCCGCGGAAGCGATGGCAAGACATGACGCGATATAATAGCTTCGTCTGTGAGTTAACCCCTCTTGCGCGGCAGCTTTTGACCTGCTTCCTAGTCTAGTCAGGCATTGCCTCGTCTTCGCAAAGGAGCTGTTTTGCTTACCAAGCCGTGTGTACACAGTGAATGGTTACAAATATTGTAATGACGACTTTGTCTATGTTGCAAACGAGGCAACCATCGAGCGCCAAAAGGCGACTGGAAAAGCCGCGGATGGCGGAAACGGCTTGCTACAGTCAACCGACTACTGGGTTGCCCGAATTCTCGAGGTTAGGGCTGCAGACGAACATCACGTATACGCGCGAATTTACTGGATGTATTCGCCCGACGAGCTGCCGCCGGGAACTCAGGATGGCAAAAAGACCATTAGTGGTCGCCAACCATATCACGGCCAGAACGAACTCATCGCGTCAAACCACAGTAAGGCGCAATTCATTATCCATTCTTCGTATGCGATTAGTGCTGACCAAAGCTTGACAGTGGATGTAATCAACGTCGTCAGCGTAGCCATGAAGGCAACCGTTCATCATTGGATTGAGTCGGACGATGACGAAGTTCAAGATGCGCTATATTGGAGACAAGCGTTCAATTGCCGGACGTCTCAGATTTCTGTACGCACAGCAGCCGTTCTCTGCACGCATTTTTGTTGGATGAACTAACTCTTTCTGAATAGTCAGTCGACTTGACTTGCAAATGCCAGACCCCAGCGAATCCCGATAAAACGTTGATTGGTTGTACAACCCCAGATTGCGGCAATTGGCTTCATCACGAATGTCTCCTACACGATGTTCTGACGCAGGTATACGAGCGACTTGGAACCGACAAACCACACATTTCCGAAAAGAAGGAATCGACGTCGGTGAAGACGGAAACGGATGACGACTCTGTACAGCATCCGCTTACACCGACAGAAACCAAGGAAGAGCGCACACCTTCTGCGATTGATGTTAAAGGACCAAGCGAAAACGGGGATCATACCCTTGTGATACGAAACAATGAAGGGACGCCCAAAGGGGCAACACAAACCCCAACACCTGGGCCGCCCAATTCAGTTGGTCCAAAGAGCGTAAAGACAACATCTGCCAAGAAGGGCCGTGGCAAGAAGGCTGCGGATGACAAGCCATACGAGGGACTCTTCGAGGCGAGCTTGAAGATGAATGACGGCCCAATGGCCTGGGTGATAACAGATCTGAGGCCAAATATTGCAGGAGGAGATCGAACCTGGACGGAACGTGCCAAATGTTTGATTTGCAATAACACGATTGACTAGGCCGATGCCTCGCTTTATGTCGCAGCTTCTTACCTCCTTGGCATTGCAGCATACAGACACGCTCAGCTAAGTGGCATGAGGCAGTACTAGCCGAAGCGCCTTGCTTGCCCAATTTAGCGGGTTCTGTCATTGTTCTTTGCCTTTTCTGTGGCAGTACATATTACGTTTTTGAGGTCTAACTACAGCAGCATTTGGATGCAGCGGAAGGAGCAGGTTCGATGTGAGGGTGAAGCAACAAGGGGACTGCAAATGAAATTGCGCCATTATCGTTATATTTCTTTTGTTTTGGTTTGTCTGGAGACGGGGATCTTTGGGTGTGATGGGTATGGAATTTGGGCGTTGGCTGCTTCATGCTGGATGCATAATGGGCAGCAGGCACGGCGTTGGGTAATGTTTTTAACGGTCTACCATTTTCGGCGAGGAGTATTGTTGGAGTTGTAGAGCTGTGTGGTCTGGTCTGTGTGGCCTGGGGGTGGTATATTTGGTTATTGGAAGCAAATCAGTTGAGTAGTTCTTAGTAAATGGAACTATCCGTGCTACAGCACTCTTCTAAGTTTTGGCGATGTATATGTTGGTGTATGGTTTGTGAGGTGTAAACTGTTCTTGATATTTGATAGCTAATCATGTAGCTATCTTTCCATCAAGCTTGATCGGACCACATGGCACCAGAACTCAATCCATATGCCACTAATATTCCCATTGGAGTTTATTTCAACCGTGTAACGCATTTCCTTCCCACCTCCACAGGGTAGCTGTCCGCAACACCAGTCCGAAGCTCAAGTGGGGCAATCGAACCCCGCCGCGTCACACCAAGCTCACATCAAGCAAACCACCAAACCGCCGTCCTTCAACCTCATCACCACCATTCCAAAAACCACACTCACCATGGCGGACATTGACCCCTTCGACTCGGCTCTGTAGGTCACCTTCCACCCCCATCCTTCCCCCTCATACCCCGCTAACACAAAGCAAGCGACCTCCTCCGCCGCCTGAACCCCAAACACACAGCCTCGCACCTCAACGCTATCATCTCCCTCGCCCCAGACCTAACAGAGGACCTCCTCTCCTCGGTGGACCAGCCGCTCACGATCCGACGATGCAAGCAATCCGGACGGGAATACCTGCTATGCGACTACAACCGCGACGGGGACAGCTACCGCTCCCCATGGTCGAACCAGTTCGATCCGCCGCTGGATGAGGGCGGCGCAGGGGGCGTAGGGGCCGGTGGAAGCGAGGGCGCAGGCGAGGGGGCCATTCCGAGCGAGAGGGTGCGAAAGATGGAGATGAAGGCGAACGAGGCGTTTGATATTTATAGAGACTTGTACTACGAGGGCGGTGTGAGCAGCGTTTACTTTTGGAACTTGGACGATGGGTTTGCGGGTGTGGTTTTGTTGAAGAAGTGTGAGTTTTTGGACCCTTTTGGTGTCAGTTTTGGGATGGAGAAAGGCTAACGAGTTGTAGCATCTACACCGGGTGGCTCGACGGAAGGCGTATGGGATTCCATCCATGTCTTTGAGGCGATTGAGCGAGGAAGAACCACGCACTACAAGTTGACGTCTACGGTTATCCTTTCGCTTGCCACGGCGGACAATGGCCTCGGCAACATGGATCTCAGTGGTAATATGACGCGCCAGGTGGAGCAGGATCTGCCGGTAGATAATGACGACAGCCACATCGCAAACGTGGGCCGGCTCGTCGAGGACATGGAGCTCAAGATGCGTAATCTTCTGCAGGAAGTCTACTTCGGCAAGGCTAAGGATGTGGTTGGTGATTTGCGAAGCGTGGGGAGCTTGAGCGACGGGGCGAGAGATCGCGAGGCCCAGAGGGAACTTATTGGGAGTATGAGGAGGTGATGAGTGACGGGTGCGTGTGTGTGAGAGAGGGTGCGTGTTTTGGTGCTTGCAAGAAGTTGGCGGCTAAATAAATGATGCCGACGGCGTGGCGTGATACGACATAGAAAGTGCCGAATGTGTTAGAGATTGGTAATGAAATTCGCGACGAGTAATTGGCTTGCTGATGTGAAAATGATGGCGTAGTGTGGATGCCGTTGTCTGTCATTGCCGGTTATCCTGTCTCCTTGGTGCTGTTTCCTTGTACTTTGCATGATCTGCCGGATTGGAAGATTACGAATTGGTGGCTATGCGTCTTACTTCTGAAGCCGCTGACGCCGGCACCATGTTATGAGAGTTGTCGCCAAGAACAGGAGCTCAACATTTGTTCGTTGAGAGTCTAAAAATACTCTAGATTTGGAAGCTGATCGCTGGCTATCTTCATGCCGGGCCGCTGGCGTCCCGTGGAAACAGAGCTTGAGATATAGCATGGCAGGACATGCAGAATTAAACCTTGGTTCATATATGCAGCCAGTAGACAGGGTGGTAACCAGCCTGAACCCAGAATATGCACCAGCGGGCGCGTTTGTCAGGGCGTGGCGTGCATATTCGACTTACTCCAGTGTCCAGTATCAGCTGTATCTGGCGTGACATGGCAGTAAGTTGATGATGTATTTGCACATGTCCTGCACGTCAAGGGCAAAGTCTAAGGCAGGGGCGCAAAGTCCACCCCCAGGCAAACCTTGGATTCGACAAGGCCACAGACGATGTGATCAATAACATTTAGTTACTCAATGCGGGACATGCCGGCTAATTAAGTCACAATCTTTTTGTTTGGATGAAGCCTGCATTGTATATCAAACCCCAGCAGGATGACATGGTTGTGTGTTGGGATAAGAAAAGGCAGAGCATCGCTGTCAGATGCAAGTGCGCCTTGCGTCGATGTAAGAAAAAGCAACTGCACATATTACACCTTTATGCAGGCGACAAAAGGATGACTTGCATTTCCCATCTGCAGTCGTTCGGTTACCGGGGTCAGGGAACGTGCATACGACGTACCAGAAAGCTGAATTGATGTAAGCATGAATGCATATCAGGTGTGGTTGCTGATTAGCAAAGTCGGCTCCATCAACTAACCGCCAGCACCTAAATGCATTCAGCCAGCTTTTGAAACAATGGTCAAGCAATATTGGCACTCTCTGCTCGCGTTCAGCCAGATATTATTCCCTCGGCCATTGGTCCCATTGGTACAGCGGGAGTGGCTCGGTGTTTTGTGAACAGCATGGTTTCTGTCGAACAAAACCGCCGTCCCACATCGCCCAGTTCATGCTTCACCGGCATCATGGCGACGAGAGTATCCCGTTGATCGGCCTCCCTTTGAAACCATGCGGAACGAGGCACGTGTCGTTTGACGAATTGCCGATAGTAGTTTGCAAACCCACCTCTGGACATAACCACCCTAACCTGGTAAATACGACCAATCCATGGAGACCTGGAAAGTTGCTCGGAGCAGATTCCCCAACCACACCAGGCATGCTCCGTAGAGGTGCGCTCGTTTTTTGCGTCAATAGTTATCGTCGTCTAGTAAATACAGCCGCGGCAATTTAGAATTGTTGCCTCTCTGGGCTGGCATATCTGTGATTTCGATTCTGCCCGGCGGACTCCTGCCTTTTTACCCTTTCTCGTCGTCGGTCGCCGCCAGAGCGCGCTGGATAGCGGATATCGGAACTATGTGGAGAGTTTCAACAGCCATTTGACGTCAGCCCATCCAACTAGATCGCTTGATGCTCACCCGTGTGAGCAATGGCGGTCAATTATGTGTGCGCCGTGTCTTCGATTCCTTGACCAAAGGGGATAGCCGGCTCAGGGCCCTGATGAGCAAGTCGCCATATCACAGGCACCATCGAGTTGTGGGTGTATCATTAAACCACAAGCTGCATTACGGTGGATATGAACTGACTCAGGCCCCGGGTTGGTTTGTGCTCTGACCGGAATTGTTGACCAGAGAGGAAGAAACAAACGGATGCAAAGCAGGATGCTTTGGCTTGTCAATACTGTCCCAACGTTCGGCAAAAGATATGGCTCAAGGCTACCGTAAGTACATCAGTGGCTTAATATTGTGGCTGACTCGTTGGCAACGGCCTTATGCAGTGGAGAGCACTCCGTCAGCGAGACAATTTTGAGCCTTTGAGACACCCATGGACTTGTATCGGGCTACATATGCCCTGTCGGCTGGTATCCGAGCCGGACCTTGACCGCAACAAGCGCACAGCCAGAGAGTTGCGAATTTTGGCAACTGGATCTGAAAAGAATGGCTCACCAAGGACTTCTGAATGACTGAGAGCTTACTCGTTCTTGAGCTCCGGAGCTCACTAGCACATATCCCTTCGGTTGGCTTCGTGACAGTCATCATCACTTTGAAGCGAGCGAAATCTTTGGCTTTTTCCAGAGCAGTGAGCTGCCCACATTGGCGGGGTGGCGTGAGGATGCGAGCCTCCCGGTTCCCGGCTTGCGCCGCCAAAGCTCTCCTACTACGGAGTACCATTACTCAGTCACCGATGCTCGCCTCTCGCCTTTCAATGCAGCGGAACCATCAGCCGGTAGAAATTTTGATACTTTCTTTTGTTTTGTCAATAACGAAACCTTTGATTCTATGGTGGTCATTGCGTACATTTGTAGGTCTCGTTAAATCTTGAATAGCGGGCCAGAAGAGCTCTTTGGGACTTGGTTGAGTCGTGAGCAGTCATAGTTGCAGGGAGAGCGGCGCGAACATGCCTTGCACATATTCTTACCCTTGAAACCTGCTGGAAACCCACCAGACACGAATCGTATTGTAGCTGTCGTCATCCTACCACGAACTGTATGACCGTTGGCGAGACGTTCTAGAAGAAATGGTGACGCCCAGGCGTTCCATGTGCACCCCGCACAAGTCCCCGCCAATCTTGTCACAAAATGTGCAAAAGAGCAGATGGGAAACGGCAGTATTGTGGTGTTTGGCCATCCCACGGGTGACGGCTCAAGACGGAAACATGTCCCATACCAGTTCCTCGGGCCAACGTCACAAACCGAACTAGCACAGTGTAATGGCGGTGACATGCGCTCGCTTGTGGACAAAGCCGGGTCGCTTGCTGAGCATGCGAATATAACTAGGTCTGTTCCACGGTACTGAGATATCGAGTCGTCCAGCAGTGCAAAAATTGCTGGTACCCGTAATTCAATATGCGTCGCCAGCGCCAATCTCGGTGCGGTTCGTCCCACTCAGAGTCTCACAGGGGGTATGATAGGGTCCACCTCATTGTCACAGGGTGATCAGAACCAAGTCGACAGACAGGGAGCTGTGCCTAGAAATACTATAGTATCCTTGATGAATACAACTGATATGTATATCTGTCTTAACCAAAGAGGACGCAGGTTGGGACGCTGCTTCGCATTGGGAAAATACAGTCGGTCCTTGATAAGGGGTCATGGATCCCCAAAAAGACACCCTACCATTTCTGGCTGCAGCGGCGGCGGACGGCTCGGGTCGTTCACAGCGGGAGGGCAGAAATCGGGTCCTGCTGGCTGCGGTTTTCTAAATTAGCCGTGGAGGAGGAGGGTCTGTGCCGAAAACTAATCACGCGAGAGGTGCCTCGCCCAAGGGAAGAGCAGGCCGTTGTTAGTGCGTGTCCCGTATACGGAGCAATGGAAATGCAAGAAAGGCTGTTCGCCATTTGCAGGGCAGTCAGATTGGCGACGCACAGAGACAAGAGACAAGATGATGACGATGCTGGTGACACTTCTGGTCCCTTGGCTGTCAAGCTTTCTTTCTCGCTTCCACTCGCACGCAACTTTTTTTCTCTGTGACATGGCAGGATGGAATGCTGTCATTGCTGCGTGCTGCTGGCCCCGTCATTGACCCTGTCGTCAGTGGCAAAAAAGGACAAGAAGGAACAAAAGTGTTGGGTTCGCTGTCCGCCGTTACAGTTGAAGGTCTCCTGTTGATTGGGAGGACGCCCGCTCGACCGCCTGTTGGCGGTGGCTGGTGGGTTTGGCCTCCCGAGCTTGACAAGGGGTGACAAGGGTCCTGGGCCAAGGTGTGAACATGATGATGGGACCTTGTAGAGGACTGCGACAAATGAGTCTGAGCTCCGAAGTTTTGGTGGGATGCGTTGCGGAGAACGAATGATGACAACCTTTTTTTTTTTTTGTTTTTGATTTTGGATGGAGGTTTCCTTTTCCTAGGGCTGTGTGTCATTTGCGGTGATTGTCGGCCGTGCCTGCCACAAACGGTTGTTCGTTGTGCCTGCCAAGTAAATCAGAAATAAGAAACCAGAAACAAGACGGGCAGGCAGGCAGAGGGGGAACATGCCTCGTGCCTGCCTCGGATTGCGGCCATTGATACGTCGTCGTGGTGTTCGCTGTGCTCCCGGAGTGTTGTTCGACTCCAACATTCATCTCGACTTGACGGCTCAGACGTCCACATCTTCATACGTCGAGACCACCGCAATGTCCTAGCCAGTAGCCCACAAAGACGGCGCCAGAAGCAGCAATTAAACAGGGGTTCAACACACAGCTGCGGCTCTGCAAACCACTGACGAGGTTGACGCTGCAGCAGCTCAGACGAGGGTTGTCTTGGAGGTGGACCATGGGTTCTTTGGCCTGCCTCTTTGTTGCATAGACGTCTGGTGCACTTTATTAAACAACGCTCGACTTGGAGGTGCATAAAGACCGAGCCCCTCCATCCCATCATCCCTGGCCACCTGGGTCACATCTTCTACGGGTCTGCGCTGTTACTGCCCTGCCAGCTAAATTGCATTTGACCCATGGGAGATATTTCCCTTCTTTCTCAAGCAAACTGCTCTTCACCATCTCCCGAGACTCTGGGTTGATGCTGCCTGGCTCATTGTTGTCAACTCCGGCTAACTCTTGAACACAACCTCCTTTATTTTCTGCGCCTGTGCACTGAGACGGCCGACTTACGACTGGTGCAATCCCAGGACAGCCGACGTTGAATTGTCCATCGCACCCCCCCTTAATGTTCGACGTTCGACGAATGCTGATTTTACATTGATTGTCGCCTACGATCCAGACATTTCGTCGCCGTTGAGTGGTTTTCGGACCAAAGCCGCCTGTGTCCCCCTCTCAATAATTCCTCGAGGCGTCGGTCCGACACAAACGTGAGGCGCAAAACAAGCTCTTCCGCTTCTTCGGAAGGCTGCACCTCGCTTTCTGTCTTCGACAGGCCCTCCGTCGCATCTCCATCACCTGTCATAGTCCGTGGTCGACAAGATTGCCCCTCACAATGGCGGACGAAAAACCCTCCGTTCTAATTATCGGCGGCCTGGGCTACGTGGGCCGTTTCTTAGCACTGCATATCCATCAGAAGAAGCTGGCTTCGGAGGTGCGATTAGTGGACAAGGTTTTGCCTCAATTAGCCTGGCTAGGCCCAGAGTTCGCTGAAGCTTGTTCTCAGGACAAGTTTATGCAGGCGGATGCCAGCAGACCCGGTAAGTCAAACTTGTCCCAGGCTCACTACACGATCATTCCCAGAGCCCTTGTCCAACAGTTGAACCAACGACTGACTCTTGCTACCCGGATGTCCTAAAACAGAAGGCTTGGCACGGATATTTGACCGTGCGAATGGTAAAGAGTGGGACTATGTCTTCAATTGCGGCGGTGAGACAAGATACTCCCAGGAGGACGAAGTTTATAAACTGAGATCCCTCAACCTCTCCTTGGCTGTGGGCAAGGAAGCTGCGAAACGAAAGGTGAAGGCTTTTGTAGAGTTGAGCACTGGCATGGTGTACAAGTCGGACTCGTCACCTAGCAAAGAGACGGACAAGCTAAAACCATGGAGCAAGATTGCGGTGTTCAAACTACAAGCTGAAGAGGAACTAGCTAAAATTGACGGGTAGGTTGAACCGACGGGCATGCCCGAAGACAGGCCAGAAATTGGCATGAAAGCCATCATCAGGACATGGAAAAATCATTTCACTAACCGAAGTTGTGATTTACAGACTCAATTTGGTCATTGTTCGTCTACCACACGTGTATGGCCCATATGCATCGCAGTGGGTGGCCACGGCTCTGTGTATGGCCCGTGTCTATCAGCACCTTGAGGGAGAAATGAAATGGCTCTGGACTAAAGACCTCCGATCTAACACAGTGCACATCGACGATGCGTCGCGAGCGCTATGGGATATTGCTGCATGGTATGCTGCCGGTAAGCCCCAATGGAACCCATCCCAGATGGGCAAAGTGCCGACTTTCAACGTTGTGGACAAAGGCGAGACCAACCAGGGGATGATGGCCGATATTATTGGCGAGATTTTCAAGATTGAGACGGGCTTTCAGGGCCAGTTGATCAGCACATTTGCTCGTATGAATCTGGATAGTGTGGTTGACGATGTTAATGACGAGATTCTTGGCCCCTGGGCCGACTTGCTTGCAGATGCGGGAATCACACGGCCAGGGCCACTCACCCCATTTATGGAGAAGGAGCTCCTCAAAGACACAGATCTCAGCATGGACGGCAGCCGATTGGAGAAGCTGCTCAACTTCAAATACGAGAAACCAGTCATCACCAGGGAGCTGGTGGAGGAAGTGATTGAAAGCTACAAGAGAATGAAGTGGTGGCCGTGAAGAGAAGGACATGGGTTCTGATCCAAAAAGCAGCATTATCAAATTGTGTGTTTTTCATTCATTGTTTTCTCACCACGATCTATCATAATAGGGAGCATGGAAGGATAATGAGGCACTTGTCTTTTTGCTTTTCGCGGTTCACATGCGAAACGACGGCGAGGAGTTTACGTAGAGAGGCACGACGGATAACGATGGCAACTTGCAAGCTGTGGCGTGATGAGGTGGAGGGACAGTTGTTGCGTGAAGGAAAATTTGTGCTTTTCTTTTTAAATATTTTGTTCTTGCTTTTTTGTTTTCATGTATTGAACCAGAGTATCAAGCCAAGCAAGCAGGGAGTCTGGCATTGTACGATTAGGATATCTGCGGAGGGGACGCAAGTGATTCCCCAGAATATAAGCTGAAATTTAGCTGTCTGAAGCACTCGAGGCGTAGAAAATGTCAGCGTTGATGGCGTATGTTGCTATATTCAATAGCCACTGTAATTTATGTCTCGGCGATGTTACATGCTGCGTCTCTGATGGTTGCGCCAGGAACAGGACGACAGGACTCACGGAACTCAAGGGGCCCCAAGAAACCTTGATTTGGAGGCAGGGACAACAGGCATGTCAGACATGATACACATCAGATGCCATGCTGCAGGAAGACGGGACATGGTGCTTGCATATGGGGGAAAGTTGGAGAAAGACAGCCCTGGTCGATCAAAGTTGGAGAAATTTGGAATTCTATCAATACAATTTCGTGTTATATACCAGGAGTATATGTGCCACACTATCTGGTGCCTATCCCGTTCGACAACAACGGACTATATAAGAATGTTTATGCGATAAGATGGTGTGCCCGGCTATTGATTTACTATGCAGGAAGGGCAGGGTGACGGGATGCTACTTTTCTTGAATGGGCTTTTGGCGATCGTATCTCGGGCCAATGAGGAGGATTGCATAAATATTAGGATCGATATAATTGTCTGGCACATGGGGGGCTAATTTCGATGGTCCTGGGTTCCAGCAGATGTGGCTGCATTTATTTTAAAAATACAAAAATGGCACAGGCTTTTGTCTTTGGCGATTGGGCATTTAATTTAGCAGGGCATGGGATATACAAGACTTGGCAGATATTTTCGAGTCAGTGACGAGGCAGAGCTGGACATGTATGATGCCGTATTCGGTCGTTGTGGACTATCCATGTCTCATTAGGAGCATGAGGATATCCCCGTAAGGGGTTAATGAGCTGGATCCTGCTCCGGATTGACGGGCAAGAAGGCACCGTGGACCATGCTGCGTCAACTTGTCAGGATTTTTGTTGAACGGAGGTTCAACGAAATGGGCCATTGCTCCGGGTGGGTGTAGCTCAGTGGCTAAGATAGTTGGCTGTGAAGTAAGTGGGGTTGAATCTCATACAATTGACGGGACTTGGGAGTTTGAAGGTTATGGAGCAGTGACGTGTAGAGGGAGGTGAAAGGAAGGATCTTTGTGGGAGATTTCGAGCTTGATGTTGCGGCGACGGTTGGATACGGCCTCCCGAAGCTACCTTGTCGTTTCTAAGGTTGTCTGGGCCGCGTATAAGCTAGGGGCGGTCGGGGACGAACCGTCTTGTGGTATCTGTTTTGCTAGGCTAGCACAATCTCGAGGTTTTATGGTGGGTGGTGTGATGTTTGGCATCCGGATAATATGGTCCTTGGCGTGCGAGATTGCTGGTCTCGGGTGGTGCAAGTTTGAGCTGTAACTTCCTCCGAGTGTCTGGAGCTAGCAATTCGTGCTTGTACTCCATCCGTTGTAGAATGTATTATGCTGGTACGTTTGTACTCAAGTTGTTTGATTTTTGATGAAATCATCCCATGTATAGATGTTTGTGGTCGGTCATCTCGGGACCAGGGGCAAATGCAAATCCGGACAAGCGAGGGCATACGAAGGGACAAGTGAATTACAGGATTCAACGGATGGCTGGGTACTTTTATCCCGCATGGTGAAGTGACTGACCGGTGACGGACGGCCGAGTGAGCAGACGGAGGCGCAGGAACCAGGGGCAATCGAACTGCAGACGCTCAAGGTTGACGGGTGGTACGACATCGTGGGGACCCCGCCTCCGCCCTCAACGGTCCGGAGAACATTGGTGAATGTTTGATGGTGAAGGCTCGCTCAACTACTCCCTACTCTGTGCAATGATAGATGACAGAAATCTGGTGTTCTCCGCCAAAGACATGCGAGGTCCCTGAGGCTTGGGGAGGCAGGTGCGAGCAAACTGGGCTTGGCCGTCCTCTATTGGGGCAACGGCACAGAAGGGCAAGGGGTTGCAGCTCCACCAGCGGGGTAGCACTTGCTTTATGCTCGACAGAGTCAAGTATGGAGTACAAAATACATGCGCCAGATCTATCAAATCAAATGGAACGTGGTGGGGGAACTTGGCTGAAAGAGAGACCGGAGAGATTGCTCTTCTTTTTACCATGCAGGTTCATGTCCGCTTGATGTCATTTGTTGGACAGATGGCCAGATGTCGGGCGAACTGCATGTCCGGCCGAGTTTAACCACGAACCGTGAGTAGACAGACAGTCAAATCCGAGTGAGTAGCGAGTTGCGAGTGGTTGGCGCTGATGTAAAGTGGCGGGCTCGGGTGCCTGGCCTTTTTCCTTTTAGCTCATGCGACAAACGACGTCGACCGCAATATCAAATGATCTGCACCGCCGGCTCTCAACAAAGTCGTCCGTCCAAAGTCCTACTTGGGTCAAGTGGTATTCCGTTCCGGTGTTGCCTGACGGGCCTTGAACTGTGGACGAGGTTTCTTCATACTTCCGCTCTGCCAGCATTGTCCGTCGGGCGAATAAAAGTGATCAAGTGCTCATCCACCTTGACAGGTACGCACCCACGGAGTCGATAACAAAGCACCACGCCAGACATGGGAGCAAGAAGCCTTAACTGCCTAGCAAGGCTGCTAGTTGCCTTTGCCATGGACTTCAAATGTCTGGTTAACAACAAGCTCACCAGCCTCCCCGTCTCCTGCCCGTGGGGACGTGACCGTAATGGCGGCGGATGAGACCCTCCTTCCCCTCCCAACCCCACGGAGCATTTGCCCAGTCTTGTACGAGACTGGAGTAAGTTAGATTGAACCTGACTTGACGAGTTGAGTCGCCCGCAGCTGGCTCGAATGGCTACCTCGGTCTGGAAAGGCGCTTGCATCATTCGCAAGGTGGTACTTTGTAGGCAGATGTGCTGGCGTGGAACCAACCAGACCGTCTGGTAGCTTGTGATAGCTGCTTACCTCCAAAAGCAGCTTGAGCTCTCAACTACATGTGCCTAGACCAGCATAGCCAACAGCCAGCCTCGTTGCTTCGCTTGCGGTTCACCGGGGCTCCCCCGTGATCGTGATAGTTCTACGCCAGACTGGACTCCATCCTTTCTGTAGATCAATCGACCATATAAGGATCCACAGTCATTTTTCGGTAACCTGTGCTTGTGCTTCCTGCCTCCCCTTCCTTTTACTTAAGTTGTCTGATTCCTCGCCAACAAAGACAACCCACCCAGGACCCTTGGTCATTGCTTCGAGGTCCAGCCTGGTTGCTTTTTTTTTTTGCCTCGCTGGCTGCATTTGCCCCTCCACAAACTGCCCCTCCTTTCACTGAAACCTCAACTTTTGCGAAATATATCTCTATATACCACCGTTTCAGCGCAACATTTGTCGAAAATGGCTGCTCCCGCGGACAAGACCCTCAAGAACCTCAACGGCCAGTGGACAGTGGTAAGTGGTGATAGCTTCATGTACCCCATACCACGAGCGCAAGCTTCATGTGGCTGGGCAGGGGTTTGATCGATCATATGTGTGGGGTAAATTGCATGTGATGCGCTTCACCGTCTTGTTATCTCGGGCGCATCCCATCCCATCTCACATCCTCCACGAGTCTTGTGATGCAAAAAACAAATTTGCTAACGAGGGGAACGTTGGCGCAACAATCTAGAACAAGGAGCTGTCCGAGTCGACTGATCCCGCCCTGGCCATCCAAGGTATCGGATACCTCATCCGCACTGGCGTCAGCTATGCGACCATCAGCATCACCGTGAACCAGTACGAGGCTCCCCCCAAGGCGCCGAATGAGTCCACCGACATCTTCACCCACGTCGACATCGATCAGTCTGCTTCGGGGCTTTCCAACACCCAAGAGAAGCGATGCCTGGATAACACCTACCGCGACCACACTGACTGGCTGTTTGGCCATGTCAAGGGCCGGAGTGCCTGGGTCACCCTGGATGAGGTTGAGGAGGCGTACCTGAAGAATGGGTGGGAGGTCGAGGGCGATGGCAAGTTTATCTTGAGCCATGTTGAGAGCCAGGATGCCGGATGGACTGCTACCCAGGTCTGGGGATTCCAGCAGGTAAATGGGGAGCGTCGCTACTGTCGCAACATTGTTGTGGCTAAGGGTGATGAGCGCTCTGAGTTCCGCCTCGTCTATGACTACAATGGATAAATGGGAATGGGTTTGCAGGATGAAGAGCCCTGCGAGTGTGGTGGAAGACATGGGAGGAAGCAAACGGTGAATGGATGTTATGGGCAGGACTGATGCGGATTTTGGGAACATGCGTGTGGGTAATTACGAAGATTGTATTGCTATGGCATTCGGTCAAGTTTATGTTTGTGTAGCACAGCGACGGTTCATGAGGCCTAGTTCCTAGCATCCACGCAATTTGTATTATTGTACATGCTGGACGCTTCAGCAGATGTTACAAAGTAGCCTACGCTGCTTTGAACTCTTCATATAGTCCTAGAATCACCTGCCTCACAAAATCTTATGTCTATCCTTCTGGACTTCGTCTGATCTATAAATGTGCCGTGTGCCCCATATGGCTAAAGCTGAAACAAGTGTTTTGTTAATCCAGAAACGCTCCAATGTGCTGGGTTGTAGAATCTACCGAACGAACAAATTGTATAGCCGTTCCCGCCATACATTCAAAGCTCGTTGGCGAGCACCGCTGATTGCTATTTGCAGCGCCAGGAAGCTTCCAGCAAAACTTGTCCCATCTATGGCTTGTCATCATATGGCTGGATAAAATATAGTTAGAAGAAGGTGCATATCAAGTACTCCGTTGTCTGAAGCCGGGAAGGAGGGGGGGGGGGGGGGGGGGGGCGGAAGTCAGCTTCCAACATGTGGTTGGCATTCAAGTTGTCCATAAGGCTAGTATTGTTAGTTATCATGAACCACGTCAAAATGGAAGATGTGCGAGCAACTTCTTCTGAATTATTGGCCGCAGGCCGTATTTTCGTTGGTTGCAATAGAGTCGATGGCTTATATTACAAATAAGGCGGGGAGGCCGCATTCTCTCTCGGGTTGGAATTAGCATTGGCCCAACTACGGAACGCTGAGTCGCAGCTATTAGGCATTGTAAGTGAAAGAGCTGCCGCGGTGTGTAAGCGCGGATAACTTTGGATGGCCACACGCCTGAAAGAGTATTGTGGCGATGGGAGTATCTGAACTCAATGTAAGTTAGACTTAAAAAATGACAAGTGTGCCTGTGGTTCAACTAGATTGGTGTGCAAGAACAAAAACTAGGGACAACCGTAGCGGCATACCCCAAAGTCACTGTGGGTCAAGTTGAAATATTCGTCAATTTATATTCGGCTTGGTTATTTACATGTTGCGTCGCCAACATGCCGAGGCACTGATCTCGTGAGATGAATACATCCATTCGAGTTGGATGCCGAGCCAAATTATAGCCACCTGACGAATGGTTCCTCACATCAGATACCTCGATTTACCTTTGTCCATCTGTAGTCCATATCCCTCCGTGCTTTATGGGCTCAAGCTGGTCTCCGCTTAACAAACTCCTCCAAGTCCTGTGCGGTGGCAACGCCAAGCACAAATCTTCTGTTCTCATCGGTGATAACAGCAAACTCTTCCTTCCACGGTCCATCGGTCTGACCGCCACGGAAAAACGCCTCCAGCTGCTCCAGCGGCGTCTCCATGGTGATGACTCTGTATCGTCGGTTTCGTCTCTGGAAATGCGTCATGGCAGCTGATAGAGGGTCCTCAGGCTTGACCTTGCCGCCATCCAGCTGGGCCTGCAGATGAGGAATGGAAATATATCCGAGAAGAGCGCGGGTTTCGGAATCGACGATAGTCAGGTGGGTGTACTCGCGCTCAAAGGCGGAGAGAAGAGCGAGTGAGATTGCGTCAGAGGGATTAAGCGACAAGGCGGCAGGTGGTTCGAGGTCTTGGACGGTAGCCTGGTGCACGAGAAGATTTAGCAGATACTCATGGGGAAGCAGAAGTAGAAGTAATGCCAGGAGGTGACGATGACGGACAGTCATGCGTCATGTTTGGCAAATGCGGCGCAAGGTTGCAGCCCGAGTGAGGCCATTCGCACATACCCCGCGATACCTTGAGGACCATTTGGACTCAAAGGTCTTGCCGGCACCGTCGACGACCGGCACAGTCGCAGTTTGAGCAGCCATGGTAGCAAGATGATAAAGATAGATGATCAGCCGGGATTCGGTACGCAGAAAGGGTGTCTCGGTGACGGACAGTCCGTTGAATTGGACCTACTGGCGGGGTGAGACGGCAAGCTTTTGAGGTTTCTGACCGTCAGGAACACGAAATTTCCGTCTGGCGACATGGAGTTCTTAAAGTGGAGCCACTGCCGTGCAGAGGGGCCGGTTTGGTGACGGAGCTCAAACTGTGGGCGTCACGGGTGGTGCATGTGAACTGAAGTGATAGCTGTGGGTTTGTTGTAGCAGCGGTGGCCGTTTCAATGTTGCTGTGGGACAGGAAGCCTGGTGCTTCTACAGCACAAATGGACGGGCCAGATCGGAATTTGACGCCCTGTCAAATCCCCACAAGCGGGTCCTGGACGCTCAGTGTCATCAACGGCCCACTCCACGATCGACTGAACTTCTATCGATGCATCGCGATAGCATCACAAATGGAAGAGGATATATATGGCACCAGTAAAAGGTAAAAGGTTGTCTTCGCATAAGGAACCCCAAACACCTACATCCACTCCCACAAAAAGCGATACAAAAACCAAAGAGGGGGTCTATCCGTAGAGTTGGAGGGCAGGGTGATGTCACCATTGCCGTTGCGACCAGTTACCTCGAAGCTCGAGAGCTCCGGGAGCCCGTTAAATCCGTAGCTCTTACCAGAAGGTGGAACCCAGCCGCTCTTGCATCAACAGTCCTTTGAGACCTTGGTTTCTGGAACTTGACAGCTGACATCCTGCGATATTTTTTTTGTTACCATCCTAATCACCGCGGCATCTTCCTGTCCCGTAATTCGCCTTCAGCTCCCTATCCGTGGGCACTGCCGGGGCTTAGTTCCCGCATATACTTATTTCGGTGAGTCGCGTGAACAGGAATCTATCCTGGCCAGCCTTTGGACTCCGCGGATTGCGCCAAGAGTCAGGCAGAATACGAACCTGTCAGGCATCTTGACTGTCAATGTCGTTTTCCTGATTGAGATGAGCTACATTGGGATTGATAGATCCCATGCCGAGTACAATACCCTAACTTGCTGCACCTTTGTAGTTCCTACCTCAATTTACCATCGTCTACGTCCACGGGTACAAACTCGACGGACGGCTGGCACCGAACGTTCATTTATTTGCCTAACCTCCAATCATCACCATGTCGCACCTCTTTCCGCGGCCTGAGGTGCTCAAGGGGTCCATCTATACCCCAATGGAAGGTAAAATATCCAAGCCGACACCACACCAGGCCCGACCTGAGCTCTTCAGCGTGTATTCCGTCGTCGAAGATGCAAAGGATAAAGCACAGAAGCTCAGCGCAGAAGCTACAAAAGAATTTGAAAAGGCTAGCTCTGCTGCCCAGTCCAAGGCTGGTAAGATTGAGCTCTACTCCGGCAAGTATTACGCTGCTTGTACTTTTGGCGGTCTCATGGCATGCGTAAGTCCTCCGATTCCCCCCATACCTGCAATTGAGAGCATTGTTTTTGTTTACACACAGTCAATTGGTAGGGCCTCACTCATACTGCCGTCACGCCCCTCGATCTCGTCAAGACCCGTCGACAAGTCGATTCCAAGCTCTACACGAGCAACTTCCAGGCATGGGGCAAGATTTACCGCGCTGAAGGATTTCGCGGAATTATGACCGGTTGGAGCCCAACGTTCTTTGGATACAGTGTCCAGGGAGCTTTCAAGTATGGTTGGTATGAATACTTCAAAAAGACGTACAGCGACATGGCCGGACCAGACGCCGCATACAAGTACAAGACTGGTCTCTACCTGGCTGCCTCTGCCTCTGCTGAATTCCTTGCTGACATTGCTCTCTGCCCCTTTGAAGCAATCAAGGTGAGAATGCAAGGCACGATTCCCAATCCTTATTCTGGCACGTTCCACGGCATCAGCACCATTACCGGCAAAGAGGGTTGGGGTGGCCTTTACAAGGGACTGTATCCGTTGTGGGGACGTCAGATTCCATATACAATGATGAAGTTTGCGTCCTTTGAGACCATCGTCGAAATGATTTACGACCGCCTTCCCGGACAAAAGAGCGACTACAGCAAGGCTGCCCAAACCGGTGTTTCCTTCACAGGTGGTTATCTCGCTGGTATTCTCTGCGCCGTTGTCTCCCACCCCGCCGATGTCATGGTGAGCAAGCTCAATGCCTATCGACAGCCCGGCGAAGCATTTGGAACTGTCATGGGCCGCATCTACAAGGAAATTGGGTTTGGTGGACTTTGGAACGGTCTCCCCGTGCGTATCGTGATGATTGGTACATTGACCGGTCTGCAGTGGATGATTTATGTAAGTTTCTGCTTACCCGCGAAGTTCTTGGGGACAAGACATGGCTAATATTGTGTATAGGATTACTTCAAGATTTTCATGGGTCTCCCGACCACCGGCGGTCCCCCTCCCCCTGCGGAGAAGAAATAGACACATTCACTTACACGGATTGGTATCGTGGAATGGTGACGCGAGACGGGGAGAAGGGTGCGGGCTGTACTTTCCATCGAGGAACGGTTTCATTTCAAAGTTTTGTGTTTCTAGTCTAGTTCCTAGTCAGTCAATACCGGAGTATCTGATAGTGATTTGCGTTGTATGGTCGTTAAGCTCTGTGACTGTACTCCCTAACTGGTCATCCAATGGGTCATGTCGTATTAAGAAGCGTCTTATTCTACAAATAGAATGTAATTCAAAGAGAAAGGAGAATTGAGATGTTCCAAGAATGTACAGTGGGCGACAGTTGGACAATTCCGAATGCATATGGAAACACTTGGCAGCGGGGCAAAACGCCCTGTGGCCAACATATACTCCATATCTTATTACTACATTCATGCAACTTGAATGCAGTAAAGTCATTCCAACATCACAGCAATAAACTCTTTCTGGCAGGAGAAGCCACTTCGCCAACACGCATCACTCATCGAACAAATGACCCTAGATCCAGAGTTCTTCTGTTATATTCCCCCAGTGCTTAGCCGGGTGCTTTATCCGCATCCACCCCAGAAAGTGATGTGCACTCTAAGGCCGCAAACGTGGGGTAACTAACTAGCGAGAAAAGCAGTTGGGAGTGCTTTTCAAAAAGTGCCTGCCAAAAACAAGGCCAAGTCGGCAACTGACGTCCGAACGGATGCGCTATTGGCCATTGAGCGGGACGGGCGGTCTTGGCTGAGGTCAAAGGGCAAAAGGCTGCAAGTGATGTTGAGGGAGAAGAATGGTAAGGGTGGGATCGTACTAGGACCACCGACGTAAGCGCCCGAGGGATTGGTTGGGGAGGCGAGCAGCGAAGGCGTGGTGACATGACGGACCGAATTGCTGCAGTACTGGAGAGATGATAGGATACCGAGGCCGTGGAATGGTTGTGGTGGTGTTGCAGAGGTGCGGGCGCGTAGGTTGCGAGGATGTGTGAGAGTACACGATACTTGTGTGATACCCAACACCAGTAGTCACAGTTGGTCACAACTTGATGGTTTGACTTCTAGTGTCATCGCGGGTCTGTCGCAAGAGCGTGCTCATTAATAATAAAGTTAGCTTCCTGTTGTCCGTGGACTGCGGTTCGAGACAGCCATGTCCGTGTTAAATCCGCTTGCCAGCTTGTTGTTGTAAAGAAGTGTTCTGAGGATGATGAAAAGTTCCGGCGTCTGCTGTGCGACATGAGTTGTTGCTGGTCGAGCTGCGAAAGTGATGGTGTAATGACGTTGCATCTTGGTCAGAACATGCTGTCTCTCCAAGCGCCAACATCAACACATGCCATCACAAGGCTATATTACATCTGCTTCTGCAGCTGAGTCTTGGTTTATGCCGCCTTGTGTAGCTATTCATAGGATTGATCGGGCGGTGTTGCTCGCATGTGCTGTACTATTTGATACTGCGTTTAGGTGGACGACGGGAATTGTTGGCCAGCCAGAGTCCAATGTCGGTTCTTAGAGAATCTTCCGCCAAACATCGTCACGGCTAGGCTGAGAAATATATCGTAGCCCTGCTGTGGCGTCGGCGCCCTCTGCCGCCATAGCCCTTTGCGCACCGCACTTGTATCAATCGAATCCTGGGCTGCAGCGCGGCATTTAGCCTTGGTCCGGGTGGAGGGTTTGTTGAGGTGCCATTGGAAATCAAGCATATTGACATTCACCCGGCTGCTGGGAACTTCCCGGCTGCGACCACATCTTCTGAGACAATGTCCTCGTCAACTCGTCCGGTGTCTGCACGTCACCAGCGTCGTTTTGCATCAAAGCGAGGTTACAACGTGGCTGATACTTTAAAAACCGAGTCTGCATCGTGACCAGCAGCCTTAAGACTCAATGGAGTGATGTCGTAGTTTCAACTTTGCAGCTAGGGACGATAAGGATCCAACATTCGCCACTAAAGTCTTCCTTGAGTCCATCGGACGGATGAAGCTGCAGGAGGGGTAGCTGCAAGTATCAGGGGATGGAGATAATTGCTCCAGCCATGTCACGGACAGGGACGGTAGGCGGCGAGGATGTGACAAACCAGGCAATGAGGATGGATGATCCCGTCGGATCAACAAGTTCGAATCTGAGGTTCAGTTCGATATGAGTTACTAGTCTGTGGAACTTCCTTGTCTGACGATGATCCTATCTTATACAGTGCTGTGTGAATTGCAAACATGCTGCAAAGTCCGCAAGAGTGGAAACTGGCTACCTGTGGCATCGCGTAGTAGAAGATTGCGTTGAAGAGTTGCCAGCCTCTGATCATTGGCATTCGCCAGATTGGTTGCTTTGGGACGAAAGCACCTGAAGCGACATGCGCGTCTAGGAGCCATACCATCTTTGCATATTGTATGAACCTGGGCTGCGGTGTTTTGGCCGGCATGTCCAACGACCCTCACTCGCGAAGGAGCTTGGCATGCGCTAACTGCCTGTCGTCTCTCGCCCAGCGTCAGCAGATGTAACCAGAACTGCCCCTATTCCGCCTGACAACCGTGATGCTCACATGTAGTACGAGCTCTGACATGCAGAACTGCGAGGCCACCAATAGCGTGAAAATGGGTTGTTTTCCTCTGGTTCAACTTGATCATAACGACTCATCATCAGCTATGCGTTGTCTGTACGCGTGGTGGTGTACAGCGCACAACGGCTGGCAATGTCTTATCCAGTCCTGGGCGATGGACGAGTGGGTGGCAGCAATCTGCCACCATCTTTCAACTCAAATCATCCAAGATGAATCGTGTGCGGATGCCCCATCATTTTCCTCGTGGCAGATGCTGCTCACCGACGTGTATGGCATTGTATTGGTCCGAGGGGCGAAAGAAGCCTGGAGGAATTGGGACTAATACCCCATACGCATCCCTGCCTGGTTAGGGAATGGGTTCAGAGCTAGAGGTGAAAGCTGGGGCCAGCTAGGGTGAACCTGATAGATTTGATGGGTTGATGGATTTGATGGCAATGATGGTTGGACAGTCCACGGGTGATGGACCATTCGGTGCCGCCGCATTGCACGAAAGAACGGACTGCAACCCT
Source organism: Pochonia chlamydosporia 170 (assembly GCF_001653235.2). Taxonomy (NCBI): domain Eukaryota; kingdom Fungi; phylum Ascomycota; class Sordariomycetes; order Hypocreales; family Clavicipitaceae; genus Pochonia; species Pochonia chlamydosporia. The sequence goes on along the minus strand of NC_035795.1, from coordinate 1,229,167 downwards.
CCACGACGCCAAATGCCAGGGATCCTTGCGGCGTGCGGCCCCAGACGAACTTGTCGATTTGACTGTCGAAGGGGTCCTGCGGGCAACAAAGGCAACCGGCTTGATGAGCCAAAGAAGCCCGGCTTCTTCTTGTCGATGCATGTCCAACTTGTCGAACCAACGCCAAACCATTTCTCCCCACCAGGCTTGTCGAATTTGCCCTGTGTTCCACGTCGTTCCATGTCATCTCCCCACCCCGCCAATGCCATTTGGGGATGGGTTCTAGAGTCATGGAGGGTTTCTGATGCGCGTGGCTGGCCTGGCCCTGGCCCCAGAGCCACTTAGGAGCGGACTGGCTGATGGCTGAATTCAATGTTTGCTGGGCTTGGCTCCAACCGGCGACTTCGAGAATCAGTGGGAGCCAACAGGGAGGAAGGTACCTATGTAGGTAGGTTGGTAAGTACAGAGCAGGTATTCAAGCATTGTAGGAAGGTGTGTGGACAATGTGCGAGTACTTGGCCTTTGTCAAGTTGTCTTGTGGTGCAACTGGTGCTGGTGATGTCTGTTGGTTCATTTTGGTGGTGAACTTTTGGCCAGCAGAAACCTCGAATAATGTCAAGCCGTGTGCTTTGCTTTACTTTACTTTGCGGCTGCATCCAATCCACAACCTTTACTTTGCCTTTGCCTGTTGGCAAGTACAAGCAGCGGACAACCTCTTCATCGACGCCTCCTTCCCTGACTTGACCGAAAGTGCATGGTCCGTCTTTATTTAGCTGTCGTCGTTCCCTCCTTGCGTCGCCGAGAGACGCCTTCAGATTTTGCCCTGCTTGGCTCCTTTCGCCACAAAATCGTATCGAGTCTGGCGAAGAAATTGATGACCCGATGCCTTTTGCCTCTTTTACCCTTCCGCCGCCGTCTTGAAACAAAAAACCCTCACTCGATCAACTTCTCTTTCATCGAGCAAGCCAGCCAGTTCCACGGCCTGATTCCGACTGGGGCGCTTTATCAGCAACTTTCGCCCCCATACTCCATACTCCGTACTGCGTTCTCCGTACCCATTTCATCAATCCAAATCGACCACTTGAGCAGCCTGGACTTTCCCCATCCAAAAGTCCACTTCTCCCCGTCTTCATCCACATCAATTGACATTGATCCCACTCACTCACTCACTCACTCACTCAAACCACGTTCTGCGCTCCACGCCACAAACACACACACACATACTCTTGACACACCACCACCACCACCACAACCACCACTATTCATCCATCCTCTCTGCTCCACGTCTCCGGCTGCGTCCAGGTCTCCTCTGTTCCCCCCCAAGGCAGGTCAACCGTTGACGGCTAGTCCCAATCTTGAGCACGCGCATCAGACCAGACCATCCTGCGCCCCATCTCTGGACGCTCGAGGCCCTGACCTGACATTGACTTGGCTGAACAAACTACTGCAACAGACAACTCTCCTCTTTCTGCTCCAATCCGCACTCTTACATCACCCGACTCTCGCAAAATTATTCCTTCTCGATAATCAATCGCGACGGCACCTCTCATACGAATGACCCTTTGCATCAATTAGCATCGACATTGTATTGCGGGCGTTGCGCAGCTGTGGCTGCTAATTCCGCCCAGCGGCTGAACTGACGTCGTTGCTGCGACCAGACGTCTCAACGTGCCACCTTCATCTCCGCTTCCAGACATTCGCCAATATTGACAGCGCAGAATCAGAATCATGGCTGGCTTCTTGACCAAAATTAAGAGTGCCAGTTCGGTATGTTCCTCCTGGTTCAATAATTTCTTTTTCCTCCATGTTGATTCATGCCTGCACGGCTTTCCCCACGGCATCGCTCTTGTCTGCTGTTTTGTTTCCGGTCCACTTGCCAAGCCTCGTCGTGCGAGTTGCTCTGCTGACAAAATCCCTCTCACAAGGCCTCGCCGAACCAGCCGTCCAAAGATGCGCAAGCAAAGAAGAAGGATGAAGTCGTATTCGAAGTTACTCCTCTGGAGAAGATGCTCCAACATGCAGGACCGTTGCGTGAAGATGGAAGCGACAAGTTCTTTGGTTTCGAGAATGTAAGTGTCGCACATGCCCGACTTTGGATTGTTGTCCACAAACCCCATCCCAGACACAATCAAATGGAGCAAACCGGGAGCTAACAGATGTCATTTGGCAGTTTGGAAATACCTGGTACGAAAAATTGATAGCGAATCTCTACGCCCATCAAATACGCCGTTCCTTGCTAACATTAACTCCTCACCAGCTACTGCAACTCTATCGTCCAAGCCTTATTCTACTCTGATTTATTCAGAGAGAGCGTTATAAACTACCCGCCCTACTCACCCTCAAACACACCGAACGGAACTCGACCAAAGGTCAATGTGACTCTTCGACCTCCCATGAGCCCGAATCCCCCAACCCCACAACCCAACAAGAAGAATCAGACTACGAGTCAGATTCTCAAGCAACGTCAAGCGATTAACTCAGGCCAGGCGCCCGCCGGGCAGGCCGTTAAACCAGAGGATAAGCCCGACACGCCCGAGTACAAGAAAAAGCAAGCCATGCTCAAGGGTCCGATATTGGAGCTAGCAAACCAGAATGGTGTCCCATACGGCATGGACGAGTGCACATTTACAGGGCTCAAGGACATCTTTCTCGCCCTTCTCGAGAGCAGTACGCGAACTGGTGTGCTGAGCCCACAGCGATTTTTGGAAATATTTAAGCGCGACAACGAGATGTTTCGAAATTCCATGCATCAGGACGCACACGAATTTTACGGTCTCGTACTGAATGATGTCATTTCCAACGTGGAGAAGAATGCGCGCAAATTTCAAGAACTAGAAGAAACGAATCAACAAGACGGCCTAACGCAATCAGTGGAAAATGTTCTCGGTGCAGCTGCGTTGAATCATGCAGCAGCAGGCTACCAATCTCCTGGAATCGGATGGGTCCATGATATTTTTGAAGGTGTATTGACGTCAGAGACCAAATGTGTAACCTGCGAGACGGCATCACAGCGAGATGAGACCTTCCTCGACCTCTCCATTGATCTTGAAGAGCACGCTTCGGTCACTTCCTGCCTGAGAAAGTTCTCGGCTGAGGAAATGCTGTGTGAGCGGAACAAGTTTCACTGCGACCACTGCGGTGGTTTGCAGGAGGCTGAAAAGCGTATGAAGGTGAAGCGCCTGCCCAAGATCCTGACACTTCATTTGAAGCGATTCAAGTATACCGAGGACTACAGCCGACTGCAAAAGCTCTTCCACCGTGTTGTTTATCCATATCACCTCCGCATGTTCAATACCACCGAGGATGCAGAGGACCCCGATCGGCTCTACGAGCTGTATGCTGTTGTCGTCCACATCGGCGGCAATGCATATCACGGCCACTACGTCTCCATCATCAAGACCAAAGACAGGGGATGGCTTCTCTTTGACGATGAAATGGTTGAACCGGTTGACAAGCACTTTGTGCGCAACTTTTTCGGAGACAAACCAGGAATGGCCACAGCATACGTTTTGTTCTACCAAGAGACGACCTTTGAGAAGGTCAGAGAGGAGCAGGAGAAGGAGGGGATGGAAGAGGTCAAACTGGCAACACAGGCAGCCAATGTAGCCCACGAAGACAGTGACAAGGCAGACTCCACACCGTTGAAGAGACAGGCAACACAGCCGGCACCGCCAATTCCGGAGCACGACTCACTGTCAAGCCTAGCACATGCTTCGACTGCGCCAGATTTGCCCACCCCACCCCTCCCAGCGGGCGACATACCCAGCGTTCCGGTAGCGCCGGCTGCAGTGGCAGCTTCATCGCCATCCGCTGGACTTGCGCGAACCCCGACGGCGAAACAAGACGGGCAGAGTAAGGACGACAAGAAGAGAGAGAAGAAGGAACGTGAGGCTGCAGAGAAGGCCGCCAAGCAAGCGGAGAAGGATAAAGAGAAGCAAGCCAAGGCGGCGGCCAAGGAAGGAGAGAAGGCCAGAGAGAAGCAAGCCAAAGAAGACGAGAAGAGACGGCGCGAAGACCAAGTGCAGCGAATTCAGGCTCGTAGAAACGAACAGGAAGAATTGCAAAAGGTCCTTGATGCCAGTAAGAAGACGGCAGCGCAAGAAGATGAGGCCAGAAAGAAGGAGAACGGGAATGGGTCAGGCTCCATGGGATTCCTAGATCGATCGAAGCGAGGAAGCAAGTCTATGTCACGGAAGAGCTTCAACTTTTTCCACAAGGACAAGGCCCACGACGGCTCAGCAGGGGACCACGAGAACGGCGACACTCCTGAGAAGGCAGAGAAGACCAGCAAGAGCCGACTCAGCATTGGACTGGGAAGAAAGAAGAGCAGCAATATTCTATCTTCTTGATGACGGGCAGCTTCAACATTACGGGTGTTTTGAACTCTTTTTGACCCCTCCCCCTTTCCCTCTCGTTTTATAATACGACACAAGACAGAGAAAAAGCTGTGCTAGATGTTTCCGAGTGGATTTCACGCCCCCCTGTATGATTGATGACGATGGATGGGACATTGTTTTGCCTCGAGAACTTGTACATGTTTTGTTCAGGAGCCACACACACGCACACACACAACAAACCCGCTAGAGGCGCCAAGGGTGGGAAAGAAGAATAGCATTAGGAAGAAGCGACGTTTTTCATCCTCAACATTGTGGGCAGTGCATCTTGAAGCATATAGCACCGCGGAATGGCGTTTTGCAGACTTGTGGGAAAGCAGACTGGTGCCGTGTATGTATTTGGTCTGTTGTGTCCTCATTCTAATTTATCTGGCGTGAAATATTACGAGCACATAATGCCAACAACGGTGGATATCTGCGGTTACTTTTTACTTTTTGGAGACTAATACATGGCTTTCGTGTCGAAATTAAGTCTATTGTGAAGAATGCACGTGTGTATATGTTTAGCGAGATCATGGCCAAGATTGAAACGTAGTTTTATGTCGCATGTCGTAACAGTAAGCCAGCCGTAGTCGCATGAAATTCCACCCCAACGCCAAACCCTCCATGCCATGAACCTGTTGCCAACCTCAACTACCCCAGTATCAACTCGTACAGAATGATGACGGAATTCACGAATATCAACGGCACTGCAGCGCGTTAGCCTTTTGCCATCCGCCCCCCGCATTCATTACACCTACTTCTCATGATGGTCCGAATACTAGCGATCAAATGGATAATCTTGGCCTTGATGCTGGCATCTGCGCCGGTGCCAAAGGCAGGATCGTAAGACGCAGGCGAGAGGTTTACTGCGCGGGTTAGTTTGTATCTTTCGGAGCGTGTCGCTGGACGTACTGCGCGCTAGGAAGCGGTCTTCGGAGAGGATGGCCACCGCATTGATTAGAAGGACCGTGATGTAGAGGAAGCTGCCGAAGAATAACATGTTGTTTCGATGGTGGTGGTGGGTGGTGGAGGACAGGTTGTTCGGAGCTTGGTGCTGGTGTTTTGGGTACGTCTACGTGGCGGGGGATGGTTGCCCCGATCCGGGAAGTACCTTTCTTTACCCCTGCCTATCAACCTCATCTCATCAATACTTCGTGAACTCATTGATGTATTGAGATTTTATATAAATCCAACCATGGCGCTCGGTACGTTCACTCCCCACTCATTCTACTCAAAACTAACAAATTGCAGACGCCTTCCTCAATTCCCTCATCTTCATCCTCCCCCTACTACACATCCTCATCTCCCCACACACCAAAGTAGAAGAATCGTTCAACGTCCAAGCCACGCACGACATCCTCATCTACGGCACCCCCACGGCAGACATCCACGCGCGCTTCCTCCAGACCTACGACCACTTCACCTTCCCTGGCGCCGTGCCCAGAACGTTTGTGGGAGCCGTCATCCTCGCGGGTATAAGTCAGCCGATTGTCGCGCTTGTGGGGTTCCAGCACGCGCAGCTGATTGTGCGTTGTGTGCTGTGCCTCTTCAACGCCTCGTGTCTTTTGTTTTTTAAGAATGCTGCATCACAAGCGTACGGTGCTGGTGCGGCGAGGTGGTGGGCCGTTCTTACGATGAGCCAGTTCCATCTGGTGTATTATCTGGGGAGAACGCTGCCCAACATGTTTGCCTTTGGTCTAAGTACATCTTCCCATCTTTGTATCTCATCTCAAACTAACATGACCAGCAACCCTCGCAATGGGCCTCCTTCTCAAACCTACAAAATCCAACATCCGCGCCAAACAAGCCCTCAGCATCCTCACCTTTGCAGGCATAGTATTCCGCTCCGAAATCGCCATCCTCCTCCTCACCACCACACTTCCCCTCCTTCTCACCAGGAGACTCCCCTTCCGGACAGTCATTCTCGTGGGCGCCATCTCCGCCGTCGGCTCGCTCGCCATTTCCGTCCCCATAGACAGCTATTTCTGGCAGAAGCCGCTGTGGCCAGAACTCTCCGCCTTCTACTACAACGCCGTTCAAGGCTCCTCATCTAACTGGGGCACATCCCCCTGGCACTACTACTTCACGTCCGCCCTGCCACGCCTGCTCCTCAACCCGCTCGCCATCCCGCTCATCCTCCTGTCACTCACGCACCCATCTCTCCGGCGACAAACAACCACCGTCCTCATCCCCAGTCTATCCTACATGGCAATCTACTCGCTGCAGCCGCACAAGGAAACCCGCTTCATGTTCTACACCATTCCCCCCGTGACCCTCGCAGCCGCCCTATCAGCAAACTACATCTCCACGCGGTTCTCCAAATCCAACCTCTACAAACTCACTACAATAGCGCTCGTGTTCTCCGTGCTAGCCACCTCCCTCGCCAGCACGTCCATGCTGCTCCTCTCCTCGCTGAATTACCCCGGCGGCGAAGCCCTCACACAGCTATACGCACTCGCTCCACACAGCAACACCCCTATTAATGCTCACGCCGATGTGCTCACCTGCATGACGGGCCTGACTCTCTTCAACCAGAATAAACAGGGTCTGCCGCTGGCGCTCAGCGATTCCTGGGATGTGCAGGACACAAAGGAAACGATATACTTCTTTGACAAGACGGAAAAGAGTGAGAAGTTGGGCTGGCCCATCTTCTGGCAGCAGTTTGATTATGTTCTCCTGGAGGATACGGCGCTGGCGCTGGGCGAGTGGGATGTCCTGGGGGTCGTGTACGGGTATAGTGGCATTGAGGTGCTGAGACCGGGTCAGAAGGAACCTGGGGAGGAAAAGTACAGGGCTCTGGGACTGGGGGCTGATGTCAAGTGGTTGAGGGGACTGGTGAGGAAGTATACTGGTGGGTGGTGGGTTGGGCCCCGGATGGCTCCAAAGATTCACATCATGAAGCAACGGGGTATTGTACAGTAGACATGTAAAGGCGGGAGGTTCTACCCCTTGACGGGTGATTTGTACTTGTAAGAATATAATTGGTCTCAGACATGACACGAATAAGCAGAGTGTGTCCAGTTGATAAGCATTATGTATTCGTTCCATCAGCTGTAGCAGCCACTTGCCTCTCGGCATAGCTATAAACACCAAAACGCCTGTCCCAGTCACGGAAGTGTCACCATGACACCAATCCCAGAGCGAAAATCTGTTACGTCGTCCTCCCCAAAGTTACAAGTATTCAAAATATCATGCTGGCAGTCCAAGAAGAAAAAAGCCAGGTCCTGCATAAATATATGGATATCTTATTGGAGCCACCAAAAAGAGAAAAAGAAGCTCACAAAAACCCCCGCCACCCCATGGAACAAATCCAAAGTTGCTCCCGTACAGACCATCGCTATCGCTGAAAAAGAGAAATGTTAAACATCAAGAGAATCATGCAAGAAACCCAAGGGATAAGCCACCCTTGCTCAAGAATGCAGTTTTGATATCAATATTGTAATGATTTTGTTGTTGGAGTTGGTTACTCGATCACTTCAGTGCTTGGTAAGGTCCGCCGTTGTTGGCGGTTGTCGCCAACACCATCTTCAGGTGGCAATTCTCCGTACCTTTCTTTGTATCGTGCAAGCTCTTGCTGTTGCCTTACAAAGAAGTCAAGAACCAATGACATGGGCCCTCGAAGATCGTTAAGCTCCTTCAGAGCCGGTTGCCCAAGGGCCAAATGCCGCATCGTTAGGGTTGAGACACAGGTCTGTCGAGGTCATGTCAGTACCCCTCTCAAGCTAAACAAATACCAGGTGGTCTGGTCAGGTGTGGTAGTGTCATGCTTACCTCAATTCTGCTCACTTGGTGCTCCATGAAATTGATCAAAAAGCGTTCAGTAACTTCGCCTCCTCTGGACTTCATGCGCTCCAAAAGCTCCGTCTCCGGAGGCTGTAGGCCAGGTCCACGAACCTCTTCAAGAGTGCTGCACAACATTTCCAGGCGCAAGCTGACTCTCCAGAGTGCCCAAATGCTTTCGGGGTCAAATGACAGCTCACCTCCAGGAGCTAGAATGGCAGGCTTGTCGGGACCTTCGTCTCGTCGCTCATGCTGCTGATGTTGCTCTATTCTTCCGGCCAAGGCGTGAGGGTACAATGAGTACACGACCTCGGGGTTCTCCAATCCCTTGAGCTTCTTCTCTCCCATTTCCTTAACTTCGAAACCCTGAGAGGTAAGAGATCTGAGGTCCTTCCGAATGGCAGCAGCAAAAGACTCATCCTCGAATGCTTCGTCAGACCCAGCCGAGCTGTTTCGTTCAGTGTCTTGATAATTTTCCAGGCAGCGCTGAATCTCCGATATGAAATCTGACGACACGGTAATCTGGCCGCCATCTGCCACAGCTGAGATTCTGGATGCCTTGTTGACCATGGGTCCAAAGTAATCCATGCGGCGTGTCACAGGGTCCGTCTCGCTGACACAGTCTCCGAAATGAATACCCATTCTCACCGACAATCCCTTGAAAATCAATGCGCCGTCCTTATCATAGATGGGTTGGCAGGACATTGAGTTTAGGACCTCCGAGGGCCAACTCACATCCAGCAGTTCCATCTGTACTGCAAAGCACCAGAGAAGTGCAGAGGTTGCCGTGGGGAACGAGACCATAAATGCATCACCTTCAGTCTTGACTTCGTATCCTCCGATCCGTCGTAGTTGTCGTCGCATAACTTCGTTATGCAGCTTGATGGCAGATCTCATTGCGCTAGGGTACATTTCCCAAAGCGTCGTGGAGTTCTTGATATCGGTGAATACAATGGAGACATTGCCTGTTGGGGCCGGAATCTCAGCTTCGAGCCTGTTCAGTGACGAGTCTAGCACGTCTCCCTTTGCTTTGCGTCCTCGTCTCGTGGACAAGACTTGGGTATCATCGGGTATTCCTGAGGGATACAGAGACATGCTAGTTCCGCGATGCAGACGAGATCTTTCCACTCTCCGCTTGAGGTCAGCAACACTAATCATCATGACCATGATCTTGCCCGACGCGCCGTATGCCATGGCCAAATCACGCAGCTTCTGAGCAGCCCTCATGAGATCTTGACGCTCGGATCGAGCAATATCGGTAATAAGACCAGGGGCCAGATACTCCCAAAGCTCACTAGTGGCCAACAGGATAATTTCGTCATGCTCCTTGATGGTCATATTGCTAACATGTGGTGCCGCTTGGACTGCAGGCATCAGATCGACGTAGCCAAAAGCTCGAGAGACCTGAAGCAAGTCGTTCAGCCTTCCATTTCGAGAGACCCAGCCTCCAGCTTCTCTGATTCTTGAACGTTCTGACGGTTCGGCAGGGTCATGCTTTCGAGTGAGGATCTCGTGCTTTCCATCGGTTTTGATGACCATGGCCTGAACATCACCAACATTGGCAACGTAGAGCTCTGTGCCTCGTAGATATGCGACAGTGGCCACGCCACCGGAATTCAAATCTTCCTTGCTGAGTACGACCGGCTGCGCTGAGCCCCTATGCGTCGCTTTGGGTCTTTCCTCAGTGTGCTGGACGGCAATCGTGACCAGGTCCTTGTTCAAGCCCAAGAAAGCTCTTCGAAGTGCGTCGGCGGGAGTGTCGTCGGGTCTGGTCTTCAGGCCCTTCAGTTCCATGGCAAAGATGTGTCCAAAATTTTCATGCAAGTACTTTGCAATCTTGGATCCGCCACTCGAGAGAGCTTGGCCGTCGAATAAGCCCAATAGCATTTCTGTCTCCGAGGAATTGAATCTTGGCACCACGAGGTCAACGGTCGACAAGTGTTCGTTCTTGCCGAGTGTGTCCGCCATACCATATGGGAGGTGTCCTGCTAGTGAGCCAGACGTTCGAACTCGTCTGTCCTCGCTTTGGTCGGGGATGCTGGGCTGTGTCAAGGTAACGTCCATGAGACCTAGAATTCTCAGGTTCAGCAACCTGCTAAAGTCGGTGTACTGCTCTCGGTTCACGGCGCCAGGTCCATCTGGTCCTCCCCATGCCGTTTGTTTGATTTCTAATCGCTTGTTTCCAGAAAGATTGAGGTAGCGCAAGTTCGGGTTCAGGTTCCAATTCCAATCGTAGGGAACATTTGAAATGTTGTACTTGAGATAGTTGTTGCCACAATCCAGCACCGCCAGCTTCTTGGCTCTTGAGATATCCGCGGGAAGATTCGTAAATTTATTCCCGTTGATGTACAGGGTTTGCAGAAGACTGGACTCTTCCAGATCGTCAGCGGAAGAGACGTCAGGCCGTTGCCGGACAAGTACAGCTCCACGAGCTGTGGCCAGTTTTTGATCGATCTTTGGGGCATATCACTAATCTCATCATTGTATGAAAGGTTCAAAACACGTAGCTCGGACAGCAAAATGATCTGGTCAAAGACATCGTCGTCCAGCCGGTTGTCGGCAATGTACAGATTCCGAAGTGATCCTGCAAATGTATTGGTGAGTCTTGAGGAAAGCCCAGAATCCTTCCTAGTGGCTGGAGGAGGTGGTGTCGTAGAGTTGGTGGCCTGGGAGGCAGCACGGGAAACGACGGACGTCTTACGCCCACCCTTGCCGTAGACGGACACCACAGAGCTTTTCCTATCTGCTCCGGACAAGATGGGCGATGGCCCGACGCTGAGAAGAGTGCTGGAGGATTGGCTTGGGCGTCGGTCGTCAGAGAGATCCTCGGAGCTAGGAGTTGACGGTAATGGATTGGCGGGTAGAGGTTTGCCATTTTGCACGGGTGGCGGACCAGCCGTTTCTTCCCCAGGCACGCGTGGGGGTCTCGATGCGGGTTTGGGAAATGCGTCGAGCACGTTTGACGATGCGTTGAAGGTCTCGAGTTTGTTGGCCCACCAAATCTCCATGGGCAGCTTTGAGATATTGTTCCCTCGCACATCCAGCACTCGTAGCTCAGTGAGACAGCCGATTTGGGGCGGTAGCTCACCAACGGAGTTGTTAGCAATGCTAAAATGTTCCAGACGGCTAAGTGTTCCTATTTGCTGAGGCAAAGAAACAAAGTAATTCTTGTCCAAAACCAGCGTCTCGAGATTGATCATGTTTGAGAAGGCAGAATCAATGCTGGCGAGCTGGGCGTGTGACAAATTGAGGGTTTTCAAAGTTGGAACAGGTTCAATAATCTCAAACTTGTTGAGAGGGTTCGAATTGAGTTTGAGCTGCCGTATGGTTTCAAACTTTCCGACAAATGAGGATATGTGGTTGTGGGCTGCCGTCAAAATCTCCAGCTTAGGGAGTTCTGAAATAATGTCGATGCTCGTAATGGAGTTGTACTTGATATCTAGTTCTCGCAGACTCAGCAATTGGCGGAATCCCTCAGGAACCTCGTCTGCCAATCTGTTGTTGGTAATCAGCAGCTTCTCCAGATTCTTTAGGTTCCCGAGCTCATCCGGAAGGCTTGCAATGGCGTTGAAACTCAAATCCAGATCAACCAAACTGTGTAATTGGCACAGGAATGGAGGAAAGCTGTCAAGAAAGTTGGACGAGATGTTCAAGCTGCGAAGAGCCTGGTAGGCTCCAAAATAGGGTGGCAGATGTGTCAGCCGGTTGTTCGCCAGGTTCATCTTGAGTAACCCGGTCAGCGAATTCAATTCAGCATGCTCCAACTGCTCGACCCTGTTGTTGGACACATCCAAGTAAGTGAGCCTGCCAGCTCGCCCCAAACTCAGCGGCAGCTTTCTAGCCTCGTTGTTGTTATACTTGATGTCCCGAAGTTGCTTGCAGGATTGTATAAAGTCCCGAGGTACATCAAGAGACAGGTTTCTTGATAGGTTTAATGAAATGATGTCGGCAGCTTTCAAGTACAGAGAAATAGGAATGGTGACGAGATTACGCCCAGAGAGATCGACGTAGTTGAGCTTCTGCGAGCGGGATATGCCCAAATCCGTGGTCTTGGCATGGAAATCGCTTTCCCGCGCAGATAAGAACATGAAGCGGCAGAGGTAGCCATTGTCCTCTCGTCCCAAATCCTCGATTCTATCCTTCTCTTCGTACCCAACCTGTTGCAACAGTCGTTTCTGCATAAGTAACGGTCGTTCAATTGGTGCCAATACCCGGATAAGATCGTGTTTCTTCATGATGATGTGATAATTCTCCAAGCCGTCGACCACATAGGTCTTCTTAATGACCTGTGATATAACGTCGGTAACAGTGGAGTCGAGTGCCATAGAGTGGGTTGAAAATGTTCCGTCCGATCGAAATATTCGGATGAAATACGGGTTCAGTTTCTCGTCTGGTCGTGGCGGGCTTCCAATCTCATCGACTTCAGGCACGTCATCAGTGTTGTCCTCAGTGTTTCTGCGTACAGCCCAACTGTCAGGAGCATCCCACCGGCCCTTTGGGCCTTCAACAGTAGACTCCCTTCTATCACCATCGATGGAAGCAATAAAGGACGAGTCCATTGGCGTCAATGGGGGTGGCTTCGTGAGAATGCCTTCCATATCATTCAGATTAGTATCTAGGTGATAGACGTGACCCGGATCATTGTGATCGGTGGGGCCGATAGCTTCATCTGTCATGTCGAATGGTCGATGAGGTCGAGTCTTCTTGGAAAAGGGGAACTTGTTGTTAAAGGTGGCGGCACGATGCGCGTGAGGCCCGAGACGAGCATCTGGGGTGTCACTCTGTTCGGGTGTGCCTGGGTAATATCCGCCAGGAAAGATATCAGGCCGTTGCATATCCGCTTTTGAAGGTTTTGCCTGCAATGACCTGGTTGACTGGGGCAAGTCCCGCAGCCTTGCTGGGCCATCATCTTTCTCCTTGTGTCGTCGCAGACGTCCTAGGATGCTTCGCTTTCCATGAGGAATTGGTGAAGTCGCTCCGTCCCCATGAGGGCCAGACCTAGAGCCGGGTGGTCCGCTGTTCGCACTCGGAGTTGGACTCTGCGCTCTTGATCGTTGGTTAAGCATACCGACAGAGGGACCTCGGTCCCTGGCGTGTTGAACGGCGCCGAGTGAGTCCTCTCTACTTGCGATGGGCCGCAGGGACCTAGGGTCGTCATTGCTTTTGTTGTGTCGGTGATGGTGGCCATGCAGGTGATGACCAGGTCCGGAGCGGGCGGAAGATGAAGATTTAGGAGGGTTCTGACTGGCAGAGCTTTCGTAACGCTCCCGGTCAGGTCCAGTCAGGATATCACGAACAGGTGCTTCTCCGTACCGAGCGATGTCCTATCGGAAAGGTTCAAGTGTTAGCTTTTAGCCACAACAGTGCACTTGCATATAAATGTATGCGAGGCAGAATGGCATAGAGCGGCACCAACGAATTCAACGTTTAGCCATGGCAAAGAGATGGGGGGCACCTGAGTCAAGACTTCAACAACGCTACCTTGACTGCAAGCCGCAGTAAGATGAGTGGATTGATAACGAACAGGGGGGGGATGGGGGGAGGGCACAGTGTACGGTTTAGTGGCGGGGACTTTTTTTTTTGAGGAGATGAAGATCGGTTGATGGGGCAAAGCACCAGAGACACAACGGGTGAGAAAAAATAAAAAAATAAACGGCTCACCGTATTATCCTGGTAAAGGAAAGGAACAACTTCTGGGTTCGGCACAGGAGTTCTTGGCCTTGATGAAGAAGGTGACGCTTCCCGGTCTGTGGCATTGGAGTAGTTGCGATCTCGCTGAGTTGGACGGCCATGGCTGTAAGATCGTGAACGCTGGTCCTTGCTGGGGACCGAGATGGGAAGGCTACTCTCGGAGCTATCCCGGCCAGGAAATTCTTCACCAAAAAATCCCTGAAGCTTCCGGAACCCACCACGATTCGCACTAGTTTTGGAGCCTTGACTGCTGGCCGTTGTGACAACACTAGCTGCGGATGGCCGCCTGCCGTCCAAGTTATAATACAGTGCATCAGCATACTCCTGGCTGACGGACCCGGAACCAGTTCCTGGACGGCCTGTTGCGGACGGCAGGCCGGGGGAGAACTGCGATGCCATAGACAGGCTGTCGCTGGAATCATTGTAGAAGCTCGTAGATAGGCCTTTGGGAGATGCACCAGCGGGTAAGCTCGACGACATCCACGGGGCGATCTGGGAGCTCGCGCCCAAGCTGCCCACCGAATGGCTGTGCTGCGGCAGATGTTGCGGGTGTAGTTGTTGATGCGATGAGGAGGAGGTTGACGGCGGGGGTTGCGAACGAGTCGGCTCGAGGACGGCGAGGTCACGGCGGTAGTTGGTGAGATCACTTAATCGGCGATCCTTGGCGGAGACATGGGAGGCAAGATTCGATGACGATGACGGTGGCAGATTGCCTCGAGAAACTGTTGAAGTAGGAGACACTTGGCCGTCGTCCTTGGACGTTCTGAATGCAGGGGTCCGGTTAGCTGAGTGCAATAAACTTTGTGATAAATTTTGAGACAAGCAAAATGATACGGGAACTGAGTCGTCGCCCCAAGAAGCCGAACTCAAGGCGGGCGCCTCAAAGCCATTCCGGGATATTTGAATCAAGACAACAGACGGGTGCAAAATCAAGAGAAGAGAAGAAATAAAAAGAAAAACACAGGCCGGGTGCTCCCATCTTGATCAAGATATTGGTCAAGCCGGCACGGGTCACCAGTATGTTTGCCTCGGGGCGGAAAAAGCATCGTCACGGAAGCACTCACCTTCGGCGATGGGATCCCTCGTCGGTGCTAATGCGCATATTAGACCCTCGTCGCGCACCCATGGAGGTAATGGGCGGCGTTGAGGGTATCGCAGTTATGGAAGATCGAGTGCTGTCGGTGCTGGCGGCGCTCCCGCTCGTATATGAGCTGATGCGGGCGGCGGCTTCATTTTCCGTCATTGTCGGCAGGGCAAGCTTGCGCAGCCGTCGGCCATGTCCTTGAAGAGGTGTATCGGGATCGAGGCGCATTCATGCCCCGGCCGACATTGGGGCTCGAGTTGCGAAGATGCGATCAAGTTGTGTTTGTTGTCGAAGAGGGTCTGAATCAGGTCAAGTGAGGTCTGGCAGGTTGTGCTATGCTATGTTGTGCAGTGCAGTGCAGTCAGGTGGCACTTGTCGGTGTCTGGTCTGGTCTGGTCTGGTTTGGTCTGGCGGGAAAGGGAAACGGCGGGTCGGGGACTGGACGGGTCTCAAGCTGGTGGGAAGACTTGACGGGACTCGGTTAAACTGGACTAGAGTAGCTCGACTCGGCTTCGATGACGGGGATTAGGTTGATTGTTGAATGCGACCGCAAGGCGTCGAAGCAGCTCGAGTGACGATGTCTAGGTGATGCAGCACGAGACAGATAGATGGACAATAGCTGGTCGAGGTGTTGAGGTCTGGTTTGCTGGACCATGGACAGATGATGGATAGGATCAATGGGGACCAGATGTGACAAAGCGGAGCAATTGAGAGCCCATGGACGTGGAGCTCAAGTTGGTGGTTGGTGGGTTGGAGATGGAGATGGAGACTGGAGGTGGCACTGGGGCTACTGGCTCGAAGTCCAGCTGCCTTGAAAGGCGAAAGGGTTCGGGTCTGGTCAAGCCGTGGCCATCGATGTCTGGTCTGTCTGGTCCAGTAAAGGCGGGTGAAGCTAAGCAGAGCTACGGACATGCATGTGGAGGTGCTCTCAAGTGCTGGTCAAACTGGTGGCGCTTGGCGCAGCAAAAGCTCAAGCTTGCACGTCGACTGGCCTTCCAAGGCTGTCTGGTGGATCAGGGAACTAAGAGCCCGTTGGGTCCAGTCCACTTGCAGCCTCGTCTGGCACCAGTTTGGCGTCCGTTTGGTGTCCGCGGCCAGTCTAGTCCGCCTCAGTAGTCCCAATGCCAGTCCTGGATCCTGCATGTGTGCTGCTGGATTCCAAACTTGTCATCGATCAAATGAAATCAAGTCGGGTCTTGCGGACGGCACATCACCATCACCCAACCCCAGTCAATCCGTCATGGAGCGACCAGCAACCAACCAGCAAATTGCACCACCGCTTCGCACCCTAAACGGACACCGAACACGAGCATCACACTCCAAGTCTGCCTGCCAATACCGTTCATCTCAGCCACAGAAATTCTGTCTTTACTGGCTGGCTGGTCGCCGGCTGCGCTGCACCAGATCGTACTGCACTGTAGCCACGGAATGGAATGGCAGGCTTGTGCCTCTGCCTGTCTGGACTCTGGCCACCAGGCTCCTTCAAGGGGTCGAATGCAACTCCGTGTTGACCAACGTTGTTTCAAACGAGCTTCCCTCTCCGGGAGCAAGAAGCCCTGGAGAATGGCCACGATAAGGATCTTGGACAACCAGACTACTACAAAACCACTAGTCCTTGCGTACGGAGTATCACTCACGTTTGGCTGCATCATATTGATTGATCACAAAGGCGCCGGCGCAATCTCCGCAAGAAACCGGCCATAATGTTGTCCAGACATTACCAAAGTTATGTGTACTGGCTATAGCTACAAAAGCAGCAGCCTATTCACCAGTCCTCATTTAGAGTTTTGCTCTTGAGGCGGAAACCCGTCTCGGCTGACAGACTATGCGCTTCTTCACATCGTTCACACGTGAGTCAAGTGTGTGTGAGAAGCCATAAAAGAGCTGGATCAAGGTTGAATACCAACCGGGAAGTTGTTGAGTGAAACAATCCGAAAGGTTATTTATTAGTTTGGGACTTTGGGCTTTCCGGTATACCATTCAGCCTCTTTTTCTTTTTGTTTTTTCCTTTCTGTCTTTGTTTCTTTTCTTTTTGTTTCACGCCAGACACATCACCTTTACGATATACGGAGTATTATACACCAGCTTTACGAGTTGCACACCGAGCTGAGAGTGCAGAGTCTCAGGCTAGCCGTCTGTGATCAAATCGCTTGGAGGCATCGTGGCATCTTCTGACGAGCCATGTCTCGGCTACGCAAGAGACGAAGCCATCCACATACACGAGTTGTCGCGAATGTGCATGTATTTGCACTGTAATGTCCGGGGCATGTACGGGCTGGTATCAAGTTTGTAGGTTGCAAGTGTACAGAACGGGGACATGCTACACTTTGACTCTGCATGTGCACATGCATATCGTTCAGATGGCATGCGTCTTGATCGGTCGTGCGCAGTCAAAGTGGCCACGGGACAGGCGCATCAAGCCATCTAATGATAGCCCGCGAGGCGCGAAAGGCGGGCGGACGGGCGGGCAGCACATTTGATTCATCAATGTTGGCTGGAGTCAATGTCTCAATGGCAACTTCAGTTGAGACTTGCCTTTTGTGCTGTCAACTGGTTTGTTGGCCTGGTCTTGTCACAAGTGGTCAATTGGCAGTTTGGCAGTCCACATTGCATTGCCATCTGTACGTCGTGCCTCACTGCTGTCAACTGGTCTCTCCCTCAGCCAACCCAGACTGTGCCCACTGGCTCCAGATGTCCATGATCCGCCTACCCGGCAAGTGGCCCCACTGCACTGGACAGTTTGCACCAACGAGTATCACAGCACACCAACGCTGCCAGTCGCACTGGCACATTTGATTTGCATCTTGCATCTTGTGCCAAGAACGAGACAGGGGTCAATTGCTGCTGCCTTGAGAACATTGATTCCCCATGTCGTCCTCATCAACCATCACTGGTCTTTTGATGTCTCTGTCTCTTCGTCCACGTCTTCATCTGTCAAGTCAATCCAGATGTCCTTTGTCACTCCAAAAATCAGCCTCACCTCATCCTACGGCGTAATATCACGGAAGTTTCCGTCCTGTTTATGCACTTGCATCCAAACACAGGTCCCAACGTGGCACCACCCTCGTCCCAGTCTATATTCTGTCCATCTTATGCTGTTTGCAAAATTAAAACGAGTAAACAGCCTGGTTTTGCCACAAATCACAACCCAGCGCCTACAGTAATGATGATCCGCGACTGCTATTCTTGGCACTGGCAGAAATGTCTCTCCTTTTGCCCCAACCCAATTAGCCAGCATATTGCATGCAGATCTCGCATCCAACTGCCTCAGTGATTTCAGTTGCCAAAAATGCAAATATCAAGCACACAGAGCTCATTCCAAATATCAAAGCATTTGAAGAATACAGCAGTGTAACGCCGAGAAGAAGCAAGCTCAATTCCAAATAGCGTCTATTGATAGCTCATGCCCAAGACACCATAACGCCAGTTCGCTAGTGTCACCGTGAACCACCACAATTTTCGTAAACCACATCACAACCCACTCTTCACACGCCCGTACCACCACTCCAGCAAACAATATTGAACCAAATCCGTAATCCAATCATGCCAAAAGCCTACATAGGCATCAAATTCCACCCCAACGCCAGCAACAAACCCACCATCGAAGCCCTCACCACCGCCCTCACAACCGCCGGCTTCACAACGACATGCATCCACCGCGACGTAGAACTCTTTGGCGAGGTCCACCTCTCGCCCGCTGCCCTCATGGACAAGACATTTGAGGTCATCCGCTCCTGTGACCTGGTTGTCATTGAGCTGTCCGAAAAGGGCGTGGGCTTGGGCATCGAGGCTGGGTATGCGTTTGCCCGAGACATTCCCGTCGTGGCGGTTGCGCGGAAGGGAGCCGATATTTCGAATACGCTGAGGGGGGTGTCGAGGGAGGTTTTTGAGTACGAGAGCTGGGAAGAGTTGGGTGTGTTTTTGGGGGGGTTGTACGGGAGGCTTGGGTGATGTGCTTTTTTTGCTTTGTTTTTAATTTATGCTTTTCTTTTGTGAGCTCATGTGCGAAGTAGGCTGTGTGTTTGGAATAGTGTTGATACTTGACTTGTCGTATGTATTGAAGGTGAGTGAGATCCTCTTGTCAACGACTTGTTTCATTTTTCATTTAATATATCGTGAGATGCCAAAGCATTAAATTGCGTAATCTGATTATGAGTGGCTGTGTGATTATCTTGCCAGTTCCAATCACGGTTGATACTCTTGCGATACGATGGTCTCACGATATTGTCAACCACAACTTGTTGTTCCTTCGCCAAGATCACAACACCACAACCGTACATATGTAACCCTATCAAATACACAGTTCACTTCACTTCACCTCCATCTAACCTGCCCACAGGCACAGTTACACAAACCCTATCAAAACCCCAATTTAATGACATAACCGCACCGCAACACCACTCATTCCCCAACACCACTCTGCCCCGCATGTCGGACCGGCAATAGAAGCAACATGTACACTTCCGAAAATTTCCCCGAGATATATATTCCCCAATTCAAAGCTCTGCAAGCTCCAGAAAAAGAATAAACAAATCATCTACATTCCCTTGACTGTGCAAAAACTCACCCAGAGTAAATTTGACAAAATGGGCAGTAAACCCGAACAGCTAAGAGCATGGTGGAAAGAAGGCTCCGTGTATCAGGTATATCCTGCGTCGTTCCAAGATTCCACCGGCTCGGGAGTCGGTGACTTGAAGGGGATTATATCGCGGGTCGATTACCTCAAGGACCTGGGCGTGGATATCGTCTGGCTGTCGCCAATTTTTAAAAGTCCCCAGCACGACATGGTAAGCCGAGTCTACGTGTCACTCCGCGTGTAAGCTGATGGAAAAAGGGCTATGATATAAGTGACTATAGAGTAATTGACCCTCCGTACGGGGACATCACCGACGTAGATGTCCTACGGGATGCGCTCCACGCGCGAGGCATGAAGCTCGTCCTCGATCTGGTCATGAACCACACCAGCGACGAGCACGAGTGGTTCAAAGAGTCGAGGAAGTCCAAGGATAACCCGTATCGAGACTGGTATATCTGGAAGCCGCCCCGGTATGATGAGCAGGGCAACCGGTGTCCTCCTAATAACTGGCAGAGTCATTTCCAAGGTACGAACTTCTCTATATTTACCAACAGCAAAACACTCATGTTTCATAGGCAGCGCCTGGGAATACGACGAAACAACAGACGAGTACTACCTGCGCCTCTTCTGCAGGGAACAACCCGACCTGAACTGGGAGAACCCGGCGGTACGCAAGGCTGCCCACGACGTGATGCGCTTCTGGCTCGACCGCGGAGCAGACGGCTTCCGCATCGACGTCATCAACTTCATCAGCAAAGACCAATCCTTCCCGGACTCGAAGCAGACGGTCCTCCGGGGAACAGAGCACTACGCCTGCGGACCACGCCTCCACGAGTATCTCAAGGAGCTGGGCGCTATCCTCAAGGAATACGATGCCTTTAGCGTCGGTGAAATGCCCTGTGTGCACGATGAAAAGGAGCTTGTGAGAGCGGTGGCCGCTGACCGAGGCGAATTGAGCATGATTTTCCACTTTGAACTGTACGTCTTACACATATTCTCACAATCATGGCATACGCTGACTGAAACCAGAATGGATATTGACCACGGTGTAAACGGCAAATTCTCCCCGGGAAAATGGACCCTCTCCACGTTGAAATCCAAAGTAAACAAGTGGCAACGCTTCATGTACGACAACAACGGCTGGAACGCCTTGTATCTCGAGAACCATGACCAACCTCGTGCCGTGAGCCGCTTCGTCCATGACCACCCGGAGCACAGAGTAGCCAGCGCCAAGCTCATTGCTGTGTTTTTGGCATTCCAAGCCGGCACGCCCTTCATCTATCAGGGGCAGGAGATTGGCATGACGAACGTCCCTGTCGAATGGGACATGGATGAGTACAAGGACGTAGATTGTCTTAATCACTGGGGGTACGTCTTCCCTCGCCATTATTGACGGAAACACAGCTGACCAGCGCCAGGTTATTCAAAGACTCTGCCGACGAAGCCACAAAGGCGCAGCTAAGGATGGAATATCAAAAGAAGTCCCGCGACAATGCCCGCACGCCGATGCAGTGGGATGATTCTCCCCAGGCGGGTTTCACGACGGGCAGCGCGCCGTGGATGCGTGTGAATGACAATTATAAGCAGATTAACGCTGCGTCCCAGGTGAAGGATCCTGAGTCGGTATATCACACGTACCGGCGGGCGTTGGAGAAACGCAAGGAGCACAAGGATATTTTCGTGTACGGAGACTTTGAGCTTGTTGATGAGGCCAACGACAGGGTATTTGCGTATAAGAGGGTTGCGGGGAATGGCGACGCCGCGCTCATTGTATGCAACTTTTCCACGGATGAGGTGGCCTGGTCGAGTGGTGTCAAGGCTCGTGAGGTTTTGGTCAGTTCTGCTGGGAAGAAGGTTGATGATGTGAATGGTGGAGAGATGAGGCTTGGACCTTGTGAGGCGATTGCATTGCTTCTGTGATTTTCTGCATCAAGATGTGGAGGTTGTGACTAGACCATGGTTATCTTCTCCTTCACGTACATTGGTCCATAGAAGTTACAGTAGATGGCCCTTGTATTCGAAAGAAGCAAGTCACTCGTCTGTCCATACAGTTCGCTATGCATACAGTTTATGCTCATGTCGCTATCGCTCAGTCATATTGCAAATCATGTCTCTTCGTGAATCATCTCACCCAGTGCCTTGCTCTCTTCCAGGATATCGCGTGCTTCTTCCTCGGTAACATTCATGTCGTCCATGATGAGCCGGACGGCCAGTTCTGCCACGAGGACGGTCTGGATGAACGCCGCTGATCCACGGCCAGAAATCACCCTGTCGTCCACCGCTTTCTTCTTGAGCAAGTCGCTAAATTCGTTGACTAAATAGTCGCACATCAGGTTGAATCCACGTGGTCCGTAGTATCCCGGGTTCATATTGCCTTCCTTCTTCATGGACCTTGCTTTTCCAGACGAAATGTTCTTTTTGTGTATGCAGCGGAAGTGCGAGTCTCCGCCGTTTATAATGTTCAGCAGCAATTCGTGATGCATTGTAAAGCGCTTTTCCAGACCACCCCACTGGACTTCAGGATAGCTCTTTTGCTCCCATAACTCCGTCGCTGTTTGCTTCTTGTGCTTTTGACAAAATTTGCTTTGTAGTCGAACATTCAATCGTCTCCCTTTGGCAAAGTCGTCGAGTAACATCTTATCAACAGGTTCCCCGCACCAGGGACACGTCGCTGCTGCTTCTGCACTTTCTCCATCGTCGTCCACATTGGATTTCACAACCTGATCAGTTTGGCTCTGGACATCAGTCTGGTCGTCTATTAGTGAATCCTCTATTGCGTCATTCTTCGATTTTCGAAGTTGGAGATCTGATATTGACGCAGGCATCTTGAAAACTGCAGGAGGGGGCGATGGAGACCGTTCTACTGCTTTGAATTTCCGTAATTTCTTCTCCCTTCTGCCACCAGGGGAGGATTGTGATGATCCGAAGGAACTTGATAATTTGAGTTTCGGTTTGTCCTCAGGTGACGAAGGGGGGAGATCGGAAGGTAACAGAAGCTTGTTCTTCTTGGTCCGCTCAGGACTTTGCAACACGGCCGGAACCCGTAGAGTTGCCGAATCTTTCTTCAGCGCTACCTCAGCATTAGTATCTGACGGCGTAAGTTGAGTGTCTGTCAAACCTTTCTTAACCGGTACCTCCTGTGAGCTATTCTCTTTTTTCCCGTACGTTGCTTTGGCTCTCCTGATCTTCGTGAATCCTAGTTCGTCCCTAAGATGCTCCCCCGAGCTGGCTGGCGGGGTGCTCCTGGATGTCTTGCGTTGAGTTCGTTGGGCGGTTTCACCCATTCTCCGTCTCTTACTGTCTGCATCCTTGGCGTTCTCTGTTCGTTCGACCGGTGAATCCTTCCTCTTACTTCGGGTTTCTCGTGTTGTCATGGTCCCTTTCGTTGTGCCAAAATTGGTGCTTTTGATACCGGCCCGTGCTGCCCGCTCGTCTCCCTCTCCTGAGCTTTCCGAGCTATCGATCAGAGAGCATAATTTCTTCATGTTTAGCTTCTGGGGGCTTTTAGAAGGCGATTTGTGCTGGGCAATCGGCTTGATGGGAGAGACGAAACCGGCGTCACTGTCATCGTCCTCGTCGCTGCTGGATACTGGAGGAGCATCAATCGTTTCCGGCACCTTGATTTTGTAAGGAGGCTTATGCCGAGATAGAAGAGATGGGGTGTTTTGGTTGCGGTTCAAGCCAATTCTCCGTTGAGCCATTCTGAGCTTCGGTTCATTGTTGAGAAGCCCGCCCATGGTGTCTACCACGGGTTCAACGAACAAGCAAATATGATACAAGCGGCCATGTACTGAAGCATCTAAGGCTCGAGGTGCCTGCAAAGGGTCGTCGGCGCCTTAATGCAGCATAGTGGTCGTTTTCGCAGCGACGAAAGTAACCGATGCAGTCTCCAGTGTGGGATGCTACCTGGCGTTTTGGGCTTGCCAGCAGTGAAGCTAAAATGCCGTCTTTTCCTGTAATGTGCAAGACTTCTGTAAAGATGGGAAAACTGATGACGCAGCTGCAATGATGTACTGACCAACTGTGCGTGGCTGGGGCGTGTTCCGTGGGTATCTAGATGTTGTAAGTCGGGAAGCTTTTGCTTGGTGCGACAACGGACGTTGACGCGTGACGCTGGCTTTTGGACGCGACCAAGGCTACGGTGGCACATTAGCTCGCAGCCGAAAAACGGCAGAAACCACAGCAGAGTTAGTAGGTGCAGCTAATTTTACAGCAAGTTTTTACAGTTAATTTGGAGAAGATAATTGCGATAATTACTGTAAAGATAATTATAGTTGATTTTACACAAAAGATCCTTCTAATTGTGTTCCTAGGAGAAGGCTCATCCTAATTTTTGTCCGTTTTTCGAATGCAAGCTAATGTGCCACTCTCAAGGGCGAGGACTGGCTGAGAAATTCAACATTGAACCTTGGAAGGTTGAAGTGTGGGGGATTGGGGAGGATCAAAGAGCCCCGCCATGCTGGACAGGGCCAGTGTGCTGGATTCAGCCCCGTTGCGTCCAGATGTCAGGGGCTTAAAGCCATTGAAGACGGTGATTGATTGGCCAGCATCAGTTGGACGAAGCTGCCACGAGCAGCAAATCCCCCTGGACCTCTTTTGGGTTGGCATCGTCATTCCGCCTGACTGACCAGCGACGAACAACTCCAGGCAATCGAACTGGGCTGAGAATCCTCCGAGTCTCCGGCTACAGCTTTTCTCTTCATCTGCTGAGCTGTGGTGCCGTTTTTAGAGACTCTCCCTTAACCAATAACCGCAGAACGCGTCTCGTCAACGAGCACCCCAGGCTCTGGAGTCTGGATTGACGAGCTCATCATGGCGACTCTCAATCGTAAATACGCGGCCCTGCCCGACCTGGTAAACTTTTACTGTATTAATCCAATCACCGGTACTACAGATTGCTCATGCAGGAATAGGATTCAGCCCCCGACATTTACGAGACGCCCGAATTGACAGACGACAACTCAACCGTACCGGTACGTAGACCCCTGTGCCCCAGTTCAATGTCCCTTATGCTTATTTACGTATCAGACCACAACAAACAGAGCACAATCTGATGACGAGTTCTACGATGTCGACGAAGACGAAGATAGCCATGGGATTTCAAGAACCAGATTACGCATTGACGAAGCTCGCTCACGGTTCCTCCCAACCAACGTCGATGCAAATGGGGTAGATTTCTCCGACCGAGTAGACGGGAAAAGGAAATCATACAAGGCGTCCAGTCGCCGCCAGCGAATACTACAGGACGGAACATATGAGTTTGGCGATCTGTCCGACGACGAAGACGAAGAGAGCTTGGAGAGGCGGATTGCGCGGCTAACACGAGAGGTGGCAGAGGCCAAAGATGAATATGCGAAAAGGAAAGCCGCGGCTACAGAAGAATCCAAAGACCCAGCACCTTCAGATGAACGATTGGATACTTTGAGTCAAGTCCTCGACGACATAGCGAAACCAACCGGCGTGGAGACGTCACGTCGTCTGGCAAAGCCACATTTTTCATCATCAACCACCAAAGCAGAACAAGTCCCGGCAGGAGACGGTCCGACATATACTGTTACATACGCACCAACGTACGAGCAGAGCCATGCGTTGGCAAAGGCTGCCGACTTCGATCGGCGGCTACTCATGCTGGAGAAGGCGCTGGGCATCAGCTCGTCATCATTGACAGAAGCCGGTGCAAATGGATTGCCGAGAGCAATTCTACCCACTCTGGACAACATGGAAAAGCAAATTTCAACACTAGCCCAAGCATCTACTTCGAATCTAGACGCCATTAGCCGGCGAGTGCGGACATTGGCATCAGAACAAGACAAGCTCAACGACTCCAAGGAAAAGGCAAAGGCACTTCGGGAGGAACTAGGCAAGCAAGTGCAATCCTCAACCGACGAGTCGGAACAGGAATCCAAAATCAATGCTTTGTACGGGATTCTGCCCACTATTGAGAACCTCACTCCAATGCTGCCACCTCTATTGGACCGCCTGCGATCACTTCGTGCCATCCATGCGGATGCCGCGACAGCCAGTCAGACGCTGGAGCGTATCGAAACACAGCAGATTGAGATGACGGAGGAGTTGAAGCAATGGAAAGAAGGACTTGACAAGATGGAAGAGGCAATGACGCAGGGTGATGCCACTGTCAAGGGAAACATGAAGGTCATGGAAGGTTGGGTGAAGGATCTGGAAGAACGCATGGCCAAGCTGTCCTGATTGTTCTAATGGCTTTCATCTCGCACTATGATACCCAATAAGACGTAGATTAACTGAAGATCTATACTTGTCCCATCGCTTTTTATTCCTGTCATGTGTTGTACTTGGAAATGGTGTTCGCGGGCGGTGCCGCCAGCTGTGGCAGAATGCGATCACGTGGCGGGTCGTGGCATTTAATTTCGCCTGTAGTTGCTCCTCCACCAACTTTTCTTCCTCATCCAAACTTCGCCGGACGAAGTTCCACCGCACCTTGTACATAATTACGGTGAATTTTTCTCTTAATTCTGGTAAGTTACAGCTAAATTTACTGTAGTTCTTCTTTTTACACCTGGAATGATGCTCTAATAGCATGTATTACCTGAATACTCTTTGATGTATCTTTTTATCACCAAGATCTCTGACCCAGGTCTCGATATTGTCTTTTCTGATATGAACACTTTCTGAGACAAGCTGGTTGCTAACATTGCAATTGGCGCATAGAAACTATAATCTACGTACTGCGATGTCCTCGACTTCCAACCCTCCTAAGGGTCATTTCAAGGTGCTCTACTTTGCCGGTGCCAGCTCATTTACCGGCAGGGACTCTGAGACCTGGCCTGCACCACTACCACTGAGCAAGCTCTTCGCTGAGCTCGAGTCCAAATACCCTGGTATGCAGGCTAAGATTTTGGATTCTTGTCTGGTCACAGTCAATCTTGATTATGTAGATATTCCTGCTCCTGGCGATGCCAGTGCACCAGTGATCCAAGAGTCTGACGAGGTCGCCATTATACCTCCAGTCAGCTCTGGTTGATGATGAGAATTTGTTGATAGATTTAAATCCGCGTGTCCCATGCTCGGCCGGATGAATGGCCACTGTTTGGGCGTTGTCAGTGTCGAATAGGTGATGGCAGTGTCTGCTCAATCACTGCTAGGCGCCTTCTTCCTGACCCCTCCCTTGGGCGGGAAGCAGAGGATCGCGCTCCTGTGATGAATTGTCGGTGCGTCGTCGAATGGTGAAGTACCGCCTCCAGTTGGGAAACTGCTTGGAGGAGCGTCGTAGTCGGCGGATCAGAATCACTGCAGTGAGCACAATGAGCGCGAGGACCAATGTTGCCACTACGGAAACAATGGCAGTCAAGCTAGTTGTAGTCGACACATTGCATCCAAATGGATGCGTGCGCACTTCCCATCGCTCAGCCGGATGAGGGCAGATCCGCTCATTGTATATTGGAGCCAGGAGCGGAACGCGATATGAATTGGGAATACATGACCAAGTCTGCAATTGAATAAGTCTACGATTAGTGGATGCTTCAGGAGATGAGTGAAGTTGGAACTCACATAGGGACACCAGCTGCATTCTGTTGTGTCTAGGCATCCTCCACAAGTTTGCTGTGCCCAGCACCGGAGCAGATGGTCGTGGTTGCTCTCGGCAGCCGTGAAATTGCTGCGGAAAGCATCAATGTCTGATGCTTGTAGCGACGATGCCATGGTCGTGTGGACTTCGGATGAGAAGACTAGTACAATCAAACGGTCTTGAAATTCACGCAAGTGCAAAGGTGTAATGGTAGGCTGTTGGGGGTTGATGCATGTGTCTGATACACGTCAAGTAAGCTTGACACGGGAACGGTGTTGAATTCCTCTGTGCGGGGAAGCAACGCCTCAGCCCAGGCCAGATCTTGGCGCTGGTTCGATCAACAATGAGGCGCAGTTGGAGATATGCAGAATGCGAAGAAGCACGACGACTAATTTGATGCAAGATTGGGAGTTCACAATCAATTCAATATCCCAGATCGTTGTGCCGATGCTGTATTTCAATCATTCGCGTTGATAGCTCATTGGATGACTTGCCTACCCTGTAACAAGGCCAAATACAGCAAGACTTCTCTGCGAAGGCATCGAGATTGGGAATTATTTATTTTCTACGTTGCCAGGAACTATCCATCTCCGTTGGAATTGATGAATGTGTTTATATAAGTCTGAATCAAGGGAGGTGTCATACTCTGTCTCAACCTTAGTCAACCGTAGGAACATTCAATTGTTGAATCGATGCAGGAGGCGCACATGCTCCAGCTCTCAAATTTAATTACAACTTGTTTCTGCCTAAAAATCTGACTCATCATGAAATAGAAACCCTCAAATCATTAGGCCGTGATATTACTATCCATCCAACTGCTTGATAACCTGTTTCTAACAAGACGGAAATTTAGATCCTGGACCTACATTCATATAGCCAAATAAGTTCACGTGACAGTATGAAACAATTGGTGAGATGGCCGAGTTGGTTATGGCGTCAGGTTAAGGTCACCTTAATGCTTGTTTCCTGATGGAGCAATCCTCCTGGGTTCGAGTCCCAGTCTCATCATTTCTTTTTTTTGCGTGCGACCAAGAATTAATTTTATGGTGCGCATTGTTTGGTATTTTGGAAACATTGATTGCTGTTTTATTTTTGTTGCTTCTCTTTTGTTTGTTTGACGTCGTTCCGTTACTTGGTTTG
This sequence comes from Pochonia chlamydosporia 170, assembly GCF_001653235.2. NCBI lineage: Eukaryota > Fungi > Ascomycota > Sordariomycetes > Hypocreales > Clavicipitaceae > Pochonia > Pochonia chlamydosporia. The sequence goes on along the minus strand of NC_035795.1, from coordinate 1,200,998 downwards.
TTTGGGTTGGGTGACGCTTACGTGAGGTTGTATTGTGTGATGCTGAAGTAGTGGTGCTAAGGGGAAGGATGAGATGATTTGTTGGGACGGCACTGAGGCTGATTCTACTTGTGACTTTTTTCCTTTGTCAATTTTCAATGACGCGAAATTGGATGGCGTCGGCGCTTCATTCGGCAACTGAACTTACTCAAAAGGCAAAATGTTCGAGGCCTCAATTCACAAGCGTGGAAATGCTGCAACAAGCCTGAGTTGCATAGTGCGTTGGTCAATGTGTTGCGCGGGATTGGCCAATGCCGACCGAACATGAATGATATCTTGATATCAACAAAACAGGTTGAATACTTTGGCCCCTAATGCATATCTGCCGTTACTTAATACTTAACCATGAATGTGCCCGCGTCGACTTCTATGAGAGGCTTCGACTCTGCAGTAGGTTTGCCAAACATAGCATAGTAGAGTTACATTGGACCGCGTTTTACAATTTTGGGCAGCCAATGGAGCAACTCGTCTCACTTGCACCTTCCCTATATAAACACACTTGCATCTCAAACCGGACTTTTGAGGCGACACAGCCGATCTCTAGTAATATCAATTGATGTCTACTTCAGTAGCCACATTCTCCGAACTCGGCTGCACATGCAATCTTACAACTATAACTGAACCATGCCTCCCACGATGGAACAAGCAAACTCTAATCTTCAAACGACGCAATGCAGGCGGTTCAAGAGACAGAATCAATGGAGCAACCTGCATACCCGCGGCGAAAACGATGGGCCCCAAAGACAAAAACAGGATGTCTTACTTGCCGGTACGGATGCGCCGCTGTACAGCCATTGACCTTGAATTGGTCAATGGTGTTCCTGGATGAAGTTGTCGTTTGCTGATGTTATCCATTGAAAAGAGCTCGCCGAATAAAATGCGATGAATCGAAGCCCTTTTGTAGGCGCTGTCTATCCCTCGGCCGCACATGCAAGTACATTTCCACGAATGGCCTCATCGATGAGTCTGAAGTTGTCATACCACTTGAACAGCCACTCCATGTATCACCGCGACCCAAGGGCGTGGACTCAAACCCCCGAGAGACGCAAATATTCGACCTCCTTCGCACACTAACCGTCCATCAACTCATTGGACCTTTTGGCCAAACATACCAGGCATTCTGGACAGTCGATGCTTTACTCGCCACGCAGGCATACCCGGCAATATGGCATGCCAGTCTGGCATTGTCAGCCATGCATCACCGAATGAGGCTCGGCAAAAGCGAAGCAGACCAACTCCTCGCAAAACAGTACTACACCTTCTCCCTCACCCAATACAACATATCCATACGGCACCTCGTTGATCTCACGAGCAAGGCGCACCTCTCCTACTTTGACAAGGAAACCGTCCTATTCGCCAGCATCCTCTACGTAGGCATCTGCTGCGCCCAGAGAAACACCAAAGACACAAAGCAAGCCATAGCTCATATACAGAATATGCTGCCTCTCTTCTACCGCTGGAAATTCTGGGAACTGTCACCTACATCACCGGGATCGTCACATACTGGCCGTCTGCACCACGACACTCTAGTCCAAATCATCCAATATCTAGAGTATCAATTCGACGAGTTCAGCGACAACTTCCCAGGCGGACTATCGCGAGATCTGGACAGAGCATCCACTGAGCCTTTCAAATCCGTCGCAGAAGCCTACGTCGAATACGTGCCTCTCCACTACGGCACATGGATCTGCGGAGGATGTCCCCATCCCCGCCGCGACGACGAGCTACAAGTCCGTCCGTTTCGGGACGTCAAACTAGATTACGCGCGGAGACTACGGTCGTGGAAGATGAGGTTCCGTACTCTGGAGCGACGGGCTGAATTCGAGCGCCAGGACCTGCACAGTATTCGTCTATTACGGCTGCTGTGCGACTTTGAGGATATCCCGCGCGCCTTGTACAAAGAGCCCAAAACAGAGACATACTGGCGGCATCAGCACAAGTTCGAGAGGCTTGTCGATGAGGCGGAGGCTCTACTTCAGGAAGCTGAGGGGGTGATGGATCTAGACACGTCGTCGCCTGTGTTTTCGTATTCTGTGAATGTGTGCTCGGTCCTGCGGCCTCTGGGTATATTCTGTTGTAATCTGAGAGTACGGCGGCGAGTTATTGCGCTGTTGAAGCGGTATCCGCAGCGAGATCTAATTTGGGATGGCACTCTGCACACCATGTTTCTGGAGGCGAGGGTTGAGCTCGAGCAGGGGTCGTTGATGAGGCCTGTCAAGGAGGACGATGGTGTTTGTGGATGCGTCGACGCCATGTTTGTGTGTAGATTTCATCGATGTTCGGGGGGTTACAATTTCCTGGAGGCGGGTGGTGTTGAGTATACGCTGAGGACGGGGCTGGATCGAGAGCAGAATAAGCCGGGGACAGTGATTCGCGTTACTTGGGATTGATGCCTTGGAGGAGATTGAAGAGATGTAGTTGGTGTTATGGGTGGCAGAATCTCGGTGTTGTGGTTGCGCAGAAAGTATTACACATTTGTATAAAATAAAGATCTGATCTATTATTATTTTATGTACTGTGTATAAGATATGAAAATGTTATAGTGTGTGGCTCAGTATATAACAAGAGGCATCACAAAGGATGTAAGTGATTCCCGACATCAAAAGTAACAGCACCCACAAGCCAATGTGTACGTCGCAACAAGGGCCAATATCTGCCCGAAACTGAAAAAATAGAAAGGAGTTGTTCCAACAAAGATACCCGAATCATGCCCTGTTTCAGTGGGAATCGACCAAAGGCTCTTTGTACCAAGAATCAACCACCATTCACACACCTCACAAAACACACCACCAACATTTAAACCTTAAAACCAATATAATTCCATGTCCCAACTCTCAACCCAAACTCACGCTCAGCAAATCCCATTCCAGTCAAATCACCACCATGACTTCCAAAGACACCATCCACTCCGCGTGGTACATCTCTCCCACCCACCAAAACGCCATCCTCACACACAGCAACACCATCAAGACCCTCATCGAACGGCTCCTCGACGTCGTCCCCCCGTCCTACCACCCCGCCAGTCCGATCAAGCACCTCCGCACAGACACAGGCTTCATCCTCAACATGGCGTACAACTTTGGCGGCGAGTCCCTCTCCCCTTTTTCGGCAACACAGCCCTCGAGCAACGGACCCTCTGTTCAGCACAGTCTCCGCTGTTTTCTGCGCTTCTACGCCACGAGCTTCCATGGCAGACAGAACATCACAGCCGAGGCTTTGCACTCGCCGGCGGGGGATATGGCGTCGTATATGGAGGGGCTTGTTGATGGGTGTTCGCAGGATCTGGAGAAGCCGTGCGGGGGGAAGTGTGACTTGGCGTGCGGTGCGGTTCGCGAGGTGCAGGGGGAGGCGTTGCTGTATAGTTGTAATCTTGTGACGGGGTATATTCTGAGTTGTATGGTGGGGAGTGAGGCGGCGGAGGAGTATTTTCGGGAGCAGTTTAGGATGGCGTGGCCGAGGGTGCAGGAGCTGTTGGGGTCGGGGGAGGATGATGAGCGGTTGAGGGTGCCGCTGAAGGTTGGGAAGGGGATTTTGGCGCATCTGTAGGGTTTTTGGATGCTGTGTGTTATTGGTAGTTTTTGTTTAATTGCATTGGTTTGTGTTTGTGAGGGTATCTTCACGTGGTGATGTGAGTTGTGGTGGTGATGTGTGAGTGTGGCCGGTACGATCCGAGGATGGAAAGTTGGGGAAGGTGTAGGCTAACTTGATGTGGCCTCGGAAGAGTTACTCTTGTTGGAGATGTGATGGGTGTTGATGAGATTGCAGGCTTATAGGAGTTGTGTTTGGGTTGGGCGTGATGTATGGACGTGGATAGTTTCATACGGTGGTTCATTTAGACGTGGTCTTATTGAAAGTTGACATGATCAGGACCGAGGTAATGGAAGTATAAACTAAGTTCTAATTTAGAAAAGCGTATGGCTGTTCCTACGATGTTGAAAGTACTGAGGCATATGAGCTGTCGTACTTAGATATCGTACGTAGGTTATTAGAGACGTTGTATAACTACCTAGATACAGAATAGTACCTGCTTAAATTAAAGTATTAGGACTGTATGATGTTATGGTCATCAGGAACCTGATATACTTTATTTCGTGTAACTCCGCTTACATATATTATTCTGCAAGACTGCAGATGGAAGCTACAGACCTGCAACAACGTCTTGATCAACAAAGTCAGCATTAAACATCCTTCAATGTCGCGCATGCTCATATCCTCGTTCAAAACCCCAGCATCGTTCGTTCAAACCAACTCCATAAATCACAAGCCAATCGAAACACCTCTCGGCTCCCCAACCCATCTAGATAAAGATCCATTTCATCGCACAGATCCCGCCCGATCAAGCCAAAAAGCCAAGATGCAGCCCAACGCCTCGGAACACCGCCATAACCCCAAATTCCGACCCCAAGATTTCCCCTCGCATTAGCCGAATTGGGCCTCTTCAACGAGGTACAAACTTGCTGACGACTCCACAGCGACTGAAGGGTGACATTCCATATCGCACATTACCCAACCCAGTCCAGGCACGCAGAACAAATCTACAATCACAAACTCAAACTACAAATTGCACATGGGAGAACGGCGGCTACCGCAGCCCACTCAGATGACGCCGAAATCTGAGACCTCAGCTCGCCAACAGGGTTGAATGTCTCAGTCTGAGTCTCGGGCACAACGGGCATATACCCGGCGATACCTTGTCGACCTGTTGCTTTTGAAAATCCATCACAAATGATGAAAATACGAAAAAAGAACGAGAAAAGATTCATAACCGACCGGCAAGTCTGACGGTTGCCCTGTGAAAAGCAAACTCCACAGGTAATTTCCATGGGCTTAGCTTCAGCTGTGACGACATCACATACCCTTGTCTTGCATTGCCCTTGTCAGCAAGCACCCTTCGCAAACATCCAGCTTAACATGTCTGGTCCAACAATGGTACCTGTCCTGCTCACGCTACCCAGCTAGAATGGGGAATATGCAAGTCCCATGTAGTGTTGTGGGTAAGAAAGACTTGGGTAGCATTCAGACCGTCCCATGTGGGCTTTAGTTTTAGTGCCGGTATGAAGTGTGAAATCCTCCGAATTGGGACTATTTTTTTTTCTTTTCTTTTTGCTGTGACCCCCCTCACGAATTTCTCGAGTAATTCGTTAGTTTGAGCCGAGGTATACACTGGACATGTTGTTCCCCGCTTTGTAGAGTTGTCGAGGTGAGCTGGATATTTGAAGGGTGACAACCTCCAAGACATACATGAGGGAGGTGAGTGACAACAGAACAGATATAAACCTCTGTTTTCCCCAGATACACATCCCTCTCTCCTCATAGTTTTAACAATTCAGACCTTCAAAATGCGCTTCTCACTCCCATCCCTGGCCCTCGTCGCCGCCGCAACCGCCATCCCAACATCATCACCACCATCAACCCGCGACCTCTCCCACAACGACTTCTCCTGCAAATCCTCCCGCAACCCGGTCGTCCTCCTCCACGGCCTCGGCGCAACTTACTACGAAGACCTCAACTTCCTCGAAACCTGGCTCAAAACCAAAGGCTTCTGCACCTTCTCCCTCACCTACGGCGACTACCCCAACTTCCCCCTCGTCGGCGGTCTCCAGCCCATCGCCCAATCATCCCAAGAAATCGCCGCCTTTGTCAAAGACGTCCAGCAAAAGACGGGCTCTCCCAAAGTCGACCTGGTAGGCCACTCCGAGGGCGCATTCCAGTCCCTCTACACGACCAAGTTCGGCGGCATTTCGTCCATCATTGACACCATTGTTGCGATTGCGCCGCCTACACATGGGACTTCCTTCGGGGGACTGTACAAGCTCGCGCAGCTTTTGGGCATAGACAACGGCGTCAACGACATTTTGAAGACGTTTGGGTGCAAGGCGTGCGCGGACTTGGTTACCGGTGGTGCGGCGATCCAGAAATTGAATGATGGGCAGCCGATTGTGCAGCAGGGCACGACGGTGACGGTCATTGCGAGCAAGTATGATGAGTTGGTTACGCCGACCAAGACGTCGTTTATTGATGAGGAGGGCGTGAATAATATCTACGTGCAGGATTATTGTCCGTTGGATCCGGTGGGACATATTGGCGAGGCGTATGATTTGAATGTGTGGAATTTGGTGTTGAATTCGTTGGAGAAGAAGGTTGGGAGGAAGTTTTTCTGTCTGTTGGGATCACCGGGGAAGTAGTGAAGGGTTTAATGTGAGGTAATGATTGTATATAAGGTATTGAGTTGGATATATCGCGTGAAGCAGGAGTACGGTTATTAGTATGATGCCCTCATAATGTATTACTTGGTATGTATGTCCTGTTAACTAAATGCTCTGTTTCCTTATCTCTGTGAGAGGGTACTCAGCGTAGTTCCTGGACGTATATCATACATCCATATTGTGCATTAGAGCAAGTCGACTTCTCACTTATAGCTTGTGAGAGGTTCTCCAAACAGCGTTACGCAATGACTTTCGGTGGAAGTTAGGCTTTGGTAGGATCTCAAGATATATGTGAAAGTGACCGAGAGTAAAAGTTGACCACTTACATTACATGCCTTTTCAATTTTTTGGCAGTCTAACCCCCATGCCAGAAAGAAGTCTGCCATGAAAAACACACCCATATATATATTATCCTCACTTGCATGTTCGGCGAGGTCCCTGCAGCACCATTCTGGTTCTACTTGGATACTTGGGTAGGTAGATAAGGTGAGTACTGTCAACATACTCCGAGCCGTAACTCATCACTGCCGTTTCGGTCATCGCAAACCTCACCTCACAGCCGCAGAAGCAATTGACAATTAACCTTAGTTTAATTCTTACCACCAAAAATGAGCATCAATCACGATCGACACGCTGAGCTCCTCGGTGCCAAAGTGTCATGCCAGCTAACACAGCTGACAAGGATCCTAAGCGTTATGCCAACTTATCCCCACCGCTCACTCATCTCGTTCACAGCCCGCCTACGCAACAAGCTTGAAATTCACGACCACAAAACAACATCATAACAAGCCTTTCTTACCCCTTTTACCCTCTTACTCATATAACCCTCATCTCCCTCTTACTCATATAAATCTCACCTCTCCACCTCACCCAGCTTCCACCAACAACCAACCCAACCCTCGCAACACCAACACACCATCACCACCAGCATCACCACCATGGCAGAAACCCTCACAGCCCAATGCCTCTGCAAAGCCCACACATTCACAACCCCCCTCCCCCCATCCCCCCTCCAGGCAACAGCCTGCCACTGCACCACATGCCGCAACATCTCCGGCGCACTCTACCACACATCCACCCCCTGGCCCGGTCCCATCACCACCATAACCTCATCCTCCCTCAGCACCTACAACATCTCCAACAAAACCACCATCCTCTTCTGCAATAAATGCTCCTCCCTCATAGCATACCACATCCACGCCCCGTCATCCCCCCCAACCCTCCTCATCAGCACCGGCATCCTCAACAACGTCCCCCACCTCGAAATCACAAACCACACCCACATAGCAGATACTCTCGACGGCGGCGCAACACCATGGCTCTTCAACATCCACACACCTACACTCTGGAACGGCGCACCCCATGCCAGCGAACAGCTATCCTCACCACCGAAACGAATCCCAACTGAAACGTCCACAGCGGAAACCCCCTTCCACTGCCACTGCAAAGGCGTCAACCTCATCCTCAAAAATGGCCAATACACATCCCCCATCCCATGGTTCGTAGAACCCACCACACACAAACTCCTAGCCGGCTTCGACGCATGCAACTCCTGCCGTCGCTCCTTTTCCTCCGCCGACGTCACAAACTGGACCTTCTCCCTCCTGAAGCACATATCCTACGCGGACGGCACACCCTTCCCAGATAATAGCATCGCACTCAAAAAGGCCGTTACTGAAAAGACGGATCCCAGACTCGGCACCCTCGCTTTTTACGAGAGTTCGGATGACGTGCAGCGATATTTCTGCTCCAGATGCTCGGCGTGTGTGTTTTACGCGGTTGACGATAGACCGGAAATGGTTGACGTTGCTATTGGGTTGCTGGATTCGCCGTGTGGTGCTAGGGCGGATAGTCTGCTTGAGTGGTCTTTTGGAACCATGATTTGGTCGGATGATTGCAAGGGAGGGTGGAGGGAGGAGTTTATCGAGGCGTACAAGAGGAATACGGAAGCATATAGAATCGAAAACGGTATACCAAAGGCGTGGGTTAGAGTTGCGAAGGAGAAAAAAGACGCCGAGGGGGTGTGAATGCCTTGCAGTTTGTGTTAAAGCACTACTGTAGCCTTGTTGTACTAGCATACACTAAAACGGTCATGATAATAATACAATATCACCGCAAACTCAACGTAGGAGAAGATGCTTCCTTCCTGAACCCTCCCTACACATTCAGATGAGACCCCCGGCCATAACCACCTCGCGCGAACGTCGCACCTGTTGCTTGAGCTTTCTCATCTCTGCTCGCCTTCTTCTGGCATGCTGCTCATCATCTTCCCCGGCTCGGACGGCGGTCAGAGTTTCCAGCGCCATCAGGTCGGCGAGAAAGCGACGGATTCGAAGCCCCGTCTTGTTCCGGACAAAAGCATCAATCTCTTCATTGCACGCGGCAGATGCCGCAATGTGCAGACCTCTAAGAACATCACGATCCGATATTTCTCGGTCGTCGTAGTCGACTTCGATCGAGTCAGTGCTGCCTTGGATAGATGATGTCCTTCTGGGAATGTTGGGCCGGGCGGTTAACATGGCTGGAACGCCTCGACTCTTGGGGCAGCAGATTCCAATGTGATATGGATCATACTGGGAAACAGGCTGCTTCTTGTTGCGAATCGACCGGGGAGGTCGCTGACGACTTGAGGTAGCCCCCGCACCGGTTCCTCGCCCTCGCTGGCCATCTGTCTGACTGGTCAAGAGCGTATCGACCTGATTCCCACGTTGAGATTGGGAAGGCTTCGCCGACACATTCGGCGGCGCTTCTACACTTGGAGGAGGGCGACCTGGCTGACGGGTCTGGATAGTGCCATTGTACCCAAGCGGTTTAGCATGGTCTGAAACGGCCATGGAGTTATTGCCAACTCGTTCTTGTGATTCCGCGCCGTGTCGATGCCGATGCCCGATATAGCACGCTTTATTACGGGGCTGAGGCTTTGGCATTGTCATGGAGTGTCTCCTTCCTGTGGTGATGAAGTTTGGTCTATCCCATTCGTAAGCTGCTTCCTGAACATGCGGGTTTCCTTCCTCTTGCGCAGTTGACTTTTGGTGAGGGCTGTGGGAGCTAGAACCGACTGGCTCTGGTGCACGAGTCTGGATTGGGAGCGCCTTGTTGCGTGGATATTCTCTCGTTTCCTTGGGTGGCTTCTTTTGAAGAACCTTGGGCCGTGCTGAAGGTGCCCTGAAGTGAGCCCAGTCCGTATCTGTAGTCAAGTCTTCTTCTGCTGGAAAACATGGGAGACAGCGACGAGCTGGTCGTTTCTTTGCCGACCGATGCTTCTTTTTTCGCACCGGTGCCTCGTCAATAAGTGCGTACCTGAACTCGTCCATGTCCTGAGATCGTGCGAATGACACCTCAGTACCAGTGCTTTGCGATGGTCCAGAGCCAGTATATCCGTCCAGTTGCGTGACTTGGTGTCGGCCATGACCACGCTGTCGATGCAGTGTAGGCGGTGGTAAGCCCGGCTGCAGCTGCTTCAAGTAATGAGGTACACCTTGACCTTGCTCTCTGGAAGTAACCGCCAGCCCTGCAGCACGCAGCTGAGGACGATAAGGGAGAAGGTCTGAGACTGTATGAAGTGTTGCGTTATCTCCTGGCGGCGTTGGCGCGACATTGGAAGCCTTTCCCTTGGCTTCTGTCTGCTTTGCATACGACTCAAGGTCTCTGGTGAATCGGTTCAAAGCATTCTGCTGGCTGGATGTGCGTGATGGGTTGTTGTGAGACGAGGTTCTGCTTGAAAGCTTGGAGACTAATCGAAACTGTTGGGCAATGCTTCGAGATACCGCCGCTACAAGCACAGAATCAACGGATTGACGCCTTGAAGGGTCGACCAAGTCGCTGGCGGCGTCCATTAGACTCTGGCGGGCATTGGCCGGTCGTCGCGGGTTGGGAACAAGCAGTTTGCGCTGTGCCAAGGCCAATGGAGGTTTCGGTGCGGCATGCCTACGTGCAGAATTAGTAGCCTTGCGAAGGCTGCATTTCCCTGGTTGCATAATTGTAATTGCAGAAGGTGGCTCAGGAAACGAATTCAAGTCGAATGGAGAGTCTGATTTGTGTAGTTGTCGTCGAGTCTTAGGGCTGTTTTCTGATGACGTCTTTGTGCATGCTGATGATGGTCCTGGTTTACTCGATGTGCTAGGCGAAATGTCGTTGTCAAATTCCCGTCGAGGCTTGATTTGAGAGCCGTTATCATGCCTGCTGTGCTCTGGTTGCTTGAACTGGGAGTGCTTTGCAAAAGGTGATTTGCGAACAGAGCAGCGAGATCGACCAGGGCGTTTCGAGAGAAATACAACCCGGGATCGCGGATGGTGTATATCAAATGTGCTGTGTAATGAATTGTTTGCCTTGGGGATAGATGCTAGAAGGCCCATCTCGCCGCGCGTGGCAAGACAGAAAAGCAGACGATTCCAACAGAGGCTATCCAAGAAATTTAGGCCAAGTAGTGGTGATGAGGTAGTACAGTGAACGGAATGTGTTGCCCAATGGCTATCAAGGCATGGTGGGAATGTTTCGTCCACGACGCGACCACGGTGAAGGTAGAAGCGCGAACCATGGTGGCAACCTGGAAAGGGACAGAGGAGTAACGTCAAGTTGTTGGACCAAGCAGCAGCGATGAGTAGCTTCAAGATCGGCAGTATCAAGGCAGGCGCTGATGTATCCTTTGGTGTTCACATGTCGTGGTTTCACCTGACATCTTTGATACCCGGACTGGAATAGACTTCGAGTTGCCGACGGCCCTTGCGAAGCAGAAATTCAATTGCCGCAAAGTCACGCTTGTCGACCTTTAAATTGCGAGCAAATTCGGTTCTAAGCTCGACAAAGTGTTAGAATATCTTTTGAGGATTGTAGAACTAAGTTTTGCAGCGTGCATACCTGGCAAATTGCTCAAAGTGAGGTCGGGTGCTCTTTTCGTCTGTCAGCTGCAAAAGCTCATGAAAGCTTCGGTGGTTGATGGACAAAACCTACAGCGGGCTTCTTGCGGCTCTCACGCAGGCAATTGCGATATAGAGCCAGTACTTCTTTTTGAAGACCGGAGAGACGCATTTTAGTGGTCGAAGAGGTTGCTCATGTGATGTTGATGGCGATGTGATTTGAGGAAGAGAAATTGATAAAGCCGAGCTCAATGCTTTGAGGATGCACTCCGAGGTGCGTCTGGCCAATGGGGAGCTCGGAAGTTACAGGTACGTACCTTCGCGGCATTGTCTCCCGAAGCTGCTTCGCTCCACAGCATTTTCCCACGAATCCCAGGGAGTTGGTGTTATGAGAGGATGTTTGATTTGATGTGAACAACATTATTTGGATGAAGATATGGTATTGAGGTAACATCCGACGGAAGATGAAATTATGCGCTTAATCGATTGCTTGTTTTATATGACTTACCAGAGTCTACAGGACATCAATGTGCTGAATAAAGTACCAACGACTATTTGAACCTTTGTGGAGGTAACGGTCCAGCTTCAAATCATCATTGATAATCAATCCATCTATCCATTCACCTATCCACACACAATCTTCCATGGTCCAACCCCCACGTACCGTTTGTCCGGCTAAATCAACTTCCATATCGTTAAATAGCAGCCAATTCCCAACACAAGTTGGCATTATTCCTTTTAACACGTCCTCCCAACCCAAAGATTAATTTATATATAGTTACAGGGAAATAAAATAAAATGCCTGCCTTTTCAGTAAGTCCACATCCCATCCTCTCCCAGAATCCGCGCAAGCCACATACTCTCGCCCGACATCGCTCTCACACTCAACAACAGCGCCTTATTCGCTTCCTCGCCAGAGATGGCCGCACATACTACGGCGACGCCATTCTACCCAAGGGCGTCACAGATATTGCAAAGACGAAACGGGCCCGCGTAATCACTGGTGACATATTCGGACAGCACCAAGTAACAGACCAAGTCGCCGATGTCCGCCTACTTCTACCGCCACTAGACCCAGCTCAAGTCAAGACGGTGAGATGTCTAGGCCTAAACTACGCAGACCACGCCAAGGAGACAAACATGCCTCAGCCTCAGTATCCAGTCCTCTTCTACAAGCCTGCCACGGCTCTTTCAGGACCATCTGATGCTATTCCCGTCCCGCACGTCGCTCAGGAAGGCACTGGACTTGACTATGAATGCGAGCTCGTCATCATCATTGGGAAGAGAGCCAACGATGTTTCTGAAGCTGACGCCCTCGACCATGTTCTTGGATACTCTGTCGGAAACGATGTATCTCATCGAGACTGGCAGATCAAGCGAGGAGGAACGCAGTGGTCACACGGCAAGGGATTCGACGGCTGGGCTCCTTATGGTCCAGGTATTGTTACTACGAATGTGATTAAGGATCCTCAACAGCTGAAGATTTGGACCAAGGTCAATGGTGAAGTCCGCCAGGTTTGTCTTGTCAAATGTGCAGGTAACATTTCACGATATGAAATTGCTGACGAAATCGCCAGAATGGGTCAACTGCGAATTTGATCTTTGGAGTGAAGCAAACGGTTTCGTTGCTGAGTCGTGGCGTCACTTTGATGCCAGGAGATGTCATCTTTACTGGAACGTGAGTGGTTTTGTGCTTGTCCTCGATGTTTTCTGACGGCTTGATCTGACACATAAATAGACCAGCTGGTGTCGGTATGGGGCGAAATCCGCAAGTTTGGCTCAAGGATGGGGATGTTGTTGAGGTTGGCTTGGAGCAAGTTGGAACCTGGTAAGTTGAAACGACAACTTGTGGTGAAGTGCGTCTGCTAACAAAGAAATACAGCACCAACATTGTGGAGTTTGCCAAGCACGAAGCAAAGCTGTAGATCAATGATAGAAGTGATAAATGCACAAATTCTGGTTCCTTATGATAGCATTCGGAGGATTTTGTCCATGTCCACCACCTGTTTTTGCCAAGGTGAAAAACAACCACGACATTTCCTACCAGACATCAGGGATACTCTGACATTGCCTGCCGTGAGAAACAAGACCAGGCTAGCAGTTCACCCAACATTGAACACATGTGGCTGCTAGACGGTGCTATTTTCAGGCCAGCAAGCAGCACAGCCCCCGAACAACGCTAGAAAGGCACTTGACAGGCACTGGGTCAATCTCCCAAGAGACCAAACCTTGGAATATGACAAGAGGGAAACAGACCGAGCCAGCAAAGTGCAAAAGACAGCCGCCTAACCTGCAAGCCTGGGTGGCTCAGAGTGGCGCTAGAGGTTCAGCTCTGCCATAATCAATTGATCGTCTCCACCTCGAGTTCCCCCGGTTGCATGCATGTGGCATGGTCCGCCCATCATTGATCATTGACCCATCTCTGACGTCCATCACCACCAGTTCGCAGCCTCCACGTGCAAGTCGCCAAAGTGTACAAGCACATACGGGTTTCCAAGCTAGGGAGCCAAGCCAATGTAGGCTGATTTCGGCAGCCTAAGCAGCCTCGCTATCAAGTGTCAAGTGTTCTGGCTGGTCCTGCGAATGCCAAACAGTCATGTCTAGTCCTAGCATGGCCATGGCTGCGGCTCTCCGATATGCAGCCTCACGACGCCATCCATGGAAGGGGCGCATACAGGATAAAAGGAAAAAATGTGACTGACTGATAAGCTGGCAGCTGGCAGCTGTTGGTGGCTGGCTATTGCCATCTAAATATGTAAAGTCGGACAGACGTTTTTGAACTCGTCACAACCACCATTTGAAATCGTGGTAACTCCAATCAAGAAATGGGGGTGCTCTGCCCGTTGAAGCTATTTTGAGACACCTCTACCATTTACACGTTCCTGCCGTGTGCACATGTCGATATCGAAACACTAGAACACTCCTGTGGAAGCATGAACGCCACTACACTCATGGACGACATTCATCGTCCCATGCCGGGCTCCTTTGGCGACGAAGATCTATCCGAACTATATCACAATCCCTTCGAAACCCTCCAAGTACTACAAGATGAGTGGCGAGGCAAAGACCACGCCACCCCGTGGTCAAAGGATGACATGTCGGACATTTGCCTCGGCGACATTGACTGGCACAAGTATGAACCACCGGCTGTGCTGCGCAAAGCACCAAACGTCACGTCCATCATCCTCCTAGACATTATATCAGCTTCCATCGATAATGTGAAAAGTCGAATCGCCGAAGAGGATCGTCAGAAGCAGCTTGAAGACGAGCGGCGTCTGGCCGCCGAGGAGGAAGCTCGCAGGAATGGCAAATCCCCCGAACCGTATCTCCCCATCATCATACCGCCAGAGAAGCCGATAGAGCCAGATGCTTCGCCGACGGAGATTCTCAACGGCGCGAATCTGGCTCACTTTCATACCGTGTCTGTTACCTCGGCGGGGAAAGCGACCGAGGTAACTGTTTTGAAGGACGTGGGACGAAGGAGATTTGCGATTCGGAGATTATTTCACAGGATGAATGACGAGGGAGAGAGTAGTGCGGCGGGGGGTGCGAGAGAGGCACTTAGACAGAAACTCGAGGCGAGACTGAGCAAGGTGAATATCGCGAATACGGATTCCAAGACGCAGGAGACGGTGATGGCGCTGAGGAAATCGGGCTTCATCAAGGATGCTGATGTTCCAAAGCTAGAGCCAGAAGTGTAAGTCATCTTGTTTATTGCAGCCTTTTCGTGGCATGTCAAACCAAGCCAACTAACAATATCTAGCGAATGCGTCTCCTGTCTCGACGATGTCCTCGTAAAAGATGCCGTCAAGGTAACCTGCCACAGCTACTGCAAAGACTGCTTCGTCCGCCTCGTCACCGCCGCCACACAAAACGAACAACAATGGCCGCCCAAATGCTGCCTCAACCAAATCCCCTTCCGCCTCATCCTCAAACACATCCCCGAAGACCTAAAAAAGACGTTCCAAGAACGCTCCTCCGAGTGGGACCTCCCCATGACAGAACGCGTCTACTGCAGCCAGCCCGGGTGCGGCGTCTGGATCCGGCCCAAAAACATCAAACTCAACAAGCGGCAGGGAAAATGTGAGCGCGGCCACGTAACCTGCACGATCTGCCGCGGTCCCTCACACGGTAATGAAGACTGCCCGCAAGACTACGACATGAATCTCACCAACATGCTCGCCGAGGAGGAAGGCTGGAAGCGCTGCTTCAACTGCCACGCCTTGGTTGAGCACAGAGAAGCCTGCCAGCACATGACGTGTCGATGCGGCACTGAGTTCTGCTACGTCTGCGGGCTGCGCTGGAAAACGTGCCGCTGCACAATGCAGCAGCTGTATGCGCTGAAGGAGGCGGCCGATACGCGGCGCGAGCAGAAACGCTTCAAGGAGCAGACTGAGGCAGAGGAGCTGCGGGCTATCCTGGCGCAAATAGAAGAATTCGAGCGTGAGGAAGCAGCGCGTGCAGAACTCGAACGTCTTGAGCAGGCTAGGCTTGAAGAGGAGCGGTGGCAGCGTCAGATCAAGGAGCGGATTCGTCTTGAAAGTATTCGCCGCAAGGAAGTCGAGTCCAAGTTTGAAGAACTTCGTCTTCGACTCAACGAGCTTCATGAACTTCAGCAGGTTATGCTAGAGTCGTACCAGGAAGATTGTGCGACGGGTCTCCTCCAAGAAGCCGATGCGATGAAGTTGAACCTCGCGGAGCGTCATGAGATGCAACGCCTCGAGCTGACGAACCAACTCTCGCAAAGGGTTGCCGTCCGCGAAGAGAGATTCAAGCGCGAGTACGCCACCCGGGTTGCGCAAGAACGCAAACTAGAGCAGCAGTATCTGGAACAGCTGCAGGACTTCTGGGGAGGGAGACCCGATGGCGAGGCGGAAATCGAACGCGCCATGTTCCCGCTGAGGAAGAAGATGGACCAGGGCCACAGGGCGTGGCAGAAGTGGAAGGATGAGCAGATTGGGGTTTATAAAGGCAAGTTGGAGGACGAACGGACCATGAAGGAGGAGGTCATGTATAGCCAGAAGGAGAGGCTGAAGGATGGGTATGATGAGCGGGAGACCGAGCTGACGAGGAGGATGGTGGCGGAGAAGAAGTGGTTGCGGGAGGTGGTTTGGGAGAGGGAGAGGTTGCTTGGGAGTTGGGAGGTTTCGGAGATGGAGGGGGATGCGGATAGTTTGTTTGCGAGAGAGGGAGAGCATGAGCAGGAGTGCGAAGGATGTGTTTGAGTTGTGATGATGATGATGATGATGATGATGATGGTGGTGATGGTGGTGATGGTGGTGATGGTGGTGGTGGTGATGGTTGGCGGTGTATGGTGGTTTCTGCTTTCATGACATGGCGGTGCATAAATTGGTTCCTTGCTGTATAGTACTACATAGACTTGAATTCATGATAAACAAATACAATCGTCTATAGAAATTGTTCTGGCTGTTCCTCATCGTATGGTACCTCAGTGGCGCTGCGTATAAGTCATGAACATCGGGTCCCGCTTTAGCGCATCAAACTTTTGACTCAACTTCACATCTTCAACACCCGTCTCATCTCACCATGATACCATAACCCAACCACCATTCATCCCTCTCACCCAAAGCAAACATATAAAAAGTCGAAACGCCAACATGGCCATCTCAGGGGACTCATTATCCCCCGGCCCAACGCCACAGTACGTCTCCCACCAAACCTCACTCCAGTTCCTACTAACCACTCAGTCCTCTCAAAATATTCGACGCTGCCAGAAAACAAGATAAATTCGTATACGCCTGCGCACCCATGGTCCGCTACAGCAAGGTACTTTCCCTTCCCACACTCACAAACCCAGCATACTAACTCCCACAGCTCGCCTTCCGCCAAACCGTCCACCAGTACGGCACAGATCTATGCTGGACGCCCATGATTCTCGCCAAAGAATTCAACCGCAACGAATTCGCTCGCGACAGCGGTACGACTCCCATCTCATTTTTGCGACATCAACTAACATCCCAGATCTCACGATATCAACTTCCCACCCTCAACCGCCTACGATTCTCCAGTTCGGCGCCAACATCCCCCTCGAACTGGCGCGGGCGTCGTCCCTCGCCGCACCCTTCGTATCAGGTGTAGATCTTAACTGTGGATGTCCACAGGCATGGGCGTGCGCAGAAACTCTCGGAGCAGCACTGATGGATCAGAGAGCCCTGGTGCGGGACATGGTGACGGAGACGAGAGAGCGGCTACGACAAGACGGGTGGGCAGTCGGTTTGGAGAGCGACATGGAGAATCCGAAAGGGCGGAGTGTAAGCGTCAAGATACGAGTGCACCACGATTTAAGGTATATACTATGTACACTGCCCCCTCACCAGTGAGTACATTAACAAAGCCAGAAAAACAATCGACTTCCTCGACACAGTCATAGGACACCCTCAAGCCCGCAACGTCGACTGGGTGACCATCCACCCACGCACACGCCACACACCCTCCACGACACCCATCTTCACCGAAGCCCTGGAGATCCTCACAGAAAAGTACTCATCTACCTTGCCGCTCCTCCTATCCGGCGATGTATTCGACCTATCTACCCTTCCGCTACGGCACACCAAAGCCGACACGTTCACTGCCAAAGACACGCCTAGACCCAGCACGACGCACCTATCAGGCTTCATGTCCGCGCGCGGTCTGCTCACCAACCCAGCCTTGTTTGCGGGATACGCCGCCTGTCCGTGGGAGGCGGTCGAAACGCTCATGTGCAAGGTGGCGAGGGCGCCGCTGCCGTTTAAGTTGGCGCTGCATCATGTGCAGGAGATGACGGGGCCGGGGATGGGGTCGGAGAAGGGGGCGCTGTTGAGTAAGAGGGAGAGGGGGGAGTTGAATGGCTGTGGGAGTATGGTTGAGTTGGTGGATTTTTTGGACGGGAAGATGGAGGAGAGGATGGGGAGGGTTATGAGGAGGGATTTGTGATGTGGGAATAGATAAGATGAATGGTTTATGAATGAGGTGGAACGAATATGAGATTATGGTTGTTTGTGAGGTTGGAAATGGAATGATAGATGGGTTGTTTATACGGACGTAGATGTTGGATATAGACGATAATGACTGAATGATATAGATTTGCGGCACTTGAACTTCGTGACACGTTCCTCATAACTACCAATGCACCTACAACTACAACTATTTCCACTCGTCTCGTCTGCTCACAACCCCGCCAAAATACTCTGTATGCCCACCGACCCCGAATCATCTCTCCTCTGAACAAACGCCCTGAAATCCCCCTTAAACAACTTCCCCCTCCCACCACTCTGCCCCGGCGCCAACGTCCTGACCTTCTCCCACAGCGCCTCCGGACCCACGATGAACAGCGACCCAATCTCCGTAAGAAGTTCAACCATGACCGAAACGTCCCTGGCAAGCGGCCAGTCCCGCATCACAGACACATACTTTGCAATATCCTGCGTGACCATCAGCCCCCCCGTCGCATTGACCTGAAACTTCTTGAAGTGGTCAAAGAGGAGTTCGTGAATCGAGAGCGCGAGCTCGCTGTAGAATTTCTCGGCGTTGAGCCCGTCGATGGCGAGGTTCGCCTCCTTGGCGGAGCGGCCGAGGAATTTGCAAATGTTGAGACACGTGGGTGTTTGGAGGAATTCGAGCTCGGCGCCCTTGGGGCGAAAGTCGGTCTTCTTTTGGGAGCCGAGCGATTTGGTGACCCAGTTGGTGATGACGTCGATGGATATTTTCATGACGGCGTTGGTCTTCTTTTCGATGGCGTCGATGGCCATGTTGCGCTGGGCTTCCATGCTCTTTCTGACGGTGGTGTTGGATTCCGCTAGGCGGATTAGGACAATGGTGATGAATCTGTCCATAATGGCGGATATGGTCACCGCGGGTCGGATCGTGGGCAAAAACGACAGGTCGGGTTCCGTCTTGGAGTTTTCCACCAACGTGGCCTGGAGGTGAGCGGCTTCGAGAGCAGTCTGCACATACAATTGGCCCATGTTGGTGAGCAAGAGCTGGAGAAGGGTGTTGACGTCCCTTGGTGTCTCGGCTTGGGAGCCCAGCTCCAGGGTTCGTTGGACGCTTTCCGCAAGCCACTTAAGCATGCGCTTTGCGTTGGTGACGCTCAGGGCACCGTCTTCATCCGAGAGCTCAATCTCGTTCTTGTTGTCTTTATCCTTAATACCGGCGACTCGCAACATGATTCGCTTCTGTGTCGGCGTGAGATCTGAAGAGTCCAGTCTGTCCAGGTACGCGTCCTTGGCCGAGGCGATGAATTGGGTGCCCTGTTGGGCTAATGAGGCCATGAACCCCTGCGGTGCTTTTTTTCTCCGTGAATGATACATTGTGAACTTGAACAGCAGGGAGCTGTACATTTCCTCGAGCGACTTGCGCTCTCGCTCGATATAAGAGCTTCCCACGAGATATGGAATAAACAGCTCGTCCATCTGTTGGTCTAGCGTCTGCGAGATCTGTCCCGAGCAGGCATCGGGGTGTTCTGTAAGACCGTGCGTTTTCAAGTCCTCCACCAGAGAGCTAATGTAACTTCTTGAAGAATGTAATGATCTCAAAAAGGCAAGAGTAGACACCGTCTCGGCTTTGTCGAGCACCTTTTCCAGTCTCTGCTGAATAGACTGCTGGAATACTCGTTGGATAAACTTGATGAGAACCGTCTCGTAATATGGAAATGCCCGCTTAATGATAAAAGACTCTTCTTGCATGACAATCTTGACCTCATCAACGAGAGATTGCAGCCCTGGATCGACGCCAGGCGGGTCTGAATCTGGATCCGCCAGAATTTCCCACGTCTCCCCGTCGGCAATGGCCTCGTCGTTCAACTGATCCCGGTCTATAAAGAACTGATGTTGATTGACAAAGATGGCAATAACGCTGGCACCACCGTTAAAGTCATGCAAGACTTTGGAGCACTCCATCATGTCATCAAAGTTTTGATGTCGGTAGCTATTGTTGAACTGTTCCAGCAGGTCCTGCTCCAAGGATTCGCAAAACTTTTCGAGAATCTCGCGCGTGTTGTGTGATTTGGCGTCCCCATTTTGACCACTCACTGTAGAGCTATTGCGCTGACTAGTAGAAGTCCCCCAAGACGCCGGGTCAAGCTGCTGGCTCATTCTCATCAATTGGCGTGCAATGACTGCGCATCTAATCTTGTTCTCGGATCCTCCCTGAAGTCTAATATCTTCCAAGAAGGACAAGACTCCAGATTCGCTCAGCTCTGTCCAGCACTGAATCAAAAACATGGCATCCTGGGCTCGGCGTCGCTTGCGATCAAGCTCCTCCAGCTTTTCTCCGATTTGAACAGCCACGTTTCCTCCACCGTCGGACCGGCCGCTAGTTTCTGGAGCATTGCTGGCGCTGTTCTGACCGAGTGATCCATCAAGTGCTTCGAAGGAGGTCATGGTTTGGTCGAGTGTACGACCAAGGGTATCGAGTGTTTGATCATGCTGGATCTCGGCGCGACGCACTTGGGACAGGATTTCGGACTCCTTCTCTTGGAGCTCGTCGCCAAGCAAAGCTAGCTGCGACAAGGCATCTGTTGATGGCAATTGTTAGTAGTGGCAGTTGGAGGGAGGGCTTCTGGTATTTGACGCCGTACTTTCAAATGTTCGAATCAAGGGCTTTGGGTCGAATGCGGCCGCGGCTGGGCCTGAACGGCGATTGGCGGGAACAGCGCTTTCTGCTAGACTGTCGACAAAGTCGCGAACGATAAAGTCCTTGTTGGAGAAGTTGTCCAAAGTGAAACTAGGTCCTTTGGGAAACAGACTCTTTGGCACCGCACTGTTCCGCTCCATGGCGAGAGCGGCGATTGCAAGGTCAGCCAGCAGACGACATGTGTATGTGCCGAGAGGATTGTTGTTGGAGTAGCTGCGCAAGCCTCAACTGTCCAGAATCAGGATTTGCTTTCGTTGAGGTATCGTGGGGATGTAGTTGATTGCTTCGCTTGGCAGACGAGGTACCCGATATCTTATGCAACAACTGGGTTGATGCTTTAATGTTGCCAGACTCCAAGCTCCACGCTCCATCTCAATGTCCCCTGTTCCAGGTTCCTGGTCCCACGTCCCAGAACCGAGCCACTTTCAGCCCCGCAAAGGACCACCAGCAATTCACCAAAAGCAGAGACTGCGCCACAGCTGGACCACGAAGCACATGCGCAATTCGACAGCTGCCAAGTCTGCAGCAGCCTTGCCTCGTACAAGCCTTGCAGCGTGCAACCAGTCAAGAGTCAAGACCAGATCTGACCAAACCAGACCAGACCAGACGGAAAAGAAGCATTTGAACACTAACATCACCTCGCCATGCTGCCACGTCTTCGTCATTTCATTTAACAACCCACCGCCTCTCTCGCAACGACTTGTACATTTCCTTTCCTTCTCTTTGTTCCCTACCTATTCTTGCCTTCTTATTTCACAGCGACAACTTGCGGCCTTCCTTTCCTTTCTCGCCGATAATTTCATTACCAGTATTTCGCATTCCTCCTCAAGAACCACAACCACAACCACATCACAATGCCCGTGTCCTCCCGCGACCGCGCGGCCTACAGAGCCGACGATGCCACAGATCACAAGTTTCTCAGCCGGAAAGAACAAGAGAGACTCATCAGGGTGCGTCTTCTTGTCCCTGACATACATCTTCCACGTTGCTAACACATGTCAGGCGAACCTTCCTCACCCAAACGAAATCCCAACCGTCGCAGCGTCCAAGCAATCCCAGCGTCGGTCACGACTCGGCGTTAGAAGATTCCTCAAGAACCAGCTCTACGTGCTTGTGTTTGCCGTCATGCACAGCCTGTTCTCGCTGTACATCCGCACCCGCCAAGCAATCCACATCGTCAGCTACCAAATATCGTCCGTCCTGTACTACCACCACGGCACCCCGGAATACATTCGACGGGATGTAGAGAACCTTGGCCGAAAACCAAAGCACCTAAGCGCCATTCTGAAAGCCGAGGAGAACCAAAGACCCAAAGCCGATCTCGATCGCCTCATTGAAGAGACTGCCGAGCTGGCAGCTTGGTGCGCCAGCGCCGAACTCCCCATGCTCTCGATTTACGAAAAGACTGGTGCGCATTCCTTCTACTTACACGTCAGTCCAACAGGTCCAACTAACGCACAAAGCAGGTATCCTGAAGAAACACATGCCCCGAGTGTACGAAGCGGTCATGCAGAAATTCACCTTCTACTTCGCCGGCCAACACCCAAGTCTCTCCCTCACGTCCCCCCACAAAGACGCATTCTCATCGCCCACCCTCGCGGGCGACAAGCATGGCCACCTGAAGCTGCACCTCATTTCTGCCCAGGACGGCAGGGAATCCATCGTCGACCTCACCAGGACCTTGGCTGAAATGTCGCAACGGGGCAAGATTTCACCGCGTGATATATCCACGGAACTTGTTGACGCAGAACTCTCAGAGGGCATCATGCCTGAACCTGAATTGCTGATTCTTTTCAGTCCCAGCGTCGAGTTATCCGGCTATCCGCCCTGGCAGATCCGCCTCACTGAGATTTTCTGCCTCAAGGACAACCAAGGATTTGGATACCAAGTATTCCTCAAGGCTCTCCGGCAATTTTCCCGCGCCCAGATGCGTCACGGTAAATAAAGAAGAGATCCGTACATAGTAAACCTGTGCACAGTCCGACACAATTCATAGCATAGCAATAATGGCTACTTTTTGTCCTTTTTCCACAGCACCATCTGTCGACTGCCCTTATCCCAGCGATATACCGGCCCCGTCCCAACATTGTAGTTGTAATAATTCTCCGTCCCGTCTTTATTCATCGCCCTCCGAAACGTGATGTTAATCCTCCCCCCGTCATCCTGATTCCTCCCCGTTCTCTTAGGTATAGAATGCAACCAATTCGATTGCGTCGCCCCCCTCATAAGAACCATATCACCACTCCCCAGCGGCAACTTCACCCCCCTGGTAGTCTGACCCATCTCCCCCCACGGCTTATGCTTCATCAAAAAGTCCCGTCGGGCACCCAGTGAAAACGACACAATTGCCGGCTCAGCACCGAGAAATCTCTCGTCATCGCTATGGAAGGATATGCTATCTGCGCCGGAAGCGTAGTAATTCACCAGACAGAAGTTGAATTTGCAGTCTGCCGCTGCTTCCGTTGATTTCCGAAGTGTGTCTAGACATTGGGGGATAGGACGAGGTGGATACCTATCGTAGCGTTTGTCGTTGGCTTTCATGCCGGTAGATTTGTCTGTTGGAGTGCCGTTGTCAAAGTAGGATGTGTCGTCGATGCCGAATACCGTTGTCCAGCTGTGGGTGTTAGTTTGCATAGAGGGTGAGATACGGGAGTAAGTACCGTGGTGTGATGATGTGTGTTTGGTAGCCGCCGCGTTTAATGTCGTATTCTACCCTGTAAAAAGGCAATTCTGATCGAAGGAATTCAAAGAGATGCTTGGATATGTATGGCGGGATGTAGGGCTCAAAGTAGAGTAAGTCGAGGTGTGGCTGGTCGTTGATTGGTTTGCCGGGTCGGGCGGGGAGGGAGGAGATGTCTCTTGATACTGAGGTTGGGAGATTGGCTATTGGGAAGGGATATGTTGGATGTTCTGAGTGGCCGTTCTGTATTTCATTAGGTATGAGTTTTGGGGTTGATCGTTGTGAGGACGAGACTTACATCTTCAGTGTTGTTTTGTTTGTGTCGTTTTGGGGGAGCTGTGAAGAAGGCGTCTAGGGTTCGTTTCTGCGCCATTCTAACGTCGGCTCAACGTCGAGACAACTTTCGCTATATATTTTGATCAATTACAGCTCATTGGAATTTATAGTTCTGCATGGTGTTGTTGATCGAGCATATATCAATGGACGTGTAAGTTGAATGGTGACATCACCCGCGTCAGCCAAAAGCCAGTGGATCCCGACTCACGTTCCACCTACCCTGCACCAAGGACATCCCAAATTTTTCTCAGCCTTGCTCCTCATGCAGCATCAGTGAGTTGTGACAAAAAAAAATCATCATAAGACCACGGGTATACGATGGAGGTAAAGACATAACCCCTGACTCCTGTCTCACTTTTTATATATGAGTCGCTCTCCCCTGTTATAACCACAAAATATCTCTAACCTAATGACAGGGCAAACGGACAGAATTAGAAATGAACCTCTTCAGAGCCCCTGCCGCTGCGAGGGCCGCCAAAACCCTCGACAGGACCTTATTCTCGCGCACAATGCCTACTATTGCGGCGAGCGTGCGCGATAACAAGCTCATCGCCAAGTACAGGAAGCAACTGGACAAGACGAATGAGGTCTTCACGATCAACAAGTTTGATCCCATTGCTGCGGACCCAGATGAGGAGCTTGCGAGAGTGGGGAGGAAGTGTCTGATTCTGCGGCCGGACTTGAAAACCTCTGGTATGTGTTCTATAGACGGATGCTATCTTCCGACTCGGGGTTGAGTTCTCATGGGAATGAGCTAATGTCGTAGCCCCTGAGACTTGGAGTCCAGCATTGCAAGAGGCAACCAAGATTGGAGACCTGAAGATTGTGCCGTTTGATGTGACCATTGGGTATGAGTTGTGGAGTTACCGTGAGTGTTTCTGTCATCTCAAGTCGAGCGATAGCTAACTTTTCCAGTGGACGTTATGAGATCGATTCTGCCAGAGGAACTTCACGTCGAGATTCCAGTGGGCTTCAACACGGCTGGCCATGTAGGTTCGTAAGATTGATCGTGGAGACGTGGAATGCTATTGTCCTTCGCTGACGCGGAACAGCACACCTGAACCTCAGGGATAGATATCTCCCGTACAAGCACGTCATTGCTCAAGTCATTCTCGACAAGAACCCCAATATCCGAACCGTCATCAATAAGACGGACGATGTGGGTACGGAGAATGAGTTCCGCACATTCAGTTACGAGGTTTTGGCAGGGCCAGATGACTTGCTCGTGGAAGTCAGCGAGGCAGGTTGTTCGTTCAAGTTTGACTACTCCAAGGTATACTGGAACACAAAGCTGAGTTTCGAACACCACCGACTGTGTGCCATGTTTCAGCCCGGTGAGGTGGTTGCCGACGTCATGGCCGGCATTGGACCCTTTGCTGCTCCGGCGGGAAAGAAGGGTGTTTTTGTGTGGGCGAACGACAAGAACCCAGAGAGTTACAAGTATCTCAGCGAGATCATCAAGAGGAACAAGGTAGCGTTTACTCCAACATAGGAAAGGTGTCAACAGAGTGAACGAACCCCCCCGAAACTGACGAGTCGATAGGTCACCGAGTTTGTGAAACCCTTCAACCAAGACGGCCATGACTTCATTAAACAGGCCGCCGACCTGGTGCTCGAAGCATCGCAACGAGGAGACTGTGCCATCGTCAAACCCGCCAAAGTGTCGCGTAGCGCTCCGCCATCACAGCGGCCCGAGCCAGTTCGCATTCCCGTGCCCCCTACCGTTTCTCATTATGTCATGAATTTGCCTGCTTCCGCCCTCGAATTCCTTCACAACTTTAAAGGCTTGTATCACGGCCAAGAAAAGCTTTTCACGCCACATACAGACACTATGCTGCCCATGATCCATGCGCATTGCTTTGCCGTCAAAGCGGACGATGCAACCCCCCTCGATGATATCTGCCAACGCATCTACGCCGAGATTGGTGTCCAGCTCAAGCCGGGCAATGCGGAAGTGCCAGGCGAAGTGGCTATCCACGAGGTTCGGGATGTTGCCCCCGCAAAACGCATGTTCTGCGCAACATTCCGTCTACCTCCTGAGGTGGCTTTCTCGCCGCGCGCTGGACAAGAGAACTAAGAAGGTAAAGAGAAAAGGCAGCGAGGGAAAATAAAAAAAGAGTTTTCTCGCAACCACGCCTCCCTATTTGTTCTTTCTGTCAAAGTTTTCCCACTTACCCAGCCTGGCTTGATGATATTGCAAATCAGCGAGCCGCGTTAGGGGAAATAGAGACAACAATCGCAAGAGAGAGAACAAGAGTCTCGGCAAGACCCGCCTCTTGCGGAGAAATATGCATCGGATGGGCTATAGCTGTCGTCCCCATGTTGATAAACCATTGTTGTGGCAGCAGAGGACGTGAAAGCATCTCGTGGACCATGGCGAGCCTATCTTATTTGCCGAAACATCCGTTACACCGGTTGCTGAGTCGCGAATTACCGTTTCAGGGATATTCTTTCTTCCTTAGGTGTAATGTGCTTGGTGCTTCAGCTGTTGCAGACTAAGAATACCCCTCCGCCTGGCCGGTACAGGAGACGCATGTAGCGCAGAAACGAAACCGTGAGTACAAACGACAACAATGCTACGCCATTCGGTTGGTTGGCTGGAGATATGGAAGGATCTTTGGAGGATCACGACAACAAGAAAACTACGGGGTTATTGCGGGGTGTGTATATCCTCATCTCCCTCGGTCAACTTTCAATTGAACCTGAATGGCTCGGAAAGTTTCACAATAGCAAATTTCTGAATTCTCCTCTGCCACGCCCTCCCGTACCCTTGATTCTAAATGTAGCTTCTGCCAGTCATGGAAGGGACTGAAGGATGAGCATATGCTCGTATGAACGTGGCAGCCATCTGCTGTGATCAAGCAACAGAACGGCCATGCAGGAAAGACACTTGGGGCAACATGGCCAAAAATGCGTCCATCGACCCAATCACCACCCCCAGATTGGAGCGCTTCACCGGCTGTATGTGCATGCGGCCAGGTTTGCGGCAGCTGTGTAACCTCCTGCCCCTTAAGAGAATAAAATAGCTTCCGCCAACCACCACCAAGCAAGTGCTCAGAAGCTCACTGTGGCTGGCAGCCATCATGTATGATGAAGTTTGAGGAAAGAGGTGGCAAGATTAGTTTCGCATTGACAACCAAGCTTGTCGAATCCCCGGCACTTATGCGATCGGTCGAGTTCGCCAACACCAACATGCTCGCCATCAGCTGTTGCCGAAGAGCTCACGGGCTAAGGCTCGAGGAGACATGTTTATCAGCCCATGCCTGACCAGTCCGCAGGATGAATCTGGTTCAGGCTTGTAATCGACCAGGGTAGCTCTTACATAATGCCGAGAATCGTTGCTTGGCCCCTAAGCTCAGCATACTTCCAAGAAAATCTCCGTTCTCGATACCAGGATTCTACGGAACACCAGGCCCTTGTTTGATTTGACGTGAGGCGTGTCCTGCAGTTCCCCACCATTTTGCTTGCCCATGCATATGCAGAGACTGATGCTGGTCCAGGCAGACAATGAGCGGCAAGCTATCCACAGCCTCCGTCTTAACTAGATCCAGCCATTGGCTCATCAGGGTTTTTGGATGCACATCAGGACATCTTCTCCGCTATCGAGAGAAACGTGCATTGTCGAGGTGCGCCACTTGTGCGGTTGCTGATATTTGAACAAAAGGTGAATGACTCCAATATCTTGGGACTTACTCCATGTCAAGCACGGAGTACGGAGTACAGAAGGTAACAATCTCGGGGTCCATATGCCCTCTTGGGTTTTCAGCACCTTTTAGAGAGCTGCTGTTCTATTGCACGAGCAGATTGAGCGCTTGGTGTTTCATTTTGCTTTCGACAACTCTGAGGTCTCCGCGACATCGTCCAAGTCTTGCCAAGTCTCCCTGGCCGTCGATCGATGGCCAGCCGCACTCGCTGCCCACTGTGGATCACATTGAGGCTGTATACTGTTGGCGCAATGACAGGGGCATGTTGTCGATACAAGGCTTGAGTTGTTTGTTTCCAACTTTGGTTCTTTGATTTATGAATGGATTACACATATCTTTGCCTGAAGTTAACTCGTTAGTGGAGATGATATTGACTTTGTTGATGTTATAACGTACTCTGTTATCAATTTTCCAAGTGAGTTTATTTCCACTAGAACCCATCGTGTCGATGGCTGTGACGCCATGTATCCATGTTAGGAACACGAGTTCTGTATGTTGCCAAGCAAGTGCATCTCGGGAAGAGTTTGGCCCAAAGTCATTGCACAATCTGTGTGCTTCGGGGTAGCTTTACCCATTTCGGACTATTTGCCACAACTGTCGAGCAATACCTGACATCAACAAGAAAAGTCGAGGTTGGTTCCTCATCGTGGCTTTTTGTATGGATTGGAGGCTCAGAGGTTCCAGTGACTGTTGAACCTTGTTGCAAGAATCACCATTATTTGACCTTGTATAAGGCCACCCTTCGCCAATTGTACAAGTTGTTAAGGACTTGCCTTCCAACAATATGTCGACGTCCTCGATACGAAAAAGGCTCGCACGTTCCACCTCACCGAAGAAAATGTCGCAAAAGGCGGACCAGACTGTTGACTGAGTTGGCCAAGATAGCTTCAACAAGTTAAGCAAGCAAACTAACTGGCCATTACTCACATCACCACAGGTGTGAAACTGTAGTCTTGGCCAAACCATGTTCACTACAAATAGATACAGGTTGGTTGGTTGAGGATGATGGGTGATGGCTGCCGAGTGAGCTCCCAGGGTTGCACGCCACGACGGCCGGGAGGTGACTCGATGAGAAGTCTCTTCTTCACCCATGCCTCCAGTCAATTGGCTCTCGACCATTGGGAGTGTGCGGGCCAGTTGGGATGTCGCATGCAGATAGTTGCATATAGGCTGCATCATGGTAGGGCAGCTTGCATGGGTGTTTGCAGAACTAGATCCCAGCCAGCATATGCCACCAACAAACTTGGGATAGTCTCAATCTTGTCCTGGCCGGCTCACTCGTGTTTTCTCCGCCGAGGTGGGGTAAGAAGCCTTATCGTTTCGCTATCATGTTGGCAATGTTGTGTAACAGCTATCCATGAGCATAAAGATACGGATACATGACACAAATATGGGCCTCTCTCCTGGAACCAAGTCAGCAACTGTGCGTTCTCTTCTGACTTGTTTGCGTCAGCTAATCCAGTCGCCGTTAAACTTCCAACATGAGCAACTGTAGCGTTGCGCAATTTTCCGGTGGGAATAGAGAAATCTTAATGTGCTCGGATGTAATGCTGCGGTTTGCATAAAGTAACCATGTCCTGTCGCAGCTCTATCCTCTGTGTGCCATTGAATTTCATTGTTGTGAACATGTTTGAGCCGGAGCTGATCCGTTCATCACGTAGCGGAGCTGATTCCCAGTATCAACACGCAAAGCCTGGGATAAATGCTGACAGCCACAGATTGCAAAACGTTACAAGGTCTTGGGGAGCCGTTCGTCTCTAAAGCCTTGTTTGTGATGCATGGTTTTGTCTCAGACGAGACGAATTCCATGCTCCCCAGATTCTTACCCCGTGGCCAACGTGCGTGCTGTAGACAAGGGTTCCTGGCCTCAAAAGCGCTTTCCAAGTGCATCAAGTCGGGTCATCGAGAGGTCATTTGCACGTTTCAGCTATCAATATACCATACCATCAGCCAATGTGTTCGTACATTCCACCAGGATTCCCGTGGTAAAGGCT
This sequence comes from Pochonia chlamydosporia 170, assembly GCF_001653235.2. Classification (NCBI taxonomy): domain Eukaryota; kingdom Fungi; phylum Ascomycota; class Sordariomycetes; order Hypocreales; family Clavicipitaceae; genus Pochonia; species Pochonia chlamydosporia. Next base: position 1,171,550 of record NC_035795.1, on the reverse strand, counting down.
CCATGCCGCCACAAACAGTGGCTGCAGCTTGCCCGCAGCTCCTGGACGATGCCTGATATACCGCTTCTTTTCTCAGATGTCGCCGAATGGGTCCATGATAATAAGAGACGTTGTCCCCCTCGTTATCGGTGCTGGGTGCGGTAATGCTGCGACGTTCGGGAACATGGATTCAAAGCTGCAATTATAGCAACGGCCGGGCCTCTGGGTTCCATTGATTATGGATCTTGCACCTGGGGTCAATTTTAAACAGTTGAGCAAACACACAGCAGTGGCTGACAATCGGTAAACCGCGTACACTTGGGTATTTATGACACAATGGGCGTGAATGATAACTTGCGAGGAAGTTTTCAAATGTATGATGCCAATCTGAGGCTCCGCACAGCACGAGTGTACTGGCCGAAGGAGAAACTCGGGTTCAAAACCTAGCATTCGCCATCCGACCAAGCAACTGTGCGTTCTTCTGGTGAACGTTCCTGTGTGTCTTCGGCTGTCCAATTCAAACCGGCCGTTGTCCGTAATACATAAGTGCCAATGTTTCTCAATGCACAGTACTGCCAACGGGAGAAACCGGGCCCGTGCTGGTGATGCTTGATGACCGCGCAGAAGGCTGCACTGACAAGGCGATCTGAGCCAGACCCATGTGCCAACTTGCCATGCAACATTGCAACCAATATCGATAGTGGTTAATAAAGGCTTCCTCGAAATACAATGACTTCATATCTCGAATTAATATCTTTTGTGGCGATTTATATCGTACAAAGTTGGTGATCGTAGTCTACACATGGCAGCACATCAGGGCGACTTCTGGCACCACTGCGAGGTGATGACAAGCACGATATCCGAGGAAGTTATCCCCCACAGAGCTACCTAGGTAGATAGGTCTGGGGAATTCGTCGCTGCACATCTACAGGTAACTGAAGAATGACGCCGCTCAGCGAATGCCATGTCCCCCTTTCGTTGCCAAATCCGCTGTGTGCGACTTACGGTCAAGAACATAAAAGCCATTACGAATTCGTGACGTTGACGCTGCTCTTAGAGTCTGGCGGCGATAATCAAGATGAAAAATGCCGGTCAAGACCAGACCCTTCATCAGGAACAAATTATCGAACCATTCCAGAGAGATGACGATGTGTGACACATAACAGTTGGCATGGTGGCTGACAAGAACAATCCAAGACTACGCCATGGCATAGCAAGCCATCGAAGCAGCAGACCTAAAGCGGATCTTTGTGGAAGCACTCGGTAGAGTACGAGACGAAAAGTCTGATGGATTGAGGCTGGCAAGGCGGCGATCCTGCCAGACTTGAACTTGTCGGTCCGCCAGGACCAGCGCCGTGTTCGTTCCATTACGGAGTGGCCGGCATGATAACGTGTGATGGGAGCAATTTGGCAACGAGTTGACGCATCGCTTGTTGACGGCTTGGACGGCTTAGACAGCAGGGTCCTCCTCCATGCAATCCAACAGACCAAGAAAACGATTTGCATGTCTAATAATATCAATAGTTGTGCAACAAAAATGCGCAGGCTCCACGCAGACCGGCTGCTCCCAGGACAAAAATGGAGTTTCGGTCCATGAACGACCCTCCTCCCGGCCGCTGATGTCGACACTGGACTGCGAACTGACGAATTGGCGGCTGGTAGCCCTTGTTCCGTACCTCAACGTCGCGATCATACATCGATTGACTCCGGTTGATAGTGGCTACACCAAGGTTTAGCCGCTTCAAGGCCCTGCTTCTGCACCACATCTGAAGCCTTTCCAAAAAATTTTCTTCGACAGTGGAGCTCCACACCCTTCCGGCCGTGTGCCGCCAGGTCCACAAGCTCGTTCTGGCCCGAAGGACGGCGGCTCAAAGCTCCATTTGTGGATTCCAGTCGACGGGTTGAGTGGGCTTGGTGCCTTTGATGCTTGAATTTGCTCGGATAGCCGAGTAAGCAGCGCATTGAGGAGCCATATTGTGAACACGCGTAGAACTTACTCCGTACGATCTCGTGGGATAACGAAGGGATAAAGCAAGACGGAATATGACAAGCGAGACTGTTGAAACACGACGATGAAAGGAGGTCCAAGTTCCGGGGCTGAGTGACTTGGCAAAGCGATTCGTTACAAAGTCTCGTGAGAGCCAGCCAGATGTCTCCGAGGAAGGCACGGCCGTCCCTGCCGAGAGCCTCCCACTTTCCACCTCTTGAACAATGTACTGCCCTGATTTGCCTTAACCGAATGGTAAATTCAATGTCTAGATTACTTGGGACCGGATTTTTAGAATGTGCCTGATTCACAAGGCACCAGACAGTAACATCAATTGGCCTTTCAACATGTCAATCGAATATGAACTTTGCCCGAGGCTTCACAATTTTCCACTTTGCCGAGTGGCCACAAATGGCATGTTTTGCACACCAACACGACTTGTGCCTGCCACCTCACCTAACCCTCCCGATACATTTTCTTCCTTTCGATCCTGGGACATAGCTGAAGGTGCCAAGCTTAGTAGAAAATGGCCAGGAGGTCTTTGTGTGGCCACTGTGCCTGGGCTTGTGCGTCTCAAACCGTCCAGACGACAGGTATGGTGATGTTTGACTCCACGAGGTCACAGTGACATCGACCTGTCAAACGGCTGAAAAAGTCCATCCACCAGGGAGCTCCATCTTCAATGGACCATCTTGTCAGCTTGTATTGGAAAGACTGTCGAAGCACGGCATGTCGAAACCCCAATGGGAGGTGCTGCATAGCGCTGTTGGGCTGACCGGTCAGTTAGGTATGATGTGTAATGCACATTGTTGCAATTGATGAAATTTTCATCCCGATACTAACAAACGATTGTAGACAGCAGATGCCTTCATGATACAGAGCGCTTGCATGACTGTTCCCACTCTTGGCTGATGCTGGGGCCTGCACAACTAGCATTGGTGGTAACCCCTACTCTGTACTTCATGAGAGGTGGCGATGGTGATGGAGCTGGTGGGATATCTTGCCCCAAGCCACTGAGTACCTGCTTGCCTAAAGCTACCCTACCTACTCCGAACTTAGTTTTGCGTCCTTTCCGCTCGATAATAGAAAGACACCAACAAGAAGCACACACCAAAGATTCCTCCAACGCAACTGGTTCTTGCCTGAATCTTGAAAGGAAGATGCACAAAGCACACCATCAAACTTGGTGTATGCACAGTTACCACCCTTCATGGGATAAACTAGTGCCACAAGCCACCGGCCAACCACCCTGGCTCATACTTTGCTGCAACTTTGAAGGTCCTCCCCAGTGTGCCCCTGGTCTGGGCTCGATCAAACAACGGCCGCGTACCTCAGGGTACCCCTCGCTAGTGCTGGCCCCTGCAAGTGGTAGTGTCTTCTGGTTTCCGTTGGCCGCTCGCCGCTAGGGATTCCCTTGAACAACGTGCGACAGGTGGTAAACAACCGCCATGAAGGGGCTGGGATAAACCATCAAGGAATCCTGCAATAGCATGGTCTGCCGAGCTGTCTGGGACCATCGATCGAGATGTAGAACGCGGGCTGCGAATCCATGTGTTGTGCACGGAATACGCAATAATTGGTACCGATATACCTGGAGGATGGACTTCTGCTTCACAGCTCCTACGGGACAGGCCCAAACTTTCATTGCCGGCATAAAAGTCTCATTGATCAAACAAAACTCTGATGAGCTATCTCGTAATAGCTTATGGGCGTGGGATAGTATGTCCAAAAACCTCCTTGCGGGCAATCGAGGCGGTGGGTGAGCAAGCTATTCGTATATGAAGCAAGAACGTGTGTATTGCTGATTCGCACTCGGCAGAGAGCTTGGTCACTCCGGGCGAGTTGGCACTGGCCTTCATGGGAGTTAAAATTTGCATGAGCAGAGTTGTGAGCAAGCCACTCTCTTAGACTCTGGGAACCGTTACGCCTCAGCTCATGTCTAGACTACCTTGGTAGTCACAATGCCCCGTGCCAAGTCAAGCTTGAAGACAGTTGAGGTGGCTGCGATGGTCCCCTCATCGGGCTTTACTTCCCTCCACAGGCACAGGCACTGGCTGGCTGAAGATGGCTGAGAAGAGATCCATACGGCTTGCCAACGGGCGCAAACTCACGACGCTGCGCAGAATGAGGTTAGAACACTGGGTAATCTGGATGTGGGCATTGATTCTCGTTGCTCTCGCCCTTGGTACATGGTCTCGAATGACTGCCGACGAGGGAATACCGTGGATGTTATGGTCCTAACTGATGCAGGGAGATTAGAACAATATTGGCCATTTTCAAGAGAGAAAACCCAAATCCAACACCAGACTCAACTGCGACTAGTCACTCACTCAGCCTCTCTCGCTGGGTCCGGTAGAGAGACTGGAGCTCCCAGTCGCGAGGATCCAGGGATGGGTAGCACCGGCGGCAGGCCATCGGCCAAGGCCAGGGCGAGTCTGGCAGTCGTGGGCGATGGCAACCTTGTCCCCAGACCTCGACTGGCCTGCCTTTGCATGGCAAACCATGTCAAGTCTCGTCTGTCTGGCAGAGCAGGCTCGATAGCCCTTGCCGTCCACCACGGCGTAGACTTGCAGGCTGCAGTCCAAGCGCCGATCCGTTCAAAGTTGGCAAGCCCGCTTTTCTGGGTGCGAATGTCAGCAAAGGGCCGTCTTGTTGGTGCTTGCTTGCTTTGGTCTTGCGTCCATGGTATTGTGGTGGTAGTTGGTGTGTGGGAGTTTGGCGTGTGTGCCCTGGCCACTCCGCATGCAATTGGCAGGTACACAGAAACTTCTGTCTCCCTTGGGAAACCTTTCAACCAGGAGTTGGATGCAAGTGTGGTCTGGTACCTTGATCTTTGATCTGGTACTTGGGTACATTGCCAAGTACGGAGTACCTTGAGAGTCAATCCGGGCTGGGCTGGTAACTAGAAGTTAGCGTGAGAGAACAGCTCGACGTCTCTCTGCGCTAGTTTCAATGTTACCGTTGACAAGAAGGACCAGACCAGACTTGAGCAGACCAGTTGATCCAGCCAGTTGACGGGACTGGAGCGGGCGCAGAATGAGCCAACTGGAGTCCCCAGTGGCTCCCCGAGTGCAGTTTGTGGCACGCCAGCGGTCGCTGAAAGTGGGAAGTGGCATTTGGGGCACTGGGGATGGGGCTGAGACTCGATCTCGTGGTACCGATCGTGGTACCTTTGGCGGAGCATGGGTGTGCCTTGGTGGCCAAAGTGACTTTCCCGACAAGTCTATACCCCAGTATTTTTGTTTGTACCAGACTGGACCCGAACTGGAACCCGACACTCGCAGTCTCCAGTGGCTGTTCGTCTTGTCTTGGGCCGGTCGCTGCCCTCGATCTCCTGCTTCATCGTTTTCGTCCCGCTTGGACGACGCGAGTCCATCCACAGTGCAGCGCGAGGTCAGGAATAATCAACCCCAGACCAGTCGAACCCAGACGTGGATGTGTGGATGTGGATGTGGATGCGCTGCCATTGCCTTGCGTCTGGTTGCTTGACATCGACGTGCATGGCCATGGCCCTGTCCAGCCGGTTTGGATTTGCGTGCTCGAGAAAGTACATGTATCAAACAACTTGGCTAATAAATCATGCCAAAAGGTCACCTTGTTCGCCTCCCCTCCCATCAGTTCGTCTCTTTGTCTTGGAGTGTCATTCTCATTCTTCAATCTCAACCTCTTACTCCTTTCCTCTTCTTTTTTCTTTTTATTCCCCTCTCGTCTAGTCGTCACTTTCTACTCGGAGGGCCAATACATGGCCCATCGCCTCTCGGCCCCATTTTCTTCGCCTCCTGTCTCCGTCGATTAGTCGGTCACCGACTACAAGTCAGCCGTCGCCTGTCGCCTGTCGCCTGTCACCTGTCACTCACTCACTCGCTCTGGTCTCTCACACTCGCCCACTTCGACATTCGCTGGTTCCATCTCGGCAGTGCCCCCTCAGTTTTTGGCTCTGGCTCCTCTGGCTCTAACCCTGACTCTGACTCTGACTCTGACTCTGGCAACGGTCTTGACTGGCCTGGGTCACTGCCCCGTCCCCACGCAATCAGTTTGTCCAGACTCGCGCCATCCACCATTCCATTCAGACCATCGAGCCTTGACCTGTCAAAACTCTGCATCCCACCACAAATTGGGTCGACTGGCCTCGGTCTCTCTTCTACCGCACAGCAAATTTGCATTTCCATCCCCTATTGTCGAGATCAATTTGCCTCCTGCGCGCCAGCCGATTATCAAAACAAATCCGCGCAGTCTCCTCGTCCTCCATTCCGGCCGTTGCACAACCGATACTTTGGCTCTTATCTACTGGACTCCGTGCCGTGCCTTGCCTTCTTGAGCGTGGTTGACAGACCAGCCAAACTGGAACCATTTTTCTTATCGGCAAGGATCATTGATTGTGTGCGGCGTGCATCGAAACTGGAGCGCAGCTGCAACCCACCCCAACGTTATCTGCACAGAACGCCTGGCCAACTCTATCTCGCCATCGCCTTCATCTATCTCATCGCCTTGCTCGCCCACCCTTACGTCTAATCCGCCGTCGAAATCAGTCTCTGCATTTTGGACCCGCGTCTAGAGTGCCCATGAGTCTCTGATTCTGCTCGCGACCCAAACACAACTGCGGCGTCCTTTTTACGCCTGCAAATCAAATCCCCCCAATACAGCAACCTCTCGTCATAATGGCGGCTGTCCTCTCGTCCGAGGACAGCAGCTACTTCTCGTCCTCGTCGTTGCGACGCTCACAATCTCAGACCAGTTTTGGACACAAATCCTCATCATATCGATCAACACCCACGCCGCAAATATCCGCTCCATTCAACCCACCGTCCAAAGTATACACTGATTCCGAAATTTCTTCAGCACCTTCATCCCCCCCAGCAATCCAAGCCGAATCCACCGACGTATCCTTCTCATCTACTCCTGCGAGCAATTTGTCAATATCGTCCGACTTTGATGAAACCTTTGGCATTGACGAGAGCCCCGAAGACCATTTTAGCCTGCCTCTTCTCTCACAGGAAAAGTTCTTCTTGCAACCTGACTTTCAACGCGATGACAACTTGGAACCACCACCAAGCCCCAAGACTGGGGATTCATACACGGTCTCTCCTGCAGAACCCGAGGGCTCGGGTGCTACATCTGGTCCTGACACACCTGAGGTTACCGAACACGCAGAAGACGACACCGCAGTGTCAAGTAAGCCTTCCCGGCAAGTAGATTACTTGTCGCATGACTGGAAAGAAGAGGACATCTGGTCGTCGTGGAGGTACATCATCTCCAAGAGGGGCGAATTTGCCAACAGTGCAAGATTGGAAAACGCATCTTGGAGGACTTGGATGAAGGCTAGGAACAATCTCAAAACAATATCGCCCGAGGAACTAAATTGGTACGTTGATTCTTTTCACCCTCTATTCACTTGCTTTGTTTGGCTAATCAGAAACACTTCATAGGCTCAAAGACTGCGATGTTACCTGGTTATATGGCCCGTTGCAGTGTGGATCCAAGAATGCGAACCCTACAGGCACAGAGCCTTCAAGTGTGACTCTGTCAAAAACGGACTCACTTGTCAACCTAAACAAGAAGCCAATTCTCAAGAAGAGGAGTATGTCTGAAGTCATGCTACAAAGGTCTCTGGTATCAGCGTCCCTGCTGAAGCAGGCTACGGCGGCAGTTCAGGCCCAAGAAACTCGGGGTGTTCTGAAGCACAGAACAGACAAGTCCAATACTGATTATTATATCACCTACCCCCTTTCCGTCCGGAGGGGCAGCCAATGCACTGGCAGCTCTGTTGCGGCTTCAACCGACTCGTCCAATATTTCCTCTCCTTTCCCAGAGCGCAAGCATATTCATTTCAATGAGCAGGTAGAGCAGTGCATTGCCATCGATGTCAAGGACGACGAGGAGGAGGATTATGACCATGACGTTCTTGGTGAAGACAGTGATTCCGACGATGGCGGCGTCATGATGAAGCGAGTCAAATCCAAGAAACGCGCGCCTCCGTCCAAGAAGCGAAGCAAGAAGGCGGCGAATTCAGATGGCAAGATTATTGCCAAACTACCCTCTACTACCCTCAAGTACCGAGCAGACACACCGGAACCACAGGAAACAGCTATGAAACACAGCACGGGCGTCTACCGAAGCCCAATCATATCACCATCGTCGTCCCAGGAAACCCTTCGGCCAGCGAAGCAGTCATCACGATTCTTTTTCGGCGAGGAAGACGACGGCGACGATGGTCTCAGTGATGGAACCCTGATTGCTAGCTCAGGGTGGCGATCTCCGCCAGGAAGCTCAGTTGGTGGCAGCCTTCACCGGTCGTCTTCATCGGGAAGTCTGACAGATGAGCCGGCTGGCATGCGCCGCACACCATCTGGCATGTTCATGCCTTGTGAAGAGGGGGAGGCTTCAAACGGTGATGGGATCATTGGCCGGGTTATTGATACTGTCAATACAGCGCGGGACATTGCACATGTTATTTGGAACGTTGGGTGGAGGAAGTGAAGAAAAAAGTCGATTTCCTGTTTACACATTCGCCACGTTTTGACGAAACGATAATGACTCGAGGAACGATTCACGACGCCAAATCATTTCGGAGCCCGATTATCAGTCTTCAAACAAACTACGATAAACCGATACCCTTACAGACACGTCCATCGTTTTCCCATTGGTTTTTTATTCCTCGCTGTTCATGTCCGGCCGTCAGGTTCTTGCACACCATCATTTTGATCTTCTCGATCTTCTCGAGAGGCGCTACCAATTGACTCGAAGCTACACAGACGGTCACGCCAGCGGTATGAGATTCATCACACCTTGGATCAGAGGGAAATACGCCAGAACGCTCCGGGCCCGTGTAGTTTTATGGACTATGCGGACGCCGGTAGCTGTTTTAGTATTACCGAGACGACTCGGACTTGCTACGGCCACTAATGACCTCGACGTTTGTGATTTTCCGGCTGCAAAAGCATTCCTACAAAACTTTATTCATTGTTGATACGACTTCTACTATTATATTATTATTCAAGAGAGGTTGTGTATTTTGGGGTTTTTCTTTTTTCTTGAGGAGGTACCTGGGATGGTAGATTTCTACCACAAGTCTCTCCTTGAATGCACTGGGATATTTGTGTGGGCAAGCAAAATGCAAAGACGCGGACAAAGGGAAAGAAGAGAAAACAATCAGATTCATGGGATGAAGTCAGGGTCAACAGCACTGACCGGCGTTGTTTGGTTTTCGGTTTTTGGTTTGTTTTTCTTGTAGCCTGTTGGCTTCTTGTGTGTTTTCCAGGGAACAAGGAGCTTTGTGTGTTGGATTTGTGCTTTCAGATGATCATGTCTTGGATCAAAGTCACCATTGCATTGTTATTTACAGTGAGGCGGATTGGCAGGAATGAAAGCATTGGTTGGGTCACAACACGGTACGGCACAGCACATTGTCTGGTGACAATTTTTTTTAAATTCTTTCTGGCGCGAAGGGGCATCATTACTATTGCAATGGGGAAACATATAGGAGGCGTACAGTACATAGTGCATACATGAGTACATTGAAGCGATTTGTCAATCATTTGCAGTCCTGGTTTCCGGTTCGTGATGACGTGTTGGCGTCGGGGTTGTCAAACGATGTGATGCCGAGTCCGTTTCCTGCAATGACGATACGCACAGGTACGTAGGTACCTACATCGCTCGTTGGCAGCCTATTTGAGGCGATGAGTGTTGGTGAATTCCTCTTTTGAAACTGGTCACAAGGCTCATGCCCCAACTAGCTGGATGAGAGGGGGTACCAAATGCAAGCTGTCCAATACAGGAGAGACGCTTGTACCAAATTTAGTGATGCGCACGACAATGGATGGACCCTTATGACGTTTCGGACCCCAGATCCCCAACAAAATTTTGAGGGGTGTCTCGTGACGACTGGTGAGGCTTGATGCTTGTGGGTTCGATTCCGGCGAAATCTGGGGAAGGTTGGTGGATCTTGATGCGGTCAGCTTCCAGGCTTGTTTGTGCACGATGTAAGATGGGGAGCTTGTCTGATTGGTGAATGTGCTGTGTCTGGATGATGGATGAGATGTATGCTGCGCGTGTTGTGAGTAGGACGTGTTTGGAAGGGTTCAGCTTGGTGTTCAAGGTGCATGCGGCGGCTGGGTCCGTTTGACTATGGAGAGTACATAATCAGAGAAATTGCAGACACAGGTAGTTTCAACACGAGACAGTGCAGTGTTATGAGCGAAATGAGACAAAACAATGTACGCACGGGACGAGAACTAATTGACGATGGACAGCAATAATACAAAGTAGAAGTAGAAACCACACTATATAACATAGTAAACAGCAATTTTGCACCGTCAGTGAACGACACAATTTGTGTCATGACGATTAGGACGTATGTCATTATCGGTGGAGATTCATAAGTACACAGGTGTGAAGTGGTGCCTGTGGCTTTGAGCAGAGTCACTGCCTTGAACTTGACATGGTCTAGTCTTGAGCATCTGCGAAATTGCATAATTTGTCACAAGGGTTGAGTGTCTTTGCTAGACTGAGTGTCTGTTGACGCAGTGTCATGACATTGATGTTGTTCGTGGTATCATGAACGGGCTACTGCGATGTACAATTTCGAATTCATGTGCTTCACGACATTGGATGTACGTGCCAAGCATGTCCTCCGCTTAGGAGCAATGGGCTGAGATATCAGGTAGTTAAAGGTAGATATCACGGGACACTCCTTTTGAACAATTTATTTGTCAATGGTGCGCCAAGCTCTCGCTAAGTGAGGCAAATAGCTGGACGTACCTCATTCACTAATAAGCTTGAGGATATTCTATACATGAATGGTTGTCCGAGATTATATTAGACTCGGCAATTGTTACGTAGCCATTTGGCATTTTCATCATCTGTACAAAGTACAGGGTAATTACCTAGTAATTCGGTAGGTACCAAGGTCCAAGTTTTCTATAATACCAAGCCAGTGGCGCCAAGGTGTCATCTATCCAATCCTGCGATATGAGTTCTTCCGTATTTCAATATATCGTGGACAAGTCTATTGTGAGCGGTGTAGGAAGCGGTTAGGTCGTAAATGAGATGAGTAAGTATCGTACATGATTTGCTGTTATTATTACATTGGTGTGAGCAAATTGAGCAAATGGCGCTGGATACCGCTAGTACGCGGATGAAATTGGTATTCTGTCAAACCAGTCCGCACACGGCCCGCCAGCATGTCATCGCTGCATACTGAGGACCCTTCGGTTAAGCAGGTGTGACAAACGGCCCGTTAGGCCACGACGTCAGTGTTAACGCCTATTACGGCAGCACAATCTTGGCGGTGTCACTGGGGAGATATCGCAGTGCCTTGACAAGAATCTGCCGAGAGTGCACATTGACATCTGCCAACTCGACTTCGAACTCGTCGCCGACTCGGACGTCCTTCACAAGCCGACATCCGTTCAGTCCGGCAATGTCCATGGCGGCGTTCAGGTCAAACATATCCAGACGGCCCAGGACGCCCTGACGCCAGCGTGAGTCGACGGTGAAGCGAAGCGTGCGCGGCGCCTTGTCCTCAAAACGCCACGCTCGGACAAGTGCGATGAGAATCCAATCCAACGTACCCCGCGAGATGGTCCGGGCCATTTTCTCACGCGTTTGTAGCAGTGGGAGCGTATTGCTTAACGAGGTATTAGAGAACGGAAGAATGGCGTCCAGGGAGTCCATTGTTGGGTCAATTTTTCGCTGGCTTTCCCGTTCGTATGCCAATGCTGCGTGTATTTGCCAATGGACGAGAAGATCTGAGAATCGACGGAGAGGAGATGTTGCCTTGGCGTACATGTCTAACCCTAGAAGGAAATATGGCCCGGGCTGTGATGAGATTTGTATTCCTCCCGTCAGCCTCGACAGTTGCTGTCGGTGACTCGCCGACGGCTCTACGCCCTGGTGAATCAAGGGGTAAATCTCCTTTGTTGCCAAGTTGAATGCTGCGTCGAAATTTTCCGCTGACTTTTCATCCTTGCGATACGGAATGGGAATGCCACGCTCACAGCACCAGCGAGCTGCGATTTCTCCTGCCAGAACCATGGTGTTGGACACCACAGAGCAGCCAGTAGATGTTTCGGTGCCAACTTTGATGTACGGATCCGGTGGAACGGAAATTGCTCCAGCTGATGCTTCGGCTTCCGGTATTGCATCGTTGAAGAATACCTGCACCGACGGCCGAGGGAAAAAATGTGGCCAAGCTCCTTTCCCTAGCCTCTTTTGCTTGAGTGCTTCTGCGAGGCGATATAGAGTTAAAATGTCATCCTTGCTCGATGCACCCAAGTCGTTTGTAGCCATCATGCGCCGTTCAGGAGTTGTTTGGATGACATCAGGGGGAGTTCCAACCTCAAAATTGTAGCCTGTAGGAGATGGCAGCGTCTCCTCGCCACAAAAGTCGGCCACATCTTCGGGGTCCATGTATACAACATCTTCCAGCGTGCTGGCATCAACTCGGTAATCCAGAATGTCACCAGCTTCATTCACCTTTGCGCTAAAAGTTAATGCTGGGCTACCAGATCGAAGCGAATATTGCTTCACCAAACTCTCTGACTTGTAGTCCTTGAGGTCACCATCTCCTACGGTCGATGGCAGCATTGCCTGGAAATGGCCAGGAAGGTAGATATTTTCTGGAATTAGCTCCATAAACCTGCCCAGCTCCGAGTCAGGCTTAATGACCGAAGCAGGGTCGGCAGCATGGACATGGATCCAAAACTCGCCAGCTTGTTCAGTACGTTCCAGAGAAATACCATCGTCAATAACCATCGTGGAGGGTGCATCGATACAGAATATTGGCGATCCAGATCGTAGCTTTCTCGCACCCTCCGCAATATCTGGCCGTATTGACTTCCTCAGGGATTGGGGCACAGGACGGGAAATCCCACCACCTTTGGTAACTGACGTTCCTGGAAGACGTACTCTATACCGAGAAGGAATTTCCCATGGAGCCACAACACCGATCTCTTGAAGAAATGTCCATGCCGTACTTTGGTCCAGTGGTGCACCACTATACAGGTTTAATGACCGAAGAATGAGGGCGCCGTACGAATGGAATCGGGATCCCGCGTCAAACAAGTTGTAACTCGCCCACCACTCGAGGAATTGTATCACGTCTTTGCTAGCCGGTGACCAGTCACTTGCGGGCAAGGTTACGCTCGGTGACGTTTTCAAAATTCCATGTGGCGTCCATTCGCGGGTCTCGCGGCTTTTTGCAACAGCCTCACGGGCTTCCAGAATAAATCTGCCCAGAGGTATCTCTCCTAGGTCAGTGCGGTTGAGCAGGCGTGATTTCTTTGCACTCGAGTCAGTATACGCGCGTACCCAAGCTGCAATATTAGTGATTATCTGCGCATGGTTCTGAGGAAAAATTTCAAATAGGTGGTCACGCCGATGACAGTCAGCTGATGGGCTCAGAGGGCTAAATGCGATGTCGTTTTGGGATAGCGCTGTGTGAACAGCATACAGAGCTGGAGGAGGGAAACCCCGAGATCCTTTCATATTTGCAGGGAGCAGGATATCGGCAATTTCAAACAGACTGAGATACCTGATCTCTCGAGGCCTCGATAAGAGATCGCGAGCTCTATCAAGATTGGTCATGTTTGCCTGATAGACTGATTCCGAAGACCTCCTGAACTGGGTCATCTTATCAATGAGCACAATGCCATCTTCTCTTGATGGCCCTTGATCATTGTCGCGCAACTCATCGAATTCCTCCGGACTGCCATGGCGTGGAATCTTGGCCAACACGGGTTGTAACTCTTGCATCGTCGCAAAGTTGGAAACTGTAAATAGAGCGGAAAATCCCATGCTCGTAACCCATCTCCCATTGGCCGCATAAAAGTGATTTCTGTCGCCAAAGTAGCCAAGATAAATCGCAAATACGGGGACTCGAGAGCCTTGTTGTCTATCAGATTCGTGAGTCAACATGGCGATGAGTGAAGACACCACCCAAGATGGGACCTTACCTCAATTCTACTAGATCTCCAGGGTTCCTTGAGCCAGAGGCTACAGCAGATACCTCCTCGTCCGCCATGCTTCGAGTCGCTAACCGCAGTTGATCAAGTTCACGCGACCCCGTTGACTGCGTTCGGCTGAAGCTGTTGGCGACATTTCCAAAGATGAAAGCATCTGGAGGCATGGCTCTCGGTCCAAGATTTTCGTTTGTTATTGCCCATTGCCGTAGACGTTCACGAATTGGCAATTCTTCGACAAGGTCGTCGATATTACCGTCATTGAAATCGGGCGTCGGCGAATTGGGAATGTTGGACTTCCCATAGGCAGAGGTCGTGGCCGCTGGAGCTTGCGTGGTAGCCCATTTCTACACAGGTGGAATATTTGTAAGCATAATGCAGAATACTGGTTCAATTCAATCTTTGAGGACGAACTCTATCATTTGAGACTGGGTCAGGTACCACTATGCGCGAAGTGAGAAAAGAAAGGGATCCCCTGGGGCTACTAGCACGGCGAGCTAGGCAGTTGCAACATATATATGTCTGCCTCGAGTGCCGTAGCATGGCGCTTACTGGTCGCCTTGGATGAGTTCTAATGAGATACCGAGCTTCTGCATCTGTCGCGTCCTTTGACGCTTGAAGCTCAAACCAAGATTTTTGATGACACGCCATCACGTGACCCCCCACATGGCTTGGGTCGCACTTACTCCACGCCAGGGGGATCTGCCGACGTGTCAACATTTTGTTTGCTGCCTACCTCGAAGCATCATCAAGCTACTACACAAAAGTCCAAAGTAGTCGGTGGACGGGTCTGTTTCAATTGACGATTGACGATTGACGATTGAGTTTATGACAATAACATAGCAACACCTATTGGCGATTTCTCTGGTTCTCTTCAAATCCTTTCATCTACCGCATCGGTTCGTCCCACCTGAACAAGTGCACTTCCCGCATTCCGATTCAGCTCCACAACATGAATAAGCTCAGACATCATATTGCAAGCAACTTGATGCCAAGCCATCCGAACGACCTCCTGACAGAGGGCGACAGGAAAGCGGATCAGTGTCAATTGTCCATGTTGATCAATGCACACCAAACAAAGGACGATCTTCAACCACTCCGTCCTCCGTAACAAGCAGAACATCCAGTATTATGGATCGGCGAAACAGGCACCCTGGCCGATCGATGAATCGATCCAACAGCATCCCAATGGATGAAGCGTCGCCTTTTTACGATAACTAGCTCGGACCAAGGAGTTGCAGTGCAATCTAGTTAGTCCACGGAAGACACGGCAGAACTCGGTGAACCGCCACTTGCCCACTGCTGCCAGTGGCAAATGATTTGGCATGGCAGGAGGTAATTAGCCGGTAAGGAGACTGTGCAACCTTGCTGGTGACCGATCTCGACCGACGGTTGGAGTGGTACTAAGCCATGAGTAAGGAAGACAGTGCAATCCAACAACCCCGAAGCAAAAGGAGAGAGTCGGGAATACTCTGTGGATATGACAGGGCAGTACTCCGTAAACTGGTCGATGGAACCGTACTGGCATCACTTCATTCTGCCAGCTGCGCCTCCAGAGGACCCGTCGATGGACCAAAAAAAAAAGGGACAACAATGCCAAGTCAAAAATGCGACAAGGTCTCAAATGGCCTAAGCAACCAGAGCTTGAGGAACGAAGTACCGGCCGAGAGACCAAGCTCCGTTCTCCGTCCATTCCCACCAATCCACTCAAATGTGGCGGGTAAGAAACCACACACAGCACCTTGAAAGATCAAACTTGCATGACATGCTAGGTTGAGAAAATTCAATCAACATTGAAAAAAAGAACGATCCAAGATTGAGCTTGACCAGAGGATTGCTGGAGAAAGTACACGCCACAAACCAAGCTGGACTCCACAGAGACCAAATACGGGTTGGCTTGAGAATGGTGGTGTGGTCTGGTTGGTGTCTTGGACAGGAGGATGGATGCGGTCGCATGCAGGAACAATCTCAATCCACACGGGCCGCAGCCAAAAGGGGCGAAGGATCGTCAACAGACAATGGCGCTTACACGAAGAACAGCGGACTCTTGAGTCTGAGTGGTTGACTTGGCTGGTGCGTCAGTGCTCATTTCACAAAAACACGCCTGCCGAATGACAATTACATTCACCATCAAAAACCAAATCAAAACATCAAGCGCGAAGCTACAAACGAAGTGAAAGGCCTCATCTCCGTACAGGGTTACGTTGGCCATTCACATAGGCAAAAGGCGCTTCCCCTATACACTGGAATTGGCGCCAAGTTGCAAGGCGATATTGCACTCGCAAGTGACTCCATCTCATTTCACTAAAAGGATGGCTAGAGTTGTGCCCACAGCGAAGAGCCAAATGGCCACTCATTTCCCAGACCTGAAAATAACCCCGGCGACAGTCCCTGGTCCACGTTGGATTCGACGTGGCTCTGAAGGTCCAAAGCCATCCCCAAAGGGCTGGTGACCGCCCCTTTGACGGGCCAAGTGGACGGTGGAAATTAACTGCACCTTGGAATCTCCACCCTCTCCTATTTTGGCTGGCGGCCCTTGGGCTAGCTTGGGTGCTGGCCAAGGTACGTGAGCCTGTGTGCCCAGTTGCGCAGAAAGCCGCAGATGACAGATGGAGCCAACGGTGAGGGCGGTGGCTTGCATTGCTTCCACACCCCTTGTCTCTGGTTCCCTGTGGTACCTGACTAGTCGCCGAGGCGTTGCGGCGACTTTCTGTACCTGATTGTGGGCATGGGCATGGACGGTTATTGTTCCTTGCGGGTGGGCATTTGCGAGAGAATCCAGGAACAAACCCAACGCCAGGACTAATAACGAACGAACGACCGACCGAACGAATATGACCCCCAGGCCGAAGTGGATGGTCGACGACTGCATCTACCCATGCCCTGTTCCAAGGGCACCCATGTTGCCACAGACACACAGGCCAGTCTGACTGGACCTGCATGGCCGCCAAAATCACTATCATAATAATAACCACGTCCCCGGCTGCAGCTGGGTTCGGTTCCTCTCTTTCTCCCTCCCTCCTCACGCACCCACCGCTAATGTCGAGGTCGTAACAAGAAAAGGCTTCCACAGCTTCTTTCGTCCTTTCGTTCATTTCCATTCACCAACTTACCGCTTCACTCCTTTAGCGGGCATTCTTTTCCTAACGACTCGAGATTTCGGACCAAGATCAAACTCACTTTATATTTCGCGATGAAGGGATTTGTTGCCGTCGCCCTGGCGGCGCTGGCCAGCGGCGTCTCTGCTGCCCACCACCGCCATGCCCACGAGCACCTTTTCAAGAAGGGTCTGAATGAGACCGGCGAGATGTGCACTCCTGGCTGCACTACCATCTGGAAGACAATCACTGGCGAGCCTACTCGTACGTAGCAACGTTCCCATCGACAGCGACTTACACAGTGGTGTCTCGTCGAGCCCCCCTTCGAGAAGGCAGGATTCCAGTCGACCAAAATTTGCTAACGAGATGAATAGTCATTGTTCACGCCACCAAGACCCAGACCGAGACGGTTACTTGCACCGAGTCCTCTACTCCGGCTCCTCCTCCTCCTCCCCCGACGACCAAGGCTCCTCCTGCCACTACCGAGATCGTTGTGGTGCCTACTCCCGTTGTCCACACCTGCCCAACTCCTGGCACCTACACCTTCCCGGCGACTACCGTCACAGTCACGCAGACCACCACTGTTTGCGATGCCACTTCGACCAAGGTTCCCTCGGGCACTCACACCATTGGTGGCGTGACGACTGTTGTCGTGACTGCTACCACTGTCACTTGCCCGGTCGCTACCGTTCACACCAGCGGCACCGTCACCACCAGCACCATTGTCCAGACCACCTACGTCTGCCCCAGCGCTGGTACTTACACCATTGCTCCCATCACCACCACGGTCAGCGAGGAGACCGTCATCGTCTATCCTACTCCTGCCACCTATAAGCCCGGCACGTACACTGCTCCCGAGCAGGTCGTCACCGTCACCAAGACCGGCTACGTTACCATTTGCCCTCTCACCAGCAAGGGTCTCCCAACCTCCACCCCGGCTCCGGCTCCCGCCCCGGTGAAGACCCAGGCTCCTCCCCCTCCCCCTCCCGTCAAGACTCCCGAGGCTCCCAAGAAGTCCCCCCCTACTGGCGGCCTGAAGAGCTCTAATGACCACATGGGCATCACCTACACTCCTTATGTCGGCAGCAATGGCCAGTGCAAGAGTGCCAGCCAGGTTGATGTTGATATTGCCTCCATCAAGCAGGCTGGCTTCATCAACGTCCGAGTCTACTCTACTGACTGCAACACTCTCAAGAATGTCGGAGATGCCTGCAAGAAGCACGGCCTGAAGATGATTATCGGTGTCTTCGTCAAGGGCTCTGGCTGCTCCATCAACACTCCCGATATCAAGGAGCAGGTCGACGAACTCGCTGCATGGAACCACTGGGATCTCGTCGAGCTTCTCGTCATCGGTAACGAGGCCATTATGAACAACTACTGCTCTGCCCAGCAGCTCAAGGACCTCGTTGTTGCTGTCAAGAGCAAGTGCTCCGGTAAATACTCTGGTCTCGTCACCATTTCCGAGACTCTCAACATCTGGCAGCGCAAGGACGTGTCCTCGACTCTTTGCTCTGTCATCGACCTTACTGGTGCCAATATCCACCCCTTCTTCAACACTGGAATCGCTCCTAGCCAGGCCGGAAACTTTGTTCAGGGCCAGATGGACATTCTCGAGAAGATTTGCGGCAAGAAGGTCATCACCCTTGAGACTGGCTGGCCCGTGACGGGTATCACCAACGGCCTGGCTATTCCTGGTCTCAGCGAGCAGTCCATTGCCGTCAAGTCGATCCGACAGAAGTGCGGCGACTCAGTCGTCTTCTTCTCTTTCGAGAACGACTACTGGAAGGCCGCCGGCCCCTTGGGTTGTGAGCAGGGCTGGGGTCTGGGTGCCTCTTTCGGCATCAAGATTTCATTGTAAAGGAAAATGAGATGACTACGGGTCCACTTAGTTTGGTTGTCTCGAATGTCCCATGGGCGAGACTGCTTCGCTGAAGCTCTCGCTAAATGTATATGAACGAAACAGTGAAAAGAGCTCAACTCGATCCGGATCATGCAAGGGACTACTTCACCAGAGGCGAGCGATAAGCGCCACCATTTTTCTTTATCATCCATGGGACGCATAAATGGGTGGGATGTGAAGGTAAAGGGTCTTGCTGATTGTACGTTTTGGGCCTTTTTATCTTTCTATTTCCTCATTCCTCATTTGGCAAAGCTTTTCTTCTCTAGGTTTGATGGGAGTCTTTGGTGTTTATTTCTTGTGACAAGCAAAATATATTTGGATCTTTCTTTGTACATTTAGCATCTGATTCATAATGGTGTAATTTATTAAGTCTACTTGGGACGAGCTTCATTGAAGTTGAGTTTCTTCATTCGTTGTCAACTGTCTGTTTGTACTCTGTGAGGATGGTGTAATTTCCCTCCAACTACCCCGGTGCCTCAGGTGGTATCCAATTTCCACTAGTTCATGAGCCAAGATTGCCCCGTTCATCCCCCGTCATTTTCAACTGCCGACACCAATTGGTCCAATGTTCAGTGTACAGTATCTGACTCGACTAGTCAGCCCAGCCCAAATTGTTCTCTTGGCTCCAAAATTGGCGCCTAATTCCGACCTTGGCATTTTTGACCGCCGCTGGCGCTGGGAGGGAAACAAAACTATCCGTGTCTGAAACGTGCTGTGCGTGGGTTCGCTGGGTGGTCGGGGCGTAGGTGTGTCTGCGCGGTATGTGTTGGCTTGGCGTGATGTGTAAGTTTTTGTGTTTTTTGCGTGTGGGTAAGTGATGTGCTATATTGGGCGTTGGTGTTGGGTATGTGAGCTGGCTAGGTTGTTAGGTTGGTTTTTGGGTTGTGGATATGCTGTGCTGGTCGAGTTGGATGTGAGTTTGCTTGATGATGGCGAGTTTGGTGTGGAGGTGAGCATGTTTTCAAGCTGGACTGGGGGCTTTCTTATAGATGTGTGTGGGAATATTGGTGCAGTGCGTATGGACCCGAGTGTGGTCGTGATTTCTGACTTGTATGTTGAAGAGTGTGGCTACTTGTGGTATCACCTTATGTAGGCTGTCGCCGTGGTTGGGCTGGTACCAGGTTTCTACACTTATGATTCAAGTACTGTGAGCTTACTACTTGATTGTTTGAGGATCATCTCATCAGGTTCTAGTTCGTAGGATGCCACGATGGATATCTAGAATGTCTGATAGTTGAAGGGCATACCGCCTTGTGTGCGTGAGTTGGAGTATGTGCTATGGCGTACACCGGGTCGTGCATGAGGCGACTGACGGATACACCAGACTGTTCAGATGCTTTCACATAAAAGTATGGAGTATCTACTTGAAGATCTGAACCTCGAACCGCGTGCTCGTTAACACACTGAAAGAATGCTTGGCGTCTAACGTCGAGTCACTACACCACAATTTCTATACCCATTACAAACAACAGATACAAGTACCTCCATTCTCATCCAAGTTCCTCAGTAAGCTCACAACCACTTCTCATCATCACCCTATCTACCAAGCCACACCCCAAATCCCAACCAGCAAACTCATCCACCAGCCTCACAACTACAACAAACTCACCCATCGCACACACACGTGCTCAAACACGCGGTGTAACCCCCAAACAATCACCATCCAAAAAGCACAGTCCTTCACCGCCAAATCACTCACGTGACTCTCGATGTGATTGTCTCACTCCCATGTTTTGAGAGGACCAAAAAAAATAAAAAGATCAAAAAATCTGAAATGTCTCACGCTGCCCTGCCCTGGTTGAAGGGCGGTACTGCTGTACTTGTGCTCCGTGTGTATGGCGGGATGTAAGACAGGATGAGACTTCCGATTGCGACAGGGTGAAGGGTGAGTCAATCCGCAGGGGTGTGGGTAAAAGTGATCGAAAATGAAGTGTTACTAGATTGACACTGCTCTTGGAGGTGACTGGTTTTGCTGGCACGGCACATAATAAATACCCAGATGATGAAGGAATGAATGTAACAGTCACTGACGCAATGTACTTAGGTATGTTGCAATCGTGGTGGGAGACCGTGACAGCTGCAACTATCCAATGCGATATCATTGAAACGTATATGTATTCCACTCCCTGTCTTCCGTGCAAATGCAGTACCCGTATACCAAATCACCGGCTGATCTATTCGTGCTGATGTCGGCTCAACCGTCCCGAAGAAAAGAACAGCCCATCCAAAAAGACAAAAAACATGTTCCACCCAGCCCGTGACATCAAGGGATGTACGGAGTAAATAAGTATCAGATGCCACCATGTCCCCTCGAGGAGCAACCAAGTGTGGCAAGCACGCCACGTTCAGATACTAAAACAAACACAAGAAGTCTGCTGTATGTCCCAGTGCTAAAATATTAAACCGCCAAAAGAAAGATGTTGCCCCGTCGCCATGTTTTCAATCTAAGACCATGTGCTTTTCCCTCGTAATAAACCAACAAGACAGAAAGTGAAGCAGCGCCGTCTGTTTTCGGCTGCCAAGGTGTACACGCATATACATTTTATGTACGTGTACATGTACACCGCGTACGCATGTTTTGGGCCAATCCGCCCAGCACTATGCGTCCCAATGTCGCAGCGGGGCAGATTATGACGCCTGCTTGAATTATTTATTGTAAAACGCAAATCATCCAAAGGGAATATGTTTATGCAAAAAGATCGCAAAAGTTCGGATAGGGATGGGTATAAAGTAATAAGTAGGAAGAAGACAAGACGTATGAGACGTAGAAAACCTGCAACTAGGTTACGCTGCTAACTCGAACCTTGAATTCGAATCGCTTTTGCGTACATTGTGTCGAGGATGGGTGGGTGGTATGATGCGTAGATTATGCTCGATTTTGGTCAAGTATGTATAGCCGTGGCGTCGTAATATTGAATGAAGACCGCACTCGTTGGTCCTAGAATGGCTCCAGCGTTTTGTCATAAAAAGCCGATCTACGGCTGCGAGCCCATTTGTCCTCAAATTGTGCTTCGTCATCTTCCGCCAGATATCGATATCGTGGCAATCGGTGGTGCTCCAGATTCTCGAGCAACGGCTCCGGCCGACGCCCGCAACGTTCCAACTGCAGCAGACCACCGCGGTGCTTATCGCAGCATAAAATATTGATATCTTGCCCGTCATTTGCAAATGCGATCCCGCCAATCTCGCCAAAAACGTCAATTGTCTGCTTCGAGGCAAATGTTTGGGCATCGATGAAATTGATGTAATCCGCTTCCTCGGCGGCGACTAAGATCGGTTTGCCACTGCCCAGGGGTGAAAATCGTAACCCTCGCACACTTGCCATCTCTGATCGGATGGTACACAACGGCGTGCTAATACCACTTGAGTTGCACCATCGCCGTGCATCCCATATCTTGACGCCACGATCCTGGAAGCCGGTTGCTACCGTCCTCCCATCTTCAGACCAATCGCAGGCGAAGCCGTAATCCCGATGTCCGGCAAGCTTTTGTAACACCTCCCCAGTGTCTGCATTTGTAATGAGGGCCTCGGAACTGTCACCTACAAGCACGCGAAGGCGGTGATCCGGTGATAATGCTGAGCAGTTGAGAGCAAATGGATACATCGACTCTGAAATAAAGTGCTCCGTACCAATGTCCATGACTCGAAATCCACAATCGTTACTGGCGATGGCTGCCACAGGGCCGCAGGAACGTCGCGGCCGGTAAATCTTTATGTGGTTGGTGATGCCGCTAAAGTCTGATGTTATTTGACCTTCGGTGAACCTTGTCTTGTCGTCACAATCTAGGGATTTAAGATAATAATCGCCGCCAAAAGTTCCACCCATCAATACACCACAAGCAGCATCCAAGCTTGACAATGCGGCGCCCATTGTGGGAAAGTCTCGAATGCTCATGATGACGTCGGTTGTGCGTGAAATTGTGTTGGTCCTATTCACACCCACAGGGCTGGGATAATACGCGTGTGTTCTTGAAGGGCAGGCCAAGACATTCCGGAGCTGGAAGTGCGCTAGGTGAACGTCTTGTCGAATATTCATTCTTCTGAAGCGGAAGAAGCTGTCAGATGAAGGAATAGACTCATCATCCATGTGCGGCTAGACATAATAAAATTGTTAGCAACAGCACAGTAGACAGTCGGGTTTGTCGCCGGCATTCGCCGGCATTCATGACTTTGTACATACCGTCAAAACGTCGGATCCTTGATGATTGACGTAGTTTTTGTAGGTGCGATAGCGTGTTGCTCTCGCGTTGCTCCGGGTGGTCTCCATTGTCGTCCAGTTCAAGCCTTGCATATCACAGTCATCGCCATCAAGATCTGAATAATTGACCTCCTTCACCGGTGCGTGGGCTTGTTTGATTACTTTGTGGAGATGCGGTGGACGACATCGAGGGCTGTCAGGAAAGCTGCCCTGATAAGCCCAGGTGCGGAGGAAATCAAGTAGACCAAGATTTTCGGCTCCGGGAATACTTGGATTGGGGTTGCTGAGTTGGACAGGCGGTAACGCATTCGTGGCATCGTCCAATTCTGTCATGTCCACGTCTAGTACGGGAACAATGCCATGAGGGCCATTTGCGCCAGCCCATGCCTGGGAAGGAAATTCAGTCCCCATGATATATGCAGCCCCGTAAAGGGTATGCAGGTGTACAGGAAAGTTTGGCGGGCCGTTGAAGTTGAGATAGGGATCGAAAGGTTGGGTCGGAACAGGGTCATCGTTGTCCGAGTGGTGGGCGGCAAGGTCAAGATCACCGTCGAAGTCGTACTCGTGGTCGCTGCCTTCGCCTTGGCCGTAGTCGACACCAGCACTAACGATATCTGGGACGGTATGGTCTTCGATATTGGTCGCAGACGTAACTTGACTGAGGGAGACGCCGCCTTCGGTATCGCTCATGTCCTCATCGCTGTCTTCGCCGTAATGCTCTGAGGTTGGCGACCGGTGCGACTGGTGGGGGTTATAGGCAGGAATATGGTAGGAAGAGAGGCTCGCTTCAAAGTTGTATGATGTAATGATTTGGTTGTCCGGTCGGGCAGCTGTCATGACCGTGCTCGGGTCAGCGGTTAGCTGTCGAGTATGTGTCAAAATGCCGCAAGTGTCAATGCCGTCGTCTTCGTGGCCGTCGTCGGTAATGGGAGAAGCAACTCCAGCGCAGTTCCCGGAATGTTGAGAACCTTCTTCATCCTGCGGCGACCAGTCCGACTCGCTGCGAGACTGTTCCGTTGACGGACAGGACAAGCGCATGGCGGCGCTACTGACTGACAGGGGCGCTACCCAAGAGTATTTAAATTGCCTGTTAGCCGGAAGAACGCGAGAGATCCGCCTTCTGCGTTCCAGCTAGGCTCGGGTAGGTCTGATGTATCACAACCAGGGCTTGCTTTTGCGACAGCTCTTTCTTGGGGGGTTCGGTCGAAATTTGTCACTAATAACTCGTGTCGCCCTCTCTTGACCGTTTTCTAATTCGGGGGACGCCTACCCTTGCCAATTTAGCAGTCAGGTCGTCGGTTGGGGGATATATTTTTCTTTTCCTTTTTTTTTTGCTTTTGCGACCGACGGCGCGCGGTGGTGCTGGCGAATAGATAAGTTGTATTTCTTTTTCCGGCGCTGCGGGCTGAGGCGACGATCTTGTTCAGGGAGGGGCAGCGCTGCACAAGGAATGCCAAATGTGTTGACGATGGTGGATGAGATGGCGCCTATCTTCTGCCAGACGATATGCCGTTCAATTCTAACGGTATATCATGTATAGCATGAATCCAGAACTAGGAGAAGTGCCCCGAGGCTAATCGAGACTTGGGAAGCAGCCGTGTGACGTCGAAGGGGGGGTCAAGAAGTAAGCCTTTAGAGATACCTCATGTAACACTGCCCTCTTATTGGGACATAAGAAGAGCACATTCTTTGCCAGGCTGTCACAAGCAGCATCTGATGTTTTATGAAAGCCAAAGAGGAAACAGACTGAAGTGTTGTAGCGGCGAGATGCAAGATAATGGCCAGAAGACAGAATTGGCCATCAAAGGAGGCTCTCATTCAATGTTGAAATTGTTAAAGGAGAAAATAGAGTCGAAAGGTTGAGAGCCAGGTGAACTGAGGCACTGGGCTTGTAGTACAAGGCAAAGGTCTGGTGGCTCGCAAGCACTCTGTAGCTTGCAGCTGACTGATGATCTTTGGATTCTGATTCCGAATCCGACAAGACTCCTCAAGGCTTGGAGGTCACTCCAGCGAGCGCCCTGATCAAGAGCGGTAAATTCGTGCGCACAGCACCGTATTGATGGAGTCTCGAATTTTAGAGGGCCGTCACGGATATTTTTCCCGTAATCTGCCGGCACCAAGCCAGTCGAAGGTCAAAGAGTTGCACTAGTGGTGATCGATGGCAGCCCGAATTGCCGCCCCAAACAAAGTGTTCAGGGTTCAGGGTTCGAATTTGTGAATGGATCAAAAGGCCAGATGAACGACGAGGACCTTGCACAGATTCTGAAAAGCCTGTCCTGGCTGGAGGCGTTTTTTTTTGTGATAGTAATGATAATATGGATTGGCTGCTTGCTTGGGTATGCTGCAACCTGGAGACTCAAGTAGCCACACAGCTCAGAGTGACGACAATAACGGTTTGCCAGTGGCGGTTTTAAGTACAGTTGAGAAGACTTTTGCCGACTGTCCAGGTTCCGCTGACACCATAGGATCAACCGCCGAGCAATTGTCATGAACAAGAGCAGATCGGACGGATGGACTTTTGCGCAGTTCCCAAGGATCACACCGGGTCTTGACTCTTGGAGAGTGGATATGGGATGGAATGGAATGGTTGGGGCCACGCCAGGATGAACCAGGATGCTGACAACCTTGAAGTTTGCCAGGTTCGCCGGTGGTGTGGCCTTTTTGTCGGGCGTGCCAAAGTCAGTAGAAGCAGTTCCTGCCACAGCCGCCCAGTCGGTACTGAGTTGAAGGATGTTGGAGGATGGTGATAGCTCAAATCTTGTCGGCCACTCTCATGTTTGTGACTGGCTTGGCTGACCCGACAAGACTGGTGTGTGTGGTCCATTGTCTACCATGGCACCCGGTCTGCTCAAGGTCTGGTGCAAGTGGTGGTCGGGATGGATGGATGGATGGATTGACTCCATTTGATGTCCATGTCGGCTGAGCTCGCTGTATGTGCTGTATGTACTGTATCTGTTCCGCTCCATACATACCTTACTTCTGTATGCCGTCCTCCATACTCCGTTCCAAGTCTGGTCTGGGCTGGTCTGTTGACTGATTGATGCGCATCTCATCATCGAGCCCATGCTTTGCTGACGTTGTACCAGCACAGATGGCCGAGTGCAGGGAAGAGACTCGGCGACTGCTCTGGGGCACCGGCGTTCATGTTGGCAGCTTCCGAGTTCAAATGTTGCATCGACTGATGTCTGGTTTCAAAGTTGATGGTTTACTCTGTCAAGCAAGTACATTCTCGGGGTCTGATTCAACGTTTGCACTTTTTGGTACGTACTCGACGCCGGCAATAGCACTCAAACCGAAGTACACCGCAACTACTTGAGGTACTCTTCTACTTCTACTTCTACTTCTACCCCAAGTCTACTTTACTCTGTACTGCACTGTACTGCCCTGAGTTGCTTTGGGATCCAATTTGATGGAGCCATCAAAATCAGACTCGCACCTGCCTCACAGCAGTTAACGCATACATGGTCCTGCAGGCTTGACCTGCCGCCTGCCACCTGCCACCTGCCAACTGCCACCTGCCAACTGCCAACCGCCAGCCGCCAGCCGTTTTTGCCAGGGTCCAGATGTCTGGTCATCCGGAACATCAAGTATTCTCAAGATATCCTGTCTTCTGTTCTTTTCTTTACAACATCTCAAACAATCCTCCACGTTTGGTCCATTCATGATGCGCCAACTTCTCAGCCTGACCATTCCGAGTCTAGTTCCTTACGTCACTCTTCTCTTGGGCACGTACACCTGTCAGCTGGTCAATTCGCTGCCCAAAAATCACTCATTACTCTCTGCATTGTCATGATGGCTTCTTTCAGATGCATCAGATTCATCTCCTTGGATAATATACCCTTTCCCCATAAAACAGTATGCTAGCAGGGGTGGGAGTAAACAGGGAAGCATCTTGCCTGTACTGCATTGGACGAAGCCGCAGGCAGACCACGCCAGTCATGGGCTCATATCGTCGAGTCCAAACGAGAATCAGCGATGTCGAGATTATGCAGCCACAGCTCAAATGACTGAACCTCCATGATACCTGGGTACAACTTCTTGAAGTTTGCATTAGCACATACGTACTTCGAACATCTCCCCAAATGTGCTGTACGAAGACTTTTCTGCTATTTGTACGGATATGCGGTGTTGCACCGATACTTGCTCCGTATTATTACCGCTCGTCAGAGTTTCGGTCTGTCACACAGAGGCGGTGCGAGTACGGAGTATATTGGGTGGTATGACAGCTGCCTCCTTTTGCAAAACCCCAGTTCATCGCATTGCTCATCAACGCTCCAACTGCGGCGAGGGCCGAACAAACAGCCGACTTCGCGGCTATTGGGTGCAATGGCCACGCCCTGGTGCTACATCTTTGTCTGAAACTTTTTGGCCGAGATACCTCAAGTGGCCTATGATCGATAAGCAACTTCTCGTTGCCGCAAGTATTGGCCCGAACACTGATCATACCTGGCGCATGATATTGCTGCAAGTGATATCGCAGATTGGTCAGAGCTTGGAAGGGCAAGTCAAACAATCGTGTTCCCCCAGAACACATGCTGCACGGCCAACGGAAGACTCCATGTCTTTTTCAAGCACACGCATGATCCCTCGCCAGCTCCTGAAGTCAAGACAACACCACGGATCCGCAATGCCCCAGAGTGCATTTTCAAAGCAATCCTGGAGCCTCATGCCGCCACGAATTTGGCAAACAGTCTGTTAGCGGGGTCTGTGCTCCGTATTTTGTGATAAGTGATCTATTGCTTTAAATCCCAGTCAACGACTTCTGTAAGCCCCATGCAGTCGTCCCCTCGTTTCACGCCTCGCGGGCCGTTTGCCAGGGCCTGATATCTTGCTAACACTCTCCACTCTGTTCTGCCGGCTCCATTCGACAGCTCATTCGCCTCTGGATGTCTCGCCCCAGACATCACCTCCGATATCTCATTGTGGATCTCTCTGTTGGCAGCATTCGAGGACTTTGTGAGACACGAAGACTTGAAAGGGGCACTTGTCCTCGATTTGGGAGGCGACTGGACCGATATGTGGCTGAACAAGCGTTCCACTTGTGTCACCGACATTGCGATGCCACAGTTACTTTTATAAGATGCCCACCGTGAGGCTGCCATCCCCTTTGAACTTTCCCATCTTGCCCCTTCAGTGGTTGGCATCAATGCGTCTCTGTGGGAGGGCTCAGTTCCACACCGGTGAGCTGCCCCCTGTCAGTACACCCGCCTTTGAACGTTCAATCCCTGACTGCTTGTTTGCAGTCAACGTATTTCCGTGTCGGCGTATTTGTACTTGGCCGACCGCAGATGTCTGCCAACCTCCGAATGTCAGCGACCTTTCTTGCGATTTGTGAGGCCGCAGGTTTGCCGAAGGCCCCCAAGAAGAGAAGGAATTGCAAGACGCTGCTTCTCATGTCCGTCTCAAATGGTGCCATGGTGCGATAACTTGGTCCGCAGGGTCCTTGTTCTTGCGACTGGCTGCCTGATGCATGGCTTCCAGAAACGCTAGGACCAATTTCGGAGCACAGAAAAGAAAAAGGCTCTGTCAGCTTTCGATGGAGATGGGCGTCAGTATCTCAGCTGGTGACACTGCACTTGCCGCTCTCACAATGCCAAGCTACACCACAGATTCGAGCAAAGCTTCTCCGTTCAGATAGTACCGGATAACTTGCTGGAGAGGCTGAACATATCATAGCAGTGCGTCCGACTTGGTCCCACCATTGGGGGCTCACGTTCAGTGGTCTGGTCCCATTGAGAGTCGTTTCATTCCCAATATTGAGTACTCTGCACAAGCCTCCGGAGTAAATGCCGGGGTGAAAGCAGTCACTTGGTCTGCTCCATGTCTGCTCCAGCCGATTCTGGAATCCAACCTCGTGGACAGACAGCATGGTCCGACCCCGCCCTTGAGGCCGTCCGCATATGTGACACATCACGCTTTGGGTTATGGGGTGCGAGGGTGGACGCCCCTCGGCGGGCCGCTTGGCCTCTACCTGTCGACTTGCATATCTTTTCCATGATAGAGTTGAAACGTGAAAATAGCCACACTGACCTGTGAGCTCGAGGCGGCCGTAATGGACTCCCCTTACTTGCTATACGAACTGCGTGGAGCCTGCATTTTTCAACTGGGAGTGCTTCTCTTGTAGGGCACATCATTTTTTGCAAGTCCTATCAGCAAACACATTTCTTACAAGAACATTGCTCACGTGGACCGGGCATAACGCTGTATCATCTTGGCTCTGCATCTTCGGATTCCTCAGGGACTGAAACCTGTCTTGTGAAATATTCCAACTTCCACCCCAATCGAAGTGTTACATCTTTCCCGCCCTATTTCACCCCGTTTCGGATGGCCCCCGACTGGGCCGGCAACCCTGGAATCCAACGGCTTTTTTCCTCTTACAGAAACTATCTACTCAACCCCTGTGTCACTTGATGGCGCATCACACCACTAGGTCGGTTGCAGTTCAAAGCCCGCCTTACGTTAGTCAACCTCTGATCAAGTTTGCTGATTCCTTAGTATGTATGTGTCATTTTACCAACTTGCATTCGTGACTCCCTGGAAAGCGGGAGGTTCCGCACAACACCCCACACTATGATCACTATGGTGTTGTTTGTCACCTTGTGGTTCGTCTGGCTACTCGGGATGACCCGATACCTAGGTACGGAGTAGATGAAGCCAAGTTATCTCGGTCCGGTGCAGCATTGTGTGCACCAATCAGCAACGGGCAGATGGGAAAATAAGATGGCGAAGCAACTGACTGCAACGGGTTGCCAGCTTCTCACTTCAAATCAGCTGGTGAAGTGCATCTCCGCAAAATCAGCCGGACTGCTACTCCGCACTTTTGTATCTTGATCCCGGAGTTGGTTTTGTATTTCTTATTACTGACTTGTGTAGGAATCAATCGTGTGATGGGAACCTGAGCTGTAAGCTGACCTCAGGAGGCTCGACATGTCCAATCCCACCAAGAACCGGTCTTGCATCAAAGCCAGATGGACTTACCACCCAATATGACAACTCGCCTCAATCTAGCACGAGTCGTATTCAGCATTTCAGTAACCGTTCGCTTGCCTCGGCAGGAACATCCCTGAACGCACAGAGACTAACCGGACGAGTGACATCGATAATCAACAGTTTAGCAAACGTGACGACTGGTCTTCCCCGTCAGACAGCAAATAATCAAAACAGAGTGAAACTGTGCTCAGCATCTTCAGCACAATTGGCACATAAACCCATCAGCAGCATCAGATGTACTGAGTACATTTCTCTCCTAATCCCGCAAAATGCAACCCTAGCTTGCAATACCAAATGCCACATACACCAAAACATTCCTGACACTACAAGCACGGTATAAAGGTGACAGCTCGCTCACGGCTTCCCGATAATAAGACACGTTTCCTCTCTCCTCCGCAAACAGCCATCAAAACCCACTGAGAGCTGTGCCACTGAACAAAGAGCAATGCGTAACGGTACAAAGTCGGACAAGGTGCTCCGTACGGGGTGCTCCGTAACAAATTCTAGAAAATACCGGCGACTTTGAGCGTTGGTCTGACACCATGTGCAACATACAAAGGAATTCGCCGTAATCATCCCGTCACATACGCGTAATATTGACAGGCTTGGCGAATCCCTGTCATTAACGACTTGACATTTTTGCAAAGCCCCGTTTCAAACCACGGACCTCATGTACAAGTGGCATGATGTCAATTACAAATGCCTCTGCGTTATAACAAGAAACTCCGATGACACTCCCGGGAAGACAAACAAGTGTTCAAGAAACAACTCATAAGCGGAGCAGTCATATTCGCCCCCTTCGAATTCTCTTTTCTCCGCTACTAGATACATGCCCTCCATCTGCCACGCACATGTAGGCTCCACCTGTGCCATTTTGCGCCCGCTGTCTGATGCTCTGGACGCTCACATAGAGGGTTGAGGCTGGAGACGCTATGGCAAAGTTGCCTCGCAGGAGGGGGAAACTAGAGTAAAACAACAACTAGCCCTGCTGCAGGTAATAGTGTCCCGTTTCCAAACCTGTCATATATCATCCTTGCAGTTGGCACTGACGACTGGGTACTAGTATGCCTGCCACACAACAGCGACATCCCATATGCACCAGAATGGGCTTTCCTCGGATCATGCTGTCACCGCTTCATCACCACGTTGAAATACCTGGGAGGTATCTTGCCGCTCCTACCCTAGGGGAACAAAAAAATGAAAAAAAGTCAAAGGACAAAGGACGATGAGGGAAAACAAGTGGCATCCATATTTTCTTCATTTCTAGAATTTGTTGATGAGTCGTCTCTCATCTTTGAGCTTGACCATGTGGTCTAGGGCTTCTTGCAGGGGAATAAGCTCGCCCTTGGCTTGGGTGGCCTGGTCATCGCGGTTACGGATGTTGACGGTACGTGACTTTGCTTCCTCGGCTCCAACGACTGTAGACACGAGAGTAAAGAGAAAATTATTAGCACGTGCTAGCTTTTGAATAGGAGGGAGGGTGTAGGATGTAAGAGTTCGGAAGGTGTTTGTTTTGTCCAAAGACATGGCAAGCCAGGGTATCTTCTTATCCTTCCAAGAACAGACGCGCATGTCTGTCATACTCATCTCGCCATGGGCACTAACCCGGCGGAGGATTCCGACAACTGACAACTGTACAGAGGAGCAATGCATTAAGTCAAGAGACTGATTCAAGACTTACCAAAAATGAAGTTGTACTGGTCCAGCTGACCCGTGCGGATCTTCTTCTGGAAAGTGTTGCTGCTGAGATCGACATCGGCGAACAGGCCCTTGTCGTGACAGGACTGCTGAACCTCCTTGGCGTAGTCGTTGACTGCAGGCATGACAGGCACGACTAACACTTGGCGAGGGCTGAGCCAGAACGGCCACTTGCCTGCAAAATGCTCCGTGAGGATACCAATCATACGCTCAAAACTACCGAGGACGGCTCGGTGGATCATGACTGGTCTGGCATAACCCGCCGGGAGGTCCTCCTCCACGCCAGCGCCGTCGGCAGGTGCCTCGTCCTTGGCTTGGACATATCTGAGCTTGAAACGCTTGGGCAGATTGAAGTCTAGCTGAATCGTGCCGCACTGGTGGTCTCGTCTCAAGGCGTCGTATACGGTGATATCGATCTTGGGGCCGTAGAAAGCACCATCGCCGGGGTTCTCCTCCCACTGGGCACCAATTCTTTGTGTGAAAGAGTCTAGAGCCTGCTTGAGTTTGGATTCGGCCATGTCCCAGACGGCAATATCACCAATATACTTCTCTGGCCGAGTAGAGAGCTTCAACTTGAACTCGAAGCCAAACAGGCCGTACACGCTGTACAAGAAGTCGAAAGCTCCCTCGATTTCCTCTTGAATCTACCCGCAGTCAGTACAAATCATCTCTAGTTTCATTCACCGGTACCAGCTCCTCGACGTACCTGGGCAATGGTGCAGAAAATGTGAGCATCGTCTTGCTGGAAACGGCGCACACGCGTGAGGCCGGACAGAGCACCAGAAAACTCGTTTCGATGAAGAACACCAAAATCGGCCATCCGCCACGGCAAGTCCTTGTACGTGATGTCCGAGTGGGCAAAGATCTTGCAATGGCCAGGACAGTTCATGGGTTTCAACCCAAACTTCTCCTTCTCAACATCAAACGTGAACATGTTCTCCTCGTAGTGGTTCCAGTGGCCAGAGGTCTTCCAGAGATCAGCCTTGTACATGTTTGGGGACATGACCTCCTGGAATCCACGTTTTCTGTACTCTCCCTTCATCAAAGCCATCAGCGACTCGTAGATACGGGTGCCATGCGGCAGCCAGAAGGTAGAACCGGGCGACATCTCGTCCCAAAAGAATAGTTTTTGGTCCTGGCCAATCTTGCGGTGGTTGCGCTTGGCCGCCTCCTCGAGGAATTTCTTGTATTCAGCGAGGGAGTTCTTATCGGGGAACGAGATGCCAGCAATTCGCTGGACGGACTCGTTTTTGCTATCACCGAGCCAGTAGGCGGCAGAGTTCTACGCTGTGTCTTAGTATGGCATAGCACTTTGGTGTCATTCTGAAATGAAAGCTCACTCTGAGAACTGAAAAGGCCTTGATGTTTCCAGTGTTGGGAACGTGCGGTCCGCGGCACAAATCGATCAAAGGACCACATCTGTAGACGGTAGACTTTGTGCCATCAGGCACACGCTGGCTGATGAAATACTCCTTATACTTGCTGTACTTGAACATTTCGAGCAGTTCATCCTTGGTCATTTCAAGACGCACAAATGGTTGCTTCTCCTTGATGATGGAGTTGGCAATAGTCTCAAGCGCCTTCTTGTCCTCTTCAGCAACAACTTGGCTACCATCAAGTCAGCATATTCACACTCCCAGTACCTCAGGAACCTTCCACTCACCCCTGCATGTTCGCCATGTCATAATAAAAACCAGGAGGATCCTTGGTAGGCGGCCCATTGCAGAGATAGCAACCATACCGTCTCTCACAAGCTTCTCCCAAAATATGTGCAGAAGAATGCCAGTAAACAGCCTTGCCTATACCAACACATCAGCAATCTCCACCAGTCAACACTCCTGTTATTCTTACCCTCCTCGCTCTCAAAGTCAATCAGCTCAAGCTTGCAGCTCTTCTCAAAAGGTCTCGTGAGATCCCACAGCTCCCCATCAACCTTGGTAATAACCGTACGCTCAAGAAGTGACTTCGATATCCCCTTGGCAATTATAAGAGGCGTGGTCTCCCACGAGGTGCCCTTCTCCTCCTTCCCATTGGGAAGTGTAATTGTAATTTCTTCGCGGGGCTTGGCTATTCCATCCAAATATGTCAGCTTTCTTTCCCAATCGTTCATGCTCGCTCCGTTTTGTTGCTAAGGAGCTTGCCGCACGCACCAGCCAGTTCGGCATCCTGTCTCGCCTTGATCTTGTCGAAGAGATCGAGTCGGTGTTGAATATATTCCGGAAGTTCGGGGAGCTGCGCAACGAATTAGCACGCTGCAATTTTCCAAGTCTGCGATCCAAATTTGTAGAGAACGTACCTCCAGACCGGCATTCTTGCCGCCCTTGGCACCCTTCTCTTTGGGTTGTTTTGCGGGACGGGAGGGCAGACTCTGCGCAGGAGCGCCCTCGGCCGCTTTGGGAGCATCAATTTGTTCAGACGACATGGTTTGAAGAATTGTGATGCTTGGGATTTGTTCGGGGTGTTGTTTTGGAGGGGCAGATAGCTTTAAGTGGGATGAAACTGGAGGTGAAGGTGGGGTTGACTCATGCTGCCAATTGTGCCTGAGTCGAGTCGAGTCAGAGTCACCGACTGCAACACCGATCTATGGCCGCAGACTGTCGGCATGGGCCGCGCTTGTAATAAGAGGCATTGAGTGTGCCTGACAGCGGTTTAATTACACGGGCTGCGTTTTAAATGAGGCAGACTGGGTTAAGTTGCGATTCATTCGCTGTACCGTCATCTAATTATTGCTGACCCGAGTTCGGAGGATATCACAAACACATAATGACACACATCGTGACTACCTAGGTATGTATGCCAAAGACCATAACCATAACACCACAAGTTTACGAAACCACCCAATCAGAAGCACAAAAGTAAATTAAACCAAGCATGCCACATATCGGGTATCATTCGAACCAAAACCATCCCAACGCCAATAATGCAATACACCAACCACCCATCTCACCACATCCCTCAAACCTCAAACCCAAACCTAAATGCCATACCTTGTCACACACTCCTCCCTATGCATCTCCAAACAATCCAACGCGCAAACCCTCGTCCCGCACTTCAAGCATCTCACCCGCCCCCAATACCCACAGACCTCACAAAACACCCTCCTCGGATACGTGTCGTCATAGCTCCCCAGCGCCTCGAGATACGACAACGGCGGACGCGCCAACAACTTGCGCAGTTCACTATCCGACGGCATCTCCGGCACACGCGACACAAGCAGCGCGTCCTTGTCCCCAGCGTGCGGTGCCGGCGGTGTCTTACACGACGGCGGCAACACGGGCGGCAGGTCGGCGTCTGTCATGGCTACGTCGTCGTCGTGTGTGGATTGTCGGGGCGTAGAGGCCGCTGTGTCCTTTTTACCTCCTACGCGTTTACTCGCGTTGGAGGATGGGTGTGCCTCGTGGGCTTGTAGGGCGAGGTAGTCGTCTAGGTGGTTTGCGAAGGTCTTTTGTGATTGCATTACTTTTCGGACGTTGGGTGTGAATTTCGTTTGTGCTTCAAGCTGTTAGTATGGTGTATCGTGTGGCTAGAGAATTTGGTGGGAAGAAAGTGTAAGAGGTCGTACTTCGTCCGCTCTTGGCTGGCAGCGGTATCGTGTTGTCCTTTGAGCCATCCTTTTCCAGCACTTCCACCTCTTTTCGTATCTTGGCCTCTTGCCTAGCCGTCAAATCACTTAAACTCGGTCCTCCGCCGGGTTGGTTGCGTGCTCGTTTTCTGTTTGCAGGCTGAATGCCAGCCGAGCCGGGGGCGATAGCTGTGTCGGGCACGTAGGCCCATCCTGGTGCGGATGTAGTCCTCGCGCTGGCGAGTTCGATGACGCCAAAGTTGTTCATGATGGCCGCGCTGGCGCTGGACACCTTCAAGGTAGCATGGACGGTGTGGTTGTTAAGGTGGTTTGGTTGTGGGAGTAGAAACTGGTCCTGTTTGTCGAATCGCGGAATGTGAATGGTGAATGTCCACCTATTTTCTGTATCCAATACCAGCACTTCAGGCCGGCAGCTCTAGCAGGGACTGGAGCTGGAAACATCCGCCAAAACGTCGGAAGAATGGCGCTAAAAGCCTCCGAAGCCCGATCCCCAGGGCCTATTGACCCAATCAGATTGGCCCAATTCATTGGAAAGCGAGCTTGACCCTTTGGTGCCAAGCGTGGCCGCTTTTACAGCAGCTATAACTGTGAACCGCTTCGTCACAGCTTGCCAGGACTCAGGATTGTTGTCCACGGATGCAAGCCATCATAATTACTCGCCCCCTAGAGCGCGTTCGTCATATTGACAGATATACTTATCCTCAGCAAAGAGTTCACCAACATGTCGTAATAAACAGCTGCGTCAGCGTGTGGTACGCAATGCCTTTCGACGGTCGAATACAGTTGGCTCTGTTCGACCTGTAGTTCAACGGACAACAGAACGAGGCCCAAACGGCATTTAAATTAGTTTACGTGGAAGACAAGGAGAAGAAGGGGACACAGCCAATACAACGGGAATCATAACCTATATTATCTACTTGAAATTCAGCTCCGTGGCCACCAACTTACAGACTATGACTAATATGTCGCATTTGCCTACATCCAAGAATACATTTATGTATCTCAACATACTGTGGTACAATACGGGATAAGCGATCTCTCGTAGTTGCTTACATAGTTTTAACCTCCGACCGTAGCTGAGTAGGTATTTGCCATTGAATACTAAAATAGTTACCTCGTTTATCTTTCCTCGTTTCTTGCATGGGCTACTGGTATGACATTCATGAGCTTGCACGTATATCTTGCACCCCCATTTACAAGTATCTGAGCGTGCGGCAATAGATATATTTAGACATTGAATCCAGCATTCTTCCGGCTCGATTCTGGCATTAAAGCATTGTTCTGCAATAGTTCCCTGGCAGTCACCCGATTTTCAGACACTACGTGAACCCTTTTAACAACACCGAGACTATCAAGTTCCACTATTCGGTGAAGATTTCAGGCAATGCTCGTCTCATAACCCCTTCCGGAGTAGCCAGCATAATTGGCGTCTGAGGTTCGTCGGAAGAGGATCCTGCGACACCGCCGCATCTTACATGCCAACCCGTTACAATAGAAAGGACCAGGACTCAACACTAGGCAGGATAATGTCGTGGTATTTAACCTGCCTCGAAATTGCACGAATAATAGGTAGAGTCTCGCGAAAAGATACATCCATCGTCCTGTCTTTACCCCTAGATCTCCCAAGAAGCCGTGTAGACGCACACCGCGAAGAGCACCATCGCCGGTGGTGTGTCCATCCCACCAGAGAAGGGGAAGTTGTCCAAAAGTCAGGTGGCGGTTTGTATTCACCGGGAGGAAGAGTTTCTTCATAACCATTGAGCTCCTGTTCGCCCATATTATTAGGCTTACCTAACTTCGATGAAACAAGCCTATGCCATTTCAAGTTGTGGTTATCGACGGTCGAAAATCCCCCAACCTACTTGTGAGCGACACGAAGAGTGCCTGCCATGTTTACGATATGTATAAAATAGTATATCCCTCCACATACCTGTTGATGGCCAGAATTTCCTCATTTCAATTCGTCCGAGCCTATGAAGCTTCCGAGTCGTTGTCCCTTCTTTCCTGACACGGACCCCAAGATCATCCACGACGGGAGCTTGCTTCCAATTGACGAGACTTCAATAGTATCTCAGACAACACTGCAACTTGATCAGAATATGATAAATCGAACGATAAACTGCAGCAAATTATTCTGCAATATCTTTGGACAACATATAGAGTTGATAGGAACAGGAAAAGAAAGCACCGTTGGCAGCCATTGCATCCCCACAAAAGCAGCAAGCCCACTAAACCAAAACAGTCCCATACACATCTCTCACAAGACACCACCTCCAACACCACCCGAACCCTTCCACAGCTCCCCGACACCAGCTTCCAGCTTCCTCACCCTCGCCACACCACACCAACCATGTCCTCCGCCTCAAGAATCCTCTTCACCAGCACGACCCGCGCCCTCAGCGCGCGCGGCTTCAGCACCTCCACGAGACGCATGGCCGACGCCCCCCTCCCTGCAAAACGGCCGATGGGAGCTTTCCGCGGCGGGTGAGTCCAATAACTCTTGAGCCATATCAACTGAAACTGACAAACCCAGGCTCTTCGGCTTCCTGTTCGGGTGTGTCCTGTCCGGGAGCGCGGTCTACACGTACCTTATCCAGGAGTACAAGGCGTCGAACGACATGCTCACGGAGGATATCTACGTCAGTTTCCCTAGCGGCCCGTTCATGGCAAAGAGGTATTATGTTGGAGAAGCTAACTCTCGGTAGACGCTGCAAGCTTCGGTTACCCGCTTGACAAACTATGTCAAGGCCCTCGAACAAAAGACACAGCAGAAGAAATAAGGAGCGATGTATGCACGTAAACAAGCTGGGAGGATTGTCGGCCAGGACCGAGGTTATGATATAGCTGTCCTCAAAGAATGCCGAGCGCTGTGGAATGGGGGACCCATGTGCTAGTTCTTTGATGTCTGTACCATCACAATCAAATATACATGTATAAAGTTAATGATTCTGCAAAACAACAACAGACTGGCGTGTCGCAGCCGGTAGACAAGCTCAAGAGGTCAAGATGGAGGGCGTGGCAGTGACAACACCAAGCAGTAAATGTAAGACATGATATTATTGATCAAATAGCTTCCATGCGTTTTACAGAAACTACAAAGCCGTGGTACTCAAGCCATCCATCCCATTTCAAACCCACGCCCGGATATCATAAAGGGCATCTTTTCGTTTTAAATCCAGTACATTTGTCATCAAAATTTACAACTCATCGTGATCCTCATCCTCCTTCTTCTCCTCTGCCTCCTTCTTCTCAGAAGCGGCGGGAGCAGCCTCCTCAGTGCTCTCCTCCTTGAAGGCGACGGAAGCCTTGTGCTTGCCGTTCTCCTTGATGAAGTCAATCAGGTCCTGGACAGTACGGGCACCATTGTAAGTGACGGGGGCGTCCTTGCTGCCAGCGGGGTAGAGCTTGATAGTGGGGAAACCAGAGATGTCATCAGGAACATCGTTAGCAGTAGCATCGACCTTGGCGATGACAACCTTGTCCTTGAACTCAGACTTCTGGTAGGCCTCACCAAGCTGGTCGTACTTGGGAGCAAGAGCCTTGCAGTGGCCGCACCAGGGGGCGTAGAACTCGACAAGGACATCCTTCTTGTCATCAAGGACAATCTGGTCATAGTTCTTGGCGACAATGATGGTGACAGGTCCATCCTGCTTCTCGGGGATGGGCTCAGACTTGATGCTAGGCTCAATCTTGCCAGCAGAGAATTCTTTGGAGAACTTGGCAATAGCGTCGTGAGTGATCTTCTTCTCCTGGTCGTAAGGGTACTTGAGGTTCTTTTCGATGTTGTGGATGGCAAAGGCGGGGAACTTGTCAGTCTTGAGGTTCAGGTTACCGGCGTGGGCACCGAAAGACTTGGCGTCGATGGTGGCAAAGTTGATCTTGCCCTTGTACTCCTCAGCAATGGGCTTGAGGTCCTTGGCGAGGCTATCGCGCTCCTCCTGAGTCTCAGCGAAGATGTAAGCCAGGGGAATACCAGCAGACATGTAGTCGGCATAGGTCTCGGGGCCAACCTCGCCGATCAGGGGAGTAGCGGCGACCTTGGCGAACTTCTCGATGGCCTCAGCCTCGAACTTCTCAGTGTAGGTGTTCTTGCCCTCGTCGAAAGACTTGTACAGAACAATGGAGGGGAACTTGACGCCCTCAGCCTCGGCGACGGCGGCATCATTGACGCCACCAAACAGGTAGTTGTCGCGGAGCTTCTCAGCAACCGTGGTGAAAGTCTCGTTGGAGGCCTTGTCATCGGCGGCGATGTAGGCGATCAGAACAACCTTGTCGGCAGTCTTGAACTCCTCGAGGGTGTCCTTGGTCAAGACAGAGACGGCAGGCAGAGACTGCTTGACCATGTAGGAAGTGATGGCAGCAGCCTTGCGCTGGCCATTGTAGGGAGCGACATTGTCAGCGCCACGGAAGACCTTGAGGGTGGGATAGCCCTCAACGCCGTGCTTCTGGCAGAGGTCGGCCTCCTCGGTGCAGTCAATCTTGGCAAGCTTGATGTTCTTCTCCTTCAAAGAGGTAGCAGCCTCCTCGTACTCGGGGGCGAGGGCCTTGCAGTGTCCGCACCAGGGAGCGAAGACTAATAGCGAGAAGCGGAAAGTCAGATTTGAAGCTTACAAATATGGCCAAGTTGCCACCCTGGCATCTCTCCCACATGGAGCTGATGCGGGCGGCAATTGAGGGTAGGAATCAACTTACATTCGGCGAGAACCAAGGGGTTGGCCTTGACAAACTCGTCAAAGGTCTTCTCGGTCAGCTGGTGAACATCGGACTTGTCCTCGGCAGAAGCCAGAGAGGCCAAGGCGGTCAAAAGACCAAAGGCAAGACGTTTGTGCTGCATGGTGGGTGGGTGATGTAGACAGACGAGCTACAGCTGTGGAAAGACTGTGTGCCTGTAAAATGTGCAAAATAAGAAAGAAAAAGAGAAAATCTTTTCCGAAGCCCAAATCTACAAAGCCACCAAGTATTGGGATGGGGTTGGATATGGGGATGGAAAGAAGAGAAATCCAAGATCCGATGCGATGGTGGAAGATGGGATGGGGAGGTTTTGTACCTTTGGATCTCATGGACCGAGAAGTGAGTGAGAGTGAGGGACGCGGCTGGGGTCCAATTGAACAAGTGTCCCTTTTCCCCAGGGACTAGTGCGTACGTGCAGCCGCTCCATGTCGCAAGGAAGTCTAGCAACAGACCAACATTGACAGGAGCTGGCCAGCGGCACTGGGCGGTTGAGCTCCATCAGTCCCACCAAACCAATGTTCAGCCCACTGGACATCTGAAGCTGGCACATGCGTGCACCAACGAGGAGCCGCAACTAGTGGTCAGCTGGCGAGTGAGAAGTCAGAGTTTCATCAGTATAGTGGGGCAGTCCCTCTCACCACTATCATCCACCCACTGTCTGCCCACTGCGTTTGCGCGCTGTGTGGCAACAGGCTGACTAGACTGCTCCTTCCATGAGTTCCAAGTTTGGACACACCAGATAATGATTCAGCCTCATGCTTCTACTTGATGGGCGCATTTTTCCAACCGGCGATCATCAATTGCTCTCCAACATAATAGCAATTGACTGCGATTATCTCTTCTCGGTTGTTGCAACTTGGAATTGCCTTTGCAGGCATCTTTACTATTCACCTTCTCCACTGCTTCCCATCGATCAACCAGCCTGGCTGTCACCTCATTCGGGGCCTCGCATGTCTTGATGTCCCCCCACCACACTGCATTTTGATGGCTGGATAATCGCCGGCCGTGACACTCGAGCTTGAGCAAGCCACCAATGACCGCGAAGAATGTTGTGCAGGGGACTTTCCCAACATGGCAGACCAAGACATGCTGACCCGACCTGGCAGAGAAGACATCCAACATTGAAGTGGCCACGGTTTTCACGAGTGACGGCACTTCACACCATTTGATCGGGACCATTTTCCGAATTAGCTGTGGATTTACGGAGTACACCAATCCTTTAAAGTTTGGCCCAATCCCTTCATGCATGAAGGCATGGACTACCTCGTGCATGAACAGGACGAATATTGATTAATTGCAGATTCCTCCTCGTCAATGCCTAACTGATTCACGGGTCTCGTCTCAAAATATCACATATTGGACCAACATCCATTGGTGGGGTGGTTGATGTCTGGACACTCTGGCATCATTGACGACTATAATCCTGGTTGATACGGTCGAAACGAGCGGGCTCTTGTACAACCCCAAGTTTTCCTGGGCAAAATCTTAAAGCATCATTCGAGTTTATCAGCCCGCGAAGCTGGTTTTCGCCGTTAAGAAAAGAATGCACTGGTGTTCCAGACCCAGTTGTCTTGTGTGTGCCGTCAGACACCAGACAAAGAGTGCTGAAGCAGTGTGTCACTGCGAAAGCAGGAAATCCCGATTCGAACTGCATGGCTCCGAGCAATCTGTAGGATTTGCCAAGAAGCATTGCATCTCGACAGTTAGTGTCAAAAGGATATAATCAGGCAACAAGCAACTCATATCGCGGAGAGTGCAATGGCATTAACACCATGACATGCCAGTGAATGAATCCTTCCATGTGCAATACATTGGCCACAGCTTGCAAGGTAGCATTGCAGTGTGAAATCTTGATGTCAGGAATTCATCAACACACTGTACCTGTACTGGTCCATGTTGTGCATTCTGAAGTGGCCGTGCACTTTCCTACCCCGCGTGTCATGTTCATTGAGAGTTGTCTGCTTCCATTGCCATACGATGGGATATATTGAGCATTTGTTGTAGTTCAAGGCTAGTACGATTCACTAATAAAAAGATGGAACCAGGGAAAAGCGCAAGGACTTTAGAAACAGCTCTCACAAGTAACAAACTGGTTCGAGGTTTCGACTGCAGGGAAGCCAATAGAGACCGTGGTCTGTTGAGGCTCCAGAGTCCAAACAGGGCTATTCATCCGATAATATAATACAAGGCACTGGCGTGGGCGAGTAACCCAGGCCTTCCGGTGATTCGTGCGCCATCCTACAACGACCAGGGAATAAGCAATGCTCCAACATGTTGTCCGGATTGACACATTCAATTGCAACTAGATGGTTGGCTAGGAGACTCAAAGTCCCGTCAATATTTCTCAAATCTCAAATGTGTATACCGTGCTCAACCGGCCAGATATAGGGACGACAGTAGTCATGCAGTTTGGCGGCAACGCATATTCCGAGGAGGTGGGCTCGCAATGTACCAGTTGATACACACTTACACTGGTAGCAACAATGATGAGAAATGGAGGAAAGAAGAGTATGCAAGTGGAGACTTACTCCCAGAACTTGAGTGATTTCAGAATTTATCTCGAGATCCAGAACATGAGGCCGAAATGTCGGAGACTGCTGATGATGCTGCAACCTACGACTTCTTTATGGCAA
The DNA here is from genome assembly GCF_001653235.2 of Pochonia chlamydosporia 170. NCBI lineage: Eukaryota > Fungi > Ascomycota > Sordariomycetes > Hypocreales > Clavicipitaceae > Pochonia > Pochonia chlamydosporia. The sequence continues at coordinate 1,128,796 of NC_035795.1, read as the reverse complement.
GAATATCTGATAACGCGACGAGAGATTGCTAGAGGACTAGTTGAGAATATGGTCGTCACAGTGGAATGCAAGGTATACATACATACACGGGCATTACTGTGCTGTTTATATGCTATTTCATCTTAACAGAGATATAGAACCCTCTCTTTCTACTTATAATTCCCTTGTAAAGTGTATGTCTATCTGCAAGCATGCTGTCTGCTTAGAATACAACACACGTATCGATACACAAATATTGTTCATGCTAATACACCGAACCATCCCGATAGCTCTGGTTGCAATCATCATCATGTCCACTTTTATTCATCACACAAAGTATATACACCCGCAACCCCATCAATCAATTCATCCCCATACCACTTTTATCCCCATTCATAACAAAGCAACGCCATCCCCCATCCATAACCTAATAAAAAGCATCAGCAACCCCCCTCGGCGCCGCCCTATGATACTGCACCGGCCACTTCACCACCACGCCCAACCTCTCTGCTGCATTCAGCACAAAGTCCGGTTCCCTCAAAAAGTGCCTCGCCACGAGCGCCAAATCCGCAGACTGCCCCTCCCCCTCCTGCACCACGTCCCTCGCAAACTCAGCGTCGTCAATGTTGCCCACCGCACCGACAATCAAATCCAGCCCATCTGCGCGGAGGGCGCGGCGAATCTCGCGCGCCAGATTCGTCTGGTACGTCTTCTCGCGGAGGATGCGCTGCTGGGAGTTGTTGCCGCCGCTGCTGACGTCGAGGACGTCGATGCCCAGACCGGGGAGCAGCTTCGCGAGCTGGATGCTGCTTTGGAGGTCCCAGGAGGGTTGGTCGGTCCATTCCATCCATTCGGTGGCGGAGATGCGTAGCCATAGGGGCATGGAGTCGGGGATGAGGGAGCGGACTGTCTCGATGATTTCGCGGAGGAAGCGGGTGCGGTTTTCGAAGGAGCCGCCGTAGTTGTCGGTTCGTTTCTGCGGTTTGTTAGATTGTTGTTTGTCTTTGAAGGAATGGTATACGTACGTTTGATATCGGCGATAGGAATTCCGTAATTAGGTAGCCGTGTGCGCCGTGAATCTCAATAATGTCAAAACCAGCTTTGACTGCTCTCAAAGCTGCTTCGCCAAAGCTCTTCACCAGACTTCTTATATCGTCGACACTCAACTCCTTCGGCGTGGCGTGATCTTCTGCAAACGGAATCGCACTTGGTCCGACTACATCCCCCGGCCACCCGCCATGTTCTTCATCCGCAAGCGCCTTCTTCGCCGACCCTCCTATCCAAGGCGCCAAAGTGCTCGCCTTACGCCCCGCATGTGCAATCTGAATAGCCGCCTTGGTGTTCTGGCTATGAACGTAGTTTACAATCCTGCGAAGCGGCTCAATCTGCGAGTCCTGCCATAACCCAGAATCCTGGGGGGAGATGCGGCCCCGTGCCTCCGTGGCGGTTGCTTCAACCATGACCACGCCTGCGCCGTTGAGTGCGAACTGCCCCAGGTGGACGAGGTGGTAGTCGGTGAGGTGGCCATTGTCCGCGCTGTACTGGCACATGGGCGAGACGACGAACCGATTGTGTAGTTCGAGGTTGCGCATGCGCAGCGGCTTGTAGAGCGTCGGTGCGGTTGAGGGGTCTGCTGCCGTGCCGGCGGCGGGTTGCTGCGCCGGCGTGTAGAATGGTACGCCGGATTGGCCTTTGTTGCGGAGGTCGAAGCGGCCCATGGTGGATGTGGTTTGTGAGGATGAGAAGTGTGATATGGGAGTGAGGCGTGTGATGGTGTGTGTTGTGTTGGTTGGAGCGGTGAGCCGGCGATATGCGCTTCGAGTGAGGCTCAATTGACGGGGGAGAGGTGATGATTTCAAGAGATTGAGCATGTTGCGGGTTAGTATTTATATTATTCTAGGGTCATGACGCTTAGAAATAGCCTGGATTGTGAATTGCGGGTAATGCCGCAATTTTCTTGACTTCTAGATCCGCATGGCTACGGAATTCGTGCCGCTTCTGTTTCGTCCATTTCCATCATTATTCAGGAACGAAGCGTTGTACCCGATTTGTTTCCGGGGCCCAATGAGAGGCTTGGATGGTGCATCAGGAGCCAATGGGGTGTAAGACGATCGAGGGGACCCTGAAATTGCGTCACTGGCGAGCCATTAAATAGTGGGGTGCTGATTAATTCAATTTTTGGTGTCAAACGTTGCGGGAGGGAGGAACCGTGATGGCTTGTAGTTTGGGTGTGGTTTGGTATTATTAATTGGTGAATTTTTCGGAGGGCGTTTTCTTCCATTTTTCCATTTTGGAGAAATTTTCAGGTGATGATGGCGTTGTATGCTGTTGGTGTGGTGCATTACAAGTCTAGTTGGCAGTGGGAACCAAATTCTATGTTGGATTTACTTTGTAAGATTTGGCTACGTCTGGAGTTGCATGTTGCCATTATCCCTAGAACACTGCGAAATTATATCCTTCGAATGAGGATAGCGATTATTGCTTGGTATTGCAATTCATATGTACTCATCAGAATCTAGCCTTCAGTCAAACCAGTTTGTCAAAATGCTACACAACCTCATGCCAACCCACCTCACATACACCCATCTTACGTGCTCTGTGAAACCTTCAACAACTTTTCAAAATTAGGCGTACCAAGACCAGTAACAGGGTCCCATCCCTAATACAAAGATTAGCAATCTCACCATATGCAAGCTCATCTCATTAAACTTACCTTGACCGCCTGGAACCCCTTGCCATTAATACTTGAACATCCACCGTTAGATCCGACCGTAATATCCGTCAACGCAGACGCAGCAGAGCTGTACAACCACGGGTTCAAGAAACCCAACGGCTTCTTCCCGCTCGACAAACGATCACTGTTCAACAGCTGGATAATGCCAGCAAACACTGGCGCCGAAGCACTAGTGCCCATAACACCAGTGGTGCCTCCATTCACAACGATGGGGTAGTTTGTCGCCAGCGCAGAAATATCCGGGTATGCCCGGCCCGAGGCGTTAAAGTAAGGATTCTGGCCCTGATGAGTCTGGTCGTTCTTGAGCCAGCCGTTCACAATATCAGCCTGGTAGCTGGGCTGGGCGAATATCTCAGAGAAGCCGCTTCCAGACCCGGACCAGGCCCTCTCAGGACCAGTTCTGGATGTGCCTCCAACGGTGGTGACCCAGGGACAAGCAGCGGGGAAGGCGGTTTCGAATTTCTTTCCGGGGCATTTGCCGCCTACGCCGGAATCACCAGAAGAGACGAGGACGGAGACGCCGCGGGCACCTAGCTTGGAGAACAAGTCGCAGCATTTGGTGGCGTAGTCGTTTGGCACGGTGTATTCGACGTCGCCGTATGAAATGGAGATGGTGTTGGGGAGGTCGCCGTCAGATAAGCCGAGAAGGTAGTTCAGGAACTCAAGGTATGGCTCGTTATCAGGGACGCTGCCATTGGTAGGGGGCGAGCCACCAGTGCTGTAGAAGACGTTGGGGATCTTCTGGGTGATAGCCCGAGCATATTGGGTGTCGAGATTAGCTTCTACGCCGGCTTCGTTATCAGGGCAGCCACCGTTATTGATGGACACGCAGGAGAAAGTTTCGCCTGTGTTGTTCTGCGTAGCCTGGCTCTTCATGAACTGGGAGAGGTCAGATTTGCTGGCAAACTGCCCGATGAAACCGGCGAGGCCCATACGGCCGTTAGAGTAGACTTTGGCACTGCCATAGTTGTACAGTTCAGAGAGGCAGCGGGGGTTGCTGTTTGAGCAGGAAGCCTGCTTCGAGAACGTTTTGTCATCGCGCAGGGCAGTTTGTGTGAGGCGGTTGGATTTCATGCCGAAGTAGGTGGTGGGCTGCACAACGTCGATGTGCTGCTTGAGATTGTCGGGGAGACTATATTGAAGAGTTCTCATGACGACCTCGCCGGAATCTTGGGCAACTGTTGATTGTTAGTGGCTGGCTTGTTGCTTTCCTATGAACATCGAAGGAAGAGCATACCAAATGGGCTGTATTCAGCGTGGAGCAACTTTTCAACATCCGCAACACTAGCATGGACGAGAATGTTGTCGCCAGAGCCATCAACCTCGGCGTGATTGCCGAGACCTGCACCCTTGAGCCATTCTTGGACAGCCTGGATGGACTCGGGCTTCGGTGCAAGGAACTTGTCAGCCTCCTCCTTGGAGAGGTGCTTTCCGTAGAGCTTGTCTCCAGGAGTAGCAATCTATCTTTTGTCAGTATATCGATGGCCAAGAATAGATCTGATAGACCAAGATACGTACCTTCATAGCCAAGTCATGAAACTCAGACATACGCGGCTGCGCCAAATGAATTCGCAACTTAATCATGGAGCTAGTCTTATCGACACTGGCATCATGTCTAGTCCATCCTTGAGGAGCATTGGCGAGTTTCTGAACGACGCTAATCTTGGAAGTCGGAATAGCGACAGCAGTTGCCGAAAGTGCCACAAGGGCTCCAAGTGTTTCGAGAACAAGCATTGTGGTATTCTCAGACACGTATGATATTGTCTTCGCCGGAAGGATGACCTCGTGTTGAAGGCCAAGTCTTGGCTCTGGGAAATTTATAAAGTCTAGCTTTGACTTCACTTCTGCCCCCAGGAAATCCCGTAGACCGATGAAGAAGTGACAGAGCTATTTATTCACAGCTTATTGATCGCCGTCCCACTCTCTACGAGCCCGGATCCTCAGTGAATGCCCTGTTCATTATCTACCTGTGATATCCTGAGAAGGCTTGCTAAAAAGAACCTTGTCTCATCCCTAATCAGGAAGCTTAATTCAATGCACCTTGCGATCTGGTTCGTCTGCGTAGCACGATATCACTCAGTTGATCTCCCAATACGACCCTACGGCATTGTGCATTGGGCTGGTGCGCAAATCATCATATCAACGGGTCCGCCCCCGACTAATATGTGGTTCCTGTTGTGACTTGAACTTGCCGACATAACCGATAATGGAGATTCGGTCGACATCCATTTACAGCGAAGATAGGCATTGGCCTTCCTTGAATGGCCCGGGAGTGTTACAGAACGCAGGCCGTTTCTTTCTTCCTACCATATTGGGTCAAGTTCCGAGCGGACTCCACTTACATCGCGACGTATCAGACTCGGAGTATGGTTGAATGGCGAAGGTTGAGGATGAAATTCGGGTGCTCGCTGTGAAATTCTCCTAGGCAAGTATTTTGTAGTTCCTTCCGAGTTGGCTATTGATGTAAACACAGGCGAAATTGTTTAGTCGAAGATGGCGATACAGCCGCCGTGACCATGAGTTGTGTTGTTGGGGAAGTGTAAGTAACCTGACAAACCTCTCAGCGTGTCCCAGTTGATAGTCAACATCCAAGTGCTTAATACACTCGAGCTACGTCAATAGCTTAAGCCTATTTTTAAGTCAGTCTCTTGACTTCTGGTGTTTGTATGTTGCCAACCTTGCATGGTTCAACCACTTCTAGCCGTGCTGTACCAGACGTCTTTGCATAAGTTCCGCAGAAGGAAGCTGGAAAAGACAATTCAACTGGAATATCGGTGTATCGGCAACTTCTTTCTTCAGTAAAGACTGCTGCACAAGCAGTCTGCTTTGAGTAGTTGAGTTTGCAACTAATTTGAGTGCTCTATGGGTGAGCCGAATAGCCATGGAGAACCAGAATTTGGGCATGTAGGCAATCGACTTTACAAATTTAGCAAAGCTCGCTTCCTCGCCCGCAGCGCGGTGATTCTTTGTGCTGATGCGAGAAGAGCTTTTGAAGCTGGCTGGTTGTCTGCGCATGGTTGTCGCAGACCAAGGCCCCTGCGGCATCGCCAAAAGAGGGTCGCGCTTACCCAAATGACTTGGTGAATAGGATAGATGGGAAGGAACGACATTACTCTTTCCTAGGTTATTACTACTACGTCGGAAGTTATTCAGGAGAAAACTGCCTTTTTTTTTTTTTTTAACTTAGTCTATTGTTACTACTTCGCATGTAGAGTTGCTTCCTTGCTGACTTTGCTTCTTTAGTGCTATCTCTAACCTTATAATGAATGCGTGGGCGTGATGAAGAACTGTGGGTAGGAGCGCACATTTAGTAAGTGTTTTATTGAAGGAACGAATGCAACAAGAGTGCCACTCCTGAGATAAATCTTACGGATGATAAGAAGTACGAGCCAGCAGGAGATCTAGTATACATCGACCCGTCATAAAGGCACCAGGTTCCACGGTTGTACCCGAATACAAACACTTCTCCTCCCCAAGTCCATCCGTTGCAGAAACAAAGACTAGTTTACAACGATCAAACCCCTTGGGCTCTCATCTCACATTGTCGGACGCATCCGCCGCCAGCGGCGAGCACCGTAATTTTTGCCCAGGACAAAAATGCGGGGAACCCATGCATCTTCCCTCAACAGCACCCGCTTCTTGTTTGTCGAGCCAATGACTTGCACTCCTTTGCAACGCATTCCGTTTCTCGTTTGGAAACAGGGTTGAAGATCTGTTTAGGCTCAATGACCACGGGACGTTTTAAATAGTCCAAGGCCCGCCGGTTTGGGGCTTACCTCTTTAGCTGAGTACTCAACTTCCTCAACCAGGCTCCCACCAAGTGATACAGGCCAAAAGCGAAAGCACACATCTCACAAACTTCCGGACGGCCTGAATAAAGAGAAATCTGTCTTTTGTACAGTACGAGGATTTGCCATCATGGAAGATGGTTGATACAGCAAGCGAGTTCTTGCTCGTCCTCCAATATATCCAGCGTCAGCTATATCGGACGCTCAGTAACAGCCAAGGAAAATTCGTCTAAAAGTCTACATGTCGCTTAAAAGTCTAACCATCCGTCTTTCTTCTATTCTATTTTGTTTCTCGCCCCATGCTCCGCGCGAGTTGGGCACGAATTTAGGACTCGTCCCAAGTTGGCTTCATCGTCCATCGCTGGGTTTCAGTTCCCTCGGCAAAAGGAACACCCAACTCGAACAGTTTAGTAACAACGGCAGAAAAGTCCTTGAAGAACAAATCGTTGTCCTTGGCGTACTTCTCGGTCCATGTCTTGAACTTCTTGTCCTGCACGAGAACCATGTCGGTAGGAAGCATCATCAGAGTCTGTGTGGTCTTGTCCTCATACTACAGAAAACAAAGTTAGCAAGTGCTCTAGCGTTTCAAGAAGCGGGTTGCCAGTGCTTACCTGCTTAGGACCATTCCACTTCTTCCACTGCCACTTCTCCTCAACCAGAAGACGATAGAAGTCATTGGTCAGGATGGTGGGGGAGAAAGTCCAGGGGCCAGAGAATCCGGATCGATCAGCGTGGCAGCGGCCGAGGGCGTGGGCACCAGAGAGCGCAACAATCTCCTGATCGTTGAAACCCATGCGATAAAAGATGTTGCGGAGGTGGTCAGAGCCCTGGGTGGCATCGGGAAGCCGACCGTCGGGGGTGCAGGCAGAGACATCACGATCAGAACGGCCGGGTCGGTAGGGGATGTAAGGACCCTGCATCTCCTGGATGGCGCAAACACCACCGAGGATCCAGAGGTCCGAGTAGGTAATCCAGGGGAACTTGGCTGGAGGAAAAGTTAGCCCCAATTTCGAAAGAAGTTTACCATTGATGCTTCTGAGCAAGGGGCTTGCTCAGAATCAATGATCCCGCACAGAGGCAGCGTCCAATTACTTACCCTTGACAGGGTCCAGGAAGTTTCGAGCAGCAATCAAACCGGCATTGGCACCGTGATCGGACTCTGGGGCAAAGCGCATAGTGGCACCATTGCTGCCACCAGTGCCAGTCTGCTTATCAAAGGTACCGCTGGCGTGCCAAGCGAGACGCAGCAGAACAGGGCCGAAGCTACCGTCGTCATAGTCGTCCTTTTCCTCCAGGCGGCTTGCAATTTCGTTGTAAACCTTCTGGTAATCCTCCTTGGTGGGGTTGACGATCTTGCTGGAAGCGGCAGAAGGGGAACCAGAGGCAGTATAGTACCAAAATCCGAGACCACCAGCAGCGGCGGCACCAGTCAGGTACAGCCAGGTGGACGAACTCTTCTGGGAGGCAGGCTCAGATGAGTACCATCTGCGACCCTGTTGGCGGAAAGCCTGGCGAGGAGCGACGGCAAAGGCGTTGCGGGCAGTTGTGCGAGTTGCCACTCGAGCAAATTGACGAGTAGCGGAAGCCATCTGGGAAATGTCAGCACGAACAGCCTTCCTGACAAAAGAGAAGCCTTCAGGTCAAAGGAATGCGCAAGCAAAAACAGATTGGTGCTTACCTTGACCTATCGTGCGAATGAGATTTGGATGGTTGAGGAAGGGTCGAAGTGAGGGAGTGTCAAGGGAAAGAGAGTGGATGGGATCGAAGCTCGGAAGACGACAAAGAAATACCAGAACGACAACCAGAAACGTGCCACCCTTCTCCGGACTCCGGGCCCAAACAGCAACAGTTCCGTTCGACAGTCGAGGACTCAGTCAAGTTCAAACGGGCAAAGAAAACAGGGTATCCATCCACATGGGCTTTGATGTAAATTGAAGCAATGTGAGTGGTTCGCAACGGCTGAGGAAGACCCGCGTGCGTTTGCGAAGTGGAGTGGATTTTCTTTATCTATCCACAGGAGAATGAATGAGCTGATGAGATCTGGGAATGCATGGGCAGACGGGGAAAGGGTGGCCAGAAGGGTTGTTTTGAACTGTTTGTTGCACTGCTGGACCTGTTGCCACGACTTCGAGAAGTTTCGTTCCGGGTTCAAAGGGCGTGGGTATACATGCAGTTTGATGATGCTTCTATGTAAGTGATTTGTCACCTGGGATGCGATATTCTTGGCTACTACAAACACATTTTCAGGTGGCAACACTGGCTACTCATGGATTGCACCGATGCGTGAATGTTCAAGTCAGCGGCAACAAGCAATATTAACAACATAGCCGAAAACCGGGGTCCCAGGCCAGCTGCTGTTAGGAGTCGCATTGACGATACGCAGTGGCCAGTTCACAAGCATTCGGGTGCAAATTATGTCGTGGTCAATCGCCGCGGTGTTTGAACTTGACACGAATCAGGCGGACCGCGGCCCTCGTTGACAATCCATTTCGACATGGGCAAACGCCGTATGGGCAAAGGGGAAAAATGTGATCACACCACGTCGGTACCAATTCTCCGGCCCACAAATCCTTGCTGGGCAAAAGTGAAAAAACGTGAAAGGATCTTTGGGTGTCCTGGCCGGTGCCCTGGCCGGACTGTAGCTCCCGCGTGGCGTTGAACCGAAAATTGAATGACGGATGATGAAAATGATGAAATGATGCAAGGTACCGCCGCCACTTTTGGATGCAGGGTGCTGACGGGTGCCGAAATGTGGGTCCACTTAACAACATTGAATGCTCATGAAAATGATGAAATGTCACGATGATTTACTCCGTACATTTTGGGGGGATGCGTGGTTTTTATACTGGCAAAGGCAAGTTGGTGGACTAACGTGTCGTGTTACAGCAAGTCACCACCCCTCTATGCACGGTAGGAGGTCAAAAGTATTTAAACAAGGAAAGGTATCACACATCGCATTGTTTGCCAGGGCAAATTGAGTTGTGTTGGTGTCTACTTGGATATGTCTAAATGCCTTTGATCACAGACTGTATGTTGCTCGTGACGGCTTGTCCCGTTTCAGCCCGCTTTCTTTCCTGTCTCACCATAATTCCGTCCGAAAGAAACAAGATATCCTGATATGCAATGACCTCTCAACGTTCCTTTGCAGTTATATACTTGTCGACACTTGCATGAGATATGGTTTCAGAATCACCTATGTAGTCTTCTTCCTCCCAACTGTACTCTAGTTCCCACGGATATTGGGGAGGCTTTGAGTAGGTTTGTCCAACGTAGACTCGCGCACAATTTGCGACGACATGCTGGCCCAAGATGAGTGCTCGAAACAGGAACAGATAACGAGCGTCCAAGTTGTGAGCTCGCCAGCGGTATTTACGTATCTGGCGAACTACTTCGCCATCCTCCTCGTCAACCACCCGAAGTGGGAAGTCTGCTATCCTTTCGGGATGCACTCTCTTGGCCGCAATTTCGGAAAACTTGCTTCTAAGCTTGATGTGAGAAGGCCCGCCAATTCCCCCAAGTTCTCCTTCGCAGCTGAGCACATGTTCCAGGCGGTAGTCTAGCCCCTTTACCAGGGGAACGTGGTACTCTCGCAAATCTCCAATCAGCTCTCCTTCTACCACTGATTCTGACAGCGTACCGATGGCGTCTTGGGTTCCAGAAGAAGATAGCCAAGACCCGTAATATGTTACGGGTGAGGTTGTTGGCGACGGCTTTACCGTCACGGAGTTGGAATGTGTAGTATGTTACCAAACAGTCCTCTATTTCACTCCGTCGCTGAGACTCGCAGCCTGGTTGGCAATTGTAATTATAGTTCCGGTGACATTAGCGGTCAGATGGGTTTGGTATGGTTTGAAGGTTGCCGAAAAGTTGGTGATACAACGCAAAGGCTGGACACGAAAACCAGGAAACATAAACTATTGCGAAATTAGATCCTGTAGCGAAGGAAAAAGCAAAATGACGTACCAAACTCAAAAACTCACCGCCAGCGACGTCCACAAAAGTTTGGGAGACACAGGACCAAACATGAATTAGAAAGGGGGTTCCCCGCTGGAGTCCCAGTAACCGGACGTCGGGTATTGCCATGGTTGTCGTAAACATTCCGTCCTGGGAAGACGACACAACACTCTGCTTGATGAAGTGGTACTCGCAGCCTAGCCCTCCGAGAGATGCCCAGGCATGCTATGTACTCAAACTTCTAGCCCGAACCTCGCCACACATTTGAGCGCAATTCTCTCCACAAAGCCTAGGAATGGGACGATAAAATCTGTGAGGAAATTATCGCGAAAGTATTGCCACCTATGGCTAGGGGGTTGGGAAATGGCTGCTTTGAGGTGCCGGGTAAAGAGTGCCACGGCGCCCAGGACCGGAAGGAAAAGGAGAAAGGATATTAAAATCGAGTTTCTATAGCAATAATTATATTAGCCGGAAGGAACAACAGATCTAGGGGTGTCTGGTATTACTCACAAGTTCAGTTTTAGGTAGTTGTAGAGAAAAAGGAGGGCAAAAAACAGAACTTTGGCACCAGCTTGCAGACGTATATACAAACGGCCATTGCTTCCCAGAAGTAATAATACCATGAGAAGGAAGGAACATGTCGTCACTGGCGGCAGCCAAAAAGGAAACCGCAGGTGTGCCATTGACGGCAGTCGTGGACGAAATGCAACTGTCTGGTATGTCCATGCTATTACGAAGTCAAGACAGAATGCGATTCCAGCCAAGACTAGATACATTGCGAGTAGAATTGTTAACGGTGTAGCCATCAAAATGTCCGATGTTTTGAAGACAGTTACAAGACAGTTGGTGAAACAAACCGGTCATTGCATGTACATGAGAGTGTAAAGGTTTTAAGCCTTGTGTAGGGAGGAGCCATATAGTATATATATTATTGATGTCTACTGTATTATAACGGTGGGGGTAACTTTAGCTTACGTCTGGTGTGGCATAATAGTCCCAGCGCCGGTTTGCTTTTAGCAAAGGTCTAGCGCCAAACTTGCGGTGAGCATAAAGCTATCAAGAAAGTTATTTTATTCTAGGCGAGGAAGACTCAGCAGAGCACATGAACTAAGAATGGGAGCTGGAGTTAATGTTCATGCTACTAATTCTTGATATGTGGATATTCAGGCTACCCGACCTAATTTGGTCAAGCAGCTAGCTACCTACACCCTACCGTACGTTCTCTGCGCTTGTTTTTAAATGACTGCTGCTATAGCTGCTAAGTCTTCTGGAATAATGTGACTTTTTGGGCTTAATGCTTCTTAGTTGCCATGGTGTTATGAGCAAAATGTATGGTGGGGTGTGTTAGGTTGGGAGTGGCCCGAACAAAACGTACATATGTAGCCCGAATATCAATTCCCGTAAGTAAGGAGGATCCGCCAGCGGCTCTTCGCTTCTTTTCTGCGATGCAAGTTTTTGTTGTCATGCCCAAGTGGTTGTTCAGTTCGGGTCTCCTTGACTATGAACCGGGTCCGAATACGACCAGAGTACGGGCAATGAACTCTGTTACTCACTGTCGTTTATTAAAACTTGGTCAAGTATTAGTATCTAGTATAAGATTTAACGGTTTTCGAATGTATCGACCGCTAGCAAGTGTTTCAAGTCGTTTACTCGCTCATATAGTGATATTACTCCCTTAGCTGCTCGTTCCGCTACAACGCCACAAAGACATCTCATGAACCGTGCACTCAACATCTTACTGACGCGTTAGCTCCGAAATAACCGATGTGTGGGATGGGCTTTCGTCCGGCGTGTTCAACCCTCGCCTTTGTTGTTGTCAACGCAGGTAACTCGACGATTTCTCTGCGTTCGCGGAATGATCTCTTTAAACAGGGCAAGGAATCTAGCGGTCATTTCAAAACATGTGTGGAATAGGCCTTCCGTCCGGCCTGTTTAAATGTCAGCTTTGTTTGTTGTCAACGCAGGTCTCTCCATGTTTGCGAAGCCTTCCCCTTTTCCTGGGCGAATAAACTGCGGTCAATTTGTTGGATAGTTGTACAGGGCTAATATTCTGTTGATGCGACCGTTTTCACTACTTCTTCGTGAGACATTACTCCCGAGTTAATATCGAATAATGTTAACTCTCTGTTGTGCATGCATATATTTATTGTAATAAAATAGAACTTGCGTATAACTAGACATGATTACTTTAAAATCATAAACTGAGTTCACATTTACATTTAACTAAATCGCGATAAACATATAGAATAACTGAAGACTTTGCCACAGCCGACTCGCCTTTGAGGGGACAGGGTCAACTCAAGAATCGAAGAGCTGCGAATGAAGCGCTACACAACAAGCACTTTTAGAAGTAATTTAGACACAATGCATTAGCACAGTCTTAAATTAGTTCTTTGCGTGGGCGTAGTTTCTGGGTTACAACCACCGTGCCAGCTTACTGGTGAATCTCAAATCCTTCCCACACAACCTACGACTAACGGTAACTACCTACCTACCTAGGTAGGTAGTATACAAGCCGGTGTTTGTACCCTCACAATTTGCTTTTTTACATATTCAAAAACTCAAGCAGATTTAACATAAGAGAGACACATGGCCATCCATGCCAGTCGCGATAGACATTATCCTCACGACCTAAGCAAGCCATTCATGCAATATGTTAAAACTCCTGTATTCTTTTAAACTCTAAATAGCTAACGCTAGTCTTCCACTTTCAGGTCATCCGGGAGTTCGCTGTAATGGAGGAGCCGCAGTGGTTTCCCTTCATCTATCCTAGCTTGCAACACTTTTCTACTTACACCGTACCATATGTCTTCCTGGTGCCTAATGATTCTGAGAAGAACTTCCCTCGCCTGCCTTCCCTCACTCTCGTCGGCGAAGAAATTGCACAGGAGCTTGAAGGTCTCCTCGTCGTCGCGTTTCAGACGCGGTATTTTGCGCTCCATTTCTGGTGCCCTTTGTGCTGAGAAGACTTCTACCAAGAGCTGCCGTGCCTTCATAGATTTTCCGGCAACCGATAGATAGGCTTCATTGTACGCTTCCAATAGGTCCATTCGGTCTATGCCCGCGTAATAACTCTCCAGACGCTTCTGGAGGGTTTCTTTGTCTGCAACTTGGACGACAGGACCCTTCAATGTGGCGTCCTCGGATGGAGGCGGGACTTGATCAGCTGCAGTGTATCAGTATGGCTTTACAATCACTGGGGAGATGTGAGAATAAGAGGCAGTTGACATACCAGTCAGAGGCATGGTCGCTGTTTAGAAGTGTTGATGCTTGGAAGTGTTGTGTATGGAAAGTATGCTGGATTGCTGAGAGAGCAATGTAGACCAGGTAGGATGTGAAAGACTGGGTGCCAGGAATTTGAGCAGGAAATCTCCTCATACTTATACCCGTTGGAAGAGGATCGAGGCTTATTCAGGTTGATTGCACGGCAGTGAACCTGTGCAGCAAAAGACTCTTGTTCAGCGTGCTCAAACCTCGTAGTTGGTGTGATCAACGGATACAATTTGCCTGTCCTTCCATATTCACGAAGCGTTCCCTTTTGCTGGATGAATAACTTGCGTTTATTTTTGTTCTATAGTTATACAGGGTGAGCATTCCGTTAATAAGACTATTTTAGTAGTTGTTCGTGAGAAACTGCTCTTGAGTTGTTCTCGAACTGCATCAATACTCAGCGTTGCACACGCAGCTGTGTCTCGAAATAGCACACGTTTATAATTAGAAATAAATACACTAGGCATATGGTCTGACTAACATTTGAGTTCAAATGAATCGCGATGAACACATGGGAGGCCTAGAACTTCGCCACAGTACACTCCTCTTTTGAGGGGTCAGTGTTATTTTAAGACCCGAAGAGCCGGTGAAGAACCCTTCCATGACTTTTGGGCATCTATCGAAGTATATTTGGCAGCTTTTGCGGTTCTGGGGTTCGTCAGAGAAAGCGAACACGGAATACACGGCAGCATACTCCACGCTCTGTTTGGTTGCAACAATCTTCAATAGGTATGGGCAAGTAAATTGCCATTGTTTTATCACTGTCTAAAGAGCAACTGTACTTGAAGTCTTGCAAATGGCGGCTATTATACAATTATCTGCATCATAGTCCTCAAATCCCTAATTTCGTCCAGGAAAGCAATCATGCCAAGATCCAAGGCGAAATCTCAATCACCATGAACAATTCATATCCATTACAAGGTCAAAGATCCATGGCCCTCGGAACAATCATCGCAATGCCCTCCTCAATGTATCAATGCACAACCATAAGCCAAGCGACCTTCCAACCAACTCACACAATAGCCCTCTATCGCAAAATCTCCACGGCGCTTTCGAGGTCGTGAATTTTCTTCTTCAGCTGTTCACGTTTATCTCGAACCAAACGAGACTCCCCAGCAATTGCTTCAAGTTTCTTGTCATCAAGTTCAAGAACCCATTTCTCAGAGAACAAGAAAAGAGGGCTCTTCGGCCCCATCAGCAAGCAGTGGTGTACAGCCTGTCGGGATACATTGTCAACGAACCTCTGCTTAGCAACGTCGTAATACGCCTCGAGTGTGTCGTGGATAAGCTCTGTCGTTTTTGCGGTATTGCTCTTAGTTTTAAGAGCGCCTTCGATATTGCTTACCAGAACGGCTCTCTTGCCGTGATGAGTGACATACGCGCCATCACCACCGAGACTGTGAACGACACGACGAGTGCTAGACTCCTCAAGTGCATTGCTGAAAGACTTGTGCAGTGTGTATGGCTTCGTGTCCCGTTCAATATTGACTAGGAACATCGCCTGATCCATTGCAGCCTGATACCGGTCAAGAAGATCGCTGCTCAACACGGATTTGAGTTCATCCAGAACCTTTGTGTCTGAGCAGATTTCGCCAAGAATCGTCACAATAAATCGGTGAATAGTGAGTATGACTTTGCTCATGTAAGTCTTAGCTAGAGGCTCCCATTTCCTGGACTGTTCTTTGAATGCGCTGGCAAGAAGCTCGGGACCAAATGTGAGCTCTAAGCCCCGTGAGCGATAATACATTTTCTTGATCCAATCCATGATGTCGCCGCGAGGCTTCTCAAGGATACAGTGCATATCAATGATGGAGTCGAGCTCTGGAAACTGGCCCTCCGTCAGTTCAACACTTTGATGGGAATACTCGCCATTCGATTCGTCATCTGCCTCGGCAGGGACTTCGTACTCGGAAGAATCCTCGCTGATCGAAGTCTTGTCTGCACCTTGAAAGTAATGAGAATGCGAGGCACTGATGAAGTTATCGTTGAACTTGTCCGTAATGTTGACAATGTCCGTGATCAAGCGAAGTTCCTCATTGTCCAGCGTCGGATGGGAAGAGTAGTTGGCTTCCAGAGCGTATCGGACCAGTCGCTGAAACTGTCCAGCAAGATCACTTAGATATACTTGCTGCTCACGTTCTGTCTGACGAGAGAATCCGAGGCCATCAAGAGACTTCTTACAAGCGGTGAGCATCCTGCGGGCTTCAGCTCTAAGCTTGGGAAAAGCTCGATCAGTGATCTGACCCAAAAGCTCTTGCAGACGTTCACGCAGGGCAATGACTCCCACGCGGTCTGGTGGAAGGTTGCACCAAGGTTCCTCCTTGAACATGTCTTCTCGCCGACGGGACATCATTTCATCCTGGCTGTCCTCATCTGCTCCACGGTTTCGCACAACATAATAGCCAAGGTTCAGGGGCCTCTTCTTCCCATTGACCAAATCGCAAACAACAGCCTTGGTACTCCGCTCAGTCAAAAGATCAGGCTTGGTCAAAACGCCAAGAGTTCGTTCCCCAGATTTGTCATACTTCTCAGCCAGGTTGAGAATCTCCTGAGTCATGATGTCAACAGTACTCGGGAGAACAGCAAGGATAATGGTTCTCTCCTGCTCAATGTACCCCTTCACCATGTCCAAAACCAGTGTCTTGTCCCTCTCAGTAGTGACGCCCTCTTCAGTGTTGCGGAAGATACCAGGGACATCAATGACGGTCAAATAGTCTTCAGTTGGACCGCACTTTTCAATCTTGAGCACATCCTGGCTGAACGTCTTGTTTCCATCAGGGTTCATTTTCGTCTTGATGCCCATGGCAGCATTCACCTAAACATGATCAGCCAGATATGTCACTAATCGGCATACACGATACTTACATCAAGCAAAATCGACTCAAACTTGACAAGGAGCTCATCTGTATCCTTCACACTGTGATGATAACTAGACAAACGAGTCTTTTCCTCATCAGTAGCATCAGGACCAGGAATGATGCTGACAGTGATGTCCTGCACACTATCTCGACGATGGGTGATTTGTGTAGCGTAGCGAGTACAGAGACCCTGGCCGTTTGGGAAGGGAATTCCAGTGAGACTTTCGAGAAGGGAAGACTTGCCAGAGCTTTGATCGCCAACAACTACGAGTTGCGGGAGAGGCATGTGAGTGCCCACATTCTTCTCTCGAAGTTGATCGATCTTGTGTAGACGATCTGGGCTGGTGAGGGAGTTTGTTCCTCCTGCGGTACCCATCTTGGGTGAGTTTAGACAAGTAGTCTAAGAGGAGAGATCAAGTTAGAATGGAGTGCTCAGAATGCACAGAAAGAGCTAGAGTGAGGCGGAAAGAGGAGGCAACAAAAGCGTGGTTCTGTTTGATGCGAGGTAGGGAAGGAAGGAAGAAGAAGGAAGACAACTTGTTGTTGATAGAAATTAAAGGCAGACTTGACAACTTCACTCACATGACACAACTCCGAAAAGTGAATGCGAGTTGGCAACCATTTGTGTTTACATGTTGTTATCCACTTTGCTGAACTCAACTCACCTTCTGCTCACTTTCTGCTTATCTTCCTCAGCACGGCCAGCAAGTAGTGTGTGTCGATTCTGTTTCCGTTTGTTTCCATGAGACCGCCGATTTGTTGGCGGATCAGTCCTTACGTTGCTACCGTTAACAGGACAACATATAATCTCGTCAGCGAACGTTAGTCTCAACAACGCACACACAGCTCACAAGTCCAGCTTGATAAATGCCAATATGACTCAACATGATCTGTGTGGAGACCATATTCCTGGTTTCTCGTTTTTATTATACTAGCTGAGCACTGTTTGTAGTCATACAAAACCTTTTATCCCTACAATGGAAACGCTTAACCCAGGTCCATAATCGATACTCTATCCCATCCAAGGGCGTGTGCTTTTTTCCCAGCGCCTAAGGTCTGTCATACCTCAGTCCGTCCGAGCCAGCCATACTGAAAGCAGGTGCCATGCTTTAGGCAAAGCTTCTAAACTAGCCGTCCAGCATTCAATACCGTATCCCAGGTATCGGGCACGCAACATGCACGCATGGCGTCTCAGTGTAATATCCAGTGATTATTGTACAGCAAGGACGGGTGGCGATCCATTCATTAATGCTGCTTCCCGTCCAAACTCAAGAGGAAACCCGCAAACTGTGTCAACCTTAATTGAAGTCTGCAGGTCCCTGTGCTGCAGTGTTGGGGTCGACGTGGGCTTCGTAGAATGCGAGCAATCTTGCCTCAGCCTTCCGTTTGCTGGCTTCATCCAACTCCCCTCCAATGGTGCCATTTTCCTTGGGGCCACTGGTCGATTTGGTGGATATTGAGGCAGGTCTATATAAGCGTTAGCAACTTCATGAATGACAACAACATCATGGTGTGACTTACCCAAACATCTCACGATCCACCTCCAGGAAGACAGCCATGGCATCCTTACCGCCTCTTTGGACAAGGTAATTCATATAAGTCTTGGCCAATTCCCGCTTGATGATGACAGGTAATCTGCTCTTGGTACGGAAATCATCAAACACATTCTTAATGCGTTCGGCAGTCTCCTTGTCTTCCTCGCCAGTTGCAGACTGGTCCAACTCGAAAGCAAACCACTTCTCCCAAAATACAAGACTGTCGCCATACCATTGCGAGTTTTTGACAAAAACAGCTCTGGCATCCTCGGCGGAGCCCTTGGCCTTCCACAACAGCTGAGCCCACTCTGCCACCAACGCGGCTTTGGTGTAAAGATCGACTGTTGGTGCGTCAATCTGGTCTCGATACACTTGAATGGCGGCATCGAGTCCGTTTTGACGGCGTTGCAGGTGTGCCCAAGAGACAACCACTTCCACGCAGTCGGGTAGCTTCATGAGAATTGCTGCATGAATATCCGCCGCGACATCAACTCGCCCGCAGCTCTCCTCGAAATATGCCCACTGCATTCTGATGCCAGGTCTGCTGATTGGCACGAAAATGGATGCGCGGATGTAGATGTGTCGCACCTCCTCGTCTTTGCCGTCCTTTGCAGCCATCCATCGAGCATATCGGAACCAAAACTCGTCGTAGAAGGCACACGTCACCAGGCATCGCTCGTAGAGAGAAACTGCGCGGTCAAAATCCCCCTCGGTTTCCTCAAAGTCCAGGTATTTGCGCCAATTATTCAGCTGCGAGTGCTCCAGTTCGGTGACATGAAAGTAGGGGCGCTTGATTTCTGATTCATAAGTCCACCTCTTTGATACTTCCTGTTGAGTGGCGGTAAAGACTTCATAGTACATGGCGTCAATCTTGGCTCTGATATCCCGCTCCACCTCCAACTCTGGCCGTGAGCCGCTGCCCTGAGCTGCCGACTCGGCCTCAACCTCAGCTTGGAAGCGGCTGAGAACGTCAGCTGGCACTACTTCAGCCAGCGGGCGAGTGTGCGCAAGATTGCGGAAACGCTCATAGTAACGGGCATACTGGTGCATGGGAATGCGAATTATCCGAGCATGAATAGCGTAGATGCGGTCTTGCGCTTCTTGTCTCTCTTCATATTCGATGTACTTATCCCAAAAAGGGTGGGCAAGGAAATCAAGACCAACCAGGCTTGCTCCACGTTCGAAAAGGCTGCAACATCATGTTAGAACTCGAGGATTCTTGGCAAATATCATTTACGGATAGGTAATGGGGGAGAGGGGGGAGAGTCAATACAAGAGGGGCTATGACCACGAAAGCAACTAGTACAAAAGAAGGAACGCCATTCTGAGGTTATCGACGGGAACACGCGGCATCAAGGCGATGAGCGAAAAGGCTGTGAATAAGAAGCAGGACATCAACAGAGCCTGGCGCATAGCGTGAGAGAATATCCCAAAGAGGTAGGGCCATTGAAGGCATATCTCACCAGCACATGTGTCGATGGCGACGTGTGAGGGTCTCAATGATGAAGTAGGTAGCGTGAGGCAATCTCGTGAGTGACCTCAAGGGATGCTGCGTTGATGGCTTGTTAAGGGGAAGGAAACCATCATGCAATACTTACTCTCGGACAATCTGAGGGTCGTGAGTCGTCTCCATTTTGAAGGAGCAATAGTCGGTCCACAAGTCGACAGAGTTGGTAATGCATGCACATCCTCGTTCATAGACCTATCAGCCATGTCATCAGTATTCGTGCTACATCTGGGAATGGAGACTCCATCATCGTACCATTTCTGCCGACTCAGGGCCAGCAATGTTGAATTCCATGTCCGCATACTTCTTCCAGTAACCAAATAGTAATGGGAATTTGTGTAGGAAACGGTCGTAGGCTTCGCGAAAGGTGGACAAAGCTTGGGGGCTTGAGTTGCGATTTAATCCGCCATCCAGAGTCTCAGAAGACTTGATATAATTCTCCCAGCTCTCAAAATTATCGGGGTCCGTTTCCTGCATTTAGCAGCATTAGCTTCAGAGGCACCAGAAGTCGGGGTTGAACTTGCAGACGAGTTGTCGCAGCTTCATCCTACTTACCACTTCAGCCTGGTACTTGCGCACCGAGGCATACTCCTCGTCAGCGCCGCCGAAAGAAGCGAATTCACTCATGGTAGCTGGTCGCGCGGCGCAGCTCGTGATGAATTGGGATGTATTTCTGCAGCAGATGAAGAAAAGGGAGCGCAGCAGCTGCGGCACGAGGTTGGAGTTTGAGAAGATGCACCGCGTTGCATGCGGAAAGGCTGGCAGCTTCAAAGGTTCCAGGTTGACAGCCAAGATGGGTCTTCACGGTAGGCCAGGTGAACAGTTCGCAGATACTTCGGTCGCATGTAGCTTTTGATCACCGTTGGCTGGTGCGATGGGTATGTGGTACAAGTATAGTGTGTACCACAGAGCCTCGGAGCTAAGCGCAAAACAGGCTTAGTGAAGGTCAGTGGGTACTTGCTGAGTCATCTGTGAATGACTAAGCGTGTCCCACTGATATTTTGTGAAGTGCGAAATTGCAACAAGATTCTTTTTCTTCTCCATATGAGCTTGTGATGATTACCATAAAAACATATGATAGGAAGAGACTGAACGCTCTCTAAATAGAGAGCATGATCTCAATTTCGAATCTGAAGCTCAACTTGCAACTTTTGTTGTTTCATTTCACTCTTTGTCTTTTTGAGACCTGACAGTCTCAACCCATTTTGTCAAAAGCCAACAGCCAGGTTATGTCGATGGGCCGTTCCGAGTGTTCGAAGATGTCGGGTCAAGCACCACGGGGCGAATCTTTGAAATAGTTTTCCAGTCGTGCCTGGCCAATAAAATATGTCGTACAGCTCTGTGTTGTTTTCGGTGATGCTTAATTCTGCGCTGGTCGGGCCACATCAAAGTTTGTCACGAATGACCAAAACTTGAACGCCTCCAGGGTAGATGTCTTCCTGACTAGGCGAATCTCGAAGCTACCAAGGCAAACCAGCATTCGGTATGATTGTGTAATGAGATGTGATGTTGCTTGCCATGGATAAATATGTCGAAGTTGGTGTTTGTCATGTGCCGTGTAACCAGTGATGCTCACAGAGCCATCTCCAATCGAATGCCTCAAAGCTACCCGTAAGCGCGCCATCAGCCTCTAGGGACGTAGAAACACAACTTGTCCTGACAAGACCACTGGAAGTGACCATAATAAACGAATGAAACAGACCAAAGCAGAAGTTGTGAATTGAGTTATTTTATTTATGCCGTGTTACACCAAGCACCCTAATCAAACCTACGGATAACTTACTCTCTTTGCTCGTTTTTGTGTCACCGTGGGGCTGAGTTCGCTTTGAGCCTCCCAATATTATCATTCAGCCGACGTCATCTCCAGATTTGACCACCTCACACTTAGGCCCAGGCTGCGCGAGCTACTCTCCACCACATCAGTTCAAACAAACATCCCCTTCACATTAATCCCTTTGCAGCCGACCATTGAAACATGCATATCCTCCCTACGTAACAAGACCGAATCCCGCTCGCCCGCACTGCGACAGCCAATGCTCCCACTCTCGCCATGGAGCACCAACAGAGCTCGTGGGCTGCACAGGCTCCAGCCCCCGAGAAATCGAGCGAACTCTACATAAGAGACCATCCCTACCGATCGATTGCCATTGTATCGTCCTCTCATGCTCTGATTTTGCGATACAGCTCGTCCGCGAGCAGCGATACCCCCCACAATGGGTCGATGACATCTCTCCATTCCAACAAGTCTCGTGGAGCTGCAGACCCCCATGCTGCAAAGTGCATGGTGGAATTTGCCCCGATATCGAGCCAACTGTTGAAAGACTATCGTCCACTGAGTCCTAGACCCGTGTACGGCACCCTGGGCTTGATTGCCGCTAATGGAGAAGTGTTCTTGTCCGTCATCACTCGCGCCATTCGAGCTGCCACTATTCGACTCGGAGAGACTGTGGAAAAGATTTCAACTGTGGACTTTTACTGTCTCAGCAGTGCCGACTATGACGATGTTGTGCCACTGGAATCTATGGAGCCCGAATTCTCCGATGCGATGTCGACATACAGCAGCCAGTCTGGATATGGTCAGACTCTAGGTCGTCGAGAGGTTGCCATGGAGCATCCGTGTCATGAGTTGCGAAAGCTGCTCAGCAATGGTTCGTTCTACTATAGTACTGATTTCGACTTGACAAACAGGCTACAAGATAGGTATGCTTTCCGTGGCGTATCACACGTGTCACCAATACGTTAGAATTCTACTAAATGCTACAGATCCATCAACTCCAATTCGTTCGACATTGACAACTTTGACGACACATATCTGTGGAATTCATTCATGATTCGTCCACTTGTCGAGTTTCGCTCTCGGCTCATGCCCCCGGAGCGAGAAGCCCTAGACTCTTCACGAATTCTCACATCCGCCATCCGGGGATTCTGCAAAACCATGACCATTCCCCAAAGCGCATCTCCCATACGAGAGCCGAGGAACGGAATGCCAAGCTACATGAGCTTGATTTCACGTCTATCATGTCGAAGAGCCGGCACCCGATTCAACTCCCGTGGTATTGATGACGACGGCCACGTAGCAAATTTTGTAGAGACGGAAACGATATTCTGCAGCCCTGCCGGCACCTTGTTCTCATATGTCCAAGTTCGAGGGTCAGTACCAGTATTTTGGGAGCAAGCCGCAGACCTACTACCAGGCAGGCAGAAAATTACCATTACAAGATCACCAGAAGGAACTCAGCCCGCGTTTAACAAACACTTCGAAGACTTGGAACACATCTACGGCGCAGTCCACATCATAAACCTGCTAAGCGACACGAAACCTGCCGAAGTCGAGCTGAGCACACTTTACCGCAACGCCATCCGACATTCTCCACAAAGTCAGTCCAGCAGCGGCTCAGCCGAGCGCGCTTTACTTCTCGAGACGCACTACGATTTCCACGCCGAAACCAAAGGGCCCGCTGGATATGAAGCGGCAAAAGACATCCGACGACATATAGAGGGGTCAACAGATGGATTTGCGTACTTCCTCGCAGAGGAAACAGATGACCCGGCTGAAAAAGACCCTGGCAGCAACCGAGGCCGTATGGTAGTCGTGTTGCAACAGGACGGCGTCTTCCGTACCAACTGCTTGGATTGTCTGGACCGAACAAACCTGATCCAGACGCTAATTTCACAAATGGCCGTCGAGACATTCCTAGCCCATCGAAGCGACTACGCCGCATCCGATTTCTGGATGAGGCACTCAAGTCTCTGGGCAGACAATGGTGACTCCCTCTCCAAAATCTACGCAGGAACAGGTGCACTAAAAACATCATTCACTCGACATGGGAAAATGTCCCTGGCTGGTGCCGTGGCAGATATGCGCAAGTCCGTTCAACGCATATACCACAACAACTTTATCGATCCATCCAGACAAGTGACGATTGACATGCTGCTGGGCCGCCTCATGGGACAAGCACCAGTGCACCTCTTCGACCCCATCAGCGACTACGTTTCCATCGAATTATCCAAACGGAGCGACGAATTCACATCGTCCAGAAACATCACCATCTGGACCGGTACATTCAACCTCAATGGTCGCACAGACGGCATAGGCCACGACCTTTCCCCATGGCTATTCGGACCTATCGCAGATACAGAACAGCCAGACATATACGTCGTCGCCTTCCAAGAGATCGTGGAGTTAAGCCCACAGCAAATCATGAACAGCGACCCCTCGAGAAAGCATCTATGGGAAGAAGCCGTTAAGCGCACACTCAACCAACGACAAGCTGCCCTCGGAGGTGATAAGTACGTCCTCTTACGAAGCGGACAACTAGTTGGAGCTGCTTTGTGCATATTTGTAAAAACATCCATATTGAACAATATCAAAAACGTCGAAGGAAGCGTCAAGAAGACTGGTCTTTCAGGGATGGCCGGCAACAAGGGAGCTGTGGCCATTCGGTTTGATTATGCCAACACGCATATTTGCTTTGTCACGGCGCATCTGGCAGCTGGGTTTTCGAATTATGATGAAAGGAACAGAGATTATGCTACGATTCACCATGGTTTGCGGTTTCAAAGGAATAGAGGGATAGAGGATCATGGTATGACACCTGCTATTTCGTCAGGGATAAGCTGAGCTTTAACTAACATCTGTGTAGATGCCATTATTTGGATGGGCGACTTCAACTACCGCATTGGGCTGGGTTTAGAAGCTGCCAAGGCGCTGATTAAAAAGCGAGACTTGGCGACGCTCTACGAAAATGACCAACTGAATCTCCAGATGGTGGCTGGGCTGTCTTTCCCATTCTACTCTGAGGCCCGCATTAGTTTTATGCCCACGTACAAATTCGACGTAGGATCAGACACCTACGACAGTTCGTAAGTCACCCTTCTACGTAGAACCCTAGTCGTCTGCGCGGTATTAACGAGGTGAAAAAAGTGAAAAGGCTCGGATCCCAGCATGGACAGACCGTATACTTAGAAAAGGCTCTAATCTGCGCCAATTGTCGTATGACTCGGCGCCGCTCAAATTTTCGGACCACCGCCCGGTCTACGCCACGTTCGAATGCAGAGTCAACATTGTTGACGAAGAAACACGCGAAAATATCAGCCGTGAGCTATATCAACGCCGCAAAGCAGATGTTGGCGACCCTACTGCGAATTTGGGTGAAGGCGACGAGTCAGACGACGAGGACTTGATTGGGTACGATTCCATCGAACCTGGTCTTCCGCCCGCGAGTTCAGACCGTCAGAAGTGGTGGCTGGATAATCGACAGCCCGCGCGTGCCCAAGTGCCGGTGCCCAATGGTCGAGATGGACTCCCAATGGCATTGAATCCAAATCGGCCGTCAAATCCATTTGGTCAAAGTGAAGAGCCCGACTGGGTGTCGGTACCGAGACCGTCTCCAGGCCATTCTAGCCTGTCTAGTTCTCCGTATGAGAAAGTGTCGTTACCGAAGACAATGGCTGATCGGGCGCCGGTGCAAAGGAAGCAGCTTCCGCCACCATACGACCCTTCAAGGTTGCCGGCACAAGTTGGACGGCTGCGATTAGATGATGAGCAGAGCATCCGGGGTCAATCTGACATTGGCAAATCTGCTACGCCACCGCCGCCGCCGCCGCCTCCTCGACGACAGACAGCAAATTCGAGACCAAGCACGTCCGGATCTACAGCACCATCCGGCGTCCACCTGGAGAGGACACAGACGCTTCCACCTCTACCCACGACCCCTCGCTCCGCCTCCGTCGCTTCACAAGCATCGCAGGTGTCACAGCTCTCGCAGCAGCTTGCAAGTAGTAAGAGCGGAAAATCTCCCCCTCCAGTAGGCAAGAAGCCCGCCCATCTCGCGACGGGCTCACCTCTATCGAAGACAACAACTGGCTCTACAATAAGCACATCCGCTCGAAGTGACGACATCACACCTGGTCTTCCTGCACGTTCAGAATCTGGCGCATCACAGGCCAGCCTGCATGCATCATTGGCGAGGAAAGCCGTGGCCGTGGCACAGCAGCAAAATTCCTCTCAACCACCATCGTCAATAGCATCAATGGCCGCGAGTGCAAAGGGTGGAGTTCACAAGGGAGCAGCCGGCCCAGCGGGGCACACCAACGGGTTTAATCCTCCACTCCCTAATCGCCACCGGCAGGCGGCTGCAGGATCATCTTCGTCCGTTGACCTGTTAGACTCGATAAATGATGGCGGTGAAGGTATTGGCGGGTGGGAAGCCCTGCAGCCGAGTACCAAACAATAGGATGCAGGGAGTGACGGTTTGCTTTGGACCACTTTGGTCGGATAGGACAGGGGTCGTTGACGCTGGCAAAGACAGCATCCACACGACAGTGCTTTTGGATACATGAAGTGGTTGGAGTGGGGATGACATTGAAATAAATGATGGATGCTACCTTGTCCAGTGGTTTGTCAACGCCACAAACACATGGCATTGCAGCATGGAGGAAGAGAGACACTTAGGAAAAATATGTCAGGGGAATATAGACATGAAATAGACGGTAAAGAGCATCATGGCCTTCAGAAGGACCACTCATGCAATGCTGCACAGAGCATACGCGTTATGACTGTGAAGACGGACTGCATGACAGAAAATGGCGGATATTCTGCCGCGAGGCGCGGGTAATTCACAGAGAACCTGGGGAGGAGAGCCGGTTCAGAAGTTCGGACTCGAAGGCGGCACTGGCCTGGGACACGGATTGCCCGGCATGAATGAGCTGAGCCAGCTCTTGCGAGCTTTGGATACTAGCAAACGACGGCACTAGGGCTTTTCACACGGGTCTAGTGTTAGTAATACAACATGCGCCTCGCCCATGAGATATATTCGTTTTTGGTGAAATGACTTGCTTTGAACTGCTCCACTTACAGCAAAATGCACCACGGATGGCATCTCGTCGTCACAATACTACGATACCAACAGTTGCAGACAACAACACCCAGTGGGTGAGGCGACCCAGTGATATTCGCTCATCACACGGTTGGCAGTGAGGACCGTGACCCAGCTTGTGACGCGAGACGAATTGCCTCAATGCTACCACAGTTAGGACCCTGACAGATTCTTCTCAAAGATATGATACAGCGAGCACATCAGGTGCTGAAATCAAGGACGATTCTAAAAGATACCACAGCTCTCAGTGGTTCACAAAAGCCTTGTACAAGCTGGTCAGTGGGCGTCGATTTGATATTATCAGGGTTTAGTAGTGAACCCTGCTCCTGTTGCATCTCCACAAACGGGATGGTGGCTGGAGATAATATGGGCCTGGACACTGGTATCGCGTTTCTGGTCGGCTGGTAAGTTAGTGCGCGGTATGTTTTGGGTTTGAACCCAATGAACTGGCCCGTACGGTGTTTGTCAGCCACGAAAGACAACCAGTGCACTTGCGGAGCACTTGGAGACAAAGTTCGTGTACAGGCGAACGCTGGTGACGGGTAACGAAACGGTGCCTAGCTGAGAGTCATCAGCTTCTCAGTTCGAAACATAACAAGCCGAACGGAGTCATTCTCTCACCCAAGTGCAAGGGTGAGCAGGCCAAGGACGACAACGAGATCATGGCACGACGGCAGTCAACAGTCAATGTCAATGGACCCTGATGGTGGTCTCACTATTCCTGAGTGAAGCTAGCTGAAGCAGCCTCCAACTCCTCTCTGGGATTGCCAGTGGCACCCCAGACTTTGGGGCTTGAGAAGTCTCCACATGCTCGACCGCGCAGGTGATAAATCGTCAGGCCAAGGCTACTGGGGGCCCATGCTCAGGTGCAGACAGCGTGACAATGCGTCACGGTAGTTGGCTGGTGGTGTGGTGAGTGGCTGCGGTGAATGCCATGGCCTTGGCTGGTACCGCCTCACGATGTCGGCGGCGGCGATGTGGGCGATGTGGGCAACGATGGGTGGGCGTAGGAATTGTCCGAAAATTGAACCAGGTTGAGAGGTTGTCACCACCCACTGAAGCACGCAGGTCGGGGTCTGGACATCACCAGCAAGTGGACTGACAGATGGTTGAAATATTTCCCTCTGTGAGAAGATGGGCAGAATGGGCGTGAAGCTTGTGCATGTGACGAGTTTACAGGTTACAGGAGAGGTCTGGTCTATCAGGCACTGATTGCTCCGGACTCCGTGCCATAAATGTCAACTGGTCTGGTTCTGTGATCGCTTGGGAGTCGCTTCGGAGAGGGAAGGAGCAAGCCGAGCTTGCCTGCTTGTGTTGTGCGGAATGAACCTTCTCTCGTCAGCTGTGCTCCATAATAGCAACTACCTAGGTGCGCAGTCCCACAGATCAATTGATAAGTTACTCGCCATCGTGCCATCACGAGACCAATATCCATTGCTTCGTTCAACCCTCCACAGCTTGGCCTCTGCCCAGCCACGCCACCACCCTGGCCGGCTCACCAATGTCGAACCCCATCTTTGTACCTTGGCATATAACCGATCACCATCGTATGGTGCCAGGGAAGACACTCGACTGTGTATTATGCCTGCTCGTTCACCAATGGGTCGTGCTGTGCTGCGTTGAAGCCCCCCTTTCATGCCCGCAATTAAGCTTCGGCTGGCTACCGAGGCGATCGCCATCGCCCAAGACTTCCGTCAGCTCACTTGAAGCAGGTATCCAGCTTGTCAACCCACCAACGCACCAACCCAACCCTCCACTGCCGTGGTGCGGGAAGTGGCAGAGCTGATTGCCATCCAACAGCCCATACTCCCTGCTACCAGACCAGACCAGACCAGACCAAGACCGACCAGACCAGACCCTACTTGACTCTCCTCAGCAGCTTTGACCCTTCTTCCCGTACTTCACATCTGTCCCGTCCCCAAACAGGCAAAACCTGGACTTACGAACCCAAGGCGTCTCCAGGACGAGTTCAACCCCAGCAGCCCTTAAAGTCGACAGCACCCACCTACTCGAAAATCAGAACGACACACCCAGCGAAGTTCATTTCCCTACGCTCTGCTACTCAAATTTGCCCCAAACTGCATGTCCTCTGCGTGGGAAGCTTGAAACGCTTCTCGTTATCGTCCTTCTCACCACTCGAATACAACCCTGAGTGTCGTCCGGTCCTCTGTGGGCAAACACACGGGCGAGCGTGGTTGAATCGAATCAACCAAATACCGATATTTTTTATTCTACTTTTCGGCTTCGAAACAATTTCAATACCACCGCACCGATAATATCGCTTGCTTTCATTGGGTCTGGTGGACAACGGCACTATAATCCACTGGAACCCACGTACCCTGGTCATCCCCCGATCCCACGCATCCCTCGATTCAAGAAGCTAGCAATCCCGAAGTAACCTTTTTCCACGGAATACTGAGTTCATTTCAATTCCTTTTACCCTACGTCCCCTCAGTACCGGTCAGTTGGTCTTGGTCACCGGCCCGATGGGCACGATCTGAGATCCTGAACACCCTGCAGAACTGACTCAGACAACCGAAATACCTTCTGAACTTCTATCGAACCATATTCTGGGTTAGCACACGACTTACCCACCAACCACCTGCCAGTGCCGCCCCCATTGCATCATAGAGCCTAGTACCAAAAATTTCGATCGTGAGAGCCCTTGCCTGAACACGCGGGGCCGTCCAAGACCAATTTGTTTTCAGTGCGAGGTGAACGAGGGCTGAAAAGGAGTACGGAGCGGAGTATATCTTCTCTTCGATTGGCGATCTTTCCCAGAAGAATCTCTGACACCCTCGATTCCTCACTCTCTTATCTTTTGTTCTGGTTCAGCCTTGCCCTACCAGACAGACCCTCACTCAACTTCACTCCTCGGCACTTGGAGCCGAATCACAACACCATTGCCAGAGTTCGGCATCCCGCAAACTGGCCATGGCTACACAGAGATCAACCATTTCTGCGTCGACGCAGAACCGAATTCTCATATGGCGGTCCGAAGTTGCTTCGGCAATTGACGATGCTGCATCCTCGGCAGCCAGCTCCACCGGCGTAGCTGCCTCTTTCTCAGACACGCACTCATCTGCCGAAAACTCTTTATCACGGCAAAATAGCGGCGGTACCATGTCGCGGGGCCGTCGATTCTGGCGTCGCATTGCTCGCCGTCTGTCAGGTGGCCGCTTCGGTGGCCTTGACGAGGATGAGTTGGATCGTGAGCCGGCCATCAGAACCGCCATGTACCGCGCACCACCACCCCCTCCACCGCCCGTTGATGCGAGAGGTGCCGCCGCCGTTGTCGAAGAAGAAGTAGTTGATCTCGGCGAAGACAGCAGCGATGAAAAGGTCGGTGCAGGTGGCGGCCTAAAGGACAAACAGGAGCGATTAGAAAGGGCCGCTCGCCTATTAGAGCAACAACACGCAGCGACTTCATAAACTTGAACTGGAACTTAACAATGGAGAATGATACCCGGCGTAAAAGGGTCTGATGAATTTTGATAGCCACACAATATGAGACAATGATGAGAAGAAACGATGGGAAGCTTGAACCATGGCGTTTGCATATTGGGCATTTGGTGACGGAGTCTGGCATGATTGCCTCGAATATTCCCTCTTACTGTTTTGTATCTATAGTTATTTAGCATAATCGGTAAATCATACATATTCATACACACAAAGTCGACTGTGAATTAATTGCCTGGACCATCAACGGCAAAACATTCTACGATAATCACATATCATGGAAATAGTTTAGATTTTTATTTCTTGTTCATTGACCCATGCCTAAAGTGCAACTAGACCACTCTCCCGGTAGCACCGAATCACAGACACAAAACGTTCGGTCCCAAATTGAAACGTACTAGTTTCTCCATCCACAATCCAGCTCCTACAAGTCCGAGCCGCCCGGTAACGAGACAAAGCGGTGTCCTTCATCCCTCACTCATTATCGGCCATGGCGAACGGTATAAGTAATTTTTAGTTTGTGCGGGGGGGATGAAACCAAGATGCAAAAGCCACGATACGATTCCTTCTCTCCCGAGAGAGACTGGGCCATAGTGTAGGAGGAAACCGGGTAGCCAGCAACTAAAAATAACAAATATAACAATAGTGGAAGGGGGACGAAAAGAGAAAAACCAAGAAACAACAATAACAACATTTGCATTGACTCGATTCGACGAGTCGTCAAACCAAACATGTAAAACAACGACACCAAGGCAAACCTTCTCCTGGGGGAGGGCATCATCCGCAGTACTAGAAGTACCCGGTAAAACCAACACACCAGTATGTAGAGTCCCTAGCGTGAGAAGAGACTAAACTAACCAGCAGAAGGCTTTTGGTCCAAAACAAAAAGGGGTGAAGCCGGACAAAAGACGTACGGAACCATGCCTTGACATAGCCCAATTTCCATTTTCCCTAGTCGATTAAAAAAAAAAAAGGACCAACATGACCCCTCCACCCGATTGCCGTAAAATAAAGTATCAACGCATCTGCGCACCGGCGCAATATTCACCTGCCTGCCAGACCCTAAAAACACGATCCGGTTGTTCTCGCGCATGAATAAGGGGGTTCATGCGGGAACAAGCCGGCCCAAACATCGCATCTCGGTACCATTTTTGCCGAAATGCTCATGATATCGATGATGTGAGAAAAGAATTTAGTTGGTGGCCTCAGGCGCGGGCTCATCGGCCTTCGTTTCCTCAGCAGGCTTGTCTGCGGCCTCGCCTTCCTCCTTCTTTGGGGCATCGGCGGCACCAGCGCCCTCAGCTTCGGCGTTGTCAGATGAAGTCCACAACGTCAAGTTGTCGCGCAGCAGCTGCATAATAAGAGTGCTGTCGCGGTAGGACTCCTCTGAGAGCGAGTCGAGCTCGGCAATAGCATCGTCGAAGGCCTGCTTGGCGAGGTGGCAAGCGCGGTCAGGCGAGTTGAGAATCTCGTAGTAGAAGACCGAGAAATTAAGAGCCAGACCCAGGCGGATGGGGTGGGTGGGGGTGAGATCAGTCTGAGCAACATCGGTGGCATTCTGAAGTTTTTTACAGACGGTTAGCAACAAGAACGTGCAGCATGGAAGAGCGAACTGTCATGTGCCACAGCAAATAGACGACGTATTGGGTGGTGGCATGCTGTGCGACATTTTACGAACCTTGTAGGCCTCGTGGGCAGCGGTGGCAGCGCCCTTGCGCTTCTCACCAGAGGCGAACTCAGCGAGGTATCGGTGGTAGTCACCCTTCCTATAAGAGGGGGAAAATAAAGGTTAGCCATCTGTGGACATGGCTTGTGGAGGCAAGGAGTTGGCCTAAAGCTGGGGGCTTCGGGTTTCACATACATCTTGTGATAGAAAACCTTGGATTCGCCAGAAGCGGCGTTGGGAATAAGCGACTCATCCAGAACCTGGAGGACATCCTCGCAGACTTTCTCCAGCTCGAGCTCGATCTTAGACCGGTACTCCTTAATGGTGGAGACGTGCTTATCAGAACCCTTGGACTCCTCCTTTTGCTCAATGGAGGAGATGATGCGCCACGAAGCACGGCGAGTGCCAACGACGTTCTTGTAGGCAACAGAGAGGAGGTTACGCTCGTCGACGGTCAGTTCGCCACCAAGCTTGGCAACTTCCTTCATATAGGTGACCATCTCATCGTAGCGCTCAGCCTGTTCGCAAAGGCGGGCGAGGAAGGTCTTGCTATAGTTTCCATCGAGAAAAGTGTCAGTGTTTCCGAATCAGCGGCGCGAGGATGCAAATCTCAGGGGAAAAGATGATAATTCCCCGGAAGGAGTCAAGGCGGACGAACCTTTCACGCTAGAGAGAAGAAATATCGTCAGCAACATGTAACAATGGATCAAAGCGTAAACAAGGAGTTGTGGAAAGAGGGGAAACAAGGGAGCCACGAGCCGTCTGGCAGCAAAGATTGATCAAAAAGGCTCATACATGGCAAGGAAAACATCGTAATTAGACAAAGCCGCAGTCACGAACTTGCGCAGCCGCGCTGGCGGACAAGATGAGGCAATAGACGACATCAGCCGCAACAGTGGTGGGAGTTGGAGAGGAGGTGAGGGAGGGGGAAACAGCATCAGCTAAGAACCTACCTCAGTAGCCATTTTTGTGGATGGAGAGATAACGGGGGAGAAAGTGTCGAGAAAAGTGTGAAGAGAGATTCAAAAAAAGATGATGCGAGAGAAATGTGGAAAAAAGCGTGTTCGGGGGGTCTGTAGATAAGGCGTCGAAGGGGACAAGATGAGGGGGTGTTGTTTGTATTTTGGATTGTGGATTCTTTGGAAGCACGAGGATTTGGTAGGTTTTTGGCAGCAGACCTGAAGTGACCAGGCCAGAGAGACCGGACTGGAGAGGGAGGGAGGGGGGGGGACCCTTTCGGGGCGGAGCTGGGCAGAACTTGGAGGAAGGCGGCTGGGACAGACTTGGACTGACAGGCTGAACCAGACCAGGCCAGGCCAGACCTGACAAGGACCTTGACTTCAGATGTTGGCCAGACACGGCCGCACCTCAACATCTGGTGCTGTGTTGTTGCTAGCACTGACCACAAAGTACATACTGACTGATTTTTGCAGACATGCTCACAGACAGACGGGCAGAGAGACTCAAGTGTTCGAGTGAGCAGTGACCAATGCGCAAGCTCAACGTCCAGTTCACTCCATGTCTCGACCAACTCATTTGAACTGCCTGTCCATTTGCAGCTGGGCCATGAATGATGGCTGTTTGTTTGTTATTATGTTCCGGATCTGCTCTGCTCTGCTCTGCTCTGCGTGGCTCGAGCTCGCGGCCTTGTCCGACTGCTCTTCATCTCAACAGAGGGAAGAAGCTAGCTAGCTAGCCGAGTCTACGCAGAAACAACCCCTAGTAGATCACGGAGTACATTTGAGAGATACTTGACGTTTGAAATTGTACGAGCGTCTGGTCGCAAGCCCAACTGTCGCAACCCAGCCCAGTTTGACACGGCGAAATATCTTGCTCTTGCTCGTGCTCATCTCAAGCCCCCATGATGCCACCACCAACTCCACGCACCACTCACCTGTCTCTCGCTCCCTCCCTGGTGCTTCCTCCCAAAGCAGAGTGAAAAGCTCATCTGGCCAGGTGAGCACCCAGCGGCAACCACAACTCAACACCGGGACTGGGACCGTGGATTGGACCAGGCATGGACTGAACAGACTGGGGATGTGGACGGACGCCAGCGGGCTGGGCCACTGGTGGAGCCGCGTGTGCAGTCCGGCTCCTATGTTGTGGACATCTAGATGATTGTGGGCGAACGAGGCCAATGTGGATACCAACATCTGAACCTGGAACATGGATGCTCTTGAACATTGAAAAAGCTGCGTTTGTGGCCGAGGGGCGAGAGAGGGGGAAGCCTCAACGGCTTTGCACCTGTCGGGCCACTCAACTGCCAAAAAACGTCAAACAGCATCAGACGGAATCCGATAGACGGAGCAGCTGTGAGAAGACAAGATGCCAGTGATGTTGAGCTTTGCCGAAGGTGCTAGAAGAGTCACAACCAGATTCGATGCTTCATGCTGTCGATAGGATTCGCCATTCCCAGGCAATCGACTCGAGCAATCGGATATTTCGCGAACGATCTCAGTCCATGTATTGTACTCCGTACAGGGTACCGGGAATATGACTGCAAGCAACAAAGCAATATATGCATCCTTTCGTGCCTTGCTCTTGCCTTGCCCTGCTTTGCTTGTGACTGCCCAAGGCATCGAAGCAACATGCTCCCTGACACTTGCCTTAGGTCGAGTTGAAAACTTGACACTTGACTTCAAATGTCAACATCTTCCAATGTTGATGCCAACAGTGCGCTTCTCAGCTCGACCCCAACTCCAAATCAAGCATCATTGCCCAATCACGCCAGTTGATGCGGGATGCCTCGCGCCATGCGTGTTGTGCCAATAACCCTCACTCCATTCGTTTGTCTCCGGTTGACCTCAGTCACCTCGTCCCTCCCTTGTGCATGAAGGCCATGCGTCTATCCATGTCCCGAATTCCATATCACAGATCAGACCCGCCCTCGTGGTTCTTCAAGACCTCACGTATTCTGAGGCTCTGTTATTGTCTACCCTTCATATGGCATGACCGTCAACGGGGGAAGGGACTCCTCAGAAACCTTGCCATCATCTAGGCCAAACAAGCGGCGTTATCCATCTGGCTATGACAGAACAGGCTCTCCTTGTGCGAACTGTGCTTACTCTCTAAAGACTAATATCTGTGATAGGGTACCTGGGTAATAATCACAAGCCTCTGCCAGCAACAGCTCTTGGCCTGGTGATCTCATCAATCCCAGGCCCCCACCAGAAGAAGAATAACACAACTGCGACACGACGTCGGGAAGCCAACACGTCCAATCCAATCAACCTACCACAGTCACTTTAGTTTCCAATATGTTGACGCCGCAATGCAACATTAGAATACTCCGTGCGATTGAGAACCAGTACCTGCGGCCCGGGCTAATGAATAATGCCACTCCACCAGTCAACAGTCCAGTCCAACGGAACACCAACACAACGGCCGAAGCTAGACAGGGTCGTCAGGAAACGAGCGCCTAGTGAGCGCCAGAATTGACATTTCTCCAACAAACAGCTCTTCTCGGCTGTGTGAAATCATTGGGCATTGCCCAAACAAGAACCCTGTCACCTCATTCTTCATTTCGTGTTTGTGCTCTCATGACCTTGCACCCAGGAAATGTTTGAAAGAGAGGCTCTTCACACGAGCACAATATTTTGCTCATCACCGCTGATCCAGCACTTTGCAACAACGCGGCATTGTTTATTGGCTTTGGTCGGCTAGGTTTGATTTTCTTGGCTTGTAGGGGAGAGACGCCCCCAGTCTGACTGCAAGGTGCTCCTCATGTTGACTCTGGTCATCATATATCAAAGCAAACACAAACCTGCAGATCTAATTCTTGTTTTTCTGTGCTACGTACTATCTACTATGCCATGTTAGGTACTGCGAGCCGTATCCTCAACGTGGAACGGTACCATTTATCAAATTGAGAAGAGGTGCTGTCTCATGAATCTCTGCAACAAGGCTCAAACAAAGCGCCATCTCATCGCCAGGGTCCTGCGCAACGCTTTCAATCTCACATGATGACCCCCGTCAAGCTTGCTAGCCCAACCAGCTTGGTGAACGGACAGAATCAAAACTCCCGCAAGGGGGTCTGTGGTGGCAATTTCCCAGACGCCAGGTCAACGATGTGACTCATTTCGTCATGGCTACCCCTCCCTGCCGCACTCGTCCTTGATTCTCGCACGAACAACGGAATGCTTCATCACTATCGCGTGGCTCAGCCTCGGGGTGCTGAGGTATGACGCCGTGATTGCAGGCAGCCGCATGCGCCCACTCATTTGGGCAGTCTGGTGAGAGGATCGATCACCAGTGTGACACTCCCGCATTTGGTTGGCCATCGTTGCTGAGATCTGCAGCTGGGGGCAAAAGGGTTTGGCCATACTCAAGTATGCTCTAACAAGTCACAATGCATGGTTGTTGTTTACGTGATATCAGGTACATTTGGTTGGTCGATACTTTTGACCTCCCTGTGCGTTCCACAGCTGACCCTTGTTGGTGAGATTCCACGTTTTGTCGACCAGACAGTGAGCAAACCATTTGGGTTAAGTGGAATTGCTGCGTCCACCGAGATGTGCCTCAAACAGGAGAATACAATCCACCACTTTTGGACGTCGCTGTAAAGGAATTATGCATAGGCTTATGTAAACAAACTGTCAAGTAACATGTCCAACGTGAAACGTCAAGCCGATCCCTGTGCTACCTGAAGTTCTCGGTTGTTGACAGATTTATGAACAACATTGGCCGTGTTATGCAAATACTCCCGGATTATAATACCACATTCTGAAAATATATAACAGGAATAACGTACCTCCCTACAGGTAGTACCGCGGGGTTTGCTAACGCCCATATGCTAAGTAAGCGGCTATATCCTAAGGTAATGCAAAAGGCATGAGCAATGCTATCTCAAATAGGAACAAGAGTCTGCTGCTGAGTAGAGTGTCGATGTGAACTGCTCCAGTTCCGCCTGTTCGTCTGCGCAGAGACTAGGACGGGACAGTTCGGCCGTTTTTCTTTGTTTTATGAATAGTAATATAGCTATAATTTTAGTCAATTATTCTTATTAACTACACACGGCCACACAACGTAGCTACCTACAAACAACAGAACAAAGCTATTGCTTAAGGATCGACTGGCTACGTTCTAAACTGTATCTTAAGCGGAATGACCAGTTGGATACTATGCACCTCATCGCCACAATGGCTGCCAGAACATACTGCACATGATGAATTCCCCTTCCTGAGACCCAGGAGATCTACGTCCTTGCACGTTAGTCTAGCTGTTATTGACTAAAGTGAAACCGCGACATAGTTTGATAGATAGGCCGTTAATTTGCTTGGGTGCTCGATGCCACGAATATCAGTCTAAAATACCGACACCAAGACTTATCTCTGCATTAGTGTTATGATTGGTAAAGCGCGGTTCTTTCAGCTAACTACCCTACTGTTCGAGGTCGACAGACGGCTCTGCTACGTCGGGATCACTCAATGAAACAAGCCGCTCATGAAGAGAGTGCCTTTATAAGTCGCTCCATCCAGTGTAAAGTATGGTTTACAACAAAATTGCAACACCGGTCATCATGGCCATCATGCCTCGGGCAACTGCAACATAAACATGCTCCTCATTATGGGTATCTAGCTTTCCAAAAGGCTATGCAATAAAAAAACAGTACAAGTTTCACCATCTCACCAATAACGTCCCCATCATATCCTTACAACTCATCCGACTCGAATCCCTCCGCCCAACCTCGTCCCCAGTTCGCCGGATCACCACCAGGCACACACAGCCCCAACCTCCAGAAATAGTCTCGATGCGCAAAGAACAGCTGCCAAAGCTTAAGACGAGTGGGCAACGTTCTCGCAGCAATGTACTCCTCAATAGAAGGAGATGCCCGCGCAAAGTGAAGCAGGCGTCGCACATCCTCGAGCAGAGTGGTCTCGGCACCGGCGCTACACTGCGGATCGGTGTCACCAACACAGGTTCGTACATCAATCTCGGTAGGTTGAAGCTCTTGTTTGGATATGTAAATCTCTCCTCCGTGGGGTTTGTATCCCCATTCGTCGAGGGGCAGGAGGGGAACCGGATCGTTGTTGTGAGTTACACGGCGGTAGGACCTGTGCTCCAGGTTGGATGGGCCGTCTAGGTGGAAGGCTTTGTCGATGAAGCGAGCTAGCTGGTAGTTGCCTACGCGGGGCTCGCCAAACGTCGTGACAAGGAGGTTGTCCCAGCCGAGAGATAGCTTCAGCTCCAGCGCTGCAAGGCAGGCTACGGCGCCTCCGAGGCTGTGCCCGACTAATTGGATTTGATAGCCTGGGTATTTCCTCTTGAGCGCTTTGAGTTCCGGGATGACTGTTGTCCTGGCCATCCGCCATGATTGCAGGAAGCCCATGTGCACAGTGCAGTTGTTGCACTTTCGACGAAGAGTCTGCTGGGAGTCCTTGTCGTCATCGTCGGGAGCGGGATACGGTACATATTCCTGCGGGATGGTGCCCAGGTCTACGATGGTGTTGGCGATGCTGTATGTGCCGCGGAAAGCAACGATGATGGCTCCTTTTTTATCAGAGGCCGTTTCCGCTTTAGATTTTGAATTCGCCTTGCCGTGGTCTAACGCAATGTACCCGCAGCTGTCGCCCATGAGAAACCCTGTGCTCCACGTGGTGGTCAACGAAATATCAGGGAATTCCTTGCATCGCGACAGACAATGGAATGGTTTGTGGATGCCGGTATTGCCGATGCAGTATGAGATGTCTACCAATCTAGACAGACGCTCAAGACTGGCGAATAATGAGGTCGAGATATTTGACGGTGACGGTGGATGATGCGGTGACTGAGACGAGTCTATGACGTGGTGTTGGTTTGAGTGAGCGTGAGCCAACTGCGCCCACAGCAGAGGCTGGACCAAGGTCCAAGACCGCATAGTAGATGCTTGGCCGTGGTATATCGTATCACTGCGATTACAATATCAACGAACGTTGATTTCCCAGCCGCCTTGAGGGGTGGTTCATCTGGTGTTGTCGCTCCCCAACAAACGTTTCTGCTCCTTCAGCCACAAAACCGTCGCGCAACAGCCTGGGGTTTCTGTGGATTCGGATCGGCAAACGGTAGGATCGTCAATCGGAGGTCGGAAAGAGCAATTAGCAGATGCAGCGCATATTGATTGACGATAGATTGCAAGGGACGAGTAGGTTAAAATACAATCACAATTTCAGGAGGAAAAAAACAGCAGCTACTGTGAAACGGTGAGAAAAGCAAAAGTTGGTCAGCCTCTGCACAAAGGCTGACTGACTGGATGAGGTCTCGTGACTACTTGGACTAATTCATCACCCGCCGAGGCGGTACGGGCATTTCCATGCGCCAACAGGTGAAAAAATGCGGAGGGAAGAGGGGCGACGAGACTGCAAGTGCACTTGGCACCGGACCAGCCCTGCTTTGGAAAAGGCCGGCAAGCCAAGCCGTGCAGGGGATGCGGCCAGGGAACATTGAATCATGCGGCGAGTTATTGGTTGCAGGGGATGATGTGGCCACGGGTAAAGTTATTGTCAAGTTATTTTTGGATGGGATGCAAACCTGACTGACATTTTTGTTACTCAAGGGTGCACGGGTGACGATATTGCTTCCAGCGAGGATGATGAATAACGACCAACGTGTATGCCAATCTGGGACTTGAATTTGCAACAAGACTCTGTCTATAATAGCGTGTCGAAATCGTACACTCCTAAGGATGCATGTCTCCATGCGATCAAGGCGCTGTCTCCCCCCTTTCCAACACGGGTGACTCGACACCCATGAATGGAATGGACGTGAGGCGAGCGCAGAACAATATATACCGGGAAAAGCGAATCCATCAATCGAACGTCATTGGCTAGGAATTTGCAATCCTCATTAACATGACACTTTCGATCTCTTTATCCACCGCATCAACCACCTTTCGCCAACAACCTTAGTTGGCCAGGTCGAAGGACCAAGCCACGCCGCGTCTGTTGTGTCGAATCACACGGCCATGCTTAATAGGGTTGATGCTGGTGAAGATGCCCCTATGGTCGGTAGAATTGGTCTGGCAAGTGTTGAGGCCGCAAGACAGAGGAATATGAGTCGTCCCTGAGGCCTCATACTCGGAGTGTCTAACGAATGTCAGTATACAAAATAAAGCAACGGCCGTCACGCCACGACGATGCAAGACAAGAAAACATAAAACTTACCCCTTTGCATCAGGGCACACCTTCTGAATCATGGACAACTTCTTATGCCTGTTCTGCCAGACAAAGCTCACATCCTTGTTCGTGCAAGCATATCTCGGCAAGCCGCCGCTGTTGGCAGAAACCACAGGCTTAGACAAAGGCCCGTACTCACATGCCGTCGACGAATTGGTCGCCTTGTTGAGAAACGTAAACTTGTACGAGGTCAGGCTGTGTCCGGTGTTGTTCGTCGTGGCGGTAAAGTCCCTGACGTGGTACTCTGAAGGCAGGACGCAGTGGTGCTTGCCGTGCTTGGCTTTCTCGACGAGGTCCGCGGGAGGAGTATACGCCAGTTGAGAAGCGAGAGTGGCTGGCAAGGCGGCCAGAAAGAGGAGAGAGAACTTCATTTTGTGTTTTTTTTGTGGTATATCCTGATGACTTGCACCAGGGGAGAGAACTGTCAAAGTTCTGTACTGAAAGGGACGAAAGAAAGAAAAGGAAAAAGGAACCTACGGATACCGATGGTTTATAGAGAAAGGAAAGGAATATAGTTTATCTAGGATGAGAGAAAAGGGAAGGAGAACAGATATATTTAAAAGAAGGCAGAAGAGTAATGGCCAAGGGGGCGTGGATAATATGGCTCCATTGTGTAAGTCGTGTGCAACACATCACTTCCTGATGTGGCCACCGTAGGCAGGTGAGTCGGCAGCCAGCAAACATTGATACCAGCGGTACTTTACACCTTGTACATAAAGTCCGTTGGCAAGAAAAGCCGGCTTGCTGGCGAGGTTGAAGAATACACTCCCTGTTCACACCACGGCGAGGATGCATGTCGATGGAGTACAGGGACGGTGGCGTCGGTGGGAACGTGGATAGCGTGCATAAAAGATGGTGCGTATGGCTTTTGCTTTCATACATGAAGATATTTATTTTGGGTTCTACGGGGAAAATGGGCTCTGATGCTGTTACAAGAATTCGCGCTCTTGGGTGGCTTTTCTGCTTTGCGCCTTGAGCTGTTTCTGCTACGTGGACCTGCGGTGAAGATTGTGAAGATGGTCATGGCGATGAATTTTCAACATCGTCTGGTGCTGTAATGTACGGGGCTGCACATTCGGAAGAGTATTACTAGGAACTGGCATGGTAAATGGATCGTCGTTGGATGCTGACGACAAGGAGCAATAGCCAGCCCTGTCGATCGTGCAACCCTGCATGTGCTCAAGTATGCCTACATATGTACACGTATGCAGGCCTGACTGTCGTTACCTTGGTGCGCCGGCGATGCAACGCGGTGCTGAGAATGCTACATGCCGACAATCACGATGACCTTTTCTGGTACTCTGAATTTTCACATGCGCTCGACTATGTCGGCAATCACGATGCATTTTGTCTTGTGCGATTGATGGAGACACCATGAATAAGTCAGTACCTGACTAACAACAGACGAACCGCAAACCATGTTTTTCTCCATCCACAATGTTTCGCCATGTGTGGAAGCGAGATTTTCTTAAAAAACAACGCAATAAACACCCGATAACATAACTCGGCAGCCCAGTTAAAGAATTGGGTACAACAGCCGCAGGACAAAGAACGGCAATTGACCATGACTATCATGCGTGGTGATTGGACGGACGGGAATGTTTAGAGCGTCTCATCTTGATGGGGCTGGTGGGTGTCGATCGCTGACAGGTACGGGCTCTATCTGCAACACTGAATTACGGGGGCCCCTTGCTGAGGTCGGTCTGGTCGGATGAATTGTGCTTTGCTTATGGCTGAGTAGATACTTTGATTCGTGGAGTGGTGGTGAGTGATGAGTGATGGTGTGGATAAGTGTGTCCAGTTCCTGCAAACAAGCTTTAGTACAGCTTTACTATTAATTGATCCCTGATAGTATATTAGGCACAAAAATAGTAAGGAATGGAGGTCTACGGTGATGCCTTGGCTTGCACCAATAAATCGGGTAAAAATAAGATGCCTAACCTCATCTACTAAGGCTAAAGAGCTAGCTATGTAGCTATATATAATATTAATTCTCTCTAGTATCTCTTTTCTAATTATATAAAATATATAAATACACCTTAAGAAAAGAAAGATTTTATTTATATTTAAAAATATATAGTTTCTTTTTTATTAAAGAAAAACTAATAAGTAAATTACAATTTAAATTAACCAGAGTTTAGCTTATTAAGAGTAATAAAATATTAGTAAGTAAAAAAAGGCTATATAAAAACAAAAAGTTTAAATTCCTTTATAAAAATATCTTTAACCTTTTTTAGACTACCAAAATATTGTCTTGCTCAACATACCACCTAGATTATTCTAATCCAGGCCATTTTGTATTCATAGAACACAAGTTTTGCAATCTTTGGCCAGACCAGGGTCAACTAGAATCCAGGACACCGTCTGTCCCACGGCGCCTTCAGGTTATTTGGTTTGCAAACGAGTTCGTTGGCCAAGGCCCGCCACCGATCGAGCAAATCAGTCGAGCGCATCCCATCAGCCTGTGTACCAAAGCTAAAATGGGCAATAACGCTGCGTGTGTCAACAACAAACGGTCGCTTCAGCTTCCTAGGTTTATAGAGAGTCATGTCTAGCTCGTCATCCTCTCCAAGAGGCAGCGTAAGCTTGATATCGTGACCCCACATTGCAATGAAAATAATGTTGCTTCGCTTGTACTGGGTGTCGAAGAGCTGCTCCGCCCCTGGCTGTGTGTCTGTTTCCGGGCTCTTCAAAGGTGACATGGACGTGTCAGTGGCATATCTGATGGGCCGTCCAAAGAAGTAGTTTGAAACTTGATTCAGCTCGATATTTCGCAGCAGCGAGTACTGTTGCTGCGCGCCACAGGCCCAAGACTCCCACGCCGTCATGTACAGGTCATGAAGCCCAGCGTTGCGCCCAAAGTTGATACCTATGGGTGTCTTGCGTAGGTTGTAGCTGTTGTCGCCTTGGATCAGTAACCAGGTATGACCTTGATATGGTGGGTGCGGAAACAGAGTAGCGTTGTGGTCTTGATAATGAGGCATCTTATCCTCGGGGTAGAAGGGCTTTTCGGATGGTCGCCAACTCTCGGAAGCCTCGTATGATGGCCCATCAGCTGGGTCAACTAAAAACGGGTGGATGGCCCCAAAATGATAATGTTCCAGGCCTGTCACAGGGGCATTGACGAGATTCGCTGATATCGCGAGAGGGAATCGCTCCTTTAAACGAGTGTTCACAAGCTGTGGTATGGCATCTTGGTGAATATACACCTGAAATTGCTGGTGAGCACACAATATCTGTATAATTGGCGATAAATGACGTACCACATCATCATCGATTTTAACATAGATGGTATTATCCTCGACTAGTGACTCCCACATGCAGCCGTAATCGTTTCCTTTACAATTTCCAGGGCCCAGGACACGATATTCGGCAGTTTGTGAAGCAAGCTGGCTGATGTATGAGATATCGGCTTGGTCGGTAGTATGTAATAAGAACTGAACTTGGTCAACATAGCCACCGTTGCGAGCGAGGTTCTGCTGCAGATAGCAGTCTAGTATATCGACGGTCCTGCGGCGACCGTAGAAGACGACGGCGACCACTCGAGTGCCCTGAGGTTTTTCCCATCCACCCGCTGGTGCATAGCTATCGAGGCGCAGCTTGCTTTGACGATTCGCGGCAGATTCGTTGTAGGAGTAGTCGCCAGCGACCGGCCATGTTGTGCAAGATCCTGGCATTTTCACACCGGGATCCGCGCTTTGTGCAGGTATCTCAGCCGAGTTTGCCGAACGGAAACTAGAGGAGCGGAGGTGACCAGAGCCATCGATTATAAAGACAACCAATGCGATGAACAACAGGAAGGCACTGATCCAGAAACCACGATGGTAAATTTTGTTGCCTATCCGAAACGCACAGAGAAATAGGCTCGTCTTGCGATGACCATGAGCGGCTGGGGTTGGTCCTTCTCCCAATGGCTGATACGGGAGAGCATCCCATTCTTCATC
Organism: Pochonia chlamydosporia 170; assembly: GCF_001653235.2. Taxonomy (NCBI): domain Eukaryota; kingdom Fungi; phylum Ascomycota; class Sordariomycetes; order Hypocreales; family Clavicipitaceae; genus Pochonia; species Pochonia chlamydosporia. The sequence goes on along the minus strand of NC_035795.1, from coordinate 1,085,074 downwards.
TCGTGATGAATGATCCATAATAGGCAACTGGGGGTTGTGGGCTAATTTAAAGTTAATGAATAAGGAAGTCAGTAGAAGGCGCGTTCATCTATTAATACCTTTACTTTTGCTACTGTGTGAAACCGGCTTGAGAATATTGTGGATTGAATCAACGCGGGCTAGGATGCAACAGCCCTCAATGTGAATGTGGGAAAAGGTGAACAAATCTGCTGACGGCGGGTCGGTTTGCTCGGCTACTGCCTACATATATGACAGCTGACGTGCTTATACCCTTCAGACTTAAGAGGGGGTGAGTATATGCAGTCTGAATATCGAGCAAAGCGTTGCTCAATGCTATTTGATGCCAATACATTACATATACCTAGGCTTCTCCAACAAAGCTGCTCGTCTTTGGGGAATGTAAGTCCACCTGGGAGGGCGGATGTGACTTGCAAACTACGAACAGCTACTGGTTCAAAATAGAAGGCTTCTTTACACGAACTTGCGTCTCTAGTAGACTTATCTCTGTAGTTTATTTAGCCATTGTTGCAGGGAATTCGTAAATCATAAAATATACGCCGTATTCACCTGTGCCACCATATGAGGTATCGTCTTGAATAAGGCGGTCAACTTCCTTAAACCCCAGCTTCAAGTAGATACCTCGAGCAGACTTCCATGCAAAGACAAAAATAGGTATGCCTAGCTTCTTCAGCTGCAACAGCCCGCTACGCACAAGTGCTGTCGCGATGCCCTTTCCCTGATGCTGGGGGTGAACAGCTAAATAGTCCAGCTCTGTTCGTACACTATTAGCCAACAATATTCATCGGCCTGATCTACTGTATAATGATAACTTACTGATATAAGGTCTCGTCGCAAGTATACGGTCACTTATTGCTTCGTTCTCGCGATCTAAAGGCTCCAAATCTTCTCTGGCCTCCCACCAGGAAGACTGATTAAGCTCTTCAAATGCCTTCATCTGGTTACCATCCACATCTGGTACCTGCGCAGATAGCCATTCTTGCTCAAGGAGGACACCCTTGGGGAAAGCCCATCTTGCGTATCCAACAATGGAGCCTGTCTCTATATCCACAGCCTTCTCATGTCGCATCGCATCGCGATCTATTAGTAGTCGCATTGGCATACGCTTCTGTAGTTGTTCAATCATAAACTCTTGTGTCTTTTCTTCTGGCCACATCATCCTCCACATGGGCTGCTCCCAGAACGCAGCGCCATTATTGCGACCCAAGGCAATCGCATCGTCAACGGTACAACCCTCAATTCTCAAGGAAGTCATTGCCGATCAACCCTAGACAAAGGGGGTTACTAGATTAAAACCGTCAAGTTGGGAATAAAGACATGTACTATATGAAGAACAGAGGGCTTAGGCTAGGCAGACCAAGGAACCCTCAGGAAGAGAGTATTGCAGTCTGGTATATTGTAATAAGCTTAGCCTTTTGAATTGACCCCTACAGATACATCTAGGACCCCGCACCGCACGGGAATGGCAACAAGCGCTACGGAACATGCACTGGCCGTACAATATGTACGTGAAAAGATTGTGACGAGACGACCAGTCTGGATATTCCATGTTCCCGAAGCGGTAACGGCCGAGCCGCTGTGCGAGCCGCTGTGGGGCTGTTGTGTCGCTTCTGAAGCGACATCAATTGATGACATGAACTTGTCCTGGTTTCTGTGCCGGGTTGCGACGTCATACTACCGGTTGAGCTCCGTTTGTTGGCTACTTCATTTATTCCCTTTGAAGGCGCATCTATGGCCTGCCTAAAGGTGCAAATATGGCGCGTACAGTACAGTATGTGCATGCCGGAATTAATAAACGTGTTGGCTTTCTTTACTTGACATCAAAAGAGTAGATTTGTTGTCCCTTGTCTGTTCCATCTTAAGCCCTAGCTATACTGTAAATGACCGACTAACATGAAGAGAGCTACAGTGTGGAAAGTATCTTTGCTTCGAATCCAACCAACCTCCAATCTATATCCTGCCTCTTTGGTTTCCGAGCGCATCAGCCATCCCGAGCCTCAAGTGGCTCATATTTCGCGTACTTTTGCTTGCCATCCCGAGCCACAAGCGGTTCATATTTCGCGTACTTTTGCTTGCCATCCCGAGCCTCAAGTGGCTCATATTTGTTGTACTTCTCTTTGGCATCCCTTACTAAGACAGGTTCATACTTGTCGTACTTTACCTTCCCATCTCTCCCATTGATCGCCAGAGCGGTAGTGGCCGAGGTAAATATGCCAAGAAAGGCGATCGAGATCTTAACAAAATGCATTTCGATTGGTAATAACTGCTCAATTGACAATATAAAAATGTTGTGGGAGATTTTGGTCTGGTATAGAGTGCTAGGTTGATGAGGAAGGTCGAAAGCGTAGCAAGCCTAGAGGGCAAGATGGGAGGCATCTTAAGCTTTTCTGCGTCTCCTCTTCAGTTGACGGGGATATAATTATCTTGCCCTTTACATTTGTCACATGCAACCAAATTGACAAACGTGCCTTCATGCGAGTAAGTCTTAATGGAGACTCGCTCCGAGTTTCCGGCATGTCTTATCATCGGAAGAACCAATGGCGTGTACTGCACAGGGTGCCAAATGTTGGACGTGATGAATACAATGCAGGCGGTTACGGAATGAAAACCAACTACCTTCCATTTCAATGTATAACATTGGAGGGGAAACATGCCTGCCATGAAAATCATCAGCATGGCCGGAACAAAATCCTGGATGATTGGTTACGTCGTATGAAAGCTTTGCTGTTCTTGCATATATTGTCTTGAAGAGGAGCAGATCGGCTTCAATATCAGCAGATGTTGGATTTCACTCCTAATTACCTTGATACCCCTCGGCGCTGTATCAAACGGTCATGCTGTATACACAAGTTACTCATAATCGCAATTTTCTGCTGATACAGAATCTCCCACCCCGTGTTCCGCAAAGGGAAACCTCCGGACAAGCCGCTAAGACCAATTATTCAGACTGGTGAAAGCTCTTACGTTTTGCAAAGCACTGGACTTCTTTCTATTGATCCCTTGATCTTGTAAACATTCTCTGCTCCCTCTACCTTTGTATTCCGACGCAGCCCTCCCTCGTTCCAAACTCGTGTCGTTTAGAAATGAGTGCCAAATTGGATGAGTCCACCGAGTACGGACGTGTGTACTCAGATTCACGGTCGTCTAAGAGCTCGGAGTCACTTCCAAATAATCACGCAGAGGAGACATTGCTCCACGGCTTCCTAGACCCTCGACCGGCCTCCAGACCATGGAGACTCGTCGGATTTCTCGGGCTCACCATTATCAACACTCTACTTCTGGTTGCCACACTGGTGACACTTACACGCTCCGGATATAATAAAAATACTTTGTGTTCTGAGCAAGACTGTGCTATCATGACGTCCCTGTATTGTAAGTAGTGCGCCTAAAATTTGAAAGACAGACCGGGCAGCTAATGTCAGTAGCCCCTCTTCTGGAACCTGGTTCTGGTGCTATCGAATATGAACACGTCATGTTCCAAGGTGCCCTTGATCATAAAAGCATTTACAAAGGAACACCGAACAAGGACATGGATGAAGCCTGGACATTTCTCACACATAGTATGTCCGTTTTTGTGTTTGTTGCCTAGTAGCAGAGGGCTAATTACCAAACGATAGAGAATAATTCAATAGTCACTGGCGATGTGCTGGATCGAATTGGAAAATCTCGCTCTGCCGTCAAATACACAGAAGACCAAGAACCTGGCGGCATGTACTTTGTTGGAATAGAAGTATTCCACCAGCTGCACTGTCTCGTAAGTATTCCGCTGGCAGCGTTAACTAGTCGTCACCTTGTGCAGAAACTGATTTTCAGTCGACAGAATTTAGTTCGTCAATTCACGTATCGGGACTACTATAATCGTGCAGAGAACAAGCCAGAGGCGTTTACTGATTCCGAGGGCATCCTTCGGAAGCACGTCGACCACTGCATTGATATGTTACGGCAGGCCATTATTTGCCATGGTGACGCCGGCATTGTTACATAATTTTGGGTTAAACAGTATGGCCTTTATCCTGATTTCAGCACGCAGCATAAATGCCGTAAGTTGGATAACATAATGATCTGGGCCGACAAACATCACTCAGATGCCGATGGTGAGCCTGCAGAGGGTCCTGATACCGTGTGGCTTTCGCAGCCTCCGCCGTAATCCGCGCTCGGCAGGGTAGATAGATGATGAGATACCAACCTGAATAAGTCGCCTGTCGGACTCGTGGGTTAGGCTTGGGTGCATACTGCATTGGCTGTAGCAGCATGAATCCCCGGGATGAATAGAGGGAGGATGGTCGTTTCGTTGTCGGTGCGGCATATGCAAGGGTATGTAGGTAAAATATTTATATACTATTAGAACAAGTAATATTACAGCATATGTAGTATTATGGTATACAGAGATATAATATATAACTAACGTAGATGCATAGCGAGTGAGACAACATAGCGAGTGAGTCACTCGCACTCTCACCAAAAATATTATTTCTATATCCCTGTAAAAACCACCAAAAATAGGTAAAAATAGCTATTATTTTAATATGTTACTATTTACTAAATAGTTAGAAGCTACTATAGTTCTAGGGTTAAGGTTATATATAATTATATAGAGGAACTAGACTTCTCACAGTGTAAATTAGACTTTTCAAAACTTCTATATAACTAGTTAGCCCAATAAATAAAAATCTAAAATTAGGCTAATATAATAGTTAGAAATACTATATTAGAATTAGGACGCTTTTTATCTATTTTTGGTGGTTTTTATAGGGATATAGAAATGATATTTTTGGTAAGAGTGCGAGTGACTCACTCGCTATGCATCTACGTTAGCTTTAAATTTATAGTATATAATATTAAATTAGTTTCTAATAAAGGTGTATATAGATTAAAATTACTACTTATATATAGGAGTATAAAAATACCCAACGTAGTTAAGCAGTTAAAATTGAGGTATAGTAGCTCAATAGTAGAGTGGGCTATGGCTAGGCCTAGATTGTAGGTTTAATTCCCGCCTGTATTATTTTTTTTGGCCCGGCCTCTAAGAGCCCCTAACATTGAAGAGCCTCCGAGGGTTTCTGCGGCTAATTGATTTTGCCCGATATGTGGGTGTGAGCTAAGGTCTGGTGCACCATAGAAGTCAGCCACACCAACCGGGGCTTGACTCTCCGAATTCCCACACCATTAAATGCCATGCGGCCACACCCACCGATCTGATTGGGGGCATGCCGCCCATCTCTCTGTGCATAACATGGCTGCATCCTTGGATTACTCACTATGTTTGGTATATTTTCATGCGAACATGACGCTGAAGCTGAACATCAACATGAACATGAATATGACGCCTGGGTATTTTTATCGTCCAGCGCTGTGCGTGACGCCGACACGATTTACGACCTGCGATCGCTGTCTGCACCACATTTCGCAATCAGCAATTGACGCCGATCACTGATACGTCCCGCCTGCCAGCACGCAAAGAACATACGATATCAAAGCCGACAGAACAGGAAGGACACTTGTTCGAATGTCGATCAATCCGTGCCTACATGTGCCGTCTCGCCGTCATTGCAGCTGTTCTGAAAGCACCGCTGCTGCAGCCGAACAAGATCGTCAGATCGTCGGGCCAGCTGCACCCTGGTTCAAATATAGCATCTGGTCACCGGTTTGACCGGCTTGTCCGAGGTGAGTACGGGACGGACGGAGATGGTCCACACTGACATGTAGTAACATAGCTGGAATAAAGAGTTTGCATAACCCGACTATCAGACGATGAGTAAGAAACTTGACCTTGAATCCCTAGATCTACGGGGGATTCTTCCCGTTGGTGATTGGCGGATGAGGATTTGCCCGGTGCCTGAGACGGAGTAAGTCCGAGCTATGCCCTCATGTGATGACATATGTATGTTACTCAACAACAAAGCAATTCAGGCTGTCATGAATCTTCGGGATCATCGTCTAAACCTAGTGCACGTTCAAGACGAGACAATATTGCCGCTCTCTGGTTCGGCAGTTGCGGCAAGACAAGTGTGAAAGGTTGAACTTCCTATTTCATCTATCCCAATACAATATGCAATGCGCTAAGCGAATTGATCTACCAGCCCAAACCAAAGTACGTCCCAATCCTTCATCATTAACTGCGTTAGATATGCCTCCTATACCACGTTGCACGGCGGAGGCTAAACGGGGAAGCTCGCTCATTTACTCGCAACTCCCCACACATAACAAAAAACCATTCCGTTTAAATACTCCGTCTTCAATCCTCTATACAGCCATCTTCATGGCGATCGTCTTGTGCGGATCATACCCCTTGATCACGAAATCTTCCACCTTCCATCCATCAATGCTGCCTCCCTTCTCCCGCGCGATTTCTATCTCAGGGAAGTCACGCGGTTCTCTTTCCAGCTGTATATTCAGGGCATCTTCATGATCAGCGTAGACGTGCGCATCGCCCATGACATGCGTCAAACTCCCTGGGACTAAATCGCACACATGTGCCATCATGTGTGTGAGCAGCGCGTAGCTAGCAATGTTGAATGGCACGCCGAGACCCATGTCGCAGGACCGTTGGTACAACTGGCAGTGTAGATGGCCCTTTTCCGCGCTGCCATTTGTGCCGTTCACCGCGGGTTTGCCGTTGCGCCTCCCACGGCTGGGGTACGAGACGTAAAACTGTGCAAAGACATGACACGGCGGGAGGGCCATGAGGTGCAAGTCACGGGCGTTCCATGCACTCATGATGATCCTCCGATCATATGGTTTGTTCTTGAGCTTGTCAATGACATCAGCGAGCTGGTCGACGCCTTGTCCTGCGTAACCTGTCTTTGCGTCGACGTATTCCGCTCCAAAGTGACGCCATTGGAATCCGTATACAGGGCCCAGGTCGCCTTCTTCGCGGTGCGTGAGGCCCAAGTTGTCGAGGAACTCGCGGGAGCCGTTGCCGTCCCAGATTTTGACGCCCACGTCGCTAAGGGCCTTGGATGAGGTGTTGCCTTCGATGAACCAGAGTAGCTCGGCAATCACAGCCCGCAGGAACACGCGCTTAGTGGTGAGGAGGGGAACAATCGGCGTGCCGTCCCTGTTGAGTGAGAATTTGAGTGGTCGAGGAGCAAAGATGCTGATTGTGCCGGTTCCTGTGCTGCATCATGTTAGTGGGGGTTCATGCTCGTGAATGCCCTCACCGCTGGCCGTTTACACATACCGATCAGGTCTCTCTTCTCCCTCATCAAGAATCTCACGAATCAAATCCAGGTACTGGTACTCCTCATGTCTCTTGGAAGCAGCTCCGTTGGCAGCAACGCCATTCTGTTGAGTCGCCATTGTAACTTATCCTCCCGTGTAAAGTACTTGCATTGTCGACGACGCGCTCACAAACCATCGACGCGACTTGAACAACTGCCCCTCTCCCAAAGCAGCCAAGCGCGCATAGTGGAGCCTCCCTTCTACATTTCGGATTATCAACCCTCCGCCACACCGATCGCTTACCCTCTTGCACGTGACCCACAACTCGAAAATTTTTGGAATCCACCATGCACGCCAGGTGAGGCCCCATCCACTGAAATTTACCGCTGGAGAATTTGGTGATCTTCCTTCCCTCGACATCACCCAACGCCGAAGTCGACAACCCATCACCAATTCGACAAAGATGGCCAAGGAAGCGCCCGCGAAAACCGGTCTGACCGTCGGTCTGAACCGCGGCCACGTACGTTGATATTGTCACAGTCTCACCTCGTGGAGGATCTCTGCTCCCGCTCTCCCCTCCCCCGCGAGGTGGTCACTGTTGCCGAAGCAGACGATGGACACTGACGATTTATTTTTTCGCTGGATATAGAAAACCACTCCCCGTGTTGTCAAGCCCCGTGTGTCCCGTACCAAGGGCCACCTGAGCAAGCGCACTGCTTTCGTCCGTGAGGTCGTCAAGGAGGTTGCTGGGTAAGTTTGTCTCAATCCCGAGTTAATCGTCGATGCGAAATGTCAGAATCAACTGGTCTTCGTGCCTACTGCTCGCCACACAAAATATCACAGCTAACATACTCAGTCTCGCCCCCTACGAGCGCCGTGTCATCGAATTGCTCCGCAACTCCAAGGACAAGCGTGCCCGTAAGCTCGCCAAGAAGAGAGTACGTCGGCTCCTACCCTTCAGCCCTTCGATATACTAACCTTCCGCAGCTCGGTACCTTTGGCCGTGCCAAGAAGAAGGTCGATGAGCTCCAGCGCGTCATTGCCGAGTCCCGCCGCGCCCACTAAATTCCCTCCGAATATATAGACGGACAGGGTTCTATTTGGAAAGCGAAAAAATTCCAATTGGGGGCTACGCCATGAAACGAACCAACGATTTTGTTTTCGGGAAATGCATGTAAAAACCGGCGTGGGGTCATGAAATATTGATGCTGATGCATTGGGCGGGCAAAAGTGGTGGGATGAGAAGGGCTGTTTGTGGATCGGATTGGGACACGGATAGCCTGCTGCTTTTGCTGAATACCAAAATTACCTTCTCAAGAATTGGGCTGTGACTGATAAGACGTGGTCCATGGGATTCATGGGTCATCTGATGAATGTCGTGTTTTCTTCCAAAACGGTGAGTGTGATTTGAGATTCTATTTTCGTTGTTGGACTCGAAATGTACAATGACCGTTCTTCAATGTAGCATGCTTCTTACTATATTGGAAACGTCTCATCTGTTTCCTCCGCCTTTAGTGTAAACCTCCCATTTATGTATAACAGCACGCTTACCCCAATCCATCAAGTACATCAAAACAAACGCCGACAATGCAAATCATATGATAACCTCATTTCTTCCCCAGCTTCAACCACTTTGGTATCTTCTTAATCCCGTCACTCTTCTCCTTCTTCTCCTCCTTCACCTCGCCCTTCGACGGGCCCGCCACAGGCTCATCATCCACCGTCGGCAAATCAGGTACCTTGACAGCCTGACCTTGCTGCGCTACATTAGCTTTGAGGAAGGGCTGCTTTCTGACTGCCGCTGGTACGCTGTCTTCCCACACCAGGTTGACCAAGACGCGGCCTGACAGCTTATACGCCTTGACGAGGTTATGGCCTGGCCCGCTGTTATCTTTGATAATATCCTTGCCACCAGGGAGTACCAAGTGAAACTTTTGAGAAGCATCTGCCATGACATGCCGTACGGCTTCGTACAAAAAAGCCCCCGTCTCGCTGGGACTGACCTGCCACTCGCTGCTTGTGTTATCTGGAAATCGGACCTTGACGAGGACGAACTTGATACTCGCAATGCGCGCTTCCTCTGCGGCAGCTTTCTCTTCCAGTTCCTTGTCTGAGAGCAGCCGTTTGTTCCGGGAGCTTTCCAGGAGTCGAGCCTGGTGTAATTGAGCATGGGCAACAGTAGGAGTGAAGTCCGTTTCCGAAGCTGGTACCAATGCTGCTGCGGGCGTAGACCCTGTTGGTGCAAGAAAGACGTTGACGGGCTGATACGGATCCTGTGGTAGCGGTGAAGAAATATTTGCACTCTCTTGGGGAGCTTCTTCCTCCGCCAGTTGCACTGCTGCGGGAGTTTGTGACGATGTTGAGTTTTGTTGCATCCCCGCTGCTTCTGGGACCCCATCCGTCATAACCGTGTCTTCAGGTCGTTGATCCTCCTTCTCTGGCTCATGCTTCGCTTCGTCGGCTTTCTTCTCAGCCTCCTTCTCCTCGTCCCCATCTTTAAAATACATACTAATCTCCTGCATGGCCTCGAAGAGCGTCTTCTCCGTCCTCTTATACCCCAACCGAATCAACACATTCCCCGAATTATGACCCAGTTGCGCCAACGTCTTCTGAAACTCTTGAAAGCCAGAAAACTCCCTCCCCATAATATTCAACACCGGCGTCTCGTAATACAACTGGCCGCTCCCACTCGTGGTGCTCGCATACCCCCTCGCTGTAATGTTGATATTCTTGCCTGCGTTCGCCTCGCCACTTTCAAACTGGCGCATGACTTTCCATAGCGTTAGGTCTGAGGGAAATTTCTTGATTAAGCGGCCGCCAGGAATCTCTTTCGCTTCCGGTTGGGGTATTTGGAGGGCGATTTGCACTGCGGATGGGGTTTTGGAGCGCAGAACAAGCTCAAGCTTGGCGCCGCCGGTAAGGCCAGATGTTCGGAAGGGGACAGAGAGATCGACTTGTTTCTGTTTGTGCCTGCTGGGTGGTTAGCCGAGAAGGGGGGTTGACTTTGCGCGGGAGAAAATCTTCACTTGACGAGGTATTTGTCACTGGAGAGGTTGAGCTTCTGGCAAGCTTGGTCGAGGACATCGGAGAGGTATGTGCCGGGGGTGACTTTGATGGTCGCCCGGCGCAAGTCGGTGGCAATAACGACAACATGAGATGCCATTTTGTGTGAGGTTGTAGAAGGAAATATGAAAGTAGAAACCTGGGAACCTCGAGGAGGAGGAGAGAGCCGAGATTGATTGATATATGTGGTCTTACTGAGCGATGGATGTGGCAGTGATGGTATGGCTATGAATGGTGGGGTAGGTGCTCTTCCTCTACTATCTTCACCCTATAAGCAAGTGGCAAATTCAAGTGAAAGACAGGGACAAATAAGAGGTATTGTGCAAATCATGCATCAGAAGCTTGTCTTCAACAACAAAGCCAAAACTTCAAATGATAGCGGCTGCTCACTCATCTGGTTGCGTAGTCCAGGACGACACATAAGTCAGTGCTTCTCGAAGCCTCCAACCTCCGCCAGAAGCAGGCAGCCTTCCCATGAGGTAGAGCACAGGGACAACCACAGCTCTGACCAATGACAGCCACCAGCCACCACTCTCAGCTCCAAGAGTCTCCACACAGCCAGTCAGCGACTCTGCCACGCCAGTGTGTTGCCTTGTCTCTGTGCTTGCTGGCGTGCAACTGACTGAGTGCAGTTGAGCTACCACGACGACATCCATCCATCGACGTGCAGGGAGCTTCAACACCATCACCACGCATCTCCAACCTCCCACAACCTGCACCCATCGACACATACCACCCCGCCAGGTCCTCTGCCAAAGCTCTCTCCAAAACAGAGCTCGATTGAGTCATTGTAGTCGTGCTGAGCGACGCTGCTCAACCTCAAGCAGTTCCTCCAAACCAAACAACATGGTACGTCCACATCTACCTCCCCATCACGACACACCAATACTAACCAACATCTCAGTCATCCCCCTTCTCCATCAGTTAGTAAAAGCCCATCCACGACGCACCGCCAGCACTAACCACCCCTCAGACGGCGGCGCCTGCGTCGCCATGGTCGGCAAGGACTGCGTCGCCATAGCCTGCGATCTCCGCCTCGGCCTCCAAGCCCTCACCGTCTCCAACAACTTCCCCAAGATCTTCCAATACGGCGACGTATTCCTCGGCCTGACCGGTCTCGCCACGGACGTCAGCACCGTCGCCGACCTCTTCCGCTACAAGGTCAACATGTATCGCCTCCGCGAGGAGCGAGCCATCGCCCCCCGAACCTTTGCCAACCTCGTCTCGTCGTCCCTCTACGAGCGCCGCTTCGGTCCTTACTTCGTGTCGCCCGTCGTTGCGGGGCTGGATCCCAAGACCGGAAAGCCGTTCATCTGTGGCTTCGATAGTATAGGCTGTATCGACTTTGCCAAGGACTTTATTGTTTCGGGCACCGCTTCGGAGCAGTTGTTTGGCATGTGTGAGGGTTTGTGGGAGCCCGATATGGTATGTCCCTTTTGTTTTGGTCCTGGCGGTTGGGCATGTTGCACGGGAAGACTGGCATTGCTAACTGATGCAGGGCCCTGATGCTCTTTTCGAAACCATCTCTCAATCTCTATTGAACGCCGTTGACAGAGACGCCCTTTCCGGCTGGGGCGCACACGTGTACATCATTGAGAAGGACAAGGTTACCAAGAGATTACTAAAGGGTAGACAAGACTAAAGATTTTGTCGCGTGGGACATAGCTGGGGTAGGAATGTGATGGTTTCGGGCCTGACATGATACAAATCCGGGCAGTTGGATGAGTTGAAGTTGAGTTTAGAGGCGCGTTTAGGAATGCCCTGTACGAATATCTAGATGCTCGGCTGGCGTCGAGGTGGAATAAACAAGAATTACATCAACTAAACTTGGGTGTTCCAATTCAGCCACACAGTGCTTCTCAGTCAGCACGAGCCACCGATTCGTTTTCTCTTAAACCTCAAATGCCTTTTGTATATTGACTATGACAAACATTGGCCGCCGCGAAGTACACTCAAATCCCCGCCAGCGACAGAGGGAAAACTATCATACATGTGTCTACCGTCTAGCTAAAGCCGTTCATGCAAAAACGTTACTTCCGTCTCTATATAGTTTCTTGGTTTTGTTTTATTTTGCTCTTCTTTTCATTTTATCGTCTATATTTCCTTCTTACCCTTGATAGCCTTTGCCGGCTCATGTGTTGTCGTCTGCATGAAGAAGTTGCGCTCAACCAACTTCAGAACCTCATCAAGTAGACTAAAATCCGAATTAGCAAATTGTTTCTTGGTGTTGCTATCACAGCCAAAATACGGCATGTGGTACTTACATGACTGGTGCACTGATGATGACAACTGCCTTCCACTCGGTTACGTTCAGTGGGACAATTGCAAACAAAGTCTGCAAGAAGGGGATGTAAAGAAGAGCAAAGTGCAGAGCCATGGACAACGCAATGGCATATACAAGCATCATGTTCTTCCACAGGGGGAGGGAGAGGAGCGATTCGCTGGATGACAAGGCGTTCATGGCGTTGAACATTTCGATGACGACGAGAATGGACAGTGAGACAGTAGAACCGGCCTTGGCCATGTCGTTGGAGAACATCTCACAGCCGATTTCAGGGAAGTCGGCAGTGCAATGATGAAAGCGGGAGAGCTGCTTAAACGAAATCTGAGGTCCCTCGGGGTTGTACATGAACCACCAAGCGTATCCAGCAACGGTAGCCAGACCGACATACGTTCCGATAATCAGGTAACGCAAGAACAACCATCCACCAATAAGGGGCTCATCCCTCTTTCGGGGCTGGCGCCTCATGATGTCGTGGTCAGACGGGTTGAAGGACAGAGCGGTAGCAGGAAGACCATCGGTGACCAGGTTAACCCAGAGGAGCTGGACAGGGATCAAAGCTTCGGGCATGCCCAGAGCAGCAGTGAGGAAAATGGAAACGACCTCACCAATGTTGGACGAGATGAGATAACGAATGAACTGCTGGGTGTTGTTGTAAATGGCGCGACCTTCCTCAATGGCGACTTCAATTGTGGCAAAGTTGCTGTCCGCGAGGACCATGTCTGCGGCCAGCTTGGAAACATCGGTACCGGATCCCATGGCAACACCAATATCGGCCTTCTTGAGTGCTGGAGCATCATTGACACCGTCACCAGTCATAGCCACGACCTCGCCGAGAGACTGCAGGAGGTCAACCAGCTTGGACTTGTGGCCAGGCTCAACACGGGAGAATAACGAAGCTCTCTTGGCTGCCTCAAGCTGCTCACTGGGGCTCAGGTTCTCGAATTCACGCCCAGTATAGCTCTTGCCAGTGAGGTCCTCGTGTTCACCAAAGACACCAATTTGGCGGCAAATACTCTCCGCAGTGTTGCGGTTATCTCCGGTGATGACAATAACGCGGATACCAGCTTCCTTGCACTTCACAATTGATCCAGGCACCTCCTCTCGGGGAGGATCCAGCATACCAACAAGACCCAGGAAAGTCATGTTCTGCTCGAGGCGGGTATAGTCCTCGGTGGACTTGGCGGACAGCAAGGGACTCTTGGAGACATCGTCGATGCTAGCTAGAGCAATAACTCGAAGACCACGGTTACCATAGTCGACGACTTCCTTCAATAGGAGCTCGGAAAGCTTGCTGGTGAGTGCTACCTTCTTGCCATTGGCACCAATGAGGGTGTGGGAGCAGCGATCGATGATTGATTCGGGAGCGCCCTTGACAAGAAGTTTCTTCTGCTTTCCATTCTGGACAAGAACAGACATACTCTTACGGTCTCGGGAGAATTCATAGGTGGCAAGACGGGGGAGCTGCTTCTCGTAGCCGTGGCTGGCGTGGTGCAGGCAGTCTTCGGGATGCGTGCCGTCAGGTGGGCAGGGTCCAATCTTCTCAACGAGAGCACGTAGAGCTCCTTCGGTGGGCTCACCGACACTGGAGAAAGTGGCGGTACGAGAATCATAAGCGAGATAGGCATCGTTGCAGATAGCGGCCACTTCAGTCATCTGGCGAACAGTGTCTGATGACGAGGTTAAATTCTCCCTGCGCTTGCCATTGGCGCTAATGGCGCCTTTGGGTGCAAATGTGGTGCCTTCAACGTCGAGTTCACTTAGGTCATTGCCGGCCTCATTGAGGAAGACAATCTTGTTGACGCTCATTTGATTCGTGGTCAGAGTACCCGTCTTGTCGGAGCAAATGACGCTGCAGCTTCCAAGGGTCTCGACTGAGGGCAAGCTGCGCACAACGGCGTTCTTAGCAGCCATCTTGCGCGTACCGAGGGCGAGGCAGGTGGTGATAACAACGGCCAAACCCTCGGGAATCGCAGCGACGCCCAGCGAGACGGCAATCTTGAGGTAGTAGATGGCACCTTTGGTCCAGCTCCCGTGGCTAGGATCATTGAAGTTGGGGATGTTGATGAGCCAGACCAAGATGCAGATAACGGTAATGACTTTGGCGAGGTTGTCGCCAAAATCGTTGAGCTTTTGCTTGAGCGGCGTAGGCTCGGAGATCTGAGCAGTAATGCTCTCGTGAATATCTCCAATGGCAGTGTTCGACCCAGTGAGAACGACGACGGCCCTAGCGCGTCCAGTTACAACGGTGGTTCCGGAAAAGAGCATGTTGACCTGATCCTGCAGGACGGCACGCTCATCCTTGACAACGGCCTCGTCGTCTTTGCCAACACTTTCACTCTCTCCAGTCAAGATGGCCTGGTCTACAGCGAAACTGTTGCTTTCGATGGCGATCACACGGCAATCAGCGGGGATACGGTCTCCAACAGCCACTGTGACGATATCACCCGGCACCAGCTCTTCAGCCTTGACTCGAGAGATGTGGCCACCATTGCGAATTACATTGGACTCGTTGGCGGAATATTCTTGAAGAGCGGCGATCGCCTTCTCGGCGCTGCTCTCTTGAGAGACTCCGACGACGGCATTGAGGATCAGGATAGTGAGAATCTGAGCACGAAACCACTTGTTAGCCAACCATATTCGAAATACACGCTGCATTCTGGTGGGCATGTTATATTACTGCTCGGGCATACTCACAACAGCGGGGTCAACAAATGCACTCCAGCCGCCTTCGTCTTCGAATAAAGCCAGACCAAACGACACAGCAGCGGAGCCAAGAAGAATTATCACCAGCTGGTCCTTGAATTGCTCCAAGATGAGCTCCCAGATGGGGGTAGGAGGTTCGTCGGGGATGGCTAGTCATCTGCTGTTAGCATTTCTGTCCGTACAGATGGATGATGGTGGGGTTATTCCAGAGTATGGTGTCAAGGCTTTCGTTGCTTCGCGATGCGGTAGCATTTCGCGCAACACCATCGTAGGAGATATGTGGATAGATGGGAGACAAGACGTACAATTACGGCCATATTTGATTCGCAGTTCGTCAACTTTCCTGTTGGTAAGACCGTCATGCTCATCGACCTCGAAGTGCGAGAGCACCGTCGCAATGGGACGGGCAAAGGCAGTCTCCATGTTGACTTGCTTGGTGCGAGAACACCGGAATGTCGGCGACGAAAACGAAGGAACCGGGAGATGCACGACGAGCCGAACAAGTACTTAGTATAGACCGGGGGGATATGCGGCTACACAACGTACAAAAGCAGGACAGGAACACAGAGGTTAGAGAAAGAGGGTAAGAGAAAGTCAAAATAGCCAGATCAGCGTCTTTGACATGGCCGATTTGTCAGATCCGAAAGGCCCCACGTGGCGCCTGTAGAGAAGGCTGGAGAAGGAGAACCAAACAAGACGATGGACGAGGCCAGGAGGATGAACCTGTTGCGTCGTGCGCTGTGAGCCCGAAAAAGTTCTACGTGTTCGTTTTGGAGGTGCTAGTCGACTGGGACTGGCTACTAGCCTCAAAGGCGAAAAGGCGAAAGGGTCTAACTCGTCTCATAGGTGCTTTTGCGCTAGTACCGACCCCATAGTGGGCCAAATGGCGGCAAAGTCTGGGCTGCAGGGAAGGTGTTGACCGAGTGCCTGCCAGTTGCTGACACGGCTTGCACGGCCAGTGGGAGCCAAAAGGTAAACCTGAGAGAGGCAGGCACGGCAAACACTCCGCCACGAGTAAGGCAAGAGGTGGCCACTTGGACACGGTGTGCTCAACTCGTCAGGGCAAGCGCGAACTGCAAACTACGGTACGGGCAAACCGGGGCCTGGCGCAGGGACATGCTGCAGCCACTCCCCGGAGATGCCTGTGGTTGGTCCGTTGATGAAGGTACCAGCCGGCCTTATGGACAAGGAGGGCTACATGAGGCTCGCCTGCAGAATTCTTGTCGACTCAGAGATGCGTAATTGATACAATAAGATTTGTCACTCAACTCTAAAACTTCTGGTGCTTCATTTTTGCCCAGAATTCTTCAGCACACTGCCCATGTCTGTCCATCTTTTGAGATCGCACAGTTACTGTCTGATATTGAACTATTGAACCATCGTCCCCTCTTGAGCTCCGCATTGGCCAGCATATGCAACATAGCGCGCCCAGGCCAGCACTGCCTCCAAAGGCGTGGAGAATATCTTCTCCCAACCCCGTTTTACCTCGTTGTTTGACTACTCATTTGATCCGACAAGGACCCGCAAGTTTACGGCATTGATGATACATGTACAAGAAACGAATGGGCCACGGGCGCCGTGATGACCCTGTTGGCTTCCCTGGTCCAGTATCGTTGGTCTCCATACCAGCCCCAGGTTTTCAACTCGTCAGCTTGAGCACAGTTGGATTGAAACAAGGGTCCTTTCTTTCCTGGCCTAGCGCCCGACAACAGACGACAGTCTCGGTACATCGGTCACTCATGAGAGTCACTGGCATGATTGTGTACCAAGCCATGCAAGACATGCGACCGATGTGTGATTCGAAAGGCAGACCGAGCCTTCAACTGCTGGTATTCTATTTGCTGAATGTCCGATTTGTTTCGGGCATTTCTTTCTCTCTCTCGCATTTTAGTAGTTTGCCGAGTTTCCATCTCACACCATATTGCTCAATGTGAACCAATTTTCGCCTCACAGGATGTTCAAAACGTTGGAATCTCCTCACATCAATATTGTTGTAAATATGCGCTATCGTTGTGTTGATCCATCAAAGGAAATCACCGCTGGATAATTTGGCAGGAAAAAGGGATCGCTCCGCTGATGCAGAGAGATAATCTAGGATATATCCGCTGACATGATCTCCAGCATATGAGCTTACCGGACTAAGAGATATTCGGTACATCGTGATCGGATTTAACCGCACCAATGATGGCACCTTAGCATAACACTTACAATGCGACATCAGATACCGACTTTGCCCCGACCCGGAGCATTCAGTCTCTTCCTCAGTACGGAGTACTTCCATGGAGAATTTCGGTAAGGAATCATATTCATATTGCAAACACACTGTCTAAGCAAAGGATTGACTGGCTATGGAAATATCAAGAGCAAGACAGAATATAAAAACAGCTAACGCAATGCACCTCAAAGCCCATCACCTGGTTTCCAAAACTGCATCCAGCGCTGATCCAAATCGCTTCCTTCCCGATAAAACCTCAAATCAGTACTTAATCTGATTTTACCCTCTGCGTCCTCATTGAAGGAACTCGTATGAATCATGTATGGGTCGTGAAACACAACATCTCCAGCTTCATAATTGGCCACCAACCACCGCGGATGCTTGTGCTTCTCACCAAACTCGGCGGCATTCTGAGACAGTTGTCCATACTTCTCCATATTGACATTGAATGCACTGATCCTCTCCTCTGGAGTCAGTTCGGCAGCTCTGCGAGTAAAGTCCTCCTCGATGGACCTGCCCAGCCCCGCCGAGTCAGCCAGATACATTAACCCGCCGCCATTTTGTGACACATCCCCAATGGGAATCCATGCAGTGAGGAAAAAGGCCTCGCCGCCTCGAAGGAATAGCTTGTCATAGTGTACAGCGGTACTTAGCGCTCCTGGGACGTTGTGCCGAAGCATTGTCCGCTGGAGTAGCACTTCGTTGTCCCACCCCATTAGGTTCCTGATAAAACTCCGTAGGTCCGTGTGTGCCACAAAGTCAAGATATTCCGGAGCTTTGTGCGCCTCCGTCATGGTTGTGACCTGCAGATCTGTGGGAGGGAGTTCGCCAGCACCGATGCCACCGTGGGCTACCGGTGACTGGGTCGAGTTGAATATGCCGGCTTCCGTTGAGGTCCCGGGCTCCAGTATTCCAGTTGGAGCATACCGAGTGAAGTATCTTGGGACTAGGTTAATTATCTTGTTATAGCACCAGTTTTAACAAATTCCGGAGGTTTGTTGTATAAGTGGAATAGGTATTGACACTCACTCAGATCGAACTTTAAGCACGTCCTCTCTTGGGATTAAGTTCTTCAAAAACAGGTAACCATCCTCTTTGAGTCTATCTCGCATCTCAGCAATAGGAGTATCTTTATAAGTTGGCCTGAGCCAAGCCAAGTTTTCTTGAGCGACCTTCCCCTTGTTGGACCCAACTGGCACGGGAAGGCCAAGTGACAAGGGGACGGACACGGCGGCAGCAGCCATTGCGAAAAAAAAAAAAGACACGGTTAAATTGAGACAAGTTCTATACTATCGAATAGACACGTTTGATAGAAACACGACACATACATATAATGTTCTACAGCGTGGCCTTGATGAGGGGTTGATGCCGAAAACGGCCACTCCGCCTAGGTCGACCATCGCCCCCGGGAGTTTAAAGAACCGATCTCCCGAACCTTCGGCGGCATTGCGGATTGTCTCGCACTTTTGGTGTGCATTTATATTGGCTTGGGCAACTTTAAATGATTGCCATTGGAGCGGGTCGTGTTGCTCGAACTAGTAGTGGTCACTGTCTCGAATTTGGATATCAGCAACCTAATAACCCATTTCCAGTGACGTACTCACCTTGGTTCCCGTCTCTTTTAGAACCAAGTACATAAAGTTTATTTTAACTAGCCCACGAAATATTGACCATCAAGTAGTTGCCATGTGGGTTTTCCCACCTGCGGTGCAACAGTATCACGGTGTCATACTGTGGCTCGTCGACATGGGAAATGTCCAACCACTGTTCGCAATCCACACCATGCAGAGCATTTCATGCGTCAACCACGTCGTTATAATGCACATCATTCTGCGTTTTCCGATTCGGAAAACAAAGAGCGTTCTGGAAAAGATGGCGTTTTTAGCGTCGCCAGCAACAGCTGAGGAGAATTACAGCAGTTTCCTGGTTTCTCGCCATCCCTGCTTCCGAGTCCTGACATGTTTGACTAAAAGCATCAATTTCTAGATCGCCAGCCGTTTGTACGCAACAGATGCGAGCCTACCATTTAGTGCCGAAGCTACCGATAGGCGGGACACGTGGCTGTCTGAATCCCGATTGCTTCAAAATCTGCTTGCGCATGGGAGCTGGATACGAGGGTCGTTCACTTCTGCCACTGCATCGTCAATCGCACGGCATCATATGCAGGAGTAACTGAACCACTATTTCGGGTGCATGGCGAAGTTTTCGGTATGACAGAGGACACAGGTTGACTCTTTGAGAGACGGGGAATTGGCAAAGCGTGCGGCATCGCCGGCGTTCCTTTGCATAGCAGTGAGAGCACGTGTGCCTTCCTTATTTTACTTCTCCTTTTGCAGCGTTTGATCCTCATAAATTTGTATTGAAATCGAAGCAGGAGGTACAATGCCAGTCGGTTGGACTAATGTGGACTGCTCCTTCCTCAGCAACAGTTGAGCTCTGCTGTTGTCAGCTGTCAGGCTGCGGGCAAGAACATAACTCGGGGTTTTGAATCACTTGTCAATTTCTCCTCGCCATTCCATGATACTCTCTACCCTTGATTCGTTTTTTTGGTAGCACCCATTCGTTGATCTTGGGAGGCCTTCTTGGAAGTAATTTTGTATCACCCTTTTTTGGACTCTGTTGAGTTTGGTTGTTGAGCATTATGGCGATTGTAGTTTCAACCTTTTACACACCTCGAGCTTCTAGTGATGGCTGCCGATCAACGGATCCCACCCCTCGAGCTTTGGGGAAACAGACTATCAACTCCAGGCTTCTCCAGTTGGGTGTATACGCTGGGCAGGTATGTGACGGACTAAACAACAGGCGAAGGCAGATTAAGTCTCTGCTGATCAGCGACGGAATCGAAAACATTGCTTGCGTCTCAGAGCCTGCCTCCGACAAGCTTTCAGTTCAAGCGTCCCCCGACTCAGATAATTGTACTTCCCTTTTTCCAGATCTAGATACCGATCAAGATGCTCGTCCTAGATCACCCTTCCGCAAATGGATGGAGTCGATGCAGAAACGAAGCAAGAATACCTGTCAGCCACCAATGTTACAAAGTCGTAACTTGCCAAATCTTTCTCGGCTGGCAGATGATCGGTACGGCACATTGTCATCGTGCTACCCAATCCGTGCAAAATCATCTTGCGGGTCTTCATTCAGATTTGTTTCCGCTGTTCGCAGCGCCAGTGTCAGCCTGGCCGGGTTCAGTTCGATGACGAGAACCGATACGGCAATCTCCAGATGTGCGTCACCAGCTGACCACGATACCAACCAATTCAAGGCTGAGCCTAGGACTTCCGGAGAACTGTGTGTTGATAGGTCTCTACCGTTGGACTCTGCTGCTCTTGATCGAGCCTTGCAGCGCCGTCGAATATTGGAGGAGCTCATAGGCACTGAAGAAAATTATATTGGTGATATCCGGCTGCTGTTGAATGTACGAATAATACTACTCATGGGGGAGCCGTGCTAACATGTATGATAGGTATATGTTACCATGCTGGTTTCGCTTCCTTCTACATATCCTGGGTTGAGGAAATCGGTCAATCAGAATCTCTCCGACATTTTACAGCTGCACGAAGAAATCCTAGGGGATCTTCATCGAGCCGTTACACATTCAGAATACAAAGAGTTCGGAAGTTTCAGAAGTATGGGCGGAAAAGCGGCTGGCTTAACTCTGGGTCAGGTGGAAATTGTAACGGTACGAGTGCACGAACAAGGTCGAGTGCGACTTGGATGAAGCGATTATTCACAAGGAGAAAAAGAGAACCCGTAAAGGAACTCTGGCTGAAGCTATTTACACAATGCTCACAAAGTGAGACATTCATTAAACGGGCAGGTCACATGATTCCCTCACAGAAATGCATCATCGCCTTGAGGTAGGTCCGGAAGCTGCAGTCACTGCAATGCAAAATCGCCGTCGATTGCCTACAGAGATTGTGGAACTATGTGCAGAGCCACAAGTAATTGCGGAAATTTCCAAAATCTTTGACAGAAAGGTATGTTGAAATGCTACACAATGCTACGTTAGTTCCTGCGTCTAATATCTACAGATAACTCGATTCTTCATATACAAAGAGTATGGAGCAAAGTACGAAATGATGGCCCAAGAAGCAGCTTCAGTTTATGATACTTTGCCGGGGTGGGATTGGAATCAGAAAGGGATAGAGGTCTTGTCAGCACTGCTCTACTCCAAGGGCTACACAGGACTCACCACCAACCGGGCCTCGACTATGAAGGACCTTCTGGTGAAGGTAAGATTCGAATGCCTAACCAATAAGATCAACTGGTAACCTGAAATTCAAAAGCCTATCCAAAGAATCTGCAGGTATCCTCTGATATTTGCGGAGCTTCTCAAATACACGCCAGTCTCGGATTGCCCTAACGCGCACATGGCGGCGGGCAGCGTACTGGCTCGCTTTCGAGAAGCAACTGCAGAAATCAATCAAGTCACAAATGACCCTCAAGCAAGGAACACGTTATCCCGTTCTTGGTTATTACAAGATCGGCTTGTATTTCCGAACAGGGTAAGTCGCCATGGAGATTTGTTCCTTGACAACGATGGTAACCGTATCTTAGAGCTTTGATTCAGTCTCCAAAGACCGGGTGAGATCGTTTGGCCATGTTCGTCTATGTGGAGCGCTACATGTGTGTTGGCAAAGCCAAAACGAGGTTGATGGTCAATATCTAATAAGTCTACTTTACCCTGATGTTCTGTGTTTGGCATGTGCTGGCAAGGCAGATCCCATATATACCATAAAGGCTTGTATAAATGTGCATGAAATCAAAATAGAGGAGGCCGACAACAGGAGAGGTGAGTACACCATGTTCAGCCTTATATTCGGCCGCCTACAGTCAGCTGATAGTGTCGCAACAATAGGGCTACAATGCCATACGGCCCCTTTCTCATGGAAGCTCGTTTTTGAATGTCATCATCAGCTATTCGAAATTGTTATGACAGCCTGTAACGCAAAGGAAGAAATGGAGTGGAGGGCACGATTGTCTTCGCCACGCACACAATGCAAGACTAAGTCGGCACCAGGGTTTTCATTTTTGGATTTGGACATCAAAAGCATTGGAATGGTTGCCACTAAATCAGGTTTGCAACATTCATCCCCAAGTTACACGCAGCTGCAGTATCTGACCACAGAACCATTAGACCCCGGAACGCGAAGACTATCGATCAGGAGAGCGACAACAGTATGCCCAAAGCCAGCTATGTATCAGGTCATATTAAAAAATACGAGTGGCATTCGCCAGAACAGTGGTCATGCTGCCACAACGTTAGGCATTCGTCGATCTCACTCATTGCTTACCACAAAGGCACGAGTATCGTTCCTTGCGCCTGCTCGAAGCGAACGCGCACGTTTGGAGACCATTCTGGCTGATGTATGGAGTCGAGAGATTCTACCCTTTCCAGGGATGGGAGTTCGGTCTCGAAGCGAGCGTTTAGTCAGAAGCTCAGCCTCGACGGTTATTAGGAAGCTGAGTATGGCGAGTATATCAAGCTCCTTGGCCAAGAGAGCTGGCGGATTCAGACAGAAAATGCCGATGGAAGACAGTTTCCAGCCACCGGCACCAGACACGACACTCTCGAGCGCGGAAAAGAATGGTTTAGTGGGAAGTTGTAAAGATGATGATTCAGACAAGCAGAAACCTGCCGCGTGCTTGGCAAACTCCTCCTGGCCGCAGCAGGAAATGGACATAAAGGCTAACAAGAGGAGAGGTGGTGTATCGTCTCATGGGCTCCGGCGAATTTTCAGCTAAATCCGGCCAATATTGACCATGTGGATGTGGGTGATGTGGGAAACGGCAGCCGTCATTGCTGTTGTTGGCAATGTCGATAAACAATTGGGCTAAGGGTCCTGGAAGAACAGCTGTGTGGCAAACGGTACATAATAGATGATGACATAATTTAGAAATTGAACAAGACATCAGAGAGCAGAAGCTAGCGGGAGTCAATTGGGATACGTGATGCTTTGCGCTTATCCCACAATGCAAGGCTTGTGGTACTGGGAAGGGGGGAACGCCGAAGCTACTGATGGTGATGGGAGTGCAGGTGATGGATGAGACAGATGCAGCAATTGAGGCAACTCAACGGACTTGGCGCTATCATGCATCAACATGTGTTCTCAGAACGGCCCGTGGGTGGTCTCTTGGGGGAAGTATCGGCTAGTTGACTCCATAACCAACCTTGCAATGTCTTGGATGAGCTAGCCAAATTACTCAAGTACATGAAGCCTGTCTCGGGGAGCTGGGATGGCACTTGCACCAGACTGCCCCAGACTGCACCACCCAGCCTCTGAGATGCTTGTCTTGTCTTGTCTGGTGGACATTGACGGACTTTGGCTTGCTCCTGGCTTGCTCCCGACCCCGCAGCAAATTACAGGTTCAGGTCGGTAAACAAAAAGGCGGGCTACTGTCACCAGACAAGCTTCCTCATCGACATTGACGGAATCACGATAGTATTTCATTGTGGTGGTTTTGTGTATTTTTTTGGGTGTTGCACCAGACCACACATCTTTCCGCTGGTGGGGGGTTTCTGCAGAAAGGACGTCAAGGGGGGAGCAAGCATCATGGCATCAACCGCACCTCAGGTCCATACACAGGATGGCAATGGAACTGCTGCAGCGGCGCCACCAAAATCAGAGCCGTTGATACCCACCTTGATGAAGTCGGCCGTTGACCAAACCGTCAAAGCCGTTACAAATGTCGTCCAAACCGAAATTCGAGCGCTCCCAAAGCAGATAGTTGCTGCTGTGGTTGCACAACAAGCTGCCGGTCCCGCCAAACCGCCAAAGAGGACCGCATCTTCCGCTTCAGACGACGACCAAGGACTACCCAAGTCTCAGCAGCTTTGGAACGAGGCATACGATGGCTTGGAAGAGAGCGGTGCCACCTCTGGCATCGTGCAATCGTATGCGGAGACGTTGACCTATGCTATTGCTGGCGAGGATGGCGAGAAGCCTGCTCCTGAGATGGCTACGTTGGCTGCTGATTTGAAGGATCCGGCGAAGCGGCAGGCGCACATGCGAGATCTTGTGCAAAATGGCCGTGAGAAGTTTGCCGACGATTCAAAGCTTGCTCAGACGGTTGGTGATGTTGCTGGGTTTGTGCTGCAGGCTCGGGGTGTCATTGATGTGGCTATCAAGAACGTTCCGCAGGCCGCACTGCCTTGGGCTGGTGTCTGCGTTGGACTTCAGGTAAGATGTTTTGCAGACGATTGTCTATGTTGAGTGTTGCTCGTGCTGATATTGTGATGGATAGATTCTTACCAATCCGGCCAAGGTGTCTCGAGAGAATCTTGCTGGAATTACGCATGTTGTCTCTCGAATGGATTGGTACTGCTCGCTGGTGGATAACCTGCTGGATGAACGAAGCATCGTCGAAGGCAAAGAACCTGCAGAACTCGTAACACAGCGCTTGGAGACACTGGTTCTTGATCTTTACAAGAGCCTTTTGCTGTATCAAATGAAAAGCGTGAGCTCGTACTACAGACATTCCGGCCTCACCTATCTTCGCGAGCTTGCCGCATGGGACAAGTGGGATTCAGATCTCGCGTCCATAAAGACTGCAGAGGATGCATTGAGGGCTGCTTCGGTGCAGTACAACACGCAAAGCTCACTCGAACGTCTATCGGAGCTCATGCAGCATGGAGACAAGATGCAGTCCACTCTGGGGAACATTCATCAAGATCTACAAGACTTTATTTCTACGCAGAAGCAAAAGATTACCGATGATAAAGATTCTGCTTGTCTCCGAGATTTGTTTCTCATTGATCCAATGCGAGATCTGGAAAGGCTGGAAAGAAAGACGGACAAGCTGATAGACATTGCGTTTTCATGGGTCATGGGCACTAAAGAGTATACATCATTTTCGAATTGGCAGCGGTTTGATGCACGTCGCATGCTCTGGATCAAAGGAGGGCCAGGGACGGGCAAAACGATGCTCCTAATTGGAATTGTCCGCGAAATATCGACACAATCTGCAGCCTTTGCACCAAGTGTGTCGTACTACTTTTGTCAGGGTGCTGGAGACCAGACGAGAAACAATGCCACTGCGATTTTGCGGTCATTGTTGTGGATGCTACTCGTTCAGCAGCCTCGCCTCATTCAGCATTTGCGTGTCAAACACAAGTACGCCGGGTCGTCACTGTTCACGGATTCGAATGCGTTCAGCGCAATGTCTGAGGCTTTTGAGAATATGCTCAATGACCCAGCTCTGACTCCTGCGTACTTTGTTGTAGACGCCCTGGATGAATGCGACGAGACTAAGGGTGACTTGATTCAGCTCATTTTCAAATCTCTGGGCATCTCACACAAGGTAAAGTGGCTGATTTCTAGCAGACCTGGCCTTGACTTGATGCGGCCGGGTGTGGATGAAGCCCTCGTTGAGCTGGATTCGCAACGGCTGGAAGGCCCAGTCCACGCATACATCACATCCAAGCTGTCTGAGCTGAGAGAGAGCCCTGGATACGGCGATGAAGCTATTCTAGTCGAACTATCCAACGAGATATGTGAACGCGCCGCCAACACTTTTCTTTGGGCAGCTTTGGCGTTCAAAGAGCTGCAAGGTGTAGAAGGCAAAGATGCAATCGAGACTATCAAGAAACTGCCCTCTGGCTTGCCAGATTTGTATGGCTACATGATGGCCAAGATTGAAGAACATCACGGCCTGAAAAAGATTCGCTGCAAAAATGTTCTTGCTGCAGTATATCTTGCGTATCGACCGCTTTCTCTTAAGGAGTTGGGAGTGGTGGCCGGTCTTGGTTCCCCAATTAAGCCTCTAGATATTGTGAAGGCTTGCGGGTCTCTACTTAGCATGACAGGCAGAGTGGTTTCTTTGACTCATCACTCCGTTCGAGAATACCTGTGCGAGACGTATGGCAAGCTGCTGCAGAAGGGGGATGTGGTGTTGACCCATCAGGACATTGCCAGTAGGTCCCTTACCGAGATGCAGCACAGCTTGAAGCACAACATGTACCATTTGCCTAGCAATGGCTACTTCCCGAGGTTCCTGAGTGACGCCATCAATGGCTCCGACAATGACCCTCTGGCTGGGCTCGCCTATTCCGCAACATTCTGGATGTACCACCTATGTGATGCTAGCGGCTCAGAAACTTCTGCAGAACTTGCTACGTCAAAGGAAGTCCTAAATTTTTTGAAGAAGTATTTCCTCCGCTGGATTGAGAGTCTTTCGCTCTTGGGAAATCTGTCCGAGGGACTGGAGTCCATCCGAATGCTGGCGGCACATCCTCGCTTCGAATCTTCCGCCCCGTTGAGGAAGTTCCTCAAAGATGCTGAAAGGTTTCTTATCAGCCACAAGTCGACCATCAAGGCAGCAGCATTGCAGACCTACGGCACAGGGCTCCTGTTTTGTCCTGCCGAGAGCAGCGTTCGAATATTCGGATGGGATGAGAGACTCCCGTTCATTCGAAACATGGTCACCACGCAGCAGACAGGTGATTCCAATACGCGAACGTTGGATGGACGCTATGGTGCCGTCACGGCAGTGGCGTTTTCTGAGGACGGCAAGTTCTTTTCAACTGGTACAGAGGGTTCCTTGACGGTGTGGGATGCTGAAACGTGGATACCCATCTGCACGATTTTCCTTCCAGACTCAACTGGCGTGGCCGAGGAGGTGAGCTTTTCTCCAGACTCCAAGTCCATTCTTGCAGTGTATGGCGATACGCTGCACATTTGTGACGTGGAAACAAAGACACAACTCCGAACGATTGTGCATCCGGAGAAACGAAAGATTGCCTGTGCAAACTTCCAATTCGATAATAAAGGGGTTGTTATGGTACTCAGCGATGCCACGGTATACACTTGGGAAGCGGAAACGGAAACTATCAACCAGATATTCACGGCAAGGGGAGAGACTAAGAGCATCATGGCACTGTCGCCGGATAACAAGGTTTTGGCTGTTTCGTTACTTGAAAACCTCATCGGTGTCTGGGATGTTGCTAATGGCTCGGGGGACAGCGCTCGGATGCTGAAGCGGCATGACGAGGGCTTTCGTGATTTTACCTTTGCCGCTGACAGTAGAACACTGGGGTCGGTTTCAACTGACGGGACGATTTGTATTTGGGATATTGAGAGCGGCATGTGCACAAGAAGCTTCAGCCCTGGCTGGAACAACTGGCCGACGATTGCATTGTCTCCGGATCTCAAGACCATAGCAATGGGTGGACTGGAAGACACAACTCGTCTGCTAGATATTAAGGATTGGGATCCGAAGGAAGAGGCGCAGAGTCATCGTAGCAGAGTGACTGACGTGGTCGTGTCCCCTGACAAGACTGTTGTGGCAACAGCCTCCAACGACAGAGACATTCGTTTATGGGATATTGAACGTGGTGAATGCCTGCGACGTTTCCGCGGCCATAAGGACGCCGTGCACGCAGTGGCATTTTCGCCAGACGGTCAATCTCTGGCATCGGCGTCAGGCGATAAGACTGTTCGTGTGTGGGACATCAAATCGGGTGAATGCCGTCAGACCTGGAAAGGACACACCGCAGCAGTCAAGAGCGTTGCGTTTTCCCCAGACGGCAAGGTGATTGGGTCGTTCTCCGAGGATCAAACGGCGAGGCTTTGGACAGTTGAGACCGGGTCGAGCGTGCCGATCAAAGGTCAAAGCGAATCTCAGTCATGCATAGCGTTCTCCAACGACAGCAAGACGCTGACCACTGTCAACAAGGACGGAGCTGTGGCTCTGTGGGATGTTGAGACTGGGAACCAGGTGCACGTCTTTGATGTGGAGGAGTCTGATTGTCCCATGGCGCTGGCATTTTCCCCGAATAACTCGACGGTGATAATGGGCACAGTTAATGGCAGCATCTACGCACTTGACAAGGATGCCAACGAAAGACGACAGGTGCTCAACCAGCAGGAATCATTTTCACACATGGCGTTTGCAGCAGACGGAGAGACGATTGTGACTACAGCTGGATCCGTGGCGAGCAGTGCGTCTGGACAAAAGGGGTTCAACAAGAAGGCGCCTGATAATACACTCTTCGTGTACAAGCCGGTTGCCTTTCCGGGTATGGAAGCTGAAGCGAGACTGGGTGACGTGTGGATCGAGGGACGAGGTGTGCTGACATTGCTGCCGATGAGCTACACGTCTAACATGCTGGCTGTATGTGAAGATATTGTTATTTTGGGGCATGCGTCAGGCAAGGTGACGTTTCTATATTTTGACTTTCCCAAACGACCTGATACCTATTCTGCGTAAGTTGGGCTGAGGCATGAGTAGAGCTGCATGAAGTGGGAGGTTGTTGTAGATCCAGATTGAATAGTGACAGAAGCATAGATGTAGTAATATCCAGCATAGTTTTATTTTCAGTGTAATGTGTATGACTGAATTGTGATGTTTGGGTGATGTGCGGGGTTGTCACAGGGAGCAGAGTAACACAAGTGAAGTGATAAATGGCAAAGGTCCAAAGACAGTATCGTCATCACGATTGATGAAGCGTATCACATCAGATTCGATCAACAGCCCTCCAATGCACATCCAGTCAAAGACCAACTCGATTTATTAAATTTTAAAAATACAACTGGTATCGCCGCTATTCCCCTAATGAGCCTTCATGGGGCTCATGCTATCGTTGGTAACGCCCTGTCGACCAGGCATCTATTTACAGCTATTAGCTACATCACTTCTGAAACTGAAACAAAACTCACCTCCATGGTCTGCATGGTGCCGTCTTTGAGAATCTTCTTGATTACTTCATCTTCGTTGTCGGTGCCGAATTCTGAGTAGAGGATGTTTTTGGGGGCGGCGTCATATGTGCCCTGGGCGCCTTGTCTGTTGTGTGTTAGCCTCTGCACAGAGCGTTCCGTAGAATGGTAGATGTATAGAAGTGATTGAAGTGTGCTGTGGAAGTGATAGAAGTGTAAAGTAGAGGAGAAACGTACCTATGCGTCAAGAAAATCTTGAATGCAGACACAAACTGCGCGAGAGGAATGGACGTATCCCCCTTCAGCCACTGCTTATACTGCTCCGGATCTTCCACAAAGACGAGGAAGTCGTCAATGCTGCCCTTGTAATGGACTTTGGACTGGGTGCTTTCGCCGCGGGTCATTTTGAAAGTAATTTGTCTGGTGTATTGGTGTTTGAGATGGGAAAAATGAAATGAATTGGATGAGGGGAAGAGAAGGGAAGAGGGGCTTATTAAGGTTTGGGGAGCTGTTGTAACAGCTGATGACGGCTGCTTGAAGCTTGGCTTGAAGCTGTTCGTTACGTCATTGGCGTGTCGGGAGGCAAGTTGGAGGGAAGACGGTACTTTGTGTGACGTTGAGGGAGTGACGTTTTGGGGTCCACTGATGTAGTGGGTTGTACTGTGGGGCGAAACATGGGGAGAGGTGGAAGGAGCGAGGGAAGTTCTATCTTGGGGATAACGACGAGTGCAATTGTTAGGATGGATATTTCAATAGATGGATAAGTAGGTAAGTGGCTAATTGTTAGCTCGTAGGATTAAAAGAAGATATAGTACATGTAATTGTATGTTGATGCTAAAAAGTGGTGTCGCGGCACCGCGGGTGGCAGACTGCAAGTGGCACGCGATCAACCCACAAGGAAAGGATAATCAGGTTCCGCCAAGCACCAATTCAACTACTTCATTGCTTGTGTGGATTCTTTTCATACGCAACCGTGTGGATCGGCTTGAATCTGAATTGGAATGTAGGAGAATGTTCCTTGGTCTCTGGGTACGACTATGATGCCTGGTGTCCTCGTTGAGCTATACAAGTACGCCTGTGAGACGCTTTGATAGTCTGATCTATGCTCTATATTTGCACTCTTCATGAGCTATTCACACATATCAATTGATCATAATCAGGTGCCAAGAACAGAGGGGTATATTGAATAATCAAGTGGAATGTCCCCAACGCCAATCCCATGCAGTATCCAAGCCTAGAATATAATACACTGTTCATAAACATAAACACCATCATACATCACCACCACATCTCATGTCCATCTCTCAACTCTCATCCCGTAACATCATCATCCAACTCCTCATAATTCGGCAACACTCAGTTATCATCCCTCAACTCCTCATAATCTGGCAACTCCCACCCATCGCCCCCATCCCCCATCCACCCCAAAACCCTATCAACCCTCACCAAGCCCGCCATCCAAATCACCCAATACACAGCCCTCACCTGCCAGCCCTTCCACCTCACCCCATCCCAAAACCCATCCTTCATCCCCCCCTGTATCCTTTCAACATGCGGCCTCATCTTCCTCTCATACTCTTCCAACGCATCCCCCATCCTCCCCGCCCTCCCAATCTCCCCAGCAAGCACATATGCGCCTATCACAGCCGCCGACGTCCCCATCCCACTCGCCGCAGAGCAGAATCCCGCGTCTCCCAGAAGCACAACCCGTCCCTTCGACCACCTATTCAACTTGACGAGCCCCTGCCTCTCGCAGTAAAAGTCATCGCTGTCCTTCATCGCCGCCAACAGCTCGTCCGTCCGCCATCCCACGCCGCGGAACTCGTCTGCAAAAACTGCCTTTTCACCCTCTACATCGCCCCGTGCAACATCCTCCAAACGCTCTGAGACGTGCTTACTTGAGAAATACACCTGCAATTCATCAGGGTTATTCCGCCTCGTGAGCACAAACTTTCCGCCGGGAGCGACATACGCTGTCGCAACGTACTCCTCCCCCGGGATAAAGGGCTTCGGAATTCGTAGATATGCAATGTTCTCGCGCAGCGGGTGGAAGCCGTCGGACCCAAACATCATCTTTCTGGTGCGTGAGTATAAACCATCCGCACCAACGACGAGATCAAACTCCTCGTCCGTCCCATTCGTAAACCAGACGTGGATGCGCTCCTCCCGGTCCTCGTACCTCTCAATCGAGCTGCCAAAAATATACCGCACTTTTTCCTTAGCAGCGTCGTGCAGAATGCGGCAGAAATCGCCTCTCATGATTTCAAATTCGCTAGTGAAGCTTTGTGACCCCTTGCCAGTGGTGTTTGCTCCAAAGTACGCCCACCGCCGGCCATGCGTGTCAACGAGCTGTATGCCTAGTTCGGGGGCGGAATTCTCCCGAAACGCTGCCTCAATGCCCATTCGTTTCATTACTTCTATTCCATGGCCGCGAAGGTCGAGCTGCAGTCCGTTGGTGCGGAGGGCAGGCGAGCGCTCGACTACGGTGACGGAGTGGTCTAGCTTGGAGAGCCAGTATGCGAGGGAGAGGCCTGCTATGCCGGCGCCGCTGATGAGGATTCGTAGAGGCATGGTGAGGGTATGGTTGATTGATTTGGGGTGAGGATCGAGGTCAGGATGAGAGGCGGTCTGACAGTGTTGGCCTGGTTTTATTCCTTATTTTATATCCCATGGTGTCTGTCCCTGTGTCTGCGCCTGTGCCTGCCTGGTTGATGATGGCGTTCAATGGCGCCAAGGGTGCGTTGAGAGTTGAGTCATCTGGCTAGGAGCTGACGTCGTCGCGGGAATAACGGCACGCATTCGGTCCCGGATAATGTGCTTGAGTAGCGTGTGTATTTGGCCAGGTGTCATTTTGAGGCAGAAACGTGAGCGTTCGGTTCCGACACGAGGCATAAAGTATGTCGAGTGTAAGTAATTGCGAGTCTATCGATTGCTTGTGCAGGGTTTGTCGGTTTTCATTCGCATTGAAGTCGTCATCCATCCCGGAACGATATCCATCTCCACTCCGGCGAGATCCGCGTCAACTTCATGGTGTCACGACACACATCTCAGTCATAATCAATCTAACTTAAAACTAACACGTATTCATTCATTCACTACACCCGGCGAAAGGTCCAAAAGTTGCTGTTTAGTCTTCTGCTTCGTGGCTCTCAACTACACTCATAGAAAGCGACTGCACAGACTTAAACACCACCAACACAAGCAACTTTACAGATTAAAGCAGTATGCACAGGTTTTTACATCGCATTGTCGAATTTCTTCTCGAGTATTGTGCCCGCATGTCTCTTTTAGGTGTATTCTCCTGCATTGTTAAGTACTTCTATCTTCAAACATTGAGAGATACATTTGTGTGATTGTCGAGATCAAGTCCCCTTCATTTGACTTCACCCTCCCATCACGCCCAATCAGCAAGATCCCAACCAGCATCCCTCCGTATCACAGTCGCCCAACTTCACATCACTGCACGGCCCCAAAAGGAATACACACTCTAGGTCCCTCGGGATCAAAAAGGTTCGGTTCCTGCCAAGAAAGAATCAGCACCATCCATGCAACATCACGACAGACTTAGTACTTACCAATCGACCGTCCTCACACTTTTGTTCCTTTGTCACAACGGCAGGACTAGCCGCAGCCAGCACAAAAAGCGTAGAGATGGCGACGAAAAACTTCATTTTCAAAGCCAACAAGTCGAGATATGCAGGTGAAGAGACAGCACAAGCTGAGTGAAGGGATGAGAGCCATATTTATTGAGTCGGCACTGGAATGTACACATTGAATACTCCCTATACAGTACGAGTCCTCCTCAAGACCAAGACAACCTGTCTCAATCATACGAATATGGCTGGCGGAAGTGAAACATGTGTCTGCGGTGGAGATGGGAATGCAAATCACCTTCCCTACCAACTTAGAACATGTCTTCACGTAAAGATTCTGCGACAAGATCATGCATTTGACATCTTTTCGCTGGTCACCCACATCGCAAATCACCAGCAAAGCTTCAACGAATGACATAGTGCACAATAACGCCGCCTCACATCGTAAATAGCGGCTTTCCAAAATCACATCATCCATGGATGGCCATGTTAATATGGAACATTCATCTCTTCCTCTAGAAACATCCGGGCCGCATGTGTCGCGCTTGTACCGGTATGACGTCGATTCTAGACGTATCATACCAAGCAAAGCATCTTTTTTCTTTTTTTGGTTTCATGTGGCTGAGACTCGTAAAACCATAGAATTTATTCATAAGAATGCAGCGCTTGATGGAGTCGACACTTTATGATCGCCAGTAAGGACTTCAAGACGGAAACATGTGCAAACGCCCATATGTCCAACTTCTGCTCATTCGCATAGAGTAGTCACTTCACAATACACATCGATACAACCACCGACAATCCCAATTAATCACTTATATATTCACTTTTATATAGCCTATAAATAGTATGCCATCATAAATACGTTTCGCTCTATATACGATTCCATCCCATCGTCAATTAATGGCCCCTACGTCTTCGCTTCTGCGTCTCAGCCGGCGGAATCTGCTTCTTCTTGTAAACAGACAGCCTGTTACCGGCACCACAGTACTCTGTGGGACTACCAGCACAGAGCATCCTGCATTCCGAGGCTGGCGCAACTAGCGAAGAAGCGTCAAGAGTGTTACCACAGTAGCACTCTCGCCCATACTCAGTACCAAAGTACTCAAAGTCCTTGCACCAGTTGGCGCATACTTCATTTGTCATGTCATCCTGCGCCAGAGCCGAACCACCCAGAGCTCGAGTGTTGTTGCCCTCGGTCTGGCAGCCCACGAGCACATAGTTGCCAACAGACGCCGGCTGCTCAGGGTTTCCCGTCGTGATGTTGGGGTTCTGGTATAGTTCCAACCGGCCACCCGCACCACAGTACTGGTACTGATCGCCGGAGCAAGGCATGTTACAATCTGCGAGGGGCGCCGTCTTGCTGCTCTCAGCGAGGTAACTGCCACAGTAGCACTCACTGCCATACTCGGTACCGAAATACTTGAAAGACTTGCAGTAAGTAGCGCATGCTTCGTTGGTCATCTTGTCGCTGACTGTGGAACCTTGGTCCAGGGCTCGCACACCGTTACCCTCAGTCCAGCAGCCCACGAGAGTGTACGGCGAGACGGTAGGCTTGTGAATGAGGGTAGCAGTCGGCGTAGGCGTCACAGGTGCGCTTGTGGTCGAGTACAGTTCGAGTCGGTTGCCAGCTCCGCAGTACTCGCTGGGCTCACCGCCGCAAGCCATGTTGCAATCAGCGAGAGCAGCAGCGGAACTCGTCTTGTCCAAAGAGTTGCCGCAGTAGCCTAGTTTAGTCAGTCGGATACTGCATGTTATGGAAAAGGGGATACAGAGAGAGAAGGAGGAGTCCAGTCACCATGTAGTGATGACATTTTTGCACTTACATTCACGACCGTACTCAGTACCCCAGTACACATAAGCCTTGCAATAGTCCGCACACTTGTCAAGGGTCATGGTATCGTTAGCAAAAGAAATGCCAGCCAGGGCTCGGACGCCAACGCCTTCGGTCCAGCACGAGACATGAGTATAGCCGCCAACAGTGGCACGGTGGGTGGGAGTGACGGGAGCCTGCGTCGCACTTGTGGTTGTAGTGGAAACGTTACCAGCCGTCGTGGTTGTCGTTGTCACCGGGTCAGTGATGGGCGGAGTAGTTGAGGTGGTTGACCCAGGAGGCGTAGATGTGGTGGTCGAGTTGACGGGAGGGTCGGCGTTGCATGCACCTGGGTTGGGGAACTCGGTGCAGGTTCCGCCAATATCAGTAATAGCCTTGAAGGTGTCGGCCTTGTCTCCAGCAATAACATCAACACGAGACTGATAAGGCAGGCTACCGGGGATGGTGTACTGGGCTGAGAAGAGAGTGTACTTGCCAATGCAGGCACCTTTCTGCAAAGCGACAGTGGCGTTGTTCAAGACAGCAACGGGGCTGTTGGTCTGGGCAGTCTTGTAAGTGATACTAGCCTGGGCACCATTGGCAGCAATATCGTTGCGGACTGCAGCAACAACGGTGAGAGCACCAGAGGAGCCTGTGACACAGCTTTGAGGGGCCTGGAACAAGATGTCGTCCTGGAGGGGGTAGCCATTGCCATTGTTGTCATGGAGCTTGCTGGTTCCGTCGGCATTGTTGACAGTAACTGTGAAAGATGAGATACCAGATGCAGCAGGGATGACGGCTTCGATGGGGTAGAAGCTGAATGTGTCATCAAAGCCTTGCGCGACCCCTTGAACAGTGCTTGTGATGGTGCAGGAGCTTGCGCCACAGTCTGTATTGCCCTTTCGGTCCTTGTACGTGATCGCAACGTTCTTGATGCTATCCTTGGGGAGGCCAGTCGTCTTAACTCGAATGAACCCGGTGAATTGAAGTCCAGAGCCACCATTGGCGAGAGTGAGCTGCAGGTTGACAGGCTTGACATTGTATGGGACGATTGGGTCGGTAAGGGTCACGGAGGGAGGAACAACATCAATCATCTTTTGGAGAACCGATTGGCAGACCGTCTTGAAGGTATTCTCGTCAGTCAATGCCGTCACGGTTTTGTTTCCGTCAACATTGAAAACCTTGAAATCGGAGTTCTTGTTGATTCTGACAGACGGGCCAACGACAAGCGGGTTGGAGGTGTTTCCGGAAAGGTATTCGGTGACGACCTTGTTGTCAAAGACGGCGTCACTAGAATCAAGCGCCACCTGGCGGTTGACGACTCCCTTGGCGGGCATGAGATCGGGAAACTCGTCCTGGTGAACGCCACCAATGGTGTGGCCACAAGCAGTCACCTGGATCATCTCCTCGGTGGTAAAGCCCATGCGTTCGAACTGCTGCTGGAAAGTAATCGCCGAATTTTGA
The DNA here is from genome assembly GCF_001653235.2 of Pochonia chlamydosporia 170. Taxonomy (NCBI): domain Eukaryota; kingdom Fungi; phylum Ascomycota; class Sordariomycetes; order Hypocreales; family Clavicipitaceae; genus Pochonia; species Pochonia chlamydosporia. Next base: position 1,049,106 of record NC_035795.1, on the reverse strand, counting down.
GGTTGAGGGACGCCCAGTGCACCGGCACCTGTTGCATCTTTGCGTCCAGCACGAATTGGAACAATGGGACCGCCGCAAGAACGAACGGATGTGTAAACCCCCAAGGCAATCAAGTCCGCGAGACTGGATCGGGATGTGACATAGGGACCCATAAAGTTGAGCGTCGTTCTGTGACCAGGGCCGGTATTCTCGCCATTGTCCAACTCGTACTGCAGGGAACCATCGAGACCACCAGTTTTGAAAAAGGTGTTGGCGGTTGACATGTCGTGGAAGGCAACTCGAAGCCATTCGGCCGCATTGCGGCGTCCAGGACCTGAAGCCTCGTTGGTACACGGGTTGACGGTATCTGCAAACTTGCGAGATCGGAAAGAGTTGACTTGGAACATGATCTCTTCAAGCTCGTCAATGGGGGACGGCCAGGTTGGGTCGGCCATGGCAGATCCAGCCAGGCCAAAAAGACCCAGCAACACAGGTGAGGTCTTCATGGTGATGAGAGTTTGCTCCCTCCTTTTCTGTCGAGTCACTGCAACTTCTCCAGTGACAGAAACTGACGTTCTGGCCGAAGCGAATGAGGCAGAAGCGACAGTAACAACCAACCCCGAGGTTATCGTTGAGCGCCTACAAACGAGTGTTGATGGTCTTCAGAATCCGACCGGAAGCGAGGACGCAGACCATTTATCAAGAGCACAAAAAAATACAAAAAGAAAAGCTGAACATCCATAACGCACTGGGAAGTAGGAGGAAACGACCGGGCAATGCCCGATTTCTGGGCATGCATATTGGAGAACAATAGGCCATGGTCCGTGATCCACGGACAACATGGTCCAGGCGCGTCCGCCCAGCCTTGGGGACTGCAGGTTCGCACCAAAAAGAAAAGGTGCCATGCATGGATTGGGCGATGTCGACGAGTGGAGGCAGCGTCGTGGAAATTGGCGATGCGCCATTGCTCAACCCAGCTCGACCTTTGGTTGACGGGCCTCGTATTTTTGGCAGGCGTCTGCATTAGTTGCCCAGGGGTCGTGGCGTTTGGTGCTGTTCAACACGCCGCCGCTCAGCCGCAGTCCCGAGCATCCCTGCTGACTTTTGCGGTCGCCGTCTTTGTCTCTCGGGCCATCACTAACTATTTCCACGACGAAATCTCAGCCTAGACAGGGGGTCGCCAACCGAGTTGTGTATGAACTGAGAATTTGGACGGTCCTCACCGTTCTTACCGAAAAAGATGGTTGCCATCTGGGAGCCCTGACCACCAAGAGATTTGATACAGACTGGCTTTGATTTGTCCAGGCCAACACACCTGATGTGGCTACACCTGACCATGCCTGATCACGCTGGAAGCAGCCATGAGTTTGTGCCTCCCAGCAGGCTGCAGCCATACTCGCTGCAAATGAACATGAGGATTGGCCTTGTGCCGTCGCTTCCAGTTGATTGCTTTTTTGTCTACCATTGTCATGCAAACTGCAAGCTCAGCGACAGCGTACCACTGCATGTGGATGCCATGCTCAGTGCTGGTCGAATTTTAGCCTCTGTCCTGTCTAGATTTTTGGACATGGCATTGTTCCATGGTCTGGAATTGCACAGCTACGGCATTGGCAAGATGACGCCTGCCGGATCAGGGCTGTTCGTCAATAGTTTACGCGTTGTGCTACCCATGAGAACGTGAGTGAGCGCAATGACATGCTGCCCACCCAACCTAAATTACAAGGGGCGAGGAAGCACATACATCAAACTATGACCCTCCATGACGCTCAAAGCGTTCTTGCCGTTTATCTGTGCGAACTCACCCACACGCGATAAAAATAATAACAGTACGGGGTAAATAAGGCGTGACTCGGTGCAACACTGCCGTGGGCGCGAGTGTTGGTGATGTGCCGGATTGCCCTCCGAGCTTCGAGAGCACAGTCCCACCGATCTAGACGTGGATCGAGGCGATGGTACCCTTGTCCACAGTTCAGCGAGCAGTCGACTAAACGAAGTTGTACTCTGTAGTTCGCAGAGGTTGTGGGTAACAGCAGTCTGTGTTACAGCCGTGGTACGGGTCATCGCCATTGCTGAGTTTTTGAAGTCAAATGATTAGTTAACATGAAGACAATCCGCCGACCAGCGCGAGCGAACGGCCCGGAGGCAACCGCAAGGCGCATAGAAGTTCGATGAAGATAAAGACGGTGCTTTGGCGACGATGTGGCGTTGTTGGCGTGAGTTAGCAGGCGCCTCATCGATGTCCAGCTTCGACAAGAAAAATCTCTCCTCTCGTCTGGTCGAGTTCAGTTCAGTCCAGTTTCGCTGGTATGGTGGTGTCTCTTGCCTTCCTCCCCCTGCACCCTGGTGGAGATCTGCCCTGGTAATGTGGGTGGCTCCTGCCCGATTACCTGCACCCGCGAGAGTAACTCCACTCTCCTCGCTCTTGCCCCTGGCTGGCCAAACTAGGACGGATTGGGCTTGGTGGCCTGGAACTGAGAACAAGTGAGCGGTTCTTGGCGAAGGAGATAAACGTAGCCGTTTCTCACAAACAACTCAGCGTCAATGCAATACCAATGCCAATGCCGCATAATCTCAGGCTCAACGCACGGTGTGGCGCCTCAGCTGAGATACAATTGCTGGGCAAAGACTAACCCAATCATCAGCGGCGTATTTGACACAGCACAGCACCTACAAAGACGAACAATTTGTTGCACAAACGTCGCACCGATATGAACTGAGCCAAGGCGGTCCTTCTAATAATCAACAAACCCCTTTTTGGCCTCCAATGTTCAGGTTGGACTCAATTTCTATAACGGATGACGAGATAACTACTACCCTGCCTGTTCTGGACTGTGGCAACCAGAAACTCGTGCATGCGCAATAGTCCATATATTGGATGCATTGGCAGGGTGCAGGCACAGCTTCATAGATTTATTTACAGGGACGATACGGAATGTCGTACGGAACACCATACATACCTAGGTATGCCTGTTTGCTCTTGGCATTGTGTCCACGCACGAACACGCACGATTCTTGCTAACGTCTGCACGACCATGACGCACGTCAAGGGCTAGCATGAGCCAGCATGAGTAGAGCATGGTATGGAGACACAAAGAACCCTGCTGATTCTTTTCAAGGTAGGATTCCGCAGCCGTCCTTTCCCGTCGTGGAGACGGCGATTATCCAACATTGCAAATTGGTGAATCTAGATTCGTTTGAGGTCGAGCTGCAACTGCAATTCCCGCATAATTGGCAATAATGGCAGGCTTTCTGGCCGGGGCAATGCAACGTCGGCGACGAGGCTGGCAGTGAACTGCATCATGAAGTCCTTCTTCTCGCAGTTTTTTTCCATTCTGGGCCTATGTTGAACCGATCTGAGGTCTGCATGTCTCTAGTCAGGGCCAGGGAAAAGAACTGGCCACAGTTTGACAACCCCTTCCCATTGCCGCTGGTGTTTCGACGCCAGCCAGGTATTCTCGTGGCAGCGTGTAACCTTTCCGGTGTATTTCTATTTGGCCAATACTTTCCGAGTGATATTGGAACCATTGTTGCCTACTGGATCTTGTACGGAGTACGGAGTACAGCGCGCCCAAATTTAGCAGTTCGATGCAATAACTAAGCGGAGGCGCAACTTCTGCTTGTCTCGGACCATTGCCACATGGTTCCACGAACCGATGGCGTACGCTAAAGACGGGAACCAGTCGGGGCAGCCTGATCTGACCTCTACTATGGGAATTGTAAGGCCAGTGTTTCTCATGAAGCAGAGGCTAGCTTGCTGCTACTTTTGCTACACAAAATTTAGAATGAGATCTACTTTTCAGTTCAAAGTAGCCAAGTGTGAAGCATACATACTCTTTGTTATGACGTGCTCATAGGGTAGGCTCAAGGTCAGGCCTTCCTCACTTAGTTTGCTTACATCGGAACGATATTGGTCGACGACAAACAAATTCGAGATACTTTCTGGTCCATTTTGTGCTGGCCACTGTTGGTCACGCAATTAGATGGCTAATCGCTTGGTTGATGCTTGGGTGAAACTGCCTGATAGTGTTCACGTCCATGCAAGCATTTGACTCTCTATATCCGCCCGCCTGGTGTAACCAATGATGTGCGCACCCATCAGCTGATCCAGTTCTCTCGGGTCAGAAACATGTCTTTGCGAAACTGCCTCAATAAGTACTAACAAGCAAACGGAAGCAGCGAGGTTAATTTCCCATGGTGGACCTGGTTCGGGCCTGTCTTCCTTGCTTTGTCTTGGGGCCTCGGAGATTTTCAGCCAACAGGTCCAAATATGATCCTTGGCCTAGATTTAACAGATGCGGTACAAGCTGTTGACTTGTTCGCCATTTAACTGACTGTTTTCGGGAACACTTTTCCAGTTGCTGCTATGCAATTTCGACATTTGCAACTAATCCCGGCCTGTTGTGCGTCGCGAATTCCCAAAGCACGAATCATGGTCCTTCGGGATAACACAAACTCCTGTCACTCACCCACACCACCATGTTACTGGTGAAAGAGGTGCATAAAACTTGCCATTCATGTGTACTGCGGCAATAGTGCTCAATTCACACGGTAAATATCGTTGCGTAGGCTAGAACTTAGTTACCATTAACTGACTTACATCTTGATTGTTTCATAACATGCTGTAAAAATGGTGATTCTGCCACCACAAGTTGGATGGCGAGAAAGATCCTACCCTGCACCATCTGTCCCGACACAATTTTCCGGAGATGGTATACACATGGAAGTGCCGAATATCTCCCAAGACGGTTCACATTAAGAAAATTCTTTGTTTGATCATGTCATTTATTGGCGGAGGATTCTCGTAGCTTCTCTTAGCTATTGTTCAATGTCTTAGAAAGATGATCATTGAGCCCCACTTCCATTGTTTACTCACATTCTCCTTTTTAGAGCACCCTTTTGAGAACAATGGATGTCTCAGCAGCCTAAAGTGCCAATCTATCAACTTCCAAGCAAGCAAAAATCCCACTGCTATATCTGATATTCAAGCAAAGCGTATCTACTCCATATCACCAGAGTGCCATAATTGGACCCTTATCAACTCAATCGCATCCGCCCCGGCCCCATAAATAGGTGCCTGCCATGTCTCGCATCAACAATTACCATTGTCTCACCCGACGAACCTCACAACCCCAACAACACTCTCCATAGCAAATTTTACGTCAAACTCCCCCAAAAGCCCCATGAATCAAGCACAACCTCACCATTTTTCTCAAAACCACAATTCTACCCACTCTGAACGCATTCTGACGAACTCATCCCGTGGCTGTGCGTGGCAAGTCCCGCCCGCAAACCAACCAGATCCTTCTACTTCCGAAAATCGCCCCACACATGCACCCCACCAGCCACAGAGTGTCGTCATCACCCAGTCCATCACAACCACATTCATCGAATCGGACCACCGAAACTCTATTCGTACCAAGTTTGAAATGTGAAAGCGCCAGAATAAAGGTCCCGGAAACCTAGAAGCCATGCAGGTCCCCTTCCCTTCCTCTCGGCACTTAAAAAAACCGGCCATCTATTCCCCCTTCTATCCTTCTCTGAACCTTACACATCACCTACAACACCGACAACATCCAAAATGGGCGCAAAATCAGGCGTAGCCCTCAAGTTCCTACAATGGTTCATCAGAGGCGTGCAGCTCCTCAGCGCGGCACTCATCCTCGGCATATACGCCTACTTCCTCGCCGCCCTGCATAACCACAACCTCCCCATCGACACGTCCGTCCGCGCTGTGGCAGGCATATCTGGCTCGGCGGTGCTGTACACCCTCATCGGGCTGCTGCTGCTGTGCTGTGTCGCCGGCCTGACGTTCACGTCCTTCATCGCTATTGTGCTGGATGTGTGTTTCATAGGCTGCTTCATCTACGTTGCTGTTGTGAATAAGCACGGCGCGGGCAGCTGCACCGGCTATGTGGACACGCCGTTTGGTCAGGGACAGTCTGGCGATCAAGCTACGGGGTCGGATGGATTCACTGCGCTGCCTAGTTTCCATACCGCGTGTCGACTGCAGACTGCGTGTATGGCGGTTTCTATTATTGCAATGTATGTTTTCACTCCATTTCCGTGCACTGTGTGTGGTATACTAACGTACGTAGCTTCTTCTTCATCTTTTCTATCCTCATGGAGGTAGCACTCGCGAGACACCACCGCAAGGAGAAGCGCTTCGGTCCCTCTCCCGGCAACAACTACACATCTGGGTATGCAAAGGGCGGGTTTTTGAGCCGTTTCCGCCGCAGGAAGGACGAGGTCGATGAGTCGAATCGGCTGCCTGAGCATACGCACCCTGATCAGTTGGATGGGCGGCAGAGCTACGGGACGGAGACGACGGCCGTGGGGTATGATGGTCGCGGCGCGAGTGGCGATTATCACAAGCAGGAAGCTGGGTATGGGTTCCAGAATACAGGGACGTATGGTGGGCTGCAGGGACAGCCTCAGACCCAGGTGCCGCCGAAGAATTATAGATACGGGGATGGCATCTACGAGGCTCCTTAGGTGCTAGTTGGGTTGACTAGGCGAGCTGGTCCTGAAAGGGACGGGGAAATTGTCCATGTCGGTGGATTTTGTGATACCCCGGCTTAGCATGGTGCTTGTCCACTCGCTATGTCTGTAGTTTGTACTTTAGTGCCGTTGGCTGTAATACTTAATAGGAATACCTAGTATGGACCTGTACCATACCTAACATGCATGCAAGTAGGCAATATATCGTATCTTTGTTAAGAAACGGTAGTTGTGAATAGACCTATATCCATGTCTATAACGGACATCCCTGTCGGTGTAAACGCTCTAGTACAACACGAATATGCTACTCATCTCACACATGTTTATTGCCTAATGTTACAGTTGCACTAGGTGTACTAACACCCACTTCACTTAGAGTTGGAAGTACCCCCTACCTGTGTTTAACATAGGAGTCATACAGGACTTCCATCCATCTAGAAGACAATCCCTGTCAGTGTTGCTACTCTTCTCACAAATATTTACTACGTAGTGTTATAATTGCGTCTTCCGGATGTACTGACACCCTCTTCATTTCGAGTAGGAAATAGATCCCATCATGTTTAGAACAGGACTTAAAAAGACCTACATCCGTCTAAGACACATCCCTGCCAGTGTAAAAGCTAGTACAACACAACGTGCCTCTTCATATTCACCACAAACGTCTCATCGCATCTCCTAATGAACACTTCACACTCACATCAATCACGCCCACCCCTCCACAAGATCCATCTCACTGCCCTCCCCATCATCCCCCCACCCAACATCAATCTTCTCCAACTCCCTACTAAAAAAATCCTGCTCCTCCCTCATCGCACTCCTTATATCCGCCGCAATCTTGTCCGGATACCGCCGCACATTCAACCAATGCGTCAGACTCCTGAGCGCCTGCTCCAGCGGCAGCGCAGAATCCACCTCGGCATCGACGTCGCTCCCCGCCAGCCACTCATCTCTCAACTCAGGCCGACAGTGCAGGTACACGGCCGTGATGACGCGCATGTTTGATTGTCGCCACTTGCGTCCGCAGTAGGGCACTTGGTTCTTGAACAGCTTGAGCGTGTACAGGCGGAGTTCGGGCTGCGGGACGCGCAGCGACTTGCGAAGGATGGTGGACGACTTGTACTGCACGAGGAGGAGGTTGCGGTGGGATTTGTTCTTGCAGATCTTTTGTAGGACCCGGAGGTAGTTTATTAGGGAGAAGAAGTTGCGCCGGGAGAAGTCGGTGATGGGTTCTTCGGGGAGGGGATTGACGGGGTAGCCGAGTTCGTCGACCTCGGGACGCGTTGAGGCTTGGTCGTCGCTGGCTTCGCCTTCGTCTTCCTCGTCCTGGTGTTCAGGCTGGTCCACGGGCGAGCGTTTGCGTTTGATAGGCGGCGGTACTGCTTCGTCTTCGCTGTTGTTTTCTGAGTCTGGGTGCTGCTGTTCTGTCCTTTGTTCACCTTCAACCGCCTCACCTTCTTCGTCCTCATTTTCCAGGTCGCTGTCGGTCTTATCCTTGAACTTGGAACGCAGATTGCAGAATTGGAAGAAGCTTTGTGTTTGGTGTCAGCCCAACTCGTGACTCATACTTGAAGTGAGTTACCTACCTGTTTTCCACTCGATCCATCTTGCTGTCCACCACCTGTTGCACGTCTTGGTGGGCGAAGAGCTTCAGCACGAGTGGCACGTAATTCGAGTCCAAAAGTAGTTGCGTTAAATACTCAAACTTGAGCACATCTGCATCATATCAATATCAGCACGTGGTCAACAGAAAAGTCATAGAACGGGCGTGGCGTCATACGAGATATTCGTAGCCACTTGAGTAGCAGTACGAGAATGCCAGTCATGGCCTTGGACGTGATTTCTCTTGTCCTCACCGCATCAACCTCCTCGGGCGAAGGTTCCGGCTCTTCCTGTGCAGCAATCTGTCCAGGAACTTCTGGAGGCCTCGGCCCACTGGGGCCGCCATTCATTCCGGGGTTGTTTCCTCTGCCTGCCATGCCATTTGGCATCTGACCGGCTTGCTGAGTCACTATAGCAGTGACGTTGACCAGTATTGGTCGTAGCAAAACGATGACCAGGGACTGTAAATGAGGGAGCGCTTCTTTCTGTGGATGAAAGCCCGGGTTAGTAACTGAGCACCCGGTCTATGACGGGCCATCTCGTCGGTTTTGAAGACTTACATAGAATCTCTCAACCGCCAGTAATCGTTGCTTGTCCCTGTCTGACAGCTTGTCGGGGTGCGGTCCGTAATCCACCTCGGGTTCCTTGTCGTGCGCAAATCTTTCCGCCCTCTCTTCAGCCCTCACTTCCTTGAGGACCTCTCTCTCCTCCAGCGTCAATTCATTTAGATCGAGATCTTCAATCTCGTCTTCATCATCGTCACCCTCTGTCCATCCGCGTTCAAATTTGAGAAAGCGCTCTCGCTCTTCCCACATCTGCCGCGTGGCCCGTGTCATGCGCACCCTCGTAGAGAAGAGCTCGCCGGCCTCGAGGATGGAAGCAGGAATATCACTTCCCTCCCATCTCCGACTGACTATTGAGTCATCGATACCGGCCATGCCCTTGCCGCCAGCGCTGTTACTAGTGGCATCCAAGGGAGGGTACATGAAGGGGAAATTTTGGTTTGTCTGGTAATTCTGCTTCTTGCCTGCTTTGCCGCCCACTCCAGGCGAGGGAGGAGGTGATGGTGCCGGCGTAGCAATGTGGACAGGCTGGTTTAAGATGGAGGCACCACCGATTTGCGACTGACCAGGTGTCGCAATGATGCCGTTCGAGCCATTGTTTCGCGCCGATTGGTTTGGTATAGGTGGTAGAATCGACGTATTCTCATCTTCAAGGGGGAGTAGTGGCTGTGGAGGGACGTATGCAGGATACTTGGACGTGATCTCCTGTCGGAACACGTGGTAATCCAAAGGCGATGCAGATATGGTTTCCTTGGTCATGCCTCCTTGCATCTCGCTCATGGCCGCCTTAATATTTGCAAGGTCTTGTATACCGCCAAACACCAGCAAGATGGTTTTCCAGAATAACAGGAAGATCTGCAACAATCGTCAGAAACGCTGGTCCAATCATATCGCAAGCACGTCCAATCACCTGTGTCAGCGGCATTGTATTCTGCTCATCCCATCGCAGTTTAGAAGTAGCCGTCAACATAAAATCGACCAAAGACGGATTCAACTCCACTACCAAAAGTGTTAGCGACCAACGTCCTCACCCGACCCTCATCTGCAGCCACTTACACAACGCCCTGTACGACGAGGCCATGTCCTCCGGATCGTTCAGCGTCTCCTGAATAGCAATATACATAATCGTCATGAGATTCATCAATTCGTCCTGAGCCTCTTGCGGACTTGCCTGCTGGTGAATATCGCCAGACCTACCAAACCCACGTTAGCCAAATGTCCGCCGTTGTACCTTATGCAACTTTCCCCCCAGGCACCATTCTTACCAATGCAATTCAAAACAATTCCTCAACGCTTCCCAAATCACAGGCAATCCCTCCAAGGAGGCCAAACACTCCACACCAGCCTTGATAGCCTGCAGCTGCGGTATACTCGCAATGGACCGACTCCGTCCATCCGTAGCATTCGGCATAGCCGTGTCCCCCCAGCGGCCCAAGACTAGGTACACAATCTTGCCAATGGACGCAGAGCGCAGGGCCGCATCGTTGGACTGGACCCCCGCAATGGCCGCCTGTATAAACTTGGCCCGTGTGTCGTGGTCGGCGTCATCCCACGCATGCTGACCATCTGAGTCGTGGTTCCAATGCCACTCGAATGCCTTTTGCGCGGCATTCAGGCGCACCCATTGCCAGAACTGATACACGAACCACTCGTCAATCTCCTCGGCGTGGGGTCCCATGTCTGAGTAGACAAAGTCGTAGGCAACTGGTTCGGCGCGGTTCACCTCAGCGACGATGCGGCGCAGTTGGAGTAGCGAGAGGGAGTCTGTGGGCGCCGCACTTTGCTGCTGCTGCTGCTGCTGCTGGAGAGGCTGTGGCTTTGGCTTGCCTTGAGGCCCAGGACCACCTGCTGGGAGACCAGAAGACAGAGAATTTCGTTGCAGTCCCGGTCTTGATGGCGGCGCGGGGACAGGCGGCTTCTCGACTTGCTCGGTGCCCAGTCCGCCTTCGGCAACTTCTCCCGTATCTGCTACATCTTCAATGGGCCTCGGGGGGTCGGGAGCCTCCGCCGGTACGGATTTGGAGGTAGTCCACATGGTTCGTGATGGTTTGGCGGCGAGAAATGGAGATGGTTAAGTGTGTGGGTGGTCGTGGTTGCAGCTCCGTCCTCCTTGGCGCATTGTGCGTCCACCGGTTTCCTGTGCCGCGATAGAATCTTCAGTCCATTTGATTAATTCGTCTTCCTTGGGGACGCGTATTCGTGGGTTTATCGTCAATCGAGGCTGAGGGGGTAGCTGTCGCGTGGTCGTCAATCGGAGGGGCTGGCTGCATGTGCGTTTTTGGCTTGGTGGGTTCAAATGGCAGCTTTGAAGCTTGAGCTCTGCCTTGGTGGTGTTCATAGTTGGTGCAGGTGGTTGAAGGAAGGAAGCCTCCCCATTGGCTGGCTGGAAGATCCTGAACTTGGGGACCCTTTTCAAGAAACAAATATGAGCATTCGCGTTTACCAAGAAACATTTGAACATGAAAAAACTAAGTACCATTTGTCAATTTTTGCATGTTTACCTAGGTAATTAACCTACGCACATATACCAAGACATTAGCATTGAGGCCGCGTCACACTCCCTCAGGGCCATCATGTTGCCGCATGCCTATCAGGTATGACAAGCAATCTCAACCTTGAAAGCATCAAAATAAATCGACAAAAATATCCGTAACTCGCACGCTAAATATAATAGAATACACCAACACCCTCAATATTTCCCGCCTACTCACCACCACTCTCCCCTCCAGACTCATCACCATCACCATCCCCATCCCCATCCCCATCCTTACCAGCCTTCTTCTTCGCCCTCTTCCTCAACTTCTTCAGCCGATTCATCCTCTTCTTCTTCTCCTTCAGATGCTCCTCCTTATCAACCGCCTTCTTCGCATCCACCTCAGCCCTCTCCTTCCCAGCCTTGACCTTCATCCTCACCGCAATCCGTGTCTTCTTCCCCGGTCTCTTCCTCTTCTTCACATCCTCCCCACCCTCCACCACGCCCTGCATCTTTTCATCTTCGTCACGTTTGGATTTCTTAGCAACAAGTATCCGAGTCACTTTCCAGGGCATCTCCATCCCCCACGACCGCCACATCGATCTCTCGACAATGTCTTCCCCGCTCACCGCCGCAGCCAGATACTCCCGCTTCTTGCTCTCAGACACATCCCGCACCAAGTAATATGACAATGGCCGTTGATTCTCCAACGCGCCTTCTCCAAGGGGTGCCTGCTCATCTTCCAGTACAACCTTGGACGGGGCATCTGGTGCGCTGAAGAGGCGGAATTCGAACTCGCCCAGGTCGTCGTCGGAATTTTCGTCTCCTTGCTCTCTGTGGCTGTCTTGTGCTGGGTTTGCAGAATCCGTCGTTGAAGTATGGTCCTTTGGATCAGATTTTCCAACTGTTTGAACTGGCTCGTGAACATTTAGGCCCAGTGACCTTGCAATCTGTGCGTTCAGTTGCGCCTGCAGATCTGGATTGATGTCATCTCCGCTGTCACTCCACGATGAACCATCCTCCTTGTTCAAATCCTCCCGGCGAACTCTAGATCATCATTGGTTAGTAGGTCGTAATGGTTGCCAGGTTGGGCTGGGCGGATGATGCTCACCTCTTCGCCTCAGGTAGCTCAAACATTGTGGACAGTCTGGAGGCGAAAGCGGGGACGCCAGGGCTGAGGTATGAGGACTTTTGACACACTTCAATTGATGTGTTCCTCGGTCGTTTTTATTTTTGTAAACATTCGTTGTCGACAGTGCAGGCCGGCTGTGGTGCGGTCACGCAGTCAGCTTCAGCTCACGGATGAAGTTTCATCTTTCCCTGCTTGGCATGCAAGGAGGCTCTTCATCTCCATGATCCACTCATTTTAGGAACAAAAAAAAAGGGTAAAGTCCCACTTCAAACAGCGTTGGGGGCCATTTTCTTATCTAATCGCCATGACCAACTTGAGGCTTCAGGATTGAACCAACAAGCGCCACCAACTTCCATCTACCGCGCGCTAACAAACAATAGTCTGAGTTTCAGCCTTGGCTGTTTCGACCTCATCACTACAAGATGAATTGTTTCAAAATCAAACATCACGACGTTCGATGCCCTAACCTGCAAAGCGGACACGTTATCAACCTCCTTGACCTCTAAATTGAGTATGTCTTGGCAAAATTTTTGGAGATAACTAGTTAAAGAGAAGAGCGAATACACCCGAAAAAGTTATAAATCTCAGCCCATGAAACAATTCCTATGTGCAGGGCAACCCATCGCTATTGCGCCTGACAAAGGGGGATCATGAGTATAGCACGTAAAAAGAGGGAAATTGAAATTGAAACCCAAACTGAATCCTAAAAACACATGTCGATAAAAGCCCATTGTCCATACAACAACAATGTTACGTCCTCAACGCCTGTCATCAAATGCCCTTCCATAGATTCATTTGCCTTGACAATATTCCCAGATAATCTCGGCACAAGTCTCACAGCGAAGAGGACTTGGAAACGGAAAAATTGAACAAGATGGCCGCCCTGTCAGGCCACACCTCACGCCACCACAAGATCCTATCCCGGCTTTGCCCATGCAATGTACTCAAAAGTGTAATATATACGTCGAAATGGTGGGTCTCGCATGCATGAGAAGCATCGGCCGGCACAAAACTCCGGCGAAACCAACCGCACAGCATCAAGTCAACAAACCACCTGTCAACTTGTCAAATGTGACCGTTCCACACAACATCCATCAGGTTTTTCCTGTTTGATGGCATGAACCAGGGGTGGTCCCTGTACAACCACCAAGCATCACGCGTGACTGTGGTCAGGCAGCTGCCCTTGCCATTGCCACTGGCTCAATGTCAACCCCAGCGCCTCGGGCCGTCTTGCATCAGAATGGACACACCAGGGCTCGACGGGGTCGGAATTCTGGAGACAAAAAGATGCCAAGCGACGCGGGCCACGAGCAGTAGTAGATGGAGGCAAGAAAAAGAATATAGTACATTATATTTAGTAAAAGGAAATTTGCTCGCCGCGGCCGGCAATCTACTCCACCAGTCGGCAACTGCGGTGCGTGTCTCTTTGGAACCTTTTGATGCAGGAGTGTCCGCAAAATGGGGTATCATGAAATATCTCGCACGGAATTTAAGCCGCCGTCCAGGAGTAGTTGTTCATTGTATCGAATGAGCCACGAGTGCTGCTGCTGTACGGAGCAGTCTCATGCTTCAACGGAGGTACCCCCGAGTAAGATCTGCCGTCATTACCGGCATAAGCGAGGCTCGGACTTGGTTCTGCAGCAGTTGTTGTCCAGGTACTGGCGGACGGATAGTAGTCCCTGGACGGGGCTGCGTTACCACCTGGCGAGACATCCCCTACTCCATTGGTCATTCCGCGGAAAGAACCGTATCGGTAGTCAGGTCCATCCGCATTGTGAATGGAGCCGTTGCTATGAACTGACTGGTGGCCATGGTGTCGAGGACTCTTGGACGGCGGTCTTGGGTTGCTATCAACGTATCTAGGCATGCTGAATGTGCTGTCTGGTCCAATAGTGACAGTGCTTCCAGCCAGTTGTGGCGTAGATGTGGTCGTGTAGTTGTACTGGGATCGTATGCCTGACTGGCTTTGATCTGCTGTCGCTAGAGGAAGCGGCACTGACGAACCCATCGAGGTCTGCAGTGGCAACTCCTGCGGCTCGGTGGCGAACCCCGACGACCCAGAGAGCGGCAATTTCGAATATGAATCAGGAGCCATTGTTGACGGGACCTGAGAATTCCAAGAAGGATACGAACTGCGTTGGGGAGAAACTATTAGTTCTCTATCTCAGGGAATGAGAAGGGGGCAAAACGCCTAGCGTTGGTTACTTACTTGGACCTCATGGGGTTTATGCTTGAGTTGTGGGACTTTGGAGGGCTGAACGTAAATGCAGATCTTGGAACTTGCATGTCCATACTCCTGGGTTTTCCGTCTTGCTTGAGGCTAATCGCGCTGGCAACTACGCCAAGGCCAGTCTCGACGAGCGCCTGACCTCGCGATCCCGCACTGGACCCTAGAAGCGGAATTTCCTTGCGGGCTTGAAAGTTTCGTGGGCTACGGCCACGAACCACAATTGGGGCGGTTATGGATTCTGAAAGAACAACCTTGGAGTTGTCAGACAGTGTGCCATGCACCTTAAGATGCAAGACGAAGTGCTGCTGGAGTTCCTTTCGACGTCCATTATTGGCAGTGGCACTGTAGGCATGTTAGGAAACCACAAAAAGAGTTACTCGAAAGGTGTGGCCGTGCCACTCACATTCTGAATTGAAGTCGACGCCAACCGATGGGATAGACTGCAAAATCACCATCCGTTTCATTTCCATCTTCTTGGAATGGGATGAGAGGCAAGGGAGCCGGCTCTTGATCAGGCCCCTGACTGATCTCGGGGGAGTTTGGTGGCGGAGTCTTCCACGGAATCACAATGAGACGAACTGGGTTCCCATCCACAGACTCTATGGCAGACACTGCCACTTCCATATTGCTGACGGGAAGGGTTTCGTTGGACTCTGTCACGACGGACAGTTGTCCGCGTGGCATGACGAGCGAGCCGCTTATCTGGAACAAGTTTCGACGATAGCAAGTCAGCTCAGGCTGCAAAACAGACCCATCTGTGCTGCTGGCGGGCATTTCAGATAAGAAAAACATGCCATGGAGCTGGGCAGACAATTCAAGCTGCTGTACACGGCCTTGCTGATCAACAATAGTAGACTTGTCTTGGGAGCGTCGGAATGAAAGCAACTTGTGATCCTGGTTCACCGTGAGCCTTGAGCCATCGTCCCTCATATCGTGAACGATCTCCTGGTAGGCTGGAGTTTCGGTTTGGGAGAAAGACCGCTTCAGACCCGCGTAAGAACTTGGACGTTCGTAAGAGGCAGGCTCATCCTGTGAATATCGGGAATAAGAGTAGGACTGATCCAGGTCCCCTCGAGGTCGGGTTGAGAGGTGCGGCTGCGAAGAGCCGTGGTGGATAGATGAATCCATGCTTCCGAGGCGGTTTGATAAGTGTGAAGAGCCACCGTAGTTCGGCCAGAGGCTGGAGTGAGCAGGCTCTCCTCGAAGCTCGGTCAGGGTGGCCGCCGGGTATGCTGCTGTGGTCATCATGGGCACATATCTTGGTAAAAGTTGCTTCGCTGAATTAGATTTGCCAACGATGGTGAACGACGAGGGTGACAAGATGCAGGGAACGATGGGGTTTATATGTCCGATACGTTAATAACGTAGATCCAGTGCTAAAGAGCCAAAGAGCCAAGGACCCAGCGGCAAGTCAGTTGTGCGATCTAAGTTTGAACTTGTCGTTGGTGATGAAACGGCGACAACCTGTGGCTCTTAGCTTTCCACGGGCCGAGTCGTAGGGGAAAGGAAGTATGACCGGTTCAAAGAGCACAATAGAGAGAAGATCCAAAGTATGAATGACAGTTGTAGTGTTGCGGACTAAGTTGCGGGCGAGTAGTATACTACTTGTATCCCGATGGATCCTCTCCCCCCAGGACGGCAGATGCTGTGGATTCTGTGGATTCTGTGGAGGGGCGTGTGTGTCCTAAAAGGCCCGGCACTGGACCGGGTACATTTGGGATTTCAGGACCAGGGCCGGTGTTAACAGCCAGGAACGGGAACGAGTCCAGGTCTGCTTGCTTGATGGCCATGGGGCCAATGCAATTAGAGTCACCCAGCAAGAAATGAGACTAAACAACCTCTTGGCCCGTCCACAGGACTAGCATCGATCCGGCTACAATCGTTCCTCCGTCGAAGCACAAAATATGAGCTTCTCCTTTGTGCAGGCATCTATTCTTGGAAGGAGAATCACAAGAGGGGAACTAGCTGGTGGGAGACCCCAATCCCGTGGACTTTTTCGCCCAAAGTCGACAAATACTGGTGATATCGTTTCTCCGTTCGCTCATGGCGTGCGTGCTCCATGTCTCATGTCCCAACCAGACAAGGTGGAAAACGAACATCATCCATTTCACAACATCAGTTCGTGGCTCTCCCACTATTTGGCACGCCGCCTGCCTTTGTTATGCAGAGCCATGAATTACCCCAGAAGCATAAGGGGACTTGGAAGCCCTAAATGCTGCCCATGACAGATGGACGGTTACGTTGGGGGCGAGATCAAGTCCGACAGCACGGGAAGAGCTGCCGTGGGATGGGACATGGGGCCAAGACATCATGGGTGCAGTACGAGATCGAGGAGGAGGACCACACAGACGAAAGGTCCTTTCGAACCGCGCCAGGCCAGGCAAAGGATTGGTGTGCACACCCCCCGTCATATCGACCTATCGTGTGTTTGCCGAAGAGGAGACAAAAGTATTCCTTGTCAGTCGAATGCCAAGGGGCAGCACCATCAAGGGCTGTGTACTAGAGACGAATCTTGGAGAGGGTGGGCGACTCTGCCGACTGCCTGACTCTGGTAGAATGGTGGCACGCTCCTCAAATAGACGCCTTGTAGCAGTTACTTGGCTCAACCATGGGTGTGAAGGAGTGCAACAAGAAATCGACGCAACTGAGAGGCAAGACACGGCAGGGGTGTCGGTGGGTCGTTGAATGATTACTAGTCTCTCTGCTCTTGAGCTTCACAAGCCTCATGGCCCAAGCACACATTCCGGACCTTGACGAACCAGCAGTGTTCGTTGAGGTTGAAGGCAGAATACCCCGAGGCCACCAGGACACTAGGTCAAAGGCCCGCAATTCTTCTAGAAGCTGATTGCCATCAAGGCAGACCAGAAACAGGTGACACATTGTGGCAGGTGTTCTTCTGGGCGCTGCTGGTCATCGTCGCCAGCGTGAAAAACATGGTGTGAGGTTCTTGGATCACCCGCCCCGGGGAAGAATAAATCTGCCCACAGCATCCTGTGAAGCAATGCCCGCAAGAGCGACCAGAGCCTTGGTTATCGCCGCCGGTTTTCTCGTCTTTTCTGTTCCCTTATTGC
This sequence comes from Pochonia chlamydosporia 170, assembly GCF_001653235.2. NCBI lineage: Eukaryota > Fungi > Ascomycota > Sordariomycetes > Hypocreales > Clavicipitaceae > Pochonia > Pochonia chlamydosporia. The sequence goes on along the minus strand of NC_035795.1, from coordinate 1,031,561 downwards.
ACTTGGCACACCGGGTAAATAGTTGCCAGAGGAAGGCTTGACAAGCCTGCACACACAAACGCCAATGTGGCTTGCTCTGAAAGGACTCGGCCGATAGTGGTTGGCGGCAGGCGTTGATTTCAACCCTGACGGGCGCCCATGTTACGCTATCAGAAATCGGCCCCCGACAATGGCGGCAAGCTGTTCGAAATTGCCCAGCTGCGAGTTACAATATTCAGCACTCAAGAGCAGACACTAATCGTGTCAGCCGTACCAACAGTCTCCTCTTGAATGAGTCGGCCGAAAACATTTTTGCCTCGTGCAACAGCAGATGCCACGGGACCTCAGAAGATCATAACTAGGCTTGCCTGGTCAGGCGCGGACAATGACCGAAGTCGTGGGAGGAACGGCCGACTGACGTCTGTCAATGCGTCTGGCAAAACCATGTTCGCCTTTTGGACTCCGTTCCAAGCGCAAAATGATGGCAACAAAGTGTCAAGCTTGCGAGCAATGGAGAAACCCGAGTTGGATAAATGGAGACCCCTTCCACTAGCGGCGGCACTGGTTGGGCTGACGGGTGCGCCTCCATCGAAGCATCTTTACCTATCGTCAACAGGGATGTAAATAGGGCGGGGGCCAGGGCATATCACCATTGGCCGAGTGGTCTGCGAAGGGTGGGGAGGTTTCTTGAGGCCCCATGCTCTCTCCGTTCTTTGAATCGACTTGCTGCTCTGACAATTGAAGCCATCGGAGTGGGACCCATAGCAGACACGGGAGGCCAAAGAAGGAGTGTGTCACCAGCTTCTTCGGCGGGCTGGTGGCGCCTTTTCGGCCGGCTGGCCAAGCCTCCTTGTTCTCCATCAAATGACAAACCACAAGTGAACCACTTCCACAGCCGGCCCCCAGTTCACTGCCGCGATCTCAATTGGCCTGTTCGTCGCAGCCATGTCTTTGGCTCTCAGATACAAGCACTTTGCCCATTTCGATAGGCGGACATGGTTGCACAAAAACGGTGCAGAGTCGAGGCTGGAGCCCTGCCTTATCCACCGAGCAGGCATAACCCGAACGGGAAGCTCAAGGCGGTAGCCACGGGGCCCCAAGAGACAGGCAAATGGACCAAACAAAGAGAACCCGAAAACTGGCGAGAGACAAAAACTCATACACAATGGTACTATGTCGAGTCCGCTGGTTCAGGGTCTCGAGTTTCAGATGGCGCCTAACACAATGAGTCGCTGACAGACCAACAAACAGAAAGAATGACGGTCGATCCATGAAGTTTCTCCCGTGAAGGATGGTGAGCCTTTTTTCTTGCCACGGCCAACTGAAGGATGCATCCGCCAAGGACCAGCACTGTCGGATTGCCCTGGGTGGCCTGGTGCCAGTTATCTCGGATGGCAGCCCAAACAGGCGTAGAACACACTTGGTGGATAAACCCTGGTGGGAAAAGACTGGCATCATAACCGAAACAGAGGTGTCTTCCATGGGTACCTTAGGTCAGCGCCAGCGGAAGCGACAGCTGGCGTTGTAGGAGGTTCTGACCAAGCACTGGCGGAAGAGTCTTGGAAGTCTGGTTTGTGGCCTTGGGTGTGTCAAGAGCCACAAAAACATGGGTGGAGTTACACCATACTTGACTTCAAGACTTGTCAACAGGTTGATGATACCAATTCTGACACTACCAATTTAATCCAGATATTTCACCTTTAGCCGACTGTTGGCCTGTCTCGTTCCCCATTGCCGGTACCGCCGCAATGGAACGCCGCTCGGCCCGCACAGCGCGTTGACGTAGAAAATGCTCCTGAACATCGTTGCACAACCAACAGGATGATGCCGATTTAGCATAGACGACGTTGGGAGCGGTTCCAAACTGTCGGCGCTCACGCCAATGCTACACACGGGGATGTTAGACAACAACCAGGTACTCCGTGCTCGGTACTCCGTAGAAAACACTAACTTGCCAATCTCATAGAAGTCGCTCCATTCAGGAGACCAGTGAGGCATTCCTCCATAAGTCGCCATTTCCAAATCATTGCTTGGTGGCCCTAACCAATGACGGGTACACTGGCGTAAAACTCAGCCCACATGATAACATGTTCTTCAAACCACTTGTGATAGACTGCTCATCGAAACTTTGGTGCATATGCACAATTCTGAGCTGTGGTCCCTCCTATTGGCCTGCTTTAGTCCCTCAAGTGGCTGCTCGGAATGGGGTGTTCTTTTGCAAAGAACACACGGGGGGCGCCCGGCTTGGCTGAAGAAGGTTCATCCAGGGACGTGAAGTATGCGCCACAGCCCGCCTTGGTGTATGGAGCAAGTGCAGCAAGTACATGTTATTGACAGGCTCCAAAGAGTCGGACATGTTGCTCGGCCGTAAAATTTATGCGGCGGTGTCCTCACATAGAGAGGGCCATCAAAGAGAATGGTGGGCGGAAAGCCTGGGCGTCAGCAGGCAGCCAAATTAACCACCACCCACTTTCTCTTCGTCAAGCCCCACGCCTAGCGACCAAGGCGTTTGGTCGATGGATGGTCGAGCCAAGTCAATGTTTGGAAGGCAGTCGATCCATATCCATTTCAACGCGGCTGTGGAATAAGTACACCCCAGTCGATATTGAAGAAATTCTTGGCAGGATGAGTATATTCCGAATTGTGTCACAGATCAAACCATCTAATGCACATGGCCCTCTGCCATCCACAGCTCGCCGCACCGTGATGTGGTGGTGTCGACCAAACCCACTGGCATTGGATGGCTCTGTTCTCCTCACGACTTGAAGCCAGGCGTGTAGGTTCTCTGGTTCGTTCCTCGTGCAGATCCTCACCTGGTGCTCAGACGTTTGAATCTGTGGACAGGGCCAAAGATTTTGTTCGTTGAGGATCTGCCTTGTGATCTTATGTAAAGGATGGCTTACACAGTCTGCGTGCATTGTTCTTGTGCAAAGTCAAGGATTGACTGTGCGAAAGCATGAGGTCAGAGGAGAATGCGATAGGTGGCTTGCCTTCCCTGAAGATGTGTGTGGAACTTTGTGTCGAGGGTGCTGAGAATAGGTAGGGGGCCGAACTGGCAACAACACTTAGGTCGAGTCCTGATAGCTTGAGTGTCAGGAGGGCGTGTGGTTTGGGTCAAAGACAAGGTCGCGAGGATAAAGGTTCGGCTTTTTGGTTTTGGTGTGATATGGCAGAAAGGGCGGTGGGGACCAGGAGATTGAAAGTGAAGCCAGAATGGCCAGACACATGCACGCACGGCAACTGAGAGACATAACATGACGATGGCCCTTGTTGAACTTCACTCACCAATGTTGCACACTTTGGTTAGGTTGCACAACAACGGCAGGAGCGATCAGTGTGCATTGACAGACAGCACCAGATGCCAGAAATATCTTGTCAAGTGGTTCTATGCAGCATACAGAACAGTCTGCCGCATGTTGAAATATGGTGCAGGGCTAGTGACAGGCATGCGCGAGATTTCTGCTCGCTCAAAGAAAATCCCATGTCAAGCAACATCTGATGGTGCCTTGCTACTCCCTGCTTCATGCTGGGCTGCATCATGGTGCTGTTTTGAGTCACTGATTGTGGTTGGTCAGTTCAATGCTCACATTTGTCCCGGACCAGCCCAACGACGCCAGACGAACGCTCCTGCCTCAGAACCATGGTCAGTCATCTTTCGACAGTCATTGGAAGGCCCCAGTCGTTCTGGGCCGCCCCGTAAGGCAGGTACCCCCCACGCTATGAGGAAGGTGCAGGCTCATTGGGGTGGCAGGAACAGAGGATGGACCCAGACCATGGCCCTTGGCCACAGAGTACATGTACCTAGTAGTCAGAAGAGGGTGTACAGTATGGGGCAACTCGACTTGTGTTGAATGCCTCCACCAGCAAGATCAAGCCATGAGGGCATGGAAAGAGCTGTCGAGCAATGGGGCAGGCGCAGGTGCGGTGCAGTGCGAAGTGTGCAGTGTGCAGGCGCAGGGACCAGGGTCACTGTTCGACATTTCAAGACTGGTGGGCCAATCATGCCGTCACAGATTGACGTCTGTGAGAAACAACTCTCAAACTCCTTGTGACAGAATTGCGTTGCCCTTTGCTCATCCATCTGTCTCACTCCCATCAACGGTCCGGCCATCTGAGAAGCTCTGAGAACCCCAATCCACCCCTCTACCGGTTACATTCAGGACCCTGAACCAGCGGCGGCACCCGATCTTCTCGGGACTACTCCGTACAGTACTGCACCTACTTCAAAATAATGAAGGACGGACGGGCCTCTGTCATACCGGAGACTCCTGATCCTCCAGTCTGTTGTTTGTGACGGCTGGCTTGGCGCGCTTGTTCACCAACTCGGGCTTTTTCCCATCTCAAAACGGCCTCCGACTGTGTGTCCATCACCGTCATTAACTAGCATTATCCACAGGAACCATGGCACCAAACTTAACCGGGTGTGGTTAACATCCTCACCTGATGTCACCGTCGAGCTAGAAGGCTAGTCTGTTCCTTCTCTCGCGAAGACCAGGAGACCAGACTGTTCTGACTTGATGCCCCCCGTCCGGCACTCACGACACCGTCTTGCCACAGTGGGAGCTTCAACTCCAGGCCTCGTTCGGTCTTTACAGCGTACTGGACGTTCAGATCCCAGCTAGAAATCATCCACTTGTCGATGAGAACCTCTGGAGGATCCTTACACCCCTACATCTGCCTTATCCTTGCGACCCCTCCAACAAACTTTATCGACCACACTGTACAGTAGCATCCGGAATACTCGCCGCTTCGATCCACTGCAACCTTTGGAACAGGCTGGAGAAGGTCTCTTCTCTCCGGGTGTCTCACATTGAAGTTTCTGTCGTCCGGCGCCTGCGCTTGCTGTGCCAAGCTCACCATTCTCCGTGGCATGCAAATCATATGGCCATAGTTTTTGCTCTGCCTCACTGGGAGACTTAGCACGGATACTTTGTTCGGATACAAATTGAGCAATCCTGACCTTCTGGCATCCTTTTTTCAGCGACAATATCGCCGATTCGACCGAATATAGGTCCTAAAATGCCCAATAGCACGCGCTGCCTCTGAGTAGGAGTGGTTTTCCTGGCGTCCACGCACTATTCCCCGCTGCTCAGGACATGATATGATGGGGAGAGGGCGGGAACAACAACATCGGCAGTGTGTGTACTCCGTATAGTCTGCGATGTTTCCATTTTCCAGCAACTCTAACCAGGACAAAGGCCAGAGCAAACCACTGTGATAGCTGCCCCGGATAGATTGCAAATGAAGCCGGCATACTCGGCCGAGCCAGATCTACATTCACTTGGCTTCACGGAGAAGTTGTGTTTGCAATGTAACCATCAGGGGTGGTGCAACCATTCGCTAGGGCAGATCTTACCCTCAGTTCCAGTCAGCAAAAAGTCAGGCTCTAATTTCTTTCGCCGTGTGACATTTGAAAGGTGTGAAAGGGTTACTTCCCGTCTCGACCCGCCAACCTGCCTTCAATTTATTCTTAGAGTCAGTCCCACGCGAGACTCTTTGTTCACGGACACTGTTGAAGACACGTTCCACCTCTGTTGCAGGTGTAGTGGACAAAATTGCGTAAGTGCAAAGCCTTATCACGATGTGCGCAAAGTATTTGGCTCATGCTCGAGAGATCAGTTTTCACTTTTGTCACTCGCAGAAACGACGTTCTTCTGCCACGTTGGGCATGAATGGCATGTTGCACGGTAAGTCGCTCAAACACGCCGAGCGAGATCACAAATGAGTAACTGCCACCAAGGCAGGGATGGTGTACGTATTTGCCCCTCTTGGTCTGTGCTGAAGGTTCAAACGGACCTTCCGAGACTGTCCTTGGAGGTTGCGCCGAGATTATGCTCCATCCTCCATGATAGTATTACGATCAAATAAGCAAGGGGGGTGGGCACTGAAATGTCCACGATTTCTTCAATTCGTCGCTCGGGCCATTGCTGTACTGGGCCAGAATTGCCTTGGTCCGTCTGGAGCAGATCTTTCCAGAGTAGTGAATATACGGAGGACACTCTGCACAGCAACCTGGCTATCAAGGGCATATGGTCTATGGACACCACCAAAGGCCTAATCTGATGCGACAAACGCAGTTTGAGGGTGCGGCCCTTTCTCACCTGTTCGCCAGTGATGTTCATGAGACACCAGGCACACCACCGGCTCCTAACTCCATCACGCGGTAGGACCATTGTCGAGAAAGCATAAACTGGCTTACAGGCATGTCAACTGATACCAGCTGGTGGCCTGGCCCTGCTTCTTGCATTCGTCGCGAGGAGTTCTCATTTAGCGAGCGTCTGCTCTCCAGGCCGGGCACGACTATCAAGGAAACAGCACGTCTTGTGAGTGTCTTCAACTCGGTTCGCTGTGGCCACTGCCCACGATAAAACTTATGCACGACAACTACTGACGACCAGTTGTGCACAGCGCCGGCAAATAACGCTGTCTGTCGCGCCTAGTGCGTCGTGACAAGCCGCAGCACCACAACAGGTGGCTTTCTCAACAAAGGTCCCATGGATCACAGACCAGGGGGTGTGGATACATCGAGGCGATTGGCAGCAAAGCTCCGGCAAGGAGGTATTTTGTTCGGCTGACCCACCAGTTTCGTTGACGATCTCCGTGCGCTTGCCTTCCACTTCCAGCCACCACAGCCTGGGACTGTCGGCCGAAATGGCTAGAGCCGATGCACGGTCTTGATCTCACCAATACGAGAGGGTTCCGGTCGGTTGAAGGCGTCGCAAGTAACTTGCATCTTCGTTTACTCAAATTCATCACAAGGTGTCGTGTCGATTCTCATTAGCGTTGAATAACATTCGCCCCTTGCTGCATTACAATATCGCGGAGTCGCGGGGCTTTGGCCTGGGGAATCTATCCCCACTGGTCGATCCATTTCGAGATGGATCCTCTTGAATAAGGGTCTTGAGTATTCTGTTCGAAGTAATCGCCTTATCAAATTTGAGTGCTGTGAGGTATCTTCAAAGATGAGAGATTTCGGGGTCTTGTGAAGCATACGAGGGCTAGCTGGTTGTTATGTGAGAAGTGAAGCACCATCGTTCCATATTCGCAGGGCCGGCAGCAGAACCTAACGACACAAGCCTCGACTCACAACGTGGTGTTGAGCTAGCGGTTGCTCTGCGTCAGCTGCACAAATTGTGTTTGGTCTTGTAGACGACCCATACATTTGAACAGATAATGCCTTGTGCCTCCTGGGGCCAACACGCCATGGCATTTTGCCGCGGCGCAGGCAGCTCCCGCCCAACAGGCTGGGGCGGCAACAGATGGACGAAAAAAACTGCATTATGGATGTTGCTTGACTGGTGGCGGGCGGATCCAAAGACTTCAAACTTAACAACATACGGACTAGTTACTGCATGGCCGTGCAAAAACTTCTGCTTGATGGATGTTTACAAATTTTGCAGCGCTATTTGATAGATGACCAACAACATAACCACACACTCTGACGCCTCTGGCGCTTAAAGTCCCAGGGCAGTAAGTCTGGTGGTAACTTTTGCGGCAAAATTAACTACGACCAACCAGGCCAGGGCACATGTGCAATTCAGTACCGGATGGTCATCTCTCCTGCCAGGGCGGTTTTCCCCTTTCCACAATTACTACTACCTAATCACTAACTGATGCTCCGTGACTCGGGTCCGAAGTGAAGTGTCATTCGGCTGAGGGGCAGGATGTTTCAGCGAAGTCATGTTCTACTGATTGATTTACTTGCATGGTATCGGTTATTAGGATGGCCGCATTGAAGACAGATGAGGCGGTGCGAAGAACCCGTCGACAGGTAGCCCGCGACTCTCTCAGCAACCTGGATGAGGCCAAAGCGGGCGTGGTTGGAAAGTTTATTGCCACTCTTTCCAGAACGACGTGTAGCAGAATCAACCTCAACTACCTAGGTACCCAAGGCAAGTGGAATCAACGGCGACGATGGTTGGCCTGAAAATACCTGAGGAACTGGCGTTGGCATCCGGTATGAAGTTGGCTGGCACGTTCTGCGGTTCTACCACGCACTTGCACGCGATGTCCTGCTCACACGAGACAACGGAGGCTCAACTACCGCGGCACCACCTCGTGACAGACACCGCAGCTCCATCACAAAAACAAATGAGAGCATTCAGTGAAGCAAGGACGTTGCAAGGCACACCAAGGAGCCTGATGCCATCATTCTGCGGCGCATCCAGTCCATTTGCATAACATCCCGGCAAGTCTGCAGGAGATGATGCAGCCATGTCTTCCTTGAGCAATGACTAGCCTCTCTCGCTCTTGTCACCTTTGTGCGACCCCTCTGCCCTTCTGTCCCTCTTTTTGGTCAAGTCGCTTATGCTGGGCGAGGACGGGGAGGCCGGCCATTTCGTATGCACTTCATCATATTGCAGACAGACATTGAGGTTCCAAACTTGTTGCAGAAAACGGAGTATTCCACACCAGACGCCTTTTACGATTATTTGGGGGTTCAATGTTGTGAAAAAGAACAAGCAGACACCAACACCATTCATGCCCCAGCGCAGTTTGTATGCACATGTGTACATGTGTACATATTTGCACGCACGGATCAGATGCAGGCTCAAGTACTTGACAGTATGTGCTGACCATGGCGGTATCTTTGACTAAGACGCCTGAGCTGGCAGCACACTTGCACGCCCCCTAACCACATCTTCAACTGGACACCCTTGTCCGCAGCGAACCGGGCCTGGACAGGCTGGGGTCCTCTGAAGCGATGAAAGGCCCGAATCACACAAGTCAGGCCAGACTTTTTGTTTGTTGAAGTTTGTCCACCCAGTCAAGAGCTATCATCTTCCCAAACCCCTGCCTGTACTTACTTCTCTGAGAAGAAAGCGGCGGCTTGCGTCCATAAAATCTTGGACGCAACATTACATTTCTTGCATCCAGGCTCGGCAGTTCCTCTTCAAACACGCTTGGTAGCTTGATTAAAAGTACCATTCCTTTGGTGTCAGTTGAGATGATCCTGCTTCTAAGTACTCCAGGTATTTTAGAACCATCCGCATGCAAGATGCGTTTGGGTCGTTCGGCCCCCAAATTGCTTACTGCTGCAAAGCGAATACCCCTTGTGAACATGCTGGTTTCCATCGTCGTCACCGAATTTACCGGGGCAGTACGGAGTTCTCCGTATTTGCATGCAAAAATAGAGAAAGGAACAGGAAATAACAAAAAGACGGCCATTCACATACCGTCCTGCGGTGGCATTCGGGTCATTCATTTTGGCAGTCATGGATTTCTCTGGTTGCCAAACCCCAACGCTACCACTTGGCAATGGACGACATTAGTTCCTTTGATCAATTGTCCCTGTCCCTGTCGCCGTTCTTGGCCTTCTGCATTTCACATCCCTTACGGCCCCTGAATGAACTCCGGGACTCGGTTCCAGATTGCAGATTCGTCGGTCGATCCCATGGGGGGACGAGCCAGGTGTGCGTGAAGTCTCGGGGGTTCTTCTCTGTTGTTCATCGGCAACGCCCGGCTCACGATTTCGTCACCGAAGGATAAGAGAAGACACATCCTGACCCTGCTGTCGTAAGGGTAAGGCGGAGAATATTGCTCCGTCTTCAAACCCGCCAACAAAAAACTTGACCGACCATTTTGGATCCTCCGATGCTCTAAGGAGAGGTTTTGCCAGTGACTGCTCAATTTTTCCATGTCTGCCTACCACATCTCTGAAATTCTTAATTTACGCTCTCTACACGGAACGCAGGTGGTTTCACACGGGCGCTAAAATTAGCTGCGAACATGTTTTTAGGAACAGCGCTGGTGTGTGAAACAAATCCCAGCCTTATTCCACATTCTTGGTCTGATGTTTCTAACGTCTGGGCCAGGTAGCATACATGTATGCATTCCAATGAATTTAGAAAACAGGTTTTAGAGGCTATGCATACCCTTAGCGCCGCTGTGGTCCAACGAGGCGCCCCGGATATAACCTTGTATTAACACTACAATTAATATGTTTCGACTCAGGGTCCCCCTCCTCCTTCCATTTATAGCGGTGCCGCAAGTTTCTACTTCAATGATATGATTTGAGGCCGTGATATCAAGTTCATGGACGGGGTTCCGTTGGCACTTGTCAAGTTTTTTGTTTTGTCGAGTGGCGTCATGGGGGCCATTTGGGGGGGGCTTTGGGCAAAACAAAGGACTCCGTTAAACATGGGGATATAAATTGTCGTGGATATGGCATAATTACGGCTCTTCCATACACATCCTGACATGCAGCCCGACGATTGAGGCATGTGAATGTGGAATTTTCAAAATGCGGCGCCATTATCTCGGCGTAATGACAGTAGATTTTCCACGTCAATATCGCATACATGCCCCGTAGGAAGTCATGCCCAATTCTCAACACGAATGTAGCCATTGATAGCCAGAAACGCACACAGCAGACAGAACAAAGCACAAATGCCACGTCGTCGTAATAACTCAAGATGTAAATAATTCCATGCCCGCTAAATCAACCATTTATTCAATGCCCATCCCAATTTTTCACTTCCCTCAACCGAGAATATTCGGCTACGCCCCCAACAGAATCCAACCACCTCAACACACTCCTTCTCATCTCCGTGGGAGTCTTTCACGCTTCCGCCCGCCAAGAACGTCGTGGCCCCTCCTCATGATTTGACACATCGCACGAGAGGCAGGTCAGCGAATGCGCCAGTTTCCGTCGTCGGAATCGGAATCTCCGCCCTCGACCTGGTCTTCTGCGTCTATGAGGGCCATCTGAACAAAGTGGCGGACCCAGGCTGCCTGTGCTGGATCGAGGGCATTTGCATTTTCGTTGGCATTCGCATTTGCATCTTGGTCTGCGCCATGATGAGGATTATGCTGTCTGTTGCCACGCGGTGCTCTTCCTCTTGCTCGTGGAGGGGGTTGGCCGCGGCGATGGGCGGCGCCTCGAGGGGCGGGGATTTGGTTTGGGTGTTGATGGCCTCGTCCTCTAGCTTGACCTCGACCGCGTCCTCCTCTTGCTCTGGCTGGCGGTGGTTGGGGCGCAGGCTCTCGACGAGGTTGATTGTCCATTAGGCGGAGGACGAGGGGGGCTTCGCGGGCGACTGCTACAGGGGGGTTCTGCTCGATAGGCTCGTCGTCGTCATCGGATTCAGAATCTCCTTCAGACTCGGGTTCTTCGATCTCGGGGACGATGTGGACGATTTCCTCGTCTTCGGCGGGTAGTTGTGCTGGTCCTCTTCCACCGACGTAGCCTAGTCCAACGTCGTCGCCGTCGCCGCCTTCCAGTTCCCAGAGCCGCATATAGCAAGATGTGACTTTCCCGCCGGCCTGTGTATTGTAGTGCTTGTATGGATTTGCGGGATCCAACCACGACGAACACAAGTAGCAGAAGTGTGTGTCGCACCTCGAACAAATCATATGGTTGCACCCATGGGTTTTCTGCGCCGGCGCATTACACGTAGGACAGGGACTAGTGTGAAGCTGTAGATATTCCAACGACGCCTTCTCCTCCTCTGTTAGTTCGTCCTTGTTGCGCTTTGGCGCACAGCGTACGAACTCCCCGTGCCACGTCTGCATACATCTGCTGCAGAAGGCGAACCCGCAGTCCTCACAGACGGAGAGTAAGTCTGCCGGGTCAAATTTCTTGACTTTGTTCTTCTTCTTGCTGCCCTTTTCGTCGTTTGCGTCCTCGTTGGCGTTGTTCGCGGTGACTGTGTCTGCTGTGTCTTCGCCAGAGGAGTCTGCAAACTCGAGACCTTCGGGCTTTTTGTGCCTTTTGGAGCGAGCGGCCCCATTGCACCATTGGCGAGGACAGTAGATGGTGTCCTTGTCAGCTTCGAGTTCCGTCTTGTACTTGAGGGTTACGTAGCGTTTGACCATGTCCTCTGGGAGACCGATCTGGAGCAGTTCGCTGGGGCTGATGACGGCTTTGGTCTTGCCTTTGGCGGTGGAGGTTGATGATGCGCGCTCTTTGGAGCAGTTTGGTGTGAGGCAGCGGACCGTAGAGAGGTTGCCTTCTTTTATGGCGTCGGTGTAGAAGTCTTGGAGGCATTGGAGGCAGAAGATGTGGCCGCAGTCTAGCATCTTGTGGCATTTGGAGCCTTTCTTGGGGTCTGTACTTAGTTAGTGGGCGTCTTTCAAATATAATGGTCGCAAGTCCCATCTCTGAGAGGAAGTACAATGGCATCCTTACCTAGGCATATACCACACTCAAACGTCTCCTTCTCAAATGCTGCCTTCTTGGCGTTGATGTCAAAGTCCAACACGGCAAGCTTGTGTTCAGGATCAACCTCCAAAGTTCCCTTGGAACTGATAGCTCCAAACACATTCTCCGCCTCCCTCTGCAAATGATCAATGTACGTGTACGCGACCATGTCTCTCCCAGCTTCTTCCCACAATCTCGGTCCATCATCCTCTAGGGTACGCACTGTTGCCTGCGAAAGCCACTGCGGTGTAGTGGAGATTGTAACAACAGGCGGTTTATCAGAGGGATATCCATCCGGGAGGGTAATTCTCAATGACAGCGGAGGTAAGTGAGATACAAGCAGAGAATCAACTGGTTCTCCTGGTGCACCGTTTGTCGACGCCGCCAGAGCTGCAGTTGATGTTGATGCCGGGGCTCCTCGCTCATCCGGTACACCAGTCGAAGCAGCCGGGAAGAGGACTGTAACAGGTTTTGCCGGTTCTACTGGAAGTTCAAGCTCAAAAGAAAACCTCGATCCACCGCTTTTCGATGATTCGGGAGAGTGTGAGTGGCGTATCTCGGGGTATATAGCCTCCAAGGTTTCGAGTTCCATAAACCGGGGGTCGTCGTCGTCCCCCGCACTATCCATGGTGTTGAGAATGTGCCTGTATGTGACGGGATTGCATCATCTAAGCTTCATGAACGATGTGTTTGTATGCGTGGTAAGATGTATGTGCTATAAATGAGTTGCGCGATATGAGCGAAGCATCTGTATTTTCTTTGTAAGAAAAAAAAGAGCAGTTTGTGGCGAAATGGTGGCCAACTGCTGACAGACCTGCGTGCTAATTTGGTGGAGTAGCTAGCAAGTGACTGGATGGTGGACGAAGCTATCTTTCTTTTTTAGTATCGTCTACTTCTCTTATCATGTAAGAATTGACGCTGAAATAAGATGAATGTAGTAAATTCTCGAATACACGCCGAGATGGAGTTTCGTCGCGCTTCCGTGGTCGACTGTTGCGGTATGACTCTTCAAGGTTCCACAGCCCACTTCGCAGAATCTACTCAGCGACTTGACAACTCTGGAATGTAAAGCCCAGGTTCATACACCAATAAGGTCGAGAAATGAAATGCGGGAAATAAAATCTAGTCCCTTGCAAGATGAGATTCACAACTTGGTCGAAATGGCCATTTCCAAAAACATGAACAGCTGGACGTCACCCCCACGAAATAAACGAGGCAGGCGGTGACGATTCTGCCCCCAGGCACATGCCAGGGTCCGTTTGTCCCCCCATTGACATCACGAGTCCGTCCGCCGCTTTGTTACCACGAACCTCGACCTCACTTAAAGAGGGCGACGCCGTTGCTCATCCCCCGTTTCCAAACTCAGCTATGAATTCATAATCCCAACCCCCAGCATCAGAAGCCATGATTGACGACACTGCGCCACTGGCGTCGCTCTCCGTCACCCACGTCTACTATGTACGTTTCATCCCCCTCCGCATTGTTACAACACCTCCAAACCAAAGCACAAACTAACACAACCACAGGACCCAGAAGACCCTCTCTCCCTCCTCTGCGCCTACCTAGCCCTCCTCCCGCAAGCCCTCTGCATAGTCTACACGACCCTCATCCTCACGACGCGCGAGGTCGAAATCGCACTCATGTTCCTAGGCCAACTGGGCTGCGAAGCGCTCAACTTCCTCCTCAAACGCCTCATCAAGGAGGAGCGGCCGCGCAGAATCCACGGCAAGGGCTACGGCATGCCCAGCTCGCACGCGCAGTTCGTCGCCTTCTGGAGCGTCTCCCTCACGCTGTTCCTCTTGCTACGGCACAGGCCGCAGACGCAGGCGCCGCACGCAGGGCACACTCGGTCGTGGACGGTGGTCGAGCGTGCGGGCATAGCTCTCGTGACGGCCGTGGTGGCTGGGCTCACGGCATGGAGCAGGATATACTTGAATTACCATACGCCCAGGCAGGTTATCGTGGGGAGCGTGGCCGGCGTGGTGATTGGGCTGGGGTGGTTTGCTGTGACGGCGGTGGTGCGGCGGACGGGGCTGCTGGCGTGGGGGCTGGAGTTACCGATTGCGAAGGCGTTGAGGGTGCGGGATCTGGTTGTGAGTGAGGATGTTTGCCAGGCTGGGTGGGAGAAGTGGGAGCGGAGGGACAAGGTGAAGACGGGTTGAGATGGGTTTGCATTATTAGAGGCATAGAAACTTGATACCCGATGAGTTATAGAGTGATTCACGGTTGTAGACATGTTTTTGAGTTGATTTATTAAACTTGATTTGATTCCTATGTTTAAAATTCATTGGTTGACTACGCTATACCGGTGATGTACATTCTATTGTACATTGGCTTCCGGCATCTTACATTGACTTCTGTGTCAAGGTCCATCCATTCATAATCGTGACAAAACTGAAAAGACAGTAAAATGCAGTGTTAATCCTATCTGTAATCCTTCTATTGGACCCAAGGAAACAAAAAAAAAACACCTTGGAGAAAAAATGGTGATCAATAATGATCACCTGTAAGAGAAGAGAAATTGTTTTTCGTTTTCGGTTCTTTCAGCGGTTTAAATCCACTCTGCTTCATCGACGCGTCCATAACTCTCTGGCGAGTGTCGCGGACCAGGGGGTGGTGCTGTTGGACTGCTAGCTTTGCCTTTTCCTTTGCTTGGTGTTCTTTTGGGACTGTACACGGTGGGGCTGAGACGGATTTCATCGTCTTTGACTTCCTTCTCGGCTTCCTTCTTCATTAAAGCTAGGGGTACGGGGGGGAGTTGTTTGTCCTTGTTTTCGGGATTGGCCTCGTCGTCTGGAATGATGAGTCTGTCGGGGATTGCGGCAACGGGGACCCTTGAGACGGGTCGACTTGGACGTGTAGCTCGAGGAGGAGGTGGAACTTGGTAGAAAGACTGCCCGGGAGGCATGTCGTTAATGTTGGAGACTCGTATGCCGATTGGGACGGTGGCGGATGACCCAAGCGATGAGTCTCGGTTGTGTCTGCTACCCGAGAAGCGGATGGTAGGAGGGGCAGGTAGCTCGTCGGCAAAGGGGTTGAGGGCCTTGTCGTTGTTTGCAGGCATGTAGGCTGTGGCGGGGAGGAGGTACATGGACTTGGGATCCGGCGCCGTGTCTCGGGGGAAGAGGTTGTATGCAGAGCTCTTCCGTGGCAGTGGCTCCTGCGACGGAACCGGGCCAAGAGTGGTTGTTGCAACACCAACTGTGGAAGCGTCAGGTAGAGCGTCCGTCTTTTGTGCTTCGTTCAGGGGCATGGCGTTGGCGGCACCGACTCCAAGTTCCACGTCTTGTGCAGTGTAGAAGCTGCTGGCTCGACGCTGAGGTAGCTGTGCAGGCGGTGGCACAGGCTGCTCCATTTGTCTTGTGAAGATGAAGCTATGAGGAACGGTCGTCTTGGGACGCCTGACGGACCGTCGCGAGTCAAATTCGTAGTAGCCCTTGGGACCAATCTTGCCAATTCTACTTGACCGCAGGAGCACGTACATTCCCCCAGTCATGAGTCCTGTCAGATTGGCCACCACAACCGTAGCCATGGAGAATTGCGACTGGACAGTTGTAGCATTGGGGGACTCGTCTGTGGCTACGACATAAAAGAAGGGTGCCATGATGGACTGAACCGAGGAGTTAGAAACGTGTCGAGAGGTATCATGTTTGATCAAGTCCAAGACTTACCAGCATCAGTGCGCCCATAGCCATGAACCACGCCATCCAAGTTGCGGTTATTCTCTGCTGCTCAGCGATACCTGAGATTTGATATAATCGGTAGAATGCGGTGGCACTTCCCATGAGCAAAGTGGCTGCGATTCCAACAATGATACCAAAGCAGCCGAGTCCCCATCTGCGGAGAAAGAAGACGAGAGAGGCGAAGCAAAAGTTGGCCGGTAGCACAAATCGAGTCAGCACGTACGCCGCAATCAGGCCAACTGTTGTAAGAGCCAGACAGGCAGGGATACTCCATTTGTGGCGTGGTGAGAATGGATGGTACAGGCGAACGGCTTGGACTGCTGCCTCGAGTCCAAACGTGAATTGTATGAACGGTACAATGAAGAAAGCTGCGTACGCGAAATGAGGTTAATAAACACCACCTATTCCATTTGATAGGATCACCCTTACCTGGCAGCATGACTTGTGAAAGAGGCTCACAACCTAGAATCAAAAGGCCTTGCAAACCAAATGATTGAATGGCTGCGAATATGATCCCTTGCACCACAATACCCACTGACAACGCAAATGGGAAGATTTCAGCAGGGCCAATTATCCTCCAAAACGAAGATCTGTCTTCAGCGTTAGTACCAAACGTTCAATCGCAGCTTTTATCTGGAAAATTGTCGTCCACTTACTTCAGCCGCAAGTCTGGGTCCTTTCTCTTCAAACTCATGTAACAATCCCAATAAATACCCGCTGCAGTCGTCGCACCCGCTAACGCATTGAAACTTGCCAAAATAACAAAAGATGTCCGCACCGATTTTGAAGCAGCAAATCTCAACTCATTGATAAACGCAGAGGAACTGTTCCCTTGGAAATCAAATCCTCCGTCCGTGGGAGACTTGACTTGCGGTATCCTGGACCATAATTCGGCCGGAGGTGGTTCCGCCCACCGTACACCAAATCCATCCATAAAAGACGATGTGATCCCGTGCCAGTAGTTACGGATGATGGCGGACGAGATTGTGTCGACGTAGATGTGTGACGCGTTGTATATGGGTTGTCGTAATCGACGGAGAGACAAGGCACAATGCCTTGGCTCAGGTAGCCAGCAGCTATTCGCCACCGGTAGGGGTCATCTATACAGTCGGTTGCGTTGAGATGTGAGAAGGGGATTGGAATCGCCGGTGTGTGATTAAAGCGAGACGAAGGCGTAAAACAATAAGAATAGATCCCGTGTTCAGTCTATCGGATACTTTGTGTAAGGAGAGTGACACTGAAGGACGGTGATTGCAAGACCATTAGGGGAAGCGAAGAACCCAAATAGAGAATGTGCTCAGATGTCGAAAGGGAGCAAAAATGCGAAGCGTTATCAAACGGCTGTCCTGACAGCCGAAAAAATCTGGTGGGCTTGAAGTGAATGACTAGGCGAAGCAAGTTGAAGCGAAAGAAGATGGGCTCAACCCAGTCCGTACAAGACGACAAGAGTCGTTGTTCAAACAAACAAAAACCAAGACAAATGAATACAATACGATGTTTTGCGTCTCAAGTTGATTGAAAGAAGGACGCGGGGGAGGGTCAGGTATGAAGGCTGAGGACGACGGAGAGGGCGTTGCTTGTCTCGAGGGACTGACGCCATGCCAGCCTCGAGCTGAACCAGGGATCACATCCGGGAGAGCAAGTAGCCGAATCTTTGCCTAACTGGGCAGAAGAGTCAAAGCTTGTCAGAAGTTTGAACATGGTAGGGATGCTCCAATCAACGGGCTGTACGGTATGACATTGGTCTCGAGGAGTTGGTGACAGCCACGATGAATGCCTTGGATAACTTAAACAGTGTGTCGGGGTATCAGGGCCATGCTCCAGCAAGGGGGTCAACTTGTCGCATTATCTGCCAAGGGAGAGGCTAACGCCACAACCAAAGTGAAAAATGACCGAGTTCTGCGATGCAGATAGGCGGACTGCATGTTGAGTATGCAGAAAGGCACATGAACCTGCGGCGTGTCCCAGCCCTGTCGACGTCGTACGGAGCCCTTACATTTCGATGAAATTGTCGATAGATTGGATTTAGAATACCACTCTATCTTCGCTTGTGATGAATCTGCCATACTCACAGGTCGATGGAACGGGCTGCGATGCCAGGTGAGTTTCGATGTTGCACCTGCCCAATGCCCGAAGTTCATGTATCAATCTTGAAGTTTTGTCCGTTTCTTCTTGTTTTCTTTTTGCATTATCACGGTGGCAAACGATAATGCATATCTCCAGCTTTGATACTGTAGACAGCAGATAATTCACAATGGGTGGCGTTTCTCGGGGTTGTGGTGAAGCAGTCTTGCAACATGTTTGGGTTTCGAAACTCGGTGGTGAAGTTGACATCGGTCTGCGCTAGCCCAATCGGGAAAGGTGTCACAACATCTGCATCCTTCAACATCCACAATTCCGGCCACAGACGTTCTTGAAACAGCAACGGGGAGATTTTGCTACTTTGACAACCGAAATACCCTTGCTGCCGATACTCGTGGGCCAAGGCTGGCAACATGTCATCGGGTCTCCGTTGCGGATTGGTTCCCGAATACCCAACGCCGTGGCTAGTCGGAGTTCCCACGATTTGTGTCACACTCTTTGTTCCGTACGGCAGGTCATGGCTCCCCAAATTACGAGCAAGAAGCAGTGATGGCTAGGAAAGGCTTGATCAAGTGTGACAGCTTGCGCCATAGATTGAGTGAGGGTCGTCACAATACCAAAATGTCAGGGCTCCACGCCATCTTGCTGTCGGGACTGGTTCCGCGAATAGCTGGTGATTTTCCTTTCCCTCTGGTATGTTGTACCTGCGGTTCTTGTTTCTTGTGTTTTGGCGCTTGTAATGCATGGCTGTTTGTGCAATGCAATTGATGGACTCTTAAAGGTTGTGCCAGAAAACCAAAATAGTTGCGAACGAGGCAAGCTGTACGGAGTACTTGCGTTTCGAAACTGGCTGGTATATCCAGAGCTGATTATTGGGACCAGGTTCCAACAAAGAGCAGCCCGTAACTACCACCGAGACTGCTACTAGCATTCTATCTGTTGCAATACTCGTATGTCCGCAGTGAGGCATGTAACCGTTCAGACACAACTTCCTCTCCTCCAGATCTATGTCAAACGAGACTCAAGCAAGGCGGGCCGGGCAGTGCCTCAAGTTTCCCATATTTATTAAGTACTCAGCCACCAACGCCCGCAGCAACTGTCGGATGAACTCTGTTCTCGTGGACTTTCTGCCGAGGCGCTATCGCCCATAGCGTGATGATCCTGGACTGCATTGAGATATATATTGAAGCAAGCCTGTCTGGTCGCCCATTCGCTGCACCTCCTGGCCGTGAAGCATCACTGAAACGTGAAGGGAAAGTTGATGAAGGGTTTGCGGGGAGCGGTGGATTCGGGAGATATCTGCTCCCGCAAACATGTGGTTGAGTCATTTCGTTTACTCTCCCAAGATCAGACCACTGGCTTGTGCTCTTCTGGTTGGGGTTATTGCGAGTCAATGTGGCACAGAGTGTGGTGTTTTCTCGTGAAATTGATCCACTAAGCCACGATGAAGCTCCTCGCAGATATTAACAATTGTGTGATGTGGCTGGACCACTACTCATGTTGCTTCAGGTGGACAAATACACCGAGCAAGTGGTCAGTTTGCTCTTCTCGCCGTCTCAATAATCAGCGTACTGCTGTGAGGTAGATCTGCTGGTCTGCCGTCCAGGTAGTCAACTTGACTTGAGCGTCGAATAAACGGGCCGCGGAAGCATCCGTCGTTAATCTAAACGCTTCAAGCAGCGTTTGGCCACCAAAGGTACCGCATATCACGACTTACATTATCCTACACCACAGCGTGTTAGCAGGCTACTTTGGAAACATATGCCCTTACGGACTATGGCCGATAGTCACTCTAACTCAATGAGCCCACACGGCAACCTTTCCGACAAATAATCTCGGGTCCTACGTCTCCGGCCTCAAATAACGGGCATACTTCATCTCCACAAAGGACTAACACTACGCCCAGCAAAAGACATCCATGCATGGTCCATTCTCCCAGATACGTGGCCATACGTCACAGCACTTATCAAGGTTATCAAGTGGCACGACATTCGTAAAGATCAAGTTATCTACCCGAAATCAGCCGCGTGACCGTTTATTGCCGGCATTCCACCAAACACCAAAGTGAGCAGCATCGTCAACGTCGTCCGGAGACAAACCTCCGCCGCGCAATAATCTCGATTTAAATGACAAGCGTCCAGCCAATAAACACTGCAGCTGCAGTTCCACGAGCAACAATTTAGGTAGCTGCACTGCTGTTGCGGATCTAATAAAAGCTCCACATGCATCTGCGTCATTGTCAACGGCATCATCCCCCACCAGACCTATCCCTCACTTGCTCTTCATAGCCAGCTGACACTTTATTGAGAAGACGGCGAGATAGCAACCAAGAGATCATCTTGCAATGACGGCTTCTTTTTGTGGAATTCTCCCTCCCGACCTATCACATCTTCAAACGCTCAACGCCCCTCGCCAATAGCAAACGCAAGCCACATGTCTTTGACGTCATCCGTTGCGCAAAGCCACATTTCCATCGACCATGCAAGATGCAAGTCATTGCAACAAGCTCCCTCACTCCACGAGCTTGTTTTCACGCCTTAAGCTCGATCCATCAGGTATACACTACACTTACCCACTCCTCACCTTTTCTCCCGTGAACCAAGCCCGCCCTGCCCGCCAACTCCAATACGTAAAAATATCCATGACGCAATGTGCCCCTCGCCAGCATGTGAAGCTCAATCCCAGGGAAAGGTTCGCCATCGTCAGAATGACGGTGTTATATAAGGACCACTTGACAGCCCTCCCGTTCCTCCATCACTCACACTCGTCATTCACACAATTTACCAATCATAACCACAAACGTCTTTAACAACAAAAACTACAATGGATTCTCTCAAGCAAGGTGTCAACTACGTCTCCGAGTCTGTGAAGCAGGCTACCAGTGGAGCGTCCAAGGAGACCAACAAGCAAGTTGCCAAGGATGGTGATGCCCCCATTGGCACTCGGTATGTTTGAACAGTGTACTTTGACGGATAGCGTAAACTAACTAGTGTAGTGCCTCTGCTGCCAAGGACGCCGTTGGTGACAAGTTCGACGAGCATAAGCACGATGCTAAGGCTGAGGCTCACAAGCAGCAGATCTAAATGGTTGGGAGTAGGAGATGCGGTCTGTAGGGCTGCGGGATAACGTCTAATACCCCTTAGATAATTGCAATTCAAATTAGTATTATCATACTTGCTGTACATGTTGGTGTGGTGTGTATATCCTTGTGAATATTATTCCGGTCATCATGCCACCTATTGGTCCATGTGCCTGTACCTAGATCCAATTTGCGTGGCAACCCCCCTAGATCTTCTTCTTGGTGCCTTGAACGGCAAAGGCACTCGAGATCTGGGAGTACGAATACCACATGGCGTACAAGGGAATAACCACCCAAAGACCATTGAAGAAGACCAGGTACACCCACATGTACATGAAGTTGCTACTATCCAGGTTGACATTACCAGTAAGCCACTCAGGGCAAAAAGTCATGAAGCCTATCCCACCCCATCAGTAAAAGCAAAACTTCCACACGTTTTGCGACTCACCTCCATATAGTTCAGCCGTAGCAAGAACAATCATCCAAAAGTTGACCTTGGGACTCCCCTTGCTAATCAAATAGCAAATATACAACGCGACAGGTCCATCAAAGAACACAGTCAGCAACTCCAGACTGACGACGCCCTAAAAATCCCGTCAGCAGTTGAAGTTATGCGTGGTCCAGGTGACATACAAGATCAATACCCGCCCATCTCTTATCCGCCCGCGCATACACCATCCACAGCTGCGCAAACGGGTTGTCCCCACCGCTCTGCGGCCCATAGATCCTCTGGTTCTCCCAGCCCAGGAAGTTGAACGGCGTGGGGAACAGGCTCGCGACGTCCGTGTCCGCGGTGGGGGTGATGTACGAGAAGAAGCAGTGGTACAGGAAGCTGCCTTCGAGGATGAAGTGGCACAGCGCGTCGGCGAGGTGCCAGATGAAGAGAAAGCGGAGGGTGCTGGATGTTGAGGCGGGCAGGACGGACTTGGAGGTGAGGTAGGCGACGAGGACGATGGCCACGGTGGCGAGGAGGGAGATGATGGTGGTTTGGTCGAAGAGGTCGGGGGGTAGGTCGGCCATGTTGGATGGTTTTCGCGGTGGTTGAAATGTTCAGGGGATGCGAAGGTGTGATGGGGGTTCTGGTATTTATCGTTGTCGTCGCGGAGGGAGAGGTAATTGCGCGTTGGACGCGGAGAAGAATGGCGGAAGTTTGCTTTTTCAAAGGCTCATTGAAATTGCGCTGGCAAACTGGCTGGGGTGAGATTTTGGGGTTGTTTGTTGCTCCCCACGACAAGGGGTAGCTGGCTGATGCGTTAGCTTCCGTTGCATTTGGAGCCATGGATGTGGATAATTGTGTCTGGTAAGTAATGATAGCCGCTTGTAGTTGGATGGAAGCCACTGGATTGGAGTGGACCAGACCTCTCTTTCTGCTAGGATCTTCAAAGTCGATGTGGGGTGTTCTATCTTTGTCCTGCTGAATTTGAGTGTTACATCTCGAACAACACATCATATTTACTCAGAAGATGCAGGCTCGCCGCAGGCATGTTTGGCTACTTACAGCATAAATCTCAGCTGCGTGTTATGATTTCATCGGAGTGGTAAGACGCGAGGTAAAACTACAGGGTCGCACCACCTAGGATCATCATCACCCGTAGACGCATACACATCTTTGGGAAATGTTTGCGGATCCTCCATGGAATTAATCATTGCAACCCAGTATACTTGCTCTTATTGTACACTGCACTTCAATTGCATACAGAGCATCTGTTCCCATAATATGTTCCGTACTCCTACATATAATCATCAAAGACCACCTCCGATGTATAACCAGCCTGAACTCCGCCAGTTGAACACAAATAACCCCCGACCTTGCTGATTCTCAGCATAAATATGCCATATTTCATCTCAAATCCTAATCCCACTGTTTAAAGTCCTTCTGTTTCTGTCTCGTATTCCACCCCAACTTGCCACTGATACTATTTACCCAGTCCTCACTTCGTCTCCCCTCTGTCTGCACAGATGCAAACGGGAATCGACTCGCACTAATCGTCACATAATCGCCAGGATGCAGCTCCACTCGCTCCCGGCCGTCGAAACTCGCCCATGATGCCGTTCGAGCGTTGTATGGCACGCCCACACGAAGGACAATTGTGTCTGGCAGGATGATGGGCCTAAATGAGAGTGTGTGTGCACAAATCGACGTGACCAACATGACTGGATTTTCGGGATGGCAAAGCGAGCCTCCAGCCGCGAGATTATACGCCGTTGATCCTGTTGGTGTAGACACGCAGACTCCGTCCGCAAGGATGGAAGTAAAATGCTCGTCGTCTCCAAACACTTCCGTGTAAGACATGGCTAAGGTAAAATGTTAGATCATCGTTGGTGCAAGCGCATTTCAGTAACGTCATTTACTTACTTGGGTTCGGTCCGCGATCCACCACGACTTCGTTTAGGATTTCAAACGTGCCGTCTGGCCGATGAGTGTGTTCGTCCTCCCTTTCCTCCCCAATCAACTCCTCCACCAAGTCTCTACGTCTATGCAGATCATCGTCATCTTCGCCCGACCCCTTTTCATCATCAGAGTACTTTCGTTTGATGCTTCTCATCACGGTACTTTCAAACCGAAGGCGCAAACTAACAGTGACACCCTTGTCAAACGCCGACCCCAGAATCCGTTTATACTCTCCAAAGTCAAACTTGGTCAAGAATCCCAAGCTCCCCAGGGCAAAGCTAAGAACGGGAGGAACAATACGCTGGAATAACCAACTGGCGTATAAAACAGTGCCGTCTCCTCCTAATGTAATGACGAAGTCAAACATGTGCGGTCGTAATCTACACATTGGCTCATCCCAATACCGCAATCGCCGTTCCAAGCCTTCTCTTGCCGTGGCAAAACTTGTGCTTCCGTCCACTGCGTAGCTCTTTGCCACGTCGTCTAGGATCCCAGGTACGTCGAACTTCTTGTTTGTCTTCAATTTGTCCTGTACGTACACAACGTATTGGACGTCTCTCTCATTGTGCAGTAGCCACTTTGTCAACTCTCTCGTCTTTGGAATCAGGTCTTGATCGTAAATCTTAGTCAACAGGAAAATGGTCTTGACCCGAAAGCGGATTCGCATGCTACTCAGCCGTCGACTTAGTTCGCGAACACCCCATGCCATATCACTGAGTTGCTTTTTGGTAAGCATGCGACTGTGGATTTCTTCTTTAAGCGTCAAATCCAACTGGGATACACTCTTGGCCATTTCACGAGTCCAAGCCTCTTGATCTGTCTGGCCAACCCGATCGCCATCGAGGCTAGAAGGGTCTATCTCGACACGCGAAGCTTGTCTGGGCTTGTGTTTGGGTTCCACGAGATCATCCCTCCCTTCCTCTTTGGTTATGTCGAGGACGTCCTCGTCATGCTCGTCAGGACTAGCGTAAATCGGATGCGCATGGTATCGCCTGTGACCTGAAGCACCAACTGCGGCATTAGCCCGGCGCTGGCTGTCAAGAAATTGGTGGACGAGACATTGATCCCGCCGCGCTGTCACGGGATGCTGCGAATAGGGCGGCACAGCTTCTGATGCTACAAGCGAACTCTTTCGTCGATACGGGTTGGAGGGATCGAACGTCACCTAAGAGAAGCAGAATCGTATTCTGTTAGCTTCATTTACCAGCAAGACACCGTGACTCAATTAGGACTATATTGTCGCACCTCTAGCGACCTGGTGTCCTCGTCGCTGTCGCCCACAGACCCATCTGTTGGCTTTTCTGGTTCGACGAATGTCGCATGCTTCACTGTTGTTGCTTTGACCTTGCGGTCTTTCTCATTATCGCCGTCCTGCATCGCTGCTTGGTTGCCAAAACTGCGCAACCTGTCGCCCGCCCGCTCCGAAAAATTTCCTTGGCCGAGTCGAAACTATGCACCCACAGAAAAGCAGTCGTGTCCTTCCTTCTGTTTGTCTGTCGAGACGGCGGGGTTAAATGATGTCAAGCTTCTGGAGAATCCCGGACGGCTTCAACTCGCTAGAGAGCGAAACAGTGATTGTCCAGTTTAACTGGCTGTGTCGTTGAGGTTGGTCAATCGTGTTCGTTAGGGTTGAGAAGTCTAGCGACGGGCCATGTTGTGCAGGGAAGAATTTGTGAAGGAGCTCCAACTCTCCAGCATGGTCAGAAGTTCTACCAATTCCGTACCTCTGACGAAATCCATAGCTTCCAGAGATGAGCTTGCCAGTGGTTGCACAAACGGGGCGTTGCCTCCCATTCGGCAGAAACGGAGGATCTAAGTTTAGGTTAGTGGCAGAGCTTGCGGCCAACGACTCAAGGATCAAGCTAGGAATGGATCAAGCAAATGGATTGCACAGAAATGCAAAGATCCACAATCTCCCTTTAATCCACGACCACCTGGCGAGATAATTCATGCACCTGTGGTTGGTGTTGCTGGATTCACTTGCCGTCAATTGACCAGACGATGTTCGCCCAGGGTTCTCGGCTCAGGAAGTGAATCCCCAGTGCCACAAAAAGCCTGTAAACATTGTGACAATGCAGGCGTCAAGAAAGCACTCAGAGTTCGCCTTCACCAGGCACCGTTGTGACTTCAATGTTAGCACCAGGCCCACGCCCATCAGGGCTGCACCACCGTGTGCAAGTCCAACGTGGCCAAAGTTGGTCTCCAAAGTCTGTCTCGTTCATCATTGTAAGGCAATCAGAGAGACTTGACGGAACGTGTTAAGTAATTTTTTGCAGCTCCCAGTCAAGCAACAATGGGGCATGCACGGTGAGCGTTCCTTCCCAACTTCCCAGCAACTCAACGAGGAAGTTCTGAGCCGTTGCCATTCATGTTGGGCCAATGAACGAACGCAATTCCCGAAAGCCAATCTCGAGAACCTCCCACCAGAGATTCTCCCTGTCATCTAGATCGCAGAAAATTGCACCGACGACGTCTATCCTGCGTTTGGCAAGAATAATACCACATGGTTCAGGTTTATCCCCACTTGGCCCGAACATGTCTTCGTCTTCATGGCATTCTCATTGCTGGCCTTTACAGTCGTTACGTCCAACAAGACGCGAGGGTCGACTTCTGCATGCTCTTGGCGGCACACCACGGGAATCTGGGAACTCTCAACCCTCCCCATAGGCTAGGTTACAGCTAAGATATGAATGATTCCCAAGATGAGGAAGATCATCACTTACCTTGGAACGACATACCGAGGCGCTGGAGGTTTTATACCGCCGCTTGCGAGCCCGCATGTCCATGCACGTCCTCAAACGAGTCTAAGAAATACATGTCCTATTCTCTCAGAGCAGCTCCAGCAAATTGCGAATTACCAAATGGCACTGTGAGACTGATTGAGCACAGCGCTTACCAGCTCGCCAGAGACGAACCGCCACTGCCTTACAAAGCTGTCAAAGAACATGCCCCGGTGCAGCTTGGATGGAGACCGCACAGCAAATGGAACAAGTATCCTCTGGAGCTGATGATGACGGCACAAAACACAAAGATATTTGGACTTCTTTTGACGGAATCTACGAATTAGAATATTGCATTCGAGCATTTGATGAATCACATTCGTGAGATTTCGGACAGCGAGCTATGTCATTGAATAAGGGATCTTCATTACGTTTTGATAAAGAGAATATTGCAGGCATAGACAACGGATGCGACGTTGACAATGAAGATGAACAACAAGACGACACAGACTATGACGACGCCAGAAGATGAGCCAGACAAGCTGTCTGGTGATTACATCAATGACCATGACTATACTGACGATACCACCGCTCGACGAGCTTTGGCCGCCTTGCAAAGGAGAGTCAGCCACCAGATCTCTTCTACGCAGAATAGTCAGCATTTCGACGTGCCACAGACGGCAAGGCAAGGCTTACCTTTACTATGTATTGTATTCGTACCCAAGCTGATGAGCAGCTAGGCAATTGTGTTTGCCTTCATTTTTGCAGCTTCTCCCGGTCAGCCCGGGGTGTGAGATATACCAGCAAAGGATTCTTCTCCCATAATGCAAAAGATCGCTGGTTCAACCAGCCGGAGCTTTCAGACGCAAGTTTCATGTCAAAGTTGTACACCACTCGGGCGAGAATCAAACGCATCTCGGCATATGCCAGACTACAACTTTCGTCAGCATGTTCTTCTTGCATCTTTCTCAATAATGGCCCCTGTATTGCAGGCAACCAGCACGAGAGACTGGAAGCTGGGGAATTTGAAAGGGTGATTGGAAATGCAGGTACGGTGCTTACTTTCTACCAATACAATTTCGCGGGCCGAGATGGAAGGGCTGTAAAATATTTCTGTTGTCGTTGGCGAACTTGGGATCTCCTAAAAATCGTTCTGGATGAAAGTTGAATGGGTCTTTGAAGTATTCTTCCAAATGATACACAGCCCAATGATGGACGCCAACCACAGTCTAGAAGCAAGTAAGCATCCAGACACATAAATCTCGTTGATTTCCATTGTCCGCCTATGGGGAGTTGCCCACTTACGCCTTTGGGTACAAAGTGTCCAGCGACCATTGCACCATCGTCAGGAGTGACTCTTGGCAAACCAACCGCAACAGGTGGGTACATTCGGAGGGCTTCGTCTAAGCAAGCCAACATGTACTGAAGTCTACTAACAGATTCGATAGTAATCTCATCTTCAGAGGTAAACGTCGACCGGACTTCCTTTGTCAGACGCTCGAGGGTCTGAGGATTGGCTGTGAGCAAGTAGGTGACGCCGGAGAGCACCGTGGCAGTTGTCTCGGACCCAGCAATTACGAGCAAGGTGCTGTTCGACTCTAGCCTCTCGATCGACATATTCCACTCATCCTTCTTCTTTAAAACTCCTTCAATAAGGTCATCCCGGGGACCAGCATCGATTCTCGCTTGCAACTTAGCCCTGTTGATTTTGTTATGGAAGTCCTGTCTCTCAAGCGTCTTGTTGGGAATCAGTCGGGTGACGACGCGCTTCAAGAAAGGGTAGTAATCTTCGACCTGGAAGTAACTCCCGAGACGAGCCAATGCGAAAATGCATTTGACCCACTCGTGGTAGTCGGAATTTTCGAGGCAACCAAAAGAGTCGCCGAATGCCAAATCACCTATAATGTCGAAGGTGGTGAAGTTGTACCACGAGTCCATACGTAAGGGCGTCTTTCCATTGTCGCTCCACTGGTGTAAGCGTTTGATGAGGAGATCGACGAATTGCACGATCCGAGGCTCTTGTGCCCGCATGGACTTGTCTGAAAATCCGTGAGATAGCTGGCGACGAAGTGCGGCGTGTTCGTCTCGACCAGCGCATAAGATATCTGGAGGTAGAAATGCAGATCTACCCGGTCGATACTGCGGACGGTACTTGGCAAACTCTTCAGCATTGTTCTTGTGGCCTATGATATCTTTCCAAGCGTCGGAATTACTAAAGGCAAGCTCGTTTGGTGCAATCCGTACAACGGGGCCGTATTTCTTGTGTAGCCGCAATACAGTCTCATGGTGTTTTCCCGTCAGCAGAGAATGCAGGTAGGGGATTCGAGATACTGCACAGAACCATGGTCCCGGAAACTTGCTCAACGGGTGCAGCCACAGGTTGTATATCCAGAAGCCTGCTGTATATATTATAGCCTGTTTCGTGTGAGTATGGAATTCCCAATACTTTTACTAGACTTGACGCCATTAGATTGCGGCGTTGTACTGACGAGTAGTGATATGGCCCCAGCTATGAACCCGAGACGGGCAGCAATCGCAACCCATTGCTCCATGGCTCCCAGATAATCTGTGCAAATAGGCACAAGTCAACGACAGGCTGAACCTTTAGGGACTACACAGGATAATCCTGCTATCTTTTGGCGGTCAGATATCAAAGTGGACGTCCCCGAATGTCTCCAGCCTTGGATACACGGCGCACGGCGTGATGCAGCACAACCCAACGTATCAGGGATTGGCAGAAATATTTGCAATTGATTCACGAATATATGTGTATGCAATATTGCAGGATCATCTGAGACAAATAATGTGTCCCACAAGTGCATTATATACATGCTTTAAAGGACCGCTGGTGCAAAGGGAAGCCGTCGGGACTCTGTCCATGCTCCTTATGACAGGAACAACTAGCAACACGAGCCAAGCAGTTGAAGCTTGGCGCTGCATTTGCATCTTTACGCGTATTTGCAAATGCACAATCCAGGCTCCAGATAATCCAACTACTGTATGAAGCAACCGGTTTCTGAGTGGAGGAGCCGTTTTGCGGAGTTTTGTTTAGCCTGCACATTTGACCACGAAAGGCGGTCCGGCTGAGAGCCGATGTTACATCGTATGTTGTGCAGACCCTTCGGAATGTGAGTAGCCGAACTTGATTCGAACCGATTTCTACAGTATGCTGATGGTTTGGTATGAAGCACGCGCTCACATGGACAAGTTTTCTGTGTTGACATCCAAGAGGATTCTTTCAAGTAAAAGAGTAGCTAATGGGAGACATATTGAGCCGATTATGCGTCCCATCTTAGCAGACAGCTACTGATGGCCAACCGAAGGATCGCTATTGTACTTTTGTCTGTACGATCCATCACAGACGGGCTGTAGCATCCACGATGGCAGCCCCCAAAGTTGTTGCGAATACACATCACATCATTGGACACTCTCTGCTTGGGATCGGATTCTGAGTGCGTTCTGGACAAGGCTCAGAGACAAAAAGAGACAAACAGCCCCTAGCTCGGCACCTGTATGAGGTTGCGTCCATCGGCATAGGGAATGCGGTGCCAAAAGGAAAAACAGCTCCGGTACCAGCCACTCAATGCTTGGTGGTTCAAATGGGCAGTGGGTAGATCCCGATATCCACCCCCAAAATGGCATTTCTCGGCCGACTGCGAGCATCTTCTCCGTCATTCTGGAGTCAGTGGGGGCGGCGGCGCCTTCACGAGTTGGCAACAGTGGAATTGTTTCATTGGTGCATCCTTTGGACTCCCCGAAAGCCCGAAACCATCGGCCTCGGAGCGTAGCAGCACTTGGTATATTTTGTACGCGGTAAACGCAATCAAACTAAAGGGTTCGAGCCTTGCAGCATTTGCGTCATGCAGTGGTGTGTCCTCTTGTACCGGCCACTTGTTTGGCGGCACTGAAACTAGGGATCCGTGGGACAAAGGAAAGGAAGACACACGCAGCACATTCGTTGGCGATGGGCTCACGGGTTGGCTCTTGTGCACGGAGAGGAGGTTGTCCAACAGATACACACACGCGCTGAGGTTGCACTGCTTCTGGATTAAGTTGGGTGGATGGCTCAGCTCCTGGCAGACATGGACATGGCATGCCAAGTTTTTGTCTAATGTAATTTGCAACTCTCGACTCTCGACACGACCACCAGAAAACTCCGCAGCAGGGACACTTGTCCCTCTATAGCATCTCGTTGAGACGAACTCCGCCCTGTGCGTCTGGGCCATCCAATTTGATCCAGTTCATGTGCTCCTTGCCTCCTCCCACTGGATAACAATTCATGCATATAGGAGTCTAGGCAGAATACAGTGGATGATTGGCACGTCTTGTGAGACTTGGCATGCCCATCACAGTGGCGCGGGATGACTGTGGTCCGGTGGTGCGATTGACGCACCGACGGTTAATGTCTTGCTTTGAATGCGGTATTAGTACGTATTATGGCAAAACTGACGCTTCACTTCATCTATTATAGAAGCTTTGACTGTATCATACCGGTTTATTGTCAATCATTACTGAATCTGGCAAGGTCCCCGTACCCGGCTTCGAATCCGAACACCAGGTCAGAACTCAGTTTTCTGTCCAATCGTTCACAATATTTCCGTCAGCAAGGATTTACAGTACAACATTCTCTACAGCATTAGAATGCGCTTTCTCCAATGCAAAGGAACTGGATTGACATCTCTGAGCTCTTGCATGCGAAATTGGTATCGTGAGAGCCAGGCAGCAGCCATACCCCTTGAGCTTCCTTACTAATACGCGTACCGAGCATGATCAGTTCACAAGTATACCTTATCCATATATCGAGGGGGTTTCTCAGGATGCAGCATGGGGATAAGATGTCCAAGACGTTGGAGCAATGCACTACTCCCGAAAATTGCCTGGTCATTGCAATTTAACATTTGACACAGGCAGACTATCCACTTGAGCAGACTGTGCTTCGAGGTCTCACTGCGTTCTCCTTTGGGCGACAAGTTGGCCATCAAGTTCTCACCATCAAGTATGAATGACTACCACACAATGGAGACGACGTTTCAAGGGGCTTCGGTTTCAAAAAGACCTCATTTCAACTACAGAATCGTCGGTAAACGTGTAGAAGTAGTTTCGAAGCAACCGCTTCACAAAATACAGCAGCCTGCTCAGATACGCCGGCCACGGATACCCCATATCCCGTATAGAAACTCAGGCCCAGCAATGTTGATCAGCTGCCGCCAGGCCGAGAAACTCTCGGAGTTGATATTCAGAAAGCCAGTGCTGTCGAGTGTATGATTTTGCCACCGAGTTACTCGGAACCGGCTACTTCCCGTCAAAACGTTGGACATACTCTGTGAAATTCTCAGATTGCAGGATACTTAAACCCAGGTGAAGAGCGGGTGTACGATCGTATCGTCGACCGGTTGCATAGTTTATCTAGGACACACCCAGAAGGTAAAAATCCAACTGATATACTCCGTACATTGGGCACAATTATATTGTGGAACAATTCGATTGTCTGAACAAACAATTATATACCTCGCAATAACTACAGGGTAGGTCATGTTCAATCTGAAACTTGCCTGGTGCACTTACGCCATCAACATAACCCTCAAGTTTACTCGACGAAAATATTCCTACATTGTAATTCTTCACATGTATCAATGTTCTACCTCAAGCGCATCTGCGTCGTGATTTCGTGACATTGCAGCCATTGATTGTTGTCAGCCACATCCAGCAACCCACATATTCCCGAAACGATGCACCATGCACACAACAGGCGATTCACGTCCAGCATGAAACCAACATAACCTGCACCACCAGACCAGTGCACAATGAAACACCTCATCCTCGTGGGAGCATGCTACCTAGATACCATCCTCAGGTAAAACCACCGCAACCACCGTCATACGTCATGGTCACCAGCTAACCCTTATAGCGTGCCTCACTTCCCCGAGGAAGATGCCAAGCTACGAGCCACAAACCTCACCATCAGAAGGGGAGGCAACTGTCCCAACTCGCTGGAGGTCCTCCAGCAGCTCGTCACTGACAAGGACAATGTGAAATTACACCTGGTATCGTGTCTGCCTCGCCAGGACGCGCCTAGCACGAGGCGGATATTGTCTTCGTTTGGGACTGCTTCGGGGATAAATTTCGGGCACTGCATTTATCGACAGGACCACACGGAGGCGGCGAGCAGTTACGTCATTAGGAGTCGGGAGAGTGATAGCCGGACTATTGTGAATTACAATGGGTTGCCGGAAATGACTTGTGATGAGTTTGCTGCCATTGTGAGGGAGTTCGACCAACACCACCGCGGTGAGCAAACGTGGTGGCATTTCGAGGTACGTGCCTTTCAGCTTGGGCATAATCACCGTTGAGCTTACGAGAGTACGCTCTGATTTTTGGGTTTTATTTTTGCATGTCTGACTGCTTTCGGAACAGGGCCGCATCCCCGAGACGACGCTCGCATGTATCCATTTGCTACGGCAGAGGCTGCCCAATGCGAAGATTAGTGTGGAAGTTGAGAAGCCAGGTAGGGAGGGTCTATCACAACTTGCAGCTCAAGCGGATGTGGTCTTCTATTCCCGGACTTGGGCAGAGGTGAGATTTCCAGTTAATGCTCGCGCATGCGAGTCTTGGCAGCGAGTCTGTCGCACATTTTGCCGT
Organism: Pochonia chlamydosporia 170; assembly: GCF_001653235.2. Taxonomy (NCBI): domain Eukaryota; kingdom Fungi; phylum Ascomycota; class Sordariomycetes; order Hypocreales; family Clavicipitaceae; genus Pochonia; species Pochonia chlamydosporia. Next base: position 998,845 of record NC_035795.1, on the reverse strand, counting down.
CACAACTTCCTTTTTGTGGTGCTGTTGTATTTTTCACCTTTTCTTTACTGTACACTGAGACAAGATAAGATGCCTAAGCGGCGGAGCTGATGATTGTTGTGATAACTTAGAGCCGAGGGTACAAGTCTGCCGAAGAGTGTCTCAGAACAGAATCCTGTCGCCAAGGGTGAGTAAGACACCTGGAGAGAGCAAAGTCGCCCTGCAGGTTCCCCTTTTTTGTTTCTTCCTTTTCACGCTGACAAGTCCTCCAGTTCACTTGGACTGTGCACTTGGGGTGCAGACGGGGCGACTGCCATGTCTCAGGCAACTGGAGCGTGTATTCACTGTCCTGTGGAGAGAAATGCCGACCAAATATCAGTCGTTGAGTGAGTTCCAACCCACAGTTTTGGCCCTGCAGAAGCATTCTTGGGGTAAATGGAACGTTGGTACTCCATACTCCGTGAGGTGTGCTATTTTGCTTAGGACAAGAGAGCATACGCTCTTCTATATATCCACTGAGAAACGCTGCGGCTGGCAACCGAGATTTGTTCTGCGGATCAAAAGCTAACGAGTTGTCATTTGGTCACACTGTATAGTCCCGTCGGCGCTGGTGACACATTCATTGCAGGAATGCTCATCAGCTTGGCAAGGAACGACTGGCCCTTGCTGTCGGTGAGAGACGCCGGGGCTTTTGCTGTGAAGTTGGCGACATTGAAGGTTCAAAGAGAAGGCTTTGGGGGTCTTGGTGACGATATTGCATCATTGTGAATAGTCTTTTGTCTTTGGGTTTTCTATACCATCATTTGAGACGATTCACTCAATTTCGTGGTCTTCTGGTCAGAGTATTGGTGGAAAGCGGACAAGACCAGCGGTCCCTTCATTCTGATACTGGCTTGCCAGCTTCTGCTTGCTTTGCTGCCATTTGACCGCAAGTTGCGTCAAGGAAAGGAGCGTCACTGAGGAAGGGTGCCTGCCTGACCAAGATCAGGTAACCTGTATCATTAGTCGCATTTTGGAAAGAGGACATTCGCAAAAAGTATCGGGGCGAAGGGCGGAAAACGCGTTCCCAGGCCTTCAAGCCTGCCACTACCCTGAACTGTCACTTTTCGTAGATGAAGTTGATTATGAATCACTGAAACAACTAGCGGTCAGGGAGCCCAACGACGTGTAAGCCCTCACATTGGGTCGGGCAATCAATGCCCTTTGATAGCTCATCGATTCAGGAGCACCAGAGATCGATGGAAACGACGTGCAAAAAAGGAAACGCCATTAAATCCGACGTGGGTTCGAATAAGTAAGAATAGGGTACCGTCGTTGATTGGATCGTCATGCTCACGGCGGCGACGAGACCTTTCCATTGCATCTCTTCCGTTCTGTTGTGGCATTATTGACGGAAGAGAGATTGGTGACAAAGGATCCTTGGCTTGTGGCCAAGAATTGTCATGACCTCCGTATCAGTAATGACAAAATTGCCTGGTTGCAGTGTAGCAAGAACATGTGTCTGCCATAAGCTATTGTGGTAGGCAATTATGCTTGGATGCTCTTGGTCACAGACAAAGCAAAAGGTTCCATGCCAGAGGTTGCTTTCTGTTGCAAAGTCCACAGAACCCTGGTGAGGACCGGACATCTCGAGGGGAAACAATGCTGCCGTGGTACAAATTCACGTCTGTACGGCACGCCGCTGCGGCAGAGAGGCTCACTTTGCGAAGGCTCAAAGCATCGCATCAAATAACGGTGCCTATGACGCCCTTACTGCTCGCGCACCGACCTTGGCTTGGTCCCAATGTGTTTTGTGACAAACCCCGACAAGTTGAAGCAGATAAGCCAACATATGCTCCCCATACTCTTATGCAAGCGGCTTGGTTATCGAGGACAGAGACCTCTCCCCAAGTCACAGGTTCAGAGTACGGGCTGCTGCTTACAAGCTGCCGCCGGGTGGCCTCAAAATCTACCAATTGTAATGCACAACATGATGGAAGGGGAGACATTTTACATCAGCGTCAGCGGAACGGGATTCCCTGCGTACGCAACGTGGCTGAAGTTGTGTAACTGAGGCAGGAGTCTCTTGTTCCCAGACATTATCCTGTGACTTAAGACGATGCATCTGTGCAGCATCGCCAACAATTGCGATAATGACGCCGTCATCCCTCCGAGTGTGGATTTGCACGACAGATTCCCCAAGGCGCATTTTCGTGGGGCTGTTACAGGCGACACAGAGGGTGGCCGAGGCGGCTACGGCGGATGGAGCAAAGAATTTGATATTCTTGCTGACCTTGACAATAATGTCATTCGTTTCGTCACTCCAGCACGGTCATCATCGGACTTGTGGGAGGGAAACCCTAGGCATCAACCCTCGAGTGATTTCGTTCGCGAGCCGCTGGACGCAACCCGTGAGGCTTTTGGCAGAAATATCCATGTCATTGTTGGTGACAACCAGACTTGAAAGATGCAAAGCCTCGACTGTCTGGGCACCAGGTTGCCTGATGCGGAAGGACGGCTCGACAATGTCGAGGGATAATTTGCCAGTGACCGAGTAGCCAGCTGTTCCAAGCCCTGCCAACTTGCCCCAATCAAGTCGGCCGACGACAGTGAAATCCTTGGGTGGAGCAAATGATCCCTGCCAAACACTGACTGCGTTGGTATCCTTGATGCCATGGAGGGAGGACTGTACTGAGTAACTGAGCTGGTGCAAATGGGTGTTTTGCGGAAACCGAGAAGATGACGGGTGGGGGCGAAGATGCAAACGTATGTCAGCGTTTTGACCACAGGCTCCAGTGATCGATCAGAAAACACATTTCCAGAGGCTCAATACAGAGTAATAACCCTTATGATAGCTTACAGTCTTCACGACACCAAAGGGGGGAGAAAAAACGAAGAGAAAGCGGGCTCATCGTCCTGCCTGATTCCAACAAATTGTCAGGCCCAACCAGCGAAGAATGACCGTCAGCTATTAGATGGAAGATTGTCTTCCCCGGTGTTCGCTTTGCGTCTTCGGCGTGCCATACTCCTTGATGCCAGTGAGATGTAGGAGCAGTGGTGCCTCTTCGGAGAACCTGTTCCAACAATAGCACAGCGAGATGCCACTCGAAGGGGTGGGTGTGGGGGAAACAGGGGGTGTACTCCAAAACGTGCGTGCAGTTTCGTTTTCCGTCCATCCCAGCCAGTTTGTTCTGGAGGCTGAAGCCTCCAGCATGGCTTGCACCACGAGGATGGTTGATGAATTTAGAAAGGGGTGTGGGTGTGGGTGTGGGGTTTGAAATCTTCTTGCTTCCTGACCCTTCAGATCACCCTTGCCTGTGACGCCTTGACCACTTGACTGAAATCATGAACACCTTCGTGAGATGGTTGATTGGGATTCCCAGTCAACTGTTGACATGTCCATCTGCCTGTCTTGGGTGCACGGTCGCACGTATGGAGGACATCCATGGCCAAGAATGATGGCATCGGCGGTGGTGTTGAATCCAGAAAAGCTACTGTACCCTTGACATTGCGGTTCTTCTTAGACCGGCAAAGCATGCTGATACTCTTGGTTCAATAAGCTGGATGTCATGAATCAGGCGACCTGCTGGGGACATAGGCAAAGCTTTTGCATGCTATGCTGGTGGCCGTGATTGGATTAGAGAACCATGTAAAACACATACCTACCAGGTAAGCAAGTACCTAAGGACCAGGTGTAGAGCCGTTGCCAAACATCAACACTCCGCTCTGTCTGTCTCTCCTTTCGTACGCGCGTGGTGTCCATAAACTCATACCATAACACCAGCGTTACAAGAGATCCATCCTGTTTGATGCACTGTTCGGACCTGGTGAGTAAAGGGACCGTTGCGAGGGTGGATTGCCGTCATGCTGGGGAACATGGACTTTCAATGTTGGCAAATGCCTCGTCATCTGAGTGATCAGCGAGACTCAGCGCCATGCCAAAGGCTTTGTTTGAGCAAGGTGGGTGGTAGACCCAATCAACCAGTCACTGGAAGCATCAATGCCACCAAAATTGAGCCCCTTTCTGAGGACGGATGCTGCAAGCCACAGCCGGTCCGCCCAACGTGCATGGATGTTGACGTTCTCGCAGAAACCAGGCTCGTCGTTTGTGTTGCTACAAAAAGTGCTGTCCCACAGCCCACCACCGTTACTTTTTGTGACAACCAAGAATGCCACCATCCACCGCCTGCCACACATGCATGCTGGTTTCTGTGCAGGGAGAGAGGGCGGCCATGCAACACGCACCACTTTGTCTTTCTCTTCAGGCGACCCGGCCCTAGTCTTGTTTCCATTCATTTGGCGGACCAACATCCACATTTCAGCGTCGTGTTGGCTGACCGCATGACTGGACATCATCTGTTGAGAGCACTTGCCAGCCGGGCTATAGCTCCGTCTGCATCTTTTGGGTGGCACCATGGGCCTCAACATGGCGCTTCATCCGAGGCGTCTGAAGTGCTCCGTATGGAGAACCTGTGAGCTTGAACCAAATCTTCCCCTGCCATCCGGTGAGTACCCGATACAAGCTGATTGTGGCAATTTTCCCTGAAAGAGCACTGACGATATCATAACGTCTCTGGTTTGTGATGGGACGTGTCTAGTGCTGTTGATGTGGATACTGAAATCCACTGAAATCACAAAGTCCCTGCCTTGAGGTAAAGTTGATGGCTCTGACGACAAAATCAAGATCAATCGCCACGATGCTGAAGACGTAGAAATCTGGACGGGGTGCTTGTATGAAGTCATAACCTTCAAACCTGAGTGAGAAGGCAACAGTAGTTCGTTCCTACGGTCGGATGACACTTGTAAGTTCTCCCGGTCAGTTTACTCCGCGGCAGCCAGGCAACTTTGGCAAGAATCCCTGTCTGCACAAAGTAGATTCGTTCCTCATATTACGACTAGCTGTCGCACTTCAGTATCCGGAACATATGTGACTTTGTGATCGACGCTGTGGCATGAAATGTGATGTACTGCGACTTGTTGGGGCCGAGAATGATAACCTGTACTGAGCATAGTAGACGTCCATACCGCGTGCCCTCTGTTGAGATAACATGCATTGTTCACACGCCAGGACAGGATGCGTTGATACGGACAAGGGGAAGGTTGCTTGATGGAAGATGTTTTGAACATGATGGCTTAGCATGATCGCCTAGATCCTCCATTATATGTATGGTAGGTATCATCTTCCAGGTGAGTCATGCAGTGCTTAGAATCTAAGCAAACCCAGCAGACTCTGGTGATACAAACATCCGCTGTGCAGCGGAATCGGAAGTTGGATGTTGTTGTCAGTCTTCGCGGAAAAGGGATCTCTTTTGACAGATGCCGGTTTAAACTTGATGGCGGCCACTTTTCAAATATATCACATATATACCGAGGAAAGATGTGTTGGATGAGAGGATCCGAGACCGGTTAGTGGCAATGTGTCGCAGGCACTTCATTATCTTTGTCATTATCTGAATACTTTAGTGAAAAAGTGCTCAGCAACAAGTATCGGAATTCGCCGTCGTGCTGGGTTCGGCGTTATGAGTGATACCTTGAATCGCCTAAGGAGCCATTTCTGGTTCCCTGATCTCACGGCGTCAAAAAGCAATACCAGTAGCATGGCATGGGGCAAACACGCAATGCTTCGTTAGCTGAGCCGTTGCCCATTCTTGTGTGGCGCTTCATGTGGTGTCAGGTCTGCCGAATGACTTTCATTTGAGTAACATCCAGAGTTCCTTCCCCGACGTAAGGAAAATAGTCATGATAATTTATGAGCACGTTCAACCACCCTGTGAGATACACCAGGACAGGGGACACAAGGCCGATTGTATTGTGAAATCTTCGGCGGTATTTAGTGGTTGTGAACGCAATCTGATTGGTAGCGGTGCCACTCGAAACTGGCGCATTCGCACTCCTCTCTTTTTGGTACAGGACGCCTTGACAAATTCGGAACAAGCGTCTTGAAAGCCGAATGGTTCATCAAAGACATAGGATTTGCCGCCAAAGGCTTGGGCGGAAGGGCTACTGCATCAAGGCAGGTGTGAATGGGAGAAAGCTTTCAGCATGCTTCGTTGGGTTCTCAAAGCCCCTTTGATGGGCCGAGTTCTGATTTGTGGATAGTGACGAGACTAGTGGTTCCAATCCCCTGTGACCATCGGGTCGGAGACGTCCTTGTCGTTTGCGACTTTGAAGATTCAGTTTCGTTTGGTTGTGCAGGATGGAGTATTGCAACTTTGTGAGAGTCGAAATGGTCCAGGTTTAGCGATTGTGGGAAGGGAGGGTTGGAGGGGTACGGAGCAGGGAGCAGGGAGCAGATGCATCGATGCAAGAGACATTGTCCAGGCACATTAGCAGGCGGGTGGGGGTGTGCGATACGGCAAGGGACCGCAGATGGAGACGTGCTTGAAGAAGCAGAACAAATTGACCAGACTTGACGCTTTGGGGATGACTGGGCTGGAATGAACAAAGAACGAGACACCAGGCTGTGATGGTGGTGGTGGTGAATGTCAGTGACGGACGGACGTGACGAACGGGGGCGACATTGAAGGCAAGGATGATTTCAGGCCGAGTGCAAATTCCGTACCCAGGCAGCCAGGCCAGTCCGCCAACCAATCAATCAGCCAGCCAACCTGCACCGGCCTTGGACGAAGGGACCAGACTGGACACATGCTGCTTGGATGCTTGGTTCCCTTCGTACGGAGCACCTTCAATGTCTGGTTGGTTTTCACAAGTTTTGGGCAGGTGGGTCGCGGCAATGGCCTGTCTGTGCCTGTCATTCTAGACAGGCCATTTGTGATGTTTCGAATGGCCAGACACAGGAAGGCACGGGGAACGACCTCAGCTGGAGCAGTTGCCTGCCAAATGGCCAACGCCGCTCACTTAACTTGATTAAGTAAGCTAACAGGTCCAGCCAAAATGGAGATTGCATCTGACCGACTCTATTCGTGCTTGAAGAGATTGATTGACCCATCTAGCTTCATTCTCTCTTGTCTGCCAACCCGTAAATCCTCTCCGCGCTTCTTGTATCAGCCAGTGCTTCTCATCAAAATACAACACAGGTTCTTTGAATGCATGACCACTTAGCCTGTACCAGACAAAGCCCAGCAGTTCGGCCTCGGTATGGTGGGTTCAATCTACCAGACTTCCAAGGTTCTTGAGAATGGATGTTGGCGCTTGGAATCTCCCACCACCCAACGGAGTCCATTTTCACATTTTGGGAAGGGCTGACATGAGGTCCAAGTTCAGATGGGACTATGGCCACCCCCCTTGCAACCACCTGTTGCAAGCCAATATGCACGCAAGCAGGCACTTCCAGGTCTTATTGTCAAGAGTGTGTGGTGGTGGCACTGGATGGCGCGGCTCAAGGCCTCGGGCCTCAAGCTTGCGCAACAAAGATGAGCCACTGGAGCTAACAGGGCTGCAGGGCTCCAAAACCACACGACAAATTAGACGTGGCCCAGATTGACCTTCACCATCGAGCCGATTCTTACGCTGCGGCACTGGCCCCATGTCGCCTGAGACCCTACATACTAGGCAAACAGGGCTGTGGACGCCGCACCTGGATGCGGAGGTACCCTGAGTGTGCTCCAGTGCCTGGCTTGGCATATGGAGAAACAAAAAGTACATGCGACACAAGTGCACAGAGACAAGACCGGACATTGAGGGGACCAGACATTTGCACGCGAGTTATGACCCGTCCACCAAACTGGCTACCTACCAAGGTAGGTTCTTAGGATCAAAGCCTCAGGAGCGGCTGGTCTCTTGTCCATTCGTGGTCCTCAGGGCTGTTCAACTTGTTGCTCAAGATTCTCGCCCTTGCCTCAGCATTTCGCCCAGCTGACATCTGATTAGAGTGTCAAGCCCAGACCTCCTCTGCGAATCCCGTACAGAGTACGGGATTCGAAGTACCCAGCACGGAATATCAAGAGCTCTCGTCCTCTCAGGTTGATATTACTCCGTCACACTACAGGCCAAGGTGCTTGTCCATCAATCCGACCAGACCAGGCATGCCCTGCCACACTTGCACTGACTGAGAATCGGCGCTGCCACCTGCTTTCGTTCTCAGCGCTAGTGGAGACGATCCCACCCGGACAAAGCCCGAGGAGACCAGACATCATCGTCGAGCATTGTCGGATCAATGATCCTGGCCAGGGCAAGACGGAACAGTGAGACGGAACTTTGGCTTGGGAGACATATGAACTCAGATGTGGGCATCAGAGTCAAGTCCAGGCTTACGCCTTCTGGGACATCGTCTAAGCTCAAAATTGCTTGCCTGCCCGCCTGGCCACTGCCCATGCATCCACCAAGACGCCTCCGCGCGCACCCGCGCATCCACGCATTTTGCAAATCCACGCAACACCATGCAAACCAAAACCCACCCGCGCCAGCACCAGCAGTACAAACTACCTAGGTACCTGAGTCTGTTACGGAACAACGCAACCACGCAATTTCGTCTCCCTCCTCACTCTCTGACATGCTTCAGCGCCGCAACAAGCCTGCTGCCCCGTTTCCCCATTCCACCATCCATCCACACATCTGTCCAACCAACTTTTGCCCTCTCGCTCTCTGGAGCGCCTATCCATGTTTGCCTACCAGTTTCACCTAACAAAGCAAGGTTGTCTGTCAGTCTGTGTGTACACCACCGTATTACTGATGAAGCACATACTCACTCCAGGCTAACTCGACACAGGCCTGCGGCGCTGTCAATCACTTCGCCCACAACGACGGAGCACCCTCCTCAAGTCAAATGCGGTTTCGCCGACCCGGCCAAGGTCCTGACGCCCCTGGACGCCCCTGGATAGCCAAGAGGAATGACCCGCGCTGATATCTCAGCAGCTGGGTTGGACACCACAATGAATGCAGAACTCCTTCTTGCAAGTTGTTGGTATCTTCATGCATCTTGTCCAATTTGCACCTGTGCAAATTGGACTAGACCCACCATTGCTGCCAGCGTCGTGTTTGAAGTCAAGTTGACAAGACATGTGCATACACAAACACACACGAGAACACACATGCGCAATCTCTCACTCATACACACACTTTCTCTCTCTTCACACGCCCCCAAGAATTCCAGAGGCACTGCTAAGGACCCCCAATAGTGCCTCAACTTCCAGTATTGTGCACCGCACGCTCCTGTATTGGTGGATAACGGCTCGCACAACATCAGGTTGGCCTGTCGGCTTGTGGCTTTGTTGGTTGCACCACTTTGCTTTTGCCTTGCCAATTCAGCACTCCAATGCTTCGTCAGTCACCTTACTCGTACTGGCGTGGACTTCTGGCAGCGGTGTTGAGCGACATCCTTTCTTGCCGAGCCTGCAGATGACGCTCGCAGGCATGAGAGAAGATAAAGTCAAAGCAAGGTGTGTTCAACTATGTCTTTCCCCGATGCCTGGCCGGGAGATCCAAAGAAAAATTCTCATAAAACGATTTTGAGAAACAACATGGCCTAACAATTGAGCATCAAGGCCCAGGCTCCGCTGATCACAGGTGCTTCCGGGCCGGCTAGGCGGCGGAGCGGAGGACCCTTGTGGATGCTGATCGGTGCTGACGGTGGCAGAGGTGGGACGACAACGTGTCCGCTTTTCCGTTATGTGGCACTGCGCGTTCTCTCATCACAGTTTATGTCTCTTGTTGGTCGGTAATCAATCAACCATAGCTTGTTTCGGAAACCGACGTTATTGGTATTTGCAGCTGGCATGGGTCATCCCCAGGACAGTTGACCCTGTCAGTGCCAACAAAAGTCAACTTTTGCTGCACCACAGAAGTGCTCAGCAAGTCAAGTTCTGGAGGTCAGCTGAGTACACAGCTTTGGGGACATCTCGATGTCACGCTTCAGGCTCCAAAGCCACGCCCAGTTCTCGGCTCACCGTGTATTATGCGGTGCATTAGCTTCAAGACGTCGGCGTTACGTTGACACCAGTTCGTCTAGGAAAGCCACTCATTCCGCCCTGCACCTGGCTCAGTGCATTTCAGACTACAGGGCAAATGGTGGGCGGTTCATGATCGAGTTGAGAAATGCTTGACCGGAGGCAAGGCCGCCCTCGACTTTCCGTCCAGTCAAGGCTGGAGACAGGTCGGGAAATTCTCCTGGGAGCCTTACTGTGCTGGAATAGTAACGCTGGTTTCGAAGCCACAGCAACCCACGAAGTGCTGAGGCTTTACAGGCTCCAAAAGTATGACCACGGCAATACCGCGGGACACTTGGGCGAATGCTCCGTTCACTTATCATGTCGATTTGGAGGCACCACAGACACCATATTTGGACCATAGCATGTTGGTCATGGGTACAACCCATCCCATATACGGAGCATTCAGGTATGGTATCTCAAGGGTGATGTGAGCAAGATGATCAATTATCGCTGTCCGGTTTGCGACCTTATGCAATGGGCAATCGAACGGAAATCTCGTCAGTCTGAGGTTCCAAATTGTACCAGCTTGTCAGCCAAAGTTTGACAGTACCAGTACATACACAGCACGCTTCAGAGGTCCAGGTGGTTACCTCTGGCAGGTGGATGACTATGAGCTACATCTACATCCCTGTTGGAGATGTATTAGGTACTACGCACGCACTCTGCCTGATAATTTGTCTTTCCAGATCTGTGGCACATGCCGGACATGGGGACTTGGCCAGAGCAGCTGTTTTCTTCCCCGACTTGTTTTTTTTTTTCGTTGCGTCGGCTGCATTTCTTTGAACTTGGTACTCCCTTCCCCATCCTCTAGTCCGTTTTGTGTTCCACTTGGAGCCGCCGACTTCCAGTAGCCACGCCCTTCTTCTCACCAAACCCCCTGGAATGCCGTGGTGTTGCTGCATGCCACGGCCAGCATTTGGAACACCGCAAATCGGACCTCAAGATGGGTCATTCCCAAGAAACCGCCACGAGGCCAGTCGATCATCCTGGGATTCAATTTTGTTACTTTGTATGTATCAACACTGTACACCGAAGATCTCATACTATTCAACAAAGCGACAGACGAGACAATCTGTGCAAACTCGACTTAGCATTCAAGTACGAGTTCGAGAAGAAAAGATATTTATCTGATTGGACATTTATGGTATCGTGGGCACCAGATCTGAACCTGAGCAAATTGCGTGGTCAGCGTCGGCAGTCAAACCTTCATCCCACAGGATGCCAAGCTTGAGTTCGGAGTAGACCACATCACAAAACCAAAAAGGCAGGGAATTGGTGCCAGTGAAGGCGCTTGCTGGCTGACAAGAGGGAAAATGGCAGGTCATGGCTGAATATGATACAACGACACCCTACTAGTCCACTCGCAACCGGCAAGTCTTCACTGACCATCAAAAGAGCTCCGCACCAGAGTGTAAGAGTAAAGAGAAGCTAATCGCCCACCCGTCCTGCTCCTAACGAAGTTTGATGACCCACTGTGTTGTGCGAGCCTCAGCAGGGCTTCACCATGATGCGCATTTTAGCACTGAAATGTCGGGATGAATCACATTTCTGGTGTGTGCCCACCTTTTCTGGGCTTGTCTGTGAGCTAATATTGCAGGTGCTTGACATTATCATGCCGTGGCCGCGAACTCTGTAGCCGTTCCTCTTCTGATGACCGCCACTAGTCGTGCGCTCCCTGTCAACCAATGCAGTCGGTGGAGCAATTTTCTATCAAGAAATGGGACGTCGATTCCTCCCCTCGAACCGAGACACCACTAATAAGCCTTTGAGAGTAGTCGTAGTTCTGGTCACAGAAGCACCTGGCTGGCATGGGTTTTAGTCCAGCCATGTCCCGTGCATTGGTGCACCAAGATGATCAACCACCGTCATGGGGGGATACGATTAGCCCCAGCACGCATAGCGAAGCCGAGCCTCGAGCTGTTATTAATGACACGCCTAGGTGGGAGTAGACCCTTCTCCCTCTTCTCCATTGCAAGGGAAAACGGACTAATGTGCTTCCAACTAGCAAGGATGAATAAGCGTGTGAAGCCTTTAGAACCACTCTGGCGGCGCGAGCGTCTGACACCAGGTTCTGGTTCAGATCAGTGTCGGGCCTCATATTAGCCTTGATCCTGGTCGTCATGTCAACTCCCTCATTATTGTCACCCTTGACTGGCTTTGGACATTTGGTTCGCCTCCGTGACCCTCTGCTGCTTGTTCCACTGTCCAGAGCTGGCCAAGCGCTTGTTCCTTGCAAGACTCAAAAACTTGGTCCTGTGATGCGGCCAAAAAGCCTACCACCTTTTGCTGTAACACGACAATTTACCGGCACTCTCCATATCGCACAGCTAATCTGTTCCCCTCCTCAGGTGCATCAGGGCTCTCCGACGAGTTTGCCGAAAAGCATTCTGAGTACTGGCGACCTGGCCTCAAAAACGCTCCAAGGGCACGGTCGTCGAGTGAAATATGACGAACAGAAACAACTGCGCCGTACGGAAGTACATAGCACTATTGGCCACAACCTAAAAATGAACGCACTATTACAGATGGATCTGGACTAGGTATCAGGATGGGCTATTCGAACCATGGCCAAGGGGAAAATAATGATTGGGCATCCCCACAGTAAAGGGACAGTTTTCCTGACCGCGCACCACAAGGCGGAGTCGGCAATGATCTGGAAAGCTCAGTTTTGAATAGCGCAACCAATACCTGGCTTTGCATGCTGGAGCGGTGGCGACGCCGTATCCAGTCTGTGGTCGGCTTGCCTGGCGCAGAGTACATACGTACTTTACGGACAGCCTTTTGGAGTCTACAAGGAGACAATCTAACAACCCACTCACACCACTGGAGCGCTATTGTCTCTCGGAACGGCCGCCCCCCCAGGATATGGAACCCTTTTTTTGGTGCTGTGAATGTGTGCGTGTGTGTTGCTTCCTTTCTGCTTTGCACCCTGGAATCCATCCGATGAGACATCCTTGCAAGCCTCCGCCTGTGTGTTGTATGACGCAGGTGTTGATCACACACGCTCGCATCTGGAAATATTCCCTGCATATACGCCCACCCCTGAAACCTGGAAAAGTTCTTACCCCCCGCCCTGACCCCATTTGCCTTTTTGCTTGAAGGAGCTGCCTGAAAACCAACGCAAGGAAGGCAATCCTGACGCTGAAGGTTGGTAGCCGCACAGGACAACGAGTCGGGGAATGACAAAAAGGGGTGCACAGGTGCCTGGGTGCACCCCCTTAAGATCTCTAAACGGGCCATGTCTTTGGGCTTCTCACCAAGATGCAACCCACACGTTTTGACGACCCATCGTCTCCAGCACGAACATCCAAGCTTGGCCGGCCTGCCTTCGTTTATGAACCTCTGTTTTGCTTAGTCCACCCCTGGATCCATGATCCATGTTCTAGGTTTGGATCTCGCACCGACTACCAGACCAGTGGGCTCGGGCTGTCCCCTCTGAGCCAACTTTCTCACAGGTGGAAAGGGCTTGTTGTTTGCTCGATCCCTCCACAAGGCACACCCCCCTAAACGTTTTACACTCCCGCCCCGAACTTCCAGATACATAATCTAAAAAGACTCCACGACCTCTTTCACGGACAACAATATATCAGCACATTTGTCTTCCAAATCTACAAATACCATAAACGACATCTAACTCTAACTCATACTTGTTTCTACTATTCTCTGCATACGCCTTTATACGCCTTCAATATCGACACGCTTAGCACCACACACTTACACCGTACCTGACTATCAATATGATGTATGCAGCATACGGGGGGCATACTCCTGATGCTTTGCCAGCATCATATCCCCATGATGTCTTTTTCGACGACTTATCAACGCAAATGGCCATCACACAGGCGGCTAGACGACTATCAAGAGGCTCCGGAGGGCAGCAGCGTTCAGGAACTGCCATGCGAATATCGAAACCAAATAGCGCCAGTAACAGCCCTAGATCCTCAACCATGTCGAGCCGGAGACGAACAATGATGGGTGGTGACGCATGGACAGCTCGAAGGCAGCAACAGGTACTGGATTATCTTGCTATTCCTCAAAATATCGACGCAGTACCATCGAGAAAGCAATCATCCAGACCTCTTAGCTGGCACCCATCGTCGTATAATCTGTCCACACCTCAACAGGCGTTCCTGCAACAACAACAACATCACCAACAAGCTGGGTTTCCTTTCCCAACGCCTAGCATGTACGGCGCGTCGGACTCCCAGGATATATATGGTAGCCAAGCTCAGTTTTCCCCGATGATGACGTCGTATTCCAACGGCACATCTCCTTCATCTACGTTTTCACCATTGCCTTTATTCCCCCCTTCGGAGAGTGCACAGTTTGTGCAATCTGAAGGATGGGAGGCGTCTCAGCGGTCTGGTCATTTGTATTCTGGCAACGACAGTCAAGGCACCAGTGAACCTTTTCCCATACTGGGAAGCTCGTCCAACACGAAAGGCACAAACGCACATGGCCTCGATTGGAACACGTTTATTATGCAAGGATTCAACAGCACCACTCCGCCGACCCCGGACACGTTCTCGCAGGTGCAACAACAGCCAGCTGTGTCCGAAGCAACTCTGCCATATGAACCGCTGGATGAACCAGAAGATGATGGCGAGATTCTGGTGGGCATGGGCTTATATGACACACCGGATAAGTTTAATGAGGACCCCCAACTGAACAACTACCGGTCGACAGTTTCATCCCTCTTGGGATCCTCATATCGACCACTTGAGCCTCAGGGTAAAGGTCTCAAGCTTGAAGAGACTTGGGAACCGCCGAAGGCTGAGGATGAAGAAGACGAAGAAGAAGAAGACGACGACGAAGAGGGCGGTGGTGAGGATGAGGAGGGCGACGACGACTAATTGCAACCCTTGATGCACGTCTCATGGCATGGCAAATGGTCAATTATTTTGATGATATCTTAGTCACTTTTACTTCACGAACCCCATGGACTGGGGAGTGTGCTGCATGGGAGATATTCTTGGTTCCTTGCAAGCGATGTGTTTGGAGCGCATGGCAGCTCGTCTTTTATGGTTTTGTTAGTTTGGGTCATTTTGCAGAAAGCGCTTTGGAACGGAACGGATCAGGCAGATATACACAGGATACAGGGCAATCATGGCGGGCATAGGATTTTTTGTCCTTTTTATTTTATTTTACCTCTTTTCGGGCACATCATCGGCGCAACAGCAGGGGACAGACCAGGCAAACAAGGAAACAAAAGACGCGGCGAAATGGAAGGCCAGGACAACTGGAAGGAGTCTGGTACCCAATAAAGGGAAACTGTACGAGTAAAACATGCACAAAGCGAGGTTTATAGCCCATTATTGAGGGGAGGAGAAGAGATTGGTGGTACGATACTGTACTGCAAAGAAATGCAATACATTCTAAGTTGCCGGCTGACAAGGCAACCCAGCCTACCTTTCTTTCCATTTCACTTTACGGAGTACAGAGTACCTTGCTAAGAAACAGAAGATGTGGACTGAGCATATGGATGGTCATAGCCGAGGCGTTGCCCGAAGGGGATGTGACGCAGATGCTGGTGATGGCTGCATGAAGAGACGCAAGTCAACTACTCACCGCAAATAGGGAAGGGGGCCAAATTAGCCTCATAGTAAGCCTTCAAAGCCTGGGTTGACCCGTGCTGGTGCACGTATTATTACTCATAGAGTCATGAACAAGCAAGGGATGGGTGGATGTGCTTGCCATGCCTAAATGTTCGTGGACCATTTCTGGCATGGTTTATGCTTTTCGGCGCATTGGCGTCGAAAAACTAGACTTGTCTTGGCAGATCTGGCTGTTCAATTTCTTTATTGCTGCAGTGCGTGCAGGTCAAAGGAACTTGACATTTGAACTTGAACTTTGGAGGAGCCGGGCATAAGCTGGACATGGACATGAGCCAATGGGGTGGAGTCGAAAGCGAACCAGACATTGCACATTGACGCGCGGGCGGGTTGGAGGTTGGGTTTCCCGAAGGCTCCGTGCGCAGGCGTCACTGTCAACTGGTACTTTGATCAGTGAGTGTCAAAAGTCTGGTCCAGTCGTCTTGGTGGCATTACTTTTTCGTGCTTGGCTGGCTTGGGTACTTGCCCTTGTCAAACATGTGTGGGCGGGTCTGTGCTGGGGCGGGCTGGACTTTGGGTGCTGGGGGTCGGGTGTTTTTTTTTTTTTGGGCCTTTTTTTGCTTTTTGAGACTTGACTGCGCTGCTCTTTGAGCGGGGACAAGTCCGGCTGTGAGCTGTGGGGAGGAGGGGAGGGGGGGAGTGGATTCAAGTGTCTGGTCATGGTTTTCTGGGATCTTTTTGTCACCAGGACGAGCGGTGAGCTGCGCCACATGCAAGTGGTCTGTTCAATGTTTCTTGTGTCTACCCCTCTGTGGCGGTGCTTGTCGTTGACCTCGAAGATGAAGAAAGGGATTCTGCTGCGTACATGCACGCTGAACTCTGTGATGAAGCTGGTCTTTGTATGAGTGTGGTGGGATTCTGGCTGTGATGTTAATATTACGCCTGGTATTCGTATCCGTAGTGCACTTACGTACTCCCACATCTCCGTGCCTGCACATCACGTTTCGTGTCCGTAGTGGATGGGTGCCGTTTGAGCATTATTGCAGCACCAAAGCCACCGACCATGAAATCCTCGCGTCCAAAGTCCCTCTATACGGAGCAGACAACGCCCATCCATCAGACAAGCAACTACCGCCAAACCTCAAGCTCAGCCAAGATGCCTCGATATCCGCCCACACAAGTGGCGGCCAGATCAGCACCATAGTCCATACTAGCATTTCGAATCCTTACATGCCGAGCACACTATGCCTGAGTCATTAACGTCTGGTCGGAGTTAACACGCCGCAGGTCAAATCCCAAGGTTTTACCCAAGAATGCGGCGTGCGCCTCCAAGACTAGCAGGCATCTATGTTCATTGTGCTAAGCATCAGAGCAAAAATTTAAGAGATCATCTTGAGGATGATTCAGGGGGGTGTACTGAGGTCAGCTAAACAACTTTTTTATCCGGCTATCCGAAATTCAGGTGGTCGGAGACGGTTCGGAAAACTGGTCTTGTTCTGTGCCGTTTCTAGCGTGGTGCTTGTGGCGGGTCTTTTCGCATGGATACACTGGATTTGGGCTACGGAGCACAAATGAGGCCTGGTGCAACTTTTACGAAAGATATTGGAAAACGGGTTTCAAAAAATTGAACACTCGTTTGCCGCCCCATTTTGTCGAGGTGCAAATGTTTGGTGTAGGTGGAGAAAGTAAACCAGCGACCATGTCACTGGGACGAGGATGAGAATGAGGACCCTTTTTTCCGTCGTCTGCATAACTCTGCTCTTTCAATCGACTGGGGAATGGCACGGCGAAACGACGTCGGTGGTTGTCCGTCAAGCCGTCTTTGAACCAACCACACCCCTAACCTGGTATTGATTGAAAAAAAAAAAATACTTTGAATCCTTCCCCCTACCGACCTTGGTCATGGTGCAATACGTCCTCACGCCGTGGCGGGAACGAAAGGAACTCCTCCTCGTACGGGATCAGTTCTACGCGACTGACCAAGGCAGCAGCACATCAGCAGCAGATGCACCCGACTCCGACAATGTAGCTGAGCGGCAGAGACTGGCCGTGGCTCGCGTGTCCATGTGGATGCAGCGCGGGAACTGTCCCCATCTGGTGGAGTCGACGGCTTTATTGACGGCAGCGGTGTTGAGCGATGGGGGCAGTGACGGGGGGATGTATGCTGTGAGGGCGGCCTATTCTGCTGCCTTTAGTCGGTACGTTGCTTTTCCCGTTGGTGTTGATGTGTGATGAATGCGTCCAAGCTGGAATGACGCCCTTCACTGGCCATACAAACACAAAGATACTAACTGCAGCAGTTTCGTAACCGGCCTCCTAGACAGCCACCAGGACAAACAGCGCAAACAAAGCATGTACTCCATCGCAAAGACAATCGGCCTCCCCGCCACGTTTGTCGAGCTGCGTCACCAAGCTACCCACGAGCAGCTGCCGTCGCTCGCGAAGCTGCGGGCCGCGGCGCAAAAAGCCCTCGTCTGGATATGGGAGTACTACTGGCGGGATTTGGGGGGCGACGCGTGCAGGGAGACGGTGCTGGAGTATCTGCGTGGTGAGGGGGACGATGCGCAGAGGGAGAGGGCGATGAGGAGGCTGGATGGGTTTGAGAGGGGGAGGGTGTTGCGCGTGATTGAGGCGTTGCAGGGGGAGTTGCCTGGGAATCAGGTCTATTTGAGGTGTTTGAAGCTGTCGAAGGAGGTGATGATGAGGGTTGATAAGGGGGAGGAAGAGGAGGGTGAGGGTGAGGGTGAGGGTGAGGGTGAGATGGTGAGTGAGAGTAAGAGTGGGTGGAGGGTGTATGAGGGTGAGTGGAAGGCGAAGCCTATTGGCATGGTTTGATACCCCGGATTGCATTGGATTCAGTATATTTGGCGTTGATGAGAATGATTTAGGCATTTGGTTGCAGGGTACATTGGTAGGTTTATTGATAGACTTAGAGACGGCAACTATGTGTCCCGCGAAAGGACCTAAACAGGATCTATCTAGCTCCCGGCATTTGATGACAGCATTCCAGCTGTGGATTTATGTTGAATTCTGACGAGGAATGCGAGCCGTTTGTATACCTCTTGTTATACAAGCTAAATGATTACCTATGTGAACGTCTACGTCTCTCATCTGAAGGATATGTTGCTAGGCGTGTGGTGTTCGTTCGAGATTGTGTGCTTCTGTGACTCATGTCAATGATTGTGAGTTAAAAGTGATGGACTCATTATGTCTTGGGCCGTCCGTCTGGATATCTGGTCAGATGTAGTTGGCAATTTGAGCTGGTCATGATGTGTTGTCCACCTATAATCAAGCTACTTAAATGGCTAACTTAGATTCCTTATCTTTATCAATGCAATTTCGCAGAAAGAATGAGCAGAAACAACCCTAGTCTGATATTGTACCTCATCATTTGTTGGTCTGCTGATGTTGCGGCTGGATGTGAGTGCCTTAGATGGGCTCAAGTTCACAGGCACGAGGATATGGTGTCAGCCTCTCTGTTCATACTAAGTCACAGAGAGCTATCCGTATTTGTGCAAAATATAGATGAGTCCCGAGCTGGCGGTGTCATTTCATATAGCAATGTTGAGTCCTAGTTCTCAATTCTGTTGGAGATAAGGGGTCGATGTTTTGTTTCATTAATTAACCGCACCTAGGGGTAATTTTCACATAACATGCTAGAGTTTGACTCCATATGTATTTAATTAATAGACAATACGATCATAACGGAGAACTCCCAAGTTCAAGCTATTCCAGCCATCACATAGACGGTCACCACATCACGATCACGTGCACCCATAACGTCATGCAAGCCAGCGGAGCTCAACCCCAACGCCATACAAGCAGCTTCAATTACCAAGCTCACCTCGCAGCTCTTTGTTCATTCTTGATGCTACAATTTATTAAAAGGGCGCCGATTACCAGGCAGAAAGCAAATATACTTAATTCCGTACGAACACGCAATCTCCATCGGATTATCTACGACATGCTGACCCGTCTAGTGCTTCAAGTACAACACTCGCAACATGCATATCCAGTCGATTCCCATGTGTACGTTTCACCCTTACATTTGGACTTCCCAGACGAGCTCGAGACCTGGAAATGAGAAACGTAGCTAACTTGCCGTAGGGGTTGGGAGTAGCAACAACTACGCCTACCTCGTCGTTGATGACAAATCCAAGGATGCCGTGATTATCGACCCTGCCAACCCGCCAGAGTGAGTGTCTTCATCGTGATGTAGCTGCATTCACTGACGATGCTAGGGTTGCGCCGATTCTCAAAGACGCCATATCGTCGGGCAAAATCAACTTGACTGCCATTGTAAACACACATCAGTTAGTGCCCAGAGTGTACCTTGGTATCCTAAACTAACTTTCTAAGCCACTGGGACCATGCAGGCGGTAACAAGAAGCTGGTGCGTTATGCGTGAAACTACGATACTTGCAGTATGCTGATGAGGGTAGCTCGCCGAGCTGGGCACACCAGATCTGACGATTATCGGCGGCAAAAACTGCGAAGGCGTAACCAAGACGCCCGCCCATGAAGAAACCTTCAAGCTGGGAAACATCCAGGTCAAAGGAGTGCACACGCCGTGCCATACACAGGACAGTATCTGCTTCTACATGGAGGACGATACCGGCAGGGCAGTATTCACAGGCGACACGCTCTTTATCAGTGGTGAGTGCCCAGGACGACCTGCCCTTGGAAACACCGAACTGACGGGTATCAGGATGCGGCAAGTTCTTTGAAGGCAACGCCGCTGAGATGCACGAGGCGCTGAACAAGAGACTCGGTTCACTGCCCAACGACACAATCGTTTATGTGAGTTTGTGTCCGACGCACAAAAACGGCACTAACAAGCGCAGCCTGGCCACGAGTACACAAAGTCCAACGTCAAGTTTGCGATTTCCGTGCTGCAAAGCGATCCGGTCAAGAAGCTGCAAGCCTTTGCGGACACCAACCAGGTGACCACTGGCAAATTCACGATTGGCGACGAGAAGGTAAGCACAAGTACCAGCTACTACCCGTACAAGACGCTAACTCTTCCAGCAACACAACGTATTCATGCGCGTCGATGTAAGATTCCCCGTCCTTTACCCCCGCATAAGCTAACCATCGCAGGATCCCGTCGTCCAAAAGGCCACAGGGGCAACCGATCCCGTAGACGTGATGGGCAAACTGCGCGAGATGAAGAACAACTTCAAGTGAGGAACACATCTACACTTCTACGACGGGTCTGACCATTTCAGTCCACCTGAACCTAAAATATAACTCGGTGTATCTACATTCACAGAAAAGGTAGTCACATGCATCTACAGGCACAAAATACAATAAAAATGTCTCCAGAGACAGCTAGGCACCGTGATATACCGGCCCCGCAAGCCATCAGCCGGAAAATCAAAGTCGTGACAATGACCGTATGTCGCTATTGCTTCACTGTCCACACTTGCTCGCTCTGGGGACGAAGGCGGCAAGCTCTAGCAAATTTTGAAGCGGGCAGCACTTGCTGCGTCGAGTATCGCGTGAATCGGGGCATCGATCGTAGCCAAGAACGTATTAAACAATGCGTACGGTGTACTGCGTCGTCTGTTCGTGGAGTTTGCAATCGCAATTCTGATTCACGAGGAATTCCAAATTCATGAGGAAGAAAAAAGAGCGAAGAAAAATCCACCATTCTGTTGAAGAAGTGCTCCAACTGTGGGGCACAGTGCTCATATTAGGAGGGACACTAAGCACTGTGCGTGAGCTCCAACAAGTGACATCAAACTCACGACCATACAAAGTTCACCAACCACCATGCCGCCGAAGCGAAAACCACCCGCCGCGCCCAAAGGCCGGCAATCGAAACTCGCCAAAGAACACAACATATCCGCCCAAGAAGAGGGCGAAATCAAAGAAGCATGGGGCCTGTTCGCCGAGCCGATGGACGGGGAGAAGAACGGCGTGCTGCCCATCGATGATGTGAAATCTGCACTCATGTACGTCTACTCCTGATTCCTCAATGAATAGCAAACTAACCCCAGCAGAGCCCTCGGCGTGCCCCCCTCACCATCTGAACTCGCCGAATTCACAGCGATCCTGGACCCCGACGAGGAAGGCTTCGCGACCTACGAGCCCTTCTTCGCGATATGCGCGTTGAAATTCCACGCCCGCGAGCAAAACGACTCGGATGCCGCGCACAGGGCCCAGGTCGACGAGGCGTATCGGCTGTTCACAAACGGGACAGAGGGCCCCATCACGCTGGCCCATCTGCGGAGGGTGGCGGCCGTGTTGAAGGAGGAGGTGGATGAGGAGGTGCTCAAGGATATGATTCTGGAGGCGAATGGGGGTGCGGGCGTTGCGAGGGGCGTGAAGGAGGATGAGTTTGATGGGGTGATGAGGAATGCGGGTGTTTGGAGGTGATTTTGGGGAATTTTAGGACTTTGCAATTGCATCTATGAAAGCGGGTTTGTACTGATTTACGCTGAGCTGATTGTTTGGCGTGGAGTTGGGGGACATTGGTCTTTTGTTTGGGGCGCGCATTGCTTTGCGGTCTGTCACTTTGGGGATAGGTGTGGTGTTCGGACAATGGACTACTTTTGTTGTATTTGTTCGTTTATGGGGGTTTGATCCGCATATAGATGGAATTCTTATTGTAATCATGTAAAGAAACTGCATTGTAACCTCTAAACGCCCGTAAATCCCATGCAAGAAGCTTCCCCTTGGTAGCTTAGGGGTTCCATGGTAACCCAATGTGGGAGTATTTTCACATGTCCCACGTACATGTCCCAAGTAAATATAACATGACGGAAAAATCAAAAGGGAAATCATAAATCGTAATGCTCCTAGTGAGCTGAGGGAGGATCAACTGTGACTACAGGCTGATTAGCCCCGTTCGAAGCCGCTTCGGCACGGTCCTGAGACGCAAGGACTGGTTGCAGCTCTGGCGGTGCCTTGAATCCACTGTGGTCGCGGTGTCTTTTGTAAAAGTAATTATCGGGCTTTGGACGAAGCTCCTCTGGCAAGTCTTCCATGACGCACGCCAGTATGGCATCGATCGAGTTTTGCTTGGATGAATCGCGGTGCCAGATGGTGATGAGGTGTGAGTTGAAGCGCACGGATAGGCCAACGCCGCACAGCTGGTCGTCTAAAATGTAAGATTAGCATGGAGAATGAAACAATATTGCGGTTGAAGCTGAGTCAGTGCATTTGGCTCAAGCGTCCGCGTCCCTCGGAAAGACATGATGGCTTACTCTCGTCTAGGACGCTCTGCAGCTGCTCGCCAATAGCCAACATCTGTATACGGGTCCAGACTTTCGGCCCGATAGACTTGGGCACACGGAAAGTCCAGCTGCCGCCGTTTATGTTGCGTCGATCCTCCCAAATGGGCACGAAGCCTTGCTTGAATAGATAGATGGATTCTCGCATCTTGATCTGGTCGACAGGTGTATTGTTCGCATATCGCCAAAAGTCTTGGACAGATTCGATCTGGGAGCCGAGCTTCTCGAGCTCGGCCTTGTATTCCTGGTCGTCAGGCTTTTGTTCCTTGGTTTGCCTGTTGACGGGCGTGAGGATGTTGGTTACATCATGTCTAATTTGCCGCAAGGCCTTGTGCGGAGGGATGTGTGCTTACCTGTCAAAATAGACGTGCCAGTAATGCTGGGTCGGCATCGGCCGCATCGTCTTCAAAAAGTTGCGCTTTGCATCGTCGCGCTGTTCAGCGGGCGACTGGGCGTCATTGACCGAGGTGGTCTGGGACAAGCCAGATAGGCCACGGGTAAAGAGCTGGGGTCGTGTCGACATAATTCGAGATGCTCTGGTACTTGAAGGGTAGTGTCGATATTCTGCTGGCGACTGTGTAGAGAAGAGGTGATGCGAGCTGTCCTAAGATGAAGGGCGAGCGGTCGAGGACTCCTGGGCAAGTCGTCGCAAGCGGTCGGGCGTCTTCAAATGAATAATGAAGCTTCCAGCCAACGAGACGGACAACTTGAACATGAACGTTGGCCTGATGCAGCCACAATTGACATTGGAGGGGCGCTAAACAGCCAAAAGCTATGATTGCGGTCGCGGGGACTTGTTGGTTTCGAGACGGCCCCTGGCTAATCCAGTGGAGACGACGGGAAATCCAGAACCGAGTGTCGTTTGAGGAACGTTTTCCAGTCTGGTTGGATGAATCGAGGTTCTCTTGAGGCTGTGTATGGGGCGAATGTCTTTGTACGACCGAACCGGCACCCCACAGTGCAGTGACAGGGAAGCTTCTCTGAGTTGGCACAGCTTTCTGGTCTGGGTGTTTGATTCTCTGTACCTGGATTGTCAGTTTGGAGTATCCGTTGAAGGGGACAATGAGACATGGACGTTGAAACGACAAATGCCTTTGAATTTACATTACAACTCAATTTGGCTTAGCGCTCGGCATCGGCACAGGATCGCCAACATTCAAACATTGTCAAGAATCAAGACTGGGCTTTTACTTTTACATCTCTTGCATGAGTGGTGTGGTGTCTGGAGCTCGTTGCTCCTTCCTCCACTGCCATGCCTCAAGTTGCAGGAACCTGCCGCAGAGGCGCTCCTGCCCTTTCGTCGCGCCAGATGCTTTCATTGATGTTTCAATTTACCAAAGCTGATCTGCCAGATTTCCGCTTCCCTTGCAAAACTCCTCCTCCAAGTCACAGCCACCCGCAGCTTCGTCTGAACTATGGTGCCTTGCATCTCATCTCTTTGGCTGACGTGCGCCCTCTTTCAAGTTGTTTGTTGATCAACCTCTGCAACAAAGCCACGCGGTGATTAAGTATTGTCCAGCGTTGGCTTTCAGGTCTCACTGGCGTTCAGTCATTTCACGATTATGAGCCTTTCAGGTGCGGCGCCTTGAGCGTCTCAATACATACTCTGCCAGGAGTTGTGTTGTCTTGAGGTAACTACCCAGGTACAAACACACATGTCTAGTCGTGCTAAGTATAGGCTTGATAGGTACAAGCCGATCACATAAAGAATGCTAGGCTACATGTATCACAGTGTGTACCTAAAAGGGAACGTTTCACAACTAAGGGTACACCGAAATTTTACGACATGCAAAGTGCAACGCGACAGTTATGCGGCACCTTTCAGTTGATCTGACAGATTGACCTTCCAGGTCTGCATTATGATGTACATCTTGCACGACGCGCCGCTTTCCTTGGTACGTGGTCTGGAATGCCTACTTTGACCACTGCCGTCACACAAGTACGGCAAGGAGTCTTGGAAGTGGCAAAACAACGAGAGAGAGAAAAGCCAAGCTCAGCGATTAATGACGTTTATACACTGCCTTCCCATGTCGCCCGACCACAGGGAATACACCCTTCTGGCCCGATGGTACTCAACGCTACGTTGTCGTCTTTATGACGCTAGGAACATGGCCGCCTCAGACACGGAGCATCAAATTGTCGAAGATAGATCCAAACCACCCAAGGCCACTTCAATGTTAGACCTAGACCACCACAAACTACCTAGGTACTAGGTAGTCGTGTGCCAAGGTGAATCCAAGCACATGACACCTGGAGCTTTCTGGCCTCCCCATTCTGCCCATTAGAACCCTTCTAGTCACATCCACTCCTGCAAACCCCACAAATACTCCAACGGAGGTTCCTCCGTCTCCAACGTGAATACCATTCCGTCGCCAGATCTACACTGACTAAGCCGATCGATCGTTCTCATCCTCCGAATTTTCTACCCCTCTTCGCTTGACAATTTCTGGTTGATGCAAGAACTCGGTGTGACTATCTGTCAGGAATATCGATAAAATTGGTATCTCCATGAAATATAGCATCAGGTTCAGGTAAGTATTGCACCTCATAACTACCACGCGCCGCCCACCACAACGGGTTTCTACTCCCCGGCTACTGGTTACGCTGGTTACGCCAATACCTGTGGACTCACATTCTCATGCCGGAAGAAATCACAGGGTCGCGTAGGACAGAGGAGCCGCAGCCGCAGACATGTGTCGATATCGTTGAAAAGGGTTTCGGGTGAGTTTTGACTTCGCGACTCTCCGTCAACAGAACTAGGACCTAATACTTGTAAACAGGCCATATGACTGGATCTACTGTCTCTATCCGGGATGCCAATCACGGGGGTTTCAACAAGGCATAGACCTCGAGGAACACTACAAAGCCGCGCACACACCATCTGCCAACACGCCGAGCGATCAGGAGTCGGCGACACCTGTGGCCGTTGACCCGTTTGACCGACTCGAGGTCTTTCTTGAAACCCTACAGGGAAGCGCGGATATCGAGAAGCCAGTCGATGCGGAGAGCGGCAAGAGTACGGAATCTTTACAGAAACCAATCAAGCGCACGAAGCGAACTGGCTGGAGATGGAGATGCGCAACTTGCGCACAGCTTATTGATCTCAATACCTACGGCTATGTCTGCCCATTCTGCAAAAAGAGCCGCGGGTTTACTTGATGCGCATTCATACTAGGTATGGATGGGCCTATACCAAATTTCACGCACAACCAGGTGTTGGCAGGATTTGAACTTTTTTTTTTTTTTTTTTTTTTTCATTTAATTATGACCACGATACACGACTAGAGTTATACACGCACTCACGGGCAACTAATTCGAATACGACTACGTTTTATGAAGATTATGCATGGTTAGCTAGTTTGCAGAATACCCATTGTACAAGATGAATAAATGAGGTTGGACTATGTAAATTTAACTTTATTGAAATGGTATTATAAGTTTGACATGCTCGCACACTGGTACTGAATGTATGCGAATGAGAAGCCTAATTGCCCGACTCTAGCCAGATTTTTAGGTTCAGCAGATCCAACAAAGTATGATCCAAAAGGCACAGGAACGGCATGCAGCCACAGAAAATAGTCAGGTAGCCGCGCCATCATACCATGCAGCCACGATCTTAACAGCAGCCATGTGGAGATGTGGCTCCATGTGGGATTGTCATTTGCTGTAGCAATACTAATTCGGAAACTGTTCAACGAGAAGTCATTATGTCAACGGGATATAACCTGTACTATCTCTATGCATTAGCGGAGCGTTCTTTTTTGCTGGAATAACCTAGCGGTCATTTTTTTGATACATTATTTGACGTAGCTACTTCATAATTAATGGTATATCATGATGGAAGATTACAAGTCACACTGGCTTACTTCACCGGAACTGTCTTTGAGTTCCAACATGATACGTGTTCCAGCCACATGCATCTCTCTTGTTGGCGTCGTGAGTTTGTAAGTGCGTGACACGTGAGGACACCATGTTCAGCTTATTTTGTTTCTGATGAGGAAAGTTGATAGCGGCTCTGTAGGTTTGAGGCTATACTTTAACGCCGACTGCACAGGCTAAGATTCTCTCGTAGTCTGCGCTTGAGTTGAGGTATAGGAACAACCTTGTAACATACATTTACCATGGCTAACTTTGTAGAATACCAAGACCGTGCCGTTGTGATACCTCTCGACGAGCCAGAGTGACTTTGTCCGCTGAATTTTCTTTCTGTAAGAGTAAACTTGAGCATATTTCTGCGAATCAACTAGCTCAACACTTGCAGTACGCCAAACGCAATATCAACTAACTTCTATGAGTAAACTCTGTGATGCTGTCCTGTGGTATATAATGAGCGTTTCCGTTGGAAGTTTTCACCCTTCATCATTCCCCAATCGTATCGTCAAACGCACTCATCATCTAGACTATGTTCCCACGCACTCGATACGAAATACTCACATCAAGCACTAAACACTCACATCAAGACACCACTTACCCCAAATCAAAGACTCAATACTCGACATTGGCACGAGAAAACTACTGACACCGAACCAACCCTCCAGAAAATCCAATGGATTACAATCGTGCTCCCCCAACGTCCGAAGGGCATGTGCCCCCCTGCCACCAGAGCTCTCTGCAAAACGTCAACTTACTCACCGAGGCCGTCGCCATCATCTATAACTACATCAACTTTGGCAACTCAACCGACGAACTGGCATTCGTCCTCAACCACGCACAGTCCTGGTGCGAGAGATTCTACGAGACGCCCTCGTTCCCACGCGACCAACTCACCGAAATCCGCAGAGAACACCCCAACATCTTCAACCTCCGCGTCTTCTGCCGCAACCGTCTCGACTACTCGCCAAACCGCGGAGGACCATTATACCCGGCCCGTCCCATCCTGCCGCACAAGTCGGCATATCCTGTGGACGAGTTCACGCTCTACCGGGCAGCCACCACCGTGGCAAGACAGCAAGACGCCCGGAGACAGCGCCAGCCACACTACGCGGACGGGTATGCGCGTGTTCGCCCAGAACTGGAAGCCAAGTGGTTCAGGGATACGGCTCTCCACGAGGACATCCCCGGCGTGCTGGCAAGCATCGCAAGACTTAATCTCGATGTCGTGGGGAACAGCGACACCAAACCCCTGACGTTTGTGGACGAGGACCCGGAAGACATGGGCGGTTCCATCTTTGAGCTGCTAAAAGGGGAGAGAAACGCCAATGGCGCGACGATTGTTTATGAGATGCCCCCGGGGATCGACACGTCTGTTAGTTCCGGATCGGCAATGGTTCTCGACTATCATATCAGTGAGTCTTGGGGGGACGCGGATGCGAGTCCGTGGATATCTGTTCACCATGGTTCAGACGTCGACCTACCGGTTCGTGCTCGTTTCGTGGATGGGGAGCGGGCAGGCTGGTCGCATGAGCATTTGCAGTTTGACGGGCTGAACATCTTGGATGATATGGAGGCGGATAGTGAGGGTGGAACGGTGGATGCGGGCTGGGATGAGACGCAGACGGATACGGAGGATGGTGATGATGTTGCCTTGGAGAAGGGGAAGGCGAAGGCGAAGGATGAGAGGCCGACTGGGTTGATGGGGTGGTGCAGGTGGATTCTGTGTGGGAAGAAGAAGGATGGTGCTTGATATGTTGGCTGGTGGTGAGTGTGAGTTGTTGGTTCGTTCATTTGTGCCAGGAGAAATGGCATTGGGGCTGGTGAGCCTGCTGGATTCACTGCATCTGCGGTGGTTTGGCCTTTTCCTATGTTACTTTGATTTTGCATAGCATTTCAATTATAGTCAGGAATCATATAAGCGTTGTATTTTTTAGCGATATATCTGCTTCCCTATCCAAGGTAGTTGTGAAGAAACGCCACTCAGCCACTCCTCCAACGTTGCAACTCGCGATACCACACAAGACACACAAAGTGAACAACTCATCACATCTCTCACAACTCACAACTCAAAACTCACCATTAACCACTACCAATCAAACACCCCAACACCTCACAACCCCATCCGGATAATTAAATCTAGCCCCCATCAATACGAGCCGCATCGCCATCAGCCCTGCCAACGGCCCCAAGATCCCCCGTCTTACACTTCGGTCTCACTCGCAGCCACCCACCACCTCAAACCACACTCATGCAGGTATTCCCGTCCTCTCATTCCCATCGCCCACGGACAGCATACCCTGTTGGTGCTAGCGCTCACCCCCAAGCCCCGGCACATCCAGGGCAGGTCTTCAGCTCCAGGCTGCCAAGGCACAACCCGCAGGGGTAGCGCTTCAATCGAGGCTTTTTTCATTGGCGTTGCCCAGCTTTTTCAACCTGGCATATTTCAAGATTGCGACTCTGTTCATCTACGTTGCTTTGGGCTTCCCAAACGGGAGTTTATGTGAAATGAGCGGATAGCATAACGCTTAACAAGATGGTATATAGAATTGAGCCCCTTGCCTTGTAAACCTCTGTGTCCCTAAACCTCCAACTCCCTCAACTCCAACACATTCACTCGTTTAAACTACACCACCAAAATCAATCTCAAAATGAAGTTCATCCTCTCTTCCCTCGCCCTCGCCGCCCTCGCCCAGGCAACTTACCCCATCACCGGCACAACCGTGAACTGCCGCTCCGGCCCATCCACCGACGCCGGCATCGTCAGAACCTACAAGAAGGACGACCAAGTCACCATCGTGTGCCAGACAAACGGGCCCGAAGTCAACGGCAACTCCATCTGGGACAAGACCTCGGACGGGTGCTTCGTCACCGACTACTTCGTCAAGACAGGCTCGTCCAAGTTTGTCGCCGACAAGTGCGGCTCTTCGTCTTCTTCGGCCGCTGCTTCCACCAGCGTGACTGCCGCGCCCACGAGCGCCGCTGCTTCTACTACAGTTGCTGTTCCTACTGGTGGTAACAGCACTGTTATTCCTACGGGGAGTCTCACTTCCACTGGCGGAGCTGCTACCTCGACGGCTCCTGTGCCTGCTGGTGCGGCTGTGGATGTGGCGAGTGGTTTGTTTGCCGCTGTGCCTCTTTTGATGGCCCTTTTTTAAGTTTTTGAAAGGGGGAAGGGTATTACTGAATTTTGGGGTTGTGACTTACCGTTCCATCTGTCCATGCTCAGGGTCCTGAAAAACACCACGGATAGTAATATGTCTGCCACCGGCATAGACAATGGGCTCTGCGTCGAGCCAAGACTGGATAGGTGGGAATGTGTAAGCAACGGAAGGATGGGTGAGCAGCAGGACATGGTCGAAGCTGCATGGATGTAATTGGGATAACTCCTTGCTATCTGCTCCTGAATACCAGCTTCGATATCATTTACGCAGCGGTATCGGACGGAGTTAGGGCAACGGAGCACAAAGGGTTAAAGAAGTATAGGAAAGAGTAGTGGATGGTGTATCATATTCTTAGACTGTATATATTGCCTTGCTTGGCGACAATATCAAGTTTCAAAGACCAACTTTTGACGAAATGTCTTTGCGTTGACGTGACATCTCATGTCGATGAGCAGTTGGTCAGTATACACACCATAGGGATCCATTTGGAGTTTCTTGCGATGACTGCTGTTAATAGATCTCTCCTAAGACATAGCTGCACTTCCAATTATCAATCTCATAATCATTCCTATGTAACCACTATACTAGTATAAACAAATGGAGACCCAATTCACATGTCATGCTCCCAAACACCAGCGCTTGATCCGCGAGATTCCACGTTCGCACCCTTACTATCCAACATAACTCTCTTCGCCCCTTACGCCCTCATCGCGTCACACATTTTCTCTCGTGCCCAATGGCATTCTGACACTCTGCTCATCTCTGAACCGCGACAAATCTCCGCCAATCAACTTTCTCAGATTCCCCATGTCCTGCAGGTACCGATGCATTTCATCATGCAAGTCATCGACCCCTGCGGTACTTTCCGTATCATACCCGTCGTCATAGTAGTAATCATCGTCGCCCTCATCTGAGTATTCGTCGAAATTCTCCTTTTCTGCTTCGCCCGCCGGTTGGGCCTTGATGCTGACTGGGGGAATGGGGTTCTTGAGGCTCTCAATCGCCAACTTGAGATGAAGTTTCAGCGCCTCGTTCTCAGTCTGCAGCTTCTTGATCTTGCTCTCAGCCACCATGCTTCGCTCCTCCATCATGCGTTGCATAGTAGCCACACGTGTCTGGTATTCTTCCAGTCTCTCCTCAGCTTCCTTGGCATTCTTCTCTCGCTGCCGTGAATCTGAGACGGACAGCTGCAGCACCCGAATCTCTTCTGCCATGGCTGCAATCTGCGCATCCCTCTCAGCAGTAGAAATATGATCTTGGTTGACAACCGCACGTGTGCGGATTCGCTTGGCTTGGTCGGCATATCGCAGCGTAGAGAGCGTCTCATCGTAGTCGGATGGCGCAATGCAGGCAATCATTGCCGTCTTGCTATTGCCACCGAGCGAATCCTTCAACAGCCACGTCAGAATGGAGTCTCGGTACGGTACGATATCCTTGCGCTTGCCGGATCGCAGTGCCTTGGGATCGGCCAACGCTGCAATCACTCGACCAAGAGTTGTCAAAGACTTGTTGATGTTGCTACCTTCGCGAAGCCGTGCGCCCGTTGCTTCTGTCGACTTTGCTCGCTCACTTCCTGCCAGGTCCACCAGTCGAATTCGAGAGCTGCGCTCCGTGGTCTCATCCGTTTCCATATCGTGGTGAATCTGTTTCAACATGATTGTGAAGACAGCATGACTTCGACTACTGGTATCATTCATCTTGGTGCTAGCCGTCGTTCGTGACTGGTCGCCGTTTTTCATGTATCTCAGAATCTCATTGATACTCCGCACTGGCACCTCAGTGAGATCCTTGACGTACGGTCCCTCGGTCGGCGATTCACGAATCTTGAGATAGTTGGGCGGGGCGTTTGGATTCACAGGGACCAACAAATCGCGAACGTGTTCGTTGTATACTTCGAAGTACGAAACACGGACGTTATATGCAATGTTGGAGTTTTCATTGTGCGCCGCGTCGATGCGCTCAAAAAGATCCTCGCAGGTTCGGGGGATAAGCCCAGGCTGTTCAGGTGTTCCCATCATGGTGTAAGACTTGCCCGATCCAGTCTGTCCGTAGGCGAATATGCAAGTATGGTATCCCTCAAAGTTGTGATCGAGAAACTCCTCGCCCAGGCTGTTATACACATCTTCTTGATGGGCATAGTGTGCGTCTTTGGTGTTGTGACTCCAAAATGAATTGTCAAAAGTGAACTTCTTGTCCTCAATGACTTTTCGTGACTTGGGTATCGGGCTATCGACTGCATCTTGATCTGGCGCCCGCAGGGTGGTGAGCTGTGTGATGGGGTCCATTTGAATGAGGCATCGTGTCTTTTTGTCAAGCTCTATGGGAATTATGCAGTTAGTAAAACGGCGGCAGCCCTGAAAGACTGAAAGTATATAGTGCTTCCGGAATGGCTCACCTCTTTGCAAAAAGGCCCTCACTCGGACCACGACCCGGACATTTCCTCCTCCATCCATCCTGGACAGCAGGGGCACACTCCCATCTCTAGAGCGAAGCGAAGGCGTCGAGGCAGAGGAACGAACCTGACGGTCAGGAGTTGCAGTTGGTGGCATTAATCGAGCATCGAGCGCCATTGTACGCAATGTCCCCTCTATGTCAAGCGTAATTTCTTGGAGTCGCAGGCGGACAATGCACTACATTATCCAGTCCGTGGACAGGCACTAGACGGAAACTCGAGATGGTGGCTCTTTCTTTGCTGCTTTGTCGGCCCGGTGGTGAACTTGAATGTTGGTTGGGTTGAATTTCCCATGTATGAGGATTTGTTTACTTGGGACACTGGAGCTGTTGCCAGGGTAAACGGAAGCTAGTCTGTGGAGGAGATGCACAGTGGGGCGGGCAGCTTACCTAACGTTCAATGTTCCACCATTCCGCCATAACAGGCAAGAGCAGCCAGTGCGATGTTGCCCACCCAACCAAAAATAGCCCATCACTTTGCCGACACAATTACTAGATCCCTGACCTTGTAATTTTGTCCCTCCACTCCGCGTGCCGCGTCCATCACGGCCAACCACATCCAACAACAGCCAATCCATCGGCCCAAGTGCACCGAATTGCTTCTTTCATCAGCCCTTTCCCCCTCACGATATCTCTTTTCTTTTTCTTTTAATTTTTTGCATTTTTTTCTTGCCCGTATGTTTCGTTGATCGAAGATTCTGAACCTTGACTCACCCATCACTCAGCCCGTCTCGCAAACCAGACAGGAGATTCATCTCATATCACCAGGCGCGTCTCACCCAGCGCGTGGGCCATCACTCACCACCTATAAGCACACACCACCATCCTATTCTGCCCCTCACCAATCCATGGCGAGAACCAGAGAAGAGGCAACTTCCGCCTCCACAGATTCGCCGGCCTCGAGGAGTGGTCGAACCGCCAGGACCAATGCTGGTGTTCAGAAACCAGTAGCAGCTCCTCGACCACGAGGAAGACCAAAGTCAGATAATCCAAAAGTCAAAGTCCCAAGCGGAAGGCCGCGTGGAAGACCGAGACTAGATAAACCTCCTAAGGTACCCAGTGGACGACCGCGTGGCCGACCCAAGGGCAGTTTCAAGAAGCCAGAGGATAGGAAAACACCGGCCAAGCCAAAGTCCACGGGGACAGGTAAGCGTGGGCGTCCACGCAAACTCCTCGGGGGAGAAGCAGCCGCAATGGCACAAGCCGCTGCAGCAGCAAAGGGTTCCAGCAAAGCTACAGGCGAGAAAAGAGGCAGGGGACGGCCACGAAAAGTACCTGTTGATGCGAGTGCGGTTGCCGAAGCTCATACGATTGAGGAGGCTTTAGATGCGGCAGCGGATGCTGGAGTTTCTCCAGTGGCGGAGGAAGGATCTGGTTCGTCAGAGGTGGAAAACGAGGTGGAGGATGGCGGTGATTCCGAGGATGCCGAGGGCGAGGAAGACAGTGAGTAGAAATGCTCAACATTGCTCAACGGGTTGATTGCTCAATTTTACCCAAGTAGGTAATTCGGGGGTGGCTGATCCATCGGAGGGCGAGGGGTCAGGGTCGCAGTGGATGTCCAAGATTAAGGGATACTTTGGGTGATTTGGACGACGGGAAGATCCAAGTGTGTAGTATACAAGTAGTATTTTTGACAAATAGTCGCGCTGGGTGGACTGTATTCTTGAAAGGCACGGAGTATGGCCGGCAAAACATTGTACTAGATGAACACGATAGCTGAATTTGACGAATCTTTGTATCATTACAACTTTATCCTCCGTATATAGAAACACATGACGCCCACATCTCTTCCCATCGTAACATCCAACAATATTCATCAAAACACCATCACTCCGCCCTCCAAGCCGTAAACTCCCCCTCCAAATGCTCCTTCAACTTCGCAAACCGATTCCCAAACCCCCTCCCACACCTCCAACACCTCAACTCCCTCCTCAAATACCCCTCCCCCCTCGGATCCAGCCTCCCATCCCCCTCCCCCATCGGAAAATCACCCACGTCCACCAAAAACGGCGTATTAAACGAATTATAATGCTTCCGATGCCTCATGCTCCCCGAATGCATATCCCTCGACAACACATGCACATGTAAATGCGACATACTCGGCACCGCGTGCACCCCCACCTTCACCTCTGCCTCCCAGTCCCTCCCCGCGGGTAACTCTTCACACTCCTCACCATCCAGGACAGCCTGTCTCTTCGCATCTGCCTTGGAGTATCGCCCCAGTCGGCGCTGAAGTTCCGCCGCAACAAGTTTCTTGAGTTTGAGGGCCTCGGCTTGTACTTTTTCGAGAAAGGCGGCGTCCTTGAAGGCTTCGTAGGGGTGCAGGAGGTTGTGGGCGGGTGAGCGAGGGAGGAGGAGTGTGTGGATGGTGGATTTGGGGTATTTGTCGTGGATGGCGACAAAGTCTGCGTTTTGGTAGATTATTACGGAGGGCGGGAAGGAGGATGGGGAGGAGATGTATGCGCCTAGGCTGTCGCGGTTTTTGAAGGGGTTTGGGTGTGACATTTTGGGGGGTTGTTGTGGTTTTGGCTTTGGGGCCATGAGCGCTGTGACTGGGGATGTTGTTAGTGTTTGGGTTGTTGGGTGGGAGGGGGGTTACTTGCAGGCATTTTGGGGGGTTGGTGCTGTGCCTTGGATTTCATCTTTTGTGATGGCTTCGTCGGGGTCGGAGTCCATGGTTGGTGATGGGATGCTAATGTTGATGCTGAGGTATGAAATGGATGAGTGAGGTAAGATGAAGTGAAGTGAAGTGAGGTTAAAGTTATGCCCCGCCTCACTTTGGCGTCTGCCACGTCAACTTCGAGCACGATATATTCACAACTGATATATAAAAATGGCGATGTAGAATAAATACTCTATACAATCAGAGTTAAATCATCATCTCATTACCGTTCCTCCATGCTCTCAGACTACTCATGCTCCCCCTATGCATCCAGCCCATTCAACTCTATCAGCTTTATCACCAACCTAATAACCTTATCATTACCCAAGTCCAACCCCGGATTCTCAACCTTTTGCGCAATCAAGTCATCCACCATCCCCCTCAATCTAGCCACCAAGACGCCAATGCGTGCCCATCCACGAAGTCTCAGCCATCCATCTACCAGCAGTCCACGGCCCAAGGTATCCAGCTCTATCGGCCCCGAGAATAACAACAGCGTAAACACATTAAATGCTGTCCATTGTTAGCACGCCATCCAGAATTTAGCTGTATTTCAGCGTGCAAAACTTACGGGTCAGGTCTCGGATAAAGATCTTGCTGGTGGAAATGATACTAAAGTACGACATGTACGCTGCGTTTCCTGAGAACCCTTGGCTGTCAAACACGGTGCTGCTTGGATGCACAAACACCCTCCCGTTCTCTTGGTTAAAATACTTGATCGACCGCGCCTCGGGGTCAAGCTCCATTGCGCCGGACATGGAGCTGGCGTACTTTTTATCGGGATATTGTATCCTGGCGATTTGAGGTGTAAATGCGGAGGCGATCAAGGCACGTATTAGTTGCACATTTCGGGTTGCATTTGGGGTCACTTCGGGGCCTCTGGATCGGAGGGCAATTCCAATCTCAGTCAATGCTTCGTAATACTGTGACCTGGTGTTTGAAATATCGGAGAGCGTTTGGTACGACAGGAAATTCTCATCGCAAAATGACCTCACTTGTCTCTGGGGCACTCGGTCTTTCATCAAGGCATCCCACGCTTGGAACCCCTCCAGGTCGGTAATCAGATCGCCGTTGCCGCTGAAGAATTGCATACGTGCTTGTCTTGACTCTTCTCGTTTCTCTTGCGGCGACATAAATGGGCTTCTGGTACTGAGAATCGCCGCAATCGTGACGCAATCGTCCAAGCAGCCGAAAATAGCTCCAAACACCATCAACTTGCCGCATCGGAGATCGGCCGGCAACATGGCAAGCTGCTGTCCCATGGCAGTGAGCTCGTCCCCGTCCAACGCACCCATGCGCCTCAGCATTTTGATGGCACCCTCGATGGCTTGCGCGTCTGGAGGAGTTGGTGATCGTCCCAGAAACCTGGCAACATCACGCATTCCCATGGCCCGGACAGAAAGACAGAGCTGCTCCAGTGGCACACGCCTGATTTCAGGTTCAGGTCGCTCAGCCATTTGTCGTTCCAGGTTCTCCGTGTACAGCTTGTAGCATCTGCCTTCCTGAACACGACCAGCACGTCCACGGCGTTGCTTGCAAGCCGCCCGTGACGCCCAAGTTTCCTCAAGCTTCCTCATGTTGTTTTGGGAGTCAAAGCTAGTCTCTTTGACTTTACCGCTATCAATAACGGCAACAATATCATCGATGGTGATGGACGTTTCCGCCACATTCGTGGCTACCACAACTTTTCGTTTTCCTGGCGGTGATTTGGAAAAGACTCTCTTTTGCTCCCTCGTCTCCAGAGACGCGTGCAAGGGTAAAACATGCAGCGAGTTGATGGATCGCAAATGATTGCAGGCGTGATTAATCTCACCAACACCAGGAAGGAAGATCAATATACCGCCCGACTTCTTTTCGTAGGACAGTTCATAGTCAATGGCTTTGACAGCCTCCACTATCAGGTTGTAGTTGATCCTGTGGCCAAGCTTCTGGATAATTTTGCCCATGGACTCATCCGTGATAAAGCCCGTGTCTGGTGTTTCAGCACTGAATCCTGTCATTCGTATGACATCGTCCAGATAATACTCATCCACTGGGAATGTTCTGCCTGCAATTTCAACGCATCCGACATTCAATCCTTCCGAAGCAAAGTAGTTCATAAATGTAGCTGCATCAAGTGTAGCAGACATGAGAATAAGCTTCAGCATGTCCTTCTTGCTCTTCATCACGTCACGGATCAAGTTGAGTAAAAAGTCGGTATCAAGACTCCGCTCGTGAACTTCGTCAATGATAACATGGCTGACATCGGCCAACGATGCAACCACATCTTCCACCCGCCCACCAGACGTTTGCAGTCGTCGCAGCAACACACCAGCCGTCACAAACGTGATCCTGGTGTCCTTGGATTGCCGAGATTCTCCTCGAATGGCGTAACCAACTTCCTCTCCGACTCTTGAGCAACGTTCTTCTGCCACACGATCCGCAAGACCCAGGGCTGAAATTCGACGCGGTTGCGTAACAATCATATTGGCACATGTTCCCAGTCCTTTGCCGTAAAGATCGTCCAGAATAAACTGCACAGATTGCGTAGATTTACCAGAACCAGTCTCACCACTTATAATGGTCACATGATTCTCATTGACCGCCTTAACAATACGTTCGCGCATCTGCCAGGCAGGAAGCTTCTGTCGTTTCGACAACATATCTGTCCAGGCGGAGCTCTCCTGGCGCCTAAGCCACTTCTCCTTACTATTGGGATCCGGAACCCAGTTGATAGGACGAGTATTCCGAGCCCTCTTTGCTCGGCCACCTTGTACCCGGGGTCGGTTCTCCGAAGCTGCTGATGAAACGGCTGAAATATCAACCAAATTTCCAGGGTTATCGATGATGCCATTGATATTCTGTTGAATCCAGTCCATAACAAGATAGATTTTCATAGGCTCATCCCGTAAAGTCTCCTCCATGTACGCCAAGGCTTGTCTAACAATGCTGAGCTTGATATACGACGGCAGCTTTGCCATAATCGCTATTATGAGGTGCTTCGGATAGCTAGACGGTCTTCTGACTTGCAGATACGTCTCAACTTCGCCTTTTTCGCCACTCTGAGCATTTTTGACAGATTCAAGCTTCAGTTGAATCAGTTCACTAGATTCGCGGCGAAAATTTTCACCATACATGGCTTCCAAACTGGCCACTTCGTCTTCCCATTGCTCTTCCGGTGAACCCAGGTCAAGAAAACCGTCATCATCGTCACCATTCGTTGCACCGCTAGTAGAGCTGGAAGAGAGTAGAATGTGTTGCAAGGCCTCGGCAGCTTTGCTCTCATCTCCGTGATTGTCATCGAGGATTCTGGTACACAACTCAACAGAGTACCCCGTTTCCGACAAAGATTTGATAATACCCTCTCGTTTTAAGTTGGTAGATCCGATAGAAACACCCGCAGAGTAACTCTCAGGCAAAGCCCAACGTGGTAGATCATCTTCAGGCACATGGATCAATAGCCATTCCAGAGTTTCCTCCCGATCTTTGCAGTACCCTACCGCCTCGACAATATGACTCCGTCTGAATCCCAATTTACTGAGTTCATTAACCAGTGTGTCTTTCTGGCTTTGTTGCATCCTCACGCCATGCGGATTCCAGGAAATTCCATTTCGAAGGAGTCCTTCCAGCTGCACCCTAGTCTGCCTGCCCATCTCAACCTTTGGTGCCGTAGTCCAACCCTTCATTGGATTGAATGAAGCGCCTTTATCATTACCCGAATTGCTCAACAGCACTAAGCCCGACGCACCGGGCATCGCCTTGGCCTTCGCCTTGGCTTGCTCGAGCTCCTTTCGTTTCTTGTCGGCCGCAGCCTTGGCCTCCTGTCTTTCCTGAAGTGCCTTGAACGGATCGGCTTCATACATCCACGCCTTCCCATCCTTCAAGTCCTGCACTTTCAGTGCCTGAAACTCCTTCCACAAAGATTTGTGGTCTGGTGGCAGCACTGTATGCTTGTTCTGCATGCTGCAAACTCTAAACAACGCATACGTCGCCGCAGCATGCTTTGCTTCAAGGGCGGTATCTCGTAGAATCAGGTGCTTGTGGCTAAGGGGAATCTTGAAAGCCTCCAACCGTGTCATTTGCTGAGTCTTTGGATCCTTGGCGCTCAACGTTACCCAGACTGAAAATCCTTCAGGCGTCTTCCTGGTGTCGTAGTCTGGTTTCTCCCACCGCTGTTTTTGGCAGTATTCGCTCAAAAGGTTGACCGGGAGCTTGCCAGTCCATGATGAGCCTCCGATTATCTGTTTGACCGTTGGCTTGGGTGGCACAGCTGCCGGCACAGGCGCTGCAGGTGCTTCGGTTTTCTGTCCCTTTTTGCCCTTGGTTCCATTATTTCCAGCCGGTCCCGCCGCCTGTGAAGACGTCTCGGCCTTCGCTTTGCCCTTCTTCACCATAACGGATATCTTTATCGGCAATCCTGTGGTGCGGTGGTCAGGTCAGTTTGGCGGCAAAAGTGGACTTGGGTTTTTGAAATCCTGACCTTGACAGTGCTGTCCATATTCGCACTGTATAATTCTTGGTAAATCACGGTGTTCCTACAGTGTGCACTACTGTACGGCACATATTGACAAAGATTTCAGTATTGGTGCAACGGCAACACTCTTCTACCGGTATTGAATGACATATCCATTCACTGTTTTCTGCATCACCGAAACCATGTGTGCCTTTAATTGGGGGCGAGATATCATTTATTTTCACTATTTTGGTGTGTCGTTGCGTGATATATAACCACTTGGTTATGACATCCACGCCGGCGCGACGTCTCTCACGCCACCAGAGGTCAGCCGCAGAGGCACTAGTCTCTGCATAAACACAATGCAGGCGTGAGGGCAAGTTGACTTGACCATAATTCCCGTTCATGAGAGACACCCAGGAGCTCGCTAGACAGAACTGGTCCTCCTCCAATGTCCTCCATCGAGACGAGCCCGCTTAACGCCAACGCAAGCCGCCCCTGCGGCAGTCCCGAGTTTTCGGTACACCTTTGCACCATTCATTCATCAACATCTCAGGTTGGAGCTTTCAAGCTACCATAGGACCTGTGTAATATCCTGCAACTATTTACCTTGCTCTCGACGTACGCAGATTCTTCATGCCAGATTAAAAAAAAAAGTTAAAGACGGTGGGCTGTTGTGACGACATCGGGGAAATAAATGGGAAGAGCCGTAACGCTCTGTTTGGAGCTCAGACGACCCTGTTGGGGGGCAAGTATGGATGTGATAGGGGGTATTGATGGGGATGAAGACGTTTGAGTCGAAATTCATTTGTAGTGTTTGCGCCAAAACTTTAGGTCTGACCAACAATGGTGTGATGAAGGTTTTTCTTTTGGAATGAGAGAAGCTGCTTTACATGTCCATGGAGTCGCCACCGTTGGCGAAATTGAAACCCCCAGACTGAGCGGCACCATTAGTGCCAAAGCCAAAGGTGCCATTGGGACCTGCAGGCTGGGCCATGCCCTCATCCGCATTCTCTTCATCATCGGAGAAGTACTTCTCAATAATGTTGTAGGCCTTCATGTAAATATCCTCGTTGGCGTTGTTCTGGCAGTCGTGTATCTTTTCCATTCCACCACACTCCTCGATGAAAAGGGCAAATCGGTTGATTGCCTCAGCACCTTCACCGGCCGCCTGCTTGTCAAGGTCTCCAATCTTGAGGATATTCTCAAGGCCGTCGAGGGCAACCTGAATGATCTTGTTGTCGGGACACGTCAACAGGTCACACAGGGGTTTGATGCAGCCCTGAGACACCAGGTATCGAATCTGTTCAGGCTTCTGGAGAGCCCCAGAAGTGGCGTTGCTAATGGCCCAGCAGGCCTCCTTGCGGGTCTTCAGGTCACCGTTCTGGAGGAGGTGAATCAAGGGAGGAATAATGTTGGCATCGATAACTGCCTGAATCTGAGAGGTGTTACCTGCTGTGATATTGGAGATCGTCCAACAAGCCTCCTTGCGAATGCCATCCTTGGTCGAACTCAGCAGAGACAGGAGGCAGGGCAAAGCACCACAGTTGATGATGACTTGCGTTTGAATATCATCGCCAGTGACAATGTTACCGACGGATCGAAGAGCGGGAGTCTGGACAGAAGTAGAAGCGTGCATCAGAAGCTCCACCAATCGGCGGGGAATACCAGCCTCAATAACGGCTTGGATCTTGTCATTGGAGCCATCCGAAAGATACGAGATAGCCCAGCAGGCATCAATAAGGACCTCGTCGTCCAAAGAGTACACAAGCTTCGACAAAACGGGAAGAGCGGGAGCAATCTAGGAAGTTATGTTAGAACCCTTGTACACGTGGGTAAGGTTGTGGCGAGGGACAACTTACGGTATTCCAATCGGGCTGAGGCATCTTGCCACGGCAGAAATTGCTCAGGGTCCAGGTAGCATTGCGCAACATGCTGAGTTTGCGGCTATCGCCAAGCAAGTTCAGCAGAGGCTTGAGGGCACCGCAACTGAGAACATAGTCGCGGCACTGAGGACTGTCACCGGCAATGTTACCCAAGGCCCACACAGCTTGTTCCCTGACATCAGGCTCGGTGCTGGCCAAAAGTTCAACAAAGATAGGGACGGCACCAGCTTCAATGACCACCTGTGTCTGACTAGCTGAGCCGGAGGCAATGTTGGTCAAAGCCCAAGCAGCCTCGAACTGTACAAGAGTATGACGAGATCGCAAGAACTCAACGAAGCGGCTGACGACACCGGTCTTGATAACCTCTTCGATCGGGGGATTGCGCTCTTTGGATAAGAGCTTTCGGAATTTCGTGGTGGCCTGAATCTGCAAATCGACTTGGTCTGAGAAGACTCCCTGTACCATTTGAGGAAGATCCTCGTTCAACTAAGAGAAAAAGCCATGCGTTAGCGAAGATGAGGCAATTGCAACCAGGGTGGTAGCCCAAAAAAGAAATGAAATGAGGAAATGTGTATGCGATCATTGACACATTGCTGGCTTCGGCCACGGAAGTTCATCATGAGCTTTTCAGCTCAGGGTGCAGACGCTGATGTGGGGTTCAGACAAACACATGCGAGACCCCACATCACAGGCAAGACAAACTGCTTTGAAGCAGCGAAATGTTTGGAAGGCAGACATCTTGTGTGTCGGGTTGAAGATAAAAATGCAGACGATATTCACAACATCAGGGATAAATTGTCACACGTACCTGAGATTCTGTGGGGGCGGACTCATCGTCACTGTCGGGGGCGGCACCGAGCGAGGCACCAGGACGATTCTCACCGGTGCCAATACCTCGACGCTTCGCAAGGTTCTCTTCTCTCTTGGCCTTTCGAATTTCAACCTGCTGCTCCTCGCGGCGGCGACGCAGCTCTTCCGGCTTGAAGGTGTTCTTCGCCTTGAACTGGGTCCGACGGTGCTCGGGAATGTATCGCTCCGCCATTGTGGTGATGTAGCTTGGATGTTATGTGATAGAAAGAGTCAGTCGGGGGTCGACGAAGTGGGCGAGAGCACGTAGTGCGGGGGTAATTGTTGACCGCAAGGAAAATGCCCCAAGTATGTTGGCAGGTAAAGAAAAGACCAAACGACTCTTATTGCGTCTCTCGATGAAGGTGCGGCTACGCGCTGCACGAGACGGAGCCTCCGGGGAAGATTGGAAAGAGTTTGGGATGACGGGGGAAATGGAGAGAAGAAAGATGGCGAAAAGAAATGAAGCCAGTCGTCTTTTTGCTAGATCCTGTCCGTTGCCAGAGAGAGCCTGAGCCAGAGTACCCGCCCGCCTACCGCCTGATTTGGCCTGGTCGGGGCTCAGAGTGGGTGCCTGAGGCATATATTTCAGGATCTGTCAGATTGCCAACTTTGGCACTGGTGGCATACAAACTGGCGGTACTCACCCCGCCACCCGGCCACGCCGGTGTGTTTCGGTAGTAGGCGTTAGGAGAGACATCCACCTGAAGTCAAGCCATTGGAGGTTCGGCCAATGGACAATTGTGCCTCATCCGCAGCCCACCACTGATTTTGCTTCCCCGTCTCCTACACGCGGCGCCATCAGAGGGCAGCAGGCTGCTCCTTCCCACAGAGCTGCCCCTCCTACCCATCAAGCGTCAAGCCATCAAGCGTGCCCCCAAACAAATGCAGTTGTGTCACGTGTCACCGCGCCGTCGCACTGGTTTGAAGCTGGTGGCATACGCGAT
Source organism: Pochonia chlamydosporia 170 (assembly GCF_001653235.2). NCBI lineage: Eukaryota > Fungi > Ascomycota > Sordariomycetes > Hypocreales > Clavicipitaceae > Pochonia > Pochonia chlamydosporia. The sequence goes on along the minus strand of NC_035795.1, from coordinate 955,952 downwards.
CCAGCGCGTCCATGTATATCGAAATAATTGATCGTCGGGTCATTTAAAAGCCTTGGCCGCAAGGCGTCTCGTGAATCATTCGCTGTGTATTTCAATCTCCAGGCCACATCGCAGGGAAGCTTTGTCTAGAAATGCATGTCAATGGCGACAACACGAGCGTCAGCAAGACAGGGCAAACTGCCAGCCGGTTTCGCAACAGTTAAAGATGTTCTTGAAGGGGAGATTCCAGATGGAGCTCGGAGAAATATCATGGGCATTCTCACGGATTTTCGGGCTCCAATTCCCACAAGAGGCTCCGGTATGTATCGCATTATCCCCTTTTACTATACTCCACGTTTCCCTTACACCTGGTAGATTGGAAATGTCAGATGCGAATTTATGACCAGTCAGTTGAGGATGAGCCCGATGAATCTGTTCTCCTCAATATATTTTGGCCTCAAGGAGATATGCCGGATGCCCGAAGCGGCGATGTGGTCATCGCATTTGGAGTCAAAGTGAGTCTCACCCTTGTTCCACCCCATGCTCAACAATCTAACGATAACTTTAGGTGCAAAACTATCAAGCCTCATTTTCACTATGTACCCATAAAATGACAGACGTTCACATATATGATTCCAGTCTAATTCCAAGCCCACCTGCTGATGCTGCTAAGGCTCGTCGGCCGTCGAACAGAAGTAAGATCAATCGCCAACCAAATAGGATTGAAAATGAGTTTGTCAGTATTCTGTACAGTTCTATCAACAAAGAGAGAATTCCAGCAGATGACAAGTTTGAAGAAAAAAAGAATCAATCGATCAACGTGAAACAAAAGTTCTCTGAGCTGAAGGATGCTCGGGCTGGTATGTTCATTGACTCTATCGCACAAATCGTCCGGGAACCCTACGACTTAGGGGATAAGTTCACATTGTGGGTGTCTGACTATACGGAGAATCCATCATTTCATCACTATGGGTTTATGGGAATGTCAGCAGGCAAGGCTGGAGACTCTACCCATTCCTCCTCGTCACAGAAATCTGAGTGGGCAGGGCCATTTGGAAAACAGAGCTTGCAAATTACTTGTTATGAGCCACATGCCTCAATACTTCGAGAGCAGCGTTTCTCAGTGAACACTTGGATTCACCTGCGAAATCTCCAAATCAAGTTTGGTAAAAATGAAACCAATTTGGAAGGCTACCTCCGGGAAGATCAAGGCGCCCAAGGGATTAAGATCAATATTTCGCAATTAGACCACCAGAACCGGGAGACCATGACCGAAGACCTCAAGAACGCTCTTCGGCGGAAGCGGGCTTACGAATCAGAAAAGAAGGGGCAGCTCAAAGAACTCACCGAAGCCGCCAACGCAGGACAGAAACGAAAGGCACATTTAGGTTTAGAATCAGAACCCCCTGCCAAAAATGCTTCAAATACTTCAAATTCGAAGCAGAGGCGAAAAAAGAGCCGTCATCACAAACAGGAGGCGTTTGAGCGTCAAAGGGACCAAGGGGACGAAAATCCTCCTCCCAATACCGAGGACGCAGACGATGCCCCCGACGACCTGAACGGACAAGGTAAGCCCTCATGGCCGTTTAATCATACCATCGAGGTGACTGACAATAGACCAGTCAAGTGCGAAAACGAAGGCAAGCCATCCACAACAGTCGCGGAGATGCTGGCACCAAAATACGTCGAATCCGTCATAGATGGAAGCTCCATCAAGCTCCAATTACCGTTTGTAAACGCAAAGTACCGGACATATGCGCGGGTAACTGATTTCATGCCCTCCCGCCTCGAAGACTTCGCCCACCCGAGAACAAGTGACTCCGAATACGGTGCTCTCTCAGACCATGAGGAGGAGTCTGAGCCTGATTCAGAAAACGAATCCCGAGCCATCGTAGGATGGGAATGGCGTTTCTGCCTACGACTGGAAGGCGCCTCAACGAAAGAGACCACCAAGAAGTCCACCTGGGTTATCGTCAACAACCAGGCTGCCCAAATGCTTTTGAATCTAGACGCTTCCGATTTGAGGAAGGACGATGGTAAACTCGCAGCCGTGCGACAGAAAATGTGGTCACTTTGGGGAGAGTTGGAAGACCACAAGGCCAAGATGGAGAACAGAGCATTAAAGGCCCGGCATTCCAACAACGCCAACGCTCCACCAGAACACTCCGATGATGAAGAGGAAGTTACCAAGAAGAAGACAGAGCAGGTTCGTAATCGTCCTTTTGCATGTTGTATCCACCAGTATGGCGCAAAAGTAGCCGAAGGAGACGAAACAAAAGCCGATGCCGGAGACGGAAAGCGCTGGGAAAGGATGTTTGGTCTATTCGGCACAAAAATAGCCAACCTGTAACATTTAAAGAGCTTCATACCCAGGTACTCTGGATGACATACCTGCTTTGTACTGTACAATAGTCCCCACAGTTCATATACCTAGCTTTGCGTAATACATACCCAGAGCCAACAATAAAAACACATGGCAAGTCCATAAATCCATAGCACAAGCGGAAAACATGACCGATCTGAATATTATATACCTACTCATCAAAAAACGCCTGACAAATAGCAGCAATCTCTGCCCCAAGCCACCCCTACAATTCAACCAAGTCATACTATCTACCCGTTTCGCCTCCCCACAAGACAGGTATAAACCATAGCATTTCATAAGAACAAAAACACGAATCAACAAAGTTCCAAAGTGGATCAAGGCCAAAAATAAGTTTCAGTCCAGACCAAACATCGGGATGCAAAAGGCAGACCGTCCTCCAGGCCGTTTTTCATAACCCAATTCCCTGTTCCTATCCCGGCCAACATTTTAATCACCCAATACATCATCATCCACGTCGTTATTCACCCCGTCTTCTTCTCCGCCCTCATCAATAGGATCATCCTCTAGCAATTCCCTTCTCCGTAAATCCTCTCTTGAGCCTTCTTCAGGTTCTACGTCATCAAAGACATTATCGTCGTCTTCGCCCGTGACGATTTCCAAACTAAGAGCTTGTTTATCAGATTTCGCGGGCTGCTTGGGCTTCTTGTGCCGTCTGGACAATTTCTCTTCGTCTAAATGGGCTAGGATTTCTTTGAAGTTGTTGCCGAGCTTTGTTTCGTTGCGGATGATTCTGCGACGGAGCTTGGCGGCTCCGCGGTTGTCGATGAGGTTTGCTGTTAAGGCGAGGACGTATTTAGCTGTGAGTTCGCAAAAGGCTCTTTCGGCCTTGAGTTCAGCGGCGTAGAGTCCTTCTTTGGAGAGATCTTCGTCGTCGTCGTCTTCATCGAGTTCTTCGTCGTCGGCCATGGGATCTTCATCTTCGGCGGGGTCGTTGAGAGTTTTGTCCCGTTTGGACTTTTTGGCGTATTGCCGTTCTGCGCCATCGAAGATGGAGATGAGTTCGGGGACGAGGCCGGGCTCGATTTCTTGGAGGAGGACCTTGAGCTTGTCGCCGCGGCCGGCGGCTGCTGATGATGAGGGGCGGAAGTTCTTGATCGAGGGACGGAGGGTGGCGAATACGAGATGGAGGTCGCAGAGGCTGCCAGTTGAGAAGAGACGGAGTTGGTCGATGGCAGCCCGTGATGAAAAGGTTTCAATAAGATGGCGTCGGTATGATTGACGTAGGACGGAGAGTGTGTCCAGCGCCGCGTCGGACATGCCCGTTCCGGATGCTAGGAGCTTGGCGATGTTTCTGGCTTTCCACATAAAGTAGAATTGGGATGCCTTGATGGCAAATGTGACTACTTCGTCTTCCAGGTCATCGATTTCATCTTCTTGTGGTTCATATTTGCCACGGTGGACAATATTGCTGAGAATGTCGATGGCAGGTGAGGTCGAATCCGCGGACTTGGACTTGGCTTCCAAAACATCGACACAGTCGGATATGCTTGCAAGTTTGCTAATCTTCATCAGGATGGTCGTCAAGTTGCGCAGTGGTTCCTCGGCTAGATTGCCACGCACGGAAAGCTCGCAAGACTTGTCAAAGTTGCGGAGCGCGTTGATGGCATTTTCCCATAACAGTGACAGTTTGCCATCAGTCAATTCCTCGAGCTCCTCGTACTGGCGAGCATGTAACAGAGCTGCAGTAGCCTCAGACAAAACTCTCTTATCGTCGTGTCTGTTGAACTGCGTGCTAATCTCATCGAGTAGTCTTTCATACTTGCTAGAGTCTTGGCGCAGCTGTTGGAAGGTGTCGAGGTTCAGGAATCGCTCCAAACGTAGTACAATGGCCGCTGTTTCAGGCTCAGCGCCAAACTTGTTCAGCAGCCTGGGGATCGTCGTGGTCAGCTCCAGTGCCACTTCTTCTTGGGCTTCGGCTGCCTCTGTTCGGCCCAGTCTTCTCTTTCCTTTATCGTGGTCGGCTGTTAAAGTGAGACTCGACTTGACTGCCGAGCTCAAGACATCAAGGAGGATGGACTCTTCCTCTGACGTTGGTGCAACGGCCTTCTTTAGGGCAGCCTCGGGAGAGGTGTTTTTGGATTTTGATCTTGACTTTGATTTGGCGCTTGTGGTGTGATCATAGAGTAGGTAACCGGCAATCATTTGCCACCTAGTGACCTCGGGCACTTTGTCGTAAAGTACCTGGGCTGCCAGAGAAATTCTGGTGTCAGGATTTGCACCGTCCAACAGCTCTGTTGCGGCGTCCAGGCTAGAGCCAGCGCCATTTTGGTGTGATTCCTCGATTTGGGCATCGTATATCGCCAGCATCTCTGCGAGGCACTTGATGTTAATCCACTCCTTACGTGGAGATTCGTAGTCATCTTCTTCGACGTCGTCTACTTCGTCCAAAACATCAGAGCCACCCATCTCTTCAAGTTTCCCCTCATAGACGTCATCTATACAAGCAACAAAGAAATTGACAACAGCCTTTCGGATGCGTATTTCGGTGTCAAAAATGAGCTTAGCAATGGCATCGATTTCGCTTGGTTCCAAAAGGGCGGCTGATCGCAGCGTGTCAATAACAGAAATCGCCGTGACCCGCACATGGACTTCAGAGTCGAGGGTTGCAATCTCGATTAATCGCGGTCGGAATCTGTCAATAAAGTGTCCCAGTTGCTGTGCATCACGCCGGAACACCCTGAGGAGTTGCTTCAGCACTTCCTGGCGAGTTGTTGCATTCGTATCTGACAACATCCAGCCAAGGTAACGAAGGTAGCCAGGTTCCATGAATACCGTAGGAAGGTTCCAAATCCACGCGCCTAGCGCATCAACGCATTCTGTTCGAATCTTGGCGTCCACGTCGCGGTATCTGTGAACAAAGACGGTGTCGAAAAATGACTGAATACCCTCACTACAAGTCTTGCGATATCCGTTTGCCTCGTTCAAGCTGCGCTGCACTTCGGCTGCTTTGGTCTTGTTCTTACTTCGCTTAGCAGCCGTGAGTTGCTGGTCGATGTTGGCTATTCTTCGGTCGAGGGTACTTGCTATGGTGACCAGGCCCGTCTGGACGGCTAGGGAAATGGTGGTTGCTGTGTGGCGGAAGGGTCGCAAAGACGATGAGGACATGCTTGCGAGCCATGCGTGTAAGTTATCCATCAAATCAGTGTCCTTGTAAAGCACATCCGTCTCGTGAAGTAGCTGAACCAAGGAATGGAAGAAGCCCACAAGCATGTCACGGAATGATTTTGTACTTTTCGCTTTTGATATTAATGGGTAGTCGGTAATTTGTTGCTAGGCAATGGTTAGTTCACAGCAGCCTTGGCAATTCACTGCAGAAAGGGGGGGCACCGCACCTCCTGATGGACTGTCTGCAGGTCAACCAGTCTGTTGGGGATGTTCTCGGGGTCCCGTATATCATCAGTCGTAACCTCCAGCTCGCAACCGGCGCACTGAAGAATGCAGTTGATGAGATCAGCCAGTGCAGACGCGTCGTCTGCTCTATATTTTTCCAACCATTGTTGCGCGACATTGTCGGAGGAGTCTCCAGAGCCAAAAATATCGGCTGCGGAGGGGTTGGTTAGCATTCGAGGAATAAAAGGCGCCGCTGAAATTGCGAGCATTAGTCGACATACCAAATAGGCCTGTTCCCTTCTCTCCAGCTTCGATGCGGACAGTCTTCTTGGGTCTGCTAGGAATTCGGGAGACCTGGGCAGGCCCCGAGGGTTGTGCACCGTTGATCTTGGGCTTCTTGCTGGAGGGCTTCTTGGAACGGCTGCCGCCAGCCTTTCGCGACCTAGGCGCCGGGTGTTCCTCGTCGCTTTCATTGCCCTCGTCGCTCACGTCCTCATCTGATTCCATCTCCTCATCGTCAACTTCCTCTCCATCTTGTTCACCTCTTTTGCGCTTCGGCGCTCCGTTGTTGGTGGGCTCTGGCGCGTACTTGGATGGGACCTTGACAACGCGTCCGGAGCGGCGACGCGAATTCGCATCCGGTTCGGGGGTTGCGCTGGCGCTGGCGCTGGCGTTGGCGCTGGCAGTGGCATCCATGATGTGTCGTCGCAATTGCAGGCAAGATTTATTCGGGGAGCATCTGCGAGAACCCAAGGTTGGAGGTTGGTGGTTTCCCGACCCTGAATCGCGACTGATGATTCCAGCACTTGAGCGATCAAGGCGCGCTTTGGCGTCGAGCGGCTGGAGCTGGGGTCGACCGGTTATTTTGGCAAGTGGGCAGGTCGGAGTTGTCTCACGGCAAAACACCGGCATGCAATCCTGACAGGTGGACCAATGAGGTCACTGGCTTTGACCTGAGCTGTGGCTTGTCAGTGGCTAGTTGCTCGAGCTCTCCCATCTCAGACCCACACACATGGTTTGTTCTTGATGTTGTCTGTGAAGTACCCTTGTACCTTCCATGCTCTCTTCGACGGAAGCTTGAGCTCCATCCATCCTTTCTTGTCTTATCGGCCAATTCCACGCCGCATCTCGGCCAAAACGGGCGACAAGCACAACCAAAGTGTGGCGCTCAAAGACCATATGGAGCACTATAACCCAGATAACTATCTTGTTTGGCAAGTTCCACCACTTTCTCCCATGTTTTATGTGGCCATTCCGCCAGACACATTGCTGCGAGGTTCGGCTTTGCAAGCCACGGGTAATTCAGGGACGTGAACGTCAGTGTTGCCCTGAGCTTCACTGTTGCTTCCCCCATCACCTTTCGCACAACAGGGAGCCATGGTTCAAGTCTGGAGCCTTCCCTTTCCCAAATCGTCTTCGGTACCTGGTGAGGGTCGAATTATCGCCAAGTTACTTCCTGGGGGAGGCAATGGCATCGAGGCAATTTCGTATCAGTATCCTTTGAAACTGATATCACCCACGTCGCCAACAGGCGGCCAGAAGAGTGTTCTAGTCTTCCTCCTGTCCTACGGAGGTGGTCTGGTGGGAGGAGACGCAGTCAATCTCTCGATTCGTGTCCAACCTGGCGCCAATCTCAGTCTCGTCACCCAAGGCCACACCAAGGTCTTCAAATCACCGTCTCCAGATGTCGTTACAAGTCAGCTTATGACTGCCCGGGTAGATAAGGGAGCTGCCCTGTGTTTGCTGCCAGATCCTGTTCAGCCATTCGAAGATAGTGTTTACACTCAGACTCAACTATTCAACCTTGCCGCGGAATCATCATTATGTTTACTGGACTGGGTGACAGCAGGCAGAACAGCACGAGGGGAGAACTGGAGCTTCATCAATTGGACGGGCCGGAATGAAGTGTGGTTGCGGGCTGAGCAAGGAGGCCGGGATCGCCTCTTGGTGAGAGACACAGTGATACTCTCTCAGGCCGGGACACAGGCGATTGAACGAACCCTCCGTGACACGATGCACCAAATGAGCGTCTTCGGGACATTGATACTGCGGGGTCGCGTCGTCGAAGCATTGGGATCATTCTTCCTTACTGAATTCGACGCTCTCCCCAGGCTAGGATCTCGTGACTTTCGCACGGAGAAAGACCGAGAGGAAGAGGCTGAGAAGATGACGGATTTCGAACGATGGCGGGCGAATAGGCTTGAAAGTGAAGCCAGAGATGGTGTTTTGTGGTCTGCAGCACAAGTAAGAGGCTGCATTGTCGTCAAGTTTGGAGCCCCAACGGTAGAAGCTGGCAGGGAATGGATAGGGTCCATGTTGGTCAAGGAAGGAAGCATTTATACCCACTTTGGCGAGGAGGCACTTATGTGCGTTCAATAGAATATTATCTCAAGTTGGCAGATTAGGTAGCAAGGATACCCTTAGTGAAGTTAAAATACTGGATTTAGATCAAGAGTTGTCTGTTTGCCAAGTCTTGTCGAAGACACGGCCGCAGCTCGCAGACAGCGTCTCTCCAGGGATTAATTAGCAAAGACAGTCCGGTTTGAAACATGAAATCAAGTAATTCGTTCTGGAGGTCACATATGAAGAAACTTTTGATCTACTAACAAAAGTTGGCTAGGAAAAACTAGCCATCAAGAAAGGAGGATTCGTGACGCAATATGTTCCTGCATGCTGGTATCCTGGAGGTTGAAGTTGCCCCACGTTGACATGGACGAACCAAGCCATTGATGTGGCAGAATATCGTCCCCCACCATGACTTCAGCACACCGCCCAAATTTTCTGGAGCTGTGTCCCGGACTGCAAAAGCTTGACGTAAACATCATTTCCATATCCTGTCAACATAATCCGATACGCGTTGCCCGCCTCAATCAGTCGTGACCAAAATGGTACGAGCTAGGGCGACTGGCCGAGGGGCTCGTCGCGGTGCCGCGGCGCCCTCTGGTGGACGGCCATCAACAGAAGGAAACGAGGCAGCCGACAATGCCGGGCCTTCGAATGACCCTGCGACGACGACTCCGGCGACATTAGATGAAGCAGTAGCCTCATCATCGAGCACAACAAGAGCTCCTGCTCGGCGAGGAGGCACCACTGCCGGTACTCGTACCACCACGGGTGGCCGACTTAGACCAAAGATCCTTCGAAGAGATGAAGCAGACAGAGACAAATTGGCTCGGCAAGAAGAACAGAAAGCCAATGAGAGGGCAGCAGCGGAGAGAAGAGCACGCGGCCGCTCAAGAAACCGAAGCAAGCGAAGCCGTGGCGATGCAATGGGCGCCAGGGGAGGCAGGGGAACATCTACCGCAAGCGGTCCATTCTCCGGCGGGTTTGCCGGAGCAGGTATGTCAACTAGTATATTCAACACACAAATTCAATCGACCCTAACAACATGTGTAGCTGGCTCCAGAGGGGGTGGATGGTTTGGTGGTGGCAGTGGTGTCACAGGAGGAGGATTCCATGGTGGCAGGGGCAAGTTTGAATCCAAAGGCAAAGGATTTGGTGAAGCAGATATTCGGATGCGCGAAGCCAGAATAAATGCAGACAAACTTCACGTCATGTCACCCGAAGACGAACTCGACAGCGACGACGAGGCGATGATGGCCGCACTTAACGGGCGAACAGCAAGCACAATGCCCATGGGCATTTACCGACGAGAACATAAAGAACAAGGAGTTGTCGTGGCTACGACGGCAGAGCTTGAGGCAGCCGAAAATGCCACAGGCGAGGAAGAGAGCTTATGGGTTGATGGGGAAGGGCCTGGCAGTCTCACACCCAGTGATCAACCCGAGGAAGGCGTATTGGGCACAGATGGAAACCCAGTTTTGATCAAGAAAGAGCCAGATATTGAAGACCCAATGGACCTAGACTCAGCAATAAAGGCTGCGCCAGCAGACGAAGACAAGAAGAAAGCTGTCCTGGCTACGAAACCCAAAAAGGAACTACCCAAAGATCCTGAGGAGAGGGCTATCCAAACAGATTTGGATCTGCTGGCTGGTGAACTTGGAGCCGTCACAGTCACAGATGAGGCGGGAGAAGCACAAACAGAAGGTCCTTCTAACAAAGACGGGCGTCTATATCTATTCCAGTTCCCGCCCTTGATCCCCCCTCTGAAGGAAGTAGCACGACCTCACCGCAGGACAACCGTCAAGGAAGAAGGCAAGGCCTTCAACGTCATGGATGCACCCAGCGCGAGTGACGCTGCGGTAGACTTGACCCAAGACGATTCCAACCGAAATTCACATGCAGAAGACAACCGGGAAGAAGAGGAACCCGAAACAGAAGGCTTCCGCTCACAATTTCTGTCTCACGGAGGTATGATTGGCAAACTCAATGTCCGCAAGTCAGGCAAAGTAGAACTCGACTGGGGCGGCATGAATCTAGAAATGAGTCCAGCCGCAGGAATGAATTTCTTAACGACAGCAATTATTGTGGAAGAGAATGATGAAAAGCCGCAACAAGGCGTTGTGGGCGGAGACAGCGTTGGTATGGGCAAAATCATGGGGCGGTTTGTGTTGGCTCCCATCTGGAGCGAAGAAGAAGATTGGAACGTTGCACCTGAGGAGCTGGTTGTGGAATGAGACTGGACAAATCGAGAAACAACAGCACTGAACTGTCCCGGAATTTGGGACGCTTCGAAACACAAGGATCACGTTCATGCAAGTCGCCGCAAGGAGGAAGTGTGGCAAAAACCATGCCAAGAAGTGATAACGTCCTTCTCCAGCGCCAACATGCGGAGAAAAACTTGAGGAAGAAACAGTTCCAACTGTCCTTTTACACGGCAAGAGCCTCACAACTCCTCACAAATACTCAGTCCTGTTCATTGAACATCCGTGGTGGCGGTGCCTCCAAGTAACTATGCAGGAACAAGACTCCGTAACCAGTCGCAATCAGCGACGAACCACCAGTCAGTATCCAAGATTAAACACCCAGTTAACCAGGGGTTGTCAAATGCAAAAATACCAATAATTCAATGTTGAACAACTCCACGGCCCTGTCAGCACCACCGTTTCAGCACCTCTGGCGGCCCATTGCACCGGACAATAAGTGATTCGGAAACCAAGGGAGCCCCCTGTTCACCCAGTCTAGCGTGCGCCTTGCGGCCGGAGGCTTTTCCGCTGGGTTGACGCTGGCTAAGGAAACCCTAGTCGTTCAAGTCTTCTTGGGTCTGGTATTTTTTCTGCACCACGTAACATACCCCTGGACGCCATACAACAGGCTGCATGAAGGGACCCATATCAACACGGAGGGTGGATGCGATAGGAGCGGGAGCAGAAGGTAGTGAAAAAATTCGCGTGAACAGGGTTTCTTTCTTTCTTGTTCCTGAGCAGTTGTAACAATAGCTCGTGGGGAGTTTTCAAACAGAAGTGAAGTGTTTTAGCATGGAAATAGGTTCTGCATCACGTACTATTGAAAATACTTCCGTCGCAATTACATGTGTTATGGCCCCTTACCCACCCTCCTACAAGCTCCCTGCCTCAACGAAGCAATCTAGAAGAAAACATGAAGAAGAAAAATTGGTACAAGTCTGTGCGGGCAGACTGAAGAGCATGGTTTCTCCACAATGCGCCACGAAATTATCGCCGCTTGAATTGTGTGGTTAACGCGGTAGATATGCGACTATTGGATTGGCGCAGCATGCAGCGGGAGGACTTTCTTTTTCGGTGCAAGTTTCATAGTGGTAGATACTTGTGACGACGTGTGATGACCTGAATTTCACATGTGTTCGTCAGTGGTTGATAGAAACGTCTTGTATTCATGGTTTCCAGGCGCATCGTTATCAGGTCTACTGAACAGTAAATTATGTCAAACCCCAACTCCTGTATCCTATCCGGCCGAAACGCGTAAATAAGTACAGTAAAATACATTGATATCCAAACCAGCACTCCTAGCAATGCACATCTAAGATAAAAACGACTCAAATCGTCCCAACTTACTGGACGCCCCATCCCTTTCTTGACTGATACTCCCGTCCATGGGACTCCAAATCAGGAAGTTCATCCATGGAACGGTTTTGCGGTCGTAGATCCTGAGTGCTCCACGTGGGCGAGTTTTTGCTCCCCTCAATGACAAAGACCTCGCTCTTGGTGTCGCTGGGTGCGCTGCCTGTGTTCTGGGCGTGAGCTTGTTCGTGCATTTGGCTGTGATATTCGTCGATAGTGATGCCAATGTGTTTTGGTCGACCTTCGTTCTTTTGCGCCACGCTGTGGAGGGAGACGTCGTTGGGACCATAACCTGGCATAGACCCTTGAACATTTCGGCTGCCGTTTGCGTACCGAGATGCGCCAGAGATGCCATTGCTGGGAGTTTTGTCGGTGGACTGGAAGCCTCGAATTTTGAGGGAACGGAGGAGAGGACGGATTGTTGCCAAGCTGGAGGCGATGATGGCGACGCCTGGTTCTACTATACTCCATATTGTTGCGTCGGTGACGGAGACTGTATATTGTGAGAGGGCGTTCATCATTGTTTGCGGTGGGATGTGACGGGAGAAGTTGGCACTTACACATTAGGTCGTCGGATAGTTCAAGGCCGGACAAGAACTTGAGACGGATGAGAGTGGCAATACTGGCACTATGGGCGGTGTTAGCATATGTGATTGAGCAGGCAGGACTGCGTTGTGAGAAGACGTACAAGACACCAAGGCCGAGAATGACAATGACGGTGGCCTTGGCCTGCTTGGTCATCTTGACACCCCAGAGCATGGGAATGGGAATGAGTGCCTGCAGATATTTTGTCAGAGGCAAGTCTTGAAGGGCGGATAAGGGTGCCGGCAACTTACAAAGAACCAATCAGACAAGACTGTCATGACACTGAGGGCATATGCCGCCGCGATGATCTCGTTGGGCCCTGCGCAGTGACCTGTTGTAATTCTAAAGTCCCATTGCTTTTCGACAGGCGTACATTGGAACAGATTCCAAATGAAGATGCCGATACTCCACAATGTGACAATAACCAGGGCTACTCGAATGATCCAAATATACACCTTTTGCGTGGCCAGGCGCAGCAAAAAGACGCCGATGCTGAGCTTGACAAACATCATGTCGACAATGTAAATGGCAATAGTAAGTGCTTGCCACTGTTGCGTAACCAGTCAGCAACCTTAAACTGACATGTCTCACGCTATTTGCGACTAATTGACGTACCATGAGAGCCGCCACGCGGTCATCCGCATCAGGAACCGCCGCATTGTGTCTTCCCAGCCCACGTCGTACACCTTCAAGAGTAAATGCGCACGTCACAGTGAATATGAGCTGAAGAAAGAACGTTAGCGCCGAAGCAGGAACAAACAATCGTCACTCAAGCAGAGTCAACACTAACCTGTGCCACCAGCATGAGCCAGTCGTCGGCTTGATAACTCTTCATCAACACCACTCTCGTATACGATCGCAGTCCAACAGCAATCCAGCTCGTAACTAACAGCGATATACATGTTGCGATTAAAGAACCTCCGTTGTACTCGTTCAGATCATATGTCTTTTCGTCGGCCATGGCTCGTTTGGCGCACAGGCGTTTCTTATATCAGCTAGAACTGCTGATCATGACCAGATTATATCGTCTCGCCTAATCGAATAGGGTGTCGTTGAGAGTCGAGGGGGTTGAAAAACACTGTTGTGTGAAGTATCGACAAATATTATCCAGTTTGGTGTCTGGCAGCCTTCATGTAAGTTGTAATGAGCGTGTGTTTGCTTTTCACCACAAATTCTGAGCAATATAGGAACGAAGAAAGCAAAATGCTAAGAAAAGCAAACCATAGACAGACCAAAACCCAAACCAACTAACTACTCCATCATTCAGAATGTGATGTTCAGCGAGAGCCATGCATTTAAGAACTGCCCTCTCCCAACATACAGGGGACAACCAACAGGGTGGGTGGCAGCCACCAACAACTTCAACTTGAACGGATCTTTTTTGGAACTAGTATGCAGCTCCTTGAGCGCTCTCACAGGCAAACGCCAGTCATCAATCATGTATATTGAACCTTGCAGCTGGGTCTTGGTGCTGCCCGGATGGGCAACGGGGCCGTTGCGCGTGCGACAGGCCAAAGCCGCTTCTGCAGCACTCTAAGTGGACCTCGGTGGATGGCGAACAAAGGACCCGATCTCAGTCTGTGCCCTAGATATCCGTTGAAGGGTTCCAGGCGAGCGAGATAACAAATGCCCAAAGCTTGAAAGCCATGACCGCAAGTTAGATATCAAAGCCATAGGCCATAACTCAAACAGAATGCATCGAGATGATGTTATCACCATATCCTATCACCTAGTAAGCTTCCCAGCACAGACGCATCAAAGTGTACACTCCTTAGATACCCAAGTCCATGCGCCTAGGCAAAAGTTGGCCGATGTAGGGCAGACACCATCGCTGACTGGACTCTCGTAGCATAGGTCTCATCACTGCTGGCTTTGTTACAATAGCCCCGAACCTGCGACGGCCCACCAGTTGGCATGGGATAACATGCAGGGAACTCCAGGCCAACTTGAGGCACATCTAGATCTCCCAAGCACGCGGAACTGAACATCTGATAGGAGCCTTGACTCATGATGGGACTCAGGTCAAGACGAGTGTCCACGTTCGGCAAGAACGGAAGCCTCCAGTCTCGAGATCGAGCCAGTCGCGCGATTCGGTAGCAACAGCGGAAGACCCAGTCAACAAGGATTCCTTGACAGACACCGTTTTTGGACCTGGGCTTTGCGTCCCAGCTATGGCCCACGCCAGATGTTTGGGTTTCCGCAATTACCCTCGTGGGTATCCACTTCGTTCCCCTGCTGGAAGCCTCAATTAGCTCTTACGGTTGGCTTCGTGAGTGGCCTTCATGTTTGGGCGATACTAGCAGTCAGTTGGCCTCAAGCCCCTCAGCAAAATTTGTCAAGCCTCGTACACTGTACTCCGTAAAGTCTTGTTGATTGCAAAGCTGGACCCTCGTTCTTTGTGACGTTGCAGGGGTTGTTCTTTGCTGTTCAAGTTCAGCTGGCCATATCCCATGGCCCTGAGCCGCCAATTGGCGTGTTGTGATTTTGCCTTCAATCTAATCTGGTGTCCTGTACGGAGTAGTAACAAATTTCGAAATTTGAAGTGATACATGTGTTGACAAAAAGTATCATCGCCAATCGGAACACTGAGAAGGGGCAAATTGGCCGAGGCTTTCACAGCTGAGACTAAGTGCCGACCATTGCAAAGCCATTGACGATATGGCCAGGCAAGGGCACATTGGCGTAGGGCGCTATGGAAGGCAGGAGCCTCCGGCGGCCGCCATGGCGGAAATGCGTATTCGATTCAAGAGATGTGGAAAAAGGCTGAGGCAACGATAATTCCCAGTACCTTGGACCTTGTGGCGGTCACAACTTTGACCTGGAATCATTTGACATCGAGCTGCGAAGTGAAAGCTTTCTCACGTGCCGAGGTAGCAGAGGGTGGTGGAAGGAGCAACCAGGAGTGGCTGATGCAACTTGCCAAATTCGTACTCACCTCAATGCTCAACGACTGCGTCTTGCACATTCAGCAACTTGGCAAACCTTGGTATTGAGGAAAAGTTCGGACACTCTCGAATGCTGTCCCCGCCCGTAACTTTACGTTCGTCTCATCTGATGAGACAGAATCCAGTGGCATGGCCGGGGCAGCATTTTCTGGTTTCTGGCAACCAAAGTCGCGTCTGCGGCTCAACTCGCCGCCCAGATGAGGTGCACGTCCTCTGCTGTTTCGGATTCATGACACCTAGAAACTAATGCTGTGGAAAGGACAGGCAGACTTGTTACCATCCACAGCTCCGCGGATAACGAAAACGACAACCGTCAAGTTGCCCAGTACTGTACTCCGTATATGCAGGAGAGTGCCAAAATGCAACAACTGAATTGATTCCTTCGGTCCGCGGTCGCCTGTGTGCGGCGGTTTCCGACACGAACACCCTTGCTATGATTCTTTGTCCCTAGACGCCGCCAAGCCATGCAATGGTTTGCATCTTTCCTTGTGGACCTTGGATCCTCGCCCCAGAAAATCATTGACAAGGACTAAGAAGAAACCCCAAGAAAAGGATCTTCTTCCAGGCGTGCTAGGCGTGCTCGGCGTGCTAGGTGCGACGAAATGTATCCATTTCGATTACCGAATAACTGTCAGAGCGGCGTCCTAGCCTCACATCCACACGGTCACGGCGCTGTTCTTGTTATATCCGGGCAACGAGATTTCACGGCAGGCAGGCGAAATCACATCAGAAGTGCCGAAGCGACCGGTTTTCCACATGTCGTTCGCTACTACAAAGACTTTTCGAATATGGCTGCGTAATACCAATTCAAGAACAGCACATCCAACAACATGTGAGTAGAAAGCGACTCATTTCAAGCCCACATTGAACAATCTGTGGGTTCAAGGTTAGAATCGGAAGAAGGTCGACACACAGACCATCTCAGAACTTGAGCAAGTTATTTCAAATATGTTTTTGATAGCGCTGTCATTAGCCGCCCTCAGGCGGAACACCAATTCATTTCAAATCTCAGGTAGGATATTCGGCTTGTTTGTTGGAGAAATGATCTCAAAGAAGAAATGCCTTCTGCATTGGCTGACAAGCGGCTCAGAGAAGGTAGTTAGCCTCTCGTTTCCACACGCATGAACTTTTGAGTATGGGTCAGCTCCCATCTTCACCACTAGTTTTGCCAACCATGGCTGAACTAGCACGCGCCATACGACGTCGAGCACCTGCTACAGCATCTTCTTTACGAGGAACAACCTTCAATGCATGGACAGTTTGATATTTGAACATTGACAATAGTCAGGTTCATAGGCTCAGTTTTCAACAACCCGCGCAGATTCTGGGCAACAGATCAATATTCCCAGGTACGCTACTCACATCCGCCCTCAGCTGCTGAATGAAGAAGAGGCGCCTGGATTGAACCCAGCAACTGCATGGTTGGCCACAATCACGTAATTGAAAAGAGTGAAGCGCGCGGAGGGAACTCTTCTAGAAGGTCCAATCGCACGGCAAGTTGTGCGTTCGAGTCATACACCTGGACTACAACCGCAAATGCCCGCAAACCATATCAACACTAGCTGCGAGCGTCATCTCCTATACGCAAACTTTTGAAATGATAACCTCACACGCCAGCGGGTAGAGTTCTGACGTCGAGAAGTTGTACCGGCGTCACATGTATGAGACAAACAATCTGAACACCGTACAATGCTCTTTACTCCAGGATGATGATTGCCAAAACGAAGCTACCGTCGTTAGCTTGAGCCAGCGGACAGGAACTGCCATCAACGATGTCACTTACGGAAATGCCTGAGGCGATCCGTGGAATACGTTAACGATCACCCTACCGTCGATCAAGATGCTGTTGTTGGCTACATTCTGAAATCAGCAATCTGCGGTTGTGTGAGAGCTAAACATAGGCTGTCGCCGAACCCCGAGCTTCCATTGATGCTTCAACGACTCCAACAGCCGAGTTGTGACGAACAAGATTTGCGCGTCATATTCTGGACACTTTTGCAGCCCCAAATATTTATCAACAATGATGAGAACTCTCAAAGCATTGCATTCTGGGCCACCAGCGGATGTACCCTTGGCCTGTCAGTTGCTCGTGGTGGAGCAGTTCTCGGTGTCATTGCATTTCCATTTCGGCCCCTTCACCCGACGGCGATTTTTTCCCATGTCGACAGACTTGACCAGTGGGTCCTGGTGTCAGACTTAACGGAGAAAGTACCCTTTCGTATCAAAGGTGCATACAGAAGTACTTTTCTGAAGATTTGGGATCGTGTGTCAAAGATACCTCCAGCATCCAGGGCATCTTCGCCGTCGACGGATCTCTATTGCAAATCGGCACTCAGACCACCAGCATTATCTTGGTGATTTACCATCATTTCCAGAACGGCTACAATTCTAGACTCTCTTCAGGTTCCCAGGTATCCAGTGTCATATATGTGTGTGCTTGGTGTACTCTATTCGTGTTATTAACTCATTATATGCGCTATGTATGTCCAAGTTTTGCCCTTCAGTCATGTAAGTCATCTATATGTGCGTAATGTTCCAGGTTCGTACTCCAGCCAGGTTGTGCTAATGTTTAGTTATAGGTTCCGCACTTCAATATGCCGTGGTGATTGAGGATCGAGGCTCTTGCAACCTCGACAATTAAGTGGCATTGTCATATGTCCTCATGTTACATCATTGCCCTCCATTTCCAACCAGTTGCGGAGATGCGACATGCTATCAAGGTGATGGCACCAGCCATCATGACTGAACCACCCCAAATTTGGGCGGCCATGTACTCACCTCCCGAACGATCGATGATGGCACCAGCAGTAGGAGGACCAGCCAATGCAGCAAATGAGCAAAGTGTCTCAACCATGCCAAATCGGATTCCCATCTTCTTAGGGTCTTTAGTTAAGCTTGCCAGCGCTGGCACGAATGTGCCTTGATTAGAGCTAATGGCGATTCCAACAAAGGCACTAAAGATGTACATGCTTGTTCGGGTCGTGATGCCGATCCAGGCGAACAGCGTTATACCCACGAAAGCAGTTGCCATGACGAAGACATTAATGGGGCCGAAATGATTATTTGCCAAATATCCAACCATCGGTCGGACAGGAAGACCTACGGCGTTGCTGAGCAGCAGCAAGTTGACGGACTCGAGCGACGAAAAGCCAATAATATTTCGGGCAAAACTGTTGATCTAAGTAATATGTAAGTATATTTTATGTATATTTGATGCGTTGCAAAGTTGGCCCAGTTGCTTACATAGAATTGCCCAAAGTAAATGCCATAGAAGTTCAAGAATGAACCGGCAGCAAACAGGGAGTACGGGAGCTCTTTGAAGGCTGCCCACTCTATCCAAGAACCCGTCTTCCTCGCAGGAATATACGGTCTCAATAGCGCAGACGCCCCGACACAGATGACTAGGGCGACTAGAGCAGCACTCCGGGCAGCCCATTGAAATCCTATGCGAGGGATCAAGTATTGAACAGTTGACGGAAAGGCAAGGCCGCCAACCGATGTGCCCATAGCTGCAATGGATAGGGCAATCGACCTATTCCTCTTGAAGTACGAACTGGCGACAGAAATGGCCGGTGCGAAGATAATTCCGAGTCCCAATCCCGTACACACACCTTGGGCCAGGAATATTTGCCAATATTTAGAGCAGAAGCTTGTCAGGTAGGAGCCCAAAACAGCAAAGAAGGAGCCCGCCATGACAGTTTCGCGGGCATAACCAGCGTCAGATAGACGACCAGAAATGACACATGCGGCAAATGTGAGGAAAACCTGGCAAGACCCAATCCATGAGACCTGAGCAGCGGGCAATCCAAGTGTATCGACATAGTAGAGTTGATACACGCCAAAGGAAGCGGCGTATCCCCACGACATTGCATTTACCAGATGAGCAGCAAGAACTTGAGACCAAGCTCGCCACCCACCGTCTGGGGGCATAAAATCATCCTCTGAGTATGTGTCTGGGTCAATGGGCTGGTTGGGAGTATGCACAGAAGGTGAGTAAGTGGGAGGGGGCGAGGTGAGAGAAGACGACGAAGGAGATCCTTTCTCATCATCCACGACGCGTTCGCCTTGGACTTCGCATGCTTGCTTTTCGACGTCGATTGCTTTTGAGGGGTCCATGTCTTTGCACAAACGACATGGACTCGGGTGTGGCGGAGAGGGAGAACGACAATATCTGACAGAAAGGGTGGGAAGTGATGTTTAGCTTTGATGGTCTTGGTTTCTTGTCTCTTCACCCAAGCTGTGTCTGATTGTTTTGAATTCTCTGTCGTTTCTCATGGGATGGTTCAATGGTGCCCTCCAAGCTACTTATACTTGTTTCAATCCATGACCAAAAGGATGGACGGAGGCAATGTCAGCCAGACACCGTCACACAACGACAACTGACCAAGGCAACTTGGTCACCCCAAAGGGAAAAGTTTTCCCCTTTGCATACGGTGGTCATATCTCTGTCTCCAGGGAATCGCACTCCTTGGCGCATGCACACTCCCACGACCCAGCAGCAGTTGCGAGGCGAAATCGGGCAGCTGCACCTCCAAGCAACAGAAAGACATTGTGTCTAGATCGAGTCCCATATGGTCCAGAATAAGCCATGACTCTTACGTACCGCGGTGGCCAAGCAAGCGGTGCATGGTGAGATGGTTGTGGGTTTTCTCGCTTCGCATTTGATGTGTTACCGTCTACATGCCCGCGCAACCGACTTACACGCAACCAACAAAGTCGAGTGTACAAACAACAACACTCATCACCCCAGACGCCATGGTCTCATGATACTTTGGAAGCGTCTTCTGGTCTGTGGGTCGAGAGGCCGATTGCACGCCGTCATTACGTACCGCCAACAAAGCGTACAGGCTGGCCCGTTGAAAGCTTGCCTCCGCCAGCGTCTTATCGCACCGTCTTGAGCTCGAGCCGGCGCCGCTGTGGCGTCCGGGGTAGATGGTGTTGTTGTTGCCAATCCAACACCACACCAACTCGAAACCAGCACAGCACCGCAAACCCA
This sequence comes from Pochonia chlamydosporia 170, assembly GCF_001653235.2. Lineage (NCBI taxonomy): Eukaryota > Fungi > Ascomycota > Sordariomycetes > Hypocreales > Clavicipitaceae > Pochonia > Pochonia chlamydosporia. Next base: position 935,792 of record NC_035795.1, on the reverse strand, counting down.
GAACTCCACTCCAAGGGAAAATTTTCCCCTGTAGAAACACCAAAAAGCACAGTTGCACAGTCGACCAGACAGCCACCAACATACTTCATCGGCAACCGGCGCGGAAACCGGTCACATAAATACGCTGTAGTACGTGACAAAAATGCACCAAGACATATGCACATCTATCCAAGATCAGAAATGGCGGATTCCCCAATCCATGTTTCCCTGTAGGGTAGTTGAATCGTGCATCTTTTTTCCCCGATTTGCTCTGCTGCTCACGGCTTATTGCCGGCGGAGGCAGGTTATTCCCCGCCCCGACTGCCGGACTTGTCTCTTTCCACATTTCGCAAAAAGTAGGTGTGCACCGGACCGTCTTTCATGCGCCTTTTGCGATCTAACTGTTCCCATCCACCCCGTTCTAGACCTACCTCGCAAGTACACTACCAACAGCATATCAGCCCAACCCATTCCCACGTTGATGCCCCAAATTCAACTCTGCCGCTCAAACATGTTTGCTTCAAAACACGAAATCCTGCACTGGACCCCGCGATATCTGCTTCATGGCGGGGTACATTTCCACCAATGACGTCAAATCGGTAACGTATCCCGTGCGCAATCACGTGTAGATACAGTGAGCCAATCGGTTTCTTTCCAGGCTGTTTCTAACCCCTGCAACGGCTTTTCCCGAAGAGTAAACGCTAGGACTATTCAAGACTAGCGTAAATTCATTTACAACGACTTGCCCATTCCATCGCATTTGTGCGCATCGCACACAAACGAAACGCAATGCGCTTCATTTTCACGTACGATTTAAAATGCAGCAAGTGGTGTTTTTGGGTCGCGCACCATGCAAAAGTGGGCGCATATCGTTTTCGAATAAATTGGCGCGCGGGCTCAGATGTAAATAAATCAATTCGTATATCTGCGCTACTTTTTGCGTATTCCCCAACATTTCATTCCCGCCAACGCGCAGCGCAAACCAACCCAGAAAACTAACGGTCGCAAAATCAACTAAAAATTCATACGGTTGATAAAAAGGGCAGGCAAGACGAAGCAACATGTCAAAAGAAAAATCACAGCCTAGAACTGCCGACCTGAACCGGCTGCCAGCGTCGCAGTTCCATAGAAGATAAAGGAAAATAGAAGACAAGAAAATTCACAAAAAAACAACCAAGACAAAAATCGAAAGCAAAAACGGAAGAAAAATAACAAAACCCGCCGCCGCCTTATTTTCGGCTCCGTACCCCTTGGTTCCCTTCGGTTCGTTCTTTCACGGTGTCGAGACTAGGATCGCGACTCTGTCCCTTCCGACACGGTGCGTACATAAACATCTTGCGCCTGGTGTCAAATCAAGATTGTTTCTGATTTTCCAATCCGCATCAATTCTGTTGGTGATGCTTGGTTCCACCCCGGATGTGACCAGCCTGCGCATTCTTTCCGACGGCGCAGCGAGCCAAATGGGTAATCGCACATCGATTGATGCAAAGACGAAGAAAACAAAAGTATAGAAATAAAAAGAGGTAAAATCGCAACAAGACCACAGAAACCCTTTTGCTGCAAAAAAATAAGAAGACAAGACAACACAACTCCAACATATCCTCTTTTCCCCAACGCCAATCAAGGAGCGTAATGGTCTTGCAAAATTTGACCGTCGTAATTACATCCTCCTCGGAGAGTCATAAATATCAGAGGGGGAGAAACGGCCCCCAGAAATATTGTTCAAGCAGAGTCTCTGCTCGTCAATTATTTCCCGCGTCCCGGCACTGTATTTCTCCAATGGAGGAGACACGTTTCCGTAAAGTTCAGATAAAAGCACATTGTTTTGTCGGCCGTTTTGGTACTTGCGATCCCAGTAAGGACTGTTGTGGACATCTAAATGAAACAAGGGGATTGCTTTCTGCACCATCCCGGCGCGCTTGCTCAGCACACCCGACTGTATTCTCGAATTGATAATACACGCGTATGAATATCGCGACATATTGGCATCGTCAATGTTAACAGCCGCAACAAGGAACGCGAACTTTTGTCCCTTGCCACAAAATCTACCTCTTGCGCTTCTTAGCCTTGTCTGCTGCCATGGCCGCCGTGGTGATGGGAGCTGCGGGTAAAAGCGCCGGCTGCAATGGAACGGCCACTTCTTCCTTCTTGATCGGCACGCCCATGTGGCGACCATATCGCCCTTTGCGGCCGTTGCCTTCATCTTCGCTGATACATTGGTCAGCAGAAAGTCCCGCATCTCGGCACCGTCCGCATGGACGCTGACGATCGCAGCCCTTCTTGCTCTTGCGGCATCGCTGACAGCGAGGCTTGGTGGAAAGATCTGGCTGATCATCCTCGCCAGGCTGGGGAATATGCCCAACCGATGCGACCGACGGTTTGCGCGAGTGTGTCGTGGACGCAGGTGACATTGGGCCGGTAACACTGGCGGTACTGACAGGTAGTTTCTTGGTCTTGACGTTGTTGACGGGACGGGGGACCTTGGGGGCTTTTTGGGTTGTTGGCTTGGATATGGAAGGAGTGGAACGGTGCTTTGCAGTCGCCGACTTGCTCTTGGGTTGGGCAGGTTTCCGGCTGGCGACTTGGGTAGCAGAAGCGCCATCATCATAGCCAGCATCATCCCCGTTGACATCAGGACCCTCAGTAGTAGGAATGAATCCCGTCTCGGTGGATGGGTAAATTAACCTGGCGGTACCAGCAGTGTCCAGTTTCTGCCGGCGCGACGCGGGCAGCTCGTCCTCGCTGTCACTCTCGCCATCACTAGTGGCTCCAGTGGAAGAAGCAGCATCAGCGCGACCGCTAAAGGTATCATCCAGCGTAGATGCAGAAGTGCGACCGTGGGAAATGTTGGACATGTCCCCGAGTCGCATGAGTTGGATGGCCACATCCTTGTCTTCCTCTGACATGCAACTCCCGACAGTGGGGTCAGGTGTGGGCAGGATTCCCATTCCCGAGCCCACACCGCTGCCATTGCTTGCGTACCCGATGCTATCGCGGGAACGATGGCCATGTGCAGGCGTAGCGTACATGTGAGGCTGGACATTGGTATAGCTTTGTGGCGATTGCATCGGCCGAGGGTTCGCAAATGGGTGCTGCCCAGGATGCACAAACGGCAGCGATGGTCGTTGGTGCTCCGCACGGCGAGCGGGCGAAACCGAAGGATTGGAAGTGGCCGCAGGCATCTGAGGCGGTGCGAACAAGGGCAATTCCTGCATGGAAAGAGACGATTAGCTGAGAAAAAAAAAAGCAACTAAACAGCTAAAGGGGAAATAGAATTGGAGAACTTTGTCGAAATATGCCAGGTGCGCTGCTGCAGTCGGCGTGATTGATTGCTTGTTGGAGGCATTTCTTACCGAACTCTCAAACTTGGCCCGCTTGCGACGACCACCTTCAACAATGTTCTCGACACTTATATCTGTAGTTCCAAGTTGCTCCTTGCTCTTCCCTGAAGCACTGCTGGGGGCACCATCTCCACTGCTGTACCCGTTGATGCTGTCACTATACGCATCCGAGTTTGCGTGGTTGAATGCACTGCGATCCTTGGCAGATCGGGAACGACCTTGCTTTTCACTCGTACTGGCAGAGTCGCTCCTCCGGCCACGGCTGCCGTTGGGTGACGGGCTGCGCCGCCGCGATGTCCTTGAGCTGGGCCGAGCAATATCTTGTGAATATCGCTGGGCTTGCTGCTGTTGAGGTTGATAGCTGTCCTCTTCATAGTAGGACTCTGCAGGACCGATTGATGGCTGGTGGAATGTGTGTTGGCTATAGCCAGTAGCAGGGGGGGCAGGGGACTCCTCAATTACTCGAACGTAGACAACCATGTTGTTTCTAAAATTCTCGTAACGGGCAATGAGGGTATTTCCATGTTGGTCCTCAAAACTGACTCCCTTGGACCCAGTGGGACCCGAGTACAAGCCGTAAAAGTTCTTGACGGTGGTGACTATTGAGTCTGTGGTGTCATGTGGATAAATTTGTACCCTCATGGGCAAGCGCGCTCGATATTGAGGCGATTCCAAGAAGAGAAGCTCAAATGCGACATTCTTGGGAGTTGCAGTCTGTCTGGGTGAGACACTGCCACCATTGGAGGAGTCGCCCGAAACGGGGACAGAGGTATTGATGGGCGACATGGAAGTCATGACGCCGAATTAAATTTTTATTCTGGCTTGATTATTTGTGCAAATGTAAATATCGGGCGAAGCGACCGTCCGGCCGAGGCGAGAGTGTTGATTGATGGTTTTGGGTATAAGGGCTCGGGCGGGTTTTTGCCTTTGCCCTGGGCGAGAGAGTGCGAAATGTGACGACGCAGCCAGGCGCCAAGAGAGATGGAACGAAAGAGTCGCTCAACGAGGCTCTCAATAGTCCCACACCTTTCCAATTTGTTGCAAGCGGTATGATTTATCGTATCGGTGACCTTGTTGGGAATGTCTCTGTGGGAAAAGGTCAGGGACAAGACCGCCGTCGAGGCGTGGGCGTGGGCGGTAAGCGCCAACTCGGTAGTTGACTCCGGGCTTGCGCGGCGACAGCGACGACTGCTGAGCAGGATGCGACGACGTCAGAGAAGATTGCTAAATGATGATTTGGAGTGATGAGCAAAGAAAATGACCAAAAAGCTTGAAATGATGGTGAAATGGCAGTCTGGACGAGGGCAAGGCCTTGATTGAACCATGCGGGTTGGTCTCTGCCCTCACCTCAGGCCTGCACTGCAGTCTGCAGACGACATAGGGAGACTTGGCTGCACCAGTGTAGCGCCTCGACGGCAAAGGGGATTTGGATACTTGAAATTGAGGCTAGGTGGTGATCGCGCATGGTGATAGAGACGATGGGACTTACCAGAGATACCAGGAGTTGCTTGGATGGTTGTTGATGGCTGCGAGAATGGAAGAATGTGATGCTTGGGGAAAAGAGGAGCTGGCTGGCGAGGTCGAACGATTTTGTCGCTGCGCTGCGTGCGGGCTTGGGCTGGACCAGACTGGAGGTCCCAGACAGCAGAGAACCAGTTGTGCCAGACCAGGCCGTCATTGAATGGTCCAGATGTCAGGTTGGGGCACGACACAGCAGTCTAGTGAGGCCTGGCCGGTAACTGCTTTCAATTTTAGTGGCAGGCTCAAGCGAGTTGAAGAGCTTAGTGCTGGTACTGGGCGCTCATGCTGTAGAATTAGCGTCTACGGCGCCTTCGGGGACTCGTTGTCCAGTAAAAACCACCCAACTTGGGGCGAGCCACAGCCTGAAACGTCCCAAGCTCCAGTCCGATGTTCGTCCACGTCCATTTAATGTCTGGTGGTCTTGAGCTCAGAACCCTGTCTGATCACGTTTGGTCTGGTCCGGTCTGGTCAATGAGATACATGTAGACAGGCAATTGTCTACCGCTCATTGGAACCCACACCACTTTTTGCGCCAGCTTTCGTTTGTCTCTGCTAACGATGATAGTGCGACCCGTTGACCCGTTGCAAAATCTCAAACTGAATTTCAACTTGGCGACAGACCACATCCGTGTAAAAAGATCTCGTAAAAAAAACTAAATAACTTCGCATCGCACCACCGTCTGGTTCTGTTGAGCATCGCCGCTTTTCTTCGTCTCTTTGTGTGTCCCCCAAGTCCCAAGTCCCAAGTCCAGCACGGCCTTGTCTGACCCAACCCGGCCTGGCCTTGCTTGGCCATCCAATCCCTCTTGCTCTTTGGTTCTCCCGCCTGCTGCATTGCATCTGTATGGATGATTCAAATCTGCTCTTGACCTGACCCCAGCTGCCCAGCCCTCGTCGGATCGGAATGCCTGTGCGTGAGCTGTACGAGGAGGTGATGAGAGGGTGGGATTTGCCAGCCCATCTTGTCGATCCTGGTTTTGGGACGGAGGCCATTGGTAGGGGCCATTGGTAACTTGTGGTGGTACATGGAGGGAGGTGGTCAAACAGGCAGGCACAATGGGTGTGTGGCGTAGCGTACCTTCCGCCAGATGCCCCGGTAATCCAGTTCTGGTCGCACCTGCCTGCTCCTATGTGTGTGCAAGGAGCCCATCACAGGTCGCAGACGCTGGTGTCTGGTTGCAGCTTGACTTCGACATTGCTTGCCATTGCTTGAACCTTGAAGCCATGACTTCCCTTGACATGTCTCCTTATCAATTTGCGATTCAATGGACGTCTGTTCCTCCACTTCCTAGTTCTAGACGACGCCTTCACCCATGTTTGTCATTTCTTTGCATATCTACGAGTGTGCCTTATAATTGCAGCCCAATTCTCCCTTTTCACTTCGCCTGGTATGGCATGGCATGGTATGGCAGACCAATACGATTTGCGGACCCTCCAGGCGACAAACCAGTTCGCCAACATGCCGAAGGCATTTAGCGTGGGGCCTTGCTACGAGTGGAATGGCCGCTTCATCAGTCAGTGTCACCGATGTGGAAACGAATAAGTCGGGTGCGAGAAAGTGGTTTGGTTCCCTTCGGCTTCAATGGCTCGAGGCTTTGTAGCTGGGAACCAGGAACAGATGTGGGCGAATACCACACCAAAATTGGGTTTGACAAACTTGTTCAAGCCTCGAATTCACACTGGCCAGACACCAGCTCGACTAATAAAAGCGCCGTTTCGAACACAGCAGCAACGCACCAGGCCAGGCCAGACCATACCATACCATACCGTGCCGCACCGCTCTTGATACTCAACTGCTGGCTTAAAGTGGTCCCCTCCACTCATCACAGTCTGGTGACCCAACCCCAGCCATGGAAAGAGACATGCACTTGCCACAGATCGCTCGCTGTCGAGCTCAACAAACATCCACGACTGCTTTGCCGGCCATCCAGAGGACACAACTGCACGCCACCGCCCCTCTCTGGTCTGTGATCAAGATCAGGTTGTGGTTGTCATCAGAAGGTGCTGTTCAACAGCCCGTATGACACTAGTCTCAAAAAACCAAATACCTGAAGTTTCTGCAAGTCACTTCTCTGGTCTGTTCGAGCGTAAGTTAAATATACCTTGTCAGAGTCGCCGGTCCTTCGACATGGTTACAGATAGACTGAGCACATGCCTCGACACACCACCCGGCCTCCGGAAAGGCAAGGCGCTGTAGGTACAGTTGAACAGGATGGACTACGACTCGTCGATGCGTTTCTCCGACCTGTCCTGACTCCATCCAAAGACGCACCCATCTGCAAGCCTGCAAGAGCCGTGCATATCGCGGTCTCCGCAAGTGGTTGGGTTGCGCTGGCTTCCCGCATGCTCGCATTCCGAACTCACCGCACCACGGACTAGTTGAGCTGGCAGTATTGTGGACATTGACGAATGCCAACCCGTCGCGGCCAGCCTGTTATGCCCGTCCCCTCGTCCCTTTCATTAACAACTTGAACGCAGAGAAAGCGTCAACATCAGGTCTGCTTAAACTGGGACAAAAAGGTCATTTCGCGATCCAGATTCTTCCCTCTTCATCAAGGTACGACAGAGCTGTCTGGAGCCAATCGAGACATCTTGCCCGCCTCATCAGAGCCGCCCGTTTGCCTGGGCTGGCAGGGATTTGAGCGACAAGCGGAGTCAATGTGCCTTGAGAGTGTGGTAAGTGTGGTGGGGTCATCGCCCATTGCCTGGCCACACCCAAGTATCGCATGGCGGCAGTCGATGGCCTGGACAAAATAGTTCGACCAAGTCGCAAAACTCAGTCATGCCGCAGACCAGTTGGGTACATGCGGAGTACCAACAACATTCACTGTCACATCACTCGCTTGTTGGTGGCCATGTTGGACTAGTACTCTGTATGTATCTCGAAAATCTCTCCAAGGCTCCAAGACGGGGTCGAGCGAGACACTACGCAATGACACACGAGCTCAATTCTTTGCCAATTCGTGCCGAACCATTCACCTCGCGGATGGCCAGTGCTTGATCCGAGGATATAGGCACTCCTAGATGGTGCATGAGTAAGGGAATGTGAGGAAACAAGTCCTTGACAGAGGTGGTTAAGGACATTTGCTGAGTCGCATGTATCAGGACGCAGGCGACTTATCGCCGCGCAGGGTGATTGGCTTCGTTACACTCAAGTGTCAATGCTCAACAGATAGTCGGAACTTACAGAATATCCTGTTGGATCTTTCGTGACGCTGTAGCTTCTCGGTGCGTCTCATCGTGGATGAGAGAGTAGCTACTTCGCTTCCACACCAGGCGGAAAACATAGACCCGGTAATGGGTCATTTACACACCTGGCTTCCTGACCCGCGGTTTCAGGACATACTTGAGGAGCATCGTTGATTTGTGTCGCGTCGCATTCAACAGTGGTCTATTGTTCCTAGCTTCGCGCTTGGCCTCATTGTCGGTCGCAAAGACTGTCGCCAAAAGTCTGCAGTTCGAGTTTGTGACCTCTTGTTGTCATGATGTCGCTTCGCTAGAAGCAGGCTTCAAGATGATCCAGAATCCCTGCATTGGATCGAACATGCAGCGACAAGTCTGGATGGGAGGCGCTCCTGGCGTTATGCAAGCGAGAAGAGCAGGAAGCGGCTGTGCGAAGCCGATGTTGGTAGAATAATTGCTGCTGATATGAAGATGTGCGGGCTTTGTGCTTGGAACCATCGACCCCGACTCTGTCTGGCCTTGTGATGCAACCTCAAGAGGCCGGATTCAGGTATTGTCCAGAGGATGGCGACATGGTATACAACTTATTTGTTTACCAAATGGCCACGCCTATTGTGGTGCCCAATACGAAATGGGTTTGTGAGCCCCTGGCATCGGTATGCTTCCAAAGATGTCACCTATTCCGAGTCCTTTCAAATCTTGAAACCTGGTTTCGGAACATCAACCAGAGCGTTGGCGAGCGATCCAACGAGTCTGGTTGACGTGAATCTTAGGTACCATCAAAGCTTCCTATCCTAATTGAATAGGCTTTCCCACTTGTTTAGGTCGGATTCTCGGCCGACAAAAGCAGCAAAACATGATGTTGCGCCAATGGGTGGATGGCCCAAGGCAAGCACAAACTTATGGTGTGTTGGAGAGTAAGTGAGGCAAGAGTATCTTGTTCTCATGCGAACAAGGTCCAGGGTCACACAAGCTTTGACTTACCTGACAAGAATATGGTATGTCGGGGTTCGACAGACCAGATCGTCAAAGTCCCATTTGACCCTGCCTCAGCATTGTCATGTTAACCTCTGGAAATATCATCTAACATCAAACTCGAGGGAACGGTCCAGGTTACCAGAAAGAATTAGGCATCCATTGGCAGTTCCTCAACAACCCATGTCCAGGGTATAGTGGCAGGCTCGGCATCGCATCGTTGCCCCCCATGACTGCTTCATTGAACGTCAAGAAGCAGTGGCAAGCGGGAAGGAGAAGGATTTTGCACTGCATTACAATGGATAAGACCGTAAGAGAGGGAAGCAAAAAACAATAATCACCTCTACCTCTTATCAGAGTATTTTGAAAGGACGCTGGCGAAGGCAAGCAGCTTAAGCGCAAAGAGACAACACTGGCAGCCTTTCGATTGAGTTTCTGCCAAGCATTCTGAGTCCTGGACGTGCCAGGGCTGGTGACTGCAGTTGAGGACAAAGACCCGCTTTCCGCCATGCACGACAGTGGTGCAAACCCAGAGACCATCAAGGGACTCTGAACTCTGAACCAGGCGATTTATGATACCTTTGACTTGACATACAGACGAGATGGGAGCGATGCCAGATGGGGGGTTTCTTTTTTTCTTTTTGGTAACTGCTGGAGCTGGCTATTTCTTTTTAGATGGAGTGCTTTCGTCCAAGCTTGCGCGAACACTCAACTACTGGGGAACACCGAATCTCGGACTCTACTTACTGGTTCTAACTGAGTCGTTACGATGGGCAGACAGAAAAACTCGGACACATTCTCGACTATGGGGCTCGACCTCACCAGCCGGCGCAGAAATGACCATTCCCGTACGACTACATGAAGTTGGTAAGGCACAATAACCTTGGAGGATCCGGTGCATGAAGTAATATTGGGACGAGGGCAAGATGACGGCTCACATTAGAAGCGACCAGACTTGTCTCTGTTCAAAACGGCTGAGGCGGAGAGTGCACATTGGGTAATTGGCGCCAGCAGCGAGGCCGACTCAATTGGTTGGCTGCGGTTACATTCTCGGCGCATAATCCAAACAGCTTCAAAGACAGATAAACTGTGGTGGCTGACAAGAGCCCAGGCAATTATCTCGTTAGCGCAGAGCCGTGGCACACAACGCAATTCACAATTGGGTTGAGGGTTTGGCAAAAGGGGAGCAGGCACTACCACGTTTGGGGAGGGAGGGAGGCTGTTCTTCGGAGTTTGTTCTGGATGATGCAATGACAGTATGCTGATCACACCTCGAGGGAGCCATATGTTTGCAGTCAAGTGCTGCTCGAGGTATTTGGTGCCGGTTGATGGCACATAAAAGCTCGAACTAGACACAGGAACGGACACGGTCGCATCGCCGCCGAACACGCACGGCACCACGGGAGTTCGCACACATCATGATCTGCCATTGTTTGGTCGCCAACGACGAACTTCTGAGGCAAATGCGACGAATGCGCCGCGCGACTTGTTTGGAGTCGTGCGCCGACTGCCGCGAAATGACATGCATGATGTTCGGATGGGCGACTCTGAGCGACTGAGCGGCAAAAAGACCAGCAATGATGAAACATCAAGCTCAGGATCACAAGACTCGAGCGGCGGCCATTCGGCGCGTACGGTACGGCCTCGGAAGCTATTTGTGCTAGCCAGAAAATTCGGCCAAGTGCACGATACGATATTGTATCCATTGGAGCACAGGAAAACTCCAAAACGTTGTGTGCGCGATTTAGAAAGCTGTTTGACTTGAGCCGTAAAGCATTTTGATTGCGACACGGCGCAAGCATTGAGGACAATTTCAACCAAGCCTTTTTGGACTGCCGATTTCTGTCTTCCCTGATCCCAGTGCGCAGCCCAGTTTTCATTACTATGACTTCTATTGACCAGCCTTTGAACAAGTCAGCGAACTAGTGCTGCGCCCGGTTTCAAGCGGAATCACGGGCCATGTTGGGTGACAAGATCAGTCACGTGCGGTCGCGTAGAGTTGGTGCTTCTGCATGGCGGTCGTCGACGCGGTCAGTCGGTTCAAATAATTTGGTGCTGCTGTATCTGCACTTGAAGTAAAGCTTTGCCGGAAAAATCGTAACGGGCTTTTTGAGATATGGAGTAAGCTTCTTCCTCAGTTTCAATGCATAGTATACTAATTTAAGTAGGCATTTTGATAGCTTTTGTTTCCTCAACGTTGACAATTGGGAGTTTGTGAGACGCGACGGAGGCATAGATAGCCTGATATGGACTAGCGCAGTCTGCTTTCTTGTCAGACTGGGCAATCGTCATCGCCTAGACGACGAGGCCGCTGACTGGTCGACATGAAATGTGTTGTGTTTGGAGAGATGGGTGGGGACCATTGTGGTCCGTGCATGCAAGAGCTCCGTACCCAGGCGAGCACTTTACCAAAAGGGACTGGGCAGACAGGAGACCGACAGCTGACAGCCAACCAACTCGACCTCGACTCGTCGGCTTCAATCCACGCACGACCAGACTGGACTGGGCTGGGGTAAACAAACAAACATTGACATGGAAGCAGAGACAACATGGCATCGCAGCATGTCTGGTGCGGTACGGATTACTAGTAGGCAGGCTCCACGTTCCATGTCCCGACCTGACTGAACACGGTCCCGGCGCGGTGGAGCGACCAGACAGACACCAGACACCAGACGCCATACCGTAATTAATTGATGCTGTGTCCTGCATTGCATGCACTGTTCAGTGTTGTTGAAGAGCCCTTGCGTGCGCGGGAGGTTCCAAGTAAGTACTTTATGCGGGCCACACATCGGGGGCAGGCTTGAGTACATGCAAACGTGCATGGTGTTGGTATTTCCGTACTTTATTTCTGGCCTCTGAGTGGCTGAAGCGAAGGCGCAGGAGATCAATTGATGGCATAAGCCATTTGACGGTACCCGACAAGCGCACACGAATTGTAGGCAACCTGATGTATCTTCCTGCACAGGCCTAGGTACCCATAGCGACGGAAACTGGACGTTTGTTTTGCTTGACGAAACTGACGAACCAGACTTGCTTGACATGTTGCTGCTGCTGCTTCTCCAGTATCCATGTCATCGTCGTCAATATCTGTTTCTCTGTTGTCATTTTATTTTTCAACTTCTGACCGGTTTCACTTTTTTTCGACGCTTTTTGCGCTCTACCCGTCGAGCAACCGTCAAGGTCAACGACGCTGCTCATCATCAATTGTGACGGTTTGCCTTCCCCCGGTCCATCGCATCGTCCAATTTCCCCTTCCTTTACCTCTTTTCGCTCGGGAGATTTGCAAGACCCCAGTGCAAGGGCTTTGGTTAATGAATCAATTCCGTCGCCAGCTGCCCTTGTTCCAATCTGGTTGATTTTCCAGGTTGTTTTCTTTTTTTCCCTTGCTCGCCCAACTACCCACGCACCAAATCGAATCGAGCTGGGACTTGCGCCGGCATCATCCATCCCTTTTCCCCCTTCACCACCCATCTCACCTTGAGCCGGCCATTTCGCCCAAATCGCAACGGGGCGTGTATCTGTCATTGGTTTTCGCGAAACCACTGTTCATGCTACTTGTCTGTCGGCACTTCTTGTTTGGCTGTCTGTGACTGCGGTTCTTTGTCTAGATTTTTCTCTCCTCTCTCTCGTCTCTTTTTTGTTGACGTTTTGGAGAGAACCGTCTCACTTCCCTTGTCCACACCTTTTGGATCAGCTACTAAGCTAGCTGCTCTACCCGCAATCTGTTCTGGCTCAGACACGTCTAAGAGGCTCGCGTTTCCTGAACGCTCTTCGGCTCTCACTGGGAACCACAAAATACGATACTCCCTTACTCGAACACGCAGAAAACATTCGATTATTCTTCCCGCGCCGATCCTTTTTTTTCTTATTTTGCATGATAAGCTCGGCGCCATCTGTTGCCCATTGAACAAACGACGACGGGGCTGAAGCTTACCTCTGCCCCGAACGAGGTTGCTTGCCTGCGCTCTGTGTGGGCGACCTGCCTTCCTGCAACAGGATTTGTTCGATATCCCTACGCATTTTGTTTATATTGTTGTTTCTCTTCGCACACGTCGTGACCATCAGAAATCATGGACGCAAGGGTATGTAGCTTTTCCACGCAAGTTGGCCGTGTCTTTTCTGCGACTCGCAGTAGGCAGGAGCTTTTGTTCATCAAAATTGATGCCTGCTTTTTCTGTTCCTGAATTTGGCTGACTTTTGGCTCTTTCGCGTCTCTTATATAGCCACTGCGACCTCGCGGTACAGAAAATATTGTCCCCCCTCTGCACCAACGGCACAAATCGACCGGAAACCTTGCCGCCATGGCTACTGGTACTACTGTCGTTGGGGGATTCCGAGGTGTTGCGAAGCGTGCCGCTTTCGGTGACATGACCAACATGCCCAAGACCATCGGCCGCGACGAGGGGAAGATGGTAAAGCTGCAGGCAGTAGCGGGCGTTTCGACTGCTACCTTTGTCAACAAGGAGAATGCTCCTTACAATGTCAATGGCAAAGATTCCTTCACTCGCCCGGCACAAAGATCGTCCAACGGACACTCGAACAAACCCAAAGTGCTGGTCGCACCCGATGCTGGCAAAAAGGCGGCGACTGGTGCTGCCCAGGAGGTGAATACTGCTGCATCGACTGCTGTTGGTGCCAACGGCTCGCGTCCCATTGCCGTTGCACGACCTCGAACTGCAAATGCATCGGATGGCGAGGTGATTCTTTCTTCATTCCGCGGCTCCTTTGACGTCGCTCCTTTGCAACCGCGACATCACAAGAGCCAACCTCAGCTGAAGCTGCAGAACCAGCCCATGCTTCGAAGAACACAGAGTAAGCAGCTTGAGAGGATTGATTTGACGTCTGACAAGCCAGCAAGGGCATCAGGTTCGGACTTGATTGGCATGTCTTCGCGAATTGTTGAGGAACAAGTTTGCGCTGATCTTGCGTACTCTGCTGCGGAGCATCAACCGATTGGGCAAGTGAATCACGCTGCCGTTGACGGATACGTTGAGCTGCCTCCTTCAAAACTCTCACACATCTCTGAGGAGCCTCAGCACATTCCCGTCCCTTCTAGAGAAACACACACCCAAGCACTTTCAGAAGTCGAGGAATACTGGGACGAGGAAGAAGACGATGATTACGACGACCAAGACCAAGCCTACACCACTGCACACTCCTTCCGATCCCAAAACCTGACCACTGGTGGCGTAACAACCGTCCTTGCTCCTCGCGTGTCTGCCAAAGTGCAGCGTGAGCTGGAAGAGGCCAAGCTTGAAGTTCAACAGACTCGCTCGCTGGACGATATTGAGGAGGAAATGTGGGACGTCAGCATGGTTGCTGAATATGGGGAGGAAATTTTTGAGTATATGCGAGAGCTGGAGGTATGTATGCCCTTGTTTTGTTTGATGTGCGCAGCGCTCCACCGTTCACCATGCTAACGAGGTTGATGCTTCCCCAATTGTTAGATCAAAATGCTGCCCAATCCGCATTACATGGAAATGCAAACCGAAATCCAGTGGTCGATGCGATCCGTACTGATGGACTGGCTCGTCCAAGTTCACAACCGATTTAGCCTACTGCCCGAGACGCTGTTCCTCACCGTCAACTATATTGACCGGTTTCTTTCGTGCAAGATTGTCTCCATTGGCAAGCTGCAGCTGGTTGGCGCTACTGCCATCCTTGTAGCCTCAAAATACGAAGAAATAAATTGCCCATCTCTGGATGAGATTGTCTACATGGTGGATGGCGGCTACACCACCGAGGAAATTCTCAAGGCTGAACGCTTCATGTTGAGCATGCTCAGTTTCGAGCTTGGTTGGCCAGGGCCCATGAGCTTCCTGCGGCGTGTTAGCAAAGCCGACGACTACGACCTCGACACTCGCACACTGGCAAAATATTTCCTTGAGCTAACCATTATGGATGAGCGGTTTGTAGCCTCACCTCCCAGCTTTTTGGCAGCTGGAGCGCACTGCTTGTCCCGATTGGTGTTGAAGAAGGGCGATTGGGTACGTCTCACATATACTGAATTGAGTGTCTTCACGTTGCTAACCCTTTGCTTAGACCAAGGCACATGTCCACTATTCTGGATATACCTGGACTC
This sequence comes from Pochonia chlamydosporia 170, assembly GCF_001653235.2. Taxonomy (NCBI): domain Eukaryota; kingdom Fungi; phylum Ascomycota; class Sordariomycetes; order Hypocreales; family Clavicipitaceae; genus Pochonia; species Pochonia chlamydosporia. The sequence continues at coordinate 920,711 of NC_035795.1, read as the reverse complement.
AACTGAAGCCTTTGGTAACGATGATGATTGAGTGTTGCGAGCAACCGGCGCTCCACCACGGCGCCGTTTTTGAGAAATATCAGGAGAAGAGATTCAAGGAGGCTGCGACTGTTGTTCAGCACGCATTGGATGCCGGCTTTACCCTGCCGCACCACGCTGCCCCCATTCGCGCAATGCGCGGGCAGACTGAGGAGTTGGCAGATCCACTTCAGTACTCAAGCAACTTTCTAGTTTCCACCGAAAGCTAAACTGGCCAAGCATGCAAGAAGGATGCTTCAGATGTTGAGAGGGTCCGTGTTTCATCATATTCACCATGGCCAGCGCTGAGTTGGTGGTGAATTCACTGATGCGCTGGATGTCATACACAAACTCACTGATCATACCAACATATTTTACGCACATTGGCGGCAACAGACCACCCCCTAATAATTTCACCTGGATTGCCCAACAGGCAACCAAGGGTTCATATCGAGACATGTCAAGAGAGACGATCTCCACGACTTGTTTTTCATTACGAGGCTCATGACTTATTTCATTTTCTTTTTGCCACAGAATCGACGCGGTACATTCCTCCGACGGTTCTATTCTCACTTTCTTTCCCGTTGATACATCTTTGGCGTTTGCGGGCTGCTTTTAGACTTGGCTGGATTGTTAATTAGGGATACACGGCATCAGTGCGGCGGAGTAATTTTGGCACATTTGGCGGATGCTGCTGCTTATATCGTTTTATTTCAGCCTTTTTCTCTCCCTCTCTCGTGGACCTGTCTGTTCGTTTGCGCGACACATGCATTGGAGGGATCGTGCGTGTTTGAACGAAAAGTTTGCCAGACTCTGCTGGGTTGAAGTAGAGACGGATGGCGGGTGTGTGGAGGAAAACAAATATTTTTGTATGGCTAATTTTTGCGACTGAGGGCATCTGTTTGTAGAGGAGGTTAATGAGTTGGCATACCTGTTGATGAGCTTCGTTTCATGACTGATGTGTGTGTTGTGTCGTGCTAATGTCGATGTGAATGGTAGATGAGAGTATCACCGTAGTCATGGCTATTCAATAAAGTCTTGGCTGTCGGATGAGTGTTGAACTTGGTCTCGTTGGTGCAGATTTGTTAGTGCTGTATTGGCCTGCTAGCAGGCTTCTTGTATCAGTAGGGATATCTTTCCTAGCTCATGTTTGCTATTGTCCACTGTCCACTGTCAAGAGGCGCAAGTTGGTTCTTCATCTTTAGGACCTATCCTTCACACCAACAGCAAATTTGAGGCTATTACTCAACACCGTCAACGACAACCCAATGCAAATATCGCACTCGCAATGTCGGTGTATACTGTACACCCTGCAGTATTGGGCCTCGTGACCTTGGCAGTGGAGATGGCAAAAGCTGAGCTTGCTGGGGGTTTCATCTCAGAAACTGGGGAGCGGTGGAGACGCACATGCCGAATGTTCACCGGGACCGCCCGTTGTATTCACGAGCAATTGCATGCGCTGCAATCGGAGGATTCCTACGGATTATGATATGAGGGGACTGAGGATGGTGACGATGAAACAGGGACAAAGCTGTGGTGGTTTAGACATGCTATGTCACGTAATTGGTGTCGGTTGTCTTAGATGTGCATCCTACACTGCATACCCACAGGGACGGGGTCGGAGCAAATCATCTGACTTGCACAATTCAATCAATTAGATGAAATCGATCAAATGGTGCAGTGGAGGTTGATTGTCCTCCGTCCCTGGCAATTGATTGATTGCTTGATTCCGTGCCGACCCTCGGCCGTCACATGGAATCCGCGGACCGCTCTTCCCCACGGTAAGCGGTGACAAGTCCGCCGGGAAAAGAGTTAATCCGATACCACACCCTTGGAATGGCCGAAAAGGCAGGAACATTGCAGCCATTCGGTGACCCCTGGCGCCTGCCGTGGTGGCCGAGAGCGCAAGATCAGCATGGCCAATTGGCGGCTGGCGCTCTTGGGCTTGGGCCAGTGACATTTTTCCCGCCGACGCCGCCATTCTCCAATTGAGTCAAGCAGCGAAGCAGTGCGAATCGAGAATTTTTTTTTTTTTTTTTTGCGACTGTCGCATTTTGACTGCGCCTAGCACCACTGCTTAGTTTGACTTTGGTTCAACGACAAAGCTCCCATTTGCATTTGTGCTGAACAACACGATTTTTTGTTATTCGTTTTAGCCTCGCCATTTGCTCCTTTTTTCGTTCATTTTCGTCCCTTCTCGTGACAAACTTGGGGTCCGCAACGCCGCCCCAGTTTCTGGAAACAACGAATTGTGGACGTGACCCGTGTCCTCCCGAACCCACTTGACTTCCACCAGACCAGGCCAGACCTGACCAGACAAGGACTATCAGGGCCCCCTACGAGGGAAACGAAACAGACGTTGATCTTTTTGGTTCCGCAGAGCACGCGCCATCGGCTGTATTTTGTCTTGTACAACCTCGTTTTCTGCTGACCTGACGAGGTTGAGACAAACACTGTGCTTGATTGGTGTCCAACTAGGCCTTGTTTCGTTTTTTTTCTTTGGCTGTCACTTTTTTTTTTTTCCCTCCCACCGACGACGACTGCTCGTTCTTGGACGATCCGCGAACAATCAACCTCGGCCGAAGCGGGAGCTCCTTGTTTGGCTTGTGATAGATATTTTACGACGCAACACTCTTAATACTTCACCATGGCTAGTCCGTCGACCGTGGTGAGGGAGGTCGTCAAGGAGACCTTCAAGGGCAGTGGCGCTGTGGAAGAGCCGTCTCACCAGCTGTCGGCGCAGAGTAGGGCGCGGTTCAATGCCCATGCTTCTAGGGATCCCGAGACCGGCGAGCTGTTCATGGGCCCTGATGAGTTTATCAATGCTGTTGCGCCGGAGAATGAAGACTATGTGAGTTTGGGGACAGCTCATTTCGTGCCATTGGGCGGCCAAAACCCAAATTTCTTTCTTACTGACAACCGTCGTGTAGCACAAAATCAAGCGGGATCAATACTCGATTCTGTTTCGCGTCGCTGACAACAGAGGCCATGGACGCCTGAGTCTGGCTGATTGGGGTGTCTTTGAGAACCTGCTAATGAAGCCTGATGCCGAGTACGAAATCGCATTCCGCCTCTTCGACGTTGATCGCACCGGCGACGTCAAGTATGACGACTTCCGCAGACTTTACGAGCTCAACAAGGGTCCTGACAACATTCCCTTTGACTGGGACTGCGAGTGGGCGAAGCTGTATATCGGCAGCAAGAAGAAGCGCCATAACCTGAGCTATCCCCAGTTTTCGCAAATGTTGCGCGGTCTGCAGGGAGAGCGCATCCGACAGGCTTTCCAGCTGTTCGACAAGGACGGCGACGGCTACATCGACCCTGAGGAGTTTGAGCGCATCATTATCGAGACTTCCAAGCACAAGCTGTCCGACCACCTTCTCGCCAACTTGCATACCCTCTGCAACATTTCTACCGGGAGCAAGATTTCCTACGCCAACGTCCGCGCCTTTCAAAACATGATTAAGGAGATGGATTTGGTGGAACTTATTGTGCGACGTGCCATTGCGATGAGCACCGACGGCAAGATTACGCGCGCAGAGTTCGTCAACGAAGCCTCCAAGGTTACGCGGTTTTCCCTCTTTACCCCCATGGAAGCCGACATCCTCTTTCACTTTGCTAGTCTTGACGAGCCCTCTGGCCGCCTTGGGTTGAAAGACTTTGCCAAGGTTCTCGATCCTTCGTGGAGAAATCCCATGTACGACACTGATGAGTCGGCTGCGCCTACGACCAAGAAGGCCACTTTCCTCCACGGCCTTCTTGAGTCTTCATACAACTTTGCGCTGGGTAGTGTGGCTGGTGCTTTTGGTGCCTTTATGGTGTATCCCATTGACTTAGTCAAGACGCGTCTTCAGAACCAGCGTGGTGCGCAGCCCGGACAACGACTGTACAAGAACTCGATTGACTGCTTCCAAAAGGTGATTCGAAACGAGGGTTTCCGAGGCTTGTACTCGGGTGTTTTGCCACAGCTTGTTGGTGTGGCGCCTGAGAAGGCTATCAAGCTGACTGTCAATGACCTTGTTCGACGTCAATTCACTGACAAGCAGGGTCGCATTCCTCTGAGTGCTGAGATTTTGGCTGGTGCCACTGCTGGTGGTTGCCAAGTTGTAAGTTGGCCTTGGCTCCTTTAGTCTTGACACTCGCTAACAATTATATAGGTCTTTACCAATCCCCTCGAGATTGTCAAGATTCGACTGCAAGTTCAGGGTGAAGTCGCCAAGACGCTCGAAGGCACGCCCAAGCGATCGGCCATGTGGATTGTGCGCAACCTGGGTCTCATGGGTCTGTACAAGGGAGCATCGGCATGCTTGCTGCGCGACGTTCCCTTCTCGGCCATCTACTTCCCTACCTACAGCCACTTGAAGAAGGACTTTTTCGGCGAGTCACCTACTAAGAAGCTAGGCGTCCTGCAGCTCCTTACCGCCGGTGCCATTGCCGGCATGCCCGCCGCCTACCTCACGACGCCATGCGACGTCATCAAGACTCGTCTGCAGGTCGAGGCCCGCAAGGGCGAAGCCTCGTACACCGGCCTCCGACACGCCGCCAAGACCATCTGGAAAGAAGAGGGTTTCACGGCCTTCTTCAAGGGTGGTCCCGCCCGAATCTTCAGATCCTCCCCACAGTTCGGTTTCACCCTCGCCGCCTACGAAGTCCTCCAGACGCTGCTGCCCATGCCGGGCGGCAAGGCGGAGGAGAAGATGCAGGTCGGCGTCAGCGAGGTCATGTCCACGGTGACCAAGCGCGGAACCCTCGACACCTCGCCGTTTGCCCGTAGCCGAAACGCTCTCAAGATCATTCTCGATCTGGACGAGGACTTTGGCCGATCTAAGATTCCTGATGCGAATAGCTGGAAGAGTCTGCCTAAGGTGATGGGCGGTGGGGGCGCAGCTCAATAAATCTGAAGTCTGAATACCAGACAAAAAGTGTGATTTTTCACTTCCCCTGGAAGTAGACATATCTGAGCATTGCATCAGACGAGGCGTTTGGGTGGAAAACAGGCATCGTGGCGCTTTTTGCGTATTAATTTTTTGTATTGCTTAGAAGCAGTATTCTTGTATTTTTTTTGGTGTGGCTTATTTCCTTTGTTGGATGAGATGAGGGGACGAGTGAGAGTGAGAGGAAGTGACTGCTGGCTCTGCTGGTTAGATAAAATGGCTGAGGCCTGAATAGAGATAGATTTTTCATTTGTGTGTGTTTTGAGTGACTGCAAGTTATTATTTAAAGTGATTGGCGGAGTAGATGCGTGGTCTTGATATCTTTGATGCATGATATCTGGTGTTGTTATATCTCGGTCAAGGAACGTTGGGGGTGTTGATGGTTGACTATTGGTATGACACGTTTGATGCTGATGTTATCTATGCATTGGTTTCAGGCTGCACTCGCTCATTGAAGAAGAGGTCGTACGGGTTTTACATTCGTGACATGCCATTTTTATACGGGCTCTTTGTCTGGACGGTACGTGGGTTACGTGTTCTGGATTAGACTGCCTTGCCGTACCTTTGCTATGGAACATAAATACCTTCCTCTGCACACTACAAGAATCCCTCAAATACAACGAAAAACTCGCTTCTCAACACCATGGATACCGATAAGGAAAAATCAGAAGGAGGAGTCAACTATCAGTTTATCGTCTTGGCGGTCGTCCTTCCAATCGGTCTCATACTGATATCTATCTTGGTTTGCAAGTCTACAGACATGGGAGAGAAACTTAAACCTTGGACTCGACGTCTTCGCAGATCTCGCGACTAAATCAGGTATGTTCGCAGTTATATCTATTGTGGTTGCACGTTGCTGATAAGTATAGCTTTGCGTGTCTTCCACAAGTTTTGGCATATCTACTCTACGATTTGGCGGTGTTTCAAGGTTATGTAGTTGTGTCATCAGGCCTTTCTGTAAGGTTGCAATGGAGGGGAGGATAGATTGGCACAGGTGCCGTCTGTAGAATGCGATTATTTGTGTTTGGATTCGTTGATCAGTTTGGGTTACAAGGTTTCTGGGGGTGGGTAGTAGCACTGGAAATATGGAAATTGGCGGCGGTTGACTTCTGAATGTTTGCCGGGCAAGGCAAAATACCCTGTGAATCTCAGTGATGGAGTGATCTTATTGCTTGTGATGGCGAGCGGTTGTTTCAGTAACGGTTGACATGGTTGATATGTAGATGGCTGCTCTACGTCTTCGCTTGTACTTTGCATTTAGCATCTCGGTATGTTTTAAAGCCTTTTTAACCATTACGTATAATGTGTTCATCGCATCATTGCCACTCTTTCCGGCTTCCAGACTTGTAAGTCGTAATCAGCCGTTGAGCATCGGGCAGGCGTTTCAGTCATGGTGTGGCATCTTTGTCAAAGCTGTCGCCTCATGCCTGTAGGTGTTACCGCATGTTACACACTATGCCTTTATTCTAGTGAGTGTCCTCTTTGTGATGGGTAAATAAATATCGTCCTTCGGCAGCAGTGAGGACCTGCGCAATTTCAACCCAAACCTTACTTTCAACATAATGTGTGCGAGTGATTTTGCCCCCTTTTTCGCCGTTGGCTTCATCATCTTTTTCCTCTATCTGTTAGTACGTACCATAAAGATATTCAGAGCATAAGGGACACCGCACACAGGGACACATCAGACTTGATGCCTTGCTGATGCACGTGGCCTATTAGGGTGCGTCAGGACACTTAACTGCTTCCGAATTTGCTCCTCTGAGTGTCTTTGTAACTTTCTAATGCGTGTGGTTAGGTCTACTCGGTTGAAAGACCTTGAGAGCCATCTCTGCGTTTGGCGATCTTGCTGTGTTTATGTGGTCGTCTGTCAAAAGTCGCTGCATTGGTGCTTGGGGAGTGGAGGAGAAGCTAGGTTATAATGTGGCTTTGTCGTCCTTGGAAGCTGGTTTCTTCTTTTCGTTTGAAGGGTTGGTTTGGAATGTATGGGAGCGTCTAGACGGCGCATGATGGGAACAGGAATGAGAAGAATCGGGATCCTGTTCTTGGAACTTATTTTGGTTCTTTACTATATATGTCAATCGTGAATCTTAGATCCCAAAACACCATATTGCAAGACAAGTCACATTTAATTCCTCCAAAATATCTCCTATTACTGAGCTCCTTTTTACAAAGATCGTTTGTGCTATCGGTATGTTGCTATTCCCTTCCTTTGCAACATAGTCTAGCACCATGACATTCCGCGCTGCAAAACGTTTGACGAAGACAATGCGGAAAACGGGTTAAGTGCATTTCATTGAAAGGATAAAGAACATACGAAGTGCTTTCTAAAATGCTATCATCTTTGTACTTAAGTCTCATTTACAAAAGTCTCAGAAACACCATTGTTGTCTGCATCCGACACGCCTTTGTCGAGTCCTCGTTTGTGCTTGACCCGAAGCATAAAATGCCCGAAGATGCATCTTCAAGTTCTGTAACTTCTGCCAAATCATCCGAAACAATGCAGTGCTCCATTTCAAGAAAAAATGTCATCAATATTTGGCTAGCCCTCTCGATTGTCTTGCTCATCGCTGTGATGCTGGCCACTTTTGGGGGAGTCGGCCTTTTCAAGCCCAAGCCATCAAAAGCAACAGCGACGGCAACAGCGACTCCTCCGGCTGGCTCGTCTAACGATACAGTGATGCGTATCAGAATGTAAAAACACTTGGGGAACTTTCGGTGGCGGTAGGTTACAGCCTGTTGGTGTGGTGTTGGTGGTAGGGTTGGGGGTGTTCACCTTGCTAACGGAACGTAGGGGCCACATTTTAATGAAAAGCTGGAGAGTTGTACATCTGTAGTTTAGAAAGACACTCTGACACGTATGATTCCTTGGAATACTGTGGAACATCGCTCGGATCTATGGAGGAAGATGTCAGGTTGTGGGCATGAATTGTCTAAAACTGTGCTGCCTCTTCAAATGTTACTCATATTGAACACGCTGTGTAAGCGATCTGTATATGGAAGCATTGAAAATGCTTGAAATAGAAGTACATCTTTCGTTTGTCTATACTGACATTAGTATTTAATGCCGCCGCCAGGCTGTTCATGAACATGACTTACACACTCTAAGTGCCTACACCAACGACGGTGTTCAGTCTCACAGTCTTCCTATTGCCATCAAAATCCCTTCAAAAAGCTGGCTAACAACGTCCTTGTGTCGCCCATAAGCCTTGAATTCCAGTGCTCTTCAGTGAACACGGACTCCCGCAGATTCGACTCACCCACACCATTGTGTAAGCCAGACATTGGAATACGCGTCATAAAAGGCTTCCGCCACATACATCTTACCAATATCTTGCTCTTCTTCTCTTTCCAACGAGAAATCTTTTTCACAAACTTCCCTTTTCATCGTCTGTCGGCGGATTACATTCCGGTTAGTACATCATGACCATCAATGCTCGAACTCATACTAAAAGTTGCTAACAGATTTCAGTAATACTATTCGCTTCCCATTGGGACATATCAAGGGCCGCATATTCGAAACCATCCGAAGCATTCAGCTGCGGAATCAGCCATGCAACGAAACAATCCAATACTATAACGGCACCGCAAACGATTGGTTCCTCCACAAGTAGTTGCAACTCACAATGACCAAACCTGTTAGCGAACCCGATGAAGTATGGTGTTTTGGCTCTACGGGCCAGATTACCATCACTTTGCATCAGTTGATAGAGAAAGAATGGAAAATCTCGGCAGGCTGTGATTTAGACAAGTTCTTCACCTTCAAAGATCCAGGCGACTTGGATGAGGTACCCCAATTCACTTATGAATTTGTGAGAAAGCGTAAACAGGATAGGGAAAAAGACTTTCAGAGACTCCAAAAAGTCCTTAAACGACTGGGCGTCGTATCTAGCCGGATGACATCAGGAACAGTCACCCCCTTGACGTGATGAGGAAATGGGTACTTTTGATCAATTGGGGATGGCTGAGGAAGACGTGGCTGCTTGCATTCTACATTACGTCGCGAACTTTACTACAATAGGAGACGATTCGGTGATTGTAGCGGTGGTTGGTCAAGTCGTCCTGACAAAGAACGGAATTTGAATTCTTCGTCCAGTCAAATTTCTTTATTTCTTAATGGCTGCTGGTGTATGCAAATTTTGCAATCTGATGGCAATTTTGGGAAATATTGACGACGAATGAGAGAACACAAACGTATTCGTTCTGTATACTTACATAGTTAAATCAATGACACGTTTAACTACACCTTTGCCGGAAAATTAGCCCGTGATGCTTTGAGGGTGACCCATTACGCCATCTAACTTACATGCGCAACAAAACATTTCAAGACAGCACTGATAAATTTGACCATGCACAGGAAACTCGGCTTCGTGGGTATCAACGATAGTGATGCACTGTTAAACTCAAGATACGGCGACACAGGTTCAATTGTCAACTTATCTGATGAGTAGAAGCTTCCGAGACAAACTTGAAGCATAGGGCTCTAATGTGTCCATATTTGAGAATACTTTCAGTCTTGAAACGCGCTTCTCTCGGCTGCTCTGCTCATGACTTCAAGTTAAGCTCAGAGCTATGGGCGTGCAGCTGAGATACTCGTGCCGTCGTTCCACGTAAGACGTCAACGAGGTGTGACGTCTACCCATTCTCGGTGGCCAAGTTTCATTTCCAACATTATATCCTTATAAAGGCCACCATTTTCCCCCACCTGGAGGCCTTCCGTAATGAGGAACGTGTTCAGTTTAGAATACGCAGCATCACGTTGCGTATCTGTGACTGAAGGCTGACGTGCCCATTCCGCCTTCTTTTCCGTTATCTCGCGAGGTTTGTAAACACTAGAGTTCCCATTCTCCTTCAAATGCGCTTCCACCCTGTTCACAATATTTGGGATGTTGTCCGAATGCCAACTAGTCACTGTGATGACATCAAAACCCGGCATTATGCAATGAGAGTGTCCGTATGACAAGATAAAGGGTAGCTTGGGGATTCGTGAGTTGGAATCGCGTATGTTGGTCGTAATAGCCTACGTTTTTTGTCAGCAATGTCCTCTGTGGCAGCACTTGGATAAAGGCATGCCTTAAATAGTCCACCAAATGCGGGCTGAGTCGTCGTGCAGGGATGTGAGAAGTTGTATTGAGTACAAGAAAGTTTGTGGTAATTTTTGGTTCTGCGCGTTTAACTTTCTGACTTGGAACCGCTCCATACTTATAGCTGTGAGAACACTGGGTCATGCAAGTGAACTGGCGAGATAAAGTGTGTGAACAAAGAAGCCCATCGCGGAACAGGCGGTGGTGGTGGCTATGAATAGCATTTCTCCATGTACCCAAGTGGATTTATGGCTGTCTTGTTCCAGTTTCTATGCCGGAAATGTGAGTTGTCCCAGTTCACTGTAGATTCAACGGCTATTTTGACCATGCCATCGTCATTACGCAGCCTCAGCGTCATCTGTGCCAGGTTGCCCAAGTTTTGCTTAATGCAACATGAGTTCAGGCTATGTCGCAGTACTTAGACAGTAGGGAATATGTTCCAAACAGAGCAGAAAGCCCCAAGACCATCCATGTGCCTTTGCCATAACACATGCACCTGTGAAGAACAAGCGGCGTCGAACCCCCCTAGAGTGACACGTTGAACACTGCTTGCTCATTCATTGTATTACCACTCCAGAATCTTCTTCAGACACTCTGTTTCTTAATCACAGTCGTCATCAGAATGGACCTTCGATATATAAAGCCCTCAAACTTTCCTTTCTACTGTGGCACCAAAGAATCTTGGACCATACGCTACAAACCCGTCAAACCATCGGATAATTCTTCCCAAGCTTATTGCTATTCTACAGACAAAATTTCCGACAAAACCACCTCAGTGCTCTCTTTCTGATCTCTCCGTCTCGAAAATTTGCATAGAAGGGCTAACGGTAGCCTCGTCCTCGCTCGGCATCGCAAAGCTACAAAGACGGCATTTTCGCCCTCCGAAATTTCGGCACGTGTCTAATTGTTCAAGGCTACTTCTGAACATCTTGATACGAAAACAATACTTTACTTTCGCGGGATTCGACCACAAGAAGAGTGAAGTCAATGGCTACGTTTTTTACTCCGCGATCGGTCGTAGAGGCCGAATGTCTAGCTATACGCCAGAGTATCAAAGAGTGCGGGAAGGTGAGCATCTTGTACGGTGGTACGGGCGACGACCTAATCCTGGAGCATGTTGAAGAAGAATGGGAAAAAAAGAACGGCAGTAAGCTCACGGATGATTTTTACGTTTTTCCACTTCTCCGGGGTGAAATGCCGACGACAATTCCCGCTGGGACGAGTCCGGAATTGACTGCCCAGTTGCATTATGTCATTAAAAATAGGGGCGCAATTGGACCAGGGAAGGGGTTGGAGATGCTTCTGTCGTTGCGTGAAATTCTAACCCAGCGCCTCCGTCTAAGCGAAATCGTGTATTGAGAAGGGGAGGGAGGTCATGAATCGGATTATGCGTTCTTGATTGCGAAACAGGAAACGGCCGGGCAGTGAACACGTACTTGTATCGTGAGGTGGATTTAGGTGAAGGATTAGGAGACAATAAAATTGATATGTTTTTCTTTTATGGCAAACTCATCCTTTGGCCGAGCCGTATTTCGCAACTCGCCAACCTGGTTTCAACATACCATACTATATCGAACATGTTGCTGTTCAAGGTAGCCGTAACACCATCTTGTTTGCTAGCAAAGTTATCCACTTAGAATACCAAAGTTACAATTGTGTGGAAGGTTGTTTGAGTCCACTGTAGATTCAACAGTTATTTTGACGACCTCGCCGTTAAAATTGGAACGAAGAAGCAGCCACATCTTCATCTGTATCATCTTGCTCAAGTTTTGGTTACTGCAACATGAGTTCATACCACATCACAGCACTTGAATAGAACAAGCATGTTTTTAATAGAGTACAAGGTTCCAAGACCATCTACGTGCCTCTACTTTAACACCTGTCCTCGCGAGGAACATGCGTTGTAGCCTCCAAAAAGTGACACCACGCGATGAACACTGTCTCGTCACTTATTGTACTCCAACTTCGGAGTCTTGCTCAGAGACTGCGTTTTGTAGTACAGTCGTCATCAGCATGAACCTTCAAGTATATAAAGCCCTCACCTCTCCCCGTAGTATCGAGAATCGTAGCCATGCAACATACCTCATATCACTACAATCGCGCATATCTTCCAAGCCATTCCGTCAACAGAGCGAACAATCTTGTCCAGATCTGTTTATGTTTTCTGTTTTTTGAACCCACCTCCAGACAAGCACACAAACTGGCAAGAGAACCTCGCCAGCCCTTGGCATCTCAAAAGCCCACAAAGACAAATTTCGTTTATTTTGCAAAGCCTGTACATCGCCGTCTTCTGGAGTCGCTGCCGGGTGGCCTCTTACAGGAACAACTCATCACTATTACAACCTACGATCACGACAAGAACATAATCAGCGGTACTCGCTGCTATTCTCAGCTACAACGAATAATGGCCTCTATAACTTTTCCCTACAAAACGAAGTACGGGCTGGTGGTTTTTTCGTGTAACCCGGACGATGAGAAGAGCTGGTTAGAATCCATTAGAGAGAAATGGAAAGCGACGAATATGACCAATTTCGACAGCATTTTCCGCTTAAAGTTCAAGGACCCTACGCTAAACGACAGAAACGAGTACAATTATGTTTTTGAGCTTCAAAATGAGGAGAGCATAACTGAGAATGTGTCGGAGGCGCAATTCAATCGGCTGACTCGTATTCTACGGACCAAAGAATCTCGGCCCTCATGGGCGCCTGTATATAAACTTACGCGTAGCCTCTTACCACACGAGATCCAGTTTCTTATGTCAGGATGATCAGGTCTATTCGGCGGGTGAATACCTGCGTTTTGATGAGGAGAATCCGGGCGGCGGATTAGCGGGTTGTATAGAGGCATATACCCTCTTAAATAGTCCTTCTTTAATACAAAACTCATCTTATAATCAAGATGTACGTCACTCTTTTAATATAGAAAATATACTCTCGTTCTACGTGGTCCACAATTCATCTATGTCAACGCGACCCTCCAATTTGGTCTCAACACACCATTACCATTTGTATATCGAACCACGCGCCATGTCGATGTAATCTCACATTCCACCTTTTTGGCAGCAAAAGTATCCACTTACAGTGCCCAAGTTACAGTTGTGTGTATTTCATGTCGTCAAGTCTAGCCATAGCCCCAAGCTGTCTGGGAGTTCTTAGTCCGCATACAACAAGCAAGTAGATAACTCGGGGCGTACCGGTCATTACCTCGACAATGGTGACGGGAGTTAGCAAATCAGTTCCTCGTCTTGTCTATTTTCTTGTCAAAGATGAGTTTATATGCGTGGTATCGTATATATGCGCTTGTTGTGGGTGCATGAGAATTAGATCGTGACATTTACTCTGGATTTAACCATGTTTCATTTTCTCTATAGCGCCTTGGGAAACGACAAATCGTGATGAACAGGACTTAGACCGTCTTCTTTAATGGGCTTTCTACGTGGCCTGTTTCTCTATTGATCGCTTGGGAGCATATCTGAAAGCTTTCACTCATCTTTCCTACAACCAGCTAAAATAAGACATCTTGTACACTGTACTCCGACAGTGCTATGCGTGAATTTTTGCCGAAAACCCCCAGCTTATATCTAGCACTAGAAGCCAATTGTTCTCAAGTATCCGTATTGGGAGGTTGTTTGCGAGTTCCTCCCCAGGCGGTTTTCACTGCACATCACCATCTTCACAAGGATGTGCCTCGAGTATAAAGCCTCTGCCACGGCATAGGCACCAGCTTTTACCATAGCAACGGCAGAGCATCACAAGAATCTAAATTCCTTAAAACTTTCCCGTAGGTCTTCTTGCTACAGTTACACCAAAAGGGCCATTCAATCCCGTCCTAACGACTGCAAAAGCAACTTACAATCTCACCCCTCTCCAACGCCACAGCTAGAGACATCTTCGGCAGTCTTTATCCAACTCAATTACCCTCCGAGTCTGCTAAAAGACGGTCATCCCCCACGAAACAACGAAAAGCATTGTATCGGTCTATCCGCGTACACAACACACAATGGGCGACCGCCTCGAAAAACTCACATGTCACTGCAATTCCGAAGTAGACCGCGATGCTCAGATCAAAAGAATTTCCAAAAGATGGAAGGAAGAGCACAAGACAGATTTGAAAGACATCTTCACGTTGTCGTTGAAAGTTGGAGACACAGGTTTTGAAGAGTTTGAGTTCCTTCGAGCGATTGATGATTCGTCTTTCGTTGCGTTGCGCGATATTGTGGAGGAGGGTAACTTTGTCTGGGTGCATCCCAAGAGAGATTCTATTTCAAAGTTGTAGGAACTCCAGGTTCATGATCTTGAGATGAGAGTTGTGGTGCTTGGCCGTATTGGCCAAGATGGGATCTACGGTATATGCTAGGGGCGGTTTGTTGGTGTGAATGGTCAACACACTTTTAATGCAAGAGATTGTATTCTTCGCAATAATAGACTCATTTCTATTTGTCGGGTATATATTAGAGCAAATTTGTGGTCATCCTAAGGAGTTAGTTGGTTAGATGCTGCACCTGATAAGATATCAACTCGATGTTTCTCACCATCTCTTTCCATATACCGGTCACATACTTCTCTCACGCTCATTCCTCGCACCAGGTTTATGTCTTTTATGTCTGATTAGATTGTATCAATATCATAGCATGTAAGCTAGTTCATCGTCTGCACTCGATCCCAATCTCGTGTCACCATCCCATCCCTTTGACCAACTCCAATCCCAGAATATACCAAGTTTCAAAACCTTTCCCGATGTGTCCTTCCATGTCAAAGGACAAAACAAAACACCAAAAAAGTTGAAACACTCATCATCGTAACCTTGATTGTATGCGTCACCACCCTGTTTCATAGTCACCATACAAAGACGACGCTTGCCATGCGGAATAGACATAAAACCCCCATCCGTGACTTGTTCAGAGCATTGAATCCTGCAATTCTCATCCATCATACCCAAAATGTCAGACTATACATCACCCGCCGCCGCGTCATCTGAATCGGAAATGGACAAACCTGCAATTCTATACCATCGCACCCCGGTTTTGAAGAGGGCATGGGGAAAACCGTGGGTAAGGGTTGCCCTAGCAGCGCTCGTGGTCGTCATTGTCATCGTTGTAGCCATTGCGGCCACGTCCAAGGGCCGTAGTGAAGAGATGCAAGCAAAAGCTTCATCTACACCTACGCCTTCACCTACATATCAACCATAGGCTCACAGCCTCACCTCCCATCCAAATCGCCCTACCACTTAACCCCAAAAACGTCCCTCACACATCAACATACTCCCCAACATCGCCATCCCCCTCCATCACACCCGTCAACCACTCCACATAGCCCTCAAACCCCGTCGTACTCCCCCTTATAACCACCCTCTTCACGCCCCTCACGCCCTCCAACACACGCAGATTCTCATACCCAACCCCCAGAAACACCGCCTGCGCAACATCAACAACCACCTCGTCCAGCCGGGAGAAGGCCCGGGCCGCCGCGTCCCTCGAATACGCCAGATCGCAATCCAGCCGGATCAGCAGGTGGAAGCGGCGGATTCTGGATATAGCCAGCTCCTCCTTGACGGGGAGGTAGTGTTCGCGTAGGCGGGGAAAGGACGTTAGGAGGGAGGGATGTGCGAGGAAGGTGTTTTTGGCGTAGAGCAGCGGGGAGGCTTCGGCGTGGATTTGGCGAGAGGTGCGGAGGATGGAGGCGTGGATGGGAGTAGGGTGGATTGTGTGTTTGGAGTATGGGGGGAGGAGGAGGAGGAGGGTGTATATTTGGAGGCGGAGTTCGATGGGGAGGTTGAGGAAGTGGCAGGGTGGTGATGGTGAGATTGTGGTTGAAGGAGATGGTGATGGTGTTGTCATGGTGGTTTTGGCCGGATGTCGCGGTTGTGTGATGGGTTAGCCGGTGCGATGACCATGCGTTGGATGAGATGGATTCATTGTTGCGAGAGAATACCAAATCTGGGATGAATGATAGAGGTTGTCTATTCGGAAGTTTATCGGGCTGTGAGTGTCGGCATTTGGAGATGTGTGACATGAGCTCATTGGATGATGGAATCGTTGGCTTGGAGTCGATCGGGCTAGTGGACAATGGCGTCCAATGCCAAAGGAAGTAATCCGTCGTCGTCCATTTACAATGTTACAACGTGTGACTGATATGTGTACTATGGATTGAAAATGCAGTTGAAATGAAGAAGTAGAAACTCATCTGTGTGGTTGAAGCAACCATCACATCGCTCGCTCATGATACAGCAACCACGCAGCAACAATCTCATTTCAACTCATGCTACCATCCCTCGTACTCAATAAACCATCCCTCCAATGTGCACGCAGCCACGTAGAAAACATCCAAGACAGAAGATGATGTCACATCAATATAAAAACCCATCACAGCGCGTCTGTATAAGACATAACCCAATCCCAATTACCGTGTCTCACAGCCAAGTACTCCGTAAACAAGCAAACCAACAAGCTCGTAACCCTGACGCTGTGGTGCCACAGAGTGACAACTCACAATCACAATAACTTCATCTCGCTTGCCATGACGTGCCGCACCGCACCGCGACGGGACGATTAGCGCACTCTCCTATCGCCGATTCCTCTGTGCAGCACATTTGAGCCGAATTGTCTGAGAGATGTCAGTATTTCAGAGCGCCACTCTACGATACAGATCTCATAAGCGCCTCATTACAACAAGAAAGACATTGAGGCGTCTTTCACGAGAGTTCATGACTCATTTCACCTCACCACACCAAAATATACCACCACCGTGTGTTAGACCTTTACGCGGGACAACAAGGTGGTCACCATCTGCCATCTCACAAACTGCGAAACTGCATCCCCAAATGGTGCAATTGCACATCCTGAAAGAAGTACACACTACAACCTCGTGGCTTGACAGGGGCTTGCAATCATCTTATCCACACCAATGGACGAGTCTCCCTTTAAACATTGTTTGATAGGTACCCACGCGGTCATTGTATTCAAGCTGATGTTTTTACTCCGTTCGCCTTCTTTAATTGTTTTTCGTCCTCTAGCGAATCCTTGTTACATGTGACCGTCGTCTCAACAGTCTAAGCCATCCCCTACGCAACATAAAAATGAAAGGCGTCGCGACGATAGAAAGATATTCCCACGACGCCCGTGTACCAACAACAAAGGAGACGATCAGTCAAGATGGGGTAATTTCATTTGTACTACTCCCAGCGATCAACACGATTTATTAAATCTTCCCCATAATACCAAAGCAACCATGTCCTGCGCTCGAGCACTGCCGGCGGGGAATACACGGCATTACCCTGGTCGAACAAGCATGTCTCACAGATGCGCAAGGCGAATGGCCAAGCTTTGTTGTAGATCCCTCCCGGAAGAGACATCATGAGACAGTCTGCCTATTACAATGTCTAGCATCGAATTTGCCTGAAGATCGCATCATCGCGCGTCCCGGCCCCTATTTGGTGCGTTATAAAGATCTGTCCCTGGCCTGTGGGAGTTGGAAATCTTCTAGTCTGCACATTTTGCAATCACAGCGTTCGGCACGTCATTCATTCATTTTTCACTGCCAATCACACTCCTTTACTCACTACACTCGCTACGATTTTCAAAATGCACCCTTCAGTCTACGCTGTTCTCCTTACTTGCCTTTACGGCAGCTCATTCGGTGCTCCAATCAACACCGGCAACCTCGCTGGCCTTGGTGGCGTCACTGATACAGTCTCTGGCATCACTCAGGACGTTGGACTGAAGAGAGATACTGCTGTTGGCGGACTCGCCAACAGTGTCCCTGTGGTTGGACCCGTTGTCGACACTGTTACCAAGGGTCTTCCTGTTGGAGGTGCCACCCAGGGCCTCCCGGTTGGTGGCCTGAAGAAGAGAGAGGATGTCGTCGGTGGTTTGCTCGGTGGCGATTCTACTGGCGGCCTTGGTGAGACTCTTTCCGGCGTCACTGGTGGTCTTCCTGTTGGTGGCCTGAAGAAGAAGGACGACATCGTCGGTGGTCTTGGAGAGACTGTTTCCAGCGTCACGGGCGCTCTCCCCGTCGGCGGCCTAAAGAAGAAGGATGACGTCCTCGGTGGCCTCGGTGAGACTGTTTCCGGCATCACTGGCGGTCTTCCGGTTGGTGGCCTGAAGAAGAGAGAAGACATTGTTGGCGGTTTGCTGGGCAACGGCTCACCTGTTGGCAACACCGACGGCCTTGGTGAGACTATTTCCGGTGTCACTGGCGCTCTCCCTGTTGGCGGCTTAAAGAAGAAGGCCGATATTGTCGGCGGTTTGCTCGGTGGCGATTCCACTGATGGCCTTGGCGAGACTGTTTCTGGCGTTACCGGCGGTCTCCCCATTGGCGGCCTGAAGAAGAAGGATGATGTCCTTGGTGGTCTCGGCGAGACCATCTCTGGCGTCACTGGTGGCCTTCCTGTTGGTGGCCTGAAGAAGAAGGATGACGTCCTTGGGGGCCTCGGTGAGACGGTTTCCGGCATCACCGGTGGTCTTCCTGTTGGCGGCCTGAAGAAGAAGGATGATGTCCTTGGTGGCCTTGGTGAGACTGTTTCTGGTATCACTGGTGGTCTTCCCGTTGGCGGCCTGAAGAAGAAGGATGTCGTCGGTGGCCTTGGTGAGACTGTTTCTTCTATCACCGGTGACCTCCCCGTTGGAAAGCGAACGGCTCTCCCCATCGACACTGATGAGACCGTCGGGCAGACCACCACGACCGTCGATAACGCCACTGGTGACGTCTCTTCAACTGCCAACAATGTTGTTGAGAATGCCGCTGACATTGTCGACTAAACGTCCGTGTTGTATGAATAAGATGGTGGACAAGACAGACCGACGGGCTTCGGTACGATTATTTGCAGCTGTATGTATTAGCTGGTAAAGATACCAATTTAGTTTGACCAATACTTTTAATGTCTATATTTGGAAGGGGGCCGGGACAATGTTAGAAATGATTGCAACAATTGCTTAGTGTCTGTGATCATGTTGAATGTGATGTGTTGTAACAATACGTGTCTTGTCTTATTGAATGTGCCGCAGATGTAAGGGCCGAACCATGATGCCAGAGGACTGATTCACACACGTGCATCGGTCGGCATCAACATCTCCATTATTGCATCAGACACGGTGAAAGGGGTTCAATGCTTCGAACCGTCCCGCCATTGTGTCCCCGGATATATCGCCGGGAATAGCCACAGATTCTTGACCTCTGCTGGGTAAGGAGCACAATGCTGTGAGACGAGACCCTGGGCGAACTTGTATCGTCAGCTTATTCCGAAGCAAGCCGCAAGAGTTACCATACCAGTCTAACATACGGGGCATTCACAGTGATGCCAGTCCCGCTGCTTGACGACATTCGTCGCCAATGAAACGCGTCCCAACTTGCGTGCTCACGCGCCCATCTTGAGCAATCAAACGAAAGTATCAGAGAGCGTGACACCGACAGCGTGCAACCTCTCACAAGCCGGCCGGAGCACGCCTAATTTTCGAGTGTTGGGTATGTGTCTGACAACACAAGACGGACGGGCTGGGACATAGCAAGGCTTCTCACAAGAAGTAATAAAAGTAAAATAAAAGACTGAAGAATCGATATCGAAGGATCAAATTGACCGTGCCCCACCTTGCATTTCTTCGACGCCGCCCATTCACGTTGGGCCTGTCGCCCTCGTTGGGAAGGTGCGACTGAAACCACAAGAATACCCCAGGGCTGAAGGTACGTACCTTTTCACGTCACACTAGCAGTCACTCGACTTCATCATTGACATGCGACTAAATTCTGCTCCCTCATCCTCACTTTCTCTAAGCAGCATGCTCCTTCAGCGTCGTCAATAGCGTATCGGATAGCGCAAATGTTTCGCGATTTCGACTACATGCTCTGATTCTGCCAGCAACGCTTGTTCTAACGTCGTCGGCGCACGAAGCCAACCATGGGTTTCCTCACAGTCGTTTCAGCCGTGTTTGGCTGGATCTACACCTTCTGCTGGAGCGCTTCGTTCTATCCGCAGCTGATATTGAATCTCCGACGGAAAAGCACCTCTGGAACTACTGTTGATTTCCCATTCATCAACGTCATAGGTACAGTTTACTACCTTACGCCTCGTGGGACTGGCTGGCAGCCTTCGCAACAAACAACTGACATCCGACAGGCTTCGTGGCATACTTTGTCTCCAACGTCGCCCTCTACTACTCCCCCGTCATTCGCAGCCAATACGCCGCTCGACACAAAGACCTGACGCCCACCGTTCAGTTCAACGACATTACCTTTGCCCTCCACGTATCCATCATCTCCAGCATCACTCTGTCGCAATACCTCCTCCGCCAGCTCTGGGGCTTCACACCGTCCACCGGCACCCGCCCCAGCCGCTTCATCACCGGTATTGCACTGGGTTGCGTCCTCGGCGTCTTCATCACCTACCTCGTCGTTGCGTCGGCCGCCGCCAAGGGCCCCGTGGATCCCGCCACCGACTGGTGCGAGCTTGACATCATCTACGCAGTAGGCTATGTTAAGCTTATAATAACCCTTATCAAATTCACGCCACAGATTCTCGCCAACTACCGCAACCAGAGTACCAAGGGATGGAGCATTTGGCAGATTACACTTGACTTTGTGGGTGGCATTCTGAGCACCGCCCAGCAGGGGATTCACACTTACCAGCAGCACGACTGGAGTGGCATTACGGGCAACCCTGTCAAATTTGCCTTGGGTAATGTGAGCATGGTGTATGATTGCGTGTTTTTCGTGCAGCATTACATTTTGTATAAAGGGGCTGAGCGGAAGCATGGCTCAGAGGAAGATGCATTGTTGGGTGATGAGGAAGAGCAGAGAAGGAGGCGGTTAGACTAAGATTAACGTTAGACTTGGATATGCTCAGGCTGTGCATATTTATGATTCATCATTGATAAATTAAGTTGAAGCATCGCTCAACCCGCTGTGATGTCGGAAAATGACCGAACGACTTTAACGTTTGGCGTAGAGAGTAACTCTGGCAATGCGAAAGTTCTTTCAACTCGGGCGAATCCGGTTACCACGTAAACTCAACCCCATCGAAACGTAAATGGCACCATCAGAGTCGAAGGAATCTTATTGTAGGCAGTAATAGACTCAGCACCTGCAGAACTGTATGCATGGCAAACTCAAAACTAACTAAATAGTAAACTTCGACGCCAGCTGTATATTTGACAGATCATGCGATTTGAACATTTCACTTCTAAAGTATGTCGTGTCAACCAAAGGCAGTATTCTTGATTACAGTTTACTGTCTAAAGTAAAGGACAAGTCGTACAATGCGGATGGCAACTCTCAATGTTGAACGCTGTTTCTCAGCATCCTTCTTTATGCATTTTTGTTCAGTTTTTACACACTCATTAATGTTGCCACGATGGTATTTGAACCATTACAAGTCATAATATTCTATCAGAACCATGACCGGAAGCCAGTACTTCAAGTAAATTCCCCCCATTTACACACAGCACATAGTTTAAACTTCCATTCCAAGATCACCACACTCACCTCGTACCTTAACCATGTAAACTCTCAGACCATTAGACTCAAAGCTACAGCTTCGACTTTCTTAAACTTCGTAATAAACTATACATTACGCACCTACAAATCCTATTCTTAGTCTCAAAGCTTACAACTTCCAAATAACTCAAACTTCCTAACACAGTATACACTCTGCAAGTCCGAATTCTAATCTTAATCCATACAATCATCATCTGTACTCGGCTAGACAACGTTACTGTTGAACTTTACGTTTCCCAGCCTCTCCAAAGTATCAATAGTTCCATCCCCGTTCGATGGTCTTCCATGCTCGATTTTCAAGCATAAATATGAGGCCGTTTCCTCTAGAATTGAAGAATTCTGAAACCAAACCATCCGTCCTTCACAACTGCTGCCATACCTCTGCTCAGCTCACATACACTTTTACACGCTCTGATACACTCACGTATAATCATATACACGCACACACAAACATACATACAAACACATATACTCATATACACCCAAATACCCTCACATACACTTACATGCACTCGCATACGGTTACAACAACCACATACACCAACATGCCGAGCCATTACATGGACCGCCTCCGCAGCCAGGCCACTACTCCTCCTCCTCCTCCTCCTCCTCCCCCTCGATCTGAGTCCCCCGAATCAGTCTACGATGACCTCCTCGACCTGGCACCCGACGTAATCGCCCTCGACAGATACGCCAACAACGGCACCCCTCCCCCAGTTGAAAGACTCCCATCCCCCGAACCAGAAAAACCCCAGGAGAAGAAGCCCGAAAAGCCCAGGGGCAGCATCTTCCGAAGAACCGGAGAATTCCTCCGTCCCTGGAACGACGGGATGGACGAGCGTCGCAGGGAAATCTGGGCCTACTTCCGCAGCGCTGCCTTCGCAGAGTCCGCCCGCAAGACAAAGGCCTTCTACGACCGCTTCCGCCCACCACCAGAGCAAAGAGACCACAGCCGCTTCGTCACCTACGACGAATACCTCAGAAATAGGGGCACCTACAAGCCGTACCTCCAGCCAATCTGCAATTCTAGACGCGATGAACTCCGCCGTATTGCAGAGTACGCGGCCAGAAAGCGCACCGAGAGGCAGTTGCCTGCTTCGGAAGAACGAATCAAGTACCAGCTGCGCAAGTATAACGACGCCGTGGCTAGGGCTAATGGAAGGTCGTATGACGGGGACATCATGTGCCCGATGCTTCCTCTGTCAAGTGAGCTGTACATCTACGAGGGGGATGGGGAAGCTGAGGGGTGTGAGCTGGAAGGGTTTCCGGCGCATATCGGCGGTCTTCACTTCTTAAACGGTATGTATACTCTGTAATGATTGTGTAGAATTATGGCTAACGTTTTTTTAGATGGGGAACTTAATGGTCTTTTGGGACATCTTCAGATCGACATCTCCAGGATGGTTGATAGGAAGACCAAGATGGATGCTATTATCGGCCGATGGATTCGATTTTGAGCACTGCGTGTTCGAGATGCCTACAATAGGCATAAGAGCTCAGCACTCTTGTACAACACATGAGAGAAAATCTTGCGTAAGGCATAGAACAGTGGTATGATTGTATAAAACGGGAGAGGAGGATTCTCGTGTAAGGCACAAGGGATGGGAGGCTTTTATAGCAGAAGAGAAGGATCTTGCATAATGCATCAGGACTGGGTATACTTGTATAACATTATGGAGGAATACTTAAAGGTCAATCATTTCTGAAACGTGGGCAGTGAACCCGGGTGGTGGCGGGCAAGGGTTCACTTACACCAACTATTTGACGGCCGGGTCATCATGACCCTAGAGATTCTACATCAACCATCTCTTATGTCAATCAAATACATTTGGTGGTTTCTCTACTTGATTCTTTTGCAATGCGACTTGAAGTGGTACTTCATGCCTCCGTGATAAAATTGCCCTTGGAAGCGCAGGGTGGTTGGCAGTGTAGTCAGCTGTATTTCTGCTATGCCTAATGCTTGTTATACACGTCTATCGTACATCTATCTAGAGTAGTAAGTTACATGACAAAGTTCACTACCTTGCCGCCTCGTACAGCAATGGCCCTCTTGGCCTTTTTCAAGTCATATTTCCCTTCCCCAAATCGTTCTCTGCCCTCCTCAATCTTGAGAATTTCCGCCACTACCCAATCCTTCAACTTATCCCCCTGCAAATCAGCTGGAGGCGTTAGTATCTCAACCACCCCCCGCATCTTTCCATTAATCTGCACAGCACATGATTGCTGTCGAGGCTGGAGCATGGGAGACTCCAAGGTGCCATCCTGGGAGGGAAAGGTCGATGTCTGGAAGATTAAGCCCCTGGACGGGTATAACACGCTCCAGCATTCATCCGCAAACGCCGGCGTGATAGGGGCAACGAGTCGCGTCAGCACGCTAGATGCATGCTTTTTGATGACTATATCAGCTTGCGAGCTTGCCAGCGCATTAGTGAGGCTCATCAAATCCGACACAATCGTATTTAGTGAGTAAATATCGTTGTATGACTGAGTGACCGAGGCAATAGTCCGTTGTACCTCCCTCCATAATGATGTGTCTGCGTCCCACTGTGCCAGCTCCTTTGGGCTCATGGAGTCAGCCCTTTTGAAATTTGCTTCTAGCAAGTCTTTGGCAGGTTTTGAATCGTCAACCGTCGCGACAGCCTCCACTTGGTCATGCAACCGATGCAACCAGCGAGTGACCCCAGAGATCTTGGCCTCGTCCCAGTTCAACACGTCTCCCACAGGTGCTTGAAATATCATATGGGCTCTCGTCGCATCCGCGCCGTACTTGGCAATGCACTCAGTTGGGTCCACGCCATTGTGCTTAGACTTGGACATTTTCTCAAACGCTACTGTAGCAGGAGCATCTGTTGCAGCGACTTTAGGTGATGATGGATCTGACAAGTCCACCTCTGTAGGCTTGAGGAAGACGCCATTGTCAGGGTTAATATATGTCCTTCCATGGACCATACCCTGCGTGATCAGCCGCTTGAATGGCTCTGCCGAGGTCGCCGTCTCTTCGGTAAATTCTGGCATCAATGAAGTTGAAGCCAGGAACTTGTAGATGAATCGAGCGTACAGTAAATGAAGAATTGCATGCTCAATTCCTCCAATATATGTATCAACGGGTAGCATACTGCTGGCTTCCGGAGAAAAAAGTTGCTTGCTATTGTGAGGGTCGGTGAACCGAGCAAAGTACCAGCTCGAGTCCACAAAAGTATCCATTGTGTCAGTATCTCGACGAGCGGGACCTTTGCATTTGGGACAAGACGTGTTTACAAAATCGGGCGACGATTCCAGAGCGTTTCCAGTCTTGCCCGCTGCCCAGTGTTTCTCCACGTTGGGTAGCTTGACTGGCAAATCTTCATCGGGAACAGGAACCGCGCCGCAAGAATCGCAGTGGATTATGGGAATAGGAGCCCCCCAATATCTCTGGCGGCTAATGAGCCAGTCACGCAAGCGCCACTTCTCAACCGGTTTTGCGAGATTAGCAGCTTCGAGCATGCGAACCATGATTTGGCCGGCCTTTTTAGAATGCTTTCCCTCGAAAGCACCGCTGTGTTGAGTCATAATGCCGTGCTCGGTGTATGGTTCTTCCAGCGAAAGAGCCGTTGTGCTTTCATCCTCTGATGCAGCAAGAACGATTCGCACAGGTTGATCTTCCTGATGAGTTTTCCAGAATGAATGGTCCCTCACATCATGCCCAGGCACACCCATGACCGCACCCTCACCATAGTCACCGAGGACATAAGGCGCAACATAAATGGGCAGTGATGCCTTGGTGGCATCAGGCGTCTCGTCGTGATAGGCAAGAGGGTTGATTGCTCTCAGATGCGGTAGAAGGTAGCCAACTTTGGAGTCCGGGGGCAGTCCTGGGAGAGTATCCAAGAACGCTTGCAGCTCAGGGTCACTTTCGGCCAATTTGGCGACGACGGGATGAGAAGCGGCGAGAGCTACATACTGGACACCAAATAGTGTGTCTGGCCGAGTTGTGAAGACCTCTACAGCGCTGCCAACACTCGTCCCCCCCATGGCCATGATGGGAAATTTGATCATGGCGCCAGTCGACTTTCCGAGCCAATTCTTTTGCTGTGAAATGACACGCTCAGGCCAGGCGTTGTCTTTGGCGAGCTCGTCAAGATCTCGTAATAAGGCCTCACGGTATTCGGTAGTCCGAAAGAACCATTGCTTCAAGTTGCGCTTTTCGACTTTAGCTCCTGATCTCCAAGAGAACCCATTCGCGTCGACCTGCTCGTTTGCGAGGACAGTTTTATCCACGGGGTCGTAGTTGACTTCGGCTTCGGCTTGGTACGCAAGCCCTCGTTCATGCAGCATTAGAAAGAGTTTTTGCGTATGTTTGTAAAATTCGGGTTCACAGGCCGTCAATTCCTATACGGGTTATCAGTATTGGGAGCAGCCATGGTCAGATACGCGCTACTCACGCGACCCCAGTCCCAGCTTCCATTCATGGCGCCGAGCTGCTCTTTCATTTTGGCAATATTGCTCCTTGTCCATACCCCAGGGTCAATGCCTCGTTCGAGCGCCGCATTCTCAGCAGGCAATCCAAAGGCATCCCAGCCCATTGGCAGAAGAACGTCATCGCCTTGAAGCTTGTGATACCGCGCAACCGTGTCGGCGATGCTGTAAACTCGCAGATGGCCCAGATGCAAGCTGCCTGAAGGGTATGGAAACATCGGTAGGACATAATTTGTCTTGCGGTCGCTGCGCTTTTGAGATTTAAGGTCGTTCGAATCGTTTTCTTGCCATATTTGCCGCCATTTGCTGTCCAATGACTTGAGATTGACGGCGTACGATCTTTGCGACGCCGGGTAT
Source organism: Pochonia chlamydosporia 170 (assembly GCF_001653235.2). Lineage (NCBI taxonomy): Eukaryota > Fungi > Ascomycota > Sordariomycetes > Hypocreales > Clavicipitaceae > Pochonia > Pochonia chlamydosporia. The sequence goes on along the minus strand of NC_035795.1, from coordinate 894,380 downwards.
GCATTGGGCGTCAGGCGCGGTCTGCAGGCGGCTGTATTCCATCGTGAAGCTGCCCTCAAGGCCGGGCTGGCTCCTTTGCAGCCCATCCGCTTTACGTAGACTAGACGCATGAGGGCGATTGCATCGTGTTGGGTGTGGCGACGAAGGTCTGGTCAGCTTGGAGCTATTGGAGCTAGGTATAACGGTGGTCAAAAGTTTGAATGTGTGACAGCAAATGGCCATGCGATGTTCGGAGCGGCAGGACCCTGCAGGGGGCTACTGCCGTTTAAGGCGTGGTGCGTCATTTGGTGGTGGGTACATATACACATGTAGCGACTGCTGGGAGATCAGAGCACAGCAACCTGGGTCATGAAGTTCCGGCATCACAACAACAGAGCAAGGATGGACGGCGATCTCAGGTTTTGCCGTAGCGTCAAGAGTGTCTGGTGTAAATGGAAGGATCGAGATTTACTGAGTAGCAAGCAGCCAGAATCTTTCCTGTCTTTGCCTGCACAAATCGCCACTATCGACGTCAGTCGTGAGGGGTCTTGACCATTTGGGCAGACTAACACCAACCAATATGCGACCTCTGACCTGCCAAATGCAATGTCTCCTTCCTCGTCTCCCTTGCACCTGCCGTTATTCGTCTGTCCATCAATCCCAACATCCAATGTCCAGATTGCAGGCAAGCACGACCCCAGTAATCGACGCACCTCTGTTGGGTCATTCAGTCATTGATTGCACAACTTCCTGCCCCACCATCGTCTTCAATTCGTCAATCACGCCTCATCCAATCTCCAAACTTTACCCCACATCCAACCAGACCCATATCGAAGACGCAAAAGGACTGCGAAAAATCTCCTCCGTTCTTGTTGGATTGCAAGTGGGGTTGCGCCAGCTGAAGTTGTCTGTCTGGTCTGGTGTGAAAGAGCTGGATGTTCTGGACTGCTTGCTTGGGTACATCAACTGACCCACGACGACCAAGGGACCCTCTTGGTCGCTGCTGCCAGACTTTTTGATCATGGGCCGGCCGCATTTGTGGCTTTCTTCGGCTTTGGACTGGGACTAGGTTACTGGAGACCCAGACTCCTCATCTCCAGCTCAGTTTTCTTGTGATACTTGATTCTCCAACTTTCAGTCGTTCGGTACGTCGTGTTTGCGTGCCATCAATCCTCAAATCCAGGCATATCTGCATGTTTTAAACAGCAGATGCACCTCGCAAATCGTCGCATAAGCTGCTCGTCTTTCGCCATCGTCGTGTTGCATCCCACCTTCCCCTCCATTTGGCTGCGATAACGCAGTTTGGGTTCGGCTCGTCGCCACCGAGCTATCTCCGTCGCGGCATCTTGCATCGTGACCGACTTGGCTCAAAGTCGACTGGACGAATCCGACTACGGAGTATAAGGTAACAAGATTGGACGACTTCCTTGGACGACTTCCTCCTATTCCGCACATTCCATTGCTCGTCACACTTGGACAGTTGCCAGCATGGACAAAATCACAGACAAGATTGCCGCGCTGCCGGCTGATAGGGAGTACTTTTCTCTCGAGTTTTTCCCGCCCAAGACGGCCATGGGCTTTTCCAACTTGCGCCACCGACTACAGCGCATGGAACAAGCTCTTAAGCCTCTCTTTGTCAATGTGACCTGGGGAGCCGGAGGGTCAACAGCAACCAAATCTCTGGAGCTCGCGGAGCTCTGCCAGCGCGAGCTTGGCCTGACAACATGTCTTCATTTGACTTGCACCAACATGAGCAAGCGCCTTATCGACAAGGCTCTCGATGATGCCAAAGCTCTCGGCATCCGTAACATTCTCGCTCTCCGTGGCGACCCTCCCCGGAAAGAGGAATACCGCGATGCGAGCGATCCGGAAGATGATGGACAAGAAGACTTTACATGGGCCATTGACCTTGTGCAATACATTCGCAAGAAGCATGGGGATCATTTCTGCATTGGAGTTGCAGCATATCCCGAGGGCCACTCTGATGAGTCCCATCCACTGGGACAAAGTTTGGAGCATGATCTGCCATACCTTGTGGACAAGGTACAAGCTGGCGCCGACTTCATCATGACACAGCTCTTCTTCGACATTAATGCGTACGACCATTTCGAAAAGACGCTTCGAGAACACCCCAGTGGTGCTTTCAAAACAATACCCATCCTGCCTGGTCTGATGCCCATTCAGAGCTACCAAATGATCAAGAGAACAACCAAACTCAGCCATGCCAAAATGCCAACCGCCATCATGGATCGTCTCGATGCCGTCAAAGGTGACGACGAAAAAGTCAAGTTGGTTGGCGTGGACGTAATCAGTGAACTCATTGATCAAATCAGAACGATCAAGAACCGAACACCAGGACGCAGAGGATTCCACTTTTACACCCTCAACTTGGAAAAGGCTGTATCCTTTATTGTCGAGAGAACCGGCCTTATTCCAGATGAGTCGGAGAACGACGAGGCTGTCATTGACGACGGCGCACTCTCCCCTCCAGCAATCCAGGTCAACGGCACCCGCACGTCAACGCATTCTAGAACATCCAGACGACACTCATCCGTTGGATCTGATCCTCACAACCGTGTCATCGTCGGAGGTCGACCAGCAACACACCCCGAATGGGAGGCCACAGGCCAAGAAGCAGGCGTACCAGCCGAGAGCATCAACTCTCGCGCGAATACGCTTGCCATTTCCGAAGGCGAAGGCGTCTTGGGCAGAGAGGCCACATGGGATGACTTCCCCAACGGCCGATTCGGTGATTCAAGGTCGCCGGCGTATGGTGAAATCGACGGCTACGGCGTCAGCCTACACATGTCGGTAACACAGGCCGTCACGCTCTGGGGCCGACCCACGACCCGCGAAGACGTCAACAACGTATTCGTCAAACACATCAAGGGCGAAGTACCCTCAATCCCATGGAGCGAAGAAGGCCTATCCCCCGAATCGTCCACCATCCAATCCCGTCTAATGGACATGAACACCAAGGGCTGGCTGACAGTGGCCTCCCAACCAGCCGTCAATGGCCTCTCCTCCAGCGACAGGACATTCGGCTGGGGGCCACGCAATGGCTTCGTATTCCAAAAGGCGTTTGCGGAATTCTTCCTCCCGTCAGCGGACTGGGCCCTTCTGGCAGATAAGCTAAAGGGCTCAGACTACTGCGACAGCGTGTGCTTCTACGCGGCTAACGCAAAGGGCGAGTTTGTCTCGTCCGACGTCACGGGGGGTGTTTCCACACGCACCGTCGCAGCGAGCACCAACGCCGTAACGTGGGGTGTGTTTCCGGGCAAGGAGATTGTGACGCCCACGATCATCGAGGAGGTTAGTTTCAGGGCGTGGAGCGAGGAGGCGTTTGGTCTGTGGGGGGAATGGGCAAAGGTGTATGGACGGGGGTCGGAGAGCGAGAAGCTGTTGAGTGGTATTCGGTCGGACTATTGGCTTGTGAATATTATTCATCACGATTTTATAGACAGGGAGGCGCTGTGGAAGTTGCTCCTGGGGTGATGGACAAGAATATAAAGATGAATATAAGTGTTCCAGTTGAGTGTATACTATGGGTATCTTCGTGTATTGAGTAGCTAAGCAAGTAATTTTGATCCTCTGCCTTTATCTGGCATCCTTTTCGCCTTTCCATATGATCCATTCCATTCCATCCATTCATACCATGCAATCAATATCCCTCATTCCATTTATACCAAGCCATCAATATCCCTCCCATCAATCCCCTCACAAACCATCTAAATCTCCCCCTCGAGGTAATCATCCCCCACCCCCTCATAAAACGCATCCGAATACATGCTCATGTTCATGGTACTCGAAATAACCGGATCAGTCGACAATTCCGTAAACGCACCGGCACTCCCCCCCGCACCAGGATCCCCAAAAAGCGAAACATACTCCTCCTTCACAGCAATGGCCCTCTGTCCATCGTCCTCCTGCTCCTGTTCCTGTTCATCCTGCTCCGCGGCACTAGCGATAGTAGCGTTCGCCCGCACAGCAGCCCTACGCGTCCCGCCGTTCTTCTGGCCCGATGGGAGCGCACGACCACGCTTCGACGGGGTCTCCTCCTCGCTCCAGTCTTTCTCGACGTCCTCGGACTCATCGGAGCTGGGCTTCACGTCTCGCCCGCGCTTACGACTCCCCGGTGTGCGGACACTTTTGGTCGGCGTTCCGAGGGGTAGGCAATTCGCCACATCGCCCCCCGAGTTGTGTACCTGACGAAGGTGGTCTGCGTCCTTTTTAATGGTCCGGAACTGGAACTGGATTCCGTCGGCGGTAGATTGGCCAAAGTATTTGGCAATGTCTGCGTAGTTAGCCTCAGTAACTTGATAAGAGCGGGACACAAAAAAGAGCAAATAGAAATGTGACGGCGTACTGTTCTTGTCAACTGCATCTTGGGAAGCTGGCATCCCCTCTTCCACGACTAGGTTCTTCATGTCGAAGCCTTGGGTGCGGCCGTGACGGATGATGAGGGACTGGGCCTTGAGGCGCCGGAAGCGGTGATTAAGTGCGTGCTCTGTCATGTCGGAGCCGTAGCAGGCGACGATTTCTGGGACGAAGCGTCACTTTCGTCCCGGGTGATGGGGAGAAACGTGTGATGGGGGAAGGGGGGGTGGAAAAAAGACGAAAGTTGACTTACCCTTGTAGTTCCATTTTACGTCGGGGTGTGCGGCGACGATGGCTCTCACCATACGGGCTTGGGCCTCGTAGGTCTTGTAGTTGGCTTTGGCGGTTGTTGGTGCCATTTTGTTTGGTTGATGGTTCGGAGGATGTGGTGTGATGGTGTGAAATGGTGTAGTAGCTTGGGATGTGGTTGAATCTGAACTCGTTTTCTCGGTGCGTATATCGCAAGCACCGTCCCCGTAGTGGGTTGAAGGTTGCAATTGTTCGTTTTCTTTGATACCTCTGTATCAAAATCTCAAAAAATCGTTGTTGAAGATCAAGGATCCTTACCTGCTTGATACTTCTGTATCAAAATCTCGTGAAATTGCTGTTGAAGATCGCAAGTCTCCGTCCTCGTAGTAGTGTTGAAGGTTGCAACTATCCGTACCTCCTAGATACCTCTGATCAAATCTCAAGAAATCGTCATCAAAAACCGCAAGTATCGCACTCGCCAATACCCTCGCATCAATCTCATAAACTCGTCCTCAAATCTCAGCCAATGCCGTGCAGGTATCGCAGTCTCAAAATCTTCAACCACGTACCCTCAAGCACCTAAATCCACGCAACAAGAAAAACCGAAAATCCCCAAATATCGGTCCCAAACCCGAAAGATGAAAAAAAAGTCAAAGGCGCAAAAGCCCCCGCCGCCAGCAGATATACACGCCCCTGCCAGCTGCCACCAGCCGACAAAAGTGACGAGAAAGTGAACTCGGCTGCTCGACACTGCAAACGGGCAGTTGATCGGCCTTCAAACGCAGATCTTTTTCGAGACTTGAAATGGATAGATATTTTGGTTAGCTTAGTAGGAAGGTGAAGTTGTTGACGTAAAGTGGTGTTATATGGTGAGGACGTGATTGAGTTTAAGGTCCCGTATGGGCAAACGGGTTAGATTGTGCGGTGACAAACCTCGAGAGCCGTCAAATCAATCAACCTGCAGGAGATGCAGCTCAGTAACAACGTCGCAAAGACAATTGAATAATTGGTTGCCTACTACCAATGGCGGTTGTCGCCTGATGATGCAAGGTGAAAATGAGGTGGCTGGGCACTCGGATCCCCCAAATCCAGGAGTTGCGTGGTGCAGGCTCGATAGCGGCTACAACTGACGTCGACAATGACTGCACAATAGACACCACAACATGGGAAAAGTGAACAGTTTTAACTTGATATTCTCAAATAAATGCCTCTTGGGCTCTTATTACAATATTATATACGCGCCTTTATGCTCACGGGCGGACTAAATACCCCGTGGTCTTGCGGGCTTGGCTGTACCGCTCTATCATGACTTAACGCCTGACGCGCCAGGGGCGAGATGCCTGAGTTTCGTTTCCAGTCCTCCAGCTTCCAACCAACGCTTTGAACCTGATCCTGTATCCAGACCAACTCCAGACTCGCCAAACCTACATCACTTTATCCGCCATATGTGTATCCTGTTTCTTTGGATTTAACCCTCAATTGCACCCATACTCGCACCCGTACCGTGATCGTTTCTACCAGTTCGATTCCGCCCCTCAATTGCATTCAGTCCTGCGATGCTCTCACGGGGCGCACTCATGAGATATGTCGACAGCAGTCCTTCCCCCATTCGCATATATGCCCTCATGCCCTTGCAGACAACCAAGTGTAAGCAAGAGGCGGTCGGTCTGCATCCTCGCCTTCCCGTCACGTAACAAGCTTAAAACCGTCCCCAAGACAGTCATCTATTCCGTCTCGGTGTCGCTGAATACGGTGCCTCGCTTTCCGGGTGACAGGCTGCGTGTATGAGAGTGCGAGTGCGAGTGTGAGTGTGAGTGTGAATTTCGGTGGCCATGTGCCCAGTGCGCCTCTTCCATGGCATGCTCTTTCAAAATGGCTTCGTTATCCCCAGCTCCGTACATAAAATACTGAACACCCAGTAAACAGTCGCACGCCGCCTGGAAGCAGCCGCAGACTTTGAAAGCTAGCGGGATCTCGCTCGTAGACGTAAAGAACCAAAACACCTTCATTGCATCACCGCCAATCCAGCTCGCCAGGACAGAGAGCCGGAAGCCCTTGCATGACTGTGATTGGGCATTGGCGATGAGCTGGGGGATGGGCAGGGTCGCTTCGATAGAGAGGCCGAGGTATCCGATGAGCACAGAGTAGGCGTCGTAGATGGGTTCCATGGGTCGGAAGAGGACTTCGCAGACAATGAGGCCGCCGAGAAGGTAGAGGAGGAAGTGCCAGTACCTGTGGTGCGTGTAACATTAGCAAATTGTTCCTTTTACTCGCGCCCGCCGCCGTTGCATCACCTTTGCATAAAGCATTGGTAGCTCCAGCGCTGGGCACAGTCAGTCCATTGTCACCTACGGCTTGTGCGACCGCCACTGCCAAAAGTTGTACGGGCGCTGAAGGGAGAACGGACCGCCGCTCTCGAGGCCAGAAAATGGTATGCTACCCTCACCGCCCTTAGTCGCAGGCAGTGGTCTATGTTCCAGGGCAATCTTGAGCAAAATCAGCTGCACCACGACCATGATCAACGACTGCACCAGCAGACTCGCATCGAATCGAGCACCAGGCCAGTAAAAGATTCTAGACGGCACAAATTAGCACAGGGCTGTTGTATAGGGTGATGACACAGCTCCGCATCGTCCGCGCGCATGCATAAGAACATTCGCAGTTGGTAAATCGCGAGCTGCAAGCATACCTGAGAAACGATGCCACCAGCATGATCAGTGGGATATCCAAGGAAAAGCCTGCGCTAGATTTATTCCGATGCATGGCGAGAATCTGGTCGCCGTAGGATATAATGGGCGACATGATGATGAAGAAGGGGGCAACAAAGCCCGTCAAGTTGGTAAGCCAAGTCATGATGCCGTGGTTGTCGTCGTCGTCGGTCGACAAGGAGAGGGATGGAAGCTGCGGACGGGACGAGTTTCAAGCGTGAGGGAGTGAGCGACCGTATCCGGCGGCAGCAAAGGAAAAGCAGAGTAGAAGCACAAGAAATGAATAAATCGCTAAACGTTTATAAAGAGTCCATTCGCATCGACACGGCGCAGAGAATACAATATTGAAAGTGCAAACTAGAACGAGCGTTGGGGTGAAGGCGACGGAAAGGATGGGAGTCGAGTCTGGTTCTTTTTCCGGAGACTCGGGAGTGGACTGAGAGGGACAAGGACTGGATTGGATTTGGCGTGGATGTCTGAAGGCGGGACAAATTTGCTGGAATTCGATGCTTGGACGCGACTTCCGTTTTGGTGAGACGGACACGGCAGTCAATTGGCTGGCGGCGGGCTGTGATATGAGTAAGCAGCAAGATGGGGATTTGGGTGGCCCAAGGGTGCACAAGTCAGGGGCTGCCGTTAGCGAAGATCAACGGACCACAGCGGACCACAGGGGACCACAGAGGAACCTTGACTCGACCACAGAGGGCCGGCAGTGAGGGCGCCACTAAGGGGGCTGCCAGCTCCACCAAGGTGTGCAGCAGAGCGCTGCGGGGAGTCAAATCACAGCGACATGAGCTACCAGAACCAGGCTCTACAGACATGGAGTCAAACATTGAAGGGGAATGGCCTGCATGCGGCCTCTTATTCGAACATCAAATTGAACCAGGCTCAAGCCAACCGAGACCACTTCTAGCTTGACTTCAATCCATGTCCATGCCAATGTCCATGTCGACAAGAACTCAACCTTCTCCATACCTAGGGCCTCAGTAGCCTGTCTGCATCATTTCCATCAGCCCTGCAATCGCCAAGTCCTCTACCGACCGACCCGTTGGCCCTTCCCATGTCCCTGAAGACAAAAACACGAGGCCACAAAGCTTGTTTCTCCACCATCCAAACTTTGCATGAGATGACAGCTATGTCTCAACTCATTTCATGCAGCATTCGCATACACGAGGTTGCTGAATTGACTGTTCTGAGCACAGCAGCATCACCCACTAATGTTGCTACCTCTCAAATCCTGATTGCGTCTATTGCCCAGTTGCATTGAGATTGCTCGTAGCACACGTGAGCACTTGCTTTCTTGGGCAAAGCAAGGTTAAAGGGGCCACTGGCTCCATCATCACGTCTCCTATCCACTTACCAAGCTGGACAGCCCATCATGTCCAGTAGTACTACCATTGCATATAAAAAAAAATCCAAGGAATTAAAAGAGAAAAAAAAACAATAATTGACTATACAAATGGTAGAGCCTCAAAATACGCCGGCCAAGTATCAAAAAAAATGGTGCAAAAGTGCAAAAAGAACGACAACAGCCAGATTCGAACTGACGCGGGCGAACCCAACAGATTTCGAGTCTGTCGCCTTAACCACTCGGCCATGTTGCCTTGATCTCAAAGCTTGAAGCCCCATTATTTTTACTTAAACGTCTACAGCCCCGCTTGCTGGATTGGTTCCACACCACACACCTATTGTCTGAATCGCCATGTAATGACATTGTGTTTCTTTTAAAACAACATGCACATGTAAATGTAACGCATTTGACTATTCAGCATGCGTACGCGGAACATGCACCAGAGTTCTTACTTGCGTTTTATGCTGTACCGCTTCTGCCACGCTGCCTCATTTACTACACTCATCTCGCCATGTTACACACTTTCAGTTGTTCCAAATAACACTTATTTAATACAATGCTTTAGACTTCCAGTAAAGAGTCAGAGCAGGCGTTGCACAACCCATCAATACCGCACATCATCTTTGAAACTGTGCAATCGGAGACAATTCCAGCAAGAATCCTAAGACAATAGCTCCAAGCTGCCGTTGACAGACCCAACCCGCGACCCGGGGGACTTCTCTACCAAATTCTACACCAGGAAGGCAACTTGACTGGGTCTACAACACGCCCGTCTTCTTCATCCGTGATCTTACGAGATTCCCGCTCTTCATCTAATAGCGGTATACCTCATTGAATGCCATTGTTGCCGCGATGAGATGAGTATACAGGCAAGCAGACAATATAAAATGCGCAGCTTAGACCAATGCGAGGTTCTATTATCACACCACCATACAAAGTATCTCAAATCTGTTTATCTAGCCTCCCTTATCTGCTATGTTCATCATCAAGACTCCAAGGCGTGAGACATTGTAGCTGGCCCTCTACGCATGCAAGTTGCCCTGCAGCTTTTTGTTCGACACAGCCAACTCACCTTAACTTTCGATATTCTTATCAACCAGCAAGCACAGGATACACTCATTGTGGTCCAAAGCCTCAACCCAATCACTAAGTATTGCTTTCTCACTCGTGCGTCAATGGCAACAGATAACCTGTGAAGTACACAAACAGCGCTCAATCGTCAAGTTCACTCTATCGTAGCTCGCAGCACCTCGGAGATACCAGATAAAAGCCCAACGCAAGCCTACCAATCCTCTTCAGGACTTTACATTCCCAAGACTGTTTGAGACGTAGCCACAACGTTAACCTTGAATTTCGTCTAAATCCATCTACTTCCTGCACGTTTGGTGCAACAACACGGCATACTTGAAACAGTACTGCAATACAATCCAGCGTACAGACGAATACACAATATCCTCAGAGGTGGCATATCACAAGAACGGCATACTCATTGTCCAAATTTCAATGAAGAAAACTGTCATAAACTACATTGTCGCACCCAGAACCCAAATCCATCCAGTTCATATCGCAGTGGCAGTACTGCATCTCTGTTCAACCTCACAAGTAATGCCATAACACCACAGCAAAAATAGCACACCCGTCTATCTGCCAAACTTCCTACTTTATAGGGAAACCCATTACACGTCATCATCACTCCAGACAACAGTCTCAGCACTGGGTCAGTCGTCGGTATCTGATTCCCATATGCTCGAGTTGTATTCCGCATTTGCTACCTACCCTACACTCCAGGTGTCGTAGCTGTCCGTCATTCTTGTGCGTAGAAATGTGATGTGATGCTGTCACAATTGTACAGATGGATTAAATTGCTTTTATTTTAATCGCTCTCTGTAGTGCGCATTTGAGAAGTCTTGCATATGGTCTCCGAGCCTGTCTGTCACTCTGATAAATGATGACATATGGCGCTGACTTTGCGAATGAAGAACCGAAAACTCATAGGGCCTGTAATAAACGGATTAATTGCCCCGAAGAGAAAGATACGGTCAACGAATTCTCCCGTCATCATCATCTTCCTGTAAACGGCATCCTTTCCTCAAACTCCAATAAGTATGATGTATGTTCGTTCAAACATTAGACTACCCTACACCAGCCTATCTGATTTTAGACCTCTAAGCCATATGACAAGAAACAAATCAATCAATCAAGCGTCTAATAAGACAATTCAAACCACACAGTCATTCACAACACATGTATTTCTCAAGGTCGCAATAAGCAGTCCCACAGAGGTCCTCACGGGACCATTATTCGCACCGTTGAGGTAACTGTTAGGGCCGATCAAACAAACCTACCTACCAAGCTAGGCATGTAAATCATCAAGCATAATCACAGTCACACTCACAGACAGATCAAGCCTACCTAGGTGCCCAGGCGACACAATGACGACAACAAGAAAAGCCCGTCAGCACTCTTACTCACTCGCTCAATCAATCTCGCACAGCAAAACACATTCCGCCCGTGCACGCACGCACGCAGGCAAGCAAGCAAGCAAGCCAGGCCGCCATCTCGCCGATCGATCTTCGACCCCAACGGGGGGCAAAAAAACTAAGACATGGACGGAGCACTTCTGCAAAGGTTTCTAGAACTGTACGAACCGCCTTCCCCGGAGGATTAGAACACGCGTTCGAATACTACGGACCGTTCCATCCAGGACCGTGCGCAAGACCACCTACTCAGAAGGTCTTTTGGGTCTTCCGCCTCCCTCCGAAGAATTGCGCACGGTGGGCAGGGAAGGGAAGAGACCGAAGAAAATTCCAAAATCCCAAGGAGAGTACGGAGTAGAGTAATTAGACCACGGCATGCAGATGCAGACGGATCAGGTGAATGAGCCGGTCGGTGCTGGTAAAGGGTTGTTGGCTTGGCCCCTTGCTCTTCTGTTGCTGGGCTGTGCCTCGGACTTGGCCAAATTTCCGAGTCAGCTTCTCGAACCGATTAGACTTTTTTTGTGGTCGGCCGGGAGGGAGTCTTGCATTTTTTTTTTTTTTTTTTTCGGGTGTTATTAGACTTCGGAAGTGGTCTCGTTTAGCTTTGTGCAGTAGTCAAGTGCCGCTCCTCGTATATTAAACGGTTTCGTTTTTATCGGACTCTAATGTCTTGGTAGTTTTATTCCACGAACCAGCGGCTAGATCGGGGAGACTAAAACCAAACCTAATCAACAAAGACGTTACCTGCGTAATTGCAATGCAACTTTTGACAAATGGCAATCACAAGCTTTGTTGGTAGGCAAGGACAGGCATTCAGGTCAGTCGATGGATGCAAGGTAGGCTGGGCGGATGGACGGACGGATGGATGGATGGATGGATGAATTGATTCATACTTCATCGTTCGCCAACCAACAATGTAAAATAAAATTGGGGGACGGGTCGTACTTCTCGCAAACACGCCCCCTGCCTGGTGTGCAATCCTTCGCCAGGCCTTGTTATTCTGGAGCTGCAGCGCCAGATGGGAACAAATTCAGTAACCAGCAGGTTTCGTCTCTTCAGAGCATGTAACATTGAGTTGGTTGGAAGCACACACTACTGGGCATGCCAGGTACTCGGATGCTCCTGATCAGCTCACCCTCATCTGTGTCTGTGTCTCCAGGTGTGCCATCGAGCGAGCTGGCGAGCTCTCGGAGTCTCTCTCATCCCTGACTTGAGCTGGGTACGAATGACATCGCGGCCGAGTTCTGGGACGGGTTTCAATTCCCTTTCTGGATGACATCGTAAATGGACGAATCGCATGACGGCCTAGTTCCCCCATAAAGCTTATCACAGCCCGCCACGCGGGAACAAAGTGGTGGACTTGAGTCTACGTAGGGGCGTGACATTGGCATTGTGCCGAGTACAGCATGAGCCCATCCGTGTATCGAGCGCGAGCTTTGTGGTCAGCAAGCAAGTAACCTCAACTATCCCCTGTGTTTTTTAATGGAGACAATGACTGCCAAACTGGGCCTTCAGGAGCCGTGTGTGAGCAACGGATAAAAACCTCTGCAAAATTGGGGGGTAGGGGCGTGCCGGGCGGATTAGGTCGTCGGCTTATGGACGCATCGGGACCCTTTCCCTTGCGGCTCTTACTTGGATGAGACTGAACGACCTGCACCTGCAGCTGTGCTGGATGAATATTCCAGGCTCAAAACAACGGAGGGTGGATGTTTTCTCAATTAAAGGACGGTTGGTGTGTTGCAGATTTTTTGGGCTCTCCGTTGTAACCTCCGTATTCCGTACCAGAGCTACTCCGTCGTCCACCTCCGTCCATCTGCCTGCCGCTGAACAGCCGTACTGGATGTACCCCGTATGTATGGAGTGTGTGTATTCCATCCTGGAGCCGTTCTGGAGAACCTCCCCCACTGCGAGAGAGCCGCTATCAGGTAGTTGTTGTGGCTGCCAGTAGAGGAGCATGTACTCTGTCCTCCGTACCGGGTTCAAGATTGGATGAAAATTGCCCTTCTGTGGTTGCATGTGCCTCCCAAGTGGCACCCTGTGGATGGTGCATCGATAAACGACTGCCGTGTTGGCTGGGCTGGCCAGTTCTGTGGCCTTTCGTTCAGACCCCAGTCGGTCCGACTCGATCAAACCGTCGTGGCGATTGATGGATGGAGAGATCCTGTGCTTGCTTCTGCATTCTTCATCCATCCATCCTGCCTGTCAACGTCCACATCGCGTGCAGAGTAGCACCCGCGCGGCTGTTCCACTTGCGAGCTCTAGGCATCCTCCCGCCCGCCACATGCGAGACGAGCTTGCCAAAGAGGGACAGTGCCGGCTATCGCCTCATTCGGCCAGCATCTCGCTGACAAGAACTTGGCTTGGTTGAACATTGGGAAGGCGTTCACAACTTGCCCGGAGACAAGGAGGGTGACAGGGGCGGGCTGTCCTCCTGGCTCGTCGGGGGACGCGTACTCCCGTTGCACGCCAAAAGTTCTCATCATCCAGACAAATGTGCCTGCCTACCCTGAGCATTCACGGCCTCTTTTACCCAGTTGCTGCACCTCTTTTGCTGTTGCCTACGACCCGAGAATTTGGAACCAAGCAGCACGCTCGTTCATCCGACTAACAATGCAGGCAAGATGGTCCCATTCTCGGCCAAGGTTGGACCCATCAGTTGACCTCTTCTCGGCGCCAAGGACATTCAATAGTATGGATATGCCTCGCTTCTCCAGCATAACGGTTTCCAGTGTTTGGGCGATTTTCGACCAGGCGAGCTTATTGTAGCCAAATCTCGATATTTCGTCCGAAATGAGATGGCGTTATACTTCAACTGTCAAGCATCGTTCCAGCCGCACCAGCCACTGATCAAAATCGTGCAAAAACAAGGCCCTTGTTTATGTCGTTGTGCATGTGTTCGCGCCAAATGAGGGGAAATGTGCCGTAGTTTATGTTTAGATATGCAAGAGTGACATACCACTGTGCCACCAAGTTGTGGTTGGCTACAGAAAGTGGTGTCCCCCGGGTTGCTTGGCTTGGGTCCAAGAGTGCTCTGCATTTCATGCCCAGGCCAACACCTCTCCTGCAGCCAAGTGTGAGCCTCGAACTCATGTTGCCGATGTTCCTGACTTGATATTCTGATGCTACTGTTCCCATTTCCAAGTGTCCACGTATTGTGCTGATCACAACTGGGCATGGTTGTGCCATCTGGCTGCTCCATGTCCAGGACCTTACTCCGTTTCATATTCTCATTTCTGGTCGATCTTCAGCACATGCGGCATCGTTGATGAGCCGGACTGCATCGATGCGAGGAGAAATGTCGCAACTACCGTAACATGGCCACACGGCACAGGATGTCAAGCTATTCCGTTTCTTCCCACGGGCTGAATTGCTGCATGTACCGCAACATCTAAGTAGGTGACTGGCTCACGAGACGAGATTGAATTGGCCACGACAAGCCTTCGCCGCGGCACATTTGACAATGCTGGTCATTATGTGAAGTACCATGGATAATACGGTTTGATTTTGACTTGCTTGTTGTGGCTTGGTACAAGAAAAAGCCATACCATGTCCACTGAACCAGCCATATTATTAGCATATGGGCAAAATGTCGCCAACTTTGGCCGAATCGGTTCCATGGCGGTTGCTTTATTGATCGTCTTGCAGCTGTTCTCCCTCTCACAGTCGGGAAAGTGAAATGCCCCCATGCATTTGTGACAATCAGTATTATTAAGGGTCAAACTATTTTTCATCTTCAGCCAGACCATGCATGTCTTTGTGCCGAGATTACCAGAAATGGCGCGTCCCCACCAGAGGCTTTGGACGGCATCATTGACAGAATTCGTGACCGATGTCGATGGCGACCTTACGCAATCTGTTCTGAAAATGGCAGGTTACTCTCGAAACCCGACAGTCTGGTTCGAGAAACCTGTTTGATGCCAGTAATTAGGGCGGTAATTTCGATGTTGGAGGGGTGTGGCCTCATTCAATCAGAACAAAAGGTCACAAAGTGTCTGAACCAACAGACATAAACTGAAGAGTAACCGTCGGATCCGTTAGCTCGAGAAGCGGATGGCAAAATAAACCAGTTGTTCTGCCGAGTCGCAACAATTTCTCATTCCGTGGCACTTTGGTGCCCTTCGAGGAAGTTTGACTTGTTAGGTTCTCAGCCGATGAAAAATCAAAGATAGGATGCCGGTGATAATTAGTCCACCGCAAACCGCCAATTTGGTACGCAATAGTTGCAACTTATTATCAACCAGATCACCAGCCGTTGCACCCGCTTGACCCAGTTTTGCTGCCTTGGACACAATCGTTCGAAGGGTTCAGATACCATCTAGTGTCAATCATGTTCTGTGTCAACTAACCGCAACCACCAAGCCACCCTGATATATTCACACAGAGAATGAGGGCTCTGATGAACAAACAATGTCCAGCGCAGTGCTTACTGCTTTTCCAACAGCGACCACAACAAACTGGCGAGGATAGCCTGTGGCTTGCAGTTTCTTCATCCTGAACGTTGGTGGCTGACAGTGTACTTGTAAAATATTTAGCCACGGGAAATGGCTTCTTCTCGGCGACGTATGATAGCCCGAGAGCACTGGACACTTGAGGCGGTTGTTGTTAGGAAAGAGGCGGAACCAAAGATAACTCTCTGCATGCCGTACTTATCCGCAGCACCCTGAACACCGCGGACTACAAAATCCATTGTCTGGCATGCTTGTTGGGACAATAGTTTGCATCCGAAGACGCACCAAGGTCCCCAGGATGCCAATATTTTCTGTACACACGTGTGCGAGGTACGAGGGAGCATAGAAGGATTGAGGTGAGCCTGTCGAAACAATGCACTAGGCGAACAAAAGGCTCAGCATAGCAATTATTCTGTTTTCGCCAAACAAAGCAAAAGACTCCAGGTTGTTAGATTGTCAAATCCAATCTCCGCACCTCCTAGTCAGCTTACTCCTGCCTATCTGTGTCTCCAGTTCGTCTCGTCCTTTTCTGGAACAGTCGCGTGTCAATAAAGTTGTTCCTAGTGGCAAACCATGGTGTGATGCACTCTCTCAAAGGCTGCTGCGCATGGATCCAGGCCCGGTGCGGTCTGTGCAGTATAAGACTGGAAGGATCATGGCTCGCTTGGAAGAATGCTAAGTGCGCCCGCCCAGGACAAGGTAGAAAGTGAGCAACAGGCACTCCGGACAGGCCACTTTCCATAGATTGGATGAAGAATCGAAAACGCAAGGATGTTTGGATGCTGACCAGTCAGCACTCTTGCGCTATCCATTGACGAGGAACCAAGTCTGGTCAGCCTAAAAGCCGCAACAAATATCGATGCTGCAAGTTCCAGGGCATGCCACGAGACAGAACAGGTGGGGAGTGCCAAGCACAACTAGCAATAACCCCTGTGGGCTTGTCAGCCATGACGGATGTCATCTTTCGTCTTTGCTGATGAGTTCTGCAGACGAGCCTGGCCAGTGCAGGCTGACCGGTTCTGGGGTTAAATACTCTGATGCGGTGTGTGACGGGCTCGACCTAGTCCGCGCTTACAGCGCCGTCGAGGCAAAAGACATCAATGATACATCGAGAGCAAAAGCTTTGGCAACCATGGTGCTTTGGCTGTAGGTGTAGCTGCACATGTGCAAGTTGACGAGTCCCGAGCCGAGTGCCAGGCTAATATTAGAGGCAACAGATCTCTGGACGCCAACAATAGCCTCCGGTCGGGTGGTTGTCGATGGGCTGAACCGCCGGGGGCCAAAGTTTTCGAGTTCCTGAGGGGGTGTAAACTTGTGTCGGCGGGATTCAGGTCCCGAAGTGCGAACGCCACAACCCCTAAATTCAGTAACCAGCACGGAGGGCATCAGACAAGGGCCGCCTGGGTTGGTGGCACAAGGGCATGCAATGATATCTTCCAGCTTATGCGAAGCCTGCCTTTCAGGTGTTGGCCCTAAAACTCGTATACGCAAAAGGTGCGAGATTCCCGACTTCTGCCTTGTGGTGTAATGCTGCACTCGGTCCGGTCCTGTGTCCCCTGGAATGCTTCATTTTTTCCCCATCGGACGGAGATTGTGCCAGCCTACCTGAAGCGCCTATACTAGATAACTCATTTACTCGTTCAACTGTGATCTCAACCTGAGGGGCGAGTCTATTCGTAGGCTTCTGGAATGTAATGTTGGTTGAGAATTGATGCGCGCAAGAATTCCACACCCAATACAGTTACTAGCCTTGTCCCATTGTTAGACCATATTGAAGTCTATTTTGGTGGTACCTCTCGGTTAGAAGATGCGCGGCGCGGGGGGGCAGATGCACGACTTCGAAGGTTTTTGAGCTCTCTCTCGTAGGTCACTGCTCGGTTAGCTTCAGCTTATGTCTCCTGCGGCTTTCAACCAACTTGACATAGAATGACCGAGCAAGTTATTTTCATTATCACCCCCAGGTTCGTGTGATATGAGAAAAGAACTTATTGCAGAGAGTTCCGTCGAGGAATAGCCCATCAGACGCATAAAAAGTGTCGTCAAGCAGGGTAATAATTGAACCACCTGAAGCGGCGGGAAAGACTCTGGGCTCTTCGTAAACGAGCGTTCGCGATTGGCTGTCGACTTGGCTCTGCCTCTGCCTCTGCCTGCCGTGGTTGTTGTTCAGCACTGAAAATGACCACACGATGTGACGCTATGTGCCGGTGGTACATGAACAACAGATGCGGCCCGGTACAGCAGTCCTGACCGGATAATTTACTGATTGCGGGTCGAGGCTTGTGCCGGGAGCCATCCAAGAGAACCAGACTGGACTGCCGGCCCAGGTTGAAAAGGTAATGAGTGACCAGGATGACATGGTGCAAGGATGCCACGCGAAGCTCGCCACGGTCGCATCGCCACACAAAGAGACAACCTGTTGACAGATGTAAGCGCGAGCCACCATCCCCTGTCTGGTTGGAATTGTCTTCTCCGGCTCCATAATGGAGAAGTGGGAGAGGGCGTGTCGAAGGAACAGAAGCGCGCACACAATTGCCCTTTTTAGTTTGGTTCCGGCTGACATACGACCAGGAGCTGTCACAAAATTCGAGGACCTGCCTTGTTCATGTTGGATCTAAGCCGTGTTCCGCTGGATTTTGCAATACAGACTTGGCAAAGCACTGTCCTCGGCGCCAAATGGATTTCTGGAAGTTGCTGCTCTTCCAAGACCCCGAATGTTGTGATGTCAGCGTTTCTGGACCGTTCGAGAACGAATGCCGTCCTGCTTTATCATATCTCCCTGGTTGCACCAGTATCTCAGGCTGGCTTGCGTGAAGGGATAGGTGTGGTAAAGCCAATGGTGAACACCAACAATAACCTGTCGAAACACAAACATCCGTCTGCTCAATTCGATGCGGGGTGACCTGACTCAAAAGTCAACCGAAAGCCAAGCCTAGCTCTTGGGTCCGAGAAAGTCGCCCCGGAGAAATAGTCAACTCTATTGCTCGTCTAGAGTTATGCCGAGCCATCGAACCACCAGATATTCAAGTGCAATAACACCTACAACATGCAATTCATTGAACGGCCAATCGCGAACGAGAAAAGACGGTGCTGTTGTGGCTGTTTTCGCAGATCTAGTGATGATCAGCCGGCCATTCCTACTGAATGTGTAGAATCGCTTTCATCATTGCCATTTGCCAATGCTCATTCCATGACACGCATGCCCCCATGTATCCATTGACTGTGTTGGCCAAAAGTCTTCTCCATATTCCGTAGCGGCACTTGGATTGGGAAGGTGCCGAGTTGTGAAATGCTGGACCTTGTTCCGACGAGAGTGGTCCCAGCTGTTCCATAAACCGTCATCTGGGCACCCCTGAGGGAGAGAGGGTGTGGCATTCGCAAAGCCCGCGCAACGCCCTCACCATCAGCGGAATGCATGTTGGGCCAGAGGCTCGTAAAGTACCAGCCCCATAACCAGAGTTGGCCGACAAAACATAACTGCTGCCCGTTGTCTCCCGGCTGTTTCGCCAAAAATCCTTGAGACTTGTCTGCCAATCCAGACTCACAACACCTAGTCTGCAGACCAGTAGTGCGTTGCGTTTTGACCCAATGCTGCATCTGGCCAATTCGAGCATATCCCGTGTCATACCTTCTTACACGCTCTGCAATATTAGAGGTTACCGACTGCGCGGAACTGCGACATCGTGATCAATTTTCTGGTTTTGCTTTGGAAAGGGCTTTTGTATTGCAACTTCGGGGTGGAGTTAGGGGGGCGGCGCAATAGCATGAAATGGCCGATACTGGCCGACCAAAGAGGAAATCCGTCTAAACACCTCGTCTGCGCCCAGCTTTTTCATTACCGCGCCCTCGGTTCGAAATATTGGAGTTGGAGTCAGTATCGACGACGCTGTGGTCGCTGCAGAAGACGAGCGGATAGAATCTACTGTGTGCGTCTCTGCTCCAACACCCCGCTCTGTTGTGAGACCGCCACCAAGGTCGCAAAAATTAAGTGTTCGATGCGGACCTGTGCACCAACCACTGCATTGCACTGGTGGTACACAAAGCAAGGAACAGGTCGATGTGGCTTATCAAGTCTCTGGTGAACTACCAAATCTCTGATCTCTGACTTCGGTCAATCCACAATGGCATTCATAAATACCGGGTCTCTGCAAAAGATGCTTATTATCCCGCCACTCGCGTGTGTTGACTGGGGGAGGGGGTTAGAAGCCAACTGAAGTTCGGCTGAACAGGATGGGACGAAATGTGACTGGCCATGACCAGCGAGTGACAACCCTCTGTCTGTCTGGTCACCTCTCAGAGAACCGGAATATGCTGCCAGAATCTTGTGCTTCAAACTTCTTCACTGTCTGCAGAATCTCTGCCGCCAGAATTCAGCAAGAAGTCTTCGACGGGTTGGCTCCGCAAGGGTGTACGAGTAAGTTTGGCAGGCGTCGTACCTGGGTACACAAGCAATCAATTGTGGTGCTTCTCACATCGGATCGATGCAACCACGGACGGGTTTACCAATTGCCTCAATGGGGTAGCCTTCGCGACCAGGGGGAAATTGCACCTGCAACAATCGGCGCCACAATCCGGTGAGGGTGATGCAAAGACCCTTCGAGAATGGGCAATATCCCGCACAACTCAGCATCGGTTTGTCCAAACGGTGGCCATGTGTCTAGGAAGACATACATGCTTTCTGGCGACAATACAAGCACCAGCTCGCATTGGCCGTTTCGTGAGCAGCTGGCACTGCCTCCAAGCAACTTCAGACAGGGCGCCCAGCATTTTAGGAGCTTGCACGAGGAGGTAAATGATACATGCCCTCAGGGGGCTTTTGGTGAAGAATCCTCCAACCTAGATCTCGGCACTCATGAGCATGTTACACTGCCCCCGGTTTTGCTCAAGTGGGCCTGGCGCGGCGCCCAAATCAGAACTGGTCATCCATTCGAGATGGTGAATTGGCAGTGGGAAAACTGTAGCAAGGCTCTCGAGCCCCGGTTTGTGGCTAACAAGAAAGTGAATCGGCTGGTTCCCAGAGAATGCGACTCTATCGAAAGATGGCATATCTCGACGACATGTGTGTCCACAAGTGGCTGATTTCCGAAGACAGCTGCCAAACATGTTGATTGTTCCAGCTTTGAGATTCTGTTCCTCGAGCTGTCTCCCGCATGCTTATCCATGGGAGGATCTGAAATCAATGCAAAACGTTGAGTAGCTCATGTGTTCCCTCCCTCAGCACGCCGATCCCCTGGTCCAGTGCCGACCCTAAGCTGAATTCAGTGTCTCTGCCTTGACTTCTACAACACCTTCCACACTCCGTAAGGATTGGGCGATCTGGGTCATGAGTAGACTTGCGGATTGTACACACGAGATCAAAGTTGGAAACCGCAATATGTGTTAAATGGTACAAATTTAACAGACTGCCGGCTATCTTAGCGTTCGCACAGTCTGGCTTGGCGGCTATTAAACAGGAGGAAATGAAATTCTCAGCTTCAAGCATTGCGTCAGTGGGCTAGACTTTGATTCGACCGCTTGAGCAGCACCGCCGTCGAATTAGATCGTCGTCTTGATCGAAGACGGCTCGGAGTCTTCAGTGGATGGTTGCGAAGTCAGGAACCTGGTCTTCAAACAATTGATTATGTCAATCTTGAACGTGAACTCTCGGGCATCGCTCTGATGAGAACCTTGGCCGACATCCGAGTTGGCGTGTTCAACAGCCCGTGGCGGCAATGAACTGGCAAATCTGTGGAAGCCACCCACCAGTACCCACTGCTAAGAATTTAGCAGTCAGTCCGGCCTCAAATGCCTCACACGGGACCGAATCGACCGTGCCTTGTCCGCTGATAGTTGCGATTGTACGGAGTACGACAGTGAGGATTGATTCTGAGGCGGCGTGTCTTTCTTCGTTGGGGGGAGGGGAGGTTCACCCAGGCCACCAGCTTACTCACAGAACCATTTGCATCAACCATTGACAGAAGTTCCCTGGCTCTGACAATCCTTGCCCAGCCATCCCTGTCTGAGGAGCCACGTTACACAACAGCCTATCGCCGACTAACAGATCGGCCAGTGTCTTACAGCATTGTCAATGGTGATGGTATGACCAGGTTTTTTTGGTAGAATCTGACTAAAAATAGCCCACTAATCAACCAACATACTATCAGATAAATTTCATCACAGGAGAGCAGATGGTTCGCACAATGGCATGAACCGACTCTCTCCCCAGGCGAAGATAATGCCAGGACGATAAATCAGTGGTGTGCTTTGTTGACCTGATGACATTGGTCCATGCATCGTTAAGTTGTACATTTCTGACAGTGCCAAGCCATTCTATCGGTACGGAGTACACATCAACAGCATCCGTCCTCACAGACATGACGTATCTCTCCCAAGTTGAATGCTCGCCTCGCCTGCATGAAGACTCATTATCCGGGACCTTCGGCGTATTCGTGAAATCAACCTGGATTGCTTGGTTCGTGCGAAAACTGCGTGGGAAAATGCTGTGGGCGGTTCATCGGCCCTATCCTGCCGAGGGGCAGATTTGGTTAGCTGTCGCCAATTCAAACCATTTTTGGCTGCAACCCCTGCCCGGCATAGTACGGCGAACAATCGGAGATGGCTCTAAATTAGGAAACCAACGGCCGGACAGGGTTTTGAGGCTGGCCAGTTCCAAGACAATCGAAGTGGGTCTTCGGCTTTCGCAAGCATGAGCCAAGTGCATCGGGGGAGTGTGTCTGTCTGACCGCGGAGCAAGGAGAACGGCTCCTGGTCGGATTTGTGACGACAATAATTCCTTATCATTCAAGGCCAACGAAGACGGAGCATCAAAATGCTGTTGATTGTGTTCATTTTGCAAGCTGAGGGCCGGGAACTCTAGCATTATTTTGCGCATTAATGTCAAATCGGGAGATTAAGCGAAGGATTCCCTGGTTTTCGTGCCAAGACATACTGACTCCGAAATACTCACGTTGGGTGGTGCCAGGAGCCATGACTGACGAACAAAAGGCCGAGTCAAGATAGGATTCGACGTCCTTCATTGGCGTAACGTCTCCCAAAGTCATGTCCGCATCCCAAAGCCGCTATAATTTCCGTCAAACCTCGGATATGTGATCTGGCAGAACGGCTTGTGGTAGGTATGCCGGTAGTGGGTAGGCGGAGATGGCGCAGGGACCGGCCCCAGATTATGGTTGTGACAGCAGGTGTCCGCCACATACCGTGGGATGCCTGGGACTTCTACTGCTAGTTGCAGTTCCCATCTCGGCCGTCTATCCTCGCTCAGGAATTTCCAGTCGGGGTTTGTTACGGGCGTCCCAGCTGTCTCGAATCAGTATTTATGATTTGACCTTTGTCTCTTTCTATGGTTCGGGCATCTGGTGCTGGGACCCGACGATGGTGTCAACACTGGTAAAGAAGTTTGTATTTGGGTGTCCCACCCCCACCGGCTCATATTGATGGACTCACCCCACGAATTTGGCAGCCACAGAAATGCCACAACAGTTCGTGGGGAGTCCAGGGCGGCCCCGAATCAACAGTGAAGTTGCCATCGCCTGACGTAACGTGTCGGTAGTGGCCGACCAGCTGTCACTTGTCTCCGTGCGTCACCAAGCCCGTCGCATCTGAAGCCACACACCACACAGAGTCAGTAGGCGATTTATTGCTCTCCCCGCCGTTGGCCAGGACAAGCCATTTTGCCCTTTGCCGTGAAGGCTCTCAACCTTTGAACTGGAATTAAGTTGTCAACAACGAGCCCTGGCTGGTGCCATAGATCAGCAATGATGGGCTCGAAGGTGGACGCGACGGACGAGCAATTTCATCGGTAGATTAATTCCCCGAAGGCACCTTGACACAAGTTGGAGAGCTTTGCAAATCTTCTGTTTCTTTCTGACAGGAGTTGCCACACTTATTTTTGCCCGCCGAGTGGTGGAGATACTCTCCGGCAAAAACGAGTCATCACTCATACGATTTTGAAGCCGGAATCGAAGCAGAGGGGACGGAGTACAATAACCAAGGGACTCAACAGCCTGAAGTACTGTGTATGTCACCCGTTGCTGTAGAGCACATACTCTACCGGCTGGCCCTCGTTCTCGTTCGGTTTGGCTGGGAGTGCTCCATATCCACCCTGCTATTACGAACCCGTTCCATGACCCCCGACACCTTTGTAGATAGTTTGATGCATGTGGCCGGATTTGTCGATGTGGTCATTAAGCGAAATTCAACCTGACCCTCTGGTAGTAAGAAGAAGTACTACTGCCAGCTATGATGAGGCAGGGCCATTGAAAAGCTATTTCGGGTCGGGTGCTAACAAACTCCAGCAGACTGGACGAGCCCCCGTTTCCGCGTACCACCAATGTTCGATTATCGTCGTGGTACTCAGTCAATGCTGGTTTCAATACGTATTCTTGAAAACCTGGTTAGGATCAATTGCTATTATTTGGATCTCCTGTGATCTTATACACAGAGGACCTTGACTAGATGAGGAAGGGAGTGAAAGCTCACCACTGCAGCAGTTCGGCAGTACCTCACTTGTCAAATTTGCACTCGCCATGACCGATTGACATGGTCGGCACTTGGTGTCAGAGGTTCAACAGAGTCTCTGAACCAAGGTCAGAAGCTGCTTGGTGGAAAGATGTTCAAACTTCCCAGCACAGTCGCCCTCTGTAACAGAGCCAAGAATAAGGAAGAAACGAGTTCCGCTTTGCCCCGAAGCGTGCCTCAGTTCAATGTGACACCATTACCAAGGGACCGGATGACCTGCCGAACACAATCTTGGTGGTTGTCCGAATACCCTGCTGGGTGTGGGCTCATGGTACAAAGACTCGACCCTGGCAGCCAAAGCCGTAGCTGGTGTCCCTACTGTTGTCACGAATGGCAGGCCCGACGGGTACTTTTGACCTGCGTGTTTTGCGCGGGGTGTGGTGACGATTAAATCTGGAGCCAGCTGGGCCAGCCTACCGTTCAACCAACCACAGGGCTGCACAAACGACTTCTGCTTTAGTGTCAAAGACTGAACTGCCCTTAGTTCCGCCATCACCTGTCGACATATCTCGATAAACTTGTCGAACGATGCTGTATTCTTTCTCTGATCACCAACAACATGAGAACGCAATCTGTCAAAATCGGCCTCGGTGCTGATAAGCCAGGCTGCAAATCTCAAATTTTGGCTAAAAGCCACTCATCACCCGAGAGGTTGAGATTCACGAGTCGCACAGGTGGCGCTTCTTTAGTTCGGTGTACGTAGGACCGACAATATATCATGCCTGACCGCATTTCCGCCAAGTTGAATGCAGTGATGGCCTATGTTGGCTCTGAATTGCCCGTAAAACCTAGCACCTTGAGTTGAGGCTTTGGCAGCGTGACCCTGGCGAGCGGGATGTTTCCGTCGCAGATGCTGACCGTTTTGTCCTGTCCTGCAAGTCGTTGACGACATGCCCCCTAACATCTTTGGAGCAATTGCGGCTGGGCGATTCCAAGCCACCCCTTCCAGAGCCCCGAAGCAGACACACCTCCAGGCCCTGGCATCACACCCCCTCCCCAGTCATGGAAGGCGGAGTTTGCGTTCTCCAGCTGACCAGGGTGCCAGATAATTCCTCTCTGATGCACGCCCCAGGTGCCCAGCCGAAACAGCGACAGCCGTTGAGGTAAACTGACACTAGCGATTGCCCCTTCAGTGCAATTACCCGCTATGCCGTCCCTACCGACAGCCACCATCTTGAGGGTCCTCTAGTGTCCGCAAGTCATCTCGTGGAGTCATGCCTTGGAAAGGCTAAACACGTGCGGCGAAATCCCCATGTTGCACCACCCGCACTCTATCTGTGGTACGTCTTTGGTGGCATATCTGGGCCGGGTTGTAACAAGCCAAGCACCGCCCAGGCCGTGGTACTTTTGGGGCCTCGTTTGGACTTGTGGCCGTTGACATATTTCTCTGCCGAGCTGGCCAGCAATTATTCTTGCAACAGCATCTCACAGCTCAAAAGCAACCCACCCCCCATCTTTTGTCGACCACTTGCTTTTATTTTGCTTTCCTTCCCCTTTCCGGAATATTCAAGATCTCCATCATCGGTCTTCACCATACATCGACGTTTCAAGCCCCAGCCAAGCGGCCAAACTTGACCTAACACAAGTATATCAGTAGACGACCGTGAAGGGACGACCCCGATTAAAATCAAGATCTTGCCACCTGTTGCCTGGCTTACTGATCAATCTCTCGAACTCAACGGAAACTTTGGAGGTGTTATTCGACCGTATCCAACGGACAGCTGGTCAGGTCAAACCTGTTGGTGGAAGGTCCACGGCTCAGTTGAACTTGGAAACTGGACGACCGCCCATAGTTGAACGAGACTCAACGCAAAATACGAAGTTTTTCTCAATGGGTAGTCTATCGAATTTAGAGCCTCGTCAGCGTTTGGATCTCCCGGATACTCCGCCCGAGCTGGCGAGTCCGGGTGCTTCGTCACTATCGTCCCGGTCATCACCGTCAACAGAGCAAGCTTGGGTGCAACGAAATACAGCATCGTTTCCCATGTCAACATATGACAAACCCACTGGCGCCGACGCCTCGACGGCAGCTGGTGATAAGGATGCCAGCAAAGACCGGTCAGAGCCAACCAACCAAGGCTCTTCACGGCAACAACTTCCCTCTTTGCATAGTCTCTTCGGACCCCCCTCGGCTATCCGGCCGCTCCATTCTCCTTCTGAAAGAGATACCTCGTACCTTGCGCAGTCACCTCTTGACCGGCCTAGGATTTCTCCAGGTGTTGGACAAAGCGGTAATTCATATTTTCCCCCATCAGGTTCGCCTCCAGTCACACAGCCGCGCAGCACGTACGATTCACGGCTAGACGCCCACTCTTTGGCTCGTTCTTATTCTGGACCGCGGTCGCCAAAGTACTTCGAACAGCAACGCAGCAGATCCGACTCTCGAGCAGAGTCTGAGAGCAGCAAGTGGTCGATTCATCAAGATGTCAATAGACATGAGTACTCCCTAGGATCTCGAGATGCTCCGTTCCACTCGCCAGATGGACGTACACGAACACAACTCCCTGGGTCAAAAGATTCGTCAAGAGAATATTCTTCTCAAAGAACAGCCCAGCCCAGCTCCAGCGCACCGGCAACACCAGAAGGCTCTGCACTCTCAGAGGGAGTACCGACAAAGGATGGTCTTGGTCCCAAGATTTGGACGGG
This sequence comes from Pochonia chlamydosporia 170, assembly GCF_001653235.2. Taxonomy (NCBI): domain Eukaryota; kingdom Fungi; phylum Ascomycota; class Sordariomycetes; order Hypocreales; family Clavicipitaceae; genus Pochonia; species Pochonia chlamydosporia. Next base: position 867,634 of record NC_035795.1, on the reverse strand, counting down.
AACACATTTCCTGCCACGATTTGTTCGTGCCGCTGATGTCCCAGGAGAAGGCACATGCTATTTCTATGACGACGGGAGCCATTGTAAGACTGTGATCGATGGGGAGGCGGTGAATGCGCATTGGGGAGTGACCAAGGCCGGTAAACCTCGTAAGAGGTTGGCCATTGCCTGCATCACCTGCCGCGAAAAGAAAATCAAATGCGACCCCGACTATCCGAGATGTGTCCAGTGCGAGAAGTTTGGGCGCGTGTGCAAATTTAAAAATGCGTGAGTGATTTTATGCTGCCGCCATTGTTCGTTTCGTTGAGCGTCTTCGCAAATGCTGACAAGTCCTTAGCCCAAGAGGTGGACACAACACATCACCTTCCACTCCCCCTGCTGAACTCGACGACAAGCGAAAAGCGGCAGGTCAGTCCAGGCAGCCCGACATGAGGCTTTCAAATAGTGGACCAGCATCTCCATCCTCACCTCGTGTTGTATTGCATCAACCATCTCCCGAAGCGGGCTACAGCAACAAGAGGCTCAAGATTGGCTCCGATGCATTTGTAACGAATGGAGAGGCCGTTGCCACAGTGTCCCAGGCAATGGATCACTCCAAATCTCCCCTATCTGCCCATGGAACGACATCGGAGGTGCCTAGAATTCCGGACGATGTCTTGCATCGGGCATGGCGGACTGACCCGTACGTGTCTGATCCCCAGTCAATCAGCACAGTTTTGTCGCAGTTTTTCGGCCACATCGACAACGCCATCGTGATAAGGTTCCTTCCCGAGGATATTTTCAAGTCATGGGTCTCGTCCTCTGTTCATCGAAAATCGCCAGATGACATGATGTTGCTGTACAGTGTCTTGGCTATCGGAGTTGCTCTGTCTGGTGGCCCTAGACACATTGCGTTTGAATATGCCCAGGTTGCTTATTATGCCCAGAAGTCTTCGACAACAGCCTCGCTTCAGCTGGTTCAAAGCAGAATACTCCTGGCGTTGTACAATGTGGCGGTCTCTCGATTCTGGGAGGCCAATGAGTTAATTTCTTCTGCTACTGCCACAGGCTCTTGCTTGCAGCTGAATGAGGAAATTGACAGATCAAAGGATGCCAATCTACACATGTATCCTTTCGGTATGACAAGAATATGCTATGCAGAGGCAAGACGACGAACGATGTGGTCGCTGTTCATGCTGGAGAGACTCAGCCCCCTATTCCCAGAAAGAGCTGCCATGATTCACGCCGAGGACATTTACATTCGACTGCCGTCTGATTCAGAGAGCTTCGAAAAACAACTGGACGCACGAATGCCCATGTTCAATCCGTACGAGAGCAGTTTGAACAACTTCAACGAGAAGCCGTCGGATATCACAAGCCATCTTGTTGAGATGGTCCACATCTGGTCGTCTTGTCAGTCTACGATTCACAGATTGGCTAACAGGCCCAACGCATCGGACGCGGAAGGCTTGCGAATTCGTACGCTTACCAAGCGAGTCCACGATTGGCACTCTGCGCTGCCCTCAAGACTGGCCTTTGGTGGCTCGAATTTGGAGTCAGCGGCGTTCTCTGGCAAGGTCGGATCGTTCCTCACGATGCACCTTCTCTGCCACCACGCTCTTATTCAACTCAACCGATATCATCTATCAGTTGGCAAGTTGTCGGTTGAATATCGTACGAGCCACTTCCAGGAATGTCGCGAGAACGCGAGGAGCATTGTCGACATTATTGGGTGCCTGGACCGCATCTTGCGTATTCGACCAACAATCTTGAATACCCCTCCACCGGCGATGGCCATTGCCGTGACCACTGCCATGGACGTCCTGACTTGTAGCGGGTCTCTAGGCACCATCAACGATGTGATTGACAGCATGAGGATTGCGAAGACCGCCGTCGATAGCAGCGCGAACATCTGGGAGCACGCACGTGCTTCACAGGTGGCTTTGGATCAACGACTCCAAAAGCTGTACCGAATTCGCGACCAAGGCCCCAGGGCAGGCTCAGCTGATGACTTCAGAGTCAGTAATTTCTCCAGCGATGGCGCGGAGCAACCTCACTGGCAAATCTTCAAGCCGCTAGAGCAGACATACTCCATCGACATGGATGTGGTTTATTGCTCACCGAATTAGAACCGCATTTTGTCGAACCGTTTCCTCCCCCGCTTCCTCTTCCTTTTTTTTTTTCCTTGTACCGCTTTCTACTTGTCATGTTTGCATATGTATGGCGTTTTTTGTATTGGGTTTGGATGACTGTCAGGGTGACGAGTCAAATTTAACGGTATTGGGCCATGATTATCATTCGTCTTATGTATTCAAAAGATTCATGTTGAGAAGTAAAAGAACGGTGGCTGAGGCGGGATCCTCGCGGATTATGGTGTTTGAGGGTGATGGACAGGTCCATAGTCCGTGCGACATGGCGAGTATTGTAAAGGAGACGAAGGGACATGTATGAAGAATGCACATAAATTCGATACCCGTACATACTGGCGCAAATGGAAATTTGGTATCTGCGAAATGACTGACTGCGTGCGTGAGAAAACAGAGCGTGTGAACACTGAACAGAGAATAGCGTTGACAAAGGGATTATTCGCAATTCACTTGCTCCTTCCTATGTCAGATTGACAGAGGCCCGCTAAGGTGGCCAATCAAATCGTAGGTATCCATTGTCACAGACCACCCAGCAGACAACCCTTCGTCATCAAGGAAGGAACGTTCGCACTCATGACTGAGAGTCGCCAGTACAGTCACGCAAAAGTATCCGCATTCCGCAACGTATGATCATGATGGGCAACTGTTTCCGAAATGAGTTTCCCAGATAAACCAGCGGCTTACCTGCTTGGTTCCAATGGTATGATTTTCCTACCTCAGCCAAAAAACAAAAACATAAAACCCCGTGCCACAAGCTGGAATTTTCACTGACGCTCATGACACTCAGGTCCTGTCCACGCCGTCAAGTACTCAGCGTCTCCCGGATCATACATTCTCACAGGATCCGGAGACCGCTCAATTCGCCTCTACAACCCATTCTCTAACATCCCCGTACCAGAACCCCCATCTGGAACCAAGCCAGCCATCCCGCAAGGCCGCCTGATTCAAACCTACTCAGCGCACGGGTACGAAGTGCTCAGTCTAGATGTCGCAGCGGACAATGAGAAATTCGTGTCGGGCGGTGGCGATCGCTCCGTGTTCCTCTGGGACGTGGCTACGGCGGTGACGACGAGACGGTTTGGCGGCAATGTTCACGGCCATTCGGCGCGGATTAATTGCGTCAGTTTCGCGGGAGATGGAGACTCTCTGGTGGTAAGTGGGGGTTTTGACACGACTGCGCGTATATGGGATATGAAGAGCGGCAGTGTCAAGCCTATACAGGTGCTGAGCGAGGCTCGGGATGCGATTACGTCTTTGGTGGTTCGTGGGCCGGAAGTCGTGACGGGGAGTGTGGATGGGCGGGTGAGGAGCTATGATGTTAGGATGGGGAAATGCACCACCGATGTCATGGGAGCAAGCGTTACCAGCCTATCTCTTACGAAGGATGGTCGATCAATGTTGGTGGGCACGCTGGACAGCAAGATGCGACTTATGGATCGCGAGAAGGGGACTTGTCTCAGGGCATATTCTGATCCTATATGGAAGAATGAGGAAATACGGGTGCAGTCTCTTTTAGGCCACCGGGAGAAGTATGTGATAGCGGGCGATGAAATGGCCAGTGAACCGGGGAATACGGGTGAGGGTAGAATTTGGGCGTGGGACCTACTGACTGGGAAGGTTGTCGCCAAAGTGAAAGTGCCTTGGGGCCCGCAAGGGTACGAGCAAAAGAAGAAAGCTATTGGTAGAGACGGCAAAGAAAGAATACGCAGCAACGTGATTAGCTGTCTGGCATGGAGAGAAGACGGCTGGGGAGATCAATTCTGCGTAGGAGGATCCTCCGGCGTGGTATCAGTTTTCAATATATAGAATCATTTTATGCTATACATTAATGAAGAAAGCAAAAACGTATGCTTTCAACTAGGTTTCAAGTCTTCTTTCGTCAAGTCATTTATATCGATACACAATTCGAAGGACACCTGGCTTGTCCTTGAATCGCAAGTATTTCTGTTTATCTTGCTGCAACGCCGTAGAGAAGAAGCCGAGACCCTTATAAATCTCAACGTAGCAAGCGCCATTAACACCTAGATTCCCAAATCAAATGCTTCCATTATTATCCCCAAACCTTTACCGTCCATAATCTTTTTCCAACTTCACCAGTGGTCTGTTCACGCATTGCTGCTCTGGGTACCGATTCGCCAGCCATCCAGGTCAGAGGCAACTCGAGCCATCGTCCTTTGAATGCAGTATAAGCAAACTAAGTTTAGCCTAAACCGACGTACTTGAACCAGTTCGGTCTGCAATCTTCGTGGTGCAAGAAAGCTTCGCCATCGGTAAGGCGTCCAGTCACGCAGCCACTGCACTTTGGTGAATTGGGGCAGTTGAAGAATGGGATGTGCTGGTATCCAATATCTCGGAACCTATTGTACCGTTAGCGAAGTGATTTCCTGCACAAATTCTCAAGTGAGACTCACCAATGGATTTTGGTCTTGTCTTCAAACAAACCAAGGCCAATGCTATGAACGGGAGCATCACCCCATCGCTCGTAGAAGAAACCACCAGCTCGGTCCAAATGATTAAAGTAGTCCTCGTAGGGCTGACTTCTGAAAAAGTCCATATCTCCGACCTCGAAGTTGCTCCAGAAGTGACATGTGGAATACCCCTGGGCCCCTTTGTTATGCGCCGGCCGCCTCTCCTTGTCGGTAAGCCAGTCGAAAGCGTTGTTGGTATGTAGATGCTCAGGGTGGTCGTTTAGGAATCTGACGGTCTCGGGCCAAAGAGTTGGCAGTGTTTTGGGCTCATCGTATAGTGTGATGGTGAAGCCGTACGTCTTGTTGTTATCCTGCATATACCGGAAGACATCGTAGTCGACATCGCAGAAGAAGTGAACTTTGGGCTCAACACGCCAATACCATCGAGTATTTTTTAACGCAGGATGCTTGTAAAAGAGACCACTGTTCCATCGGCACATTTGATGGTAGGAGACCATTTTGGCGTACTGAACGCCGCTTTTCTCTAAGATGGCGGTGGATTCGTCATATAGCTGTTGGTCGATCCAGGTCGGGACAGTCCAATGTTCCTTGGGGATGATTTCTGTACTGAGTTAGAAATATGATTCGATTTTGTCAAACCAACAGCGGAATGGCGTCAAAGACATACCGTAGTGGCATTTGGCTTTGGTTGCAGCCTGGGTCTTCTTCTTGAATTCTTCTGAAAAGGGCTCATCATTGAAGAAAGTCCATGGGTAGTTGAACTTGCTATTCCACGTTCGCTCCAAGTCTTCCATGGAAGCAACCATCTCGTCAACTTCGGAATTTCGCACGAGGGCTAAAAGGGTCGCATTGATGCGGTCGGTGTCTTTGGCATCGGGAGCGTATTTGTCGGAAGTGCGCACAAGAACTCCTTCTGGCTCTCCCGTAGCTATAATCGCAAAATTGATTAGTTTAGGGAGAATCTCTTTAATTAGCGGTAGTAAGAGGTGGATGACGAACGATCTAAATTGGGATCTCGCTCGAAGTTGACATAGCGCTCCCCCGGTCCACGCAGGCCGGATGAGGGCCGAAAGACTTGGTAGAGGAAGAAACACCAGAGAATGGCTGCAGCAAACAGCAAGACCCGAACGGGTCGTGCGATGGCCATGGCTATGTCGACTGAGCTGTGGAGCTCAAACGCGAGACTCTGCCTGATGGAAGGTTTGCAATCGCGCTAGCAAATGTGATATGGTTCAAACAGAATGTGTACGAGGTTGAATGATCGCCAGGGCTTGTCGCCTAATGCTGTAATGGCATGTGTCTCGTCTGGCCAAGAAGCGGATGAGTCGACGGCTGGCAATTGCGAAAGGCGAGAGAGAATCGTGGGAGGACGGATTGTGAAGATGTCAAAAGTTGGCCACCCATTGATTGCTCCACCAAGTTCAAGGGTCAAGGTTAAGATCAAGCAAGGTGCCTAGGTACGGAATACCAAGCCTCAACACGGTAAAGGGGCTGATGTCACGCCAAACATTGAACTTGGTGCCAGACCAGACTCCATGTCGGTCGCAACCCCACTGGCCAGCATCAGATTGACCAGACCGCGCCTGAGCGAGACGCGCCCCACCAAATCATTTGATCAGATGCCACCAGACTCATACTTGCAGACAGAGTCCGTGTTCCGACTTCACTTCTCATCGGCATTGAGAGACTGCATTTCTTGTTATGCTACGTCTTCAGTTGAAGATGGAAAAAACATATAGTCATGTCTTTTGCGTCACGCCTCGGTGCTCTAACTCGTGAGCTTGTTCAAACGCTAGTCCCTTCATCCATCCAAGTAAGATGAATACCGTGTTGGGAGGGATAACTATACTGACAAGACAAATCAGGGAGACGAGTCAAAAATTAACAAAATAAGTGATGCTTCATTGAAAAGATTGAAATCGCATACTTTTCTCCAGACAAATCATTTTGAAGTAGAAAAGACACTCGAGGGACTTGATGAGCGGTTCCGTGTCAATAACCGAGATGACTTGGCAGATGCCTTGCGCCAACGACTGGTGACGCTAAAAGGCACTCCATCGAAATGGCATCCTGAGATTCTGCATCTACTCTTGGAATTATCTGATCAGCCTACTTTTAAATCCAAACTTGATGACCTGGAGTTGTTGGGGTACGATGATGTCGAACCCACAACCGCATTACGGTGGGAGGATATTGCCAAGGAGGATGGCTGGGACCAGGACGACCTTTTATGGATGGACGTGAATTACAGCGACGAGTCTGGAGATGAAGTCTTCGAACAGCAATCTACGACCGAATCTGAGGCCACATCGTTGTACGGGGACGGAGATCACGCAGCACGAACCGCAGAGACATATGTAACCCACCCTCAAGACTCAACCACCTTTGAACAAGTTCAGACTGCGCAGAAATGGAGAACACAAGCGCAACCCGACGACCCATCGAGACATGCACGAAAAGTAGCCGTTTCTGAAATCCAGGTCGTGCGAGACGTTCTCTTCATGCTTCAGGGACTGGACTGCACTCTCTTTTCCCGAAATTGTGTGGCAGACCTGTCCTTTCAACTCGAGAACATGGCATGGGAAACATACAGAGCCATTATGCAAAGCTTTACAGATTTCGGTAACCACCTGCGGACGCTTCGTTTATTCGTCGGGCAACGGCAGGATGTTCCTCATTTGCAAGCATTTCAGGACTGCATCTCTGATCGACTGCGTCAGCTGGATGTGAACATTTCCGAACTACAAACCCGCCTGGCTGCGCCTTCATCAGAGTATGTGCTCAGCCTGGTGAGAATCAAAGCCGAATTGATACCCTGGCTGGAACCATTGTACGCCCTGGCAGACATCGTGTCCACGATTGGATCTGAGCCAGATCCCACACCCTTCCGATATCTAGAATTAGTGTTTGACGAAACTTGCGCTGCTCAACTGAGTGGGAAATCAGAACTGTACGAGTTTCTAGCACGAATCTTTGCCGAATGCTTCAGGGTGTATCTACGCCCGATTCGTCTATGGATGGACGAGGGGAAGTTGCTGTCAGCCAGTGATTTATTCTTCGTAGCAGAGGTACCAACCGCTACTCCATTAGGCAAAACATGGCAAGAGGGATATCATCTCCGCCGAACGCCAGATGGAACCTTGCACGCACCGGCGTTTCTTCGAACAGCCATAGGCAATATCTACAACGCAGGGAAGAACATCATCGTCCTCAAATTGCTTGGGAAGCACGACGCAGCCGTTTCACAAAAGGCCCGACCCGAACCACCACTCGACTACGCCACGATTTGTCCAGCCGGACAAGAACTCGTACCCTTCGCAGAGCTCTTCGACCTCGCGTTCGACCGCTGGATCCAGAGCAAGTATCGCACAACGTCGACGACGCTCAAAAACGCCCTCTTCAACGACTGGGCACTGAGTTCGACCCTCGACACCCTCCACAGCATCTACCTCATGTCCGATGGTGCATCATCCACCCTCTCCGACAGCATATTCACCAAGCTAGATGCCCTGCAAACCAACTGGTCAGACCGGTACGCCTTAACAGCCGCCGCCCAAGACAGCTTCACCACCATGGACCCCAGCCGCCTCACCATGACCGTCGCGCCCAACATGCACAACCTCCCTGCCGTCCAGTGCCGCAACTCAGTCCGCAGCATCCTCAGCGGCATCACCATCACGTATCGCCTCCCCTGGGCCCTGCAGATGATCTTCACAGACACCAGCATGCAGCACTACCAGTCCATCTTCACGCTCCTGCTCCAACTCAAACGCGCCACATACACGCTTCACAAGCCCAAAATCCTAGACAACTACTGGACCGACCACGACAACTGGAACGCCAGCGCCGTCTTCTACGCTTCCCGCAGCAAACTCCTCTGGTTCTGCACCACCCTCCAGACATACCTGACGACCCTGGTGCTCACCCCCATCGACATCCAGCTGCGTCGGGACCTCGCCTCCTCCCACGACATGGACGAGCTCATCTCCGTGCATCAACGAGCCACAAAAGCAATGATTGACCAAGCATGTCTGGGGAGCAGATTGACGCCCATCCTCGACACCATCCTCGACACACTCGATCTCTCCCTCAAACTAGAACGAATACGCACCGGGGCCATACAACCAGATGAATCCACCGATACGTCTTACCAAGATATGTTGATTTCTCTCAAAGCAGACATCGACAGCCAAATACGCTTCATATATTCCGGACTACGCGGCCTCGCACGCGCCACCAGCGACGCACAGTCCACAAAATGGGATATCCTAGCAGACATGCTCCAAACAGGAGACATTACATAGCCTAATAAAACTTCTAATTCATACCCCCTAAAAACTCCTAAGCCTATCCGCGAAAAACTTCATCAACGGAAACACTTCCTCCCTATCTCTTGGCATCCTCACTCCCCCCGCCCACTTCACAATCTGGACATTCGTAAACCAACGCCTCAGATCCTCCTCCATCCCATCGACCTGGCAAGCCAGCACAAACGTATCACTCTTCCCACCTGCCATACTCCGCGGCACACCACCCCCAATCGTAACAACCCCCTTTAGCGTGTGCTGCATTCCCATCCCTAGCGCCAGTGAGCCGCCCTGCCCGAATCCAAATACCAATACATCACTCATCTCCCAGCCGCATTTGTCGATGATGACACCCCGTATCAACTCATTCATCAGCCGCTCAGAAGCTCTCCTGAAGCCAGGATCGGGATCCAACTCCCCCGTGTTAGAGTCGAGCGTTAGGTCATCGCCCCAGTGGGAGTGTGGGCCTGTTGCCGAATCGTCGATTAGGGATGGAGGGAGGGGGGATGTGCCGCGGACGGAAATGGCCAGTACGCCGGGGAGGTTGAGGTTGCGGGCGAAGGAGGCGAAGGGGATCTCGGAGTCGCCTAGGCCGTGGAGGAGGATGAGGATGGCGGTTGTTGATTCTGGCGGGGAGGGGAAGTGCGTGGTTAGGGGGAGGGTGGATTGGAGGGGGGTGAAGTCTGCTTGGGTTGGTATTCGGGGGGGCATTGCTGTGGTTTGTGGTGATGTTGATGTGATGGTGAGTTGTTGTTGATGGAGGTGATGTGTGGTGGTGAGAAGTGGAGACAAGACTTTCAACTCGTCGCTAGGATGGCGAAAGATGGGGATTTACAACAAGAAAGTACGATTTACAATATTGATACATACCTAGGTATTTTATTTAAATGAATTGGGTTTTCACTGAATCATAACAAGGGATCGATGAATAGACAGGTGTCTCGGCTTCACCAAATGACACGTTAAATCCAAGTATATTCAACCTACATCATCTTCTCAAAACTTCCTCTCCAATACTCCTCACCTTGACCTTTGAAGGTCCCGGCTTCATCTCCGCCCACTCTCCATCACTTGTCCAGATGCCCGCCTTGGTATAATCTCCACTGTCGCTACCGTCCATAAATGCAAATCTAAAGTACTCTGGCAAATCCAACGTCTTGTTCCTTTGCCAAATAAACTTCTCCTTGACGTCCACATCGGTGAAATATGTTCTAAACCGCTCAACATCATTGACTAGAATGCTAAGTCCGTCAAATTGCTTATACTGGGATTTATCCCAGGTAAACGTAATGTTTGACTGCAACGCGGTCGTGTTCGAGAGATCTATGACTGGTGTATGGATGACAGGCAGAGGAGTTCCCTTTTGGGCATCACCTTGAAGGGCGGCGGATGTTTGGAGAACAGGGTCGAATCCCCAGCGGGCAATTCCATTGATGAATAGACCAATGAGGAGACCTTGATAGAGGAGGGATGGCCGCATTTGCAAACTGGTTCCTGGAAGTAAAAGAAGCGCCAGGATATAGTGGTGTATGCGCAGATTTAGGCCAGGTAGAACGAGCGAGATGATGATGCCAGCGAGGAAGATGGCGTAGAGCTTGATATATTTGATGAAGCGGGCTTCTTGGCGGAAGAACCAAACCTGGGTTGCGACGACGACAACGAGGACAATAATAATGATGGATAGAGCTGCTTTGGCGCCGGGCTGTTGGTTCAGGTCGTGAGCGTTGAGGCGCTGAATAGGGATGAAGCTGAGAGTGTAGTTATCCAACGCCCCAACCCAGCATGCACCCAACCATAAAACAGTCTTTTCGATTTGGGCTGTCAGACCCTTGAGCGTGCGGCGGACGCCCATCTTGTCGTACATAACCCAAGCTACGAACATGGCTGGCAAGAATTTGCCCAAGATGTTGGAGAAGAGTGCTGTGACGGACTTGTTGCTCGGTGGATCGGTCGCCATGCCGACAGTCCAGAAGACACCGATGAAAGTGGGAAAGAAAAACATGGCTGGCGACGAGGTGAAGATGGATAAAACCGCGGTGAAGACGACCGAGATGGCCAGAAGCGACCATCTAGTATCCCGGGACTCGCATTGGATGTCTGGCAGAAACGAGAACGACAGCGGAAAGTATGAGTTGAAGCCCACACTAGTAATGCCATTTCGCTGCGTGCTCAGATAATTTTGACTCCTACCAACGAGCTTCACAACACCGCAGCCCCCGTTGCCGTTTGATATGACGCCGGCGTGAATGGCGGAGCCGCAAATATACGAATCTCCTCGATATGTAGCGTTCTCAGGTGCAACATCGTTTGACGGTCCACCGACAATCAGAGGCCTGTAAACCACCTCTTGGTCTCCAACTGCCCTCGGATTTAGTACTTGATAACTGGCACAATTGGCAGAGCAGCGGAAAGCAAATCCACTACCCCCAAAGGGTCGACAGTCGTTCCCGTCAACACCGCATGAATTGCCTGAGCCCCAGTATGTCGCACCGCATCCGATGGTCTGAGGCTGGCCCCATCCAGTCACCTCTGTGGCAATGGTCCCTTGTCTTTTGACGAGCACAAATGTAATGAGCCAAATGGAAAAATAGCAAAATAGCACCCAAAAGCGTCGTTTAACGGTTGGCAGGATCTTTTCTACCAAGAACAATGGGTATTCCTGGATCATGGGGAAGAATGGCTTGATCCGATAAGGCTGCGGATTCACCGGACCTTTGGACCACTTGCCAACCGCCCGAATCATTCGGCGCACAGGGTAAGGAACCCATTTCCACCTCTTCCATGCATTTTCATCCTGTACGAATCTCGGCGTGGGCGGGTCGCTTTCGTCTTCTACTTGAAGAGTGCCGTCGCTGGTGTCAAGAGGTGCGTCTGGATGTCCCGCATCCGCTGTGGTGTTGTTGGTGTTGGTGTCGTCACCGCGCTCACGCCCACGCTGGGTAGCCCGTTGAGGACCATCCGAGTTGACGTTGTCGCCGTCAAGGTCGATGTTGGCCTCGCGTCGCTCGGAGTCTGTCATGAGGGGCTGGTCTTCATCCTCATGATGGCCAACCATGATGATGCAGGGAACAAGAGAAGATCAGAAACAACGACAGGAACGAGGAGCAGTACACTGGGTCTTGAGACGAGTCTGGCCGGGTTGATTGCGAAACAGTAGAGCTTGGCGCAGTCTGCCCAGGATGGCCAGGAAGACCGGCTAACACGGAAGTGGGTCGACGCACAGAAGTCCCCGATTTTGCAAGGCCCGAAGCGTCAAGTTGGCCTTCCTGGTCGTATTCGCCAGTGCCAATGCTGCAGGTGGCTGAGCTTGTTGGTCGCTGTTTCGTAAGCTCACAGAGGCAGCGCAAGGACGTGGTGTGCGTTTCAGCGCACTGAGACCATCGGTCAAGACGATTTGTCAGATGGGTTGATTTGGCGATGATTTTCGAGTTGCGCCTTGGAGGTTATAAAATACCAGACGCCAGGCTGACCCGGCATTCAAACTGCAGGCAGGAACAAGGGACTTGACACGAACTCATGACCGTCAAATGGCAAGCCGCTGGCCGCATTTGGCCAACGTTGGTGGGCACTCTGTCTGGATTGGCTGCGTGCAACCAAGCGTAGTACAGAGAAGCTGACGCACTGCAGTGCTTGGCCTGGGGCAGTTGCTGGCCTTCAAGTCAGGGCTCCACCTGCCTCAATGAACAAACAACGGAGAACATCGACGCTCACAACTGGAAGTTGACTGGACAGACACACCCATGTCCCTGACATTCTCGACTGTCAGGGTCCGGATGAATCTCGGCACCGCCACGCGGGCACCGTTCGTCCTCATTGGCTGTGGGCACCATTTTTCACATTGAAACAATATTCATTTGGGAATAGACTCACATGAGACCTGACCTACCCAAACCTCTACGATACTTTTTATATTGGCAATTTCTCATTTGCCTTAAAGAATCACAGTCAAGTCAATCTGCAGCCTAAATCAGCTATTTCTTCCTCCGACCAGCCATCATCTGCGCCAGCATCTCATACTAAAATTCCGCCATGCCAAGATGAGTGAAACTCACCACATCGACTCAGACATGCCTGCGCGAAAGGTCTTCGAACTCCTTGGCGCCGTGGTTGCAGACGGTTGTGCAGCTCGACTCGGACGACTATCCATACCAGGTAGAAAGACGATTGACACCCCAAACTACACTGCTGTCACTTCTCGAGGCGCCATACCTCATCTCACTCCCGACAATGTCACCCGTCATACAAACTTAGGCGCAGCCTACATGGCACTGGAAGATTGTAAGTTCAATCAAGTTCATAACTTCCCCAAGACCACCTTAGTTGACACAAGCAGTTGTCGAGCGTAAAGAACCCCCAATCTACAATACCCCTGAGCACAACACACTCCGCCGTTTACACAATTTCACTGCCCTGTCACCAGACAGAACCACCATCTTGGGCGCAAGAAGATGTCCCGCCGTCGTAACTCCCATGGGGAACGGCGCAAAAGCCGTCACGCTCTTCACCTCAACTGGCTTCGCAAGCGTCAACGTATCCCAATATGTCGCCGCAGTCACGAGCCTCCAACCAGATATCGTTGTTCCGCTGGCAGATTCACTCCACACAAGCACGACCCCAGCGTCCAAGAAACTCATCAAAATGGTGGAGCGGACGGAGGAATGGGTTGACGACTTTCTGCGGCAGTTTGAAAGCAGAAAACACCTGGACGAACTTGGCATTTCTGTCTTTGCACCCGTCCTTCCAGTCGAATTGCCAATTCAGTGGGATTACCTGAGACACCTCGCAGAAGATATCACCGATGATCTGTCAGGCTTGGCCGTGTACGACGTCAATATTCTGCCAGAACTCAAACCATACAAACCCCTCGCCGGACTGCCGAAGATTTCTTTTGACCAACCCAGGTCACCGCACGAGGTTTTACGCCAAATATCTCTTGGGGTGGATATCTGCGCAGTCCCATTTGTGAATAGCGTCTCTGATGCTGGAGTAGCACTCACATTTAGCTTCCCGGCCCCAGAGTTTCAAACACCAGAGCCGATGGGCATCAACATGTGGTCTGAGGAGCACAGCGTCGCAGTGGTACCGCTCCAAGAAGGATGCGAGTGCTACGCCTGTACTCACCACCACAGAGCGTATCTGCGGCATCTACTCAATGCGAAGGAGATGTTGGGGTGGAATTTGCTGCAGATTCATAATCATCATGTCATTGATGTATTTTTCCAAGGTATTCGAGCAGAATTGAAGAAGGGATTGGATAACTTTGAAGAACAGAGAAAGAAGTTTTTGGCAGCATATGAGCCTGAGTTGCCAGAGGGCACGGGTGAACGGCCGAGAGCACGTGGATATCATTTTAAGAGCGAGGCCGGGCAGGAGAAGATGAATAAATCTACTTGGATAGATATGGACCGTAAGCCAAATGGGCAGGCTGTAGAGAGTATGGAGGTAGAGAGCATATAGACCATCTAGAGAAGAGAATAAACAGATCAAAAGCGTGAATTCACTGGATGTTTGGCTCAACGGATTAGTTACTTGGCTTTGCTCGGGCACGCAGTAGTGTTAAATTCTGAGACCTACGGCATATACAAAGATTTCCCGATTTGCTACACCATTTTAACAAGGTTCCAGAAGCTTGCGAATGTTGCATATGTGATGTACCATAAGTTTACAGTCCAGCAAGCAGGTAACACCTGCATTCAAGTGGCAATTAAACCACTCCCTATTGACTAACTATTGTAAGCCGCCGCCATATTAGAATAGACCAAATATAGTTCGATACTGTCTTTTACTGTGCAGAATTAGGAGCCATTGTTGAGGCCAAAAACGACTACAGCCGCAACCAGGCATCGAGAAGCATAATAGAGGACGAATTCGTATAGCGAATGCAAAGAGTTGTCTTACGGCAACTCACATTATCCGACTCACGGTGAGAGCCAACAACAATATGAGTACCACGACTTCATTTCTGATACACTGAACAAAGACGCAAGTAGATGAAGAATTCATCTTTCCCGCCCATCAAACACCAGCTTATATGGCCATTAAGGCGTCGGTTTTGGTAGAACCCAGAAACGTGACACTTGACTGCTCCACCCATGGCTCGGGGGATACTTGGCATCCATGACGATGGTCTGTAGATCCCGAAACGGACACATTTACGGCCATAGCCGATGCACCTAAACTTTGTGGCAGATTAGCAGTCAACTTGAGGCTTAGACATATCATGCATTGCTTCACCGAGACATATGACGGAGCGACGCTGGAAGACTGAGTCTGCTCGATTGAATGTGCTGTCAAATACTGCAAGCAAAGGATATTGAGTTCATGAAGCACACTTAAACGACGGGAAGATTTTATTTTGAACGTGGCCCTACCAATATTGCAATGTCGTGCAACATGACATGGGCTCTTTGCAGGCGAGGGTCGTCATGGGCCACAGAGAGATTCGACCATGTAAGTGAAAGACAAATCAAGCCCCTGCCTCTCACAGTAGCTTTACCAATAGTATAAACCACAACTGGCCATAGGCCAGTCAACCGATCACCCAGGACTGATTCGTGAAAATTTGACAACCATCAATCGGCAAATTCGGTGACTGGCAAGGGAAGGTCACGGATATGCAGCACGTGGTTCTTCGGTTGATGAACCCCTTAGTCGAGCTATTGCTTCTGCGTTGGCGCCATTCGAGCCGGCCGCAAGGCAAGATGTGGGCTACAGACTCTGGAGGAGCCAGGTTCACAAGCCAGAAAAATGGACAACATCGCCTCGACCAAGTCAACTTGTGGATATGTGACAGGCAGGCAACTCGGTGAACAATACGGAAAAACGTGCGCTTTGAAATGTTAGTCCGTCAGCTAATAGTCTGGGGTGTTAATTGGAGGCTGCTCGCTTCCGAGGGGTGCGATTTGATGCAAGGATAGATTAATACCCCCAGTTGACATTTTCGAAAGAGATAGTGCAGAGAAAAAGCTGAGACCTTCATCGGGGAAGTGGAACGCAAGCACATGGGGTTCTTAGCGGAATGTTACCCTTGGAGTTCCAGTGGTCATCATCTGATGATGGACACACTCGGAGAACGGAAGGCGCCGGAAGAGTTGGGTGAGTTGTAAAATGTGAATTGACAGGCAACGCATCCCACGTGTGAAGACATTGCCATTGAGCGGCCGATAAGATTCAACGTTTGCAGCAGCTAGGTCGAGAGATAGTTTCCTTGTATTCATCTGCCAAGAGATGGGAGTGTTTCTTTTCCTCGGCGGGTTCCGCTGAGAGGCGAGGAAGGAACCCAGTGGCTGCACCTTCCATACAGCGACGAAGCCTCGTCTGCATGAACCTCCAATTCGTCGAACAACATTCCATACAAAACAAAAAATCTGGGCTTTTCTCCCGAAATTTGATCCTCTTCTCTTCATCATCCCCATCGAATTTCCGCGGCTCTAAGCTTCTGCCCCATGTTGCGTCGTTTGCTGGAAAACAACATTAAAAAGAACCTTGGTAAGACAGGGGGTCCTTGTCCTCCACAAACGCCAATAAGAGCCACCGATCAAGGCACGAGGGGCCGACTGAGATCGCTCGTGCTGGCGGATCACGCCTCGTGGCCGTGCTCAAATCGCTATAAGCTTATGAAGAGAGGTAGCCACAGTAGCTCCAAAAGGCAAGTGGTGGAGTCGTCCCGTTGCACTAGACGGTAATTCTTACAGATCAAAAGTGGCTGCCAACACAACCAGGCTTCAACTCAACGCTTGGTCCAGGCCTCCCAACTCAAGCCGTTGGTCTACTTTTCTCCAGACTGGCCAGAGACCGCGCCCTCATGCTGGACAAGGTACGACTCGCTTTCCGCTTCCCAATACCGGACTAAAAGTCCTGTCTCCATCTGCTTACCCTGGCCTTCCAAATCCTGGACCTCTCACCCTCAAGCTGCTCCAGCACTGGTTCTGTCGACGTAGCACAAACCTGTGGTCTCCAAGAGTGGCGCCCACACGTGCTCTTGTTCCTGAAGATAAAGGGTTCATGGTGACATCGTTCCTGTCGCTTCTCCCGCTTCTGCGAAGAGATGGAGGGTCAATATCCACCAGATGGAGCCGTTGGTGTTGGGTTTTCTGCCATGTTAGCTCAGACTCGACGAAATATGCGTGTACACCCCCGTTGGACGTTCGCGGGTTGACAACCCGTGAAGTGGTATCCGGCTGCGTTGACGTTATCCAGTCGGTAGCTTCCGACCCATGGATTGGACCTTTTGCATGCACCGGGCTGCACACCTGGCGTCGATTGTAATAATATTTTCCACGGGCCATATAAGCACGGCGCATCCCAATGCGGGAGCTCTGTCTAGCTCCCCTTCCCTTCCTCCTTCTTTCCTGTTAAGCTTGCTGTAAAGGTCAATTGCTTCTCGTTCGCTAGGAAATACCGACGGGAACCAACGCAATTATGCTTGCCAAGCTCAACCTCGCTGCCGTCCTGGCAGCTTCGCTCTCAGCTGTCTCAGCCCAGACCTACCAGCGTCTTGGAACTTGCCCAACGCTGGGGTGTGTTTTGCCACCTGATCAGAGTGATTTCCTTCCAGGTCAGCTTTTTGACTTGAGAGTCGAAGTCCATGCCCCAGTCAATGGCTCCGAGGCTGCCCACGATGGCAAGCCTGATGAGAAGTTCAAGGTTACCATTGCCAAGGAGGGCAAGGGAGCCAAGGATATTACCAAATTCTTTGGTATCAAGGAGCCCGAGGTGGAGAAGTGGACTTTCAAGTGGTACGAGGATCTTTTCGCAGAAGACAAGAAGACTCCCTCCGTTGTCAATGTTGCTTCCAAGGTTTACCGCAAGCTCGTTTTGAACGAGCCCGGCAAGTACACCGTTACTCTGCAGTACTATGGCGGCGAAAAGACCACTGCTGAATGGCTTGTTCGCCCAATTGTCGAGAAGCGCAAGGCCAAGAATGTAATTTTCTTCATTGGTGACGGCATGACCACTAACATGGTAAGTTTACCCCAGGCCCACGGGTCAATTTGAGCGAGGTTCGTGAAAAGGATGACTTGGACTTACACGACCAGATTACCGCCGCCCGTCTTCTCGGACACAAGAGCATCAATGGAAAATACCAAACTCGCATGCAAATGGATGAGTTCCCTGTGCTTGGTCACCAAATGACCCACTCGATTGATAGCTACATCACCGACTCTGCCAACTCTGCCTCTGCCCTGTACTCCGGTCACAAGAGCACTGTCAATGCCATGGGGTATGTAAGCTACTGTCATGGGCATTAAACCGCAAGCTGACCGTGGCCACACAGTGTTCATGCTGATTCTTCTCCCGATCCCTTTGATGACCCCAAGGTTGAGACCATTGTTGAGATTTTCCGCCGAATCACGGTACGTTTAACCATTTAACAAGGAACGTGTCGAATGAATCCTAATTCGTTGCGTATAGAAAGGTGCTTGGGGTGCCGTTTCTACTGCCTTTTTGGCTGATGCCACTCCCATTGCTCTGAGCGGTCACACCCGTCGCCGTTCCGAATACGGCCCTCTGATCGACCAGGCTCTCAACGGCATGACCAACTACAGCTGGACCAACCACGGTGGCCCTGACGTCTTTTTCGGTGCTGGTGCCGAGCAGTTCTTTGCCGGAAAGGGCACCTACAAGGGCAAGGACTACTACGAGGAGTTTGCCAAGAAGGGATACTCTGTCAGCTTGAACAAGACCTCACTCGACAAGATTGACACCAGCAAGAAGGCCCTCGGTGTCTTCTGCCAGAGCAACTTGCCCGTCTGGCTGGACCGTAACATCTACAAGGACAACCTGAGGAACTTCAAGAACGACCCCAAGGGCGGAAAGGAGCCCGCCCTGGACCTCCCTGGTCTCAAGGACATGACCCTCAAGGCCATCGATGTCCTGCACAAGCGTGGTGGCGAAAAGGGTTTCTTCCTAATGTCCGAAGCTGCCTCTGTTGACAAGCAGATGCACGCTCTTGACTACGACCGTGCCCTCGGCGACCTCCTCGAGCTTGACGACACCGTCCGCGAGACCGTCAAGAAGCTCAAGCAGTTGAGGATTCTCGACGAGACCCTCATTGTCGTTTCTGCCGATCACGGCCACGGATTCGAGTAAGTTGCCTCCCGCTTGTTCAATCAACCATTCACCTTACTTACATCTTCTTAGTGTCTATGGATCCGCAGACACTGAATACCTCGGCAAGCAAGAAGACGAGCGTGCCAAGCGCAACGCCATTGGCGTCTACGAAAAGTCCGGTCTCTCGCAGTACACCCAGCAGAGCAAGAACATCCAGTACGGCACGGGTGTCAACTTCCCCGCCAACTGGGAGCCCCGTTACGCCATCGCCGGAGGTGTTGGTGCTGCCCCCGACCGCCGTGAGGACTACAAAGTCCACAAGAGCGGCCCTCGTGAGCCCGCTGTCAAGGGCGGCGACGGCAGCTATGTCGTGAACCCCAAGGACGCCCCCAACGGTATCGTCATCAACGGCACTCTGCCTACTAGTGAGGCTCAGGGCGTACACTCTCTTACTGATGTGCCTGTCTTTGCTATGGGTCCCTGCCAGGAGACCTTTGGCGGTACTTATAGCAATGTGGACATTTTCTACAAGATGGCCACCTGTTTGGGTTTGGCTCGTCCTAACAAGGAATGCAAGCCGAAGAAGGAGTAACTTTCTTTCATTTAAAAAAGGAACAGCGGGTTGAGGATAAGAAATAGATTTAATGATGTGACGAGACGTTGTAGATTAGTATATAGCATGTATGGTGTAGAGTAGGTGAATGAGATACATTGATCAACGACAAGGCATACGTGAACGAGTCGCCAAGACATTTCAATAAGTGCGTGGTGTAAGTCATGTTGGTATGATTGTAATATGTGTCCCAATGTTCATCTGTCTATTCATTTCTCCATAGTAAAGAGAGGAGAGTCTAATTTCACGTTTGTTACTAACTTGTCCAACCGGTCTCTCTTTTAACCCGCCATATCGCGCACAAATTGCCACACAAACTCCGAGCTTTAAATTCCCTATCTTCGTAATCCCGCAGAACACTGATGTATTACTTTCTCATGTGTCTCAAATACGACTTCTTAAGTGAAGCTGCTCGATCTGCTCGACTTGGTTAGTAACCATGTCCAACGCTGTCCTTAGGAGTGATGACAGGGAGGAAGACGCACCTGATGCGTTCATGTACCCAGGAGGTATCTTAGTACCCCTCTAGCGCACCGAGACCGAATCCAAGTTGGCTAGCATTTTTATGAGTTCGTTAGAGTCAATCTCCTCCCGAGGGTAGTCTGGCCGAGGACTCAGAGCTGCGGTGTGAAGCCAAACGCTCCCTTTCTCGTAGGTGCTAAACTGGGTTGCCACGTTATGGATGTTGACCGCTCTAAGCCCACCGCCTATGACAAATTGAATTCTTCCAGCCTGTTTGTGGCATTCGTGGTCGATCCGATCAATGTTGTCCTTGCAGTTGCCGCGGCCTCCTGCCGTGAGAAGACCCTCGAATCCTAGGTTTATGAGCGTTTGGACACCTTCGCTAATACGCTTAGTAGCAGCGATGGGGTCAAAAGCTCGATGAAATACGCAGCCAAAGGGCTTGGCAGCCTCGAGAAGTTTGAGACAAGATTGCTCGTCAATCTTTACAACTTCCGGTTCACCCGTGGTCGGGTCTACGGCGTCTGTGGGCTGCAGGAGGCCGAAGACGAAGCCATCGCCACGAAACGGGTTCATAAGGCCCGTAGCCTTGAATTCCTGAATCGAGCGGACCATTTCGGCAACTTCTTTCTCGGTGTAGATGAAGTCGGGGGATCTGTCCCATGGTGCACCTCGAGGGCGAATCATGACTCGAACAGGTATCTTAACTTCTGCTGAGACTTTGGCAAGTTCCGAGACTGGAGGTGTTGTGCCTCCAAGATCATACGATCCGGGGGCATTCAACTCGACACGGTCCGCTCCTTGGCTCTGTGCCTTTAAGAGGGACTCGCCTGAGAAGACGGCCACCTCGAGGGGCATCTTGGTATACTGCGGTGGTCTCATAGTGTTGAAGTTGGGCTTGATGGTGTGTGAGACTAGTCCGAATCGGAGGGTGCGAGGACGGAGGAGGGATGAAAGACGTGATGGAAGTTAGGGTTGGGTTTTATTCAAGCGACGTTGTGAATTTCGTTCTTATCATGACTGGTCATGGGGCCAGAAGAGATTGGTCGAGGCCCAGTAAGCGGGATTAATGCATTGGGTAAGTCAAAAGAGCAATGAAGAGCAGTATTTGTAATGAAGAAAATTTTTGACGTAGCTAGTACAGAAGCTGTGATGTTCTCACGACGTCAATGTAGTTCGGAGGCATCGGGCCAAACGGATCCGGGCATCGGAGTGGCTTTCTTTGGTGCGAGAGTTGAAGAAGCTCTGGGCTTGTAGTGAGGATTTGCGGAGGTCCGAGGTGGATAGAGTTGGATGGTCTGGTGGGGCGTTTGATCGAACTCAATGGTCTTGGCATTGCGAAATAAGACCACTTTTTGGGAAAGGCACTTTAAAGTGATCTAAATGTGAGAGATTGTGTTTTTGTCAAACTCACATAATTGCGTGTGCTGGTATTGTAAAGGCTGAGCTCGGTTGAATGCACAGGCCACTTTCTTGGTGCTGGCGGCATAAAAGAACCAGGGGGGAAATGCAGAGATCCAAATGCACTGTCTTTGAAATGGTGTTGTCAAGATTGATGCTTGATGCTTAATTCTGTACGGAACAGAGTTTAGGAACATTGAATGAAGAAATTAGAATGCGGTGACACCAGACGAGCTTAATTCGTTCGCTCCTTCCCGCTGGTGAGACTTGAGCCCGATGCAGGAAGGAGCACAATGTCTGGCAGCACTTGACACTTACAGGCTGCTTCACATCAGGTGTCCGTCCGAATTCAATGTTGCGATGCTTAGCACCAGACCTCACAAGAGGGGATAGAGAAGTAATCTGCAGTTGCAGCTTGATGTATTTACTGGGGCCTAGCAGGATATCGTGCTGGAGACAAAAGTGGTTATGCTAACAATTAACCAACAGCAGTCAGTGGTTGAATCAAATTGGCTACCTGCCTAGGTATGTACTAGGTAAGCAAAAATGCCTCTTGCCTCAGGAATTCAAAAACATTGAACGCCAATCAGGCAGTCAGATCAAACATCAACCTCAACCACAACCTCTTCAACCTTCACCCTCTTTTTGGCATCATCCAGCACCTCAGCAGACCCATTGCCTCGTCTTTTGCGCCGGCTCGTTTTATCCATCAACTGACCCATGCGATTGAAGTCCTGTCGAATATGCTCTTCTACCTCTGGATCTATGGCACCGCTGTTTAGCAGGCTGATGAAGTCGGCTTCCCCTTCTGTGTAGGTGGCGAGGACCTCACGGCGTAACTCCCTAGAGAGGTTCTTCATTTTCGACTCAGCGTCCCTGTCTACCAACTTGACTGACTCTCGAGCAGTCTGAAGCCGCTGCCAGGATGACTGGAGTGTTACTTGGTCAGCCTCGAATGCGATCTTGGCGTCTTGAAGTTCCTTTTTCTTCAACTGAAAATATTGTTTTGCCGAGGAGTACTGGTCATTGAAGGAACTGATGTGTTTGCTAAGTCGTGAGTGCGAACTCAGCCAGGGGCTGGAAACACCCGACTCGCCTAACTGAGGGTGTCCCGAGGTTCTGGCTGACTCGGACGCCAACACCTCCCCAGAACCTAAGCCCACTTGCCCGCTCGGTGACAGGGCCTCATCCTCTATGTCTGAGTGATTTGATATAGTGACAGAGGGAGTTCGACGAGGCCGGCAGACGATTGTGTGAGACCGCGTGTCAACTTCCGTTTCCGCAAGAGCAGCCCCCTCGCTCTCTACCGGCAGGCTGCCTTCGCCATAGCCGACGACTAATTCCGAAGTGTTGAGAACAGCGCTTTCCGGAGTATCCTCTCCATCAAGCTCGTCTCGTGCTCCATTACCAAGGCCGTCACCACCGCCGTCACCACCGCCGTCATCGTCGCTATCGGAGCCGTCCGTCTCGTGACGACTTTCGCTCCCGGAATCATCTTCATAGCGAAAACTGCCATCATCGCTGTTATTGTCGTGGTCGGAATCGTCCATCTCTATCTCGTGACAATTTCCCCCCTCGGAGTCATTCTCTTCCCCAGAGCCACTCTCATCATGATCAGAGCCGCTCACCGATTGACTAATGTTTGATTTTACTGTAAGGTGTTAGCTCACAAACAGCTGGCAATATTTCAAGGTTCAACTAACAGCAGGCTTTGAAATCTCCCAATGCAAACTGCCACGGATGCAAACGCTTCCCTTTTAAGGGTATTTTCCGTTTCAGGCGCCTCTGCCGATGCGCCTGGACCTCATGCCAGAGGCCAAGGAACGAAAGTTTAGGGCGAGCCACCCTAATGGCCCTTATGACCTTGATATCTGGCTGTGATAGATCACCAAAAAATAGAACAAAGTGCCACTCAGGCACTTCGAAACGAAGTGGCAGTTTGGTTTGCAATACCCTGATTCTTGAGAGATCCATTTTGAATGCCTCATTAGCTGCTAGTATGATGGTTCTCTCAGGCAATCGGCGGAGCATCCAGTACGGGAAAGCTTCCATATTGTGGTCTTTCCGCTTGGCTTGGTAATGCAAGGCTCGTAGTCGATCCCATATCTTCTTAATTCTGACCTCTTCAGAAAGACCACACGCAGGTACCCAGCTGCGGAACTGTTCGAGAGCCTCATCAAGTTTCTCTTGTATGCGTGTGGACCTGTTTTGGGACTTGTGTCGAGTGGTCGGAGACATGGTTTGTAGAAGGAGGAAATGAAGGAACAAATTTTTGTATTGTGATTGAGGGAAAAGACGACAAACATAACGGGGGAATAGTGTCGTTTTTATAGAATGAAACCATAGATCTGTGAATGTCTGTGCAAATGTACCGAGTGAATGTGCTGAGTGAATACGCCGTGTGAATGTGCCCACGTGTCAAGAACGTTCATACGGCATCTATTAACATTACTGACTATATTCAAGTAGGAGAGCTTGTTTGAACACATGTCGTAATTGGTGAGAGACAGACGAATGTCAGAGATGCAGATTTTACGTTGGTAAGAGAATGCCAATCTCTCCACCAGAGATTAACTACTATCAGAAACAACGAAACTTTTCCGTCCGTACACACGACTAAACTTAGGATTGCTCCTGCAAAATTTTCAAGCTTGAAGATCACCGCACAACCATTTCTCAGTGCTTGTTACACGGGAAAGCTTTCAAGCCCAAGGGTGCCCTGACAACGGGTCCCCTTCTGTGAACGATGTGAGAAGTGCATTTTTTTTGAGATGTTGCGAATAGACACAAGTGTGATTACATCAAGGTCTTTTAGACCGTAATGGCCACCGGGATTGAAAGAAACTGTGTCCCAGGTTTTGCTCTCCCGTTCGTACATGCCAAGATTGCTCTCTCTTGCGCTGTGGCTCCCTTGGACTATCGCTCCCTTGGACTATTTGTGATACAGTAAGCCTTCAGAAAAGGTAATTGACGTTCCTTTCCGGGTGGCACGGGACCAGCAGCAGAAAATTGCAGTCTAGGTTAAAGTCTTGGTATTAAAGGCCCATGGGGTCTAAGAGACGGCTGTTTGATGGACGGCAGCGTGAAGGGGCCTGTGTAGGTAGCAGTATGGCCGTTGAAGGTTACTATGTGGTAGTAAAGTGGCAGGATATGTTGTCAGCGGAATATACTCAAGTAACTTGGACTACCCTGGCAGACTCCTTCACATGAGGTGTCCGGGTTGCGGTGCAGAACACCACGCAAAGTGTCTAGTACGAGGTCAGTTAAACTCTACCAATGTCTTCAGACCTGAGATTGTATTTAGGCGCTTATGTGGTTGAGCTGCTCAATATACGAATCAGGCAGTCGATTGATTGCGTAAACAAGCATCGAGTATGATTGCAGAGTAAGTGGGACCGCAGCGGCGGCAAAGTTGATATGACAGAGCCATAATAAGCTTCCATGGAGCAATCTGATCGAGTCCATTTCCCACGCTTCGGCCCAGATGCACAAACTGGCGACAATTTCAACAGGTAGTTTGAGGTACGATGTGCTTTTTTCGTGTGTATTTCACCAGTAGGTACCTATGCAGGTAGGTACCTTTAGAACGGCTGTGTCCATTTGCAGGATTTAGAGATTTTATTCTAATTGTTACTTAGCAGCTAAGCCAATCTAGGGAAATTATGGCGCCTTTAATAGCATAGCACATTGCAAGCAGGGGTAAACATGATTCTATATACAAATGAGAGAGAGATGATATAAAATTCATGTCAACTTCTTACAAATTTTGGTATACCACCTCTTTTCTCTATATTTTATGCTTTGATCTAAACACTTGAAAATCTTGCACTAGTCGGATATCGTGGGTCGGTGCCTCAGCCGTCTCGCGTGCTTGGCAGGCGGCTTTCTGGCTGTTGGTCCAGTCAAGTTGACATGGATTCAATTTTCAGTCTGGTCAACGCACCACTGCATCGGGGTCAACTGTGTCTCAAATGGCTATCAAACGTGGATGCGGGATCCATCAGCCATCAGCCATCAGCCATCAGCCATCAGCCATCAGCCATCAGCCATCAGCCATCAGCCAGACAGCCGGCTTGTCAAATGAGGCTGGGGCAGTTGGTCTTGGCGCTGATGCCGCCCGTTCCCCGACTCTTAGCGTCGGCGGCCAGCGCGAACGGCGGGAACTGAATGCATCTGCATCCATTGGGCCAATGGTTCCTGTGACCTGTGCCGTCGGTGAAACATTGAAATGCGGTGGCCATGCAGGTACTTGGTGCTCAAAGTGCCAGACTGAAAGTGTACTGGCTCAGCCTTGCTTTGATGTCGCACAGAATAGGCGGATCGAACAGAATCAAAACGAATTTTTTTTGAGGCTCTTTTAGACTGCCGGGAAGGGGTGACATAAATATTTTGAACGAGCCCTCCTACTAGCCCTTGCCTATCAATGTATTTGCAGAGTCGATTCATCAAGTGTTAACATTTATCAATTGATAACATTCAACATTCAGCCCATCACCACTGGCACTGTGATGGAGCGGAGCTTGCTCACTCAACTGGGCCAGCATGACATGGAACCTTCCGAACCCAAGTCAGGTCAAGGTCCGGGTCGGTCCTGCCCATTCGAAGAACACCTGGACGCCTTGTTGTTTGGCTTGTTTGACGATGACTGCCCCGCCTCTAGGGGACTTCCTGCCTACAACTTTGATGACATAGAGGACATGGACACCACGGTCTATTGGCCAGAACATAGAAGCATAGAGACCTTGTCCGTCCAACCGCCAGTTGTCCACGAACAACCAATCATTCCTCTCTCCCCTGTCCCTATTTCCAATCCTGAAGACACCAGAGAACCTATCGTTGCAGGTTCAGAAGATGATGCAGTTTCCCAAATGATGGGTGATGTCGGCAATTTAGAGGTTAGTTCCAATTTCTCCTGACTCCTGTCTAGTATCTACAGTGTGCGGCTCTACGCCAAAGCCAACCAGACCTCGTGCAAGGTGCAGTCAAGTCTCTGCTCATTTATTAATATATACATACTCTTCTCCAGCATTTTGAGTATGAACCTACAAATATCCACGCTGTTTCTCAACCAGCCGATGCGCACTATATCCCATTCCCCGGCAATTCCAGAGCTGAAATTGACACGGCATTCTCAGGCACATGCAACATTTATGGATTTGATACCAGCATTGCCAATTGCCTGCCACCACTTGAGTGCCATTCTGCTGGGTCACAGCTCCATGTCGGCCATTTTAAGCGGGAGGGGGAAACTCAGTGCAGAAACCTCCCACATTATGATTGCGATTGGGGGCTGAAATCAGGACAGTCAGAGGTCCCGGTCGGTTTTGTCCCGAACATAGGCATGGATTCAGACATCAACGCATTCATGGACCAAGCAGTCTCCAACTTAGTGCCTCCAGACGCCACAGCTGTCATGTTGCCACCACATGCACCTTACATGTATGCTGAACAAGGCAACGACCTTGACCCTGCAAGAAGCTCATGGACAGATATTACAGCGCCAGCCCATCAATCGCAAGATGCTCAGTTGCTTACATGTACACCCTCCTCTACGTTGGCTGAGGATACGGCCCATCTAAAAATGGCCTCTAAATCCGACTCGAGAAATATCTGGTTAATGCAAGACGTACAGTCGTTTAAAAGCAAACCAGCATACAGTTGTCATGAATGTCGTCTGGCCAAGAAATCAGTCTGTCTCTACATTCAACTTTTATATGTGATCATGGACCTAACTGGCAGCAGTGCTCGGGATCGCTTGGTTCAATTTGTCGGAGATGCCTACACAACCACATGCGTGTCGTGCCAAAAAATCTTTCGAGTGGTATTCTATCCCTCCCTCGCATCATGATTTTCCATATATGTACGTACTTCTACCCTGTATAGGCGTACAGATCGCACGAGTAACTGAGCATATAGCACAAACCCATGACCTTCTCGTCCACCTGCGTCGGCAACTTGATGAATTGTCATTCACGGAGCCTGGGAGAACACTAGAAGACCTCTTCGAAGAATACAATCAAGGATCCATGGTGTGTATTCTGGATGACGCACGATCCTTTTATACACCCTACTCAACGTCCGGTACTCCTATTGGCATCCGCCGCCTTAAAACCACTTCAACAGCCAAGAAGGAGGCGGGAGAGAGCCTCGTTGTGCCTGCACTCAACAGTTCCCAAATGTGCAGCTTCATTGCCAACAGATCTCCTCAGTCTTTAATCTCCTCATTGCTCCCTCCAGATGTAAGCAAACAAAGTGGGGGGGACTGATCAATGCGTTCAATATTCCACCGGGTAATGAAGCTAAATACATCATAGCAACAACAAATAGTAGCTCAAGCATGGGAATGCGCCTATTGGCTCAGCATTCTGTTCAACTGGAACTCGAACGAAATATATTGCGACTCCGCCCACCATGGCAGACTTGGGAAGCGGCCAATTGCGCTCAAAAACCTGATTTTGGAGCTCATGTACTCAATCGTCTACCGAGTGGAGGCCCTGATGCAAAATCTTTATCAGAAAGTTATTGCGTCTCTTCAGTTTTCACCCAACGAACGACACGACCCGTTGGCCATCTCCTATGCTCTTTTGGTTGTCTACTACTCGATCAAGAAATCACGGGCGATAAGATGGGACGCAATGAATTTACACAACTTGGTCTGTCTCAAATGATCCTAACGTCCTCTCATTCTTACACCACAGAAGAAATTGGCTAACATGTACAGAAGACCGTATTTCTGAACCGCCTGCACACCAGCGCCGAAGCAGCGCTTCAATCAATAGAACAATTCCGGTGGAGGTTTGCCGTTCGTTGTTGCGGCCAGCGACACAACAACGGAAGACTGTTTGACAAACTGATTGAGCAGTCGAAAGAACCCAAGGCCGCAATCATGATTTCTTTTGAGCAAGTTGGCGGATTCTCTGGACAGTTCAATTTGTGAGGTGACCTTACCTAAGCCAGGCGACAAAGCTGACCAACAGACCAACGCTTAACCACTACACCTACACGGAACTTCTCAGTTTGAAAGAAGATGAGCCCTTCGATGCAGCTAGTGGGCTGCCAAGCGGGAATCAAGGCACTGATGTCATAAACATCTCCTCCAGCCGAGACACAAATGCTGACAACATTGATTCACTCCTGAAACTCCTCTCTCAGAGCTCAACGCGCCCTGGCTGGACCACTAAGCATGAAGATACCGATCTTCCAGTTATACATACGGGTGGTTTCTTTGATACAGTTTTCGAGGCTCCCATGTCCGTTGGGCTGGAGGGAAAACATGCAGGGACAAAACGACGCGCAGCTGACATTTCGTAAGAGGCCTGTCGTGCTGGCTCGTTTGTGCGCTCAGCTATTCCATGCAATTCCATTTGTCGTCAAAGTTTGATAGAATAAAGGCACCTTGATCCTCATCCGATGCCCAGAAGGTGACATAATTGTGAGACAAGCTTTTCGTACAAGACCTAGGAAGCTCGGGTCCACCAGACGTCAAAGGGCGTTAGTAACTAGCGACTGCAACAGCTGATTAGCAACGGCTATCGGTTATCAATTAGAGGCCCAAATTACTTCCCAGGCAACTAGACTAGACTTAACAAGAATCCAGGGTTTCCATCACTAGCAACTCAGTTGCCCTCGAATTAGCACAGTCAACGGCCAAATCCATATATAGCCACCAACTCCGGAGTAGTGCGGTGCGCAATGGAATAGCCCTAAGCCGAAAGTCCTGAAGTTGGAAGTTGACAAGATGGAAGAAGAGAGGCGGTCTCAAAGACTTCAATCGTGTCCCTGGCGCCGCACACGTCCCGTTTGTTTGCACGTCCATCTGCTCATGATCGGCTTACAATGGGCTGTGAGGGTCATCTGGTCTATTGTATATTGTGTTTTATTGTATTGTACGTTTCATTTGTTTAGACTCAGCCAAGTTAGTCCTTATATAAAGCTATGACTTCCTACAAACTGATCATTCTATATCCAACTCCAACTCCAACAATTTCCCAACCAGGTACGTGATATCTGAATCAACTCCTTCTATTCCTCCGCAGATTTACCACTTTTTGTGCAAACGACACAAACAATCTCACCAGAGTTTCTACCAGCGGACTCTCTGACTCTTCGATTTAATCCTTCAACAACTTGACGATAATACGACCATGGCAACCACTTTTCATCCCTTCCCACGACTTCCCCCAGAGCTTCGCAGCCAGATCTGGGCCATGGCCACGTTCCCACGCATCGTTCGCCTCCGCCCGCTGCCGATACGAATGCAAGTATCATACCAACTGGGTATCCCGTATACGTGTGCCCAGTCCCTTCATTATCAACTACCACCGCCCCCGGCCGTCATGCATGCCTGCCAGGAATCTCGACGCCATGCCTCCTACCAGAAGGCCCTCGCTACTGTCTGGCCCGGCGAATGCAATCCCCGGTACGTCTGGGTTAACTTCCAGAACGATACGACCTGCCTGGACCTTGATAAGTTGGAAGCACTTTATTGTTACTAGGACCAAATTCGTCGAATACGGTTTACGGTACCTTGCTTCATGTCTGGTGTTGCATTCTATGGTCTTTTTTCCGCAAAGGCCGTGAGATTATGGAGAAGTTTACGGCATTACGAGAGGTACACATTGCTTTCGGGCGCAATGTCTTAGAATGGGCATCGCATTTTAAATGCGCTGAATATGGAGCATGTCCCAGATAAAAGTTCAGCTTTCTGGACCTTCGGACTGGGTTGTTGTTGACTTTGCCTCAACTGTTGATGGCATGGCGCTGGGGGGGAACCTGGATGGTGGAAAAGTGTGAGAGATCGAGGTTCCCGGTGAGAGATGCAGTTCGTGCTTGAAAATGTGGATGGATTCGATTGAAGTATATTTGCGTAAATGGATTAGGAGGTGCCAAGATAGGATCATGGGCACACTGCACTCTCAGTTCAACATGGCGGGTTTGGCAGATGCGCCATCTCTTCCATCCCTGACCTGGTGTTGGACGCAAGAAGCATGGACAAGGGCTTTATGGAAGCAAATTACATTGAAAAACATGAAGTGAGGGGAGGTGAAAACTTTACTGGAAGCCTTCTCTTCTTTGTCTTTTGGGGGAAGAATAGGACACTGTGGTTGCACCAGCTCACATTCCAAATGAATGAAGCAGCAGGGGAGCTGGACTCCTGGCGTTTAGCCGTACACAATCCAGACAGTTTCCTTGTCGGAGTTTCAGTACACTGTGAGGTGCGGGATCAAGTCGCAGATGGAGGTCATATCGTCAGGGCACTTTGGTGATCAATCCAAGCTTGCTTATAACAATCTTGTTCAATTTCATCCCTTTGACTATTGCCAGGGTTTACTACTAGCTCTACTCAGGTAATTTACGTGTTATCATTATGGTGGCATGTCTATGTTGAGGTTGGACTAGTGGTTGAATTTAGATCCGGAAGCCTGCGCCGCCTGGGTACATCGGATGTGGTTGTCAACTTGAGTTGCTTGCTCATCGGCGCTTCAAATAAAGAAGAATACTGGTAAGTTTGCACAGTTGTGGAAATTACGCGGCTTTTCGACGCCACAAGGCGAATCAAATTATGCTCCATGCATGCTTTGTTTTACTCTCTTTGGTTACAGTACCGTACTGTTACCCAACCAGACTACTGTACACAACTAACCACTGTCAGCTTAATATCTGGGTAATTGACTTGCCACAGCCCGAGACAGCCATCTAAGTTGTGATGGATACTAGATTCAATTTCTACCAGCGCTATTGGTATATTCAATGGCTTGGCTCATGATACTGTCGCGTTGGCCAGAGGTCTGTTCTCATGAGGCGCCAATGTGTACTAAACATCCGGCCAGGATGTAGCGCCGCAACTATAATCGTAGTTC
Organism: Pochonia chlamydosporia 170; assembly: GCF_001653235.2. NCBI lineage: Eukaryota > Fungi > Ascomycota > Sordariomycetes > Hypocreales > Clavicipitaceae > Pochonia > Pochonia chlamydosporia. The sequence continues at coordinate 836,383 of NC_035795.1, read as the reverse complement.
TGGATAACTGCAATGGGATACTCGACACTTGAAGATCAAAAGACGGTGAGATTGATGGCTCACCATGGTTCCGTAGCCACGACGCCAAGCTGCCTAGATCAAGCTCAGCAAACAAAGAGAGACAAGTTACGGCAAACAAGTTCTAGAAAGACTACTGACTTCCAGCTATTTCGATTGACGCAATCAATGGCTCGGATCGGCTACAGATACTCCATCTGTACCCAGTCAATCGCTGGATGTCGTCACGGCCAGTCAGCTGGATCTCGCGAGTGAGGATCCTAGCCTGTGGAGGCACTGTTGTGGTCCAGGGCCTCCAGGGAGTAATGCAGGGTCGCCAGCCGGAGATTGGCTTTCATGCAGTTCATTTATTTTAATGCAGTAAGGAGATCGGATAATATTATTGCAGTCCGTCGTTGAAAGCTGGCTGAATGGAAGTTCACACCCATGGAAGCAAACTTCTGAGGCTCCATCCACAAGTCACCTTGGAAGTCCTGCATACTGTGTTTGCGATCCATCAAAACTGTGCTGTGCACAAACGACCTATCAAATTCTACCACCCGGCGAAAACCTTACCGTGCGAATTGCACACACCTTTCCAAAGTACCCCGCCCGTGGACCCTGACTTTTGGCAGAAAAAAAAGTCGACAACCCCGCCAAAGCTTCCTCATCTGGAAAGCAGTGTCTGAGAAATTTTCATGTGCAGGAAGGCGCATCCGCCGAATTCAAAATGGTGCCAGTGCTGAAGCGTCGTTAGGGTTGTGATTTTCTTTCTTTACACAATAATTCTTGACTTTGCAATGTGTCGCCATCCAAAGAAACAGAACAATGAAATGGCATCAACTTGATCCCCACCATCTGCGGCTGTTGCCAGGCAGGCCAAAGCTGTTCTAGCAACCCGGAATCAAAACAAAGAATGTCCGAGAAATGTGCAATACAGCTTTGCCGCAGTGGAGAACGGCATCCGTTCAAAGACCCAACTTGACGCCATCAAATTGGCGACTCTTGTCCATCTGTTCTCCCGCAAAAGAGAGCAAGCATCACGTCTCAACACTACAACGACCCTCTTTTGCCTAGCTCTGCAAGGATACTGCGGATCCAATGACATCAACCCCACCATTGGGAGCGGACTGGAGACTGGAAGCAAAGAAATTTCCTTGGTGCAAGCCAGAAAAGGTTGTGGATGAATTTTGGTTGCTGCGAGCTGCCACTCGCTGCAAGTTTGCATTCTGCCACACGCCACCCCGGCCTAAGGAAGCTCCAGTTCCTTCACCGTTTATTTTTTTTTCTTCGTCAAACTTCTGTACAGGACTGCAGCTCAAAAATTTTCAGGTACCTCTCGTTGGCTGGACGCCCGCGGACACTAGGCTTAGCTCCAGTCTGTCTGGTCCGTGGTGGTGAACCTTGGAAACTAGTAATCAAACATTCGCACCAGACCAGACAGACCAGACCCTTATAAGTGATCCGTCACCACCAACAAGTGATTTTTTTGCTCTGCATTCTTCCCACATCCTTCTCCCCCTCTCAAACCACCACCCCTCTTCCTTCTTACTCGAATTCACATCTAAAACCGGCAAAATGTCTGCTGAAAACATTGATATCCCCGTCTACTACGAGCAGCTCGACGACATCGAGGATGACTTCGAGCAGGTCGATCTTGAGATCTGTAAGTAAAATTCTCACTCGTCAAACTCATGGCCAGGATCACTAGTCGTAGATTGGCAAAAGCTGCATTGTCAATTGAAAGGCAAAAAGAAACCTCGTTTGACGGGTTTCGTTTGCGCCTTGCTGCGCTCACTTGATTGCCCACGTTCGCACGCCATTTAAACCGTGCTTGTACATGTCGCTGACTTTTCTCAGTGCGCCAGCAGGACAAGATGACCCGTGACCTCTACGCCAAGCGTGAGAAGATCATCTCTCAGATCCCCAACTTCTGGCCTCTCGTCTTCGAGCACGCCCCTCCTGAGATTGACGAGTACATCCAGCCCACCGATGCTGCCGTCATTGTCGCCGGCCTCAAGAACGTCTCTGTTGAGCGCTTTGAGCTCCCCAGCGGCAGCCCCCGCAGCGTCTCAATCAAGTTTGAGTTCTCTGAGAACGAGTACTTCGAGGACAAGACCATTGAGAAGAAGTTCTGGTGGCGCTACGCCAAGGACGGCTGGTCCGGCTATGTCTCCGAGCCCGTTGAGATCAACTGGAAAGCAGACAAGGACCTGACCAACGGTCTGCTCACCCTCGCCAAGAAGGTCTTCGAGGACGACAAGGCCGGCAAGGTTGGCCAGGAGACCGAGAACAAGAAGAAGCTGCTCGAGAAGCTCGAGAACAAGAGCCTCGACGACATCAGCTTCTTCAACTTCTTCGGCTTCCGCGGCCGCTTCATCTCCGAGGAGGAGAGCCGAGAGGCTGAGAAGGTCGAGAACGATAAGCGCACGGCTCGCAAGGAGGGCAAGGAAGTCGAAGAGGAGAAGATGGACGAGGATGAGGAGGAGGACGATGGCGAGTACGAGTACGAGATCTTCCCCAACGGTGATGATGTCGCCCTCGCCATTGCTGAGGACCTCTGGCCCGGTGCCATCCGCTACTTCCGTACGTATACCTTATGTCTACAATGATCAGCTCATGGCTAACAATGTCTCAGAGGAAGGTGAGGAGCTCGCTGCCCTCAGCGACATGGACTTTGAGGACGACGACGAGGATGAGGATGAGGAGATGGGCGAGGGTGCTGAGGAGAACCCTAGCAAGAAGCGCAAGGCTTAGATTTCTTGCTTGATGCCACGTTTGGAATAATGGTGTTCAAAATGGGGAGGAATGCACCCGCCTAAATGGTTGGAAAGTGGTGTTATCCTGGCTAAAATGATTTCCTTGCTATACGACGAATGTTTTGACGTTGAGATAGAAACGTATTACCCGCTCATAGGCTGAGCACGCGAATGATTTCTTTGTCTTTATCTGTTACTCTTGTGGTTGGGAATGTGACTGCACTGCTGCTATTGATGTGCAACGTAATGTGTAGGTCAGATGATATGAGTTGAATGTGACATGTGTGGTCAAGTGTGTTGTCAGTTCGGTTGGTGATATAGTGAATGTGCGGATCATGTAATTGTCGGTGTGATGATTTACATGATAACTTGAATCTGTTATATGAGCAACTATTGTAAGCTCGGGATGATACGGCATCGTCGGTTCTTTCACCACTCGGGCCTGTGATTTTTCAGATTGAAGTGGCTGTCAATTCCACCGTGACTATGTATGTGAAGTTGCCATAAGGGCACAGAGTCTGGAGTCTAATTGCTCTCTGTTTAGAACGTAATCTAATGCTTCAAACAAACTGAACGTCCCGGCCAAGTTCACTCACCATTCATACGGCCAAGGAGGCCACTCGCTCGGCGGCGTCGAGTCGTCAATCGGCGGTAAATGGCGTCTCTCTCCATCCAGAATCTTCATGTCCCTTCCAGGATGCGACTTCTCTCCGACCTGCCTCAGCTTATCCATTGTGCTGTTCTCGGGGCGCCAGCCCATGACGTTGTATAACACAAGCCGACGAAATGGTTTCCATTTCTCGTCCCAACGTATACCCCCAGGTGCCTCGTACCCTATTCTCCAGACGAACTCGCAGTCATCGGAGCGCTTGTTACTTCCCTCATCAATATAGCAGTCTATAAAAAGCTGGGCTGACTGTAAAGACGGCATATTCCTCAAAGCCTGTGCCCAGGCTTCAACCACGGGGTTAAACGTCTCTGGACACGGCACTTCATGGGCATTGCTGTTTCTCTTCTCTCGGCGAAACGGTTGCGGCGATGGTACGGACGCATACTGTCCCCACGGATCTCCTTGTTCGATCTCGTTCCTTGCCGTAAGATCGTCGGAAAGTCGAGGAGGGGAGTAGCCTGAGTTTGATGTCGGGACTGGCAGTATCTTAACGCGATGGTGATCCCCGGGCAAGAGGTATTGCTTTCCAGAGGGAGATTCTTGATGTAATCCCACAGAGAATTCCTCAAGATTGGGCCACAGTGGCTCTTCCGTGGCTTCGTACCCATCCCACTCGTTGTCCTGGGGCCAGAATAACGACTGGTCGAACTTGCCTTTCAGTTTGAGGCGGACGAGATTGTGAGACCAGTTCCTTAGGCTTGCGCTGAGAGGATCGAATGAATAAGGGGAGAGCAGCTCGCAATGTTGAATTGTAGGCGTGCGGAATATCGCATGTTTCATATCAAGTTTTACGTCACGCACCGTGGATGCGGACATGTAGCCGTCGTCCCTGAAACTCTCGGCCAGGCCGAGTCGGTCGCTTCTTTGCTGCGCAACATCACGAAACCCTTCATCGATTAATGTCATCGAAGTGGTTGTAACTGAGGGCATTTTGCTCAGCAGTTTTGGCCATGTAGCCAGTGCTATACGTCTGCCTGTGGTATTATAGGTCGCATGTGTGCTCAAACGAATCTCCAGTTGCTTCATATAAGCCAATACAGGCAAGGTCTCGCAATCTAGATTGAATCTGGAGTATTTGAATGTGGATTCCTGTGATATTGAGCGTGTGTGGCACCGTTCGCCACGAGATCTGGACCAGCTTGTAAACCAGTCCGGTTCCTTCCACAACCAACTGCTGGTAATACTCAGTACTCTGGGCGCTTGCCCATCGTGATGCCACGCGGCCATGATGCGCAAAAGCGATGCCAGGGACCGCTCAAAGACGTCATCGTTGTCTTTGTCGTCGACGTCGAAGGAGTAGGGTATGAATACTACGAAATGCAGCCGCTTAACCCAACGGCTACGTTCTGGTGTCACGATCTCGATTAGATGTTTGAAGTCCTCAGGTTGGTCTGTGGTTGTCAATTCCCGGAAGAAGATTCTCCTGACGGGCTTTTCCCAACTTCGAGCCACCGCGCCGCATGGTCCGAGTTTTTTCTCGTGGAGCAGTATTTCGAATATTTCGTCCATGATTTCGTTGGACAGTGCCGCTACGGCCGTTTTCTGTTCTTTGGGCGATGACTCAGTGGTGTTTGCGAGCTCCGGCTCTTTCTCTTTGTCAACATGACACGACATGCTGAGGTGAAGTTTGGTGAATACTTGTAGGGGTAGTACTGGGGAACGTTGGACTGGGTGCCATGGTCTTTTTATAGACCTTTAAGTCTTTCAAAAGTGACGAGTAACTACTAAAGTGTGTGAGTGGCAAGTCTCAAAACACTCATCGGAACATGAGGTGAAGCGTTGGTGAAAGAACAGGAGACGTGTAGTGTACGCTCGGCCGATGTCAGAGTCAGAGGCCGCTGGCTTTGTTTACTGGCCTTTCGGTCCTGCGGCATGTTCTTCCTTGTTCTTGTCTGCGGCGTGTTCATTGATGCCGGTGCTCTCAGGCGCTTTGCAATGACTTATGTATCTAACTTGAGGCATGGGATGAAATTTCCGCTGGTCAAACTTAAAAAATCTGTGTCGAAATACGTTATACTAAGGTAAGTTACCGCTTGGCCATTCGACCTTGGAAGGAGATCCGTTTTTGAATGCAAAGAGATGGTCTTACTTATATCCGTGTACATGTTGATACACAATGAGCAAGGCAAGAGGAGGCGTGTATGTCTCCTAAGTTGTAAGTCTTTATCGTGAAATCACAAATGCCACGGACCACATCATTCACATTGATCAACAAATTTGAAGCAAGTCAGCATATTTTATACATGCATGACCGTACACGCGATAGTTGCTGGGGTGTCTAGCAACAACTATCTATAGACACCTCCAAAATTCAACCCGATAAGATAGCAAGTCTCAAATTTCGATCCCTTTCTCGCATCCACTTACACAATGCTGCACCCGTCAGCGATTAACTGGTTGCACTTAGTCACTGATGGGTAATAACACCAAACCACTCCAGGCGCAATAACACATCAATGACAAAGCCAGAGCACCAATGCAAGTAGATTACGAAACGCAAGCAGGCAGAGAAACTCACGTATTAGTGGCGCACGCACATCTGCATCTGGTCAGCTTCAGACCAACCACTCATTCCACCAATGTCAACTGTCAACGCCACCATAACGCAGCAGGTTCAGCTCGTCTCCCTCGTATTGGCACGTTCGAAACATACATATCTAAACATTACTTTCAACACGGATAAAACATACATATATAAACTGTCTTTCCTCAACACTTACACTTCATCAGTATCTCACGCCCAGAAACAGTCACAATGGCATCCCAAACCTCGGTACACATGAAAATCACCGTCGACGCCTCCAATGCGGGCGTGTTTCTCAAGGCGCTGAAACCTGTGTTTGACTCTGTTGTCGCGGATCCGAAGAATACCTTTATTGAAGTATATCAGGATGAGCAAAATCCGGGTGTGTTTCGCTTAGTTGAGAATTGGGATGCGTCGGTGGAGTATTTAAAGGAGGTGAGTTTTTTAGGATGGTGCTGGAGTAGGACTGACTGGTGTAGGTGCAACCGAAGAAGGAGTACTTGAAGCCGTATCTGGAGGCGGTGATTCCGATGTTGGTGAAGCCGTTGGAGGTGGAGTATTATAAGAGGCCTGGGGATGAGTGGGTTAATGTAAGGAAGGGTGTGTATCCTGATCGGGGGCAATGATGTTGAAGAGGCGACGTTTCTGGGGATTCATCAAACTTTGAAGGATGAGAGTTGATGAGTCGTTCTAAGCTTTGGTTGTTGCAAGTTTGAGTTTGTTGTTGGTGTTTACAAGTTGTTGTTCCCAAACAGGAAGTCAATGATCTTACATCAAGTCCACAACTTGTGTCTTGGCAGTCAGCAATCCATCACTTAACAAAACTGATTTGTAATTCGGGTGAATTTTCTCTTTTAAAGGAGCTTTAATTAAGCCGGCTTGATCAGCAATAGAAATGCCGAGAAATTCTGCACAGGCGTTCAACTCACCACAACTTACCCTCACAGAACGACTTAAATATAAAGTCATCCGAACAACTCACACCTCACAGGCAAACTCACCAGACAGCCATTCGCAATGCCAACCCCCAAATTCACCAGCTACCCCGGCATAGGCGAATGGGCTGCCCAAAACCTGCACTACAGCCAAGCCGTCCGTGTAGGCGATTTCATAAAGTGCTCCGGCCAAGGTATTTAGCTCCCCTCAGTTCAATGTGCCAGCTAACATTACAAGGCGGGTGGAATGCGAAGAGTCCAGAAATCGACTTTGCAAACCTCATACCTGCCAGCTTAGAGGACGAGATAGACCAAGCTTTCGAAAACTGCGACTTTAATCTGAAGAATGCAGGCGGGAAGGGATGGGCGCAGGTGTACAAGGTGGTTACGTACGCGACTGATGTTCATGCCGCGCATGAGAGGATCGTGTATAATTTGAGGAAGTGGATGCCGGGGGGTGGGCCGATATGGACGGAATTGGGGGTTCGGGAGTTGGGACTGAAGGAGATGAGGTTTGAGATTGATGTGGAGGCTTATGACGGTAGTCAGTAGGATGCAGAGGACTGATATAGTTGGAGGAATACGCAGACCTGTTGATTAGCCTCATAGTTTTCGACCTTCACACGATAATCACATACGATGTTGACACACTACACTGACATACGTCATACAACATGAGCAGCAACAGCAACTTCAACATCAACATACATTACACACAACACCAACTTCATCCAGCAATCACAACTTCGCAACCCCCTCCCACGCCTCCTCAAACCCCGAACTCCTCACCCAAAGCGTCTCCTGGCCCTCCACCCCCTTCAACAGCATATAATGCGCCTTGATCCAATCCTCCTCCCCATCCAGCCTCACCCACTCTCTGCCCTTCCACTTCCGCGACACATCCTGCGCCAAAAGCAACGACCTCACCACCTTGATGAGGTGCCCGTCATCGATGATCTTGTGAAACCGTGGAATCAGGTCCTCTGGCTTGGACACGGGCTTCTCCTCCGGCACATATTTCTTGATAAAGGACGGCGAGAGAGGCGGCACGCCCCTCGCAATATACTGAACCACATCATACCGCATTTTATGTTCGATTATGCGAATCTTGGCTGCTGTCGAGATACACTCCTTGTTGAGCGATAACAAAAAGGGTGACGAATTCAAACTGTGACTGTTGCTCGTTAGTATACATCTGTAAAGGGAAGGGTGAAAGGGACATACATTAGGAAAAAGTCGTATTTCGGCATATGAGGCGGTTTCCATGCCGCACTGGCCGCAACATACGCATTATGATGCAGTATCTCTGCGACTCGCTCTTCCAATTCCCCTTCCGTGACGCGGATCTGCGCACACAGCGCAACAGCATCACTCAACCCACGGCCAAGAACACCATCATACAATCGATTCTCATCGCTCCACGATGCACTCCCCGCCAACTTCTCATGATCTCGCTTAATATTCTCACATATTTCCGACAGACCTCTCCGCTTAACTTCCACGCCAGACTGGTCCACCACCGCCACCGCCTCATCGACCTTGTCATAAAACTCCTTCATGACGTTTCTGTGAATAGCAGCCTGGGCAAGTCCCTCCGCTATAATGGCAGGCTGCTCGAATTCCAGCCCGTAGCTCAGCTCAATCATGGGGTGGACCACGCCCGCAAAGAGGCGCTGCACAATGTCTCGTGCCTTGGGTGTGTCTGCGCATAGATACTCGGCGATGACGGCCTCCCAGCCGTGCTTGTCGATTTCGGCCTGGAAGAAGGCCAGGAAGTCGGAGTAGTGTTTGCCGCGGCCGAGGTAGCTGGGTGCGTGGGCGGTCCAGTCGGTTTGCAGGTCGTGGACGACGTTGGGGCGGGTTGGGATGTGGGATAGCTGGTAGGTTTTGTTGGCGGCGTAGGCGGACTGGATGGTTGATGGGGAGGCGTTGGTGCTGTAGAGGGTGAGGAGTTGATGGACGAGCTGGTCATGTTAGATGTTGGTGATGATGGAGGTGAGATGGGGTGAGTGAGTGTGAGTGAGACGAACATGGTTGTGAAACCCGGACGGGTTGAAAAAGACGTGATGTTTCTAACGACATTAGTCTCATGACAATTATAAGGTATCAACGACAGATTAGTTTACCTCTAAATCTTCCTGCAAAAGATCAGAGACCGTCTTGGCCGCCTCGTCCGTCTGCTTCCCCCGCCATAACCCCGTGTCACTCGCCGGGATGACGATGCGCGTAGAACTCGCCATACTGCCAGACAACTGAGACCGAATCGAGTAATATCTTCTTGCTATCGTTGTTTGTCTAGGGATATTGCACAATATCCTCGACAGTGAGTGCATGTGAGCGGCTGCGACGTGTGCCGACCGTGAATGCAGATTGTGGCATTTATGTAATCGGCTTCACCCCTCCTTCAGATCGCTTAGCTCGGGATGAAGTGAAGCTCAAGCAATCGGATGACTGCCCACTTTGTATGTGGCGGTTGTTTACGCACACTGGCCGTTTGGAGATTGATGCAGATGCAGCCAAGGCAACTCTCATGATGTAATGCGCACGACGCTGACAAATGGGTTATGCTTTAATGGGCTGCATGCGTTCGGGTAGGGCATGCATAGGCTATGTTGTCGGATATCCGAGAATGTCCTGGCTGGGGTTTAGTGTCTTTTATGGAAATGTTAAATCTGTGGCTGCAGATGTTTGTATCGTCTAGTGCTTGGGGAAAGCATAATGCGTTGTGTTTGGCTCACATCAAGTGGCTTTGTGATAAACTCCAAGTCATCGACAATCACTTCTGGCCGCGGACGGCAAAATTGAGAAAATTGATCATCGGAAGGGAAACTTCTTGGAAAGTGATGATGTTCAATTTTATTTTACTTTTTATATTTTTTTTAATGAATTGGGACTTCATCTGTGATGACTACTTTGTATAGAAATGACCTGCTAATGTCATGAACCAAGTATACGACTTCACCACCATCGTCAACTTGCGTGTCATATTAGCCTCCTAGATCACTCTCAATATCGTCCGTAGCCCAAGAAATATCAGACCACGTGTAGGTCGGTCAGCATAAGATATTACTGCCCCAACCTACAAGCCAGCGCTACCTCCTACCCTTCACTATAGGTTAACCTGACCATGCACCCTTTTCGATATGTATTGTGCAAACACGTCATGTATCTTTTGCAACCAGTGACGGAGTAGCACGAAAACTGCCACGTCTCAGGAATAAGACATACGTCAGCTTTGAAAACTGATCAAACACCGAGTCGCACCAACCCCGAATATACAGTACAAAGTGTGATCTACTTCCCCTCCTAAGCTTCCTACCAAAAATACCACTTAATTCTCGAGATGGGTTGATGTTAGGATCTGGTTAGGACATGTACCTATTCGCCACTGTAATGGATTGGACTGCCCTAGTTTCTTGATGTGAAACAAAAAAAGGCCACACTTATGCCGTGAGCTACAATACCATCATTGTGTAACTCATCAGCAAAGCGTACCATCAGATGAGAAGCAGAAACTCCATGACTTTATTGGTATACACCCTATTCCAATCCAATCCACTCATCGTTATCATCAGACTCATCCTCGCCATCCGCCAAATCAATCGCCATCCGCTCATCACCCTTCACCACATCCCTCTTACCCTCAATATCCTTCCCGGCCTGTCCCAACAAATAATCAACCATGTACACATTTTCATCAGCCAGCCTCCGAATCTCATCCCTCATCTTGGACACCGCCCGCGAAACTACCCGCAACTCAATATCCACTTTACCCCTATTTGCTGTCAACCACTTGCCGTGCTTGTCGACGAGCGCCTTTATCCACAGGAGACAAAACTCAATGTGCGGTGACTCCTCCGTTTGTGCGGCCACGAACCGCAGTAATCTTGACACGTAGACCGTAGGCAAGTCGCCTACCACGAGGGCAATGTCTGATGGTGGAACGGCCTGGAACACACGCTTGATGAGTCCGGCTTCGTTGAGACGGAATGCCATGACCAGAGCCTTGAGGTAGTCTTTTTCGACTTCGAGCACGTTTAGTGTTGATGCGGGTGTGATTTCCATGTTTAGATCAAACGGGTCGAACTGGATTGTGTTGTCCAGACTGTATATGAGAAGACCCTCTGTTGAGGCGGCGCAAAAGGCGGTTCCTGTAGGTGAGAAGGCGATGCCATTGACACGAACGGCGGGCAGTTTCTTGCGTGCTGAAGGATCGCCGCCACGTTTTGAGCCGGGCAAGCCTGCATCGACGCGGTCTTCCCGGTCGGATGCCTCGCCTTGGTCGTCTAGTTCGTCCATCGGTCCGGCTTCGGTGAGGCGCTTGCTGTTGAGGAATTCTTGGGTTCCCGAGAGAGAGAGGTTCACGCTGACGGTGAATTTCTTGAGCAGGACCATGGTGGTAACCGAGTATAGACAAATGTACTTGCTGTTGCCGCCGGCGAGCAGACAACTTCCGTCGGTGCTGTATCTGATGGAGTTGAAGCTCTTGGTGCCTTGCACGTTGGCAGCTGTTCGTCGGTCGCTGAATTTACGACCTCCTGAAGCATCACGACGGCCGTCCAGACCGGCGACTTGCTCGGCATCAGCCATGGACCAGAAAGTGAGCTGGCCATCGAGTGTTGATATGGCCAGTTGCAATGAGTCTGGCCGTATCGCAATGTCCAACACATCTGCCTGGAGTTGGAGAGGCTCGCTCGTCTGTGTTCGATTGAAAATGGACCAAATTCGTGCAGTGCGATCCCAGCTACCACTGACCAGTGAGTCGCCATTTGGTGAAAAGGCTAATGCTGTTACGGGACCCTCATGACCCGACATCTGGTCCAGAAGTTGCCCTGTTTGCACAGACCAGATGTGGACGTCAAACGAGTCCAGAGATCCTGCTGCGACGACTTCACCACTCGGATCGACTGCCATACACGAGAATGACAGTCGCGTCGGTGCGGTGAATGTGCGGAAGTTCCGGTATCTGATCAGATCCCAGGCTCGGATGGAACCGTCCAAACTGGCTGTGAAGAGTACGTTTCCTTTCTTGGCGAACTCGCATGCCGTAACGCCCGAAGTGTGCTCCGTAAATGTGACTATGCAGAAACCAGATTCGACGTCCCAGACCTTGATCTTTCCGTCGTCGGCGGTAGTGATGACGCGCTGTCCGTCTGGTGAGTATACCAACGAGTTCAGTGAGTCAAAATGGCCTTGTTGTTTCAAGATGTATGACTCTGATTGCCATTCCCACACCAGTAATTGTCCCAATTTTGATGCGCCAAATGCTAGCCATTCTCCGCTCTTGTTGATTGTGACAAAGTCAATGTCGTTTTGAGATATGCTGAGTTTGTGGATGTTGTTGAAATCGGGCATTTCGTAAAGTCCAAAGATGCCGTTGGAGAAGCCTGCCACCAAGAGGTTTGATTCCGGATGGAAGGCGGCGCATCTTACATGGGCGCTGCCTTGCATGAAATAATGTCTCTGTACTATTCTCCATCGCATGTCGGAATCGTCATCTTCGTCGCGCATCTCCTCGTCTTCCTTTGGGTTGATGGGTTTAACGTAGCGCCAGTCGAACACAGCACCATCTTTGCTGACGGTGTATATGGTCTCCTGATCCTCGGAAAACCAGGCGCCAATTACGGTTTGCTTGTGGCCTGACAAGACCGTCGGCGTGAAACCCTCTTCAGCATCCAAACTCCATATCCTTGCTGTCAAATCCTTCGATGATGTGAGGAAGAATCTTGAGTCGCTTGACCATTCAATATGTCGCACATCATCAAAATGACCGGTGTGTCTATGATGTCTCACGAACGGTGCAAACTCGAGCTCGCCATCGGCATTGGTATCTGGGGTGGATGGGACGTGCCATACTTCGATCTTACGGCCGAGGCCAACGGCAAAGTGTCTGCCCGAGGGAGAGAAGGAGAGCGCCGTGACCTGCGAACGGAAAGAGAAATGGTATATTGGGATTCGGCGAGGCACATTGGTCAAGATGGATTGGCCATCTTCATCGACGGTGAGAAGGAGATTGCCGCGGGGTGTGAGGCCGATTCGTGAAATGTTTTTGCGATGAGCAAAGGGTAGCGTATAGGACTTGTTCCTGCGCACCGAGTGTTAGACGACCGAGTAATTGGTATCCCTTTTCCCGTATGGAACTTACTCTACTAGATTAAAGACAGTCACTCTGTTGCCGACTGGTGAGAAGAGGTGGGTGCCATCTGGATTGAAGAGCAAGTTGCCCTGGCAGTAGACAGTACCCAGCAAGTTCGAGAACTGCACAAGTTAGCGGATTTGCTCGATGCAGAAATGAAATATGCAAGGTGGCAAGATTAAAAGGAGAGAAAAAGCATTCCTTACCTTGAAGTCGGTCTTCATTGTTGCCGTCTACCTACAAGCCCATGATGCATGCGAATGTTGTCTAACATGCGATCAAAATTTCGACTTGGGTCTTATCGATAGCGGCAGCACTTGTTTTTTTTCTTGCACCCAGACAGACTAATGTCCACCGCATGAGACAAGCTCTGAGCCTGCCAATGGAGCCAATGGAGGGGCCGGTACATAATTGTTCCTGGTCTTGGATCTAGTCTCCATTGGGCCAAGGGTGCGCACCGACCGCCTAGTGATGGTCGCCGTTGGGAAGGAAAAAGGGGACCACTCCTGCCCCCGGTGTGGCCATCGCACTGGCCTGTCCTGGGTAGTTCCACCAGGGGCTAATCAGCCAGCTGGCCAACCAAACAAGGGGCAGCAAATTTGGGCTGGGGCAGTCAATGAATGAAATGGGATGGGAGAGATGAGATGAGTGATGGATGGCTGGACATGGAGGACATGAGCGGGCAGTCGACCGCTTGTCTTGACATGGAGCACTTGAACACATTGGGAGCCACCGGCTGTTTGGTGGGCGGGCAACGAACTAACTTGGCTTGACACTTGTGAACCGGACTCGAACCCCCCCTTCTGGTCGTGCTGGTCTGGTCTGGCCTGGCTTGGTGCTGCCCCTGAAGCACATCGGCTGCATCTATCAAGCTGCAACCTCCACCTAACCTGCCTTTTGACTCCATCCTTCAATTCGACTCCGTCTTTGATCTCGCGAGTCTGCTTGTTCTTTTCACAGCTACCTCAGAGTGTCTGCTCGTTGTTAGCTCCAAGGCCGAGTACTTTACCTGCACATTTTCTTCTCGCAACTCCCCGTCACCATGGCCCCAGCTGCTGAGAGCGCCTCACCGATTGGCATTGCCAATCTTCCCAACCAGCGACACAAGATTGTCGCCAAGCGGGGAGCCAGCTTCACTATTATGGTGCGTCTACCGCAAAGAGCAGATTGTTTGGCATTACTGCTTTGATATTCCGTCGATTGATTTATTACTCACACGGGTGCGTAGGTTGCTGGCGAGTCTGGCTTGGGAAAGACTACCTTTATCAACACCCTCTTCTCCACCACCATCAAGAACTATGCCGACCACAAGCGTCGACACCAGAAGCAGGTCGACAAGACTGTCGAAATCGAGATCACCAAGGCTGAGCTCGAGGAGAAGTTCTTCAAGGGTAAGCAGCAATCGTGCCAGACGAACTGAGTCTCCTGAAAGCTGACCGTGAAATTAGTTCGCCTGACCGTCATTGACACCCCCGGATTTGGTGACTACGTCAACAACCGTGACTCCTGGATGCCCATCATCGAGTTTCTCGACGACCAGCACGAATCCTACATGCTTCAGGAGCAACAGCCCCGCCGTCAAGACAAGATTGACCTCCGTGTCCATGCCTGCTTGTACTTTATCCGCCCTACTGGCCACACTCTGAAGCCCCTCGATATCGAGGTTATGAAGAGACTTTGCTCTCGAGTCAACTTGATCCCTGTTATTGCCAAGGCTGACACTCTGAGCCCTGCTGATCTGGCCAAGTTCAAGCAAAGAGTGTGTTTTGCCCTCCCACCGCCTTTTTGATCCATCCGTCGTTGGTGTACTAACAACATGCCTAGATCATCTCTGTCATTGAGGCCCAGAACATCAAGATCTACCAGCCCCCTATCGAGGAGGATGACGAAGCCGCTGCTCAGCACGCCCGAAGCCTCATGGCCGCCATGCCCTTCGCCGTCATCGGCTCCGAGAAGGACGTCAAGACCAGCGACGGCCGTATCGTCAAGGGTCGTCAATACTCGTGGGGTGTTGCCGAGGTTGAGAATGAGGACCACTGCGATTTCAAGAAGCTCCGATCCATTTTGATCCGAACCCACATGCTCGATCTCATTCACACCACCGAGGAGCTGCACTACGAGGCGTACCGTGCTCAGCAGATGGAGACTCGCAAGTTTGGCGAGGCCCGCCCCCGCAAGCTGGACAATCCCAAATTCAAGGAGGAGGAAGAGGCTCTGCGCAAGCGATTCACCGAGCAGGTCAAGATCGAGGAGCAGCGATTCCGACAGTGGGAGCAGAAGCTCATTGCCGAGCGCGACCGTCTCAACAAGGACCTCGAACAGACGCACGCCCAGATCAAGCAGCTGGAAACCGAGCTCGAACAGATGCAGGGCAGTGCCGTCCGCAGCCACGGTCGTCGTTAATTCAGCAGTGGTCTCACAAGCAAGCGATGTTAATGTTGGACAAGATGAACGTTGTTTCTCTTGCTCGTCTGATCCGTATTGGAGGCTAGGAGTTGAAAATGACTATAATTTCTGCTTGTTTCAAAAAGCTATGGTCAACGAATACCACAGTGGAGGAAGTAAAAGGCATTATGGATACTCAGGTAACCTGTTCGTACTATGGAGGAGTTTCCGAGAGCTTCGGGTTGTGTTTCTGCTGGTGTCACAGTAGGGTCGTGTTAGCAGAGGCCGATGCGCCTTTTTGCTATTTGGCCCTCTGTATCTCGGGTCTATAATGGACTGGGCAGTCACGGAAATTAAAAGATGGCCCCCTTTTTATTTACAGACAGGCGGGGAGCACGGGAGCACGGAACGCAAGCTTTTGTTTTTGATCATGTAGCCTTATTTTATTTGCTCGGTTTATACTCCAGCACCGTTTCTCTGTCAGCTAGGTACCCCGCTTGGCCGATGTAATTTCAGTCACAGTTTACGTTTAATATGGTTTGAAAGTTTGCAATGTGTAAAAAATGAACGTGAAATGAAATGCTTGCAGTTGAAATGCCATAATATTGTATATGGTGTGGGGCGCGCTGCCCCATCCCGTTCATTCATAAATATACCGAAGAACTTTCCAACTCTTCCAACTCCATGCTCATATGAGTCTCGTTTGTAAGGAAACGTTAAAAAAGGTCTCATGGCAAGACATACGTGGCCACCACTACTAACCGTTATGCAAAATGTGCTGTCCTAATTGCTTATTCCGCCCCTTTTCCCATGCTTAAAGAAATACATCAAATGACCTGCTTAAACTCCAGATTACGAAGAATACGTAGACACGTGAAGGTCATCCCTACACTGAATCCATGCTTGCTCTCGTGACAAGCTGCTCGTTCTTATTGCCCAGTCTAGATATTTGGAGGAAGGCATCCACGCCGTATCCTTCTAGGCTGTGGAGGTGTAGACTGCCGGCCCAGTACTCTGCGTATACTCTACTTAGCGGGAGGCCCATGCCTAAGCGCAAATTAGGCGGTCTGCTCGTCAATGAAGAGAGGGAGCTCTGATACGCGGCTGGGGCTTTTAGATCCGCGCGGCCCAGTTCATCTTCCACATGGAGTTCCTGCATCGTGGCCGCCATGCGAGGAACCTGGCCGAGATTCTCGAGCCGTTTCGCCGACTGAGGGCCCTTGGAGAAGGACCACAGGTAGGGGAGTTCGGCGCGGGGGATGCCGCCGCCGCGGTCGGAAATCCGGAATATAACGTGCTCTTGGGCCTCGCAGATGGTGACTTCGACGGGCGGCGGGACCGAGGACATGGCGTCTGGTTGCTTTTGGTGTCGCTCGATGACGGCTTGCACGGAGTTGCGGAGGAGCTCGCCCACAATGTACTCGATGTGGCTGAGGATGTAGGGGAAGCTGGCGTCGAGGTGGCCCACGATGTTGACCTCCGGGATGGGCACGTCAGGACCGTTGGTGGAGCGGGCGAGCGCGGTGACGGCTTTGGCGCACCGCGTGATGACGTCCCTGGCGGAACATTTGATGAAGACTTCGCCTATGAAGTCGGATTCGGAGAGTTTTGCTCCGGGCGAGAAGTAGGGCGAGTTGAAGGTTTCGGTTAGGGAGAGGTGTTGCTCTGCTATGACGCGGCGGGATATACGCTACGTTTTGTAAGTAGGAGTCAATTTGGGAGAGGGGGGGATGCTTACGGATCGGAGGATGGTGTTCATGAATTTGTCGAGGTCTTGGGGGTCCATGAGGCCGCCGCATTCAAGGATGCCCATTGCGAGTTTTGGTATGACCGTCAGGTGGCCCTTGAGGTTGTGCCGGATGATGTCGCATAGTTTTTCGTTGTCTTCTAGGGTTTTTATCTCTTTGAGTTTGCGGAATTGGTCGAATGCGTTGTAGTATAAGTCGTAGACTTCGTTGATGTGTGGGTTTGTGACGACGACGTACGGCAGCTGTTGCATGTCTCGCAGGCGGTGGGCTATTCTTCAAAGCATGTGAGCATGTATCTTGCTGGAGAAATTTGTGCGTCTTACCTAGCTGGGAGCTCGGTGCGGACATAGTTCGCAGAGCTGATGAGGCGCGACTCGGTTAGAGATCGTCCAAACACCATGAGCTGTCGCAAGCTTATGGGCCGTGCTTCCCTCGCCACCCATCTATCACATGTTAGAGATTGCTCGTGGGGGAGGTACAAAGTTTGGAGGAGGCACACGTACTCGTCTAGCACGGATACAGGTCTCCAGGTGCCGTTGCTAGCTCTACGGGATTGCTGGTGTGCGCGCCGTTGGCATACTGGTGGTGATGTGCATTCCGGGATGATGACAGCTCTGCCGAGGACGGCACCGCGGCTCAGTCTGCATCGTTTGCTGGTCTTGCGCAGCGCAGTGGAAAACATGTTGTTGATTCCATGCAGTGACGCGAGCGGTCGTAATGTGTGTTTTAGAGTCGTTGTGGTTGGCGAGTTGTAGTCTGGTCTGGTAGATTGAGCTCTTGGGGAAGCTAGTGAGCGAGATCGGTCGTGTGCCCTTTTTGGGGGAGCAGATGGGGATGATGACGGGGACGAAAAGGTCTGGGCGGGCTGGACTATCAGAGTCAACTTTGGGCGGGAAAGATGGCACGATGATGGTTACGGTTGAAGCAGGTTGTAGGTATCGTACGAGGGAATTATTTGGTGATGCGGCTGGTTTGAGGGGAAGTTGGGTCTGATGTCTCTGGTCGCATCTGCATTTGCAATGCATCCTAAATGACACCGGACACTGGACTCGTGTGTACATATGTATGCAAGCTTTGGCCTCATCCGAGGATCTATGACTGGAGTCTGGTCTAGCTCAAGTGTGACTCGGCGGCCCAACTCTGGGGTTAGGCTGCTGACCCCACATTCGATGCTGGAGGATTCGGGGCCTGGCTTGAGAAACACGGACTTGACTTGATGGATGGATGGTCAAGGTGGTGAAGTTGCAGCTCAACTTGGTCCTTGTTGATGCAGCCTCAATGTTGTTTCGGTGGTGACCCCCGTGGCATGACTGGGAGCGGTATCGGGAGGGCTGCCAGTCTGCAGAGTCAATGGCAGCATTCGTGCAGTGGTGGTGCGCTGCAGGGGATGTCTTGACGCCCAGTGGCGGGATTGGCGCAGCAAAAGGAGGGGGCAGTTGCCTCACTTTGCTCAGGTGCGCTCTCATGCTTCCCTGTTTGGCTTGTCTGGGGAGCCGGTGTGCTAGCTCCGGCCAGCGGGAGGATCAGGCAAATCAAATCGAGCCCGTTTGCCCGCGAATTGGCAGGTTGTCGCATGTGAAAGCGTCGGCTAGGTGCTGGGCACAACTGGAGTCATTTCCTTGTCAATGACACAAGTAAACCATTTCCCTTCACCATGACAACATCACAATTCTTCGTGTAGAAACAAGAATTTTAAATGTAGCTACCAGACTGCTCGTGAGGTTATCGATATGCTTCAGTCGGAGATGATTTGTTCGCCAGGCGACCAGAGCTGCATACAGCCAATCAGGATGTGATACTTACAACGGTGAAGCGAGCGAACGTCCGACATTTCGCTTCAATATTTCGACATGCCTGTCATGGACCTACACCACACAGTCCACTATCCTGATACAAGGCGGTATACTCCTGCGAAATGGAGAGAAAAACCTCGTTGCCCTTGGCACCGCCGTTTATGGTCTCTGCGCCAGGAAAAGTCATTCTCTTTGGCGAACATGCTGCTGTCTATGGCAAGCCTACCATTGCTGCGGCCATCTCGCTCAGATCATACCTCCTGGTCACGACGCTGTCCAAGTCTCAACGCATTGTTACGCTGAATTTTAGCGATATTGGCTTAAATCACACTTGGGAAATAGACACCCTGCCATGGGTTACATTTCAGTCAAGGAATACGTCCTTTTATACGATTGTCGAGTCCCTTGATCCGGAATTGCTCAATGCCGTTCAACCGCATGCTGAGCTGGTGTCCAAACACCTTCCAGAGAAGCAGCGGAAAATGCATACGAGGTCCGCCACCGCTTTTCTCTACCTCTATCTCTCGTTAGGGTCGCCCCTCACTGCTGGATTCATCTACACTCTTCGATCGACAATCCCAATTGGCGCAGGGTTAGGGAGCAGCGCGAGCGTTTGTGTCTGTCTAAGTGCTGCCTTGCTTATTCAAAATCGAACACTGGCTGGACCACATCCCGACCAGCCCCCTGAGGAGGCAAAGGTTCAACTTGACCGTATCAATCGATGGGCCTATGTAGCCGAGATGTGCATACATGGTGACCCTAGCGGAGTGGATAATGCGGTCTCTACTGGCGGCAAGGCTGTCGTCTTCCAAAGAAGTTCTGGGCCATCAGTTGTGACTCCAATCGCCAATTTCCCCAAATTGAGGCTCCTGCTCATCGATACGCAGCAGTCTCGGTCAACGGCAATGCAGGTAGCCAAGGTCAAAGCTTTGAAACAAAGACATCCTCTTATGACGGAGCATATCCTGGATGGAATTGGCCGACTGACAACCTCGGCGCTGGAGCTTATCTCGTCCGCTGATTTTAAAGGTAATGCCGTTTCTCCCCACGACGTGCCCAGTGCTCTCGAATGTTTGGGAGATCTAATCAGCATGAACCACGGCTTCCTGGTTTCGCTGGGGGTATCGCATCCTCGACTAGAGCGTATCCGCGAGCTGGTGGACTATGCGGATATTGGCTGGACGAAACTTACGGGTGCGGGAGGTGGTGGATGTGCTATTACCATCTTTCGACCAGGGGTTGAAGCTGAAGTAATTGATGAATTAGGGGACAAGTTAGCCGACGAGGGGTTTAAGAAATATGAGACCATCTTGGGTGCTGACGGCGTTGCAGTGCTCTCGCCTGCCGTATTTCGAAACAGCACCGTGGGAGCGTGTGAAGAGATTAATCAGGACAAATTTGAAAAGGCTGTTGGAGCTGAAGGCATTGAAAGACTGGTCGGCGTTGGCGTCCGTGAGGACCGAGAAGGGTGGAAGTTTTGGACCAGAGCGAGTGCTTGATGTAAAGGATAACTTTGTATGGTAGTGGAGCATATGGCAACCTTCCTGGATATGAAGTAGAAGGACATGACTCTAAGCCGCCATGGTTCTGCTCGTATGAAAATGGACATGGTCCACCTTTTCGAACGTACTCATCAGATACGGATGCCGTCGGTCAGTATCAGACACTGCTGACTTGATGATAGTTTGCGAGCTGTTCAAATGCCGAGTTGAAAAGACGCATCTAAATGCTAGTAGAATCGCAATATCGGGACCTACACAAGCCTATCAATACCCAAACCTGCTGCTCCGAAGTTGTTTAGCATTTGAGGTCATGTGTGTACCAGGGCAGCTTGCTCTCTAAAAGTGCCAAGATGAAATCTCATTCAGACCAACTGTGCAAATTACATGTCAGTATAAGAGCTCTTCCAGGCCTGGGTAACTCAGCTTCAAATGTTGTCTTGTGGCACTCCTTCAATAATCAAGCCGATCGACGCAGGTCAAGCACCAACAAATCGTCAGCACTGGGAGACGTCATGAGTGGCGCGGAGCTAAATTCCAACGCTGGAGCTTCAATGTGACATTTTCTGTTAGCGCGATACTTCAATCAAACTTCCAGAACGCTCTCGTCGAATGGTAGACATACCAGCGGGATGCACTAGAACAGGTTCTTCTTCGGATCGCCGTGGTCTATCCTTAACATCTGTTGCTCCCCATCACATCCTCACGCCCTTCTCCAGCTTGGTGCCACTTGAGCTTGTTGCTGATGAGTCCCACTGGTTCGGCTTTGTCTTGTTGTGCAAATCACTGCCTGTAAGCAACACCTCTGCGCCACCACTACCACCCAAGCCTGCTCGAACCCAGTGTTTGAATTGGAGTATCAGATGTCGTGGTGCCGTAGCCCTACGCTGGGCACGCCATGCGAGCATCGTGCTGATTTGCCTTGAAACATCGCCGTCATCACCCACCCTCTTGCTGATTGATAGACCCCTGCCTCGCCATCTGTTGCAGGCAGTGTTGGAACCTCTATGCCGAGGGTACCGAGCCAGCTATATTGATTCTGTTAATTACTTGATTGATTGTTCTTTTTGTCTCTTTCTCACCCTCACCGACGGTTTCCACGTCTACGTTTTTGTTTCGACACCCCGCACCGAGACCGAGGTTTTGCCTGACATTTGCACGCTCAATCCAAGTTGAGCTCTGTTGCCCACTGCTAGCAGACTCAACTGGCTCCACGGTACCTTGGTACGTGTAGGTACGTCGGCCGTACCACATCCTGGCACCGCACAGCTGTTTTGCAGCAAGTAGTCGTCTGCCTGACGTTGACGTCGTCGTCGTGTTCGCCGCCAACCATTTTTCGCCCCCCCTTCCAAGCAAGCAAAGCCCTTCGACCAGACAAGCATTGCACAATACATGGACGACGACTGCGCCCGGAATTCCACCAGACTCCAAACCTAATCGTGTTCTGGTCGTTGCTCACAACCAGCGCTTGCGCAGGCACGCCGTCCGCACCTTCCCCGCCATACGCCGTCGACCGAACCGTTGCCGCGATCCCGGAAAGGCTATCTTGACTCTTGACTCTTGACTCTTGAGCCTCCTCCCTCACCATCGGTCCATCGCTGACGCGAACGATCAAATTGCAACCCGGATAACCTGGCGCCCACGTCTCCTTTGTCCTCCCGGGACTGTGTCTGTCAGCCGTGCCCTTTTTCTGGCGGTGCGAGCTTTTGATCCGGGAGCTGTGGAGCTTGAGCCGGCCTCGTCCTGCTGGCTGCCGTCAAAATGGTAAGAACGAAACGTACCCAGATGTCGAACCCAGTTGCAGTTTGTCCCGAGAAACCAATACTATCCTGCGATGCACCTTCCTTCCCCGGTTCTGTTTGGCACTTGCAACATTGAGCATTGATGGAACCGGCTGCGACAGCTGTTCATGGCTTCCCTGTCAATTCTGCGGGCAGCCTTGCTTCAGATGATGCTTTGCTTTGCGTTGCGTTGCTTTGTTCGCTCCCCTCGACTCTGCTCGTTCACATCTTTCCTATTGGCGCCATACTTCTTGGTGTCGCTTCATGAATACCTGGTCCGATGATATCTTCACTGCCACTTTTCCTGTGCACGAAAATCACACCTCAATACTACGCTTCAAAGCCTGGAGCTGTCTTCTTGCACAATCAAACCTCTTCTCCGCAGCCACGACACCACGATTTGCTGCCACGGACTTTTGACAGCCAGTTTTATTCGTTATACCGACGCAACTCTCATACATCTTGCCATCATTCAGTTGCAACCCTGATATCAACTTGGCCGCCTCTTCCACCTTTCTTACTATTCCTCCCATACGTTGCCCACAATGTTCCATGCCAGCCGTTACCTGCCTATTCGTCCGAAACCAAAGACTGACAATCATCGTCGAAAACAGAGCTACAATGTCGACTCCCCGAATGAGATGGTGGTGGACACGGACGACTATGTCGGTGTTGCCAACGCTCCCGAGAAGGACTCGGTTGCCATCATCAACCCAGACGGCCTAGAACAGGGCGATTCAGATCAACAACTCCAAGACCTTCCTCTAGCCAGCGACTGTACGTTTGCCCTCCATCGATCGCTTCCCACGATTTTGTCTATAAGAGGTCCAACAGCTGACTAGCGATATTTTAGATGACGCTATGAAGGAACTCGTCCTGACTCCCTTATTGGACGAACCCAAGATCCTCGAGGATGCCCACAACACATGGTCTGTCGAAAATTGGAGGAACATGGGCAAGAGGGAGCATGGTCCCATCTTCCAAGCTGGTGGCTACCCATGGTATGTGTCGACCCAAGACCCATGACCTTGACTCTCTGTCTCTGTCCCATTCAAGGGAGCAAAGCGTTCCTAACACTAGATGCATCTTGTAGGCGAATTCTCCTCTTCCCTCATGGAAACAACACCGATCAGTGCTCCATCTACCTAGAGCATGGATTCGAGGCGGATGCTGTGCCTGAAAACTGGAGCTGCTGTGTTCAGTTTGCTCTGGTACTGTGGAATCCCAACGATCCTAGCCTATACGTTCATCATGCTGCGCACCACAGGTTCACCAAAGAAGAAGGTGACTGGGGATTTACCAGATTTGTCGAGCACCGACGCATGTTCAACGTACCTTGGGAGCATGGTAACAGGCCCTTGTGCGAGAACGACACAGCCAACATCACAGCATACGTCCGTGTCGTGGAAGACGAAACTGGCGTCCTGTGGCACAACTTCATCAACTACGACTCCAAAAAGGAAACCGGCTATGTTGGTCTAAAAAACCAGGGTGCCACCTGCTATTTGAACAGCCTGTTGCAGTCGCTCTATTTCACCAATGCGTTCCGAAAAGTACATATATATGCAACCCTAACCCCCCGTCCCATCCAGACCGAGTTGTAGCTGACATGTTTTCAGGCGGTTTATGAGATTCCCACCGAAAATGACGAGAGTATGCAAAACTCTGCTTACACACTACAAAGACTATTCTACCAACTGCAAACCTCTGATCAGGCAGTTGGTACAAATGAGTTGACAAAATCGTTTGGATGGGAAACTCGCCACATCTTTGAGCAGCAAGATGTCCAAGAGCTGTCGCGAAAGTTGATGGAGCGAATGGAGGAGAAGATGAAAGGCACCAAGGCCGAAAACGTCCTCCCCGAAATGTTCAGTGGCAAGATTAAGACCTACATTTCGTGCATTAATGTGGACTACGAATCAAGCCGTATTGAAGATTTCTGGGACATTCAGCTCAATGTCAGTGGAAACAAGAACATGCTGGAAAGTTTCCAGGATTACATCCAGGTCGAGAAGATGGACGGAGAAAACCAGTACTTTGCGGGAGACGAACACAAGCTGCAAGACGCCAACAAGGGCGTCATTTTTACCAGTTTCCCCGACGTTCTGCACCTGCAGCTGAAACGATTCGAGTACGACATCCAGAGAGACATGATGATGAAGATCAATGACCGCTACGAATTCCCAGACGTCTTTGATGCCGCCCCTTACCTGATAGAGGATGCAGACAAATCTGAGCCTTGGACGTACCAACTGCACGGAGTTCTCGTTCATAGCGGCGATTTGAACGCTGGACACTACTATGCCTTTATTAAGCCTGAAAAGGATGGATGGTTCTACAAGTACGATGATGACAAGGTCACGAGGGCCACGTCGAGAGAGGTCTTGGAAGAGAATTTTGGCGGAGAGTACAGGACCCCCAACGGGTATCCTCGTGCTCCCCTGCAAAAGAAGGCACCCATCATTCGCCAAAACAGCGCATACATGTTGGTCTATATCCGTCAGTCAAAGCTGGACAAGATTCTGTGCGATGTACGAAAGAATGACATCCCTCAGCATCTGCGTGAGTCTCCCGCCATGACTGAATATTCGAGTTACAGGCTAACATAATTTACAGAACAACGGTTTGAAGAAGAAAACGCGCTCAAGGAGGCCCGTAGACGTGAACAGCGGGAGGCCCATCTCTACATGACTGCCAAGGTCATCACAAACGAAACTTTCCGTCACTATGGTGCCACCGATCTGTGTACGTTTGACTCGAACCAAGAAGTAGATGAAGCGTCCCCTCGATCCTATCGCATCCGCCGCGCAATGTCTATGGAAGAGTTCACCAAACAGGTTGCCGAGGACATGGGCCAAGACCCTCGCAAGGTGCGGCTATGGTTGATGGTGAACCGCCAAAACAAGACGATCCGACCTGATCAGCCCATCATGGACCTTCGCCCAACAGTTGAAGAAGTGTACGCGCGATCCGCCGCTCACCGGGACACCAGCCTGCGGGTCTGGGCCGAAGTCGCTGATGAGGTGAACGCCGATGGCGAACCCATATGGCCATCGTACCAGAGTCAGCCCAATGGCGTGGTCGTGAAAAATGATACGATTCTCTTGTTCTTGAAGCACTTTGACCCTGATGCTCAAACTCTGCACGGCGTCGGCCATGCGTATATTGGCAAGGAGAAGAAGGTCGAGGACTTGGTGCCTCAGATCCTGCAGAAGATGGGATGGGGCGAGAAGCTGCCAACTGACGAAAAGTTGCTACTCTGGGAAGTATGCACAACCCTTCCGTTTTCTCCATCGAAGTGTTTGCAGAACGAAAGACGCTGACTCACACAGGAAATAAAACCAACCATGATTGAAGCTTTGAAAGCTAAGCAGACCCTCAAGGTTGCTGAACTGCAGGACGGTGACATTATCTGCTTCCAGCGCTCTTCTGCACGACAAGCAGAACAGGCACAGACACAAGACAAGCCCCTGCAAGAACCGTAAGCTTCCACTCACTGCCTTGCAATGTCTTGTGCTTACTGACAAGCGAATAGTATCCGTACGTCCGATCGGTTTGAGGACGCCAGGGAATATTACGATTTTCTGGAGAACAAGAGGATTGTCAGATTCCATCCCCATCCTACCAGATGTGACCAGAGTCAATACCCCCCATTTGATCTCGTCCTTAACTCCAAGATCAATTATGACACACTCTCAGAGCGTGTAGGTAACTATTTGAGCGTGCCTCCCACGCATATCCGTCTTTGGACCGTCAACGCTACGACCAACAACCCGAAAGCGCCAGTCCGTCGTGGAACGAATCCCAGTTTAAGGCAGATACTTAACCCCATGGGGAACAGTCTCAACTCCAGCCAACGAGGAGATGCGTTTTACTTTGAGGTATTGGAGATGAGCTTGGCAGAGCTGGATACCAAGAAGAGCATCAAGCTTACTTGGCTGAGTGAAGGCATTACCAAGGAGGTATGCAAGGTCGCCTACTATGTTTGCACCGAGTATTTTTGAGCTAATCACCATTTGCAGGACCAATTCGATCTGCTTGTTCCCAAGACCGGCACCATTGATGATGTCATTCAGGCTTTAGTTGCGAAGGCGCAGATTCCGGATGAGCAGGAAGGTGGCAAGATCAGGGTTTATGAGACGAGCTCGAATAGATTCTACCGTGAACCGCCTCGAGATCATCCGGTTATGAACCTCAACGATTACGCACAAATCTACGCCGAGCGAATGTCAGATGAAGAGGCCGCAGCTCCCGATGAGAGTTTTATCCAAGTCTTCCACTTCCAAAACGAAGTCAACAGGCTCCACGGGGTTCCTTTTAAATTCCTCCTGGTAGAGGTGAGCGCAAACATGGAGAGTGTTGTTTCGACGCCACTAACATTTCTCCAGGGCGAAAAGTTTGCAGACACCAAGAAGCGGCTTGAGAAGCGCACTGGCTTCAAGGGCAAGAGCTTCGAAAAGATTAAGTTTGCGGTCGCCCGCCGAGCAAACTACTCAAAACCGCAATATCTAAACGATGGTAAGTAACCGGTCATGGTCCTGGCTATGACACCTGACTTGTTCCTTGTTACTGACAATGGTAGATGATGAATTATGGACCATGGCGGCAACCGAAGACGACTACCTTGGCTTGGATCATGTGGATAGAACCAGATCGGTGCGAAACGGCGCTGGAGATCTCTTCCTTCGATAAAAGGGGCAATTGAGGAAGCATGAATGATTATACCTTTTTGTAGCAAGAGGGAGGCGACATTGCCTGAATCACGGTGGCGTCATGGTGTTACCATTCCCGGTGTGTGAGCTGGCCCCCGTCTCACGATATGTACCATGTACTTGGTAGCCAAGCAAGAGAAGGGTAGAGGGACTCTGGATACACGAGACACTGGTCGGCACTGGTTACTGAATAAGCTGTATGACTTTGGCGTCATGTTCATGTTGGTTGGTACCTTGGCCTGGATGGGTTGTGTATGGGACAAGGTGTATGTAAGAGGAGAACGCCAGTAAAGGCAATAGAACAGCATGGTTAAGATGCAATGGTTCATTTGTGTATTGATGCAGTAATCGGAGTATTCAAGCTAAGGGGCCGGTACGGGTGGATGCGCGTCGGATGGGAGATATTGAGTGAGTGTAGGTAGTACGGATAGAATACACGGCATGTTATGGGGTATGGGTATATGAGGTGTGGATTAATGCTGCATCTGTGCACACTGTCTAAATACGCTGAGTGACTCGCCGAAACCAAACTTTTCCGTAACTTTTCCGTAACCGTGATGCAAAGAAATGACGGGGTCAATTCTCGGTCCGTTGGAGGTGCCTACCGATTCTCCTGTCTGTACTTTGCCAAGGGCCCCCTCTCAATCTCCTCCATGCTCAAATGTGCCCCCGCAGACCTCAGGAGCTCAGCGCACTCCTCATTTCCAGACAACGTGGCCAAGAACAAGGGCGAATTGTCGGCTCTATTTCTCTCATGAACACTAGCCCCTTGTTTGAGGAGCTCGAGCATAATGTCCGTGTTGCCATTTACAGCTGCCAAGTGACAGGCCGTGTTTCCAGCATAATCAGCCGTCTTGAGCAGTTGGCTTCCGTCCCCTTGCAGTAACTGCTTAACGACGCCTAGTTCGTCGTTTTGTATGGCGTAACCCAGGGCTGTGAAGGCAGATTCCAGGAGCGTCAGTCGAGAAGCCGTGTCTTCTAGAGGTGCAGAGGGGTGAGAAAAGGTCGGGTGTGCGATTTCCGTCATTTCGCCGCGCAGAGAGCGGGAGAAGCGCTCTGTTATGTCTTTGCTTGTGAGATCCGGCAGGGCGAGGAGGTAGGAGAGTTTGGTGAGGGCGGCTTCGGCGGTGAGATCGAGGCCAAAGATGACGCCTACACGGCCGAGTTGCGTGCCTGGTGCGTAGACAGGGGAGACGAAGCCGGAGACGCACTGCGAGACGTTGACAACGATGACGCCGCGCTGGACCGCGGACTGTATGACGTGGGTGAGACGACCGTCCGAACCGCCGGGGACGTTGCCCATGCCAAAGGTTTCGAGGATGAGGCCCCGAAGGTCAGGGAGGTGGAGGACTGCGTCGATCATCTCGGGCTTGATGCCGGGAAAGACGCGGACGCAGGCCACGTGCGTGGTGTCGAGGTGTTTCTGGACCTGGAACTCCGCGATACTGGTTGGACGAAGGACGAGTGGCCAGTTGACGGTGATGCCCAGGCCGTTGACCTTGGCGAGCGGCTCGTAGTTGGGCGAGGCGAAGGCCTCAAACGCAGCTGAGGATACCTTTGTGGTGCGGTTCCCCCGGTACAGCTTGTGGTGGAAGAAGAGCCCGACCTCTGGGATGACGTACGTCCCCGCGATGATGAGGCTGCCGAGCAGGTTGTCCACGGCGTCGGACTGCAGCGCAAAGATGGGGGCCTGCGAGCCGGTCAGGATGACGGGCTTGCCGAGGTTGCTCATCATGAAGGAGAGCGCGGAGGCGGTGTAGGCGAGCGAGTCTGTGCCGTGGAGGATGACGAAGCCGTCGAACAGGTGGTAGTTTTGCTTGACGCAGAGGGCCATGCTCGCCCAGTCGGTGGCGGAGATGGACGAGCTGTCGAGGAGGGGGGTGAATTCGAGGATGGAGTACCGGATGTGGCGGTGGTTGGCGGTGGGAGGGGTGCGGAGGGAGTCGAGGGAGGTGAGGTGCCCGTTTTTGTAGGCCTGAAGCTTTACTGCTGCTTGTTAGTGATGCTTTTGAGGGATGGTTTTGGTGTTTTTGGGGGGGGGATGAGGTACCGTCTAGGCCGGACATGTCGTTAAAGGTTGGGCGGGGGGCCATGGCACTGTCGAGGAAGCCTTCGCTGGGGGCGAGGCCGTCGGGGCCTTCCTGCATGCATATTGTGCCGCCGGTGCCGATGATGAGGACGCGGGATTCGGGGAGGGCGGTGGTGGTGGTGGGATCGAGGGTTTGAGAGGGCGACATGGTGAGGACTGATCGGTGATGAGAGTGAGACTGGGAGTGAGACTGGGAGTGTTAGCTGAGTGAACGGTAGATGTGGGATATGGTGGGATCTACCTGATGGACTTGTGAGGTTGAAGGAATGGGAATGGTATGAGGCCAGAAGGTCAGTTATTTATGGCGAGGCATGAGACGAAGTGTACGATGAAAGTCAATGTGGGTGTGAGTTTGAGTGTAATGGAAATGTAAAGATATAGTGTAAATGTAATGTAAAGTATAAGTGTATGTAAAGTGTAACAGAGCGCTAGAAGAGTTAAACTGAAATAAGGTAATCGTAACGCTGCAGGTGAAAAGTAAAGGTAAAGGCGAAGTAGGCCAAGTTTGCGTGAAGTCGGACGCTCACATCACGACTCAAATATATTCAAACATTTCCGACGACGGACCTCCTGCGGCGCCGAGCAAAAGCGGGCCCGCCGAACATTTTCAGATACGGCATGCACGCGGATTGGAGGCTGGAAACGAGTCTAGATGAGTGGAGGCGAGAAATCCCGTTTCTTGTTAGTCATAGGTCCATGGGGATTCGTTGCGTGAGTTTACGAGGGGTAATGGAAACTAGATCTGATCTACGGGGGGTGAGATGGGATTTTTTTTTTTTTTAGTTTAAAAATGCGGTGGATGGGGTCATGTGGTCTGTTTTTTGTTTTGGGTTGATGTTTGTCTTGGATTTGGCGGATGGAGGTGCATAGGTGAAGTTGTTGGAGTTCATCAATGCACGATGTAAGGTGCGTGGTTTGTGTGGTTGTGTGGATTTGGGTTCAATTGCTGGCACTCACGACTTGTGCTGTAAACATGCAAACTACCTAGGTACCTTGGCACCTAAAGATGTAGATACTTGACATGATGCAGGTGCGTGGTATTTGGGTCAAATGTGCATACGTCACTTGGCAGGGTTCGAGTTGGAGTGCCCAAGTGCCGTCGTGTCGATTGGCGCTGGGTTTGAGATTTCTATGGATTGAGCAGAGCCAAGCCAACATGGACTGTATCGCATGTTCCATGTTCCTGATGCATCAGTTGCATGCCGCAGAACTCACACATTCAACCGCAGACTATTATCGGACACGACCGTAATGTAATATTTATGACAACGTTGACGCTGAACTTGCGAACTTTTTTGAACCTTGTCCGTTGCTCAGCGTCCAAGTAGATCAGACTGCCCTCCAGAAAGACCACAATCACTTGCTTCTTTCAACTTCAGTTCAGTTCAGGCCGTTTCGGGTACAATAGAGTACCTATTTCTCCACACAATATACACATCTTCCTAGGTACCTCTAAGTACCCATTGCCGCCCCGACCATATCCGGCCTCAACTTTTAGAACCATCAACTCCAATCCATCAACATCACTACCATCGTCATCGCCGCTTCGGCTATCCATGCCACTCGACCCGCGAGTCCAACGCCCGGTCGCAGCATCGTCCCATCCCGATAACCATAATTACCCAGCACAATACACCACTGCTGCTTGAATTCGTCGCTCGTCAATCCCCAGGCCCCTCTTGGGCATTGCATCTCCAGTGCAACGCGCTCATCAAGAGACCGACACGCACCACGGCGATACCATCCTGACACCGACCGATTGCTTCGCTGTTCCTACGCGCTGCATCTACACCTCGCTAGACGATTTCTCCTCCATTGCTTCAAATAATCTCCTGCATCGCTGCATTCCACTCCCCATCATGGACCGGCCACCAGAGACCACGCCCGACGGCACCTCGCCGCGTACATTTGCCCTCAACCATCTGCGGCCCAAGCACAGCTTCCAGGGCTGTTCGCGCATCTCCGACTACGAGCTACAAGGAAAACTGGGCGAGGGAACATTCGGGTATGCTATACACTGCTGTACACTGCCTGCCCGCTTAGCTGGTTGACGGCACTATAGACCGATTCGCTTGCTGACCATGCGCTGCAGTGAAGTTCACCGGGCCCGATCGAAGAAGACGGGCGCCCTCGTCGCGCTCAAAAAGATTATAATGCATCATGAAAAAGACGGCGTACGCGCGACACGATTCTCGACCCGAGCCAAATGCTAACGACTTGCTTAGTTTCCCATCACTGCGCTTCGGGAGATTAAGCTCCTCAAGCTGCTTTCACACAAGAATATTCTGAGATTGGAAGACATGGCAGTCGAGCATCCATCTCGATCCAGTGAGTTGACCCCCAGCAAACAAAGGACGTACCTCTGCAGAAGCTCACTCCGAACAGCCGACAAGCGGAAAAAGCCCATCATGTACATGGCCACGCCGTACATGGACCATGATTTGTCTGGCTTGCTGGACAATCCCTCGGTTCACTTCAAAGAAGCCCAGATCAAGTGCTACTTGATGCAACTGCTACAGGGTCTCTGTTACCTTCACGATAATCACATCCTCCACCGAGATATGAAGGCGGCCAATCTGTTGATTGACAACCACGGCATCTTGCAAATTGCCGATTTCGGTCTGGCCAGGCATTATGATGGTCCTACGCCGCAGGCTGGTCGGCCAATGGGCGATGGACGACGAGACTACACTGGTTTGGTTGTTACTAGATGGTATCGCCCGCCTGAGTTGTTGCTGCAACTGAGACAGTATACTACCGCCATCGACGTATGGGGGGTTGGGTGAGTTCTGACATCACGGGGGGGTGCAAAAGGGAGAAGAAGGAAAGCTAATTTGCAATAGCTGCGTATTTGCTGAAATGCTGGTGGGAAAACCCATCCTAGCAGGCGAAAGCGACCCGCACCAGCTCGAGCTGATATGGGACTTGATGGGCTCGCCTAATGACGATGTCATGCCCGGGTGGAAGCAACTGCCCGGTGGCGAGCATTTGAACCCTCGACCGCGTCCTGGAAACTTGCAGAGTCGGTTCAGAGAGTATGTCTACCAATTCACCATACCACACCCAGTTACTAACCACGCACAGGTACGGCTCTGGTGCCATCGCACTCCTCAAAGAGCTCCTCAAATTGGACTGGAGAACACGGATCAACGCCGTAGACGCCTTGGACCACGCCTACTTCAAAATGGCCCCCTTACCAATGCAACCAGAGGATATCCCCACATACGAAGAGAGCCATGAGCTCGACAGGAGAAAGTTCCACGACCGCAAGGCAAATCTACCGCCTGCACCCAAAGGCGGCACCGTCGGCGTTGGCCCAGACTCGAACAACGCCACCGCCGGCTTCAACAGCGGTGATGGATACGGTCGAAACGGCGTCAACGGCGGGCGGTACAGAGACGAGCGCCGTCCGGCATGGCAGCGAGACAGGGGTCCTCATGCGCGTCCACCACCACAGGACCGTCCTGGTAACAGAGATGATGCTGATTACCGAAGGAACAGGGTTCCAGGGAGGGGACCGGGTGGTGCAGGTGCAGGCGCAGGCGCAGATACCGATACGTATATACCTGCGTATAGGGGCGATGAGGCCGGTCGCAGGAGGGATGACAGGCCAAGGGATGAGCGGAGGAGGTATAATGGCAAGGATGAGCGGTGGGAGCGCCGGACTAGGAGTCGCAGTCGGTCGCCTGTTCATGAGAGGAGGGCTGATAGGGACATGTACAGACGGTAGGGCGGGCAATGATATCCAGATGTGTATGTTGTGGTTGAGGTGGGATAGATGGCTGTAGTTGAATGCGATGATTGCGGTGGTGCATTAGTGTGTGAGTTGATGTGTTGTGATGTTATGCTGAGCTGGGTCTGGGCGAAGTAAATTGGTCTTATTACACGGCAAGTTATGGAGTATATGGGACGGGAATGATATAGACATGTATGCTGTGGAGTGGAATATGGTGTTAGTTTGGAATGAGATTGGTTGGCGATGCGTTCCGTGTGTGGTTTGATATGTTTATGTGGGTTAGATGCTAACCTGGGTATGATTAACACGATTTGTCTTAAAACAGCCAAGTAATGAGTGGCAATGATGTCCAGATATGGAGCTGTGGTTGAGGTGGAAGTAGATGGTAGTTGTAGTTGGAATGAGATGCCTGAGTTGATGTGTCTTCTGTGTATGTTTTGATGTGCTTGTCATATATTGGATGTTAAGCTGGAGTGTGGGCAGGTAATTAGTTTACATTACAGGCAAGCTATATTAAGCAATGATATCTAGACATGTATGAGTGGTGGAGTGGAATAGATGGTACCAGTTTAGAATGGGATTTATTTGTGACGTGAATGCAGTGTATGATTTGATGAGTTTCATGTTAGTTGGCGTTAACCTAGTTTGGCCAATCAGTTGATCTATTACACAAGCAAGATATATGTTTGTGGCCATAATATCTAGACATGTATGCTTGTGGAGGAGGAATTAATTGTATTTGGAATAAGATGTTAATTAGTGATGCATTCAGTGTATAATTTGATGAGTTTGTGATGTTGTATGCTGAGCTGAGTCTGGGCGAAGTAATTTGGTTGTATTACACAGTCAAGCGTAAGTATGGTGGCAATAGTCTCTAGACTTGTATGCAGTGGTTAATTTTGGAATAGATGTTGTTAGTTTGCAATAACTAACTGATTGGTGCTGTGTATAGAATGTATGATTTAATGTTGTTTGTCATATATTGGATGTTCCGGAAGGGGTAATCAACCTATATTAGTCTTATTACACAGCAAGTCATATTGGGCAATAATATCTCAACATATATGCGTGATACCTGCGGCAGGAATAGATGGTGTTCAGTTTGGAATGAGACAATCAACTAGTGATGCGTATATGAAAAGTGAGTGTGACTTTATCTGTTCATCATCTTTTGGACGCTCACCGACTGATCATCGAATTTAGTCTTATTATTACAGGCAAAGCCATCGGGTATCTCAAACAAATAAAATAACCGCTCAACCACCCCAAATCACTCCTCAGAATCATCCTCCTCAAGAATAGTCTCCGCCTGCAGCCCCGAAACACGCCTATACCTCGGCGACGTATCCGCCCAATGCCAATCCGGCTCCAGCCCCTGCGGATCCCGCCTCAGGTACTGCTGCTGTAGATACATCTGCTTCTTGTACGTGAGTGCCTCACGCTCCTGCTGCGTCGTATCCTCAGGCTCGTCTTGCATGTTGAAATAGGTGGTTAGTATGGCGGACGCAACAGCCATGATTATACCGGCGAGGATGCCTATGAACGCGGCTACGCTAAACTGCGGGTTGTTAGCTTTGCGGGAGATATGCCTACGCGTGGTACGTACGAATGTGTATAGTGGCTGTGAGAGTTAGCTTTGCGAGTATATGTGAGACGGGGGACGTACCTCTAGGCTGACGAGGAAGTTGGCAATGGCGGCTACCCATCCGCCTAGGTAGGAGAGGATGTAGCCGGCCGGGGCGAATATGGCTTTTAGGATGGCGAAGACGTAGGAGAGTGGGATCCATGCTATGCGGAGGGGGAGGGCGAGCGTGGCGGCTATGTAGGAGAGGTAGCGCGTCCAGTTGAGTGAGTAGATGGACTTGAGGATGTGTACGAGGGTGTGGATCGCGGAGGAGGATTCGTCCATGGCGAGTTGTTGATGTCGCGGACACCACGGGGATGGTACTAGAAGACGCTCATTACAAGGTAAGGAGTAAAGGGGTAATGGGACATGAGAAAGATGGTAGCAGTGGTAGTAGTGAGTGAGGATCGTCTGATGCGATCATGAGTTGAGGGTGGATGTGGTCCCTGGATTGGGCTGTGGAGGGAAGGAGCGGGTGGGAAGGGGTGGCTCCTGCAGGCGGCTCCGCGGGAGCTGTGGCAAGGTACAAGGTACATAGGTACCCTTCTTTGTTGCGGGACGGAGTCGGAGGAATGAAAGCAGAGATGGCAAGATGTGGCTGCGCATAAATTAGTAGCTTGGAGCAAAGGATTTGATTTCATGTTTCATTTGCTTCGTACATTATTTCACTGTCATTGAAAGGCATGTTGCAGATGTACTCCCGTTATGGCCTCAATCTTGCACCAAGATCCCAAACCGGCGAATCATGGCGTCCGGGGAAACGCCACACTCAGCTGGCTGCCTGTTCAGTCTTCACGATTTCAACTTCATCCCAACTTTCACCAACATGAATGGCCTTGAATTCACTTCCCAACAAACAACTTTCAATTCTCACCATGTTCAATATATAACCACACGCAATGGATCCTGCAAGCTCCTTCTCCAGCAGAACCCTCTCTCCCGACCCTGAAGACACCCAGCAGACTGATACTCTCACACTCGACAAATCACAGCCCCTCGAACCACCAAGTCATCCACAACACAACACACAAAGCAGTATCCCGCGAAAACGCAAAAACACAGATGACCACCCTCCCTCCAAAGTACCCCGGATAGAAGCCCTGCACGCCACCTCCGTGGACCCCGACTCGCACTGGCAATCCGTCGCCTTCTTCCACGAAGTCATCGCTGATGCTCCCCACGCCTCAGCAAAGTATGCCTTGCTGAACAGTGAACAGAAGCTCATTCTTGCTCTGGGCGTGCGCAATCTTTTCCTGGCAACATGTCGGAGCGGGTCGGCCCGCGAGACGGACAGGCAGATTCTCGACAGGATGGTTGACATTCTGGATGAGGATGAGAATCTAGCTTTTGTGGGCGACATGAGCGTGTCGTTTTATCCGTCTAGGAGCCATGCTGTTCTCAAGTATGTGGAGGATTTGGATAAGAAGGTTCAGGGGAGGAGTGTGTCGCACTTTGCGCAGGTTATGAGCACGCCGAGACTGTTTGCTGTTTTTGCTGATCCGGCGGAGTTGTCGTATCATAATTTCGAGAATATCGTTCCGCTGGATAAGTGGGTGGAGGGGAGGATGAAAAAGGGGCAAGATGAGGCCGTGGATGCTATGCAGTTGGGGTTGTTGGACGTCAAGCAGCCGAAGGATGACAGGGAGGTCTTTACTGCTAGGTTGGATTGTCAACAAGGGGCCTTGTTGAAGGACATGTCTGATCTGGCGCTCTATGTTGCGCCATTGAACAAAGGCACTCGAGGAGGCGAGCGGTTCATCTTTCACTCTGCTATTTTGAGTGAGGCTCTGACGCGAGCTGTGAAGACAAGTGGTGTTCTGGAATCGATGGGGGGCGAGCTGGGAGATTCGTTCGAATTCGTCAACTATGTGTTTCGGTGCAACAAGTTTTCGCCGGCTGATGCCAATTTCGAGAACCATCTCGACACGCCTTACTACGACAGGGCGAGGAACCACGTTTCCAAATACACGCTGCTCATTTATTTGTCCGCTGGAGAGAACGAGCCGCTCCTGCGTGTACAAGACGTCAATATTAACAAGGTCGAAGAAATGACGTGTGTGATATTCGACCAAAAGTACGAACACGAGGGTCGGCCATTCCTCCACGGCAACAAAGTTTTTCTTCGGACGGAACTCATTTTCAAAGATGAACATTTAAAGCATGACGACAAGATTTCTGAGATTTTCAGCACAGCATGCTACATGACCGGACAAGGCATCTTTGACAAAGAACTCGCTTCATATGCGCACGAGTGTTTTGAACGCGCCAACTCTTTACACTGGGCGCTTGATAAGGACTCTTCCGACTCAGTGTACCTTTTGAAGCAGTTTTATGGGCTCAGCTTCCTTACAAACGGGTACAACTACTGGTTTCCGAAATGCGACAACATGAACGTCAAGGACTACGCGGCCATTTCCATCCTCGACTACTTCAACTGCAAAGTAGGCGAGCAGCCCTTCCAATCGCTCTCCAACTCCACCACCGTCAAGCAGAAATTCGCATCCTCATCCGAAATATGGACATACCTCTCCTCACAGTCCTTCAATAACAAAACCACATCCTTCCGACGTCTCGAGTCCTCCGATCTAGAAACCCTCGTCAAGAAATCATCCGACGAGCCATTCGTCGGCCTAGTAGACGAATATGAATACGACCTGGAGCACCTCGAGGAAACCGATCTCGACGACCCATGCTGCTTCTTCCACACATACCCGCTCTTCAACCCCTGGAAAAGCGTAGACGTCATGAACATTTACGAAAAATGCGCAAACTACACACGCGGGAAGCTGCTCTGCGCACCAATCATCATGCTAGACCAGCAAGTCGTCCTCAACGATGAGAATATCCAGATCGTAGGCGACAAGATTCACATTCTGCAGGATATAGATAGGCAGCCGCTTCCGCCGCTGAACTTCGCGGCGTGTTGGGGCGATGTGCCTATGCCGGAGGCGTTCATCACGCTGGATAGGGAGATTCCCGTGCCGAAGTTGCTGGTGCCGCCGATGCAGTTCCATGAGTTTGAGGAGGGTGTTGAGGTGACGGTGGACTTTTTCAGGAATGATTGGATGGTGGGTGTGGATGGGGGGAGGGCGGTGCCGGTGCCGGTGGTGACGGTGCGGCCGGAAGAGGAGGAGAATCCGTTTTTTGAGAGGCTTGTTGATCCGGATGGGGAGATGGAGGGTGTTTTGGAGGGGATGGAGTGGGTGTGAGATGGGATGTATGATGATCGTTATGAAGTGATAGTTTATTGGTACGTTGGATGCCGGTTGAATTGTTGCGGGACTATATCAGCTTGACGATAGCATCAGATATGTGAGTTGTATTTGTATACCTCATCTCATATACTTGATCAAGAAAGCAATAGATTAACAGAATATCCCAGTTTCCAACACTATCCAAGTCATAACATCGTGTCTCTGAAAGCTATACTACACCACAATTCACATCCCCAACAAACACATACTCACTTCACAAACCATCGTCACCCTCATGAAACACCAAAGCTCTCACCTCAATACTCTCCCTCGCCTCCCCAACACCCCCATCCTCAAACGCCGTATGCGGCACCCTCCTCGCCCTCCCATCCGTCTTACTATCAAAACACTTAATCAGCAACACCTGCCCCGGCTCCAGCCCCGACCGATAAAACCACTTATGCCCCTCATTATACTTGACGGCGTACGTCTCCCCCCTTCTATTCGGATAAATCAGCTCCCGTACCACGAGGTCCGCGTCCGGCACGGAATGCGCCTCCGCAACGGCAAGCGGATCCCGCTCAATCTTCTTGATCGGCCGCCAGACATTGATAATCTGCACGCGGCCCTTGAGGAGATGGTCCGCCTGGTCGGGGAGGTGGTGAGGCACGCGGGACAGCGCCGCCGAGTAGGACTGGTCGATGTGCACGCGTTGGACTGGGCCGCGGAGTGTGCCGTTTGAGTTGGGCGGTGCGCGGCGGATGGTGTGGTCGAATATGAAGACTTTGGAAGCTCCTGTACTGTTGGGTGTTAGATTGTGTTGATGGTGTTGAGGGTAATACATACACGTCTTTGAGGAGCTGTTCCGTTTCAGCATAGTAGTTACTCTTGATTTGAGCCTCGTCTAGAAAGTCCTTTTCCGTGGCAACGTGCCTATGAACCTGGAATCCATTCCTATCAAGCGTATACTTGTCTTCTTCGCCGGCAATATCCCTGACCGTAATGTCATGCGGCTCGAAGGGTTGGTTGTACGTTTCCGGACGATCTATGTAGGTAGGATGAGGAGGCGAGCCATCTTCATTTGGTTTATAATAATTCAGAATAGTTCGCACATCACGCTTTGGAGTGGACCGCTCCGTTTGATGGACTTGCGGATTGGTGTTGGGGATGATGGGTGTTTGAACAGCTGCGGCGGCCATAATGTACAATGTTTAAAAGATTTGTTCAATTCTATTGTACAATGTTTACAAAATTTGTTGAATTCTTCTGTAGATGGAACGGTGGATTGGGCGGGGAATAGACACGGCTGTTTATATACTTGTGTTCGTGTAGCACGCAATCTTGCACCACTTGTCATTTACGCCCGATTGATAATCATGTCGGAAGAATAGACTGCAGGGCGTTGGGTGAGACGTCATGCGGCGTGAGGGCTATGTAGCCGCGGGAGGGAGGTGTGATTTCAAATCCGTGCGGAGATGGGACATGATTGTGGTACGGCAGAGATCGCGTCACTGGGGGCCAATCAGTTGTGTCGAGTTTGGAAATGGTTTGGGTGGGTGAGATACGTTATTTGGGTTGATTCGCTTTCACCGAGTTGTTGATTGTTGGTTGTATAAACTCATTGCTCTTCACGTTGGAAACTAAGGTCCTTATGTATATACGTTACAAGTGACTCCAGTTGGCATATTGTACGTGGTCAATCTTTCTAATCTACCTAGGTTTGTAAATCATTCCATTTCGTTAATTCGTCTATGAACCAATTTCGTAACAGTCGTTCCATCTGCTAGCACTGTATTCTCCTCTTCCAACCTATATCCCCTCCACTTAGGCACCGCAACCGTCCATAGATACCAATACACAACACTTCCCACAATCCTAGCTCACTGTTAGCTGCAGTTCAAGAAGATTCAGCCGGTACTGACTTACGTGCTTACTCCCACAATCGCATATGTAGCATAAAACATTCCGCCTTTATACTTCTCTGCTGGGGGAAAGAAAGGGGCCGCCAACAACCCAACACCAAGCAACAATCTCAACCACACAGCGGACTTCCACGCCGTAAAGGGCCGCCGCAAATCTGGTCGTTTATACCGAAGCCATAGTAACCCAAGGCCAATGGCCAGTCCAAAAATCTGACCAGTGTAGCCCTCGACCTCGAGGATGAAGGAGTATACCTCGCTTGACGGTGGCAGGACTATGACCAGTAAAGACGGGATATAGTTGACCAATAAGCCACCAATAGGTGAATTGAACGGCTTCGTGGATGAGAGTATGTCCGAGAAGGGGAGAAAACCTTGTCTCGCAATCTCTTGTTTGAGACGTGCCTATAAATGTGATATCAGTCAATGTTGTGTATTAATAGCATGGTACCATTACTTACCATTGCGAATGCCACAACCATGACATTTCCAACCGCCGACAACGCCACTGCCAAAGGCAACACCTTTCTGCCGACATTTTCTCCAAATATGCGTTGAAAGAACAAGGCTGCAATAAGCTCTCCACTCCCCTTGATCTCGTCCAAAGGCACGACCAGAAAGTAAGCAACATTGATCAAAAAGTACAGCGCACAAGAAGTAAAGAGCGCCGTTAGCGTGACTGAACGTAACGTCCGCACCGGATCCTTGACTTCGTTGAGCACATTACTCACGTTATCCAAGCCAGCATATGAGTAGAAGACTTTGAACAAGGCGGTGCAGACAACACCCCAGTTCCAGTTGCTGTTTTCCCACAATTTCTCGAAAGATATCAAGCGCTCCACATCAACAGACGATTTTGTTTCTGGGCGAATAAGAACCACATAACTCCCGCAAAGAACCATGAATATAATGATACCAATCTTGATCCACCCTAAAAAGTTCTGAAGTTTGACTCCAAACTTTGGGACCACGGCGTGCACAACCGTAACGGCACTCAGCAGTCCGGCTGCCAAGCCCTTCCTTGACATGTCATTCGCCGCATCCTGGCCCGCTGCAAAGAGAACATATTGGCTGAATATGACGCAGTTGCTGGCCGTGAATCCGAGTAGAACTGCATTTATAGCCACGAGAGTTGAGGCTAGAAATCGAGGATGGCGATATGTAAACTCCAGGTACACCTTTTGACCGCCAGACCGTGGCAGCATGCATCCATATTCGAGCGCGATTGCTAACCCTGATGCTGCGATTACAGCGCCGACAACCCAGAGGAGAAGAGACAGCCCCGGACTACCGACAGACTGCAGAATGGTACCGGGCGTGGCAAAGATGCCGCTTCCTATGACACGGGATATGACGAGAATATAGGAACTGGTCCATGTGAGGTTTCGACCGAGTGTAGAGGTTTCGGGAAGGACGTCATCCTCAATAGAGCGGGATGGATGGTCTTTAGTTGTGACGGCGTCGTCTGATGTAGACGTGTACGTGGTGCCGGTAGTCGAGAAAACACTGGCCGTATCAGCCAAAAGCGGCTGCTGTTCAATATCTGCCATTTTCAATGTAATCGCTGTTCAAGTGCTCGATTTTCATTCTCCTCTGCAGAGCATCTTTAACAGTCGCTCACATTGTTGTGTACAGATGTCCGCATCGCCAA
The DNA here is from genome assembly GCF_001653235.2 of Pochonia chlamydosporia 170. NCBI lineage: Eukaryota > Fungi > Ascomycota > Sordariomycetes > Hypocreales > Clavicipitaceae > Pochonia > Pochonia chlamydosporia. Next base: position 795,231 of record NC_035795.1, on the reverse strand, counting down.
AGGTTATTGAGGCTGCCACTCTCCACGGAGGAAACATGCCAGCCTGTCTGTCGTCTGGCATGCATCCGAGCGTCCCAGATGTATCAGTTGGATTCGTCATGATTTCATCGCGCAATTGGTTTGCATTAATAAAGGGGGCATCATTGTTGGAAGGGCGTTTGGCATAATTGCCTATTTGGGACGAGCTGTGGTGCATGGCGCGAGCGAGCATAGCTTGCACGCCATCGCTCATCCGAGGCAGGGTAATCATGCGGAGTGAGATTCAAGGGGCCATGTGTGCGACCAATGGTGACGGAGGGTTGATTATCTCCGGACTTTATCTGAGAAGAGGTGCGATCGGACTTTTCTTCTATTTTCGTAAACGTCCAGATTCAGATCCAGTGCAGTATCTGGTCCGGTGGAGTGGCCTCGATGCTCGCCCGAGTTGGCTAAAGCTGAGAGTTGCGCTTATAACAAACTGCGCTCATTGTACCTGTCATAACCATTGATGTAGGGAACACGCGCACAAACTCAACCGCAAAAAAAATATAGACCTTGTACCGCACACAAGGAACCATATGAGATTTTCGGGTGCAGGGTGTGGCAGTTGTCCATCTCGCCGTTGCGCTGGGGAGTGAGAAATGAAAGCAGAATCTCTCGAGTCTCGACATTGCCAACAACCCCCTGGCCGACAGGGCGTACAATATTGTCCGTCCCATCACCAATGCCAAAGACGTTTAACCTAGCATCAGACGAGGAGAATAAATACAATCGTCTTACCCCCGCTTCCACTTCGCGTAAGCTATAATCGTGCTAGAAGCTAGTTACAGTAATCCCTGTCTGCGCAATTGGTCTTGAACGACACCCCGCACTATTCGTTTTCTCAATCTCATTTTGGAGACTGTTCAAATGTCTGTGTTCTGAAAATCTGCAACCATGGCTGAAGGAAGCGAAGTTTCCGATGAAGTCGATGAAGTCGCAGTATACCCTGTGCTAGACGTCGATATCGAGGCTGACAAGCCCACGCAGCAACGCGCGTCATCAGGAAGCTCTGTTTTGGACGACAGCGCAATCGAGGAGCATGGACGTACCTATCATTCATATAAACAGGGTACATATTTACTGCCAAACGACGCAGAAGAACAAAGCAGACTCGACATCCAGCACAAAACCATCACCACCTTGTTAGGTGGAAAGCTCGCCTTGGCGCCAATCGAGCCCAAAAACGTCCTCGATGTCGCCACAGGGACGGGTATTTGGGCCATTGAGTTTGCGAGACAATATCCCAAATCGAACGTGATCGGGAGCGACCTTAGCCTCATCCAACCCAAAGACGTTGTCCACAATTGCTCGTTTGTAAAGGAAGACGCAGAAAACGACGAGTGGACATATAACCAGACATTTGACTACATCCACTTTCGGCTCCTCTTCACCTGTTTCAATGACTTGTCTGCTGTGCTGCGGAAAACCTACAATCATCTGGAATCAGGCGGCTGGGTAGAGTTTCAAGACCACACACCCGAAGTCCTCTCGTCTGATGGCACCAGCGTGGGATCCGGCATGGAGAAGTTTGGTCATGCAATTGTCAGAGGTTTGGCGAGGTTCGGACGCGACGCAACTCGTATCAAGTCTATTAGACAGCTCCTCGTGGCGCAGGGCTTCGTCGATGTGACAGAGAGAGTTTTCCCGTACCCCGTGGGTGTGTGGCCTAGAGATCCTCATTATAAGGAGGTTGGCAGATGGAACGGCCACAATGTAGGCTTGGGTCTCGAAGGTGCGGTCAAGATGTTGTTTGCTGCTGGACTCACAGAGTCGGAGGCTCAAGACTTGATAAGTCAAGTGCGAGGGGAGCTGAAGAGTCATCATGTCCATGCATTTATGCCTTTCTATGTTGTCTATGGGCGCAAGCCATAGATTGTTGTCGATTAGGAAGCCGACAAAGATTCGTGCCGGTTCGAGAGACCGTACCTGCAGCCAGTGTAATTGGATGTGTCTTTTTTCCCCCTTGGGCGTAGCTTTCTTTTGTTCAGAATAAACCAAGCCAGATGTTTGTGGTTGTGAATATTTGATGTCTTCTGGCACAAAATGTCTTTGCTGTGTTGGTGCAACGGATAGACACGTTCATATGTGTTGATAAGGCAAGTGGGACCATCCCGCCAAGACATCGACTGTTGGTTCCTTCCCATCTGGTACTCCGTAGAGTCTGGTTCATACAGTGAGGGGTCGTAACTACCTAGGTGCTTACCTAGGTACCTAGGTAGATAGGTATTTAACCTAGCAAAGGTATCACATATCGCAGCATATACTACAATATATTAAGATGTGTTAGTGTATACTTGGATGTTGGCAAATAGTTTTTACCACAGACTGTCTGGGGTGCATTGGGCGCCAAGCATATTATCGGCGGTGATAGCAGGCAAGAGCAGAGCAGACCAGCCCACCTTCCTTCCCTTCCCCGCGACCGCACTAGCCTGTCCTAGGTTCCAAAAACCCAGCCGGCTACCGGAACTCGACGCTTGCTTGCTTCTTCTGCTTTTGCCTCACCTCGCCGCCCAAGTACCACAACGTTCGACCGAGAAACGACGCGAATTGGCGCGCTTGCATCGGGTCCCTGTCTTCGCAGGCAGTGACAGGCCCAAATAGGTCGACATCATTTCAGCCCGCCGGCTACTATTTGGCATTCGCCATCGTTGCTGAGCAAACCACAAATCCGCCGCGCATCGAACCGCACTGCCCGCCCGCCCGCATCACACCAGCTGCCCAATACCTGGGCACCTGCATCGTCACGCGACATTTCGACACCTCATCTTATTCCCTGTTCATTTCGGTTGACGGCCCGCTAGTCGGCCCCCTCCTCCTCCCAAAAGGAATTAACGAACAGGAGCGACCATGGGCAATAATCATTCTACAGCCGCCAAGTCAGGCTCGTCAGGTTCGCCCGGAGCCCCGCCAAATGATTCGGCGAGCTCGACAGGCACAACATCAACACCCGCCGAGGGCCATAGTCACCATCACCATCACCTGCTGCCTCACCGGAAGGAAGCGAGAAATCATACTTCTTCACACGCTGCCCATAGCTCTGCCGCCCCGCCAGAGCCGTCCCTCGCCCAAGCAACTGGCTCGACTATCGTCAATCGGCCAAAGAGCCTGCCTGGCACAGCTGTGTCGTCTCTGAGTGGCTCTCCTCACAGCAACATATCAACTCCTTCAAAGCCAACCGAGGCTCGAGCAGTTCGCGACGAACCAACCAAGCCCGTCGATGTTCCCACAGAGTCAAGCTCGCTACGATCCCATAAAGAAGCTCAGATATCAGCCGCTCGGGAGGCCGGTTTTGATCCATACCTCGTTTCCAATAATAGCCTTACGGACATGTATCTAAGAGGACCCCCACGATTACCTCTGCCGATTGAGGAGGAAGTACACACACCCGGGTCACCCATCTTAGCCCCTGAGGAGGGGCTTCCAGATGTCGAACTTGGCGAATCGTCTGATGGCCTTACGCGGAAGAGCTCTGCAGTCAGTGCTACAACAGTCGACGATGACGAGTCTGAAGAGTTGCGGGTCGACAAGACGAGGCCCGTTGTGCCTACGAGGATTGAGTGGAAACGCGGGGGAGACAAAATCTATGTGACTGGCACCATCTTCCAATGGAATCGCAAGCAGCGCCTGCATCCTGTGTGAGTATTCCTCTGTCGCAGACGAGATGTGCCGATTGGCCTTTCTTGTCCAGAACGCTTGGCTGACATATTTTGACAGTGAAGGAAAGCCAGGTCACTTTGCTACCACCGTCTACATTCTTCCAGGCACACATCATTTACGTTTCCTGGCAGATGGGATAATGCAAACTTCCCCAGACTTGCCAACCACTGTCGATTTCGGAAACAATTTAGTCAATTACATAGAAGTGAACCCTGACGATGCTGTCGTTAAGCCAAAACACGGTTCTGGTGTATCAAAGACAGAAACTGGCGCCGATGGCGCTGCAGTCCAGGCTGAATCAGAATCCAAGGAACCCACGAAGCCGAAAGGAAAACCCGTCCTGCCAGCAGAAACATACGCTAGCCAGATTCCTCAGTATTTGCTAGACTTCGACCAACCTGAAGATTCCTCGGCATACAGAAACGCAATTGGCGCCATTGAGAAGCTGCCGACGCCGCCTAGCTTACCCGGATTCCTTGGAAAGCCCATTCTCAACGCTGCTACGCTCATGAAAGACGACAACTCTGTGCTCAACATGCCTAACCATACCGTCCTCAATCATCTGGCAACAAGCAGCATTAAGAATAATGTTCTTGCTGTGTCAGCAACGACACGATATCACAACAAAGTGGGTGCTCAGTGTTTACTATGCAGTAGACTTTATGCAATGCTAACTGGCCGATAGTATGTCACGACAATAATGTACAAGCCTACTTCAACAGATGAAGGTTAATCATGGGTGCCAATGGATGGATAAATATGTTTGAAAATTCGGCGCTATAGATATTTTGTGTATAATGGGTACCAAAGCAAGGAGTATTATTCAGTTTCACATGGTGAAATGGGGGATACGAGGCATTTGAGTGCTTCTCTGTGGATGAAATACTAGTAGGCACCAGTCGCTGCCATTTGTCAATAGATGGTGAGATTGACAGCCAAAAGATGGCGACTTGGCCACATAGGTTGCAAAGTATAATGTACACTTGTTGGACATACTAATCTCCTCGTCGCTCGACTTGCCGCTTGGTACTGTGTCTTGAAATGTCATGTCTATCTCATTATATTCATTTCCATCATGTATCAATCCCTCCACTTTACATACACCTCATCTGTTCTAAACCTCTGGGTGCAAACAGTATCTTCCAGCGGCGTGGTGTACCCCGTCTTGTACGCCAACAACCCTGCCTGCGCAATCATGATGCCATTATCAATGCAAAACCTCTCATCCGTAGCATACACGCTGCCCCCTCTCTCCTGCGCCATCAACCCCATCATTTCCTGTAATCTCTCATTACAGCCCACACCTCCCACGATCAAAACCTGGTTGCTGCCCACATGCGCCATGGCCCGCTCCGTGATTTCCACCAACATAGCATACACCGTCTCCTGCAAGCTAAAGCACAAATCCTCAGCCGTATACTCCGCCTGATCACCCGCGGCCTTCATCTGCGCCGCCAGCGCGTCCACGCTCGCCAGGATCCCGGAAAACGAACAGTCCATCCCCTTGACCGTGTACGGCAAATCCAGCAACCTCTTCCCCCTCTTGGCCATCTGCTCAATGTTATACCCCGGCGCGGGATCGTTGCTAATCGCAAGCGTCCTCGCAAACCGGTCCAGACAGTTCCCCACGGCTATGTCCAGCGTCTCCCCGAAGATGCGGTACCGCCGCTCCGCATACGCAATGACCTGTGAGTTGCCGCCCGAGACGTACAGCACGACGGGGTTCTCTGCGCCGGTGATGTGCCGCCCCATTTCGATGTGGCCGACGCAGTGGTTCACGCCGACGAGGGGCTTGTCCCACAGGAGGGAGAGGGTTCGGGCGCCGATGGCGACGGACGTGAGCGGCGCGCCCATCCCGGGCCCCTGGGTGAAGCAGATGCAGTCTATGTCGGAGGGGGTGATGGACGCGGCGGAGAGGGCGGCCCGCGCGAGGGAGACGAAGTGTGAGCGGTGGTGGGCGGCTGTGTCTTTGGGCAGGAAGCCTGTTCCGGGGGGTGAGACGAATGTGTGGCGGAGGTTGGAGAGGATTTTTGTGTCGGTTGCGGTGTGGAGGATGACGCCTATGCCGAGTTTGTTGGCGGAGCCTTCGCATCCGAGGGCTATGTATGTTGTTTTGGGGGCCATGATGTCTGGTGGGACGAGGATTGAGGGTTGAGGATGGTTGTTGGCTGTTTGCCGGTGGAAATTGGCCTATATGGTGCGCTTCATGTAGTATTGAGGGGATGGGATTGCTGGTCTAGATGTTGGGTGGTGATGTATGCGACGCTGGTATGGGAATGAGGTTGAAAAAAGATTGATATGATAATGTTGGAGGGGTTGTGATGGAGGGGCAAAGCAAAGTGTTGTAAATTCAAGGTGGGGCAACAATAACCTCTGTGTCAAATCGGCAACCTCGAATTGGACGACATCCTCATTCAACCAAACACACAACAGAGACAACAGTGTCGGTTTGTCAATTTCAGCTGCCCAGCTTGCTCCAGTCATAAACTGCATGTATGTTAAATCTAAATTGCAATCTTGTTTCTAACTAACGCTTTTCTAGGACTCTACCTCCATACAATCTTACGAACCATGACAAACTCAATGGCATCAAAGAAAGTCAATCTATGAATCAAAACCAAACGCAGCAGGATCTCATCCTACTATATCCCGTCAAAGAGTCATATCCTCGTCGCCCTCAGCCGGACCAGTACCCACCTTTGACACCAGGGTGAGGAGCCGACGTTCATGTAACTCAGTCTGCCCCTTTTCCTGTGGCCAGTTCACGACTTGCTCACGCGCAAGCGCCAGCAGGTCATTCTTATTGACAAGAAGATGACCTCGCAGAAGCTCCTCTCTAATTTTCTGAGGCGCGCCATCACGTGAAAACTCACCTGCCCACGACTCATCAGCCTCCATTGCGTATATCGGCTTTGCGTCTTCCAAGCTGCAGCCCTTCTCGTCTCGAATTCGAGCCACCATCTCGTCGGACCTGGAACGGACAGTCCTGAATGGCTGACCATTCAGAAGACAGTATTGTACTAGTTCAAGCTCCATCTGTCGGGGGTCGTTAGCAAGTCCACGTCCGTTATACGTGCTTGGTGGAGCAGAATCAGGAAACAAGCAATCTGAGCAGCACATACCTGGGTTATTTCTTACCAGTAACAATGAGCAACGTGTCGAAAAGATACATTCGTTGGCTGTGGTAGTACTCGGCAGCTTTGGTGGTGGCCATCGCTCCGGGACAATCATGCAAGATGATCGGCCGAGAGCTATCGTGGGCCGAGTATTTAGCTCGCTCGACCGGCTTGCTTCCGGCGAGGATCCCAGCTGCACCGAGGTCGTCGTTAGACAAACTCCTGAGAGCGTTGATCAAGGAGCTCTTCCCGGTGCCCGCGAGGCCACAGACACCGACATGCTTCGCGTCTGCTTCGAATCCCTCCTCGATCCTCTGCTGCTGCACCGTTTCCGTGCGACGGAAGGCAAGAAGATGTCTGGCTCTGTCAAAACCCACAGCAGGAGCGTGCTAATGACTCCTGCGGCAGCCCACATTGCTTCATAAGGCTTGACATTGCTAGCAACGACGATGCCTACGTTGAGGACTTTTGCGACCTTGTGCCAGTTACGAGGGGCGTTGACTAGCTTTGAAAGCGGGCGGCTGAGGATGGTGCCTGGCCTTTCGTCTGACATGATTGTTGTTGCTTGTGCTGGAGATGATTGTGACGGTGTAGGAGTTTATTGTGAGTGTGCTGCAGCTGGGGGTTGAAGGTGGTTGATAGTGGTTCGAGTTTGGAAGGTTTTCAGGACAATCCATCGGCTTCTTAAATACTCACCCAGAGGAAGAAAAAGACCAGATTACAATTCCGGCATTAACACGCAGCTGAGGGATGTATGAACGAGGCTATGACAGCCAGCGGGCAGCCGTCGACAACTTTGCGACATCGCGTTACCTGTGCTACACAGAGTATTATGTGAGACAGCCTTCTATCATCCAACATTCAGAGAGAAAATTTCATCGCAAACATGATGATTGCTTCGCCGGTCTGCCCAGGCAGGTGATATGGCATGTTGGTCAGATGAACATGAGTGTGAAAACAATGTTTAGCAGCATGCCGTTACCCGTTCTGGACTCGTCCGTGACGCGCTCAGTGGCTTCAATCTCGCACATATTCCTTTTCTAGGAGGTGCCAAAGGTACAGCCAGATCAATTGGAACGGAAAGGGAGCCGTTTCTCTAACAAGACACACTTTTTCTGGGGTTACATGCCGATCACCTTGTCGTCTCGGTCAGTACGTCAGAACTTTTCCCTATCGGCCGCTTTCATCGCCTCATCATTTCGGATGTCCTTTGGCCGTTGGTACTATTCCTAGACCAATACGCCCGCAAAGTATGAGGCTCACAGCCCTCTTTCGCGGTCCAACAAAGAAATAGTAAAGCTTGCGAATGAGGAAGATGCTGAGCAAACGCCTCTGCCTCTTGCCACAGGTAAAATGTCGCTTGAGCACCACATACACATCATATAATTGTATACACCGTTCTTAACCAAAAGGAATTTTGGTATTAACTAGATATTCCGCTCTGTGTGCTTTCTGATCCAGTTGTGCATAGCCTGCCAAAGAGATGCCTCGCCTGACCATAAACCCTCCTCCAAACCAGGCCAGAACCGCACAGAACTTTATTTTCAACCCGTTCTCGTGACCACTTAGCGTTATTAAGAATAGCCCAGTATGAATAATTACCAAGCTCGTAGTATATCTCGTACCGCCACTATGGGAGTCCCTCGCTCACCAGTGCAGTCTCTACACGAATATCTCATCACCAAAAACCATCGCAGCAAACTTTTCTTTCTTGACATCTTTCCATGTCTCTTATCGTCCTCATGCCAATCCTACTGCACGTTTCAATCTTTTCCATGCACATTGCCTTGTCGACTCCCTCCATTCTAGAAACAAACATTCACAATTCCAACTTCCCACCAACAACGTCGCAAGCAAAAGCATAACTTTATGTATGCACAACTCGACACTGGGTCCAGCACAAGTACGGGTACCAAACCGACTAAACCCCTTCAGTATCTCCGCCAACCACCAACCACCCGCTTCCCACGGCGCCCCACAAGCCGTCACTCGCATGTCGCCGCAGAAAGTGCACCTTCTGGCCCCGCAGCCACAAGTGAGTTCCAAAAAAAATCACCGACACTGTATAGAACCCTTTTTTATTCTGCATTATCACTTGATTGTTCCTTTTCTCTTTCAGTAATGTTGCCTTTGTTCTCTTTGGACTAGTGTGCTTGCTTTGACACTAGAAACGATGAGCCGTTTGCAATTTTGGGCGTCTGTGGAAGCTGGGTCGCTTGCCTGGTTGCTGACACATGATCTCAACCTTAATGGTTGCATGGCAGACTGAATTCCGTTCGCACGCGGCACTTGAGCTTCGTCACATACGCTGAGGTCAACGATGACTATGGTATCGCGGTTCAATCATTCGTTAGACATGATACCCTATCTATGAGCTGATGCTGCAGCACTTGACGGCCGCTGACGCTGGAATTTAGGTCACAACCACCATGAACTTGCATCAGACAGCCACTTGGAACAGCCCGTCCTTGAGCGCCGACTTGACAATCGACATCACAAGACCAGAAGCAACAAATACTTGAGGGCCAAAATGGGCCCGGTTTTACTATTTTTCGCTGTTTGCCTTCTGAAGGCTCTTCGGCTCTGCATCTAATGGGTGGCCCAAACCTATCAACTCCCAACTCCGTGCAAAATGTCCATCCCATCCCTCAGTCCCCCGATCCCCGAATATATATATACTATACAGTTCCAGTTTGGATCCGTCTACAAGATATAGCAACGATTTGCCCTTGCGCCGAATCGATCTCTGGAATGCTCTCGCCATCAGTAGCGACGAGAAACGACAAAAAACACAACAAGACACCACCGCTCTATGAGGAGTCTCGACAACATCAAATCATACAAACATCCATCACCGGTTACTTTTGCTGCGCGCGCCGAACCGCCCTCTATGACGCTGCTTGCGCTTGCGCGGCTGCCGGTGGAGGCTGTGGTAACGTTCTGTTACTTGCTGCTGCGGCTGCCGCCGCCGCTGCCGCAGCATGGGCTGCATCTGGAGCGATCGATGGTCGTCCACCGCGGAACATGTACGGGCTCAGCGGAATCGTCGCTCTGAACTTGAGTGCTCGCGTATCAAATGGATCGACTTCGTACACTGGAGGATCGACGTCATCGTCATCAGAATCATACTTCCACCGATCGGAATAATCGTGGCTATCCTGCCTTGGAGGAGTCGCCATTCCTCTACGATCAATCCATAGCCGCTGCAGACGACCAATGCGGCGTCGGAATGAGGGCTGGTTTGTCTGTGGCTGATCGTGAGAAGCCGCAGCACCTGCCTTGAACTGGAAGACTGGAAGCTGCTGTGGCTTGTCGATATCCATGGGCTCAGGTTGCACTGCATCCACATCCATTTCTTCCGAGGAGATGGATGCCGGCGGTGTCATCAGGTACTGGGTTTTGGCGGGTCGGAACTTAAGCTCCGTGCCTTGCTCCTTCACTGGTGATAACGGCTCTCTCGTGAGATCGATATGGTTCTGGTTCCACCTGCGGTGGTTCTGTACCTTGTTTTCGATTTCATCGCGGAGCTCATTCTCCTTCTGCGCCAATTGGTCAGACAATAACACAAGGTCCTGTTCGACTGAGCGACCATCTGAACGGACAGGTGCCCGCAGTTGGGCCGCCTGTTGCCTTTGAACGCTGGAAGGTTCTGCGGCCTTTCGCTTCTGGGGCTAATAAGGGCAAAAGTTAGTATCTTGTTGCTGCTTCGAGGGGTTGATCAATAGTGGTGGCCGTTGCTTACCTTTTGGTTTACAAGATCTTCGTCCTCGCCCTTGATACCTAGCCTCAGCTTCATCTGCTTCAACCTTGCCCGCTCTTCAAATACGGCCCGATCCATGTGTAGGACCTCGCGCTTCATCATTTCTCGCTCAAATGACAGTAGCACAAGCTGGCGACCATCTTCAAGCTCACGTCGAAGACGCTTGAGCGTGTCGGCAATCTTGTTGTCCCGAGCCCTGGTTTTCCTGGTCTGTCTGGCTTCTCTTCTTCTGAAACAGACATAGGGGTCGGTATCGTCTGTTTCCTGGTGAATTTCAAATTTAAGAGTGGGGTGCAAAGGCTTGTTGCCTTTCTCCTGGCGGGCGTTACTCCAATACTCATAGATTGCCTTGGCATGCTGGAGTATTGTCGTGCTACCGAGGTGGTTGAGTGATGGAACCATCATGTCATAGGCGACAATAGTATTGTCTACCGATGCAAATGGAGTCTGCTCAGCCGCGGTATCCTCAAAGACCTCCATGATTCGCTCAAAGTCGTCCTCGGACAACGGGCCGCCAGTTGGGGATTTGCCATTGTATGACTTGAGGAATTCGGCATCCTCGGTGCTCATGTCATATTGGCAACTGATACATTCCTCTACGGTCTGAGAAAACCGAATATATGAGGATGGTTGATGAAAGTTACTTGGGTAGAGTTCATCATAATTGATATCACTCTCTTGAGGAGGGGGTACGGGAATTTCTTGGGTATTGCTGGTTCCCGTCTCCTTCAGAATACTTTGCAAATGGAACTCCTATTGAATGGGGTTCATCTGTTAGCCGACTGTTACGGAATCGCTGGTGCAACGAGCTCCTCTACATGCACCTTTGATACGCAACATCCATATCACGTGCACCAACACGTGATATCAGAGAGCGAGATAGGGGGGAATTTGGCTCACCTTTTCCTCGGCGTGTTCGACACCGGTTGAAATTTGGGTTTCGGAACTGAGTGCTTCATACTCAGAAGGATCGATTTGATCCTCTCTAAGCACAGGAAGAGGAGTTTTGATACTCAACTTCTTGACTCTGACCTTGCGTGACGACATGGTGCCGGTGTGCACGAGGTCGGCGCCAAGCCAGCGGAAAAACCGCAAAAAAAAGCGATCAAGTCATAAATAGGGTCATGCAAAGTTGCCTTTTGCCAAAAGAAAGATGGAAAAGGCGTTGTGGTGGCTCTTTTTTGATGGCAAAGATGTCGCGGTCGACGGGGTGACGTTGGGGATTGTTTTGCCGCGCGAAGAATTTTCACCAGGTTGCAGGCGTGGAAAGAGTGCATGTGTGGTTGAATGACGACGGGCTTGTGGTTAGTCCAGCTTTGGCTTGGGTGCTGGTGCTTGTTTTGCACAAGTGCGCAGGCAGAAGGTGCTAAAAAGTCACCAGACGCGACTATTTGGCGGGGATGGTACTTGTGGCGCTGGCGCCAGCTGCCTCCTTTTTTGCCCCTCTTTTCGCTCTCTTAGGCCTGACGCGCCCAAAGATGCGCACTAGTGACTGCTGCAATTTGCGCTCTGGGCGCTGTCGCCTGGCCTGAGCAGCCCAGAGCGATGGTTCCCATGGCGCGGACTGGTATGGGGCTGTTTGCAGTCCACCTGCCCGCTAGCAATAGCCGATGTATTGCCGGTCCCAAGCGACTCCGTAGCTTTCGTAGCTGCGCCACAAGTGTAAACACTACAGGTGCTTTAGGCAGCCACATTTACCAGCCACAGCTGATTTTGGTACTCATGCGCATGCCTGTTTTGAAAGGTAGGTGTGTTGAAAGACAGAGTGGATTTTTTCGTGATGGTAGGTGCATGATTCAAATATGGAACATGAATGCAGTGATTGAAGCACATTTTGGCATGAACTTTAATGTCTGCTGAAACATGTATTTTCACTTTTGGCTCCCTTCAACCTTGTGTTCTATAACTCTGCAAAGCGGAGCAGCATCTCACAGCTGGGTTGTTCCTGCCAAGTTCGACCCTTTGCCCATCGCGTCAGTTGGTCCGTGCCCCAATCATGACCCCTCCACAGAGTACTTAGTATGGAGTGCAGACGGAGCGGTGCACCAGCTGGTAGGAAGGAGGACTCCAAGGAAAGCTGTCAGCCAACCCAAATCTCACAACCAACGAAACACGACGAACCCATCAGCCTTATCACAACCGCCACCGTCGCTCCAAAAGCTACCTGACACTTTTCCGACCCGCAACCCAATACACAAGTCTTCCCGCAAGTTATCAATCCTCACAGGCGCGCCCGTCTGTGCCGTCCGTCAAAATGGGCAACTCCACCAGCCAAGTCCTGGACAATATTGTCCAAGGTTCCAACTGTGAGACTCCCCCGCCATGAATGTCGGACTCACCATGTCCTGCTAACAAGGCTCCCGAAGTCGATAGAGAAGAAGTTGACCGGTTACGGAAACGCTTCATGAAGCTCGACAAAGTACACACTGCCTTTTACCCCTCCACACGATCATAACTAAGAAAACAACGTCTAGGACAACTCTGGCACCATTGAGCGCGACGAATTCCTCAGCCTCCCCCAAATCTCGTCCAACCCCCTTGCAACACGGTACGATTTTCCTCTGGATCTAGGAGTAAAAGACGGCAGGACTAACACATGTTCCGCAGCATGATTGCCATCTTTGACGAAGACGGCGGCGGTGACGTCGACTTTCAAGAATTCGTGTCGGGCCTCAGCGCATTCAGCAGCAAGGGCAACAAGGAGCAGAAACTGCAATTCGCTTTCAAGGTATACGACATTGACCGCGACGGGTACATCAGCAACGGAGAGCTCTTCATCGTCCTCAAGATGATGGTTGGCAGTAACCTTAAGGACCAGCAGCTGCAGCAGATCGTGGACAAGACAATCATGGAGGCGGACCTGGATAAGGATGGCAAGATTAGCTTTGAGGAGTTTACCAAGATGGTTGAGAATACGGACGTGAGCATGAGCATGACGCTAGGTGAGTCTTGGGCAGAAGTTTGACCTCAGGTCCTGTGGTGGAATTTGACGGCTAATAATGAGTGTTTTTAACAGACCAGTTTTAAGATTTGGTTATTGACGAGGCGGGGAGGTCGCTGGAAGACCTGTAAATCCCCCCGGAGTAGTGTTGGCATGAGTAAAATAGCATCATGATAATGAGTATCGGCATTGATTTTTGGACATATTGCGGACTTTGAAAAAAGGTTACTGTGACGTGATGTGATATCAGGTTCCTCTCTGGCAGACGAGTGCGGTAGGCTTGCAATTCGGAGTGTTGAAGCTGGGCGCCCGGAAAGGCCATGTTGGGTATCTTGGGGCAGGTGACGTGACTGCAATCTATGACCGTTTAGAGAGCATCATATAAGAAGCACTAGATCGTTTTAGAGAAGCTCAGTGAGTGAAAGTAAAATTTCGCTAGCTACAAATATCCCATATCCTGTCTATAGTTGTTGCCCTTTATATTCATATCAGGGTCGTAGTTTGTACGCTCCAAGCAGCAGGTCACTTCACATCTACAAAATGCAACACTTTTCGCAGTTCTCTTCGGACGGCGCATCCTCCTTCTTCTCAATCTTTGCTTTGTCTCCCGTGCCGTCTTGACTGATACACACCGCGTCGTTTCTAATTGGGAACCATGGCAACTCCTTTAGTCGTCTAGGTGCATCTTTCCACTTGGATACCTGTCGCAGAAAATGATGCATCGCAAAGGTGCCTTGATATTCGTCCAACAATGATAACAATGTATCCTTTTGTGCGTTATCCTTTGACGATAGCCACGCGGCAATGGTGACAATGGGCACCTGAAGAGCTCCAAACGGCCGTCCGATTTTGCACTCCTCTGCTGCTATGACGGCGTCGGCACAAAAGGCAACGCGCTCCTTTTCCAGAGCGGCATCATCGGGACGCGAGTCGCTCAGCAATGCATTAAATACAATGCAGAGGGCCAAAACTAGACACTGTGCCTCTTGAAATATGGTTTTGGCACGGATGTAGCTCAAGAACGCTACCGGGCTTTGGTAGTCGTCTTTGCCTGTTGGGAATTTCTCCTGTTCGTACACTTTCAGTTCCGCATATTCGTCTCTAAATGTGTCATACATGCTCTCTGTTTGCTCGATGTAGTTGTCTGGGTTGCGGATTATGACAGGAAGTGTGGCCAAAGTTTCGTATCTCGAGCTCTTGAGGGGAAACCCGGCGGCTGTAAACTTGTTCAGGGCTGCTTTTGCTATTGGTGAGTTATTCTGTTTGCTCAATGTAGAGAGTCTGCGAATCCAAGGCTGTACATCGATTGTTGGGTCAAATATGCTTTCGCGTATCTGTCGATCGGCCAAATTCAGTCAGTCACTGGGGTAATGCAAAGCACGCAAAATCTCAAGGGAAACAAGGCACGACTTACCAAGGCTCCGGTGGCGGTAATAATGGACTTGAGAAGAAATTCGTCCCCAGATTTATCGGTCACCAGGTTGTTCATAAGGTGCAGTATCCCTTCGCCATGGTTTGGATTTTTGTCGCCTCTTTGCTGCATCCATCCATTACAGACAATAATGAGGTGAATAGCAGCAAGCGTATCCGCTGTGTATGCGGTTTTTGGGTCTAGCAAGCATTTTTGTAGGGCACTCAGCGCTGCGCCGTAGCTTCTTTGTGCTTTGATAGTCATCTGATTCTTTGGCGCACAGTTGGCAGTATTGTTGAATGCTGTTATGGCGGCGTCCAAAGCACGATGATTGCCCATACGTTGAGGAAGATCTCCCATGATCGGCCCATAGCAATAGACATCAAAGCCAGGGTTAGTCACGTCGAGAATTGATACCAACTGCCCCGCTGCCGCTGTCTGTTTGTTGCTGGGAACAAAAAACGGGCAGTCTACCATAAACTCCCAATTCGTAACTGATGATCCAACCGAAACCATTTTTGTTTCCTTGAACGGGAGAGTGCTGGACTCGTCCTTGAACCTGAAACGCCGCCTGCCCGCACCAACACATGGGATTTTCCGTCGGGCACATCGCGAGCACGCAGGTTTGGCAAGATCACACTGTAGCAGAGCGAATGCAGTCAGCTTCGAGACAGCCTTTATGGAACAGCACGACCCTGTAACTTCAATGGCGTTTCTGCAAACTTGCCGGGGCACAGGTGTAGGTGTTTGGTGTAACTGTGCTTACTTTCTTCTTTTGTCTGTGACAGGCATCACAGCCGGTGAAGGATGGTGTGCCAGGCATAGAGTTTACAACTCTCGGACTGCAGCACAACGTCGAGTTATTGGCTGTTAAGTTCGGTACAGGTAGTTTGTTGATAAGTATGGTAGAGTATGGATATCCAGTCGTCAATGTGAGTGTTCAAGTGCTGGACAAGTGGTGTATCTGTGGCAATCGCCACCATATCATGTCTTGCTGGTTTCATAAATCGATTTGTGTAGCAGAAATCGCTGCATGCGTAGTCTGTTGTCGACATTAACCATCTGGCATCAACAATTTGCCAAGACCATCCAGCTACCTTGGTACGCAGAAGAGTCCAACAGTTCGCTGTAGCTGGGGATTGCAGCTACAAGCATCGACCGAGGCGGCTGGAATCACGACGCTCTGCTTGACCTTGACCGTGCGAAGATGTGACAGTTAGATCTGTTTGCTGCCGGGCATGTTACTTTCCATGCAACGTCCTACGAGACGTCGTGCTCTGCCGATGTGCGAGGTTAGGGAGAGATGTTGGCGTGAGACAAAAAGCGGAGTTTTCGAATCTTAGCTTGGTTCATGGTTGTGGTGAGGTGAGCATGCTTAAGCGCATCTGAGCTTGGCGGGTAGCGTCACCAACGTCAACCGATGTACTAGTTGCTGTTCATCCGACTCCCAGCAAAGCCATCTCGTAAATATGGCCCAAAGCCAATCATGTAGTTACACAAAGAGATAGAAAAGCGCATAGTGTCGACATGATCGTGGTAGACATCAGTATTACACCAATTTTATGATGAAACTGCAAGACGCAAGAGTGTTGACATCGAATTGGCCACGGCTCAAGGGTTATATTGTAGGGTAGCGATCGGGTTCCTAAGCTTACCACTGTCAAGTGCCGGCCTCCACAGAACCAGACAGAAATAGGATGGATTTGATGTGATGCCGCCCCCATACCCATGCGATTCGATGGTGGTTGAAGAAACGCCGGGGCGATTCGATTCCTGATCAACCAAAGGTGGGACGGTGACGAGCATTCTCAAAACTCAGTAGACGACCCAAGTTTGGTCTACGCATGAATGCCTGGCTCATTTCAAGGAGTGAACAAGCGAATAAGCGAATAAGCGAACAAGGAAACAAGGAAACAAGATCTGCTTAAGTAGCCTGTGTGGCCACTCACTACTCCATGTACGTCTGGCAGTACCGGTTTGGCTTCAATGTCAATTGAGGGAACCTTGATGGTTTCCAACATAGAAGTTGGAGGAAGGCAGCTCCAAGCTTCTTTCCCAAGGTTGCCCAAGTACCTACCTACTTAAGCACCTAGTAGATAGCCGAGCTCCTGCCGTAAGCCATTAAATTCTGAGGAGGCTGTCAGCAATTAATCAACAGAGATTTGTATGTAGATTCTGGCAACAGGCAGTTACAATGCAAGCTTGCACGCTTGCGCCCTTTCGCTCCTATGCTCATCCCCGTTGACATGTCAAATCCGCACATGCCAGCTGCACTTGACATCACGACACAAAACCGTTCCAATCTGGAACCAAACGCATACGCATACACCGGCCACTTCGCGGTGCTTTGCCCGGAGTCGGCACAGTCCTACGGAAAAGATCATGTCAAAAAAGGAAATAACAAAAACAAAAAGAAAAGGTACTAGAAAGCTCATTCTCCGGCTCAAACAAACACAGCCGGGTGGCAGCGTCGTGGCTGAAACCCCGGAACACCACAAGCAGACACGGAGACGAGTACCATTTTGTAGGGTTCACTTCCGCCCCAAGTGTTGCAGTTTCTGGCTTTCGCCTAAACGGGAGTATTTGTGCGAAGAATATGAAACGTTGGCTGACATAGTCACCTCAACAGTACGCCGTGGACAGACATACCACATCGTAATTGCGTCAGAACACAAAATGCCATTCGCTCTTTCGTTGCATCCATCCGCAATGCGAAAGACAAGTAGGCTACCGTTTGGCTGAGTAGCATGTATGACCCGCGCATACTCTAACTTCTTCCGATAAGAAGTGATTCCTCGTCAGCTGCAGCATCATTCACAGAGTATTAACAAGACCCGCTGCTTTGGTTGACACATGAGGTGAGACGATCTGACAGCGCGGCCCATACTGAGTTTAAATTCTCAACAAAGACGTTTTGTATGTGACCAAGCGGTCATGAATCTATCAATGCTGCAGCATGCAAGAAAGTGGTTTGCTTCCACCATCCTCTCGGTAGGGCAGCACCAGCCAACTGACTCCCTAGGTACTTGACCTCCTGCCAGTCCTTGGCATGGTCTCATTTAGAAAAGACATACAGTTTAAGCTGCTCTTGTCAAAACACGGCAAGGCCGAGGTGTCTTCTCAAAGCTCGCGCAACAAAAAGGTTACATCTTCATTCGATCATTTGCCATATGGCGCCAATCAAATCATCAGCCACTTAATAATCCGGAAAATGAATAGGCTGCCATGGGACTGGAAGAATGGCGACTGTAATCCGGCAACAAGGTAACTACATTCCGTACCCTGCAAAAGCCGAAATGACTGGTCACTAAATTGATGTCGGCTACCTGCAGAAACAAGTCTTGAATAGACACACCGATGCTTCATGAGGATAACACATGCGGGACGAACGAGGCGTTCGGACGCTCAAGTGGTGTATAATAGTGACTACTGGATCAAAAGAAACCACGATCCTGTGTGTACCAGCCTATAGGAAGCTATCCGAGCAAATTTGCCACCAACCCTCCAGGTTAACTTGGAGGCTATTTTTGATGTGGTTTGCTCAGTCTCCGGGATTGTGACGGCTCTAACTGCATCAAAGCAGGATCCTGTCAAGTTGAACGACGGGCAACATCAAATCACTCGGTTCGGCGATATTGCCAGCGATGGATATCTTGCTGGCGGTATGTAGACTGGAGAATAATTCACGAACGACGCACATTTGACAGCTCGGGCAATTGCAAAGAAACGAAGCCTGATCGAATATGTAACGCAAACACCAAAACTTTGTTTCTCCGTCCCGTCCCTCGGCATTGAGTTCACGCACGACCCAGGGAGCCTAAATCCTGGAGGATCTGGTCCGCCTCCAACTTCTCAGTGCCGTCCCTGCATCAGACACTTGTCTCACCTGTGAGGCGGAAAAAGCAAAGTGAACCGGGTGTCAAGACACCTGAATCTCTCGCCATTGGTTACCGGCTCCCAACTTGCTGGGTCTCTGGCGTCCAGATTGAGCCCACACGCAGGTCTCTCGTGCGTGTTCTTGATTTCGCATATGCATATCGACGAAGGTGCATTGTCACCCAGATATCTTCAATCCCGCCACATTCCACCGCCATATTGGCCAACATTTATAGCCTTTGGCTTTTATTTGCTTTTTCCCATCTCTCATTCGTTATGGCTCCTGTCACAGTGCTATTCCATTTGTGTGCTTTGTTTCATTTGAGACTTCACTGTCGCACTCATCAACCAGGCTATGTGGCTGTTGCACGGTGAATAGCTCAAGGCGGATCAGGAGTGTCATTCTCGCATACCCTTCAGCTTCGAGCTGGGAAGAATTTACACTGCCATTGACAGCTGTCACTCTCAAGCCACATTGGTGTACGCCCCCACGCACAGCCTGGTCAACTTGGGTTGCACAATGGATGTGTTCCAACTGAAAATATGTTGCAATGGTAAAGTTTTCTTTTCTTTTTGCCGCCTTAAAATGCCCTACCCAGCGGATATTTCACATTGCCAACAGCTTGCTTGGCAGTGGAATGAGATTTGTTGTCTCCACGCCTTTGGGGCGTCTCACTTTCAAAGACATAATGTACCATACATTACAAATGTGAGTCCGGAGTAGAATTCGGTCAACAGTTTTCGAATGTCTTGAATTGCAACCCCTGCGTGTTCCTGAGCGTATCCCTGGTTGCACGGCAGGCGGACCAAGAAAGTCAACTATTTCCTGGGTTGAATGAAAAGTCAAAAAACATTTCGATGCCCAACCTGCGACTGACGTGGTAGGCCAGATCTACGTCTGACCAGCGTCTCGCTGTGGAGGGGCTGGCACACTTTTGCATCTGTCAAGACGTCTGGTGTTGTTGGAAACGAGTCAATATTTCTAGGTTTTGTTGCCAATTGCGAACAGGGATGCAACCGCACTTTGGACGGCGGTGATATTACCGTCTTATCGACCACGAATTCTCGTAATACTTAGAATTCTGATTTTTTTTTTTTGGGCGGCGTTGAGATTGCCCACCACCCTTCCAAACGGCAAATGATGCCTTTCCAAGCCAAGGAAGATTGGCTTCGAGTGGCTAGGGCAGGCATTCAATCAATCTCTCGAACCAGCTAGGTTGCTTTTGCCCACGCCCTTGCTCTCTGGTGATTCTCCCACCTCATCACATCTCGAACTAGGACAAGGTCAGGCAATCTGGTTGCCAGCATATGCAGGCTTTCCACACGGCATTACGTTCCCTCCCGACCTCTCAGGGAAGCCAAAATGGACAAGATCCGAAAAATACCAACTCATATGACCTCTCCGCTTCATTATTGACTGACTCTGTGGCTGTAACTGGACACGCCGCCCGTCGCTTACACAGTCCGAAAACTTTCGCAAATAAGCCATGGGCAACACAATGCAGAGTTCCAACATGGCCCGTCCGCATGTCGATTTACACAACGATCCGGTCGGTTTCCTATACATCACGCCCATAGCCCATATCGCCGAGAGGGGGAACCAGCCGGTGCGCGGCGGAATTCCCAAAATAGCTGACCAGCTGGATGATCAACAACAAAGGTTCAGACGCTGTCAACATAGTCCTTCGAGCTGGGCGAACTAGCTGCAGTGGTGGCTGCTGGTGTTCCCGTCCCAAATAGCCGGGACTGTCGCACACCAATCGTCGTCGACTAGTGCTGCATGGCTGCTCAGTAATCGCATTTGGTCGGTTACTAATGCCATTGTCGCACAGTGATTAGATTCCTGGATAATCACAGACAACCCAATTTACAGTACATCCTGGTGAGCAGGCTGTTGGTGACGGGAGTTGCATGCCTGTGCCTGGAGGCCGAATTGGACCAGACGCGTCTGGTGTTTACGACTTTGCCGGTTCAGTATCTATCAGCTTATCTCACTTACAGACAACCCACTCTTCCAACAAGCTTCCTAGTTGCAGAACGCAAATCCTGTGGCAACCAAGGAACCTGTACTTCTCATGACACTGTGTTCCCCTGGTCCATCATGACCTTGGTTGAGCTAATGGGTTGACAGTCAGCCTTGCCTTGGGAGCGAGCTGAAACCTTCCGTCCCCCATGTGCATCCATGCCACCCGTCCATCCACTCCCACTCCCGCCGATTGTCCGCAATCCTGGCAAAAGCATCCTTGAATTCACCCGGGAAGGTTATTGATTCATTAGGTGACGAGGGCTGAGGTAATTATTGTGCTCTTCGCTTCGCCGTACTTTTCCATAATCGTCCGGGCTTCGGGCCACTATCTCTAAGAGCTAATCGCAAATGTTTCTACACCAACTAAACATCTCTTGTACGCCACCTGGTCTGCCTTTCATGCAAGGCTGTTACCATTGTCCCCTGTATATGCGAGTAAATTCAAATGCATCATCGATATCGTCACAATCCTACGCCAAGGCCCAATGCCTAATCCCAATCCTAAACCACACATTTGTTAATTTTGTCTCGACACCCCCTAACAGAAAAAACAAGTCATCATCTCAAACAAAAATGCACAGGGGGCCAGTTCTCATGCACCCCTCCCCATTCCCAACGCCACATTTGTCCCTATATTATAGCGCCTGCGCTGTTAGTATCACGCGCTGCTATGCTCCCTGATGATGACCTAGACATGGCTCCCATTTCCGCTGACGGGTAATGACCAATGAAAAAAAAAGAGAAAAAAAGAAACTGCAAAAGAGAACCCTTCTGCGTCGAGAGAATCGTGGCTGCCGCGATATGACCACAGGCAATCAGGAACTTTGTTTGATTCGTGCTCGTCGCCTGCTCGCCATCGATTCCTAAGAATTAATGAAACAGAGCTCTATGTGGCAGCAAAAAACAGAGGGATAGATGCCGGTGACACGTTGATCGTATCTGTCGGGTTGCAGCTTGTATAGCCCCTTGTTGGAGCTAGTATAGTGGTGGTTATTGACTTTCCAAACGTCCAAAAACGTGATAAGTCGTTTGCTTCGGGGACCATCTCGTTACTTGGAAAATAGATCAAGGCACTCCTCTATGGCTACATCATACAACAACTGGGTTAGCTTGGTGGTCCGGTGATAAACGTGTTCAAATGATGCATACCAGCCTCGATTTGGTCCTCCCATACCCCATACTGGTAATCCACGAGACCATGGCGCTCCAACCCATCACAGAGCCGTATCAGTTCATCACACATCTCCTCAATTTGACCTTGAGTCATAAGCCTTTGAGTGCTGGGTGTTTGTCCTGAAGTCATGAGCCGTTTTTGCTGAAGCATTAACGCTAGCCAGCCGTGATTAAAGTCGTTCCAAATATCAAGCCTCTCTTGGTGAAGAGATGCATCATCTTGATGCAAGCCTAATGAGCTGTTAGCAGTGGTTAATAATGTAATTTGCTTTCTTCATACCTAGCTGGGATACCTGCGGTAGGAACCATCTAGAAAGTTCTAAAAGTGTGCCTGATGCTCTATCAAGCTGTCCATCAGACACATCCCGAAACACCGTCCCCATTTGTCGTCGGAAGCTGTTCCACTTCATAGTTATTGTATCGTCTGTATCTCGACCTCCTGATATTCCTGAGTTTGATCCTCCGGACTGCTGCAATTCAGACATGTTGCTTGGATAACCTATGGCAGTATTGTGAGGCTGATATGAACTGCTTGAGCCTTGCCCTGACACTGATAATGAAGTCGCGGCGCCGCCAGATGTATCAGAGGCGAAGTAGCCTGACGCGACGTCCGAAGGCATCAATTGTATAGCTGCATGTGGCCGCGGCGTAAATTGCTGCGTGTCATAGACCTCCTGTTGTGCTGCCGTCTGCGGCGGTACGTTGTACATCATCATGCTTGCATTGTAGCTACCGAATGCTGGCTGTTGAGCCCGCGTATCCCCTCCATAATCGGTGCCGTAAGCTAGGAGAGTGGAAGACATTGAGGAAGCAGAGTATCCCGAGGGAGGGTCCTGGTAGTAGCTACTATAATTGCCACCTACTCCCATGCTTCTCGGGGTTGACGTTGATAAATTCAGTGGCGTCGGGCGGTAACGGTCTGCTGTAGCACCAACCGTTGTCGGGCTACTTTGAGTTGCTGGGACTGGTAATGTGTATCTTGATTGTGAAGTCTGATGAACGGGTTGCTCATTCTGCCTCCCGCCCCGACGGGTATGGTCCATACCACGAATAAACAATCCTCTTCTGAGTCCTCAACGGCTGGGTGCCAAGGTTGCACCTTGTGTAGAGAAATAGTGCGACCTCAACAACTTCCAAAGAGCGGTATCAGTCAGGTCTTTAACGGATTCTGTCGTTTACCGTGTGACGATTGGCTCGAGGATGAAGGACAAAGTCGCAAACTAAGCAGTGGAAGAAACACATCCGTTTGTGTGCCGGAGCGCTAAGGTATGTGAGGATTGTGAATGAGGCCGCAGTCGAAATCAACAACCAGAGTGGGAATAAGAAACCTCGTCCTATGTAGATGTATGCCCTATACTCAATCATAGGCGCAAAATGATGTTGGGAAAGACAGCTTTTATGACTGGCTCTGCGTTTCGCACTGTTTTTTAAAAGTAGTGTCGCATCGCATGAGTGTTTTGGTCTTGCAAGGCCTTTTGGGAATACTCTGAAATCAGCGGAGCCACGAGTGGTTTCGATTCACACCCAGGAATATAGGAATTAATGCCTCGGCGTGTAAGCCCGTGGACAGCAACAATATGTCGAGAAGGCCCAAGCAGGTGACCTGCGTTGCTCCGAGGCAGGTCGAGACAGGCGGCGCGGTTTGCACCTTAGCGGGCTGTAAGTACCGCCTTGACGACTCGTGCTCAAAGACAATTATTCCAGAAACCTCGATTGTCAGTCCCTCAGCATGATTATTTCGACCCCTTGCGAGATGCCCGATCTTGCTAGGGTGTAAGAGAAACGACACAAGGGTCTCTCAGTGGCTTACGAGGCAGAGACCGAGTCAGTGTCCAACGCCTGGTATATTGGAGCCCAGGAGCTGCTCAGAGGATGGGCTGCCTTAGCCGCCAAGTTCTGGTAAAGTCGGACGCTGAAATGTAAAATGGGACGAAAACAAGTGTTAAGACAATAATCTTTGCATAAGAAGACAAACACAGCGCAGAAGGCTGCTCGTTGGAGGAGATGCTTGGCTCTTATACGCCTAGAACAAGATTGGCCGCTCCAAATGCCCGGGTCCGCTGGAGAGTGTGGGCAGACATCCAAGACAGAGACAACTTACTTGGTCGCCGTGACGTACATCTCCAGGAAGAGGGCGCCAGCAGAAGAACCGTGAGGTACGAGTGCCTCTTTCACTGCGCGGGACGGGTTGACCAGCCGCCGGCTAGCCCAGACACGATTGGACTTGACACAAGAGCACGGATAACACACCACAGGCCCGGTGGGATGATTCAGTTATGACCCAGCGGCTTGGGCCTGTTCTGAAATAGCCTCCCAAACAGCAGGCAACGACATGGTCAATGTTGAAAGGCCAGACCAGAGGTGTTAGTCTCATCAGCGAGACTAACCCAGATTTTTTTTGTGTTTGGGGTTGTATAACGCCTTCTCCGTTAGCTTGGATCCGCACCCACTCCCGGCATCAGCGCCCTTGTCAACGCGGCACTCATTCGTGATGGTTGGTAACTGACAAAGGGGCATCTCTGCGTAGACCACAATGTGGCTTGCAACGGAGGCAAAGACATTGGAACTAAAACTGAAGGTGAAGTCGGAGAAAGGTCTTGACTGGCCCCAAGGCCCTCCATCTAAGTCCCGTGTCCCTCGAGTTTGTGATAAGGAATTAACCGATCACGCAGGGTAAGTTGTCCCGCTCAGCCAAGTGCTGGCATGTGTTCTTGCTCAGCTCGTTACATTCTCGAGGAAATCATGAATGATTCATTCCTGATTCTGTGTTGGGCATCTTTGCTCATCTCCTACTCGAGCATTGTCCGGCAGTCGTGGTTCGGCCTCTGGAGGGGAGGGGTGATGCATGCACCCTATCGAGGAAGCTATGGAGTGAACAGCTTTGGGTGGAATGAATGGGGGCTTTCGCGTCTGCATGCATGCGTGCATGCATAGAGATCGCCAGGCTAGGCCATAGCCAGGTACAAAGTCAGTGATGGGTGTTGCACATCAAAGCTCGACAGAAGCAAAGAAGCCTGAGGAGGGAAGTGTCCAGGGAGGGGCGTGCGCTTTGTCCTGATCAGCATGGCCCAACGTCACAGCCAGCGGTCTGATTGAGAGCAGAT
Organism: Pochonia chlamydosporia 170; assembly: GCF_001653235.2. Taxonomy (NCBI): domain Eukaryota; kingdom Fungi; phylum Ascomycota; class Sordariomycetes; order Hypocreales; family Clavicipitaceae; genus Pochonia; species Pochonia chlamydosporia. The sequence continues at coordinate 770,146 of NC_035795.1, read as the reverse complement.
ACGAACAGAGATTTTGAGACAGCCTAGCACATCCTGATGATGACCATTGCTCGGGCATTGAAGCCGACCAGCCACTGGGTCTTCGTAGCTTGCCAGGGGTCGAGTTGGTCTTGCTTGTCAGGCCAAACAAGGAAATAGACTGAAAAAAGTTCTCGCTCCAGCTCTGTCAGGGTGGGTTTGACTCTCTCAAAGGAAACCGACAGCCGGCGCCGATCAACAACCCTCATTGCTCCCAAGTCGCAAGAGCTACTGTGCCACTCGCAGCCGCATGTGGGTACAAATCGGGGACAGCGGTGGCCTTGTGACCAGCTTGTTCGTGTAAAAGAGGCTGTAATAAAGAGCTGGAAATTGTGCCGACTTGGCCGTTGGGCAGTGGCACATCTGAGAAGGTCTTGAAGAACCTCGTGAACTTTTTCTTCGATGGGCAGTGTACGCAAATTGCAGCAAAAAGTGTGCTATCAAGGACACTGGCTGTTTGCCGTATTGAGATGCGCGTAAAGCAGGAAGGGTAGGGGATATCTGTGCGGGTTCAATACCAGGTATGGAGGTGCAAGGTTCAATTTGCAGCTACCCGGAGATCTGAGACACGAAAAAGCTAGGCTCTTCAAGCGGGATTGTGCTAATGTGCTTGGCGAGGAAGAAAAACACCATAGAGGATCCATACAAAGAGAGGTCTTTGGCGCGGTTGTGGAGGGTACGAAAAGTAGAGGGCACGCCAAACAGCCCTGACGCCTAGCCCAGCCATTACCTGGCTGCTAAAATGATCATGGCCTGATGAGCTGGAGGGTCTCACCTACCCTTTCCCCAAGAGCATCCACTTGATCTTGGCTATGGCGGGATGGCGCGTTGACTACAGACAAGAGGCGCTCAACTTCGAGGGCTAAGCTGAGCCAAGGACCAGGTCGGCAACCAGACAACCGCGATAAAGGGTGGTATGGAGGAACAAACGGAGACGGAGGCGCGAACCGCCATGGATGTACCAGCGAGAGCAGGGCCAGCAACTTAACCGGCCGACTCCGCGCCACGCGATCGGTTGTAAATTGAAGAATAGCTTTTTTGGTGGTAGGGTACCAGTCCTGAGCAATCAGAAGGTTTTGGAGTCAAATAACTGTGGTCCGGGGTTCTGTTTACCGTTAAGCAAGAGAAACGTTACTGGATCGAATGGCTGAGGTTGTGTCGTTGAATACATGGAAGCTGTGTGTCCACCTGGCAGAAGGTGGAGAGCATTCAAGATTGTCGAGCCGGCGAAAAACGGCGTGGCAGACACTACATTGGCTGCCGGTTAGAGCCCGGATCCATGTCTGCGCAAGAAAATTTTCTATCCTTACCAGTTTTGTGTTCCATTTCGTGAGCTTTTGGGTTAGGTGTGGTCTGGAGAAATACGGGGCACAGCCATCTTGTGGGAAGTGGTCAACGATTGTTGGCGTGGAGTTTGGAGAAAGCTAGAACACACGAGGAGGAGACATTGGGCAAAACAAGAATTGAACTCAGCCCTCTCTCAGCTGTCACCAAATTGTGGAAAGGCATGATGAACATTCAAAGTGGTAGATGCGGGACGTGACAGCTGTTGACATTGTTGACCCTTGGGGAGCACTGGCATTGCGATTGACAGCCAACTTGCATGTTTGAAGAAGGAACGGAAGGAAGCACTTGCCACTTTTGGCTACCCACATTCGGCTCACAACCAGTCAGTGACTTTGGTCTTGACCTTTCTGCCATCACATTAATCTCAGCTCTTGACGCCTGACAACCTTGCGACTAGCTTGGCAATGTGTTGAGTATCAGATCATAGGTATGATATCCCTCGTTCCGCCTGTCAACATTCTGACCCTTTTTTTTTTTTTTTTTTTTTTTTTTTTTTTTTTTTTTTTTTTTTTTTTTTTTGCCAGACTTATGACTTAACCTCTTCGACTTCCTCTTTTTCCTCCCGTGAAGGTACTCTCTGCTTTGCCTGGCTTTGCAGCCGATTATCTACCTACCTGGTACTTACGTAGGTAAATACTGTTACGCTGGCATTCAGGAGCCGGACTACGTGGGAGTACCAGAGCTGATTTGATTTGCCTGAAACGCCTAGGAGTCTGCAGTCGGTTGGATTCAGTAACAGTCAACCTGGTTGCATGAAATGATGCAGATCTAGTTGGGCACCAAAAACGGCCAAGACCTACACACCAACTTGAAGGACATGTGCAATATGTCGAGTCTTCTCGTCGTACTCCGCAGGATATTCTGGTATATTAGGACCTAATCGCTTTAGTACCACATGTAATTACTCCTCGGTCGAAACACCATACACCGGAAACTGCATTGTACGGATCTGGCAAGCAGGCACAGACGAGCTCATCACTGTTGCATTCAATGCTGCTTGTATTCTCATTGCAGAAATAAACCCAACACCTCTCAGTTGAGCATACCGGGGCGGTATCTGACAACATGAGCATTGGACGTGGCGCCCAACGTGTCCGCTACTGTCTCCAAATCTTTTTGAGTGTCAACTATAGCTCGCATGCTGTACATTGATGATTTTGGTTAGCTTTGCTTCGTATGTGGTAAGTTTATACTTCATTCTAATTCCTGGATCACAGCCAAGAACACTTGGCCATGGAGACACTTCAGACGAGCCCTTGCACGGTTGGCATCATGCCCCAGGTACCCAGGTAAAGCACGCACACATGTAACATTACAAACTTGATTGGCAACATTGCCAGAAGCTTGCACATCAAGTCAAAGCTGAAAAAAAAAAAAAAATTCGCTGTAGGGAATATTTGCAACCCCCTTAATTTGATTGACATGCTTGGGCTTTCCACACAGTCACCTCGTCCCAGGCAAGGATGGCATGGTGTATCGTTTCAGCATAGAACCTTACAAATTCCTCCACCTACAATCCGTCTTGTCCCTGGTTTTGGTACATGTCAGTATCGAAACACTCACGTCAGATACGACCACCAAAACAATTCACGACATGGTGCCATTCATCATATTACTAAAGCGCTACAATTAGGGCACAGGCGTGTGCTGCATGCGCCTTGCAACCTGGTATGCAACAACCGAGCAGTACTTCTGCAAAACATCTGGGCACTTACAGGGTTTAGCTTTGCTGTGTCATTGACGCGCATATCCATCAGATCATGTTGGGCGGTATTTACATCCATGGCGATGCAATGCTGCCGGCCTAACTGTGTGTCCATCTTGCTGTTGCATAAAGCCATGGGCGCTCTCAGGCACTGCCCCATCAAAGAGGCTGGCTCAACAGGCAGTGCCGCCCAATCATGGTGGAAGTTCGTGCTTTGACGCCACTCATTCGACTGGAACTCTTCCGGTTTGCACTCGCGTCTTGAGTGTCTTGAGCCTACAAAGGGCCTAACTTGGGATGCGAGTTCCGTGTCGAGGATCTTTGGCTATGTAGACTTGGCAACGCGGACGTAAAGTCAATATCTTGACTTTGACTTACCGACATGTTTTGGAAACGAACACGGGGCGACCTGAACCGGAATTCAAGCACCGAACCTACGTATCTGCCACCTCTTCCCGATCGAGCTTTGTTGCCATTGCTAGGCCCTGGCCCAGTCCTTTGACGGCACCTATGCCACTAGTTGGGAGATGGCCGGGCGAAAAAAAAAGGATCATCGACAGGGAAGTGGACAAAAAGACGGCTTTCTCGGCCCTTTTCAGCCTCATGGGGCGCTCAGCGGAGTTCTTGGGAAGGTACCCAAAACAATTCGAAATGCCTAGGTAGGCAATCATCGTCGTATCCTCGCAACAAAGGCTTGATCAGTGGCCACTGTTTCGGACGCTTGGCAGGATGGATACCAGTTGACTCAGTCCCACCTCACCGCAGACCTCGAAAGAAGCTCTCAAATGGGCGATAATTACATTACACAACACCGCCTTGGTCTAGATCCAGTTGTGTCTTCCTTGTTACTATCGACCCAAGCTTTGATGGGGAATGTCTCATCTGCTTCTTTGTTGAAGAGTATTTTTGGTTGCCTCTATGCTTCCCTTACCCCTACAAACAAATTGACTTGTTTGACTCGTCGTGTGGCTGAAGATACCATAATAGAAACCCATTGACAACATAAGCCATGACGAAATACTCCTCTTTGTCATTTCCTATTATGGCTACCATCGCCCACATCAGACCCCAACTCGTACAATAATGGAAGGGCTCAAACCAGCCCCATGACCGCATTGACCGTATTGATGCCCATGGTCCATTTTGACAAATCCAGGCAACCTGGCAAGAATCGAAGGCAGGGGAGAAAGCTAAAACAATTGTTTGAGAAGGTGGAAATTTTGGCCTCCACAGTTTTTTCTAGAATTTTTGCTCTCGAGGCCCTGTATGGAGTAGTCAATGCACTATTGGTTGTAGCCCAAATTAATCTTCCACGTTTTCAGATGTCGATTCCGGTAACGTCGGAGTGTCCGATTCAATCGAAACGCCATCGCCTTGCAGGCCAAGAGCCTACCAAACTATCCCGCCTCCTCCGCATCCGACCTGCATAGGGTTCCAAAGCCATGCATCTCGCCGCCGTTATGCGCCGAGGGAGACAATGAGCACGTTGACGGACCGCGATGTAACCAGTTTACTATCCGCCATGACCAAAAAAAGCCGTGGTTCCGACTCGACACGAGCAGGTTGAAGGCCTGCTTGCCGTCTGACGTTAACGTTTCGGTGCTTGACGGCATTGTCCAGGTTCCAGGTTCCGTCCCATTTCTCGAACCCTGCGTCATGCTGTTGATCGTGCTGTGTACGGAGTATACTGGTGCCAATTCCTCGCAATACGACCCTGATTTGCAATTGCAGGGATGGGGCATCGTAAAGCACTACTCTATAAGATGGCAAGTTGCGAAGATGAATTTGCCCAAGATGATGACCACGTACTAACACCCAACTTGGGAAATGGAACAACCATGCATTAAGGGCATGATTTCATAGCACTGGCTACTCGCTTCGTGCAACGTGTTGGTTGAAAGAAGGCAAGTTTCAACGAGCAGATTTTAACTTTCCCCTAAACCAAGTTCTATCGGCGGCATGGGGACACTATCCGCACCAAGTCACAATAGTCCGTCGGTGATCCAACCCTGCGGGCTTTAGCAGCTGGATCCTAGGATTCAGGCAGCCACAATGGAGGAATCGTCGTAAGTCAGGATCAATGATATTTTCATCTGGGACTATAATGGGCTAAATTTCCATAATACAACCCGGAGAATCTCCCCGGGGAAATGACGCCTTCTGAATGACTATACATGTACATGCTCCCCACAACGGCCCCCAAGTTACCTCCGGTAATACCGCTTCACGAGGAGAGGAAAACAATTCTAACCACATACAACTATCGCTTGACCCAAGCGGGCATCTTACGGGCCTTGACATGGCCGTGCTTCTTCCTCTCAACTGTTCTTGGATCCCTAGTGATGCAACCCGCTGCAGAAAACGATTAGTACAAGATTAAAGTGACAAGGAAAATGGCGGATTGAGAGACAGGGCATAGGGTTGTTACCTTTTCTTAGAGCGGTCTTCAGTGCCGGCTCATGGGCCACTAGTGCCTTCGCCACGGCAAGTGTGATAGCTTCTGCTTGCCCGGTAGTACCGCCGCCTTCCACAAGAACCCACACATTGTATTTGTCCAGTCTGTCCGTCGCGGTGAGGGCCCAGACGGCGCTCTCACGGTCGTGGACACGACCGAAAGCTTCGTTGAGCGGCTTGCCGTTGACCAAGACCTCTCCGGTTCCTTCGACGACAAATGCGCGTGCGGTTGACGCCTTTCGCTTGCCTACTGCGATGGCACGGCCGAATTTGTCAATGGAAATCGGGCTGGGCATGTTGAGAAACGGATTGACGTCGCGCGCAAATTCCTGAAGAGCAATCTTGACCTCGGCGGGCTGTAGGCTTGGTTCGATGAGATTGAGTCGTTTGGCCACACGGAGGACTTTTTGGTAATGTGATGCCTTGATGGGCTCGCCCATTTGGGATCGCATTTCCTCGAGTTTTGTCCATGGGACGTGTGGAGCGTCACCGGTTGAGACGGTTGGGAGGTGGTGATATCGGGTCAATAGGGTTGATATCCGAATGTAGAGATCGTTGAACTGCGGTTCTCTGGAGAAATACGAAGGAGTGGCGGGAATAGTTCTCGCATGGGTAATCCCCTGAAAAGGGATTTGAAGGGACTCAACAAGAGCCTTTGAACTGTCGTCGTCGTTTCGAGCTGCCGTGTTTACGGCCCGGATGCACAACGGAGTCGCCCGTTTCAAGGTTTGCTGGTGCCATTGAGCATTTGCGAGCTGTCTCGGGCACCTCAGGTGTCGGAGGCCGTTCGCCAATGTGGCCATGATTCCTGCTCGCCGCCGCAGTTGCGAATTGGCGTCGATGGTCGTTCGGTCGCTGCTTTCAACGGACTCAGAAAATCTCCTGGTTGGCAGCTCAGACATCAAAAACTTGGCCTATGGCTGCGCTCCCATTCTCCCATCACGTGTAGATAAGATTGATGCCACCTCAGCCACTTACCAGCCACCGTTGCTTGGACAGCCACGGCGCGAGGGGCAATTCGCCTAAGCTCCCCAATTTAAATAAAAATTTCCTCGAAACGACCCCATCTCCGCTCTGCTTCTCTCCAACTTGGTTCTTCATTCTCACATCAATTGTTGAACAACTGAAACATTTGACAAGATGGCTTTCGGCACCCTTTTCACCCACTCTGTAAGTCGAAGTAGCTTGTGCTTTGACTCTTTTACCCGACACAATCAAGCTGCGAGCCAGATTGCTGACGTTCTCTCGCCTTAGGACAACCCCCGCTCCGTCGCCATCAAGGCGGTCGCGAAGGCCAACAACCTCGACCTCAAGATCTCTGAGATTGAGTTCGGCAAGCCTACTGCTGAGCACCAGACTGCCAGCGGTCTTGGCAAGATCCCTGCTTTCGTTGGCGAGGATGGCTTTGCTCTCTCTGAGGCTATTGCTGTCGCCATCTATGGTAAGATCTTCCGTCCCTTGTGACTCAGCTTGCTTCACTTTCGTCTCGTCTCGTCTTCCGACGGAATTCGACTGTTGGAGCTTTGCATATGATGACTTAGCTTTTTATTTTATACAGTTATCCCTGTCTGAAATTACTTTCTTGTGTGGATAAAGCCTAACTTCTGATCTTTGCCCAAATCCCTTGTTTGAATTGTTCACTCGCAATGGAGCCTTTTGTCTTCTTCGGATGGGACGCTAACTTTGCATTATAGTCACCTCCCAGAACGAGAAGACCACCCTTCTCGGCAAGACCAAGCAGGAGTATGTATTTTCTTGTGATTGCCACTTCAAGTTCAAGTTGCTGACTTGCTCATAGCTATGCTTCCATCCTGAAGTGGATGTCCTTCTTCAACATGGAGTTCGTTGGCCCCATGGGCGACTGGTTCCGACCCCTGGTTGGCAAGGCTCCCTACAACAAGAAGAGCGTTGACGATGCCTCCAAGGTTGTCGAGAAGGTTGTCGGTGTCATCGAGAACTACCTTCTCCACAACACCTTCCTCGTCGGCGAGCGAATCACCCTGGCTGATCTCTTCTGCGCCCCTCTGCTTCACCGCGGCTTCCAGTACTTCTTCGACAAGCAGTGGCGCCAGCAGCACCCCAACACCACTCGTTGGTACGAGACTGTCATCAATCAGCCCATCATCACCGCCGTGGCCAAGCCTCTTGCTCTCCTTGAGAAGCCTGCCTTGACCAACGTCGCCCCCAAGAAGCCCGAGGCCCCGAAGCCTGCCCCCAAGCCTGCCGCTCCCGCTGCTCAGCAGGAGGAGGAGCCTGCCGCTGCTCCTAAGCCCAAGCACCCCCTTGACCTCCTTCCCCGCGCTTCTTTCCCTCTCGATGAGTGGAAGCGCCAGTACTCCAACAGCGAGACTCCTGATGCCCTGAAGTGGTTCTGGGAGAACGTTCCCTTCGACGAGTACTCCATCTGGAGTGCCGAATATAAGTACCCCGAGGAGCTTAAGCTGACTTTCATGTCCAACAACCTCATCGGTGGCTTCAACAACCGTATGGAGGGTTCTCGCAAGTATGTCTTCGGCTGCGCTTCAGTCTATGGCGAGGACAACGACTCTGTTATTCAGGGTGCTTTCGTCATCCGTGGCCAGGAGTTGATGCCCGTTTTCGACGTCGCCCCTGACTCTGAGCACTACAATTTCAAGAAGCTTGACCCTAAGAACGCTGAGGACCGTGCCTACCTTGAGAATCAGTGGGGCTGGGAGAAGCCTGTCGTCGTCAACGGCAAGGAGTACGCCCATCGCTCTGGAAAGGTTTTCAAGTAAATTATCGGACCAGACTAGCTTGAATGAACTGATGATGATGGCATGTTGATGAATGATGTAGAACCGGGGACAAAAAAGGGAATGATTTATGAGGATCTGCCATGGAATCAAGGCGGCATCATCGCTAGGATGCACAGGCTTCCACGTCAATAGTCGAGAAGAATAAAAACAAGCTAGATTGACAAGCCAAACAAATCTGGCCCTACATCCTTATTGTGAATGTATATCCATTGTTACTTTGCTTCTATCGAATTGGGTATCACAAGGCTGCATCCAGAGTCATCCACCTAGGCATATGCACCTGCTACAGACTATCTATCAACAAGCAGATATAGGACATGAACAGCAGCCAAACATATGCTGACTAGCAGGAAGCCGCAGGCAATGTATATTCGGAGTTCAGAGCAAACGGATTCTCGCGCATGTACCTGCTAATATCGGCCTGGAGGCACAAGGCATTCAAGTAGTCATGAACCTGGGGCAACACATTCGGCGGCTCCCCCTGCGACCCAGAGAACTCGGGTATAGGCAGAATATTATGCGGCTCACCTCTCCCCTTCTCACGAGAGTCATCCACCAGCACCGTGTTAGACTGGTCCCAGCGTCCGCCGGTTTTGGCGTCGGGATGCGATGCTCTGACCTGCGGGTCGTCCCACACCAGGGACAGCCGTTTGTAGACCTGGACTCTGGTATCGTAGTCCTGCTGCGAGAGGCCGAAGCGGTCTCGGGCCCATATGATGAGACACTTGTCGCGTTCTTCTGGCGTGAGAAGCTGGGCGACCATGTTGTTCACGTTTTGGGGACGTGCGGACGACCATATTGCGAGGTAGAATGTGTCGAGGCAGTATTTTAGAAAGGCCCGCGCGTGAGGGCGTTCGATGAATGTGGATGGGCGCCGGCGTGAGGGTCTGTAGAGGAGAGTGCCGTTGAGGTCGAGGATGACGAGGATGCGACGAGGGTTGGGGAGGAGGGTGGGTGGTGGGAGAGATTGGGTGAGGTAGCGGGTTGAGGGGGAGGGGATTCCGCCGGATGCGCGGGAGGGCGGTTGGCGTGGTTTTTTGGAGTTGTTGTCCTCGTCTGATGTGCTGTGAGGGTGTTAGGCGTGAGGAGGATGTGAGGGGATGGGATTACTGACGGTGGTTGAGATTGTTTGGCGGATTTGGATTTGCGCTTTATTCCCTTTTTTGGTAAGGCTTCTATTTTGGATGTGACTTTTTTGACGCCTTGCTTGATGTTGTTCAGGGGGGTGAATGAGTTGGCGAGCACGTTTAGTGTTTGTTTGGGGAGGGATGGTTCTGCCATGGCTGCGGAGGTGGTGTTGTGAGGTATGCTCGTTGTTGAAGCTTCTGATGGGGGAGCTGTGCCTATGGATGGGGCATTGCTCTTGGGTGGTATGTATATTCGCGACGAGGCGGATTGTAACTTGCGCGCTGGGACGTGTTGTTTTGTTGGATGAGAGGCAGATCTTGGTGAGAGCCTGCGATGAGGTTGAGCCTGTGTGTGGTGAGATGCGCGGCAGGAGAATAGTGTTGCTGGTGCGATTTGTGATGCTATGAGTCGACGGGAGCGTAGGGCCAGGAGTAGATGCGGCTGGGTCATGAGGAGCAATTGTGAGGTGGTTGCGTGGCGGGGATGAGTGAGTTTATTGCGTGTGATGAGATGACAGGTTGTGAAGCTCATATCTTGATGCCAGTTGTGAAAACTTGGAGGCGTTTGGTCTGGTCGAGTTCGGGTGGCTCCACAGTGTACCTCGGTGGCACCTTGGGTCGAATTCGAAGAACAGGTAAATAGCACGATGCGCCTGTTTCTAGAGCATATTCTAAAGGCTTATTTATGTGATCAACTGTAGTAAGCTTTACAGTTTCATTGCAGTTGTTATTGCAGTCATCTTCGCAATATTACCTGTGCAATTGGTCGTAAAGTTTGCTATACCTATTAACCCTAACCCGGACACCACCAAAAGTTGGACTGCGGACAGGAAGTTGACTGCGAAGATAACCAGAGTGCAGTCACTTTTGCACTAAATGAGGGTTTAAGTTGCCTCCTAGAATAAGGGCGATCTTTATATTCCCACCTTTTTCGGATTCGAGCCAAGGTGTCACCATAGTGTGGCATGCTATTACTGCGCCATATAAGCTGAGGTGTGTATAGTGAGTGAGTAGTCAAAGGTTCAGAAAAAAAGAGGCAATTACGTTGGAGGATAAGAAATGTCAAGATTGTCGCCTTTAACACACCATATATATCTAGTTAGTAATAAATCGTAATATCTAGAGACAACTAAGTAAATGCATATATGTGAACTAACATCCGAGCTCAAACATGTAAGAGAAAACAGCGACTTGCTGATGAATCACATGTGCCTGTGGCAGAAAACACAGTTACAGTTCTATAAAAGGGTAATCGGACGACGGACCAGATGAAGGCTAATAACCACCTTCCCTAGGCTTTGAGAACTCCAACTCTGATTAACACCCCATGACACGGAACTTCATAAATTCAGTCTCCTGAGTCTTCAAACCCATCCCAGTAAACCCCAGAGTCATTTCCGTAGCCTGTGATGAACGAGGTGCCTCCCTCATGTCAGCACATTTTCCACGTGCTCCCCTGCCTTCTCAGAATCAGACTCTTTCATATTGCGTCCTCTCAAGATTCGTTTTAAAGAGGCGAAACGAGTTTCCAGTCCATCTCTTTCTACTTGTTGATTTGAACCATCCCCCGTACTGCTGGCCACATGAGACTTTGGCCAAGCCCACTTTCGCCTCCTGTTGAGCCAAGCCTTCCACGCATGTCCCGGAATGTGGGTTCCAAAAAGTATGAGTGCCGCGGTTGCATATATGACCGCGGATAATGTTCCAAACACAAGCCAAAAAGTCTTCCGAATACTTTCCTGGGAGTCTTTCCCGGCGGTTTTACCGTCTCTGAAGCAGAGTTGAAAAGACTGTTGCTGAAAAAGGCCTTGCAGAATGTGAGTTGGCGCCTGTATGGTCAATTTCGAGAGATGAGCGCAACTTACCACGACGAAGGTTGGAGGAAGAAATATAATGGTAAAAATCGTAAAGACAAAAAGATATTTGTTCAGAGCCCTGCTCTTTTGTGCTTCGGTGACGGACTGAACGCTGAATAGCTGGTTCTCTATAGTTAGAAAGCAAAGTGAAGTATGTCATCCATGGGCAAAAGTTTTGACTAACCCCGCTCATTACACTCTTCACTTCGTTTGTTGATCGATCCAATTTGCTCAAGATTCTCTCTGCGGACTCATTCTTTTGTTTTTTAACAACCTCCCAATTGTATTCCACAATTTGCTGAGATTCTTTGGCGTATACGTATGTTCTTTCAAACCAGGCATCCTCGTCATGTTCATGCCAAATCTTACCTGAAATATTGTCAAGACGCCTCACTGAGTCCCTGACTGAGTCAGTGAGTAGCCCGAGTATTTTTAATACCTTGAAGTATAACACAGATGTGTCGGTACTTGTGTTGAGTACAAGATCGCGAAGTTTCTTGTCATCGTTCAGAACATTGGACTTTTGCACAGTGATATAGTTAGTTTCTCGCGACTTCTCACACCACGTCTCAATCATACCTCAACAGAAATCATGCGATCAATCTCAGCTATTGTCTTGCTCCAATCTTTCTCCCAAGAGTCTATGAAAGCACATATTTGTAGTTGGAACATGGACATCCCACTGTAAAGTCCGGCTGATTTGATGGGGTACTTCTTCCGAGCAGGGACAAGAGGATCACAACGCGCGTCGCGGGCCATGCCATTGAACCAAACGTCTTCCATCATACTGTTATTCTTGGTGTCTGCCACAGAAACAAGGGTAAAATGCCCACAGGGTCGTGCCAACGGGAATAAGCAGAGTGCGGTCGAGTATCGCCTTTCAGCTAAAGAAAGGGTATCTGCACTGTAGAAACCCTTGAGCTGGATAGATTCTCTTTGGCACTTCAATCCCGCACGCACGGCGCGTTTCCCCCTGGATTGTTGTTCCGGGCTGGTGATTATGAAAGAGCGCAGGCTGTGCATAAAGACGCCGTACATGTACCCTTCTGAGCTTGGGAATGGTTTTATTGTACGTATCTCATAATCAAATCGCTCACGCCATGCTGAGACATGGCAATCCAAAAACCCCAACGAGCGCGTATTGTTGACCCATGTTCCACGAGTGAGGCAAATTATTGTTGCAATTTTCTTTATACCAATAATACCGGGCTGGTGTCTGACAGAGATTTGCCTAAATGACTGTTATTTTTGTTTCTGGTCTTTGTTACTGGTGATACCAACACAATGACTCCATGAATCGGACCGTTTCCTCCTTCACGACGTGCATGTTCCGGCGATACCTATCGCATTATTATAGCATCAGTACCAGTACTCTCCTTGTTGTGTGCACCCTTGGCGGCATCGCACCTCGAGCTCGCCGCAGGGGACCTCTGCTCGATCATCCAGAATATAGTAGAACGGGTCATCAAAAGACCGTGGAATGGCATAATAGACCCCTGTGCAGTTGTCGTAGTCTCTGATTCGCAGCGGCTGCCAGATTTTGGGCCATAAGTCACCGTTTAGGCCTGGAGATATTTTATTTTTGAGGTTTTCCATACTGATTCGGGTCTGATCGTCAGTCGAGAACAAATCTGTTCCACCCTTCATGAGAGCTTCACGGGCCATCAAAAGGTTTTGGACTGATCCAATGACGACTCCGCCTGAATGCCGATCTTTCTCCAAGGTTATTCCGCTTGGTACAAGATAATTCAAGAACTCTTTACCAATAACTGCTTCTTGCGGTTTCTCGGTATGCCATCTTCTTTCTGTTCCTGACCAAACCTCTACCTCGCTGTTCCACAGTTTTTGAGAAAGCTGGAGAATATCATCATACGGATTGAGCTTCTGAGTTAGCAAGCCCACAATTAGATGTTGGCCATCTCTCAACTGCTTCAACACTTTCAGAATTTCAGTATCAGCTTCCACTTCTTCTGACAATCTTGCTGGCAGTTCTGTTGCTTCCTTGTTCTTCGACTGAGCAGCCATGCTCATGTCCATATGTGATGTAGAAATTATCACGTTTAACGATTCTTGACTTTCAAGTTATTAGAATCGCACCTGGTTCGTAACGACCGCAAGAGAGGAACTTCTCGGTGGCATGGTTAGTTGAAGTACGTTGGTGTAGCTGGTCGAGGTCTTTCAAAGGATCTGCATACCCCGAATGAGCAAGGTTGAGGATTGGCGAATTCTATTTATGTTGCGGAGCGTTGGCACATTCATGTACATCTCACTTTCCTAAATAGATCCTATGGGAGGGTAAAAGAGCAGTCTGGCAGGTCGTGCCTATTTAAGTAGCCGCTCTCGCTCAACACTTGCCTTTTCTATAAATAAAATTGATGAGAACAAGGCTGCGTTTCGTTCAGCCTAAGCCCATCTTCACCAGTAAGTACGGAGTAACCTCAAGTGCTTCCACTCGGGCATCATTGCATGGTTATTTTCTGATAAGCGCTGACACAAGCAGGCTTCGTGCTTCAATGCTGCTCGCCTGTTGGGTCTCATTGACATGGTCTCTACTTCGCCACTGTATCATTGGTGCAAACTGCATGTTGTTCACGTTGACCTGTCAACTCGACTGCACCAGTTATTGATCTGATAGGCCTACATTTGTGACGAGACGCTTGGACGTCGCACACGGTTAGCTGCAGAGTGATAATATTTGCATTTTACTGATCCCATGAGGATGCCCACCATTTTGCCGCTACGCACTTGTTGTACCGAACCATGAGTAAGCGATACATGCTAGAAGTGTTTTTGTGAAGCCTTGTTATGTGGCTGTATATGTGGTGTTTGTAGGCATAGTTCAGAGAAAACAAAAAACTTGAGTCTCAAAGTGGCCATTTCCTTGCCATGTGAAAGATGTACGCGGGCTGGATAAGAGAAAAGTTAGGCAGTGGCATGAAAATACGGCATATGTAGCCGAAACTCGTGTGGCTGAATCTTCTGAGTGCTATAATTTCTTCACTGTACCCCCTACTTTGTATGTATATAAATCTTGAGGCTGACCTGAGTACAGAACAGTCGCTCTTGAAATTGTAATACCGCGTCCTCCCGCAATACTACGCCATGGTTCCATACTCCTCAACCGTCTCCAACAGCGCACTATTCTCTTCCCACCGCGAGGCCCTCTTATGCATATTCCTCGTCTTCTGAGTAACATACGCCGTAAACACGACCGCCAGAAGAGTCCCTATTGCACACAGGGCTATATTCGCCGGCAATGGGTCCCCGCGGAACGTACTACTTACGATCGTGTCAATCACCGGCTGGAGACAGTTGATCAATCCGGATAGACAGATTATGGTGCCGTAGACGCGGCCGAATGTAGCGTAACCAAAGACTTTGGCAGCAATGTGTCTTAAAACTAGTTAGTTTTGTCTTAAAATCGCACTTTCCTATTTTACTTACGATATTGCAGAATAGTAGAACGGGCGAAATGTCACGAAAAACAAGACGGTTGCAAAGCCAGCCCACGGTGCTGACACACAATTCAGTACCCCTATTGCGGTGACATACACCGTCAACAGGACCAAAAGACCTGCCACGCTGAGCGTGTTGAGTATCACGGCGATGACGGGCGTGGCAGCAATACCACCGATTGGTAGGGCGGCGTTGAAAAAGGCCGTTATGCGATCTGCATCCTGTAGGCTCAGCATGTACGAGTACTGGCTTGATATTGTGGCGATGAAGTAATTCATCCGGAGCATCTGAAACGCCGTGATGAGAAGCAAAAGCATGAACCACGGTGTTTTCATCTGTTCCCTGACAGACAGACCGTGCAACACACCCCATGCTTCGTCGTGTACGTGCTGAGATGTCATCTGTTCCATTCGTTCGTGGCGTTCCTCTGCGTCGCCTGTGAGTTTCTCGATCTGTTCGATCTTGGCTTGGCGTCTTTCAGCGCGGTGGCTACGTATCCTCGATAGAGACAGGTCATCTGGTACGTCGTCATCGGAAATGTGAATATCACGCGTAGAGTCGTGTGCCTTTTCGAGCTTCTTTTCTAGTTCTGGCATGGTGTGGTAACGTTGCTTGGGCATGATGGTCCATTCTGCGAGGATGATGGACACAGGGACCAGGAGGTAGATTGTGAAGAATTTCTCTGGGGTGAAGCTGCCGTCTGTTTGCTTCCAGATGAGTTGGTAGATGAGGAATACTGCTGAGGAGGCGTCAAAGGCGCATGTTACGAGGGCGACAACGATGCCTGAATGTTTGGGAAATGCGTTGGAGAGCTGGAAGCTGGGGAGGAAGAGAAACGTTCCGCCGAGGCTGAGGAAGAAGTTGGATAGCAGGTATCCGTCGATTTGGCGCATGTAGCGGTTGGATATGAAGAAGAGGGAGCCGATGATGAGGAATGCTCCTGCGAGGGTGGTGCATATTCGGCGGTGGTAGGTGTCGAGGATGTAGCCGGCGAAGAGGCTGGATACGTTGGTGGTTATGGAGGCGACTATGAAGAGAAAGTTGAGGCGGAGATCTTGTTCGGGACAGGGAGATTGGTTTGGGAGGGTTGATGTGTTTTCGCGGTTGCAGTATTCGTGGTATACCCCTTGGGAGATTAATATCGGTTTGAGGGCGGCGAAGCCAAATACGATTCCGGACGCTAGAACGCAGAATAGGACTGCGAGACCGACTTGCACTATATTATGGTTAGGAATTTGTATTATTATTATATTTTGAAGAAGGGAAATGGTGCAGTTCGTACCGACTCTTCGAATTGTTGATGCTTTATAAGCCGCAGTTCGAGGCTCCTTGATCACCAAGGCCGGTGGTTCTGGAGGAGCGAAGGCATCAAAACTCATCCGTCGCCAGCATTGTGCAGTAACTGTAGTTGGATTCTCATCGCCTTGCTGGCAGTCGGTGAGATCGAATCCATCTTCGGGTGTGAGATGCTGAGCCAGAGACATTGGGAGGCGGTTCGGTGGTGGTGGTGATACGGGTCACAAGAGAAACTACTGCATTTAGGTTCCGAACATCTTTATTTTATTCATTTGAGTTATTGCCGAATTACTAGGTTGTCAGAAATTATATTAACAAAGGGTAGGGCTGAGATCGATCGGTTATGTCACTGTTGCGTCAGTCTAGTGGCGGCCTTGGCCTTGCTCCGGACATTTAGCTACGAAACGTGCTTCATGACGTTTACAAATATGAAGAACTGGCATTTCATTTTAAGCTTGAATATGGAAAGAAGTGAATATATGCATAACGTCATACTCCCACGCCTGGGTGTCCACCTGATGTCTATGACTGGTGGATCTCACTATCGGCAATTGTAGTTTTACACGTTACACATTTCCATTAAGATTTTGGTACCCCGTACGCATTAAATAAATTAATATATTATGATATGTTATGATAGTTAGTGTTATTGAGTCTCTTGTCGAGTCGACAGTTGCATCTTGCGGATCAAGTTACCCAAAAGGTGGAGTTTCAAGAGCAGCAACTCAGTTGTGGCTCACACTACGGGTTGCGTTTCTAAGCAAGCATCGAAAAATATCTGGTTAACATGTAGAAATAATTTATTCTTTCAAACATAAGTAATCTAAATAATTAGCAGCAGCCATATGACGTATGCAAGTAGAGTGCACCATGTCGCAGTTTACCGCCATATCAAAATCCTTATCGATAAGAGACATCCCGCTTCAAAAAATCGACATCCAACCTCAGCCAAACTTGACTCTCCAACGCACCACTCCACAACCGACTATCGCCGTACAACAAATTAACTGGCGAACAACAAACATTGGTCTTCATGCCTCCCAAAAGAAAGGTCCCGTCACTCGGTCTCGAGCGCCGGGTGCGACCCAGACGAGAAGACCAATGGGAACCTGAACCCGAGCCCGAGTCGCAGGATGACTCTTCAGACGACGATGCTCCCGCCGAGGAGGGCATTGGCAGCTCTGAGAGCGAGGACGATGACCAGGAATCACAGGGCGAATCCGACGATGAATCAGAGGTACTTCCAACCCTTCATACTTGCCCCCCAGCTACAAACCACATACTAACCCAACTCAGTCCGAGCAAGACTCAACACCAAAAGTCGACTTATCATCAGTCTCCTTCGGCGCCCTAGCCCGAGCACAAGCCTCCCTCCCCAGCGCAGGACGAAAATCCAAAACCCAACAAAACAACAGCCAAACCGAGCACCAACCCCCCAGCTCCTTCAAAAAAGACTCCTCAAAATCATCCAAGTCCGCACCACCCCCCAAACGCTCCTCCAAACACGCACCCCTCGAACAAACCTCCAAACGCCCCGTCACACGCATGCGCGAAATCATCCCCGACACCCGCCGCAAAGCGCGCGACCCGCGCTTCGACCCCTCCGTGAACCGGATCGGCAAGCTGGACGAAGCCAAGGCCCGCAAGGCGTACGCCTTCCTCGACGACTACCGGGACAGCGAGATGGCGGACCTGCGCGCGCAGATCAAGAAGACGAGGGACCAGCATGCGAAGGAGACGCTGAAGAGGCAGCTCATGAGCATGGAGTCGAGGAAGAAGGCGCGTGCGAAGAGGGACGAGGAGGACACGCTGCTGGCGGAGCATAGGAGGAAGGAGAAGGAGATGGTGGCGCAGGGCAAGACGCCGTTTTACTTGAAGAGGAGTGAGCAGAAGAAGCAGGTGTTGATGAGGAGGTACGAGGGGATGAGTAAGGGGCAGGTGGATAGGGCGATTGAGAGGAAGAGGAAGAAGGTTAGTGGGAGGGAGAAGAAGGAGTTGGATGGGCTGGTGAGGAGGAGAGGTGATTAATACCCTAGGTTTGAGATGGATTGCTATATTTGCTGGGGGAGGATTTGCGGGGGTTGAGGTGTGGTGACATGCATTTCGTTGCGTGGTGTCTGTTATTGTTTGAGATGTGTTCTGGAAACGGGATGGCATGTGGATGAAAAGTCGGTAGTTATCCATTATAAAGTAGCGAGCCGTTCTATGTCCCTCTATGTTACGCCCCTAATATCGTACATCCCAGATCTATCCTCTTTGTGTAATGCACCCAGACACCCTAGTTTACATATCCCGACTTCTTCACAGCCTCCACAAACATCTCCTTACAGGGAACCTTGCTTCCCAGCCTCGCACACAGCAAAAACGCACCACTCAACTTCCGATGCAAGCTGTATGTCTCCTCCGGCGGCGGCGCCAACCTCTCCTTCAGCATCACCGGAATCAACGCCTTGACTCTCTCCGTAATAGTTTGGTCCTTGAAATCGTACACATCCGGCGCAGACTGCATGAACGGCTCAGCGAGCGTCAACACAGACTGCGTGTGTGCCTCGAGCATAGTCCTGCTCTCGTGGCCCGTCAAATAGCCCAGGCTCTCGGATAAGTCCTTCACGGCCGGTCGATCTGAGCGAGACGCCGCATCGAGGAGCTGCACGTATTCCCGGACAAACGGCTCGGGGTATTCGCGGGAGGCGCCAAAGTCCAACAGCACGAGCTTGTTGTTCTCGGCGTTGTACAAGAAATTCGTCCAGTTGGGATCTGTCTGCATGAATTTGAACTCTGTGATTTCGCGGAGGCACAAACGCATGATTTGCGTGCCGATCCAGTCGCGCTGTTCTTGGGTGAAGGACTTGACGCGCGTGACGCCCACGCCGTCCATGAAGTCCATGGTGAGGACTTGCTTGCCGCAGGCTTCTAGGTGGACGTTGGGGGCGAGGAAGACGTCTTCTTCGCCCTTGAGAAGGTCTCTGTAGCGCAGGGCGCATTGGGCCTCGCGCTCGTAGTCGCATTCCCAGCCGAGTTCGAGGCGGGCGTTGTCGATCGTCTTGTTGAGGTAGAGGCCCTTGGGGAGGAGTTTGGTGGCGTTGAGAAGTATGCCCAGGTTGTCGAGGTCGGAGTTTATGGAGTCTGCGACGCCGGGGAACTGGATCTTCACGGCTACTTTTTGGCCGCTGGACTTGAGGGTCGCTCTGTGGACTTGGCCGATGGATGCGGCGGCGATGGGCGTCTCTTCAAATTCGCTGAACAGATCGCGCCACTTCTCGCCGAGGTTGCTCACCAGGACCTTGTCGCGCTGCCAAGCCGGCATGTAGTCTGCTCTGTCTTGCACGCGCTGCAGCACCTCTTGGATGGGAGCCGGGAGCATTTTTGAGTCCTGGAAACTCATCATTTGTCCGAGCTTCAGGGCAGCTCCCCTCATTCGGGACAGCTTGGCGACCATTCGTTCCATGTTCTTCCCGCTCAGCAGGACTGAGCCCTGGCCGCCGCCTCCGAAGGCTCTGCTCACGCTTTCGCTCATGGCTCCTCCTAGCATGCCCGCTGCTAGACCGCCGTAATTCCACAGACGACTGAATCGTGTAGCTGGGACTTTGGACTCTCGAAGAGCATAAGCGGGTGTGATTGGGACGGTGCTGGTCTCAGCCAGATCTTTGGCTAGTTCTATCGTCTCATTGTTTCGCACGGGCCCGGAAGCGGGCTTTGATGGGACACCTGGGGCAGGATGTGACCCTGCAGCTGCAGCAGAGCGGGAAACATCATTTTCTTCTGGCTCTTGGTGTGTAGATGTTGGTATTTCAACCTCTGGTATTACAGGTGGGGGGCTCGGCCAGTGTCGAAGGGGATGTTCTTTCGCAGGTCCGCCCGATTCTGGCTTCCTCGCAGCCGCATCTCTCTTCCGTAGTGAGCTCAATACACTAGAGCCTCTGGTCGTGTGGAAGATGTTGACATCAACGTCGTCTGGCAAATCTTTTTGCTCCGCGGCAGCCCTTAAAGCTTCCTGCCTCTGTTTGACTGCCTCTGCATACCCCGAAGCAGCAGTGCTAGGCCCTCTACGTCTATCAGCCGCAGCTTCGTGCCCTTCATCTTTCGGTCGAAGCTCGCCTGGTGTCGCTGCATCTTGTGGCCTAGTTTCGGCCGGTCGCTCCGCAGCGTTGTGTCTATCTTCTGCCTGGGTATCGCTTTCTGCTTGAGGTGTAGCAGCTGATGCCTTGGTCGTGGGCTTTGCGTCCCGCCATTTGGAGGTTAAAATCGACGTCTTGCTGTATGCATCGAGCTGTCGAGTTCGCAGGGCTACATGCTTCGCAGCAACGGATCGCGAGGCGCTGAGCAATGCTGCAACGTCAATGGCCAAGTCGACGAACCTCATGTCCACTTGGAATCTCGGGCGACCGAGAGCACATCGACAGTCGAGCCGTGGATGCTGATTTCGGCTGGTGTTGACTGGATTGTGCCATCGAAATAGCTCTTTGTTGAAAGCGGGCCATGATCTCATGGATTATGCAGCTAACCGGGTGTGATGGTTAGCATGTCAGCACAACATGAAATGTCATTGAATCCATCCGCAGAGTTGCAAAGCCATGGCTCGACTTCAACTTTTATTCAAATCAAAACAGCCTGAATGTGTATTCCAATGATGTTAAAAATATCCTCGCGATTGCAAACTACCTAGCACCAGTTCGACCTTCCCTTTACCTAATGCCAGTTATATCCCAAGAGATGCCATAAATCTTTTGCCTTAAACTCCTTTGGCCGGCCCAATCAAACACTCCAACGCCATAAAATGATGAAAGAAAACTCTCTCATATGAGAATAACCATAAAGTCGTATAATAATAGGATAATGCGATGAGGCGGGACTGTAACACCAGACCTAACAGCTCAGTCCTTTTTGGAGGTTGGTTGTGTGACGCTTCTCAGTAGCGACCCTCGTGGCCTCAACGGAGTAGACTGACCGAAAGAGCTGCCAGGGGTTTTGTTTCGCGGAGTAGACATCTTGCTCCATAATCGTTGAGCAGCAGGAGTAAGGTCTCCTGAGACCCTTGGACTACTGGGAAACCTAGGTACTTGTGGCGTTTCATCTTTGCCAGTAAATCCGTGACGGGACGATTCCTTGTTGGATTTTGCTATTCGATCAACCATGCGTTCGTGAAGAAGCTCCCTTTTTCTTTGCTCTTGAAGCTTGAATGGATTGTGCGAGTCCCCAGGACCCAAATTGATGGCAGGTAGCGATGCAGAAGATTCTGCTCCGTCGTCGTCTTCATCATCTACAAAGGAGTATCCATTTACTTTTGGAGTCTCACCACCTCCAACAACGCTCGAGTCTTGGTCGTTGAGGCGAGGTTTGCCGGCGATTGCGTCTCTTACGGACGACATGGTTGGTGACGGTGGCCGTTGGGGCACATGAGGCTGAGGAACGCGCGTGTTCGCATACACGATGGCCCTTGGAGCCATTCGAGATGCGTCGTCAGCCTGCTGTGCCATTGTCACCACACCGTCCTCGAGCCCGTCAGGCTGGAACATCAGTCCGTTTTGAGGTGCCGCATCCCAAGCATCTGGTCTAGCTGGTCGATCCTCACGATCCTTTATGGCGAGCCTGTCGCGTTTAAAGCCGTCATCTAGCAGACTGCGGGACTCAGCTAGCTTGTCGGAAACTTCCTTTTGTTTAATCATCTGCTTGGAAGGGAGCTTGTTTCCTCGCCATAGCCAAGCATATTTGTCAGCCTTCTTTTGATTCTGCTTGTCAACCAACCTGTAGAAGCTTTCGTTGTCTTCACTTGTATATGTTGCTTGAAACTTGGAAAGACTCATGTTGGTATCAAGTTTTGGGTGCTCCTGAACAACTGAGGATACGACTGAGGCGGGTGTCTCTCCAACAAAAGTGGTAGGGGTGCGCCCACCCTGGTGTAATGAAGATTTGGTCCCTGAGGGTGTCCTGTGTCGTCCAGGTGTCATGACATGTTGCAGTCTTCGACCTGCGCTTGATATCCAGGCGGGATCCTTGGATTCGAGTGCATCAAGGTACTCTTGTTGGGTTTCAGTTTCCAAAAGACCGGGGAAGAAGTCCCGAGCAATAATTTGTGAGAGAGCTTCAGTGTATGAGTCTTCGTCAAGGACCTTTTTGGGTCGTTTAATCTTCTTGACGGGCGGCGGTGCAGGCATCAGATCGAGGTCTGTTCGTTTCCTGACCAGAGCCTTTGAGGCTGTGGCTTCCTTGGTGTCCATGATGTTTGGTGGAAGACGAACGGTCTTCGTTTGGAGTTATTGAGCGGAAGTCATTTCAACGGTGAAGTGAGAGTCGTAGAATTTGAGCTGGTGCGTTGAATACCCGGGGGGGGGGGGGGCTGAGTTGAGGCCTCGCAATATAAGGTTGTTGTTGCCTTGCGCTGGTGAAGTTGGTGAGGCCGAAGGTTCAATGTTGCGTGACTGCAGAATTGCCCCACTATTTATGCGTCTAAACGATTGCAGATGCATGCATGTGTGTGGTATGGACGAGATGTTATCAATCTAGATGCTTGACGTCTGGGATTCTAGCAGCATCCATGCGCCACACCACTCAAGGTCTACTTCATACAAGCCGTGAGGTTCAGCTGGGTCCAGATCAATATTGAAATGCCACCAGACTGGTTGGTGTGAAAAACAATGCCGCCAGACTCAACGCCCCTCCCGACGGGAATGCATGAGCAGCGTTTTTGGCTGGGCAGCAACATTGAAGGAGAATTGATTTACCCCAGCACCCTCCAATGTTCAGGCATCCGGGGCTCATCACAAGCACACGCAGCACTTGGCAGTCTGGTGCCTGTATTCAATGTTCAATGTTCCTGTATCGTCGTCAGCCACGCCAGTGTTCGCTCTGGTGCTTTTTACGCAGGTTCCGTAACTGTCAACTAGTCCCAGTTTGCTGCTGGGCACACTTGATCCTAGTCTCCAGTCCACGCACAGTTGTCCATTAAAGTCTAGCGCCTGGTGGCCCAGCACCAGCCCAACCCACCACATGCATGGTCTAGTCTGGTGTCAACTGGTCGTCCCAGTGCCACTGTGCTCAACTGTCTGCCATCCATCTCCGACTCCAATGCCCACCTGTTGTGCCCAGTGCCACCACATGCAGACTTGGAGTCCATGTCAACATGGAACTTCCACCAAACCTCATTTGGCCCACTGCCTTTTTTTCCTTGCTTCTCGCTTGTAAGCGCCTTGCCAACTTGCTTGCGCCCTTGGCATCTCACTTTCCTTGGTGACGATAGACTTATAGAAGCTTCATAGTTATACTCTTTGTTTTATTGCATCTGCCTTCGGCCTAATTTAGCCGGTGCAGTGTACAATACACCTCTTCGCCGCCTTCTTCCCACCTATTCCCCCGCCCTCCGCCCTCGGCTGCCACCCACGAATATCATGTCTCAAGAAGCGGTTGACCTGAAAAACCAAGGCAACAAGTCCTTTGCTGCTGGTGATTTCCCTGCTGCTGTCGACTTCTACTCCAAGGCCATCGCATTAAACGACAAGGAACCTACTTTCTTCACCAATCGAGCCCAAGTGCGTTCAACCGGGGACGGATCTCGCCCCTCGCGGATGCGACATCTACCATGGTCGTGTGACTAACCTGCGCGCCGCTATTCTGGCGATTTCTAGGCATACATCAAGACCGAGGCATACGGATATGCTATTATCGATACAGGAAAAGCCTTGGAGTTGAATCCCAAGCTCATCAAGGTTCGTGGGCAATGCGCGGCTGTCGCGTCATACCAGTTGTGCGGACGAATCATCCTGACCTCCCTGCTACTCAGGCTTACTACCGACGAGGACTCGCCCGAACGGCTATTCTGCGACCCAAGGAAGCGATCGACGACTTTAAAGAATGTGTCAGACTAGATCCCAACAACAAGGATGCCAGGCTCAAGCTCGAAGAGTGCAAAAAGATTGTGCGCCAACTCGCCTTCTTTGCGGCTATCGAGGTTGGCGATGAGCCCTCAGCTGCCGAAGGCCTCGACCTTGATTCCATGGTCGTTGAGCCTGAGTACGACGGTGTTCGCTTAGAGGACGAGATGACGCAAGAATTCATCGACGACATGATGGAGCGATTCAAGAATGGCAAGAAAATTCACCGAAAATACGTCTACCAAATCATTCTCGCTGTCAAGAAGATTGTCTACGACGAGGCTACAATGGTCGAGATGGAGATTCCCGATGATGTCGAGCTGACCGTCTGCGGTGACACTCACGGTCAGTGCTGCCTTAACCTGGATACAGAGTATTCTATCAACATAACTAACTGCGTCGGTAACAGGCCAATACTTTGATCTGATGGAACTCTTCCGTCGCAATGGAGTTCCAAACGAGAAGCACTGGTACCTTTTTAACGGTGATTTTGTCGACCGAGGGTCATGGTCCACCGAGATTGCTTTGCTCCTATACGCTTTCAAGTGGTTGAGACCAAACGGCTTCTTCCTGAACCGTGGCAACCACGAAACGGACGACATGAATCGCGTGTACGGTTTCGAGGGAGAATGCAAGGCTAAATATAACGAAAGGTATACCTTTGAACGGTCTTTTATTTTTCATCCGAGTGCTAACAACATCCTGCGCAGAGTCTTCAAACTATTCTCGGAAAGTTTCTCTGCCCTTCCCCTCGCCACTCTCGTTGGCGAAAAGTATCTTGTCCTTCACGGCGGCTTGTTCTCCGATGACAATATCACCTTGGACGATATCCGCAAGTTGAACAGACACAACCAAAGACAGCCCGGCCAAGCAGGTCTCATGATGGAGATGCTGTGGACCGATCCGCAAGATGAGCCCGGTCGTGGCCCCAGCAAAAGAGGCGTGGGAATGCAGTTCGGCCCCGACATCACCAAGAAATTCTGTGAGAAGAACGGTCTCGAGGCTGTTATTCGAAGTCATGAAGTGCGCATGGACGGTTATGAAGTCCAGCATGATGGAAAGTGTATTACCGGTATGTTTGCTCGTGTTATAGCAGCTTTTGCCTGGCGATGCTAACGTGAATGTAGTTTTCTCCGCGCCCAAGTACTGCGACTCGACGGAGAATCGCGGCGCGTACATCAACATCAAGTCCGACTACAAGCTCCGGTATGAGCAGTTTGATGCCGTACCGCACCCGGACATCAAGCCAATGGTAAGTTTCGACGTGTCCTCCTCGCCCATATGACCATCATTTCTGACCCTCCGCATAGGCATATGCCCAAAATTCTCTCATGTCATCTCTGATGTAGATAAGACAAGCTGAATAAAGTAAAATGGTCCCACGCCACCCCCAAAATGTAAAAAAGGTCCTGTCGATTGCATCAACATGGCATTCTGGCTCGGAGTCAGGAGATGGCGGTATTTCTTGGTGAATTTCACATGGTTGTTCTTGGTTTCTCGGCCGGGTGAAAAAAAGCATCTAGTACATAGATACCCGTAGATGTATATCGCAGTAAACCACGTACCACTCCATCATTTCTTCGCCCATTTTTTCCCCAGAGAATTTCATGGCATATCATCATGGTTCGTCCTCCGTATCAGTAAGCAGCCCCAACCAGTCTGAGCACCTCTTCATTCGTAAGATATATCTCGTATCCCCTTCACTCACGCCATTGTATGCCGTGATGGCAGCTGAGAAGGATTTGAGATCTTCTTTGGGAAGTCGTACCCAGCACGCTCTGTTTTCGGCCTTGAGTATATCAATTGGAACTGCTTGGCCTGTGAGTCCTAGAAATTGTTTCAGAGCGGCAGTGCAGTATGATTTGACGAGGAGATTGTCAAGGTGTATTTCTTGCGGTCCGTCTGTAATGAGTTCCAGATGGGCGTAGGAGAATGGTGATGAAATTTTTTGGGTGCGCAGCACGTGGGAGGTTTCTTGGCCCCATTTTGCGGACGGTTTCTGTGATGACGGTGCTGATGCCATTTTGTCTTTCTTATTGTTCCTTGTTATTTTGATTTCTATGCCGCATTGGAAGTGAGAAACCTCGGTGACTTTTTGATGTTGAATCTGCTGTATCCTGCATATCGGATACATGCATAACTACCCAAGTCAACTGCAACACCACAACCATCCAACAACCTCAACACCAGCACACCGACAGCGCAAAATGTCCAACTTCGTCACGCCCGGCCAGCAGCGCTACCTACGCGCCTGCATGGTCTGCTCCATCGTCATGACCTACTCGGTACGTGCTGCAAAGTCCACCCTTCCAAGCCCGCGTCAAAAAATACTAATGCCTGCGAAAGCGCTTCCGTGACGAAGGATGCCCGAACTGTGAAGAATTCCTGCACCTCGCTGGCTCGCAGGACCAGATCGAGAGCTGCACGTCCCAGGTCTTCGAGGGACTCATCACGCTTGCGAACCCGGCTAAGTCGTGGGTTGCCAAGTGGCAGCGCTTGGATGGCTACGTGGCGGGTGTTTATGCGATCAAGGTGTCGGGCCAGTTGCCGGATGAGATGCGCTCCACGCTCGAGGAGGAGTATAGGATACAATACATTCCGTGAGTTTGGGTGGATAGAAGATACATTTGTGTGGGGAGGTTGGCTAACGTTTTGGTAGGAGAGATGGTACGGAGACGGAGGCGGATGCATAGACGGGTGTTTGGGTTAGATTTTCGGATTTTGGCGATTGGCGTTACGAGGGATAGTTTGGTAGGGAAAGTGTACAGTCATGATATTCGTGGTATC
Organism: Pochonia chlamydosporia 170; assembly: GCF_001653235.2. Taxonomy (NCBI): domain Eukaryota; kingdom Fungi; phylum Ascomycota; class Sordariomycetes; order Hypocreales; family Clavicipitaceae; genus Pochonia; species Pochonia chlamydosporia. The sequence continues at coordinate 743,455 of NC_035795.1, read as the reverse complement.
TATGGAGGGAAAAATGGTATAATACATCAGCCACCTGTTTGGAACGCCGTAAGACCTTGAGATTTCAGCTGCTTCGTTGCTTCTTTCCGGATGGCATGCTGAACCCGAATCCTGCGGATTCTCGTGATCTCTTCTTGTCCATTTCTTCGCGCATGATTCTCTCTGCTTCGCTCATCTTCTTCGGTTGCTCGATCTTGCCACCTTTCTTGGAACCACCTGCGAGTGCGTTTTTCTTTGCTTGTGCGAATACGTTCTTCGTTTGTGGTTTGCCACCGAGTTTCATGGACAGACCACCAAAACCAGCGGGTTTTGTATCCGACTTGCTCACTTCGGCGCCGGTGGTATCTGTTGATGCTGCTGGCTCTGATGAAGCTGCCTCTTCGGCACCGGGTTTCGCATCCTCCGGCTTTGGTTTGGACCCAAAAGACAGTGTAATCTTCTCGCCTTGTTGGCGTTTCAACTCGCGATCCTCTTCATCGTCCGCCTTGGCCTCGCGACTCGCCGCATTTGCTTTCGCCCTTCGAATCTGCTCCCTGATCATCCTCTGCTCCAACTGCTCATCGCCCTGGTCGAGCGCCTCCTTCTTCCTTAGGGCTTCCTGTCGCTTCAAAGCTTCCGGGGAGTTGTCTATCCACGAGATGTGAATGCCTTTATCTGTTTCTTCCACGCGGCAAATGCCCTCCTTCCCGAGATGCTTGGCGAATTCGGTCAACGACGGCCACTTTGTCGCATTCATATGAATGTGTTCTTTGTTCGCAATGTACTCTTGGTAGAATTGGTTGATGTGCACTTGCTTCTCGCCGTGTCCGGTCTTTAATAGTTGCAGAAAATCTTTGAGGAACTCGTCGCTAAACTGGTTGATGAATTTTTTGGGATCTTCGCCAACAACTAGCATTTGTCGAACGTGACTCTCCGACTGGGTATGCATTTTGAAGCCGTTTGCATCTCGACATTGTTTCTCACACACTTGGCAGTACCATCGGAGACGTTGGAGGCCTTTGCTTTTGAGCTTGTTGGAGAGATGTTTAGTCGATCCGACTTCAGCCTTTGGCATGGCTGCGACGGGTCCCTTGCGAGGACGCGGTTGCTGATGGCTATGTGTTGACTTGTGTCGGTTTCTTGTGAGGAGGCGACGTAGGGGCAGCGGGATTCAGATTAATCGACGCCAACGATTGTACTGCGTTGTGGTGGTGCGCAGAGCTCCTAGAGAAATTTGATGGCAAAGTTGATATGAACGAGGATCTGTCACTCATGCAGCCTGGAGAAGCAGTGGGGTTTATCTTATCGACCGCCCCGTTTAATGCAAGTACAGCCTCCAACGCCACCACGACTGGGCGCAATGCTTCAACTCCAACTCTCTCTGAACGTCACTTCACTTCTCGTCACATTCGACCTCGAAAGTCTGCCCATTCGAACCAAGGGCCGTCTAGCTGTCCTCTTATTTTCTAAGCCAGACGGAGGCGAGTTGTCTTAGTACCATAATCGTGGAAGAAGCGCTGGTCGCAACCTCATTCCATCATGTCTGAACGCAAAGTTCTTCAGGTAGGCAGCCACCCACAAGAGTCGCGTCAAGATCATCGCTTACAGCTTCATCTAGAAATACTACCCTCCGGATTTTGATCCCCGCGAAATTAGTCGAAGACGCGGCCCAAAATCTGACAACAGCGGACCCCGAATCCAGACCGTCCGACTCATGGCACCTTTCAGTATGAAGTGCATGACCTGCGGAGAATTCATATACAAGGGTCGCAAATTTAATTCACGGAAAGAAACAAACATGGAACAAAAGTACTTGAATATTCAGATTTTCCAGTTCCACATCAAGTGTACCAGATGTAGCGCCGAGATTATCTTCAGAACAGACCCGAAGAACAACGACTACGCAATGGTCAAAGGCGCCGTGCGCAACATGGAGCCATGGAGAAATAAAGCTGCAGAAGAAGAATCCGTCGACGAGAGGCTAGATCGACTGGAACGGGAAGAGGCAGAGGCTGCTGGAGAGGAAGAGAAGAATGCCATGGCAGACCTGGAGGCTAAGAATGCTGATGCTAGGAGGGAAATGGCTGCGGCGGATATGCTGGACGAAATTCGACAACGGAATGCCAGGATACATCGGTCGGAGAAGGAGGGAACGGATTACGCTGATTCCATCGTGCGAGCCGAGGATGAAGAGCGGGCAAGGCAGGAAAGGGAGGATGAAGAGGCCGCTAAGAAGGCTTTTGCGGGAGCTCGAACCACGGCTGAGGCGCCGGAGGAGGGTGATGATAACTCTAGTAGCAATGGAATTTCAGCAGAGCAACGAAAGGTTGTTGCTGACAGCGCCGCAATGCCGCCGCCTGCTCCGCCGCCGTCTTTCAAGAGGGTGGTGAAGAAGAAGAAGGATCATTCGGCTTTGCTGGGAATCAAAAAGAAGCCCTCGCTGGTCTAAGGCCAGTTGCATTACTGTACTATTAGAAAGGAAGATACCTATGTACACAACATTAATGTCATTATGAAAGGTCTGCAGTATTTGTTCAAAACATTCAGATCGTTGGGCAGGTCACTTAATAATTCGCGAGCCAGTCATGTGTAAGTGTAAATAATGTGATTATTCGTATTCGTTATCACCAATTGCTCCGTATTTCTCGTTACCCAGTAGTAAAACTCGCTAAGTGCCAAACTGCCAACTATCAAAATGTCCTGTGTTGCCTTATTCGCTTCCCAATGTACAAACTAAACCGGTTCGGTTTGTTGTTTTTCCATACATAACCCCAAAAACGCCACTCTTTGCTATAAGTTGTGTTGTATCGTAAATATGTATTGGGTAGTAGCTTAAAATCTTGCTACCCGTATCTGCTCGGATGTAGCAATCTGTGTTGCTGAACGCTTTCATGTGCTTGCGTTTCGTCGTTGCGCCGCCGTGACAATCAACCTACTTTCCCCGAGAGTATCACACTGTTCGTGGGGATTGTAGGTGGCAGGATATTATTGCTAGAAATCCTGCTGATATGTGCCATTCGTCAAGTTTGTACTCGTGGACGAAGCGCTGCTCGTGCTGGAGCGGGTTGAGAGGGCGCCAAATGCCTCCATTTGCCGCTTGGTGTGGTCATGCATGAATCGGGAATACGTTGATAAGCTGCGAGGCGGCGGGGGAGACATGGGGATGGACATGGTGTATGAATCTTGGGCGGTAGGCATTGTGGTAAGAGTTGGTAGATGCGATGACTGAGCAGAAGTGTGAGAGTTTGCGTGAACGGTAGATGTTGGTCTAGATGACGGTGGAAGTGGTAATGGCAGAAGATGTTTGATTTCGTACAGTCGCCTTCGCGATGGCCTTCCAGAGGCAATATGCCAGATGCACAGCTGTAGTTGGAGCGGATGGAAATAAGTTGAATAAAGAATTGAACAGCTAGTTTGTGGATTTTCAGGGTCTTTATAAATCAGGATGGGTGTGTTGGTCCATCTGGGCTGACCCATGTCCAGGTTCGGAATGCTGAGGGCTCGTGTGGGTCCTTGATGGATGATGAGGAGATGGAGGAGGGGTCGAGAAAGAATGTCGCCACACCCTGGCGGACGGTGGGGGTGTGATTGGTGCAATGCAGCAGGCAAGAACCACTGACACCGAACCTTCCCAGACACGGCGACATCATTTTGCAAATCTCAAGAGGACCACAGCATGTTCATGGTTTTGGCCACTTGACACACTCGAGATGCTTCAATGGAAGTACGGGGTGATAGACATTGATCCCCCTTCTGTTGTCCTGCAAACGACTGCCCTCTGAAATTCCAGATGCGCTGGATCATTCCGTCGCCGGGTCGCGACTCCGTCAATGTCCCTTGGCTCAACTTCGTGATGCGGAGACGAACGGTGCTCTGTCAATAACGAGGGCTTCAATCTCAGACTTGGAAGCATCCTGTTCTCAGCGACATGAACGGTGCATAAAACAGGCAAGGAATGGCTCCTTGTCTGCCTTCACCACCACAAGCAGGTACCAGCCCATGTCATCCCCGTTTCTGAATGCACATCCTCACCACTTTTGCATTCGCTTCGCATCACCAGCGTCCTTGGACACGTCCAGACCTTCTGATCGGCGGTGATGGCCGCCATCTTTGGGCCTGGGGCATCTATGGCGTAACTTGCCAAGCAGAACGACACTCACAAAGTCGGTTGACTGACAGACATCCCTGGGACACACTCAACACACTGAGGATGGACTCGACGTCCCCACCACAAAACGACGGTCAAGGTGGTTGACACCACAGCGTCCACAGGAATGGAGAATGGCACCCACAGTTCTGATCTCAGGGTCCTCGCCACCAGACCAAGCAAAAGCTTCATCAGTTTTGGCCTCTGACGGTGATGGGGTCGGGTCCTTGTACTTTGTTCACCGGCTCACCATTGGATGCTGGTAAGTGGAGGCCAATCAACAAATGCTGCTGCTGCACATAGGGACCCGGCTGATTTGAAGCGGCAGTGAAGTAATGTGAAGTCATACTATGTCATATCTCCAGATTTTTTCTTCGAGTTTCTACAATTTTGCTGACCAGAGCTCATTCTGTCCACACACCCTGCCACCCATCTGACCTCAGAGGCTGAAGGCACATCCCGCCCAACAAACAGCCAAACATCTCCCCCGTTGCGTATGGACCCTCTTGCACCTGGCTCCGGCAACTTGCGAGGCCGTGACATTACGGGCGACTCGCGTTCGTCGGCGGGTCGACCGGAGACTAATTGAGGTTCGAAACCGCTAGCCAACTGCTGTGCCGTGCCAAGTTCGCTGGAGCGGCTCTAATTAATGTGAACTGTCGATCTCTGGCGAGAGGATGGCCAAGATGCCATTGTCGACAAGGATGGGTCACCAACTATTCCAAGTTTCTAATGAGGTCATTGGCCAAGTGGGGGTTTCTTCGTCCTAACAAGGCAGCCCAGTAGAACCTGCGACAAGGCACAACCAACAAGCCTGGTAACTAAGACAAGTCCGCTCACCACCAGTGGGGTTGGCTGCAGAGTTTCAGTAAGTGATTGGGCTTACTTGGGGCAAACAACTCACGCCAACACGCGGGACGAGGCATGTTTTTCTCACGAGTTGCTGCTTGTCGACAAGTTGGTATGGCATTTATGCTTCAATCCCATAGCACCAGCTCACGATCTCGATCTTTTGGCATTTCCCATGCAAGGAGTTGCATCTTGCTCAACCACACCCCCTCGGCCGTCAGCAAAATAGTTTGAAATCCTTTCGGCACTTTCTGGTCAAGTCAAGTTCAAGAAAAACCGAAGGAGTCGGCTTGGAAGGGCTGTTTTGGAATTATAGTAAGTTCCACAATTCAGCGAACCGAGTTGTGTTAGCCACACACAAGGCGGTTTGCAACTGACGAGTCAACTAGGCTCCTGCTCGCGGCTCAACCAGTTGTCCTCAATTGGCCACTTCTTAACATGACAACGATATGCAAAGATTCGCCTTTCTGCTGAAAAATAATAGCTCAGGTCCAAAAATTGGGCCGTCTTGCGATAACGTTTCACTCAAACGGTGAGTGAGGTCAGTGGAGCTTGGGGCGTCTGCAAGTGGCGGCCGTCTTTGCATGATCTGTGATGATGCTCGCAGCTGAGTGAGGTCACTGGCCACCACAAAATGGCTGGATTGGCCCACCCCCAGTTTGGATGTGATGTCACAGGCAATGGAAACGGTGGATCATGCTCAACCTGCATGGGTTCCGTTCAAGACGCATGATGTCGATGCCTTCGCCCAGGCAGAGTGATGACGGTTGTCCGCCACCGTCTTGACGTGACCGTTTAGCAACTTTGGCAACGTAAACCGCCAAAGGGTTGCGCAGCATTTTTTCCCCGAGCGTGATAGATCACACGCTGGAGGCTCATCTCCTCCTGGGATCGCGGTGAGCCTTACCAATTTACCACATCTCGCACGATATTCTGAAGCTGACATTTTGAAGAAAAAAAAAGTCATGTCCAAATGGAAATGGTCCAAGAAGCTTCCTCTCATCAAGAAATGAACAGCATTTCACAGCTTTTTCCGTTTCAATAGACGGAGCTCTCGTGCCTTCATCGCCAGCCAAAGCTTAATGTGCTACGAACTCATGCAAATGACACAGAACGCAAAGATCTTCGTGCTCTGATGCAAACTTCCCCACAACCAGCAAGGATGTAAACCAAACAGAGGCCAGAGATCGCAACGAAAAACTTGGGTGTCTGGCAATCGCACAGTTTGGCTATCGAGGATGGTGTGGCGACGGCTCCAATTCAGCCCGAACAAATCAGGTCCCGTCGCATTTGGCTAGTGTTCAATGCTTCTTTCTCCTGGTTCTTGGCTGATGATGGGCTGGGCTTGATCCAGTGGAAGAAGTGTCTAACTTGCCGCATAACTCGTGATCCACAGCTTGCCCGAAGACTGGACAGACTAAAACGGTTCCATATTGGCTGCGTTTTAAACTGCATTGTCGATTTGCATAGCAGATGTTCACTATCTACGACAATTGGTACAATTTGTGATAGCTTGCCACTGCGACGCAGCGTTGAAGGCCAGATGACCGGCTCACGGCGTTAGAGACATCTTTCCAAGTCTGTACCACAGCTCGTCGGCTTCCTCAGTCATTGCATGGATGTGCTTTGGTGGCGATTTCTATGTGCTCAAAGACGCTCGCCCCTGCACATTCAACATTATCACTGCAGTACGGCGGCTCCGTCTAAGCGAAAGATGTTTCTGTGGATATGTTTGACATCAGTGTTCAATTTTGCGCGGCACACTTGCACGGACCGACATAAATTCTGGAGACACAGATAGGCTTTCTGTCATCATGATGGGCCATCATGGATGCATCCACAACATGTACAACAAAGGAACCTTGGACATGGAGTGACACGGCATGATCTCGGGACGGCGCCGCCATCGATGTGGCTAACGTAACGGGCATCTTGATGTTGCACTGTCATCGCCAAAGCTCTATCTGCACTCTGTGAGGGTTTGTTGAATTGCGAGACCTAGCCTACGATTCTCGAAGGAGACATGGAACAGATGGCATATTGCGGGACAATCCATCATCATCATGACGGTCCAATCGCATACTCCACGGTGTGACTTAGAATGGATACACTTTAACTCGCCCGGGGAGTAGCCTTAATGGCCCTTTACCTATGTTGGTTTGATATGACATAACTAACACTGCGCACAGAGTATCAACGTAACATCAGAAATGGTAATTCCAATATCTAAGTTAATGACGCACGGTATGCAACCTTTCATGTTGTTGAGTCTAAGTTAGCTGCTGCAGAGATCCTTCGAGAGACTGTCTAAGTTTAGGGTATATCACCACATGAAAGTGCCGTACTTGACCAAATGTCCTTGTATTTCAAGTTCAATGTAAGAGAAGAGTGAATTGATGTCCAAATGTATTTTCTACATCCTGCTTTGATAACTATTATCCTCCTATCGAAGCTCATAACCCTTGATACACCATGAAACATAGGGTATAACCACAAAGTCCAGATAATCTGTGACATACAAAAGAACCTAGACCTTCAACCGACAAAGTCGTACTTTCAGCAGAATACAATTAGTCAGTAATATACGAACAGATTGCCTCGACTTCCCCGCATGCACAATCTGAGTTGATCAATGCCCGGCCACTTTTGTATCTCACAGTCACAATCTCCAACAATGTGCGATTTCCACCGTTTCACCGTCTTCAGAAATAAGTATAAGTATTTTTCATATCGACCCTTGCGGTCCACAAAAATTGTTTTTCATATTGACCATATAAACCCATCACAGCAGGTGGCGTCGTAGATCAGATCGCCTATATGCTTCCAGAACACTGCGCGGTACAGGGTCGGAACAAGTTTGGCTATATTCTGTCCAGAAATGAGGGCTGACCTCCGTAGAATTGTCTCAGTGTAAGTTGGGAGTAGGCCCAGTGAACCCAAATGGTTGGGAGCAAAGCATGTCGTTTGCCCACTGATGCTAGATATGCATCGTGTGTAGGAACGAAGTTAGGAACCCTCCCCATTGTCCACAGGGGGCTGGATAACCGAGCCTAGAGTGTCTCAAATATGTGGTGTTTTGGGCACATTTCGGCCAGCCGGACCTTGTACTTGACGACACAAAAGGCCCTTCCATACCCAGGAGTCAGGGCATGTCCGAAAGCCTGGGTAACCTGTACATCCATGGCCATCGTGCCTCCGAAGAGAGCATACATGTGTGGTTTGCTCTGTCAGAGTCAGGAGGGGTTCCGGCGTCAAGTAAACGCATATGTTTGTGCGAGTCTTGAAGGTTGGGTATGCCTGAAATGGCTGTTGGCCCATATGAGATGTTATCCATTTTCGACGGCTGTTAGCCCATATGAACTGTTGTCCATTTTCGAAGCGTACATTGGCGGATAGGTAGATTACCGGCCATGGCGTCCTTAGCATTCGCTTGGAGATACCATCACAGGGTGTGACGAAGTAGAGCTCGGAATAGCCGCTGTGTCCATTCTCGCAACTAACGAGTGGCTTCGCTCTTTATGGAATCCGGACTGGACTCTCAAGTCCGAACTGCAAGACTTGCCAAATTTACCAGCAGACGTCATAAGGAGATAAAGATACTCGTCTTCGTGCCCCCCCCAAGTCGCCTATCACTTGTCTGTGCTTCTTTGACCCGAACTACGCGGTTCAAGTCCATAACTGGCATGTATATTCCGCTCAAGACGTATTACGGTGCTCTAGTGGAACCGTACGAGTTGCGGTAGGGTTAACTAGAGCAGGGTAATACCGCCCGAGCGGAATATACGTCCCTTTTATGGACGTCATTGGTTGATAGAAGCCAAAGAGACAAGGACCGGCCAGTGAAGTCTACTATTTGGGAGAGCCCGCGGTATCGAGTGATCGATGGTTTTGATGTCCCCTGGCCCGGAGGATGTAGACGACCTCGAAAGCAAGTGTTTGTGTTTGTGTTTGTGCTTAATAGAGCTAATTGCCGAGAGGACCCTGCCCTTCTTGAAAGACTGCTGGGGGAGCGTGTTGCGGATCTTATATATAACGTATAATGCGTGCCGCTTTTGTCAGAATAAATACCAACAGCCCTTCCGCGGATGGCGCTTGGTTCCAAAGGGTCTGGGCAAGTTGTGTGAAGGTTGGTTCCGAATGGGAATATCAAGGAATATCAAGAGCAGGGTGCTAATTTACACATTCCACTCGTTCTGTGTATAGGACAACCGGATCAGAAGCCTCCACAGCCATCGAATCAAGGCCATGAAACGCCAGCGGTACGTACACACCGCAGCAGGGAAACGAATCGCGGCCATCTGCAATGTGTGCCGGTTCCCCATGCTGGTGTCCTCGCATCCATATGCGATTCCAAGAAAGCCAACTTATCCTGTTATGCCGGGAAGTATTGGCGATAGACTTTTTCTCCTAGATCTGCTGAGAAAGCTGACTGAGGCGGTGCTATTCTTCCGTTCGAGTATCGAAACCAACTACGTCATTGGACCGGCGTGTCGTTGTCCATGGCGGCGCTGATTTGGGCATCTGAGCCTTCCGATGTAGGAAGTGAGGAGTGCCTTGAGTCACCGAGGTGCTTCCTTCAATGGAGGATGTCTCTCTGTACCAGTTGTATGCTTATTGCCGACCAAGGGCAATTCTGATGCTATCAGGCTAAAATTTGACCGATGGTGAGAACCTGCATCTTTGAGTGCCGGTGTTGCCGCCTATATTTGGTTGTTCAGGGTTCCCATGTGGTTCGAGTAAACGTGCCTGATTCGCGGCATGGTAGCCTATGTTTTCTTGGCTTATATTAGGTAGTGTGAGAATGTATGTCTCGCTTCCAGTGTTCTAGCCTACTTTTGCCTGGCAAATTTCGGGCGTGGCCCGAGATAGTATGCCCCCGTGCCGATTATATGCCAAGGGACATATTATCCCATGCCACTCCCGAAATTAACCAGACAAATGCATGCCAACCCATGGCCCTACCAGAACCCCGCCATCCGAGATTCTCATAGATGTCGCATAGCGGTGCGTATTCTGCGTCTCCGATGTCTTTGCTGTAGTAGCTTGCATTCACGCCGTGGCCCGAGGAGAAGAGCTTCGTCGCTATCAAGAGCTATCCGTCTCTCTCGCCATGTACGGGGCGTAAGGGCACATTCTTGGCCAAGTCATCTCGCCATCGCTCGAAGTCGCCCTTTGAAAGACCGTACCGCGGGCATCAGGCGAGTACAGCGCTCAACCGGGTCGATGCGAAGTCTATGGCTCGGCATTCTCTTCCCCGATACTGAAGCTCCTTCCTGGGTTAAGTGTCCGATGCCATTTTGCCTATGAAAACAACCAGGGCCTGAGGGTGTTTTTAAACAGGGCAGACTTCCCACGTCTTGGCCGCTCAAAGGGCTATGCGACCCGGGGAAGGCCAACGATAAAGCCGTTTCAACAGGCCCGATTTGGAGGTTCCATGTATGTGCTTATAATAGCATAGTGCAATGGATGTCGAAAGATTACCAGGCTGAGCGTACTCGAGGAGACAGTAGACTATTGTTTATGGCGAACATTGAGTCGTTCCTTTGTTGCTGTGGGATGCTTTGTTGATGAAGGAGGAGGAATGTGGAAAGAGACCCGGGGGAGAGGATGTTTATATAGATTTGCGAGGAGGGGGAAAGCCATAGTCCTCGTGACATTGGAATTTCTGAATATGATCTGTTTATCTTTGCAAAATGGAACAAGCATGGCCACAAGTTTATTTTTTGGGTGTGCATTACTGAAGAAGCGGTGCATGGGGTGACCACGCTGACACAACATCATTATCGTAGAGAGTTTACTCCACGTTTTATCTTTATGCATCTCTTGGCATACTAAACTTCCGAGTGACTCGAAGAGAACAGAGATTTCTACTCATTTGTTCTATCAACTGCGGTGTACGGTGCGTGAACGGGTCGTGGTGTGGCGATGATCAAGTTGGGGAGACTCCCCCCGGGGGACTAGAACTCATCCACAAGACAGGATCTCGAGCTTCTGTGTGTGAACAAAACAATTCGAAACTATTTTGAACAGTTGAACACCCAATCATGTAATTTATCATTGTTCTCACCACCAAACCTGGGTTTGTTGGATAATCGATTATGCACAAAGAGAGCACTGATGTGGGTACACTACGACAAGGATGTGTGGCGAAACGACCAGAATCTTTTGTGCGGGAGTGAGGGGAGTGTTATGACTAATTCTGGAGATGGTTCAAAGTTGATGCCGCTGTAGTACATTGTTGAAGCAAAGCGGTTGATCTGTAGTGTTGCCACTTTGGCCACGTACAACTCATCGTTTGGCAGTGTGATATGGCCAGTCCATGACAAAGCGACGACAAGTTCGAAATGACGTGGAACTAACTCTTTGAGAACAACTTGAGTACAGTTGTTCTGTATTTAGTTCTTCCCTGGGTGGGGGTGTCAGAGGTTGAGAACTGGCGCGCACACAGGCCACGAGGTCAGGGGTAACCGTGGACGAAGAACTCAGGAACGGTATTCCAACAACTCGGAAGTTCAACGCTTAACTGTACAGTAGCATGTTCAAGCTGTGTACTTGACTTTCCATTCTTTCCAGGAGGTGTCAATGGGCTATTTGCGGATCCGGGCCGGGCCACGTTCTGCGCACGGTCTTATGGTGAAAAGTCTGGCCCGACAGGATGATTCCACACCGTTGAAGTACGTACTTCAGATGATGTCCATCGGTCTTTTTTGTAGTATCCGTAATCATTTTTGGCTGTCTGTCCCTCTGGGCGGCAAGTTCATCACAGTCTCCCGGGAGGGGGTGTATGCAGAACCCAAGAGTAATCGCCAAAACTAGGCGTTAAACTGTCCCCCGACAAACACAAAACTATTTCTGGACTTGTTAGCTGTTTTAATCTAGTTGTTTACATGTTTTCGTAATTGTCACTTGCTGTCGGGAGTCCCAAAGTGAGGAGTGAGAATAGTGCGTTGAGGGAAGGTCCCCCAAACACCCCAACGTGATATCAACACTCCACTCTCGAAATGTGACACGATATGTTAGCTGAGTAATAGTAGTTCAAGCTCCAATCCAGAAAATCATCGCTTGACCCCCGTTTCCTGCTCGCACACCTCGGCAGTTGTCCATACCGAGTATCATCACGCTGTTCTCGACACGACCCTGTCCCAATCCAGGGTCTCTTGACAAACTCCCCTCTTTTTCCCCCCCGCTACAACAGCACCATTCATATTCACTGCCGTTTCTCCAGCCCTCGCTCGCTTCTACAGGCTCCAGCCCTGAAACCCTGCCACTCTGAGAGCGTACCGCCCGAGAGGACGGGACCTCCGCGCTAAGCCGTCTGATTGGCTGTGCGGAGATAAAATATGGGTCCTGGATGCATCTCCGCCGCGCGGGACTTGGGCATATTGCCTGATTGGGAATCGGCAGGGAAGTTATTGGAGGGAAGGAATTTTCTGTTCGCGCGCGGTGCAGCCACATTTTTTGGATGGACTGGGGTCATTAGAAATGCATGTAGTTTTGTCATGGGTTTTTTCGAGGGCTGAGGTGAATGTGGAAAGTCGCGCGCGGGCAGCGGAAGGGGTAATAGAGTTTGTTATAAATTTGGTTATAAATTTGCTTAGTAAATGGCCGTTGACGGTGATGAAATGTCGTTGGGAGAAATAGATATATGTATACATATATATTTATATATATATATATACCTAGGTATATTGTCAAATGGCTGCCTCATCATCATCTGCCCGCTTAGACATCAATTGATCATATACATATTGACTGCTACACATCACAGCCTCCATCACCCCAAATCAAGACCACACATCACACTCCCAAAATGAAGACCATTGTCGTCTTGGGTGTTGGCCTCGCCGGCGCCCCCCTGATCCGCCAAATCATGCGCACCACCGTCCTCAAGAGCAAAGACTACAAAATGATTGTCGTCAGTCCGACAACACACTTCCACTGGCCGATAGCCATGCCGCGCGTCGTCGTCCCCGGCCAGATGCCCGACGAAAAGATCATGTACCCCCTCGAACCGACGTTCAGGGAGTACCCCAAGGACAAATTCGAGTTTGTGCTCGGCAGCGCGAGCAGTCTCGACCCGGACGGCAACACCGTGACAGTTGCGTTGGACGACGGCACGAGCAGGGACGTCTCGTACGACACGCTCTTCATCGCGACGGGGTCGTCTGCAAAGGATGAGATGCCGTGGAAGTTGGTGGGCACGGCGGCCAACACGTTTGACCGGATTCACGCGCTCCAGAAACAGGTCGAGAGCGCGGACACGGTTGTCGTTGCGGGTGGTGGGTTGACGGGGGCAGAGACCGCCGGCGAGATTGGGTATCAGTATGGCAAGAATCGCAAGAAGCAGGTGTATTTTATTTATAACAACGAGTTGCCGCTGTCGCCGGCTGTCATGGACAGCGTGCGCAAGCAAACCAAGCTTGAGCTGGAGCGGATGAACGTCAAGCTCATGCCCAAGACGACTGTGACAAAAGCCACGATCCAGGGAAAAGACACGATTCTGCAGCTACGCCACGCAGACGGGACGACCAAGACGCTCACCACGCAGGCATATCTCCCCACGACGGGCATGACGCCCAACACGTCGTTTGTGCCGACCAAGATGCTCGACAGCAACGGATACGTGAAGCAGACGTCGTTTCTCAGGGCGGAAGGGTACAAGAACATCTTTGTGGTTGGCGATGCCGGCAACCTCGAGGATAATAGAGCCCTGGCTGCTGACGGGCAGGCCGGGCATCTCATCAAGGTGCTGCCGGGGTACTTTGACGGCGGCTCCCTGGCCGAGTACAAGGTCAACACGAAGCCCATGTACGGCATTACGCTTGGCCAGAGCAAGGGGACGGGGCAGATGGGCAGTTTCAAGGTGTTTAGTTTTCTGATATGGTTGCTCAAGGGGCGGTTCTTGGGCACGGACAAGGCTCCTGGTGTTGCGGCCGGGAAGATGACCATGTCGGCGACGTTTGAGAAGTAAAGGGTTTCTGTGCCGTATCTGAAGATGTTGGACATGTATATACCATGGCGTTAAAGGGGGGTTATTGTTTTGGTTTTCATTTTTGTTGGTTACTTTTTGCTTAATTAAATACCTGTGTGTAAATGAATTTCACGAGAATTGAAAAAAAAAAAAAAAGAGAAAAGTGTCCAGTATATCTACATGGCCAAGAGATTAGTTGAGAAAGACAAGAGTCTAGCCTCACAACCCGGCTCAGCCAACTTGTCAAGCGTCAGGAGAGGGCTTTAACACTTATCCCCTCGAACAATGACGTTCCAGTTAACGCTAGTAAATGCCTGGCCAACGACCCTCCTAGTCTGGTCATTTGCACACCTAAAGTTAATAAAGAATGCGCCATCTCCAATATCGGTCCAGTAGTCGAGCGTCCACAGGACTTTGTTCTGCGTGGTGAGCATGTTAGTTTCAGTATTTTGTCTCTCTCTCTCTCGTCTCTCTCTCTGCATATATATAAGGATACACCTCCACCGGGACTCCTCTGGACATCAACTCACATCGTTGCACCACCAAATGGCACTGTTGTACGAGCAGCTCACTCTTCCGCATCCCCCAGGCCGGTTTTGCGGCCTCTGACGCGGGTCTTCCGATAAACCCCTGAGGTACTCGATCCCCTCCCGTATGACATCTGAATTGGCAGTTGCCCATTTGTAGGGACCGCCGCCGCAGTTGAGGGTCTTCCAGTCAGTCCACACTCGTTTTTCGAGGGTCTCCATGTCGGTCCTTGGGGCAGATTTGTTGGCGACGGGTAGCTCCCACTGCGGGTTGATTGCCAGGACTTGACGCGTCACCTCTTGAATTGTTCCTGTGAAGTTTTGCCTTTCTTGGCCGGGGAAGACCTCTATGTCCCAGATTATATCCTCGACGGTGTAGTTGGGGAGAGGGGCTTCAATGGCCTGGGCTACGAGTGCCTGTTGTGATAGTAGTTAGTGAGTAGGGCGTCTCTGGCGGGAGTTTGAACCATTGAATCTTTTCTTCTTTTTGGTCTTTTTTTTTTTCAACTTACCTGCAGTGGGAGCAGGCACAGTATGGCCAGGGACTTGAATGTAGGCATTTTGAAGACTGGGAAGAGAAATGAGGTTGAAGTTGAGGCTGACGGCCAACTGTCCCAGGACAGAATATGTCCAGATATTTGTATTTCTACACTTGCTAGACTTTTTATCATTTTCCAACTCGTCTTTTTCGGTTGGTGAGCCATTTTGTCTCAGGCGTTATGCAACGTACATGACCTGTAGAATTAAATGGATACAGACCAGACCAACTCATCATATTTCCGACTGCAGTTGAGCATTGTCGGATATGCGTTGGGTCTATTGTTCGTTCCTGGGCCGCAGGGCCGTGACACTTGACGTGACTAAGCATTTGGCAGAGAGCTTTAAACTTTTTGTTTCTTTTTAACTTTATTTATTTGATTTATTTTGACTTTTCTTTCGTCCCACGTTTTGTGTTTATTTCGCAGTCCTGCCGTGCCGGTTTAACATGCTGCGCGGGCCAACAACTTCCATCAACCAGACATATCCAAAAAAAAACAGGAGCATTTCCGCCAATTTCATTCAGAATGGTTCAGACGCAACGAAAAGAGTAGTACTTCTCCGTGAAACTACCTCTTTTTTATGTGTCTCGCTTGGTCCGCTTCCCCTGCCACGCTACCTTTGTCATCAGTGCGCTTTTCATTGTTCAGCCAGCGCCCCAGCCTTTCGGTGAACAATAAAAAGCAACATTGAAAAAAAAAAAAGATTAGTCAGAGCGGACGTGTCACGACTGCAGAACAAAAACGATTGGGTCGGTGACAACGACGTCAGTGCCTTGCATGCTCATAGACGAGATGGTCTGTTTTTCACCATGGATACCCCTTTTTTGCTCGCTGCTTGTTTTTGTTCTTTAGTTGAAGTGGACGGTTTCGGTGTTGATAAATAAGGAGATACATGTACGTCGCTTTGTTTTCGTCGTAGGTCAGTCGGTTGCTCTTGGTGGATGGTGGATGTTCGCGATGGCAACGTGAAGATGGCAGGGTGATGCTTGTCTTTAGTCGAAAGGGGGGGTAGAGCTATCACCGCCGGCATGGATAAAGGTTTCAGAGTAGCTTGTTTCTTCTCTTAGAGATGTTTAGACTCGTACATCAAGTTCAGATGCTGGTGAGACTTCAACCATGTAGTGATATGGGGGTATCAGCAGAGGGCATTCCTGTGGCCGTATCCGTATACACCTCACGCCCTCGCGGCTAGGGGGGTGAATTGAAGGGTAGCTTTGTTTCGTCGTAGGTTAGTCACTCTTCATGGAGGCAGATGTTGACGATTCCACAGCAAGGATGACTGGGGTCATGATATAGGGGTGGAAAGGGGGTAGAAGTATCACCACCATCATGGATGAGTGATGGCTTCATGTAGTTGTTCGTCAAGCTTTCTAGACTGGCATATTCCGTTCAAACATTGTTGAGATGTTGCCATGTGGGAATGTATGGCTCCTGTAGTGGGGGCATCTGCCTGCTGGCGGTTATATAAACTCGACGTCTCCCTCGTTGATGAGGATATTTGGAAGAGCAGACAACTCGCCTCCTACTCACACAGATTCCTGCTACTGCTACTGCTACTGCTACTGCTACTGCTACTGCTACTGCTACTGCTACTGCTACTGCTACTGCTCCATCTTCAACTTCAACTTCAACTTCAACTTCAACTTCAACTTCTACACCCGAGCAAACATCATCTCATCATGGGAAACCACCCCGACCAGCTCTGCCAGAAGCCCAAAGACAAAGGTGCCGACAAGGCCAAGGGTGTCGACAAGGCCAAGGGTGTCGACAAGGCCAAAGATGTCGACAAGGCCAAAGATGTCGACAGGGCCAAAAGTGTCGACCATCAAAGCGGGAAGCCCTCTCTTAGAAACCAAATTCCAACGCACCGCCCCATATCCCGAATGGATCAGTGTCGTCTTCTATCTGAAGGAACCCGTGGACGCTGTTGAACTTGTCAAGGACATAAAGAGATCTGCCGGACTCCCCAACGACGTCCGCTACTGCCTCAGAGTGTCGATTGTCACCGACCCGAAGTGGCCCCCGTGGAAAAAGTCGCACCTGCTTCCTCACTACCACCTGCTGATGAATGTCGAGAACAGCGGCGAATACGGGCCAAAACTAGAAACTTTGTTTTCGGGACCTACCTCGTTTGCCGGTGCGAACATACTGCCCTCCGGTTGTAGCCCCGTACCTTCCTACGACCGGTCAGAATTGGGCGGCCGCAAATTCCTTTCGGGAATGGTCCAATATGGTGAACCGAGCAGGGCAAGCTCTGATTCTTGGGTGGAACTTCAAGGAGTCAGAGCCTGGTGGAAAGAATATGGACAGGCCGGGTCCAGGCAAACAAGAGCCGAGTACGAGGTTACATGGTTTGGAAACAAGCGCCTTGTTGACAAACTGGAGAAGATTATGGGTGCCAAAGTTTTCAACGACCCAAAAAATAAGGATGGCTATCTTTCGGTTCAATTACAGGACAGTTTTACAAGAAATCAATATGCCTATAGGTGAGCCTAGTTCATTCACAGATCACGGGTTCTCACGGGTTGTATTACATTCTGTTCCCGTCACTGCACCTCAGTAGCCTTTTGATAGCTCGCTCCTTAGTCACAACTATAATAAAGAAGATCGTTTCTTAGTCTCTCCTTGGCATCGTCTTTATACCTTCTTTGGTGGTGAACTTGACATGTCGGTTCTTACTTCGCTCCGTACAGTGCTCAGGTAGATGGAAACGAGCACAATGTGACAGCGTCATCATTCCACTGCCGCCCATTGAATCAACTCAAACCAAGCCTCCTCTAGTGACATTGCTTATATCCCGTTTATATAGTGCGTGCGTCAGATCAGCAATTACATGCGTTGTGTCAATCTTGATATGTGTGTGCGTGTCATTTTGTTTCACCTAGGTGCCTGCTATCCAGTATTCAGATTCTCATGAAGACTTAACAAGGTTCATGTTAACTCAACTCATCCTTGCTCCCTCCCTATTGGCTAAATTGGCAAGGGCAGGATTCTCCGCCTCTCCTACAGCTCGCTCCCATAATATCCGGCCTTGAAGTACCACGTCATATCCATCCGTCTCAACACCTCAAACATAAGCATCGCCTGTCGCAATGCGGGTAAAGGAGCTTCTGCGAAAGCTGACATTGAGAGCTCAACTCAACAACAAGGCGTAGTTGAAGCATGGCACCTTGATCTGTGCTCCTTTCAAAGCGCCAGGGAACTCGCAGCTCAGATGGTGCAATTGGATCGACTCGCTGTGTTGTAGGATCATGCGAGCATTCTGGTCATCGATCATACGTTTCATGACGGCCATGAGACCATGATTACGGTGAATGTGATCTTCATCCTGTTTCTTGCCTTGCCTGGCTTCCAAAGCTGCGCCAGACTGTCACCAAGCATGATGCGACGTCTCGCATGAATATTGTGCCGTCACTTGGCCGCATTCCTTGTACGTCACTGCACCGCCCTCGAAGACCTCGGTCACCATACCAACCAGAAAGCTGTGTAAGCGCTCTTCCCGCAAAGGCGCGCAGTGAACATATTTGACGAATTAATAAAAGGCGGATTCTTTCAAGATTGATATAGGGCAACAAAGGTCTTGTAGCTTATGGTGATGCGAAGCCTGGCCGCGGCAATAGATGAGCCTGGCAGGGGCTGCATGTGGATGAATGCCATTAGTCCCAGCCTTTGCAGTACCCAACCTTTTCCCGTTTTATTTCCCTCTTAATATCCTATTTTCTGCATTCCTTGCTCTGGTGGCAAGGAGTAGTGAGATAGTGTCGGGCACTTTGATGGCTGGTGTTTTTGCAGAGGGCGATATGCCGCAAGTTCATATCTCATTGCAGGTTGCGAACTCGGCCGAGTATCATGAACGGTGCAAATCGCAAGGTGTTGAATGACAGGGTTTATTATGGCAAGTTATTGAACATGACGGAGGTGGTTGAAAGTGGCGTAACCAAGAATATCCGATGGACTGCTTTGTTTGATGTTCGCCCTTTTCGCTAGACACCGTCCGGCCAATATATGTTCCACGTCAATACTAGGGAAAGTGCGCTGCGTTATGTGAAATGCAAAGCTCGAGAAATCGGGTTGCAGCTTCCAATCGTAGCACTTCAAATGATGAATAACAATGTCCTTTACGCCTCGGATTAGTTCACCTTACAATACCTAGGTACCCGATCGAAAAGACTCTGAGCTACTTACATCGAGTACATCACAATGTGTCTTTTCGGTTTCATCAAGGCCAAACCCCGCTGCAGGCGGACCCCGGCGGCGACTCATGAAACATGGCCTTTAGGAAGGAAGAGAAGGACCTTAGCAGTTTCCAAGAGGTCGAAATCATCAGTAGCAGCACCAGGAGCTGCTTTGCTTGTACCCTCAGAAGGCGCCCACGTTGGCATCAGACCTAGTACAACTTGACACAGGTTCATCTCCAACAGGTTGCAGCTATTTGTTTGGCTCTGCTCTTCAAACGCAAGACTTGCGGTATGGCAGTGGCGTCGGAGACATCCCTAGAATATTGAGAGCCATGTTGTTTTGCTTCGAACGCCTGCTGTGGAATGGGAACGGGTATCTTTGCGGGTTCCTGGGGGCTGTTTCTAAATCACGGGGCAGTACGTCAAGTCTGCTCCATGTGATACCGACAATGCAGGATAGCTTGCTGTACGTTGGCATGGCTATCTGATCAAGGGAGCTTACACCCTTGTAGCATTTCAGCTAAGGACCTATCCATAAGACTGCTTTAAAGTGTCTCCTCGCTGGCCTATCTCTCCCGTTGCCTTCAATATGTGTGAACCAATAATGGCACTCCGCGAAGCCAGTGTTATACAATGCTGTGCGGCGTAGTAGGAAGTCACTTTCGAGTTGGCTATTTCGGTAACTGGCAAGCCGTTCTGTATGTGATGCGTGGATATGCCTGGTGTACGCCAACGGATCAAGTCACCGTATCGAAAGTAAAGGTGTTCCCGGTTCACTCGGCACAACCGAGATGCTCGCATTCGACACCGCAAACATTGTTCACGACCTTGTCGAACCGAGAATTATAGCCTGCGGGGTATATTAGTACAACGTGGACCTAATAGTTCAGTGTTTCAATACATCAAGGTATACCTCGCCACACAACGATTCCTTAGGTCGTCATGCAGCTTTCGCCCCCACTGGTATATCACAAGAGTACAGTATAGCTCAAAAGGCATACAAAATACCAATTGAAAGTGATGTCAATTCACATTACGAGCTTGAGGTCGTGGAGCAGTGAATCCGGCATGGTTGGCCAGCGGTCTCTGTTGACTTCCCATCTTCACAGGCTAAGAGGTCAGAGCGCAAATTCCAGTGAATACAAACCTGTAGAAGCAGTGAATATAATCAGACCAGATGTCTAATCAAGTATAAAGAGTGCGCATCTCACCCGTTTCTCCCATTCATTGTGTCACTTCTCACACAACTCTCAGTGCAATCCTGCAATCACTTGAAAAAAAAGGTTACCAATTAGCAATCCATTTCATTCATCTGAATGCGCTCACCATGGCACCACCCCCAAGATGGTCAATGTTTCCAGATCATCATTCTGAAGTAGCAGACCTGCTAGAAGAAGACAACCTCTACTTCACCTTCCACCACGGCGACAAAGAAACGGGCCACATCAAAGGCTACGACACCAATGTCATGGGTCGCTTTCAGTGCCCTAATCCAAACTACAATGAACAAGGGTGGAGCAGCAAGAAGATTGCGGTTTGGATTCGTCTTTACTCTGGCAAGAGGTACAACGCCAGGGTCTTTCATCAGCGATGCAAGTCTTGCAACTGGGTTAGCCGTCCAACTCTCGATGATTCTTATGCAGAACGAGTTGCATACCGTCTAAAGAAGTGGTCGAATGTTGAGGTTGAGCGGCCGTTTTACGGTGGAAAGAAGGGAAAGCCTCACAAGAGCGAGTTGTGCGAGGGATGTAAGAATGGCCATTGCGCGGAAGGAGATTTAGAAGAGTTGATGGGGTCATTGTCGTTGTTTTGAGAAAGATTTTTCTTTCTTTTGGTATAGATGTTGAGGTGAAGGAAGGCTCTCAAGTTCTTGGCAGGATGTGGGATCAAAGTCAGAAGTTGTACAGCAATCAGCACTTTAAGCTAGTAAATGTGCGAATATATTCAGTCAAAAGTTCAGGAAATTGCGTACATCTCACCACATGTAAGACCATCACATCACGGTATACTAACCAGAATAACAACTTACCTTCTTCAAACATTCAACTGTTGCTTCTTCAGTACATATCAACATCAAACTACATAACAACAAAGCAACCCAAACTCCACCCTACGGCGTAACCATGTTAAAATTAGCATCCCCCATATCGAGCAACCTCCCCAACCTCCCCAGCACAGCATCATCCCCGTCAATCTCCAAGCCAACCCTCCTCAGAGCTCCAGGATCAAGTCCAAGAACCGCCAACGCACAAAGCTGCCTCTTGTTCCCCGAAATCGTAACATCCGCTCCGCCATCCTGCCTCGCCGTCGTATAAAGCAACACCCCATTCGACAGCCACAGCCTATACCGCATGTCAACATCCCCCAAGACAACATCAATGGCCAGTTTCTCCCCCCATGCCTTTGGACCGTCAATTTTAATGGCCAGGGAATCGAACAACATCTCTGGCGTAAGTTGACCGGCGATGTCCTTGGATGCCGTTGTCGTCGGGGCGCCAAATTTGCCGCTGCGCAATTCCACGGCACCGGAAATGTAGAAATTTCGCCAGGTTCCATTCTCAGCCCCGTAACCCAGTTGCTCGTACGTATCTGCTAGTAGTGCTTTGGCCGTGGCGTTGTTGGCGTCCGCAAACACGACGTGGTTCAATATCTCTGCTGCCCAGCGGAAATCACCTTTCTCAAAGGCTTCTCTTGCGTGGAACACGACTTGGTCTGCGCCGCCTGCGAGTCTCACATAGCGCTTTGCCCGTTCAACTGGTGGGTGTTCCCATAGATGGGCGGGATTGCCGTCGAACCAGCCCATGTAGCGCTGATAAATGGCCTTGACATTATGGCTCAGTGAGCCGTAGTAACCGCGAGCACTCCATGCCTCCTCAAGAGCAGGCGGGAGGGTTATCATTTCCGCAATTTCAGGACCTGTGTAGCCCTTGTTCAGGAACCGGAGGGTCTGGTCGTGCACGTAGGCGTATAAATCCCGTTGAGTGCTCAGGAAATCAACAACATTCTGCGTCCCCCAGGTTGGCCAGTGGTGGGAAGCAAACACCACATCGGATTTGTGTCCGAACAAGTCAATCGTCTCGGTGATGTACTTGCTCCAGTTATGCGAGTCTCGGACCACGGCTCCTCGTAGCGTCAGAATATTGTGAAACGTATGCGTTGCGTCTTCTGCCGCGCAAAGCGCCTTGAACTGCGGAAAGTAGATGAGCATCTCGGCGGGTGCTTCGGTATCAGGCGCCATTTGGAAGACCATCTTCACACCGTCAACCACCCTCTCCTCCCCGGTGGTCTTGATATCATCATTCGGCGCAATGAGCGTCACTGTACCAGTTGGAACACTCTGACCCAAACCAGCGCTAACCTGGCCCTTTGGACCGCGAGGTAGCGCCGCGCCGTACATGTACGATGCTCGGCGGCTCATGGCGGTTCCCGCAAACACATTTTCTGCAATTGCGTGCTCCAGGAATCCCTCTGGCGCCATGATTTTGATGTCATTTTGTTGCACTTCCTCTTCTGTGACGAAGCCTTTTACTCCGCCGAAGTGATCTGCATGGCAGTGCGTATAAATGATTGCCTTGATTTGTCTGTCCTTGCCGCGATGCTCCCGGTACAATTTCAGCGCTGCAGCTGCCGTCTCTACACACGTCAATACGTCAATGATGATGAGGCCCTCGTCGCCTTCGATAAATGTCGTGTTGGAAAGGTCCAGACCGCGGACTTGGTAAATCCCGTCTGTGACTTGGAATAGACCGTCCAGTTGGCAGAGCTTTGCCTGTCGCCACAGACTGGGATTCACAGTGTCGGGGGCATCATCAAGTTGGAGAAAGTTGTAGGCATCATTATCCCAGACCACGTCACCAGCGGCATTGTTAATGATATTTGGCTTGCATTTGCCAATGTAGCCCTTTGTTGCGTTCTGGAAATCAGTCTGGTCACTGAAAGGGAGTGCCTCGCGCGCTCGTTGGTTGTTGTCGCGGACAGATTGGGTTGCTGTTTTGGACTCCATGATGGTGGTTGTTTTGTTTTCGTTTCGTCGGTGTGTAAAGCTTGAAATGACGGAAGGGATAAATCTGGATTTTGGAGGCTGCAACGGTTATTTATTACATCTCCCGCCCTCGGGCGATGCAATTCATCATGTTGGCGTGAGGCTCGTGTAATTGGTTTGTTGTATTGGTTTGGCACCGATTAGACTTTAGCCACGTCCAGCCGTAGCATAATTCCGGACATGTTGCTGAAACGGGATCGCATCGCAATTTTCATACTTGGGGATTTTTTGAGGCTGCTTGCTTGTAATTTGGCTTGCTTTAGGTTAGGGTGGTTTGAATGCACTGTGTTGGTGATTGACTCCAGAATTGCTCTGTGAGTACTAAGTCAGCGTTGATATTGATCAGGGCTGAGAATCGCCAACGGCGTCATCGACATCGACCCAAGTACCAGACACGACATCTGGACCGTTTCGTTTTGTTGCTCGTCCACCTTTAAAGCTGCCAAAGTTAATTTGTACCCCAAACAGGTCGCCACTAGCATAACATCGATAGCGTTGGAATCAGGAGCGCCATGACCCAGTCTCTTGCTATAACAGCTATGTTATTTATTTTTATTTTTATTTTGGCCAGAGGTTGTGATACAAGCGGTCTTCCTCTCCCACTAAACGCGGATATGATCAAGCTACTTTCAAAATGTCTCAGCCACATATCAAGCACTCACTCAAAACCTAAACTTTATCAACAAAGCAAACCATTAGCACAATTAGCTTTAAGCTTGTCGAGGGTAAAGTCGTAGGCACTACCACAGGTGCAACAAGGCGGCAATGCACTGCAACGCCTACGGAGCCTCTTTGTTCACTCCGCACTCCGAACTCCGACTTAGTACAAGATGGAAATATTTTGGAGACATGCATATTTGAGTAGTGCTGCCTTCCGCTGTTGTGTACGGGATGGAAAATTGACGCAACAATCCAGGCCGACGCAGAGATGGGCTCACTCTTCAACCCTATTCTTGGCAACAACCATACTGCAGAATTTAAAGCTATCTAACCGTTCGACAGCAGTCGATGAAATATTAGTAGCATATGCCGCGTCTGTGGCATGCGATGCCCCGGATTCGAAGATCTGTAAATAGGAGCGGGCCGAATACCTGCAGGTCTGTTGGTGATTATACCGTTTCTCGTGCGTCTTTGGCCAATTATTGATCACACAAGCCGAGTTGCTCTGCAGTGCTGCCCAACTCGTTCACCAATGAGTTAACATTGTTGGTTTGTCGAGGCTGCAGGTCGCCAGTGCCTAAATGCTTGACTTGGAGCTATTATCAGCCTCTGTGCTCTTACTTGAAGATAATTTAGATTCATTGCTCCTTGGAGTCGATAGTAACCGCAAAATTCATCTGCTGGTAGCTTTAGCGGCTAGACTACTCTGCACAACCAAACGACTTGGGCTTCGGGGGCAGTATCTGAGGCTAAACGCGGCAAAGGAGCTGGTCGAAATGAAGTCCCAAGTGTCACACAGAATAGTTGTGGCGTATGCGAACTGACAACAAGGCACCCAATCGCCGAGGGCCAACAGCAGTTGGTCAGGGAATCCTTCATCATCTATGGAGTATATGGGAGAGATGACAAACGGGGTTGGAAGTTCCAGCTCGTTTACTCAACAATTGCGATTACAGAAGTTTTCTTTATCCTTATTACCGGTTGTTGCACTTGCGGCTTACTACTAGTCACGGCCCGAAGCAACTTACCTATCATGGAAATCTTGAAGCATGTCTTTTGAGAGACACAGCCGCCTGGCCCATGCAGCAACAGTCCAACCACGTTCTTTTCTACCTATTTATGCTCCCCGGAGATTTAGTGGCTCATCACAAGTTGTGCAATCCAATTCGTGTGCACCCACATTCGACGCTGTGTAACAATGAGGAGCGGCTGCATTCGTGTCTCTTCAAGAAACTTGGCATATTGGAAGTCTGTGCTTGGACCTGATGACACTGCAGACGGGACAGATGGCCCCCTCCAAGTAAAGCTATGGGACTTGTTTACGGAGTGCTTGCATGGTGAAATGGTAGATCATCCCGCTTAAGTGCAAAACATGGCCGCTTTCAAGTGTTGTGTTTTGGCCGTCAATGTGGCGACTCTAATCCATCGCAAACCTCCCAGTTGCCATTACAGACCCATTGGGTGTCTTTCTGGTACCTTGAATTCTTTTTGTTTGTCGTCCCAGTCTTCAGTTGCTTGAATAGCTGGAATGTCGACTGCTAGGGTTGCCCTTCTTCATCTTGTGCTTTTTGCGAGCTGTCCGGCCGCTGCAGACAGTGGAGATGACTTTTCGAATAATCTGTTCTCGGATTTGGCTCCGTGAGTCTCCTCGCATGCTCTAACCCTGTGTACCGTACCGAAATAATAATGTTATTGTGTTAAAGGATACTTACTCTCTTCGGAGAACGCGTTGTCATGCAGTTCATGAGCCAATCCATGGGTTGGGCAGACAACTTCATGCTAGCCATGGCTCCCATTGGAATTATAACTATCATTGTTAGTGCTATCAGGGTTGGGGGCCCGTCGTGGCTCAAGGCTATTATCGGGAGAGCAAGGGAGAACCTTGCCGTTGCTGAGGCAGAGCTGATGTCATCCACCTCGAAAGAAGTGTGTGAGCTCTGGAACGGTCAAGAGATAGTGAGATGTATGGGTTCAGCGAATATCGTGGAGCTCATTTGCTTATTGCCCTCTGACGAGGCTCGCCAAGGCGGCCAACCAAAGGTCAGGACATGCGATCTGGAAACAGCGACGAAGGACGAATTCCAATATCTGCAAAAAATCGGTTAGCTCGGCATTCACTCCTCATTTATCTAGATGCTTATTGACCCTTTTTTAGACTCAAACGGCCAATTTGACGACCAGGAAGGAGCCAATGCGAGTTTTATTCCCAACAACGTTGACTCTGCCTCCTCCATAGAAAAAGGGCGCTCAACAGCCAACTATGAAGCATCAGACATCATCATCGTTAAAAACATGCGGCCTGAAGCTCCCAACATCTCCCTCAATTGTCATGGTCAGACTGGGAGAGCAGAGCTGCGCGCTTGGGCAGTATTCGGAACGGCTCTGCAGCTCGGGGTCATAATATTCTCTGGGTTCGTCACTTATCGATTGCGATGGCAAAAGGATGGAGATGAGGTAAAAGGCTACGCATTTCCTTGCACTCTAATAGGAACAATCGCATTGGTGGCTGGTTTGCTTGTCTGTGGTCACGTCGTGGAGAGCAGCACAGACGAGACACGATACAGACCTGGCCAGGGCCGAAAGGCTCGCATCGTTTGGCTTCAGCAGAAAAAGGTTGTTGGAGACCAAGTCTTTGATTCGTTTGCGATATTTCCCAAGGATGAACGGACCATCATTACCACATCAAGTCGGGCCAAGGGAGACACCAGTCCAACAACTTCACCGGTCGACTCAAACAACCCCGGGCATCCGGCGAGTAATGGGTCACTCCTCGAGGTTCTCACACAATATACGGCTGCAAATAAATTGGCTTTGAAGACTATAGCAGGCACCGTTAGTGGTCTCTGTGGATTTGTCGCCCAGTTTGTTGGTCTACGGGGAATGCACTACTCAGCCTCGATTGCTCAACTGATTGCTGTTCTCGTCATGACTGGCATCAGGGCTGTCGCTCGTCGTGGGCTGTCCAAGCCTCCTCTCAGTAAGCGTCTCACACCAGGGTTCGAGCTCGAGTGGTTTGCAATGACGCTGGGAGACCTGGATGATGCCCCTTGGTTAGCCACGTCCAAGTCGGAAAGGGATGAATCGAACGAGAAGGACGAATACAAAACCTGGGCGATCATGCCCGTTGATGCTCAGCCTTATGAAAAACTGGAAAAATCAAGCGCCGATGTAAATGGTATCCAAAATCAGGCACAACAATCGTTGGAGATAATGAGAGCTCTTAGTCTACTCACAGAGAGGCGTGGAGCTGCCGCAGCGGAGGCTGTGAGTCTGGCGAGAGCGATTGAGATCACAATGGATGATTTACTTCCGTATGAGAGAGGTAAATACGCCGAGGAACCGTTGGTGTGGTGTCTCACTATCGAGTATGGCCGAACAATCGACCAGAAGGTCTATTTCCATTTGGAACAACGAAACGGGAAGTGGAAAGCTTTTGCGGATGAGATCAACGCTGCCTTGTCGCTGTGGCTGTATTCTATCCGTGAAGCAGTAGAGAATGAATCCAATCAAGTATCTACAAGACGCATATCGCCCACAATTTCTAACACCCAAGACGACATGTGGCTGCGATCTAAAACATTGCCCGAGGCCTGTAGTTTAAGGCTTCTTGGTGCTTGCAGCGCTGCCCTACAACGAGATCTCGACTGGTGGATGCCTCTTGACTCAATCCGGATTGTGAAAGTCGAGCAAGACGATCGTGGCTCGTTAGAAGTGCAACATTGCAGAATTATTGGCCACAATTACGGCCGGCGCGACCAACATCGAAGGCCGTGCTCCATGGTCAAATATCTGAGCCAAGAGATGAAAAGGGGAACCTCGGACTTTTTACAGTGGGCTTCATGCGATTCAGTAGAAACATACCTGGCTACAGAATCGGACAAGCCATTAGAAGCCGTGCTGGCCCAACACCTGTTCTCAGCATTCATGTGCATGGTGGCAAAGACAATGCCAAATCCCCTAAATGGCGTTGTTGACCTGCTACCTCATGGTGACCTCCAAAATCCCTGCCCGTCTTTCACCCTTCGAAATTCTCTTCTGTCCAGGATTGCCCAAGAGGTCAGCAGCACTGGGCTGGGGAGTGCGGACGAGATCCTCTTGAGCGTCATCCTACCATTGAGTACGGAACAAAAGCTTCCACAGGTTGATGATATTATTTGTGACCTTGCAAATAAATACTGCAACAGCCAAGACAGACTTTTTTACTCCGATGATGGTCCCCAAAGGCGGTTTCTATGGGTGCATAAGATAGGGCGAACGTTCCCGGCAGAGAGTGTAACCTCCTACAGAGCTACCGCAACTATGATGGACTATTTGCGGACATTGAACATGTTGTATGAGCTGAAATCGCTTGACTACGGGTTCTTTAGCCACATGAAACCTGAACTGGAAGATGCATTGCGATGTACCAACCGTAGCATCTTGTCCGAACTCATGAGCATCTATGAGTTTCAGGGGCGGGGCTGGCATTGTGCTCCTGTACAGGAAGCTCGATGCGGCTTGGTAGAACGGCGTGACTGGGAAGATGCTACCCGTTTCAGACTTGAATATGGTCTGCATCTTCCAAAGAGTCTCTACTTCAGTAATGGAACCAACGGGAGCGACCATCTCGGCTGGACCTTGCAGCATTACGCTGCAGCACAGGGAATGGGACTTGACCTTAAGCGGTCACTCACTGAGGGAGCCGACGTAAATGCCGTTGATCTTGCCGGATGGACGCCATTGCACTATGCTTCCCAATGCGGACTGAGTTCAATTGTGCAACTCCTGATAGACTTCTCCGCGAATGTGGATGCAGAGGGGAGATTCGGGTGGAAGCCAATACACTTCGCCGCCATGAGTGGCGATTGTGATACTATTCGACTACTTCTCAATGCAGGAGCAAAACTAGCTGCCTGTGACTTCTTTCAAAACACATGTCTGCATCTTGCTGCTATGTATGGACGAGTTGACGCTGCTGAGCTGCTTGTTAGTCTCGGTATACAGATGGATGCTTACAATACACATAGCGAGACACCGTTCCATGCATCGGCTCGACTGGGACAAATAGGTGTTGCCAAACTACTCGCATCCAAGCTAAAGGTCGATGAGCGACGCCAGGGATGGCCATGGAAAGAACAACTATACCTTGCCGCTCGGTATGGACATGCGGATGTCATCAAGGTGATTTTTGAATGTGGAGATGGCAAGCCATCAAGTTCTCTCCATGCATATTCAATTTACGTTGCAGCCCGTGAAGGTCATTATGATGTAGTCGAATTGCTAATCAAGACTGCTGACAATAAAGTGTCTGCTGATGAGAACTTCAGAACACCACTTCATGGTGCAGCTGAGGGTGGTCAACTCGACATTATTCGCTTCCTTGTTACAAATGGCGCAAATATTGAAGCACTAGACGAGGGACAAACGCCATTCGAGGCTGCAGTTATGGGCGCGAGGAGGGAAAGTAGATGGAGAACCGCAAGTGAAGGGTTCCTACGGAAACAAGTGGATGCAGCAAGATTGCTTGCCGAGCTTGGTGCTGACACCAAGGGATACGTTATTACCGATACCTCAATACAGGATCGGGATGGCAAGGATGTTCTTCAGGAATGTATTAAGAATCTACGCCAGCAGGAGGACACTTCTCCGTCTGATGTTGGAATTGTCTGAAGAAGATTGCGGAGCTGAAAGAGCCCTTGAATCTGCAGGAAGTTGTCGAACCAGGGATCATGGACGGGCGAACAGAATGAACTTGGCTCCTAATATCCCACAGCGATATGAGGGCCTACGCTCAAGACGACTCGTTAGTAACCATCAGAAAGAATATTTGTCCATAGTAATTAGATTTCTTATGTACGCTCATCAACGCCCACAACCACACACAGCATACAGTGTACAGTGTACCCCCATGATGATGATGATGATATAAACCCCAAATCAACACAACGCCTCTTGCCCATCACCGCCAAAAACACCCTTCAAACAACTCAATTCCCACTCAAATCCATACTATCCCCCCACGCAAACATATCCATATCACTAGTATCCAGCCCGCCAAACAAATCCCCATCACTAGTCGTATCCAAGCCGCCAGCGCTCCCCGGACCACCCATACCCATATCCAGACCATCAACCCCCATGCCGTCGCCTCCCACTCCCGCCGCCGCCGCCATCGCACCAACGTCACCGAGCCCGCCTGGCCCAGCCGTAAGATCGAGCTGAATGCCCGGTGCCTCGAGCATCCCCTGCGCCTGCGGCATGACCAAGTGCGCTTCCACACGGCGGTGCAGACGGACGACAACCTCCGCCAGGACGGGGTCCGTCTTTTGCAGCTTGCGACAGCTTTCGGCTTCGAAGCGCAGAGCCTCGCGGAGGGTGAGGGGCTGCTGTATGGCAGGCGGGAGGTTGCCGGCCGGGTCCATCATCTGGCTGTTTGGCGGGAGTTCGTTGGTGACGTTGGGGGCGCAGATCATGGCGCCGACGACGTCGTAGACCAGGGGGCCGGTGCCGGCTTCGGAGTGCGTGCGCACTTCGTCGAGGAGGAGGCGGAGCGCGCGCTTTGCTCCCATGATTTTTACGGCTGCTATTAGTTGTCTGTGTGTGTAGGACGTGGGCAGGCTGTTGCCGGTGGCTTGGTGAAAACTCCATTGGAAGAGGCCCTGGACGGTGTGTCGCAAAGCGCCGGCGAGGCCGTTGCTGGAGGCGTTGGTCCACGATTCGAGTTCGTTGTGGTCTGCGCCGCCGGTTCGTCGTGAGAGGGGCAGGCTGTCCTTGAGCGCTCGCAGCAGCGGCTCGATGTCCTGGTTCTTGGGGTCCTGACGCTGATATGTCCGTAGGGAGTGCTCCAGGGGCTTCGCGACGAGGTTTCTCACGGATGATAGCATAGTGCTTGCCTCGCCGGAAATGGAGCTCGGCAGCAAGATGAGCTGCAGGACTTTGATGACGGCTTTTTGCTCCTTTTGCTCTACCCACAGGTAGTCTGCTAGGAAACGAAGTGCCGGCACGAGTGAAGGTAGCAAGAAGGTGTCTACAAGGTCTAGCAAAAGAGTTAGAGGGTTGCTGTGAGAGACGATAGTACCCGCAGGCTATGAAGGAGACGTACATTCTACACCCCCTTTGAGGGTTTCGTCGTTGAGATATCCGTATGTGTAGGCTACCACAATGTTTTGAAACAGAGATGCCACGAGCAGATAAAAGTCTTGCGGTGGACACGAAGACATCAGATCATCCCCCAACCCACCGGATTCAGTGTCGAAGAGACCATGAATCCAACCGCTCATGTGGCCCTTTTCCTGTTCAGTCAGCTCATCCCTCTCGCGGCTTATATGTGCCCTGCTCAGAATCTTGGCAATACTAGAATCTGGAGACATTATGCCAATGTCAGCCGCGGTTAGATTATAGCGGTATGCAAATGCCAACACCAGAAGGAGTATGGAGCCAAATTCTTCGTAGATGGGTTGGTATTCGCCTTGATCCTCTTCGTATCGCCAGTTGTCCAGGAGCTGGCACAACGGATCCAAAATAGTAGGCAGCTTTTCAAAGAGTAGCAGAATATCCAACGTCTGAGGCTTTTGTGCCAGCTGGCTGCACAGGAGCTTTAGTGACATCGTTTCCTTGTTGTTGCAGAGTTGGCGCATTACCTAAGGCCAAGTTAGCTTGTTGCAACGTCCTACGTTCCAATTTTCGAGTTCATACTTCCACTAGTGCCTGGCAAACAGCGCCAACGTTGCCATCCATCTTCTCCAACTCGCGTATTAATCCCTGAACCTTTTCGGCGTCTGCCAAACAATCCTGAACAAGCTTCTCCTTGGAATACTTTTCCAGGGAGGGCTCATAGGACATGGACGTTTCGCCCAGTATTCTCTCCACGTGCTCCCTTTGCACCAAACCATGAAGAGCACATGCCGTACAAAAGTCCTCTCGGACACTTTCGGTATAGGGGTTGTTGCTTCTCGACTCGTCAAACATGAGCGAGGCGGTGGGGAAAACACTCGTGTCGACCTGGTTCAGAGCCGCAGTGATGCAGTATTCCGTAGAGTTGGTGTCAAATGTGGGTTCGTGTGAGAAGAGGTGACACAGGAGCAGTGGTACTTTGTTCACCAGGAACGACTTCAGCAGATGTGCATCTCTGGGCCCCTCGTTGCGGAATACCGCATTGGCAAGAATGTCAAATGATGCTATAATTAGCTCAATAGCGCTTGGTTGCGTTGCGCCCTTTGTAATACGGTCAGTTCCGCGACAATATGATGCTCAGTTCGGTTGAACATACCTGATACCGGTTTTGCAAATATGATATCAATACATTATCGTCAATCAATGGCCGTCCCACAAGCTGGTAACCGGTCAGCATACCGAGACGACAGACATGACTTTCGCAATCGTCTCCCAACATACCGTTGCGTTTAAATATACATATAATGCTGATCTGGTGTTGGTGATGAGCAGGTCCGGAATGGCAAAATTGTCTACACCAACGGTCGTCTCCAGCAGCTCGTCCATGGCGGCATTCGCAGCTGCCTGGCTCCTTTTATCAATTGGATCCAGTCTATCCAAAGTTTCCGTGCGGAAGATGTCTAATCGTTCCACAAATCCCGGAGCCGGCTGTAGTGTGTGAATGAACCCAGCCAAGCTGTTCGACAGCTGCTGACGTATCGCTACATTTACATTAGTGAGAAGTCAGGATAGCAAATGCATGTATACACCCTACCTTTGACATTGGGGTTGCTGATGGCTTTGACAAGCGCGGGAACCTCCACCAACCGCAACAAGAGCGGGACAAAGGCAGCCCGAGCAACATCCATATCATCACGGGCCTGCGAATTCTGCAGTTCACCCATTACATCAGTCGCAAAAGCGCTAGACACTGAGGTGAAGAGTTCCATCCACTTAGAAATGACTTGGACAAGTTCCAGTACGGCGCGCGAATCTCGGAACGCAGTTCCCTCCACGATAGTTTTAATAACGTGGTAAAACATGACTTCCTCCGCCCAAGACGAGCTCCTCCAGCGTCGCGGGCTCTGTTTTTTATCTTTGCCATTCGAATCATGGCTGTCCTTGTTGTCCTTGCTCTCGGACTGGGTTCCGTTTTGAGTAGAAGCTTTGAGCTGTGTGTGCAGGGACGAGAATTTGTACAGCACTTTCAATATGGACGGCGCATCGATATAGCCTAGCCTGCTGAGGACCTGGATATACGGCGGTATTCGAGGGTCGAGGCTCACGTCGTTATCGGGCATCGGTCGCAGAAATAAAAAGGCGATGAGAAATGGGGGCAACGGGTGCTTCGCCTGGATGAGACGCACGAATTCGTCAAAGTCTTCCGTGCTGAGGCGTTTGGATATACACTTGTCGACAAAGCGTGACCAGTAATCCATGGATTCGCGTACTGCGCGACGCGGCCTGGAGGTCTGGTCCATGGTGAAGCCGCGCCAGC
This sequence comes from Pochonia chlamydosporia 170, assembly GCF_001653235.2. Classification (NCBI taxonomy): domain Eukaryota; kingdom Fungi; phylum Ascomycota; class Sordariomycetes; order Hypocreales; family Clavicipitaceae; genus Pochonia; species Pochonia chlamydosporia. Next base: position 710,154 of record NC_035795.1, on the reverse strand, counting down.
CAAAGGGTCGCAGTCGACGATGATGGACGACGGGTATGATTATTGCGAATTGAACACGCGAACGAAGCCAGCGGCCATGGAGAAAGATTTTGCTGCGCGCGGCAGCGCAAGGGAAAAGTCTTCAAGCCTGGCGAAAGGGTTGGCAACGTTGGCGCGCGCGTCAAGATGGCGAAACGGACGTCGTTGAAAATGAAGCTTCCGGGTTGCTCAGGAACAATTGGTCCGACTGGTGAGTGGTGAGTGACGAACTGCAACTTCAGGCATGGATGTGGGTCTCGGACGACTGACAGGAGCTGCTCAAGTGCAAGTCCCAAGTCCCAGTTCCCAAGTGGGGCAACATTGAACTCGACTTCTGATTCTTTGTTTTATTTCGACTGGATGGTATCAAGCGTAATTCTTATGTTTCATCTATATAAAGCATGTACTAATACATTCCACTCTTAAATGGAATCACTACTTTATCTGCGGTCGAAAATGCCGCTGTCTGATTCTTGTTCGATTGGGGTGGATTCAGCACGGAGACGACTCTGAACTACCTAGGCACCTAGACCTTGGTCGGTAGACGGCTACATGGACACGGAAGTGGAAGCTGACAATAGACGATGAATTCCATGTACCATGTTTATCACGATTTAATGTATTCCCAAGCATTTCATCCGCGAGAAATCATCCGTGTCCGTGGCAGACCTTACAACTACTAACAGAACAATGCATTAGCACACACTCACTTATACAACCACAACACACCATATGCAGGCCAGCATGGTAACTTTAAATGGCCACATTCAGAGTCTTGTTCTGTAACAATGTATTTCAATTCAAAGAGCCAAAATGACAGGAACAATCAGGTATCAGTTCTGCATGATCACTGTTATGAATGTGAGGTCGGCGCTATGCCAGACTCAAGTAACAAGCCGCGTAGTATATCTTTGCGCACTTTAAGCAATTCCAATACTGATACATCCCTGAAAAACGTGTGTCTTCAACTAAGCGTTGAACCAACGTAGCGGGTGCCTGGATAGATAATTCGGACCAAGAATGATGAATGGTTTCGTATGTCTACTCTACAGCCAGTTCACAGCTCTATCTACTCACATCACGGATTCGTCACACTTGATGTATGTGAAACTTTTGCACTGGACAAAGTTAAAAAATTTTCTATATTATTGTGCAAGTACAACTCCAGCACAGTGGACTACGTCATTTCCCAAGTTCACTTCTTAGACACGACTTCTGTGCAAACATGTCCAATAGATGAAGCGAGCAACTGTTAATCAACATGCTTGCAGGCTAGGCGGGTAAACATAAACATACAACTCTGCCATATTCATTCCCAACCCTCGCGATCCTTGACACTATGCCCGTGCTGTCTCTCAGCTCAACCTTTATTAGCTTCAATTTATTAAGCAAGCAGCAACTAACAACAACACTCACATCACTTACTCCGGAAGCACAACACAACGAATCCGCTTCTCATACCATCCCCATCTTAGTGGTCAACCTTGTTCCTGCAACGAGTTCCCAACCACGGATCCCATCCCCCTTCCAAGTAACCACCCAACACAACACAGCTCACACATCACCATCGCAACTAAGCTACATTTACATATCTATCCGCCCTCATCCCCACAAATCAACTTTCATAAACCCCAAGACCCATATCAATCAAATGCACACCAGCAAGTAAATCCCATCAGCAGAAACTACAACCCCTATCGGTCCGTTACCCCACGCCGCGCTTCACACTCAAACCAGGAATCCATTCACAACGAACTAATTCCAACACCTCGCCCCGAAAACACAATCCGACGTCAAATGCGATCTGCCGGCCCAGCGGTCCGCTTCTCCAACAAATGCCCACACCGTGGCGCCCGGAACTCAACCCGATTAGACCGGGGACCAGGATCCGTGCACTACGCGTCTGAACATCGTCATTCGTGGGGGGTAAACCCAAACCAAACATCTGGGTCGTTGCTTTTCAGGAGAGCGGTCAAATGTCCCATTCGTTGACTTTCTTTGCTTGCTTGATTTGTTGCTGGTTTGTTGGTTTCTGAGCGAGGTTCCCCGGGTTGTTTGATTGATGGGGGGAGGATTAGCCTCATTTGGTAAGAAGCCTTGTCTGGTGAATTTGACTTGAACGACAGATTTGTGGTTGTGCGTAGACCCCCCGCGTTGGGGGATCGCACGGATATTAATATCGCGGGGATTCTTTCATCTGTTTGCGTGCTTCCGTTTTGCGGCATTGACGGAATTTTATACCTGTTGTCGAGATGCGATCTGTTTTGTTTGGGCTTGCGCCGCTGGGGGCAGCTGCTTTGGCTGTTTCGCCAGATGTATATCCAACGCGTGAGTTTGTTCCACTGACATGTACTGTCTCCCTTACTTGAATGTCAATTAACTCGTTGTAGCCCAAGGAAATGGTCAGGGGAAATGGGCTGAGGCATACACTCAAGCTCGCGCCTTTGTCGCGCAGATGACACTAGAAGAAAAGGTCAACATCACGCGTGGATTCACAGACAAAAGCAACACCTGTGCTGGTAATACGGGGTCTATCCCACGGCTCAATTGGCATGGACTGTGTCTCATGGACGCTGGAAACGGCGTCAGGGCTACCGACATGGTGAGCTCGTGGGCATCAGGGCTTCACGTCGGCGCCAGTTGGGATAAGAATCTCACATATGAACGTGGCCTGTGGATGGCAAGAGAGTTCAAGGCCAAGGGAGGTAAGTCTGCCAACCGACACTTATTTTTACTAGAAATACCTTATCTCTGCCATGTTGCTAATACATTCAGTGAATATTGCCCTTGGTCCAAATGCCGGCCCCCTGGGCAGAACACCTCTCGGTGGGCGAAACTGGGAAGGTTTCTCGGTTGATCCCTATCTTTCAGGCGCGTTGAACGCCGAGACCATCACCGGCATGCAAGAAGCCGGAGTCATGGCAAACTTAAAGGTACATCACGCGGGATAATTCACAATTCACAGCTAACATGCCTAGCACTACATCGCAAATGAGCAAGAAACCTATCGACGCCCCTACTTTGGTGTAGAAGCAGCCTCATCCAACATTGACGACAAGACCCTCCACGAGTACTATCTCTGGCCCTTTATGGACGGTGTCAAAGCCGGCGCCGCTTCCATCATGTGCTCCTACAACCGGATCAACAATACGTACGGATGCGAGAACAGCAAGCTCATGAATGGTGTTCTCAAGGGCGAGTTAGGGTACGAGGGATTCGTCATGCTCGACTGGAACGCGCAGCACAATTTGAATAGCGCTAATGCTGGACTGGATATGCTTATGCCCCTTGGCGGTTCGTGGGGTAATAATCTCACGGAGGCGGTGCGCAATGGGACAGTCAAAGAGGCGAGAGTGACTGATATGGCGACGAGGTTTGTCTTGGCCCGGATCTGAATGCGGTTCAAGGGAGTGGAGCTGACTGGCGTAGAATTCTCGCGGCGTGGTATCTCGTCGGTCAAGACAAGAGCTTTCCTGTCCCTGGGATCGGGATGAAGAATCTCACTGAGCCTCATGAGCCGATCGATGCTCGTGACCCGCGATCAAAGCCTGTTCTTTTGGAGGGCGCTATTTCGGGACATGTGCTTGTCAAGAATGAGAATCACACGCTGCCTTTTAAGAAGCCGCTGAGAATGGTGTCCGTGTATGGGTACGATGCCACGGTTCCCGCTACGAAGAACACAGATGTCCTTTTTCAGCTGGGGTACTACTCGTCCAAGGAGATGGGGCAGGCTGTTCTCGGTAAAGAGTACCACTTCGATCAGGCTGCGCGAGGAGGAACAATTGTGTCTGGGGGCCGAGCAGGATCGAATGCTCCAGCATACATCATCGACGTGAGTCCATCTAAGTTCAAGGTGTCGAGGTGACGACCAAAGTGTAGCTGACATTGTGTAGCCCCTGAGCGCCATTCAACAAAGAGCAAGAAAGGACAACACATGGGTGAATTGGGATCTCACATCTAACAACCCTGACGTGAACGGCGCCAGCGAAGCATGCCTCGTCTTCATCAATGCGATTGCCACAGAAGGCTGGGACCGAGACGGCCTCCACGACGTCTTTAGCGATACGCTCGTCAAGAATGTGGCTTCCAAGTGTGCCAACACCATCGTTGTCATTCACGCAGCTGGCATCCGTCTCGTCGACCAGTGGATTGAGCATCCGAACGTGACAGCCACCATCATTGCCCATCTCCCTGGACAGGATAGCGGTGCCGCACTCGTCAAGTTGCTGTACGGAGAGGCCAATTTCTCGGGTAAATTACCGTATACGCTGGCCAAGAACGAGTCGGATTATTCTGTGTATAAGCCATGTGGGCGTGGGCCAAGCAACACTACCACTCCGCAGTGCGACTACACCGAGGGCGTGTACCTCGACTACAGGGCATTTGATCAGAAGAATATCGCGCCACGGTACGAATTCGGATATGGACTGAGCTATACCTCCTTCTCGTATGGAGGCATTCAGCTGTCCCAGGACAAAGGGCTATGCAAGTCCGCTGGGAATGCAACCAATTTGTGGGAGAATGTCGCCACGGTGAAGGCTACAGTTCGTAATACTGGCCCTGTGGCCGGAGAAGAAGTTGCCCAGCTGTACGTGGGTATTCCTGGCGCGCCGGTGAAGCAGCTTCGTGGGTTTGAGAAGGTGAAGCTTGCGCCGGGGCAGTCGGCCAGCGTGGAGTTTGGCCTGACGAGACGGGATTTGAGTGAGTGGGATGTCGGGCAGCAGAAGTGGGTGGTGCAGGATGGCGAGTACAAGGTGTTTGTGGGAGCTAGCAGTCGTGATATTCGGTTGACTGGGTCGATTGTGGTGAGGGAATGAACATTAATATAGCGATGATGTGGTGATGGTGCAGTGAGTTGCCGATCGACTGGACGAGACCTAATGACATATGAGCAGTAATTTGTCGTATGAATATTCCACATTATATTGTACAACAGATGTTATGAAATGTTGGTACACAGATCCATCCGCAGCTCACGTCCTCCAACATCAAGTTGCTTTTGTTTTCGTTTCGTCTTACGCATGCGTATCGCCTCGCGTATGGGGTATAATAAAGTCCTCAGCCGCCTATCGCATCATCACCACCAACCCTTCTTCTTCGGCTTCTCCTTCTCCTGCTCCTTGGCCTCAATCTCTGCTTTGCGTGCTTTATCCAATGCGGTAACTTTTGCTTCTAAGTCGGCAATCTCGGCTGTGTCTTGTCAGATTCCTTTTTGCACTTCGGACATTCAAGGAGCCCGGGCGACACGACAGGCATAGTACTCATACCATCAGTGTTTTCTTGGTGTTCGTCAGCTTCGAGTTTCACCCATCCCCAGTATACGAACTGATATGTGAAGACGGCAACGACAAGAACTTTCGCAATCGGTCGTGTAAAAGTCTTGTAAAACTGAGACTGCAATTCGAAGTGTAAGCAATTATCCATGTTACCCCATGGCTTCGAAAACGAACAGTTGGGCCAGGCTCCTTTTTCGTCGCAAACGACCGCCTCGTTGATCTGGCCAAGGATGGTAACCGCCGCGACACAGTCATCGCGACCGGTCTGGATATTCTTCGAAGCACCATGGTATCTCCTCGTACCGCGCGGCAATGCAATGCGGCAAACACTGCTTCTTCGATGTTGACACCAAAATGTATCCAAGCTTTGCGCTGACTGAAGCTCCATCCAACAGGGAAACAGAGTGTGGCGGTGCCCGCCGGAGAACAGGCAAGGCGCCTCAATTCCCCGCATTCCCTCCGTGCAAGCCACACTATGCCCGTGGCGCGTGCTGAGACAAGGGAGCCCAGGGCCAAGCAGCCAATTGGTCAACTTGTCCCTTTCGAATGGTGGCTCCTTGACGACACATGTCCCAAACTTTGGAATTGATCCAGACCAGCGCAGACACGGACACGACAAGGACAGGACACGGTTCACCTCGACATTTCTTTCATCTTCATCCACCCACTTTACGAAGAACCAGCACACTTGTTCGCATCTGTCGCCTTCTGCAATCTTCTGTGAAAACGTTGCACTTTTGGCGTGTACATCATTGGGAATCCAATTATAAAAGTGTCTTGAACTTGCTGCATTTAATTGATTGCTTGCAAGTCTCCCCGCCGCATCACTCCCACATCTCTCCCTAGTTACGATATACAATATCCAGCACAATGGTGAGTTAGCGCAGTCAATTGCCACTGATTAATCTCTCTTCGGTTTGCGCATTATAATCGAATACTAACTGATTGTTTCTTTCCAGGCCCAAACTCTTGAGCAGCGCCGCCGAAACGCAAAGTTCGCCAAGGAGCAGGAGTCTCGTATGGGCAAGTCGGACGACCAGATTAAGAAGAGGACCAAGGAGACGCCCAAGTCTCCTATTTCGCCTGTTTGGATTGGTTAGTCCTTCTGCGTTGTATTTTGTTTCCATGAGGATTGTCCGGAGTGGAGTTGTTCGGGGCCATTTGCAGTGGTGTCCTTAATATGGCCCCCTACATATGCGCCGAGTGGTGTTGCGCCTGCTATTCCTTCTGTGCATATTCTACAGAATCATCACGTCACGCACTGTAATGGCGCATTTCTGTAAAGAAGAGCCGGACTTTTGGCCCGTCAAACACTTCAATCGCACCATTACAGTTAGCCAAGCTAACATTCACAGTTCTCCTTGGTTTCGTCGTCTTCGGCGGTCTAGTATTCGAAGCTCTATCCCGCATGTTCGCCTAAGCAAACCATCGACGAACGTCGGCCATAAAACGGCCATCACCAAGGCCAAGTCATAGGTCAATGTGCCCAGATATACATCTGCTCCATACCGCCCACGGAAGGCACTGGGCAATTAAAATTCACGGGGACGACATCGCCGGTGGAGGAGCAACGGCTTTTATCGGATCATTCGACCCATGTTACGGCATTACACCGTAACAATCTTCTTTGTTCATACCATTTTTGAAATGCATTGTTCGAACACGGCGCTAGTGGTTTCTTAATTTAGTTGTAGCGAGGTGCTCGGGGCAGTACCTACTCTGAAACTATTTCTCGTCTAAATTGCAAATATTTATGAAGCTTTGTCATCATCTGGTCTTGGGTATCTGATACTGTGACTTGTGGTCATTCGACGCTTACCGGCGGTCTTATCTTTGCTTCACTAGATGTGCACAGGGCGCCTGGACGACTCCAGATTTTACAAGTGGCATTACATGTTTGTGTTCGAGTAGCTGGGGTGTTGGTTATGTCACAGGCTTGGCGGTCAGTTTCCGACAATTTATAACCTACATGGTGTTTACAGCTCCCAGGCTCACCAGACGTCTCAGTATAGCTCCGAAGGGGAGAGTACCTGTATAAACCATCATCGAGAGACTCTTTGGGGAACGCTCAACTGGATATGCCGCGAAGTCAGCGTCTACCTCTGTACAGAGATTGTCATCTTTGCCGTCTTGACGAAGCTTCACAGTAGTCAACTATCAAGTTTGCTATCACAGCGATGGTATAGGATGAACGGTCCATTTCTTCTGTACAAGAGACATCGAAAGACAATCCTCAAATGCAAGCATGGCTCTGTGATGACTCTGGGCAGATCCAACTCTGAGATGCATATATACATGGCATAGTCCAAATTCACCTCCCATGATACATTGAGAGCCACTTGCCGTACCTAACCGATGACCAGCCCTAAAAGTTTTAAGAGAGTGGAATACTGAGCATATTCAGCTAAAATACAGGGTAAGTGCGATTCGTTGAACTTCAGCTTCATCACGACAATATGTAATTGAGCTCATTACGGTAAATACGTAACTTCCATGAGTATATATAATTCAACAGACAGCAATGTACCCAGATTGTCATCAACCCAAACCAGGAATGTACTTGCATTCCAGACAAACAGAAAAAAACTAGGCTTCAAGAACAGCAGTAACCTGCTTCTATCGAGAAAACAGTGATGCCTTCAGCCTCTTCAGTGAACTACGGAAAGCAGACGACACAAATCACTTCACATCAGTATTTCCGCTCCCCTAACCAATTACCAAAACAATAGAATACACCAACACATCATCTACACCCAAGCCAGAACCCTCAATACCCCCCTCTTCACCAGCTCATCCAACAGTATAAACGTAATCGAACCCCACTACCCTACACTTCGCAACACTTCCAAAAAACGAGATAAAAAAACGCAATAACACAACGCCACCAAACCGGGCTCACGAGCACATTTTCCCAAACGCCAAATATTGACAGACACGAGCCTTGGCAAAAGTAAACTACATGCGCGTTGTCAACACACGGAGTACGTGGGGTTGAGCCGTACACCCCCTCCACCACCATCCACTTACACATCACGACTGCGAGGGAGGGAAAAAAAAGGGACATTCGTGAAGCGAAGCCCCAAGTCCGTGTGCAAGTCGAAGCAGTGACCACATGACAGCGTTGCATTGCATGTATCACCGTAGAACTATGTGCAATTTTTCTACGCAGAAGAATGCGCCCCGACAAAAGCGGCATTTGGAAGTGGATTGCATTGCAGGTGGGTTGGGTTGCATTCGCTCACGAGGGCGTTCCGAACGGACTGCACTGGGGAGAGAAAAGGGTACAGGTTTACGAGTAGGCCCGTTTGGTTTGGGCTTGGTGCTGGGTGCGATTACACGTTTGAAATTTCGATGGACGATGGGCTCAGATGAACTCGCGGAGAAGTGTCTCCATACCATACAAACGTATTGAATACGTGCCGTGCCGTGCCGATGCGCATGTTGTTCTTCACATGCCAAGCCTTAGACAGGACAACTCTCGGACGCAAAGTACCGCTACATGGCATATACAAGTTATGATTCATAGGCAATTTCCCCAAAAGTTCGCCCAGGCAAGGTATGAGGATGAAGCTGTACAGTAACTCCGTGGCCGCACGTTCGTTTCCAGCATGGATTTGATAAGACACGCCCCCCTTTACAAGGAGGGCATATTGAATGCACATGGTAACTTTTATGGCCCGCGATATAGACCAAGGAACAAGCGAATAAGCTTGAGTTCTCGACCACCCCCATCCAACTTACCAACTTAGCCGGTGACGCAGTATCATACGCAACGCAACCGCGCCACGTGCTTCACAGCAGGGAAAAGTTGCATATTTGCCTGATCAACCTTGCATCATGGTTCGAGAGTCAACTGGTCCCGCCGTGAAGTCCGTTGTGAAGCCCGAGGAACACTATTGTTCATTTGAAGTGTTCTATGCTGCCCGGGCTTCGTGGCTGGCAATGCCATTCAGCTCCGGAAACCACGGAGCTGTGTGTTCGCTGGTCGGATGATACACTGGTGAGTTACATCCTCCCACAAGGCTGAGGGCGAGGCAAGAGATCAAGCAGCCCCCAAATTTCTCTTCGCCTTGTTCTGGTGCACAAGCACGATGACGAGAACGGTGGGGGCGGCCTACGCGATGCCCTCGTGGCAATTTTGATTGCTGGACCATAGAGGACATGGCAGTTTGGTTCTTCTCTGCCGCTAAAGCTGTTGCGGAGCTTCACTGCCGTTATACTTGCGTCGTCAATCACGATGACCAGCATCACCGGGTGCAGTTTCCGGGGGAGGGGCATGGCAATGGGCATGGCGTGTGTAATCTTTGCATTTTTTGCAAGTCAGATCCTGTTTCGGCGCCAACATTGATTCAGGCAGCCGCCTTGACAAAGTGGATGACAAAACAGCCCGTGTCTGCCATCTGCGTAACTGAGGTACTCAGGAGGGCGATAACAAAACTGACTAACCACTGACCGTCGTGTTTGTCAGACACAGAAGCGAGACTGGGAGTCGGTTTCCAGGTTGTGGCTACTTAGAGCTTGCTAAGCAACTCCCTGCTGGCGCTCTCTGCAGCAAACTATCGAAGATGGGGCGTCGACGCAATGTCGGTTCCATTTGGGCGGTCTGGTAGTGGTGAAGAGTTTCGGCTTTGGAGGCTCTTGTCAGCATGGCCGGCATAGCGCAAGACCAACCTCTGTGGTGAGAGAACCAGACCAGGTGGCACAAAGGCCTGCGATCTGGGCATTCCTGTTCCCTTGATCTTCCAGAACCACCCACAAAAAGCTTGTTTCGACCTCTCGGCTCCGATAATGGCCAGGTCCCGACGATTTGGTGCATCTTTGAGAGCTTTCGCAGCAAAAAACGACCAACTGCGTCTTCTTTTTGACTGATTGAATCCACCCCAGATCGTGTGTCAGCGATTACCAAGCGGCCAGGGTGGTTGATGACAGCCAACACAGCAAACGACGTCCACGCACCAACGGCTCTCAACTGGTCTCTTCGCCCAACCAACCCCCAACGCCTTGCCGCTCCCAGCCTCTCGGGACTGGATCCAGGATGGCTACAACGGACTCTAGGCACCAGCAAAAGTGAATTCGAATTTGACACTGCCGTGCCCTGTTATACCGGAGGACCCTGCGTTGCAGTGCGTATACGTAGGGCTGAGGTTGTTGGTTGTTGGACAGGCGTCAAATGGCACCCTCTGTCATCAATTGACGTCTCTGGCGTGCTGGGTTGTGGCAGATGACAACCGTTCGAGCCAGAGAACATTCTGCTCACAGAAGAGGTTCAAGTACCGTCCTATCCTTGTCCTGCTTTCCAGACACAGCGCAGCACCACCTGCAGACAGCATCAGCAACAAAAGTTTAGAACCAAAGAAATACCCCTTGCTGGGTCAACAGATTCTCCAGGCGACCGTCGCGAACGGCAAAACAGACCCCAGCAAATTGACGAGGCATATTCTGCTCATTCCCCTCTCTTTCTCCAAGAATCTCGGAACTGTGCAGGGCCGTGGTCGACTGAAGGAGCTTGCAGGCCAAGCAATCTGCAAGCTTCCGCCCATGGCAGAGGAATGAACTCAAGCACTCCCACCAGTCTGCACATGAGAGCGGAGCATGCCTCATTCCACCAGTCACAGTGCTGCAAGCTCTTCGTTGATGTTCAGCTCTCGCTAACGACCGTCAATCAAAGCCAATCAGCTTCCGTTCCGAAAATGGCCTCCTCGCCCCTGTCCAATTGCAACGTCCCTTGACCCGTCCACAGCATCAAGGTCAAGGAAGGTCCTTTGCCATTACTCCAAGTTGTGCTATTTTGAGCCTCGATGGGGCATTTGAGATAGATCACCATTTGACGACCTGGTGTAGTGTTTCTCTTCCAATCTTGTTCTTCGCTTAGATGGGTACTCCGTATTGCACCGCATTTTCCTGTCGATTTGCCCGCGTCTTGTTTTTGCCAGCTCCGCAGCAGGCATGTGGTGCGAAAACAAACCATATGGTTCAGACCATGGCGACCCAAACTGACCCAGACGCGCAGACGCAGACTTCTGTACCTTGAAGGATTGGGCCAGGTGTGGCTGAAAATGGCAAGCTCGTCTATTTGACCCGAAAGAGAAAGGAACGAAATGCATGTTCGGGGGTATGGTACCACCCGTATGGTAGGTACTAGGTATCCATCAGCCAGCTGGTCATGAATCTGCTGATGAACAGGTTTGGTCATCATCCTGTCACTGTTATCTAGCGTAGAGATAAAGCCCGCAGCATCCAGCCGTCCAGCCGTTACTCAATATGAATGAGGACTTGTCCGTGTCAACCGGGAGAGATAGATCCGTGATGGGCAACTCGTGTATCGACCGGCTAGAGGCCATCCTTGCCGTGTCCCCCGATCATCTTTGTCCCGACCTCCACACGAAAGCGCCACTTGTGTCAACCTCCTTCTCTTAGTTTGTAGACATTTTGTATTCCCGATTCAATCCGGAGGCTGCAAGCTCTCCAAACGAGGAGAGACTTGACGGTCGGTACTTCACCATTGATTCTCGTCCAATGCCCTGAACACATGAGCTTCATGAAGTTGGGACGAAAGAGATCATCGTTGCAGCGTATGTTCCGGCTGCTTTGCCTGCATGTGTCTTACTTCCCTGGTGACCGAAGCCAAAACGGTGGCTTAACGGTCAACAAATGCCCTGTGTCAGGGGCTTTGCCGGAGAGACCCATCATCACTTCCACCATCGAGACGACAGGGCAGGTCGACTGGGGATGGTGAGTTACTGGATGAGCAACTGGGGCATTTGTAGCCTCGCTCATGCATATCCGACGGGGTAGGCCCCTAGTAAATGAATGTGTACATACTGCCTGATGTTGTTTTTCAGGACCTAGTCCTGGGGGTTGCTCAACCCCCAGGACTTTGCATTACACCAAGGAGGAAAGCTCAGAACTCGGGCTATTTTGGCTGGTTATCTCGAGCATTTGTAAAGCCATGGTGCCTTGCCTTTTGCCAATCGTGTTGACGGAACTCATCATCGGTGATGTGCCAGAGTACTTGCAGTGGATGTATACTCTATTGGTACCTGTGTGCTCGCTATGCGGGCAAGCGTTGCTCCGGCTCAAGCTGTGCAAATCTGCTAAGCGTTGCACGGTGAGTGACAGCGACGGGGCAAAATCTGTCCGAGCAGGTGATTTGTTCTTGAAACAGGCCATATCATATCTAACCCATACATGTGTAATGCCTACAGAAGGATGGCAAGAAAGGGGCCGGTTAGCTCTATGTTACGCATACGCCAGCGGGTCATTGTGTTGGATCAAGTTAACCAATGTTAACTTCTATGGTCGGCCCGAGCTGTGGTCGAGTATGATGGACAGGAGATGTTCGAGAGAAGTTATGATTGTCGGTGGCAGCATTTTTAGGCCATTTAGTTGGACGTGGATTACATCTATTTCCCATTGCCACATAGCAGTCACCCTATCGACTCCATTGTTGAGGCAGGGTTTCGATGGTTGGGAGTTCGATGTAACTACAATTGGGTTAGCAGCTCGAATGGTTACAGATCAGAAGATGCAGAATGCCGCAACGCATGAGACCTGGACCACTGGGTAGTGGCAATGGCTGCCAGGTAAATGTGATTAACGTGGCTATTCAAGGAGTCTCTAGTTCTGCAAGCCGTCACATATCCCTGTACGGCACGAAAGGGAGCAAAAGACTTGCCAGAGCAACGACTGAAGTCCCTCATTCTCGCAGCGGACTTACATGGGACTCGCGTTTGGGGTCTGGGAACCATCGAGAAAAGTGGCAAGCAGAGCACGTTCTGTTGTTGCAGACCATGGTACCACCGGACTACAAGCCGTAAACTGGTACGGAAACACCCGTTGAGAAACTGAAAGGAGAGTTCGGCCCCCAACAATGCGGCCCTGCAATCTGAATACCTCAAACGGCATTGAGTGGAATTAGTGCCAGGGGTGTGAGGAGGACCTGGTTCATATTCTGAGGTACCAGACTGCTTCAGAAGACTGAGAGTGTGGCTCCAGACTGGGAAAGGTGTGCGTGCTTCAACGACAAAACTTGATTGTTACCACAATCTCCTCCGCAATAAGCCAAAGAGATCCTAAGCTCTTGTGATACTTTCGGAGGATAACTACCAGTAGGAGTCGCCGATGAACTCTCCATGGATGCCCTGGTTCGCTTCCAGGAAGGACTGAACCCATGTCCCTTGCTGTTTGGTTCGTGCTTATTGTTGTTCCATTCACCGAGTCTAGGATGAGTGGCCTGCATTTTGGCGTGCAAAGCAGCAATTGGCAACCGTCCTGTATCTGGTGAAGTTTGATGAGTGGAAAAGGTAACGAGGTACAATTGTGCCACGGGTCGCTGGCGTTCCGGTTTGTAACGACTAGATATCATGAAGATCGCGGCTGTACATTCAAGCATCCGAACAGCTTGCCAAAGTCCCATTTCCCAGGCTGGAAACATGTCTCCCCAAATTAGTGATCTTTATGATAAACTGAACGTCGTTTTTAAATCGAACTTGTAAGTAGCTGCAGGTTTTCCCCTCGTTGTTTGTTAGACTTCGTTTGAGTGGGCCATGGGAGCATCACACACCACACACCACAGCACCCATGTGGACGTGGAATTGCGCCTGGAGGACACCTTGGTTCAAACTAACAATCAGATCATGAAGGTGTGAGCAAGGGTGGTAGGAGACCTGCCACGCTTCACTGTCCCGAACGCACCGACAGTATTGGGCGGGAGCGGCATCCTTGCACAACCAACCCATGGCAGAATCTGCCATGGCCAAGTTCAGATAACAGCTCGGCTGCTTCCGGGGGCAACTGGCACTGGACGAACGTCTGATGCTCCTCGTTGATCACCCCCAACCGACAACACTCCAGCCAATTCTCCAAATTGGTCGCAAAACGATGGAGGAAAGTTGCGACAAAACCACTTCGCAGAAATCCAGATAGTCGGAAAAACCGGAAAGCGATAGCTGCTCAGGTGAAAGCATTACCTCCGCTGGTGAATTGGCTCTAACTTCCCGTGCTGATCAACTCTTCGCTTCAAGTGGGACGAAGTTGTCCGCCACACCGCAATGCCCTGTATTGTGCATCCATTCACAAAGTCCGACCTGCTTGCAATGCATGAACCAGTCCGTAGAAGGCGCCACGTACAGAACTGATATGTCTGAAGATGAATTGCACTTGGCGCCACGAAAGCTCCCAAAATTCTTGGGGGCCAGATTCGCTTCTTGGCACCGACTTTTTGAGCAAGTCTGGTCAACTCTTGGGTACCACCAGATCCCTAATAATCAGTTAGTATGTAGCTGTCACCAGGGCTCGCTTGTTGCGAATTCTCATTTGTAGCACCTAGCTCGCACGGTCAGACGTTGAGTAGGCCGTGGTAAACATTCTGTAGTGCGCACACCAACCATATTTGTGATTTTTCGCACCTTCTTGCGTCTATCCGATGGCTTTGGTTGCAACTTCCCCCCTTGGGTGAGTTCCCTTCGTGTCATCATTCATCCATTTCAGCCTGGCTTAGACTCGGAAAACCAGTGCAGTCAAGCAGCTGCCAAGGCCGGCATTGCAGCATCGTCGACAAAATGGAGTCAGAACGGCGTTTGCCACTCGGGTTCTTTGCCTCTGCACAAGGTCGACGAGCAAGAGCGTCTTCATCATTTCCTGTTCTCTGCACGGCAGACAAGTCCCACACCTAGAGCTTTGGAGAGTTATTTACCGGTAAGAGCCTCAACCTGTCATTTGACCTGCGTACTTGCTGACACCTGAGCGAAGGTATCGCGACTGTACGACCTCCTTCACACCTAGTTGATAGACCCAGCCTCTAACATCGCTGTGAATGCTGCAGTGTATTGAAATGCGCCGATGTTACTCTGCTAGGGGTTGACATGCACGACAAGCGTTTGGATGCGACATAAGTAGCTGATATTGGCCAACATGTGGCAATCGGATGGTTCACTAGCCCACTACGAACCAACATATTGTGTTAAACCAGATGATGCTTCGAGAGGCATCCTCATGTAGTGGAGTTTAACACCCTGGTCGACACGTGCCAGACGGACAACAAGATCAGCCAACCCTCTGATAATTACAGGGTGTATGCTCCAGCAAGCCGACGATCATGCCGCGGTGGTGGAGGGTAGTGAACAGATAATGATTGGAAGAAAGGGATCATCTGGTTCCAAGAATAGAAACGATCGAAGCAAGTGACATTTGTTGAGCGCAATGTTAATCCAGACTGTGTTTAAAGGAACTATAACGTGCCTCGGGAGAATCGACTCTCCTGTGAACAAAGGGCCGTATCCACAGTCCAGGCGAGTCAATGACGTCTGGGAGCATCAAACTTGGCTCAGACAAAAGGCTACTCTGCTGATTGCAGCAAAGTTGCCACGGGGCGAAGTGTTCGGACATGCCAGCCAAGAATGGGATTGTGAATCTGTCAAGGCATCAGGTATGCTAATCGAACAAGATCAAACATCACTCTGGCGGTGATGTAAAGCACAAATCACGTCACCAATGATTACGAGCAACTGCATTCGAAGTAATATCTAGTTTCTCGCCTTATGTAGCTTTCATAGAAATCAGGTCCAGAGGGCTTGGCAGAACGGGTTGAGCTACTGGTAATCGACAGAGAACTGATGCCTGCCGAGAACGCTTTCGCTTTAGCGATGATCAATATTTGGCAAATTAAGCCTGGATCTCCAACCAAGAACACATAAAACTCACCCCGGCTGTCGCGGGCTACTTCCTCTTGCTTAGCGCACGGCCAGGCTGTCCCTCGAGTTTTAGCCGGAGAACCCCGTTTGTGTCCTATTGGAGGTGTGATGTTGTCAGTTGATGCGCACATCTTGGAGACCAGGGATCAATAGCCAAATGGTCCGCCTTCAGAGAAGGAAATGTGTGCTAAATTCAAGCAGTAGTTGTGTAGAATTTATCCCAGTTATTCTTGTTGGACCGAATATTCGAGATGTCAGATATGACTGCCTAGCTACTTGACTGGTTGTGGAACATCAAGAGCAATTACACTGGCAAGACTGGCTCCAGCATGTCAAAGAGATATTGTCGCTTATTAGGACTTTCACAGTCCAATTGCGTTAAACACCACCAAGTTGCAGACATTTTTTAAGTGCCTGAAAGTTAACAATAGCTGTTCAAAGCAATTGTACTGCGGGAAGCCCTGCTTGACTCCGCAGGCACCAAACTGTTACTCGGACGCGGCCAGCAGCTATTGAGTCGACCAGTTAAATCAGATGTGCAAGGAAGAAGAGATATCTCTGGTCAGTCATGTTGATAAACTTCCGTCAGATCATTTCCCATTCTGCGTATTTACCTCCTGGCCCAGTCGCTGAGGGTTAAGGTGCCCAGGCGGGAGAAAGCAGCAAATGCACACTATCTTAGCAACTTTGGAGTGGAGGATTTTCTTCGGCCAAGTGTGTTTTGAGAGCTAAATTTAAATCCACAGGCTCTCTCGGGCCAATGGTGAGCGATTCGGAGCGGACTCAAGCGAGAAGGCACCCTCCTCATGTGCGAACAACTGGAACAAGGGTCGCAGAGGCGGGACCGGGTTGTTCTGTTGTCTGGTTGAGCATTGCTGTGACTCAGGTCAAGGTTCAAATGCGGAATTCACCTTGGAAGTGAGCATTGCCGAAATCGTTTGGATAGATGTAAGTCGAGGCAGGGTCAATATGCTTCAAATTCACTTAATCCAGCTCAGC
Organism: Pochonia chlamydosporia 170; assembly: GCF_001653235.2. Taxonomy (NCBI): domain Eukaryota; kingdom Fungi; phylum Ascomycota; class Sordariomycetes; order Hypocreales; family Clavicipitaceae; genus Pochonia; species Pochonia chlamydosporia. The sequence goes on along the minus strand of NC_035795.1, from coordinate 693,170 downwards.
ACTGTAACATGCCAAATTGTGGGCACCCCATAAGTTGCCATAGGTTGACTCAGATTTCTGTATGACAGTTTGAGAAAAGCCGTCGGTGGCGAGGCTCTGTATCGGCATGAGGCGAAATTTGCCCGTCGTATAACTCGCGTTGACGCTATACTTGCTTCAGACACAGTGGAGCGCCACCTTTATCGTCTCAGAGCACTTGTACTTCTGGAGACCTGGAGACCAGGCTAATAAATTGTCAGAGACTTGCCCTGGTAAAGTACGGTGACAAGGAAATGAATCACCCAGGAGTGCGTGACGTGCCGAATTGTCTGTGGACATTCGGCACCTGAGTTCAAGTTGTCAGATGTTTTTGGTCAAATTGTGGAGGGTATGGTGGATTTGTTGTCGTGGCTGTGGATACCTCTTGGGTCCTATCCTGCACAAGAACTGACTGATGGGTTGACTGCCCAGGCCGTCGAGAAGGGTTCCTGTAGTCCGTACTCGGGTACCAGACCCGTGAAGCATGCAGTACGTGTTCGTTTCTGTTCGCTTCCAACTCCCAAGACCGAAATCTGCAGGCGAGGGGAAATATGTCAAGATATAGGTCGCAGATTACTCAGTACCTGCTATGTCCTGCTGCTAACCAGGTGGTAAAGACCTGCCAGACAATTTCGAAGCCACCACAACAAGCCGTTCGGCACTGGAGGGAGTGGCTTGGTTCCAGGGCACGCTTTTGATGCGATCTCAGGCGGGTGATAGCCCCGGAATCTCCTAGCGAGTACGAATTTCCTGAAAGGACAAGCTGTTGCTTTGAGATGTTCACTTTGCTCCGCCAAGAAGGCCCGACAAATTCAGAAGTTTGGCAACGTGCCAGAGACAGGGCAAGCATGTGGTGGCGCGGCACTTGTCCTGTGAAGGACTCAAGTGCTCCGTTCAGCATGGCTTTGGTGGTGCTCCAATCATGGTGTTCCGTGACTGTCTTTGAATGTAAAATAGGAAACATTAGAAGTCTTAGCAAATGTTCCCTGGCTGGCAGGGTGGCTCGCCCTCTGCCAACACCTCCTATCGCCCAGTTTGGTCAGCTGTGCGGGAGACCGCCTTGCCCTCAACCAGTTGGAAGCCTCACTAACCCAATTTGCCCCTTGAGCGGTAGTTGGAGCCAAAGGTGCCTTTCCTCTTCGGTCCTAGTTTTGACTGTGAGAGACACCAAATCCCCCACTGGATGTCGATATGCGCTAGGCTCAGATGCATGCTGTACCTGTGAGTTGACTTGATGTTTGCAGCTGGGCTGTCTTCGTGCTGGTGGTGGTGGGTTCTGCAATGATTCGGACCAGACATCTGTAGGTGCCAACCTCCAAGTTGCGAAAGTTGAGTCTGATCCATGAGCGAGCACAGAGGAAGGAGCCAAGGCACCTCCTGCCGCCATGTAACAAGAAAGTCTGGTCTCATCAGGTCTGGTTGGGTCAACGGGGCCTGGACGGTTGTGGTGGGAGGTGGCAGACAAAACATCCCGTTTGTTTGTGCTTTTTGCGCTTCCTTCACCCAAGCAGCAATTTCGGAACCTTCGAAGGGACTTCATCATTCGGTGAGACTCTTAGCCATTATGACGTATCCCGATTCCGCCAAGTTCCTTGGCCCAAGATCAAGATGGCAAATTCTCTTCCGTCGCTCAGTTTCGAAAATTTTAGCCATTCTAAATTCTTCTGTTACCCAGTCTGCCTTCTTCGCCTACGTTAACCTGCTTTGGGGTGATGGCTTCAACTGACTGCATTCAACAGACAGACTTGTCGTGCAAAATACTACTCTGCCGCCTACATCTCCACGATTGCACACACCCCCAGGTCTTTCATCTCTCCATGTCACCTTTGCGAGACAAGCGCATCACCACGGCCCCGTGTCGATTCAAAGTTCCCAAACCCCAACCACGAGGTTGACACCCGTCCCTGGCATGGCTCACCCTTTTGCTGAGCTGGGTTGCCAGATTGCCAGACGGAGCTGATGTCGTTTGGTTGTGCTGGTGACAGGTGTATGGATGGCTTTGTTCCCACAAGTTGCGATGAATTCTGCCCGAAATAGTCCCACCCCCCCATTTCAAGGCTTGAGTCTGCCATCCTGTTCGATGCTCAGAACATTTGACTTTGCACCCCCCATTCACAATTCGTACGCCACTGGCTGTCGGCAGGCAACAGGGATTACGGGGGCCAGGGTCAATCATCTCTTTCTGCGTCACCGTGAAGGTATTCTGCCCTACTAGGCCGGGTCCCTGGACATTCAGGATCATTGACATGTACCTGGTGCTGGTGGCCACCAAGGCCTGGGGACGAGCTGCACGGGGGGTGTGTTGTCTTTGCAGATCGAGTTGAAGTTCCAGATGGGCTTCCCCGGTACCTTTGGGTGTGATGGCTTGATGGCTGGACGAGGATTTATTATTAGAGGGCCAGCCTCCGCTGCTTCTTTGCAAAATTCACGATCACTCTCCACCATTCCTTATCATTGTCTTTCTGTTGGCAAATAACCTCAAGGCTTCGAATTCGATTGCCCAGTTTAAGAGGCTTGTATATATACATCTCTGTGGACGAGAAGCTCAAGACTGAGGACATTGCACGCACACCTGTGTCCAACCTCTGTCCAACCTCAAATCTTGCAAACACAACAAAAACAACAACGGACCCCAAAGCATGAGACAAAATCTGGACTGGGCCAACCTTTCAACAACTCCGTGTCACTGTTAGATGTCTGTAGAAACACAGCACCTGACGCCTCCTACTATTCGTATACAGAGTGCTTCACCAGTTCCCTTTGACCAAATCAACACCACATCCCTGAAAACAACGGGTTCAAAGTTTGAGAGCCTGCAACGACCCAAATTTGTTTCCACTCGATTCAGAAGCAACAACAACACCAACCAGTCCCGCAAGAGACCTTCCGCAGAGACAAATTTGGACGACCGCCAATCCACTGCTAAAATGACTGCAACAAAGATGGCCAGACACGGGTCAGAGAGCAGCACAAGCAGCTCATCCTCGAAGAAGCACGCATCATCACCGTCATCAAGAAAGTCGAAGTCCAGCCCCAAAGACGTCGATTGGACCGACGTGACGGACCCCGAGGAGAGAAGACGGATTCAAAACCGAATTGCTCAGCGCAAGTTCAGTAAGCACAATACGGGCATCTCGCAACCACTGACACCAGCTGCTAACAAGCCATGCAGGAGAAAAGGCTCGGGAGAATAAGGAAAAGGCAGAGCGAGAGCTTCGCAACCAAGAACATGCTGGGAATAGCTATCGCATCCCGTCTCCTGCAGACTTCAATATGGACAGGGAACTGTCGGGCCTTCCCTGGGGTGGTGTAAGCTGGGGCCTCGCCGTGTCAAGAGGACATGAAGTACAGAGTCGCCGCAGCAGTGGTCGCGGTACATATGTCGGCGATGATCCTTACTCGGGCGCACAATACGTCACTTACAGCCACGGTTTGCACCAGACGGCTAGTTATGGCAGCAGTGGTGCAGAGGAAGCTTATTACGACGATACGAGTTACGCTTATGACCCAACGGGCATCCCGGCGTACGCAACAGTGGCTCAATGAACATTGGAGCCTCTGTGAGATTTTCGCTTCTTTCTGTTCACTTTTACTTGTCTCTTAGATTTTTTTTTTTTTGAATTGGCCGAGGAAGGGGAGGGGGCTCCCAAAGCATACTTGGCGGGCGAAGAGAAAGAGGGGTGCTGACTTGAGACCTGCATAAAATGCGGGAGGAAACCAGAGCCTCAGCCTCACTGAACCCTCTTTGAGAAACAAACCCACTTGGGACAGGCAGGCATTGCAGGCAGATGCGATGCTACGATGACGAAAGGGATGATATTGGATATTTCTGCTGGTTATGATACCACGATTGCTCTCGTTTACGCTGCCTAGACGGTTAGGCATGTTTTGAACTTGTTTATTGGATTGGGAAAAATGGGCGAGCCTTGGCGTTTGAACTGTGATTGCTACGACGGGTGGTGCGACTGACCTGAGCTGAAGGCTCTCTTGACGACTTGTTTTTACCATCGTTGGCTGTACTATTACTGTTGCTTTTGTTGTTTTCTTCTTCTCTTACCTTTTACACCTTGTATTATTAGGACTACACTTTATATACATACAGGCACAGTGTCATAGACAATGTCAAGATTACGGATTACATTTACAAAAAAGGGCTGCAAAATATGAGTTGATGCAATTTTGACTGAACCATTAGATGCGTAGCTCTGGGGAAACAAGGTGATACCTTGGTGGGAGGGTTCATCACAGCCAACATCCTCACGGCTCCTCGGTATGACGGCTCTTGCTCCCTCCGTTGCTGTAGTTCCACGCCCCAATGCAGACAATACTCTGTACAAGAGTCAGAGTCAGGCTGGACGGTGACGAGGGTGCAGTCACGATCTGTGGGGACGGTTTATGCATCGAAGCCCCTCGCTACCAACTTCGAAGGCCCCGTCCAGTCTGCCCGGAGCCATAATTGTTCCATGCAGGTCATGTGAATAGAATGTTTCCTCTGTCGCAGTCGCAGTCGACGGGATCAACGCCCACGATCTGTGCGTAGCTGCTGTGTAACAACTTCTCAAAGAGGGAATATTCACTATGTCTTGGACGGAAGGAATTGGACGCAGAGTATGTTGTGTGACGGGATATTCTCCGCTTGTGCTTGGGCGTGCACCTTGGCGGACTGTGGATCTGGATGAACTTGCCAAGGGCAAATGTATTTTTATCAACAGGTGTTCTGGAGATTGAGATTGGGGGCATGGGGGCCAGGAGTGCGGCTCTCTGTGGCTGCGGATAAATTGTGTATTTTCTTTATTTACAGTCCATGTATCGTGCTCCATGCCGTTTTCTGTGGTTCATGTTATCTGGTGAGGGATCAAAGGGTCGTCTGGTCTGGGAAACTGGTGGGTGTAAGTTATCCTTGTCTAGTGTCTTCAGCCCTGGTGGGTTCATGTGGTGCAAGTGGTGGGTTTTTGAGGTGCACAGTGGGGTGGAGTGTCCCATCCGGGTATCGCTGAAGATGCACCACCGTGCAAGGTATTGCGGTGGGTCCAAGTGCATACTTGCACGCCCCCAGACCCTTGTGCCAGGTAACTGTCTGGTTGATTGGGGAGTCCACTTCGGCTGTGTGATCCCTGTGCGTTTTGAAAGTGTGGTTATTGTGGTTTATTTCCTTTGATTATTAACGGTGCATAACGGGTAAGAGTGTTGTTTGGAGGCGGGAAAGGAAGACATGCTGGTTTTTGAATTTCGGCGATGCCGTTCAGGTGCAGTACCGAGGGTCTGTTTTAAAGATGAGACTAAGAGATGGGATGCTGTTTGCCTTGAAACATTGTTTTACGATGCAAGCTATCGGGCTGCCTTGCCCTTGGGGATTTGATCAAAATGTCTCAGCTGTGGGATCCACAGTCGGGACCAAGAGCCACCAGTTGACCTTGGCTGGCCCTCAAGCTTCCGTCCAAGAGGCGACTCTGCAATTCAAGCATTGGGCTTGGTGCCACTTCTTCCTTGCCAGTCCACGCTTGGCATAGCTCATTCTGCGTTTGCGTTTGTGCCGAGGAGCAGTGACGCCTTTGCGGGAGGACTAAGGGAATGTGGCACGGTTTTGAAGGGCTTTTTCTGTGTTGGTTTACTATGTGTACCGTGCCTGTGGATTAGACCTGTTGAAGCGGCCGGAGGTGACTCCGAAATACTGGCACCAGTTTGGGCAGAATACAGCTGTCAGTAACCATCGTGAGTTGAACAAACACATTCATCACAATGTAAACAGAGCGCGCATAATTAGCAAGGCGTCCTTCCGAGGGACCAAAAAAACACATCAAATCACGTCGAACCGAAATAATGACCGGTTGTTTATCGGCTGATACACCATGGAAGCCGTCAATTCTTCCCGTCTCTATTTTTACCCACCCGCATATTCATGATCCACGTCGATAGCAAAAACCCTTTCATCCATGATGCTATTCCACACCCACTTTCTGCCATGTGCACGGCTAAAATGAGCCCTTTGGACTGGGGTGCCCAGGTACCCAGCAGTTTTTGCAAGGGAGCAAGGCAGATTTGGGGGCCTTTGTTTCGAAAAAATACTCCAACTGATAGCATTCAGTTGACAGACTATTTCTTTTTCTGTTCATGGGTTGCCACCAGGGTGGACGGGAGGGCACACCTTCAACAGGTCCATGTGCCGCCTTGGCGATTTGAAGGGCGAAACAGACGCCCTCTGCATACAGAAGCTACATCATCGTGACTAGGCGCCAGGCTTTCAGCCCAGCTGGTGGATGGGAGTGAAGATAGGAGCCTGGTAAGGCTTCAGGCAAAACTTGTGAGGTTGAAGGGCAAATGATGATAATTTTGTCTGTGTGAAGGGGAACAAAAAAAGAAAACGGCAGACTGAACACGTCGGTTTCGACGGCGACTGGCTACGGACACTGATCCACTGCGCACTCTATTTTGCATGATGAATGTTACACCAGCTATGGGTACTTCGAAACAAAGTAGTATACAGAGGGTCCTATTTGACGTAAAGTAGGCACAAACCGCAGCCTTATGAGCCTGCTTTCTTTTTCGCTTCAGTTGTCTGGCGATTAATCCCCGCCACATGCGATCCTTGGCCGAACAAGAGGTGGTGCAACAGAAGATAGCCTTCCCTCATTGGTCACAGGCATCCACACAAATATCCAAACCCCGGGTCCAAGGCGGTGGGAATGGATCATTGTTGTGCCTGGTGCTGTTCCGCGCAAAGACTCTCGCGCTTTGCAGAATACGGGGAAAACGAGCTGCCCCAAATTTGCCCCATATGACATCGTTGGTTTCTATTTTCAGCTCAGGCTACTGCACCTAGCATGTGGTCTGTGTATCATGTCCTTTTTGGAGCCCCCAATCTTCAGCCTCTTGGAGGCTCAATCTGGCATGCCTCTGCAAAGGCATTGGATCGTTCCCATGTCTGGTCCTGATTGAATGATTGACCAGCCATCTCAGCAAATGGTGATGAACCCACGTTGAGCCCTACGCAGTGGCAGGCAACGAAGGGTGTAGGAATAGCACCATCGCGCGATGATCAGGTCCCAACGTGGACAACCTCATCACCAAAAAGGGGAAACAACGAGCAAAAGTCTGTGCTTTGCTGATTGCTACCCGTCATCACCTAAACTTCCGGGCGCGGTGCCCGACACGATACACTTTGGATGTGAGTACATGTCTTTGTCGCTTTTATCGCATTGTCAATGGTACGTGCGAATGTAAGACACAAGCTTCTGTCCAGAATTAACTGTAGACGGTTATAGATTGGCTGTCAAGGCGCAGTCTTGCGGTGTGCGAAATCGAGCCACAAAGTTCAATCGTCGACTGGTGCTGCAGGTTTAGTTGGTCGGCTTTGAAGGCGTGCATGACAACACGCCCCTTCATCTGAAGTAATAATAGCTCTCTTGTGTTTCCTTCGGCTCTTCTCGAAATGTGGCTCTTGGTATGATGCAAAGAATGAAGCCAGTGTGAAGCCACGGCGCTGGCTGGAGTGGCTGTCAAGTCCACAATGGCTTGTTTGGCTTGTTTGGATCAACGGTCCCTAGTTGGCAGGGACAAGGGGAATGAACACCCTATGGCCACCATGTAACGATCCAACCTCGGAAAATATAACTTTGCTATCCCGTTGTTTATGCCGTTGATCGGCTTTCCTATATGCGTTTCATGTTATTTTTGGCCATTTCGTGGTATTGATAGATTCGCTTGTCGCCATTGCCTATTGGAAGTTGGTACTATTGATTCTCCCAGGGCGTTCTTTTATACCTGCTATCAAAATACCAGTATCTCAGCAGCAGGGATCAATATCAGGTACAACAGTCCCAGCTTGACCTATATCAGACGATTTAGCATCTCCCCCGAGTCCGACTGAGGGTGAACAGCATTGTTGGATGAAGTGACCAATTGCCTAGGCAACAATCTCGAATAAACTTCCATCAAATCGTCTACACCGAGGCACGTGAAAGATAGAACCGTCCTCCTTATCTACACTCCTCAACATGTCGGCAGATGAAGTGGCTAAAACAACATCCAGCATACCGCAATAGGAATATTCATTTCTTTCGGACTGTAACATTCGGTACTTTATCGCTTGACAGTTCTCTGTCATGGTTAGTCTTGTTACATGATTGACATGAGTGGCTTGATCTTCCACGTCGTCCGGGAACTAATGTTCGGCATCACTCCCTTGTACCCCAGATTCGGCGTTTCGTGTACTCGTCAATCACAATGTAGTTCGGAGAACGCCGAAGAAAGGGTGTTTTCATGGTCTGATACTTCAGCCACCATGGGAAAAGTACCTTGTTCTGGGTTGGATGTCTCAGTTTACCGACTTCTCGAAAAGGAAATTCGAAATGTCTTGGATATTAGACCTGCGCAGAATCCTGGTATTGTTGAGATGCAAGGTCACATTTTGTAAGTGCCCGGCCAGGCTTCTGGCTTGAGATTGTTGAGTTGACATGGGGACCTGCGAATCTTCTTCCCTTTGGTCTGCTTATCGCCACCTTGTTGCTTGCTTGCCACGTTCGAACCTTGGCGGCGATTGACGAGGCGTCTGTGTATAAACTGACAGCTTGTTATCGACAAAGGCCTTCCTCCTGATTCAATTGTGCCGGCATCTGCAGAAAGGCCCGACTCACGAAACTTGGTATCGGCGCATCTCAAGGTAGTTTGCTTGGACAGAGTGACGGATCACCATTTCTCAGAATTCAGGATTAGTGCTGTTCTTCCGCGGACACCCCGTAAGACAAGTACCGTTCGGCGTTCCTGGCGTTTCGTAGTAAGAGATACATGGTGCTTGGTGATAATTGGTGAATGCATGCGCAAGCAGGTACTCCTTTGACCTGCATGAGGTCCAGTATCAAGGTTGTGACAGTTTGGGGTGATGCTTATTGATCGTTCTTCCCCACAAGAGGAAGAGCTTGGGTCTCCACCGTTGGCAACTGTCAGGGTCCAACACCAAACGGCCCCAAAGCTCAAGCTGCTTCACCGCCCGGCAAAATCTGGACTTTTTTCTCATTCCTGCCTCACGCCCCTCCAACTTTTTTTGGTGAAGATAGGAAAAAAAATACTGCAGGGGATTTTTGTCCAGACAGCCAGAAATTGAGACATTGATACGAGTGTATCTCGACTCTGGAGTTCACCGCTCTGTTCCAGACATTCCCTGCCGTTTTGGCCCCCATCTTCTCGGGACTTTTGAGCGAAACAACTCGGGAAATTCGCATTTCTCGGGCTGTCGACGTTACGAACTGTTTCCAATTTGTCCAGTTAGTCACACTATCTCCCGAGTTCACCGAACTCTACGGCGAGCAAAATGGTCACGAAGACACCTCTACCCCCCAAAGGTACGTAGAGTTCTGGCGTTAGCTTTGCACACTACCTCCATCATCCGCCGGGAGACTGCCGGTAGCAAACGGAGTGACAGGGCTTCTCTCATTGCATGTGATCCAATTTTCTGGTGGTTGTGCACGTTGCTGACGAAACCGCCACGATTGTGCACCGTGCAGCTGTTAGGAAGGAATTGAAGAAGGCAAAGAAGGCTTCGACCAACAAGGCCAAGCGAACCCGCAACAACAGAGATCGCAAGAATGAACTCAGGGCTGCAAAAAAAGCAAAGGCGATTGCAAATGCTCCCCAAAAGAAGGAAAAGAAGCGTCAACGGCTCTTAAAGCGAGCAAAGAGACTAGAAATACAGGGAAACAAGCTGCTTGCTGAGGCCAAGAAAGCTACTGAGCAATACCGGTTGATGACAGAAGCCAAGACGGTAGGTTGATGAATTCGTCTATCGGCTCCCTTAAGAAAAGCCCGGTTGGCTCGGCCTGTGGACTGCCATCGCACAACAAACATGTCTTGCCTAAACCCGTCGGAAATATCGTGGCTAACAAGATTCTGCAGCTGGCTGACGCCAAATCTCAAGACGATGACAACGCCGCTTCGTCTGGAGAAGAAAGTGACGCAAAATCCACCACATCCTCGTCTTCGTCAGATTCTGATGGGGGTGCGCCGATCGAACCTACCGCTTCTGCCGTGTTCGTCATAGATACGAAAAAGCGCCGAAGAGAAAGTGATGCAACTACGAGCAAGAACAAGGCTTCATCTGGAAATGCAGGATCCAAGCCCAAGAAGAGCAAGACTGTCAAGGTCGAAGCAAGCCCAGACTCGGATGAAACCAGCGAATCAGAATCGGAATCAGAATCGGAATCGGAATCATCAGAATCAGAATCAGAATCGGAAGTAGAAGAGACGAAGAAACAGAAGAAGAAGAAAAATGAAAAGAAGGAGAAAGCAGCGAAAAAGAATAAACCGGCGAAAGTGAAGAGAGTCAAAGGGGACAAGCCCGAGGTTTCTACTGACAACGCCGCTGAACAATGGAATGTCGGTGGCCTGGAAGGGGGATCCGAGCGACGGAGCAAGTTCATGAGACTTCTTGGTGGGAAAAAGGGCGGTGCTGCGTTGGGAAGCACCACCAACACCAAGACGGATTCTGTCAAGGCCGAGGCTGACATTCGACGCCAATTCGAAGAGGGTATGAAGGCAAAGTTTGACGGAGCCAGCCAAAGACGTGGACTCGGCGCGTGATCGAATAACATGAGCCCTCAGGCCAATTGCCGTCTCTAGAAATGGTTTACCGTGTTCACACGTCGATGATTAGGAATTGTGATGATTCGTGGCGTCAGGTTTTGGTTTAATAGACAATATATCGGTCATGGCGAGGTATACCAGGCATTTGCTTAGCGTAGATAGCTTAAGAACAATTTCGATTATATATTCTGTCCTTTACCGTGATATCTTTGTTCCGTTAAATGAGGATATTGGAAAGTGCATATCGATGAAACGTTTGGATCAAACTCCACAGGTATTATTACTTTGACTCGACAGGTATACTTCAAGGAGAAGTAATTAAGGTCCGGGCCAGAACGACGGATGGTATGGCTAAAACCCCGGAGTTCTTTAGACTGGCAAGATCTTTATACCGTGAATAGAGAGGCTTTGAAACGTGTGATTGATCTTGGCTCGGCACTGTTGGTGGTGAACATTACCTAGGTGCTTTCATGTCCTCAACTCGTTTTGTACTCTGTTTGCTGCTTCGATATTCTAGAAGTAGCTCGTCATGCGATGAATGCAACTGGTAATGTACCTTGATTGTGCAATGAAAAGCGGCTGTTGGCGTAGTTTGCGAACAAGAAGACCTTGTAAATTTACAGAGGCGGTGGTTTCACTGCGGCATCATCAGGCTGCAAATATTTTTTGTAAGGAATACGTCTAATCCTAATCTGTCAAGTCAGCCTTGATATTGTATATTGTTTGAAGGTTCCAGACGATCGATACCAGCTGTGAAGTCTATCGCTGCTGCAACGGACAACAACTGGATTACAATATGGCGAACATTAGCAGCACGCGTTTACGGTTCGGTAGAATCGCAACGTGAGTTGTTGAACGTTTAACAGCAGAACAACTTGGCCTTCGACAGCTGGCTCAACTTCAAGTACACCTTCATCACGTCCACACACCTTAGCAGCCAATGTCGTCAGTATATTGGCATTTATGGGTATTCAGCCCAACAGCTATGGATACAATGTCTAGAATACAACGGCGTTACCGTGATCTCACAGCATTTCATCTATCCAGACCAAATTACATTTTCGCCATCATCTCTGACTCTCTCTCTGCTCTTCGTTCCGCGGATCGTCTCTTAAAGCGCACCTCTGCTCTGCGTCGCTCACCGCCATCAATCTTTCGTCCACGGCGCTGCTCCCACATGCCCTCTGTGACTTTCACCACCGCACCCGCCTCTTCGGGAAGCGGCTGCGCGTACGGGCCAGTTATTGACCTCGATCCGCGAACTGTGTAGCCCTTGGGTCGGGGTAATGTTGAGGGTTCTGATGACGTCTCGGCTTCGGCTCCTGCACCATGGGGAACATTGACGACCCATTTTGTGTCGGTCACAACAGAGGCAGGCGGCGTGGCTACCTTGAGAATCGCTTCGCCGTCCTTGACGAATTCGAAATCACCGCCAGGACCCAGCGCGCCCTTGCGGTATCGTTGCATCCATTGGAGGAGATATCGTCTGTTTCGTGGGGGTTCGATTCCGAGTTCTTTGAGTTCAGGAGAGGTGAGAGAGAAGAGGGCGTCCCATGATGGGAACTTGGATGCGTGCTTATTCAGGCCGCGCCCGATGAGGGTTAGGAAGGTAGGTACGTCGGGAACGAAGGGGCGTGGTTGGGGTATCGTATGCGGAGGTCGGGTCTTGTGCAAGAATCTGATTTGTATGCCATTTGCGAGAGATGTGTTTGGTGCGATGAGACGCAGAGAAGCTCGGAGGCCAGGAGCCCTCATCTTGGCTGCAGCAGAATCAGCAATTTTGGCCTTTTTGGGGAATATGTGACGATAGCGTCAGGCTATGCTGATGATATTGAGTTAGAGCTCACCTTTTGTGTTATATTGGCAAGCGAAAAGGTGGCGCAATTAACCAATTGTTAGAAGGTCGTGCAAGACAAATTGTCACTGAAGCTCCTGGAAAGCATCACCAATCTTGAAATTTGCTGGTTGGAAAGTTACGTAAGCAAGGCTGCAAGGACCTAGCCACTGTGGCGCAAAATGCGTCTGTCTATTGGTGAGCGCATTGCCTCATGGTGGGGCAGTCGCCAGGCTGAGGGTTGGAAAGACGGGTGTAAGGCAGCTGTTGACTTCATAGCTCCGTGTTCATTTTAGTTTCCTTCACCATCACCAACACTTTTTCGTCAGATATCTCGCCCAAAAGGTCTTCAAATATATCGGTTCATCACAAAGGGGCCAAATGAAGCCGTTTCAACCTTTGTGAATGCAACATGCCTCAGAGGACGGCGGCCCGACGGCCGTTTAAGTCCGCGGCTATATCAGGAATCGATCTCAGGATAGATGGTAAGGAACTTCTAGAGATTCTGTATGAAAGAAACTGACTTTTGTGATGTAAAGATCCTTTCCCTTTAGAGGTGGTTGATTATTTTGCAGCATTTCTCACGACAAGCGAAATTGGGGCTGTGAATGGCACAGACGCCTCAGTGAAGCGTCGCAAAATCTCGGCTGAGCCATACTCTCCGGTTTGCTTGGCGAAAGGGAGAATTCTATTTTCTCGAACATTTAATGGGGATGATGCGTCACCATTTGCCAAAACATTCGAGGATGTTGGACGGTACTTGAGGTTCACTTTGCGCAATAACACCCTGTCGATTACCTCCCGACCGGGTGCTCCGCAAGGGTCATTTGCCACATCCATTTCCCTAAAAGCGGATGAGATTGAAGCGAGTACTGTCAAAATTCTTGAAATTGTTGGCGCAAATGGGAAACGGGACAGTCCTGGTGATATTTGGGCTAAAGTGGCGATATCACTCATCCTGCACGATCGCATGGTCACGACGCACATATCATTCGATTTGAATTGGAATGAAACACCGTCGCCGTACTATCCATTGCCGAATTCCAACGATCGAAAAACAACGTCACAACTGGTCGATTCGTTTTGCCCAGATACCGAGAACGACGAAGAGTCAGCATGGTCGCCTATGGACTTTTATGAGGCGGCGCATGTTCCGCCAAAGGACGACAAAGGTGCTCTAGATATTCAAGTACCAGGGCTCGAATCAACATTGTTTCCATATCAGAGGAGAACACTACAGTGGCTTTTGTCAAGAGAAGGCGTAGGCTGGTCCAGTTCGGAAGCTAGGCTACAAACGATCCCCTTGGAGGACCACAAAACCTCAATCGACAGTTTTCGAACAATTCAGGATGCGGATGGAAAGGATGTGTTTATAAGCGATTTATTTCAAACCATCACAAGAGACAAAAGCTTGTACAAACGAGCGGATAGATCTGTCAAAGGTGGAATATTGGCAGAGGAGATGGGCCTCGGCAAGACTCTTGAAATATTAGGACTTATTCTCCTGCATAGACGTGTGGAGCATCAAGCACAACAAAACGGATTTAAGATGGATGGACTTGCCGCGACGGGTGCTACGTTGATTGTGACTCCAGAATCTCTGCGACAACAGTGGATAACGGAGATTGGCCGACATGCCCCGAGTCTGCGGGTGAAGCATTATCAGGGTTGCAAGAAAATGAAAGATGGGCAGGAAGAAACCATCATTGAAGAATTGTGTGGTTACGATGTCGTCATTACAACCTACTCTGTGCTTTCCGCGGAGCTGCACTTTGCGCTTGAGCCGCCGCAACGATCTCGCAGATTCGAGAGAGCATACCCTCGAACAACATCTCCTCTAGTTAAGATATCCTGGTGGCGGCTGTGTCTCGATGAGGCACAGATGATTGAGAACGGGTATAGCCAGGCAGCATCTGTTGCTCGTGTGCTGCCTCGCGTTAACGCATGGGGTATCACTGGAACGCCGGTTAAAGATGATGTAAAGGATCTGTTTGGTCTCCTACTCTTTCTAAGATATGAGCCATACTGCTCTGCATCGCAGATCTGGCAGGCGCTTATTGCCAAGCACAAGCCGCTTTTTCAACAGGTATTCAATTCCATCTCATTGCGACACACCAAGACGCTTGTTCGAGACGAAATTTTGCTCCCTGCTCAAAAACGATTCGTCATCAGCATGCCATTTACTGCTGTCGAAGAGCAGCATTATCAATCATTGTTTAAAGAAATGGCCGAAGAGTGTGGTCTCGAGACTGATGGATCGCCGAAGAAAGATGAATGGACTTCCGAAGAGTACGAGGATGTCATGAGAATCTGGTTGAATCGATTGCGGCAAACGACGTTACACCCCGAGGTTGGTCTGTACAACCGCCGATTGTTGGGGTATAATAAGTCGCGACCGATGAGAACAGTGGACGAAGTTCTTACTGCGATGTTGGAGCAAAGTGAAAATGCAATCAGGGCGGAAGAAAGAGCATACTTATTAAATCGCTTAACTCGGGGTCAGCTGTATGAAAACAGCCCTCGTGTAAAGGAAGCATTGGTGTTGTGGGAGGATGTAAGAACAGAGACTGAACGACTCGTCGCAGATGCCAGAACCAAACTCAAGGATGCTATCCGAGAGCATGGTGGAGAAGAGGCTGTACATAAGGCTGAAGAAGAGGACCAAGCTCGCGATATGTCTGAGACTGATGATGACGACAAAGATGAACTGGAAGTTAAAGGGAAAATCGGAGAGTGTCGCCGAAGGCTCCGCTCGGCCTTGGAATTGCACCATAAGGCTGTCTTCTTCTGTGCTAATGCCTACTTTCAAATCAAAGATAACGCAGACATGACGGTACCAGACTCTGAGGAGTTTCAGCGGCTGAAGAAGCTCGAGGATGCTGGGTACGATGCAGCAAAGGCTTTGAGAAGGGAGATTTTGCGAGAGAGTAACCGCAAAGCAATGCGACTCATGAATAAGATTGCTCGCAACGCCCGAAATCAAACGTTCGCAGATATACCCGAACTGGCCACAAACCCAGAAAGGGGCATTGAAAGCGGTCGCATTGTCGATAATCTCGAAGTACTTTACGGCGAGTTGAATGAGCAAGCGGATGTGATCGATACATGGCGTGAAGAGGTCATTCAGTTGCTTCTGAAACCGCTGGTTGATGAGGACGATGACGTCGAAACAACCGGAGAGGAGCTTGGAGACTCTGCCAAGTTTCAAGATTTGCTCATGGTCTATGTCACTACCCTGCGAGCTGCTATCGCCGATCGTCAAGATGCGATATCTGGGCAAACGAACGAACTGGCCAAACATGAAACAGAAACCTCTCTCAGACTAGCAAAAGCGGGAGAAGGCCCAGCACCAGAAAAGATGGTACAAATGCTTCAGCTGAGAGCTGAAATCAAGCCCAAGCTTGCGCATCTATCCATGAGAGGAGCCATAAGTGAGTTTCGGGGCTTACAATCGCGGTTGGTTCGCGATACGGTGTCTGCAAGTCGCGAAGCCGTGGAAGCAAAGATTGCTTCGGATCAACTGAAGACGACGCAAGCCCAGATCAATGATCAAAACAAGGTGGCCCTGGCGCTGGAATCAGAAATCGAAAGCTTCAAAGTGGCAATGAATGCACGATTAGAATATTACCGTCAGCTACAGGCTGTTTCAGACGCAGTTCTTCCCCTGGAAGGCTCTAAAGATGAGACAGCAATCAACAAGTTGAAGCAGACGGAAGAAGACTTGCGGCGCAAACTATCCTCTGCCGAGGCAAAGCACAGATACCGTAAGTATATGCTGGAGATAAAAACAGGCTTTCTTTTCGCTAACGTTGGATAGTTGTGAACCTGAAGGAAGCTGGTTCCAAGTCGAACGAGCCTCGAATGTGTGTCATTTGCCAAATGCCTTTTGTCACTGGTGTCTTGACGGTCTGCGGGCACCAGTTTTGCAAGGAATGCATGACACTGTGGTTCAAAGCGCACCATAACTGCCCCGTTTGCAAGAGAGGCTTGAAGCCATCAAACTTGCACGACATTGCCATAAAACCGCAGCAGTTGCAGATTCGTAGTGAAGGGACCAATGATCAGGGAGGCTCTCTACAACGAAGAACTACTAGCTCGCCCAAAAAGACGGCAATCTACTCCGAATTCAACGAAGATAAACTTGCCGAGATCAAAAACGTGGAGCTGGACGGCCCATCGTTTACCACCAAGGTCGATACTCTTGTTAGACACCTTTTATGGCTCCGAGAATCCGATCCCGGCGCAAAGTCAATTGTATTTTCGCAGTACGATTATCCCCTCCAGACTCATCAAACAAACTCCCAGAGTGCTAACTGAAAGCCAGGTATCGCGACTTCTTGCATATTCTCCGCAACGCATTCAGACGCTTCCGCATAGGCCACGCCTCCATCGACGACGTAAACGGCATCACCAGCTTCAAAGAAGATCCAGCAACTGAGGTGTTTCTCCTCCATGCACGCGCTCACTCCAGCGGGCTCAACCTCGTCAACGCAAGCCACGTGTTTCTCTGCGAACCTCTCCTCAACACGGCCCTCGAACTGCAGGCGATTGCTCGCGTCGACCGTATTGGACAGCAACACGAAACAACCGTCTGGCTGTACTTGGTGTCTGGCACGGTAGAAGAGAGTATTTACAATCTATCTGTACGACGACGAATGGAGCACATGGGCCGTCGGAACGCCAAGGCCAAGGGGATAGCTACGCCGGAAGTACTGGATGCGAATATTGAGGCGGCGAATACATTGGAACTAGAGCACGCGGCGTTGTCGAAGCTCATGAGCAAGGATAAATCGGCGGGTGAGATGGTGGATAAGGGTGATTTGTGGGATTGCCTGTTTGGACATGTCACTGGTGAGGACAAGGGAGAGCGGGATGCGAGAATACAAGAGAAGGCGGTGATGAGCTATCTTGCTGGGGAGGCGGCCGAGAGAAGACGGGATGGATGAATATATGGTGACGGTATGGGTACTTGCTAGTGGTGTATACGATTTAGATGACAGGATTATGAAGCTAGATGAATATACGTACTAGTCATGAGTACAAAATGCATCCTAATCAAGATGGAGTGGCAATGCGAACGCGGTACTTGTTGGAATATTTATAATTTCTGATGCCATGGTACACAAAATACTGTACAATAGCTTTTGTTTATCCTTTTTTCCGTCCATCCTAACCCGTACACAATCTCCCATCTCTTGGCTACAGCTGAATGCTACATTTGGCGTCTTACCACCAGACGTCACCTGGGCAGTCTGCACTGATACATCCCTACGTAAATTACACGTCCATCCCTAGGATCCAAGAATAGCGAAAACCCCGTTTCTGTCGACAAGGGAGCAAAGACAAGCTTTACTCGACAACCTTCTTCTTGGGAGTGGACTTGGAGCGCTTCGCAACAGGACGGTTGATGTGGTGCTCGGGGATCCAGCTCTCGTCGTAGGTCTTGCTTCCGGTAGTGGTGCCGACGGACTCGGAGCCAGAGAGGGCAGCGTCAGCGTCGGGGGACTTCTTGGCCTTTTTGGGACCAGCGGCGGGCTTGGTGCGCTTGGCTTGCGGGAAGAGGGCTTCGATCCAGGTCTTGTAGACGAAGTAGAGGGTTCCGGCGAAGGCGGCAGACAGGACGAGATAGAGGAAGATGCTGGGGAGTTGTTAGCACGTCGTATATTTTATTCAATTTGGTAAAGTACGTGCTCACATTTGAGGATCGAGGAAGCTAGTGGGGGCTTCGACAATGCCAGCGACACCATCGTGGGCTTCCACCTGGTACAGATCGCCCTTGGCGCTGGTGAGAACAGCGGCGAGCTGCAGTCTCACGTCCTGGGGCTGCATGTCGACGACAAAGGAGTAGGGGAAGCTCTTGGTCTCGCCGGCCTCGATGGCGTGGTTGTACTGCACGGCCGTCAGGTTGCGAATGATGCCCTGGTACGCGGGCGTTCCTTCGGGGAGGGTCTGCGTGGTAGCCAGGACGCCGGCAAGGAAGGCGATTTGAATGGGTGAGTCTTCCTTGTTGGTGATTTCGACGAGGGCCTTGGTCGGACGGCCGTTGATGAGGCGCACGCCCAGAATGTCGGCGTCGGGGAAGGTGGTCTTCACGTCGGCGGCCAGCTGGGGCTGCTTGCTGTCAGAGGCGGGCGGCGCGGCGTCGGCCTGTGAAACATGTTGTTAGGCATAGGGGCTTGACTTTTTGCAATTGATGTTTTTGGGATTGGAGCAATTGAGGTGGTGATGAGGGGAATTGATGGTTTTGGAGGTTTGGTGGTGACGGGCCACTTTTTGAACTGACATACCGCGGTGGCGCCCAAGACTTGCAGAGCAAGGACGGAGAGCAATGAAGTGAACAGCATGACGGGCAGATTTACAAGACGCAAACAGGGCGGAAACCAGAGCGAGGCGAGGGAGTTGAGTCGGGGGGGGATGAAGAATCGGGATTCAGGCGACTCGATTGTGTGGGATGGATAGAAGGTATAGAAGGTCAGAGAAGGGAGGTTGAAGGTCAAACTGCTCAAGTGGTCGAGTGAGCTAGCTTTCGCGAAGTGGCCTGCACTTGTGCTGCTTGAGGAGAGGAGGTCTGGTTGGTTGATTTGATTGGTTCCGGTGTTGGTGGTTGTGCTCCATTTTTGTTGCGCGGTGGGTTCGAATATTTGGCAAGGTGGCCTCTGTTCCTGTTCTCTGCTGCGCCAGACATGGACTTGGCCCGTCTGGACTTGTCTGGAGCAAGTGGGACCTGAAGACGGACCCTGACCTGACCCTGACCCTGACCCCGACT
The DNA here is from genome assembly GCF_001653235.2 of Pochonia chlamydosporia 170. Lineage (NCBI taxonomy): Eukaryota > Fungi > Ascomycota > Sordariomycetes > Hypocreales > Clavicipitaceae > Pochonia > Pochonia chlamydosporia. The sequence goes on along the minus strand of NC_035795.1, from coordinate 673,977 downwards.
GAGCTCCAGACTCCCGCTAAAGCTTCCAGACGAGTCTGGTTCTTCGTTCTTGCATCCGCGGCTAAGGATATAAAATATGGCAATGGCCACCAATTGACTCTGTCGCTTTCGCAACTGGCACTAACTCCAACATGCACACATTCTGGTTAATTCCAGACTCAAATCCTGTTCAGAATTCGACCAAGGTCTGCCAGCTAACATTACATCTGCATCATCACATCCCAAACTTCCCACAATCACCGATCCGCGTCCAACTACTTGAGCACCTATCGCAAACCCCCAGAAACAAGCACCTCCTGCCCCGTCATATACCCCGTTCTCGCAAACCTAACCCATGTTAATCACATCAACCATACAAAAAATCTCATAAAACTTACATGGACACAATATTACCCACCTCCTCTGGTGTTCCCAGCCTGTGAACCGGTACGCTACTAGCAATAGCGAGACCCGGATCCGTGGTCCGAAGCTCTTCCTTGTCAACGTTGCTTTCCCACGTTCTAGGCACTGTTAGTGTATATACATGACACTCAAGCACAACATCCATACGTTGCCTTTGGTGTGGGAATCATGCCCGTGGCTCCTATCATGGCCGGTTGGACCTAGGGCAAGTAAGTTTGAGATACAAAGCAGCACGACGAGTTAGCAGCCAAAACATACGATATTAACCGTGATACCTTCTGGGGCGAGAACCGTAGCCAAGTTCAAGCCCATCGACCTGCGGAGCCGTCAGCACATGCCCACTACCAAGGCACGCATGATGGAACTCACGTCATTGCGCCCTTACTCGCCGCATAGTGACACCCGTTGATGCCGCCCCCTTTACTCGCAATGCTGCCTACCAATATCACCCTGCCCCAGCGCTGCTCCCTCATTGCCGGCAGACACGCCTTGGTCACGACAAACTGACTCCGCGAGTTAATCTCCAGCATGTGGTCCCAGTCGTCTTCCTCAATGTCCTTGATGTCTCTTATGCGACGGCCCACGCCGGCATTGGCGACCAGAATGGAGATGGATTTGTGTTTGGCGCTGACGGCTGGATCAGAGAGGATGTTGGGGACGAGTTGGCGCGTCGCTTCCCGGGAGGTTAGATCAGCGCGGGCTATGGTGAAGAGTTGTTCTGGGTGACGCTCTCGGAGCTGCTGGGCTAGATCTTCTGCTTTGTCCTGGGAGGATGTGTTAGTGATGTCGGTGTGTTTGTGGTGGTTTTGGTGTGGTGAGGTGTAAGTTACAAGGCTGGATGAGTAGTGAAGGACAACGTCACAGCCATCTGCGGCGAGGGCTCTGGCACACGCTGAACCGATGCCTCCTCTGTTGTTTTATTCTGTTAGTCTATCGAAGATGAACTCCGGGATAGGGGAATGGCTCACGTTGCGCCAGTCACCAATGCGAGACGTCCAACGATGTTGTTGTCCACTGGTTGAAGTGACAGGGTCGTCATATTGAAGGTCAGTAGCCTGAGGTTGGTGTATATCTCTCGACTTTGCCGCAACTCTAAAATATTATGATTGAAAGAGGGAAGAGGGAAGAGGGAGCGGGCTAGGAAAAAGAGTCAAAAGTGAAAATACGGTGCTTGCCGAAGTTCGCTGCCAGGGATGTATGTTTGTTTGTGAACCCCCACCAAGGACGACAGCCGAGTGAGGGGAAACATGTCAACGTACACCAGACGTTGCTTGACTGATCTGGCTGCTGTTGGAGACCGGCTTCGGCACTCGCTCAATTGAAGCGATTTTCTTCCTGGGCCGAATGCTGAAGCAGCTCTTGTACTCAACTTGTTTAACTTAAAGATGCAACATGACGATATCTCAAAACTGAATAGTTTATCCGTCGGTCACCGTCACACAATGCATAAGCATACACTCTCCATCTTGGCCCAGTAAGCTACGAGATGCCTACCGCCTACGCACGCCATCATCTAGATCTTCCCTGTCTCAGATAGATACTTGAAATGTCCGTAGAATTATATTACGGTAACTGCTACTTACAGTTCCTGAATGCCGCCTGCTCATGTCCAGGCACTTGTCTACTCCCCACCAACCTTCATTGTTATATATTCCTCCAACAGCATCGCCAAACCTCGTTCTGTGCATCCCATACTAATGTATTACCACTGATATCCTTCGACCCTTCGTCTATGATCATTCAAAACAGAAAACGAGACCCGGAAAAACTAATCCAAAATCGCTCAACGCCGCCATATGATTTTCATAACCTTTTGCAGAGAGGCATCGTGATGCGACCTCCGTCCATTACCCGTGCATCAACATACCTGACAGGGCTAAAACACCCATCAAAAGCGTCAGGTTGGGTATAATTGCTGCAACTCCACTGATAGGTGTTCGCGCTTCCCCTGGAAAATTACACGACACGGTTGAACTGTCCCCATCTCGTTTTCCATAGCTCACGTTGAAGCCGTACATGCCTGGTTGCGGACAATTGAAGCCAAGTTTTGACGGACAGCTCTGGACAACCTGATAGCAAATGTCCTCGCATGGCATGATTTCCCTGTATGGTCCGGGCTGAATCGTTGTGTCAATAAATCCATTTCGTGATGTATTCTGAGATGGAATCGTTGCCAGGTTCGCTCGGACATCGGTGGCTAGCATTGTGCCGTTGGGGAAAGACTGGCCAACATTGCGGATCACACTGAATTGCGACTCGCCCTGGAAGTCTTCGCAACGTGGAATGCTGACGGTGCAGAGCCATCGCTTGTATGCTCGTTTGCAGTCACTGCAATCTCTAGCCAGCGAGTATTTTGACGTCCTATCCGTCTCGCATGCTACTTGCATCATGGCTTTGAGAAAATTGTCATACATTTCCTTGGCATAGTTGTCGTAGGCCTTTGCCAGCTCAGTGTTGTTATATTTCCCGTCGTTTCCAGGCACAGCATACTGGATTTCGTCACAGAACTCCAGATCTGTCACTACTTTGCAGTTCGGCGCTGTATTAGGATTAATTAGCAGGGTGCACAATTCCAAACGTACTCACATTGCCTCAGTCGAGATGTTAAACTCACCAGCATTGGTCTGAAACGTGGTGGCCTGGTAGACAATGCTACCTGGGCTTGTTGGAACGCTACCGTCGGCTTCGTCCCGTTTTGCATTGACCGTCACATTGGCAGGCTTTATCATCACGCCACTATACGCCGACGTCGCGTTGAGGCCCACAACATAAAACTGTTGTTTCGGCAAGCCTCCTGGTCCTCTGAGGGTCATGGCCGTCTTGACCATGCTGTTGTTTTTCGCATTGCCTTGCTGGTTCGTCCCAATGAGCGCATTCTTTTGCAATCCGCAGGCCGAGCGGCGCATCCCATTCAGATACTGCGCATCTGCACCGCTCACATACAGCTCATAAGGCGGGATTCCACCCATGACGTGTCGAATTTCAGTGGACTCGTCAGTCAGATTTCGAGTAACAAGCAAAGCTGAGGTTGAGTCGCTGTCCATCCAAAGGAGCTCTGCGCCGCCGGTCTCTTGGTATTGGTGAAAGTATGAGCTGTTGGATACCGCGATTTCAAAATTATAGCGCCCTTCAAAATCGTCAGATACCTTGGGCGCATATATCGCAACATAGACATCATTGGTGGCGTTGATGCTCAACGTCACAGCACCCTCATGAAAGGCTCTGGAGGTAAATCCTTTGGCTTCGGCGCCACTAGAGGTACTCGTGATTTGCGGGCATCCCGCGTCTGTTTGGTTAGATACAAGCAAGGTCATTTGTGGAGGAGTCGTGACCTTTTTGTCGGCCTTGGTCGTGGGTTGGAAACAGGTGTTCGCAGATATAAAAATGGCGATGTTTCCGCTGCTGCCCCCGCCTTCAGAATCGGCCTGCCTTTTCTGGTCTCCCTTTGAAGCAATCGGCGCCAGAGAGCCCTTTTTGATAACGTAGCATATCGGTGCGGAACCCGGGTCGAGGTTCAATGCCAGTGGCTTGTTATTTTCGAGGGGCGTCATATCCTGTGCTCGCCCGAGTATACTGCGACTGAAGAGGCCAAATATGGGATCGTACGTCGACGAGGTTTGTAGTTCGACATTGTCCTTGTCGAGGACGGCCAAGTCCATCCATGACGGCGAGCCAGGAGAAAGCTCAGCGGCGAGTGCCCCCCTTGGAGATGAAAGCAACAAGTAGAGTGCCACGAGACACAAAGTAGCAGCCAACGACGCTACGAGTCGCGATTGTAAAGGACTGAGTTGCATATTGGCTGCTAGCCCACCAGGGGCCGAGCCGCCGTGCAGTTGCTTTGCTTCTTGGATTAGTAGCGATGCCGTCGAAATCGAAATCGTTGGTCGTGATGACTGGAATTTTACGAGGAAGGGGGTTCGACGACGGACTAAGAATCAATGGTACACCTAGTCAACCGAGATCGATCATGGCGAAATTCAAATCCGGTTCGAGTGCGTCAGTAGTCAAAAGCGAGCTGCTTCGGTACGAGAGGAGAGGCTGAAGATAATAAACGAGTGTGTTGGTCGTGGTCGACGTTGAGCTGCGGTTTCACAATGGCCGGTTCAGAATGGCCCACATGCCACTTGACCCTTGAAGTACTGTCGAAGCTGAAGCCTCGCTGACTTTCTACCAGTTTGGCAGAGTTCAGCCATTTGGATGCATCCGGAGGTGTGGTGTGGATGCGCCTGTGGCACACTCACATCTGGCGGCTGTGGTCAATGTTGATAAGCCGCCCGGGTTGGCCAGGCCAAACAGGATTGACTGGGTCCATTTGATCAATTGATGTCAATCGGTATCAATCCGCTCAGTGGTCAAAGTGCCAGGTGATGGCGCGTCGCACTAGCTCCCAGCGGGCTTCAGGCAAACAGCCGCTTAAAATATCGACATGAGTCCCCTGTGGCGCTGGGAGTCAGGCTCAAGCGCTTCCATGTCAACCAAACCAGGCTGAGGCAATCAACCGCACCAGTTGACCAGACCAGGGCCTCATGCAGCTTCTCTTGGACGCGTTGCCTCAGCTCTGTCGCAAAGTATCAAATTTGAAATATCCCATCGTCATCAACCATCGGCATCAATCATCAAAGACTCCAAGCCTAACCCTATAGGTATGAGTGTTATCAATCTGCATCCGCACAGTCACTGCCCCCAACTGGCAACTGGAACATTGAAGTCGCCAAATTATCTCAGGTGCTGCGCAACTCCTGGCCATCACAGCCAAGACTGTCAGCATCACGATCGATCAGGGGTAGCACAGCACAGCACAGCACATACACAATTGTAGGGCATGTGCGACGTCACATGTTTCACGCCCATCATGGCCAGATCGTCATGATGTCAGTCTACGTGCCATTTATTATTCCACCAAAGTCGGACAGAAGAGAGCACGCATGTTCTGACTAAATGAATGCCTCTTACGACATAGTAGTCGCACACGCAAAAAACTCAAAATCAGAGGTGGATTCATGTTCACATTGTAACAACTGCCTCCCTCCGGTCGCCTAACACATTGGTCGATGCAACCTTGTCACAAGCTCCTTGCATCAAGTTGCATGAACTCCCTAAGGGGTTTGACTCTTCCCGAGGTAACTCCATGTGCACCATGGTGGCAAATGGATACAAACACCAAAGGCAGATTGATTCACCGCAAAAAAGTAATAATCCTAATCCCATACAGCAATGATAGAGATACGCGATACATTGCGCCGTACATTCAAGTCCCCAATCATAGAAGCTCTAATGAAATCTGTCATCGCCTCTGCCTATCCCTGCTCCGTTCCGCCCCCTTGTCCCGTTTGGTGTCCGTGTCCGTGTCCCGATGGTCAGCCCCCGCTCCCCACAGCCATTAGCCATCCAAGGCCGCAGTGGTAGGACAGCGTGGCCGAGCTCAAAGGCCAAAGCTGTAACCGTAGCCCTTGCCCAACTTCTTTTTTTTGTCCCGTGTTCGTGCTCCGCGTTTATCATCAATGTCGCTTATCGCGTGTTGATGCCATTCAGAGCATTTCGCCGATGCAGCTGCGTGGCTCTCATCTACTCGAATAGGTGGGATGCATCAGCACTGATAGAGTCGACGGGCATTAAATGGTCCGGGACTTTAGTCGGACTTGTCAAGGCCGCCAGTCTTGGAGCGCAGACCAGCAGAGGTCGAGGCAGGCTGCTGGAAGTATCGGCTGAGAGTGGGGACCAGGAAAGATCGGAAAATGATCTCGGCACCACTGCACACAAAGTAGTTAGCGTTTTGACGCTCTCCTTCTCTTTTGTGAATGATTTCAAGGGTCGTGACTTACCGGAACATGGGCAGAGACAGCCACAGAAGGAAAACAAACTTGAAGACAAAGTAGAAGGGGAACCAGTAGACAATGTTGAAGAAGCTCTCAATGACGGTGAAGAAGGAGAAAACAACCCAGTACTATAGGCACAAGAAATGACATGACAGTTAGCTTTGAGCTCCCGGGGCGCAAACGAGGAAACAAGGGAGAGAAATTGCACGCACAGTCAACCACTGAGTGTCATCATCCTTGGTAGAGGTGAAAAGAGCTTGAAGAGAATAGTACCCGGGGATGACGAAGCCAGCAAAGTTTGTGAGGAGCTGACCACCGAGGTTGAAGATGATGAGGAAGAAGTAGAGGGCGCCGACTCCAATGACGGCATAAGCCTTGGGTACACCAGCCTGCCTTTCGAGGTTGTTAAGCGCAGGGTACTTGGAAAGCTACAGTACAAGCTTCGCGTCAGCACATTTCGAGCAAATGCAGGGGATTCATCGCAATTTCGGCTAGGCGCCGTGTGCTCAGCGCACGAGAACGAACCTCCTTGTCCAAGCTGCTGAGGTAATTCTGGGCCTTTTCCTGGGCAGACATTTTGAGGATTGTATTCTGGATCGGATGTCCGGAGTTGGCGGCGCGATGGTCGTAGCTGCGGTAAGATGTTAAGCAAACGAAGCAAGATGGCGGACTGTGGTCAGAGTTGTGCGAATGTGAAGGGTGGAAGTTGAGAGAGGTGTCCAGATCTCAAGTCGAGGAAGCTTGTGCTCCGTACAAGTATGCGAAAATGTGGACGACGTGGGGAGGAGGGTGGACTTGAGAAGCGAGCATGTGGCGGCCAAGCAACAGGTCTGGTCAGTTGGTACCAAGCTAGTTTCTTCGGCGCCCAAGCTGTTGACCAAGAGGAGTTCAGGAATCAGGAGACATGGCCCAGACTGCACCAGACTTCAATTGACGGAGCACCAGACACCAGGCCACGGCTGGGCTGGGACAACTGGGGTTCAATGTTTCTCGAGGGGGACACTTGAGGGGCGCAGGCGTCAGTGGCTTGTGACCTCGGGCAAGCTTGCGAGTGATGACGAGTGAGCGACGACGAAGCAGCTGGACTTCCTCGGAATGCCCAGTTTTGCGCACAAGACCTGCCTGGGCCCGGCCACAAGCTATCCATGCAAGGCTCAAGCTGTCCATGTCTGGTGGGCTGAAGCTAACATTGAACGAGCAGTTGACGCTCACGCTGATGCCTGCCTCGAGAGACATGGCGGCTGGTGGAGCGGAAGGACCGACTGATGCAGTCTCAAGCTGCAAGAGCGGGCTGGGCTGGAGCCTTGATTCACTCCTGTGCCCGTCATGTCCATGTCCGTTGGGCATAAGAAAGAGTATTTTATGCGCAGCCTATCACATTTAGACTGTATTGTAGCTCGTGCGGTACAAGGAACCGGGCTGCCATCTTCTAATACAAACCCCGTACTCGAGTTGTCTGGTGTCTTGTTACAGTTGCGAGCGATGGTTGTGATGGGGTGGCGACTAATAAATCACACAGGATACTGCAACCATTCGGTCCAACAAGAAGAAGAAAGGATCTTTGGTTGGCTCTGGCTCTTGTGTTGCCGTTGCCGTTGCCGTTGCAGGTGTCTTAGGTGTTGCATATCTCCCTCGAACGTTTGCCATCTTCCATGATTGCCATCTGCTAATTTCGGTACTCCTCCGTGCGCATTGCATATCTTGAACATGCTTAACGCATGTCTAGGTATGCGGAGACATGTTTTCGTTCAGTCGATCCCAGTCCTGCGGCAGAATAATGACATCTGGACACTTGTTGTTATTTGCGGCAACAATACGAAAAGCCTACCGCAATCACACTTCCCTACTTGTTCAAGCATGTTTCGCGAGTTGTCCGTAAACTAGCGAAATTACAATAGAGGGAGGAAAATGAACTGCTATGAAAGCTCATTTTTTGGTTTTGCCCCAGAGCAAAAGCGAGGGAAAAAAGACAGAAGAGGCACACTGACAAGTCACACAGATGTCAATGCCATCAAGCGGCTCGAGCCAGGCTGTGACCTTCGAGAGTATGGATAGCCATGTCTTGTGATCACCAACATCAACAGCATCATGAATTCATCTTGGCCAAGTTCATCACTCTCCCATTGACCTGTTCACTCACAAGCGGAGAAAAAGACAACGTTCATTTAATTCGGCCGGCCAAGAACCCCGTGCATGTTCCTGGCATATTAGGGCTGGATCCTGCCATGTTGTGTTGTCTTGCCTGCAAGGTACCGCGCATTGATGTCTGAACCCCGAGGAGAGAGACCAGACATTTCACTTCACTAGACATAGCATAGTCTTTCTTACCACGGCAAGATGTGCCAAGTCTGTGTACAAACATCTGGATCGGCGCATGGGAATTACCAAAAACGCCACAGACCGCAAAACCGTGAGCAAACAGCGCCAACAACGGGCGTCAGACGATGACGCTTGAGCCTCTTGAGCCATCAATGAATCAATGTTATGCACATGAGATATCACCGTCCCGTACTGGAATCCCACAAAATTAATCTGCGAGCTTGCTTACCTAAACCAACACCAAAGTTTTGTTTTGGTCCTGCAGCGATACCCCACCTGAGCTGCATCTCGGTCCCTGGTTGGTCCGACGTGATATGGTCTTTGTTTGGATTTGCGGGACGTTGACTCCTCTCTTTGGCTCTTTGGGAGTACCTGCCTCCCACCCACCTTTGCACTTGCCCGCCGCCCGCTTTTCCTGTCCTCCGTGCTTTTTCCCTCGACGGTCTCGTCCCGTTGGCCTCGCAACAGAAAACAACACCAACAACAGCTGCAAGTCTACATCCGCAGCGAACCACAAAGCGCGCGCACTCAGATAACCAGCTGCACTGCATCTCTGCGCCGGTCTGCTACGGCATTGCGCTTGGTTCTATTTTCTTCTTTTTGGTCTTTTTCGACGTCCATTTCCTGCCGCCGAGCCCGTCTTGCCGGCCGTCGTTTGTTTCTCGGCCTAACAGCCAATGTTTGTTGTTCGGTAGCCCACCAAATTTCACAACAGCATAACACCACATACACACTCACACACGCACACGCACACACACCGCAGCATGGACCAAGGTATGTCTTCTACCAAACGCCTGCAACTTGTTTTCAAAGCAACACCCAAATAAAGAAAACAATGTCGATTGCACTCGGGCGTGCGTAGCGGGAACCTGCTTCTGACTTCTCTTCTTCTTTCTTTGTTTCTAGACAACCCGCCGGCGCGCCCTGCCGTCAAGTCGAGGAAGCGTCCGCAATCCCGCGCCTCGACCACGTCGGTTCACAGTGCCGCAACGCAGCCTACCTTGGATCAGTCTGCCTTTGCCGACTCATCAGCCATGTACGCCGGCCAATGGATTCCCAATGACCATGGTCACGGAAAGGACATTGGTACTGGACCCCAAATGTCCCCCGAGGATATGATTCTCCAAGCTGCCACTCATATGCAGACGGCAAACCACGACTTCTCAATGGATGGATCAATGGGAGCTGCAATGGCTCATCATCACCATATTCCCTATCAGCAACAACAGCACGCCATGGCCAGACATCCTCTTCCTGCCGAGCAGTACTCGGCAGCCAACGCGAGCTTTACCGAAGGAGACAGTCAGATGTTGGACCGGGATGACAACGAGGATGGTGATTCCATGTCTGGCCCTATTGGCACAGGAAAGCCCGCTGCGACTCGATCCAGTGCCAACAACGAACTCGAAATGAGGCAGTTGTTTACGGCAAACCGCCATCGTAACCTTCAAGATGTCGCTGGAGAACTACACGGCAATGAACGAGGTCCCAACTCGGAGCGTACCCGTCAGGTTTTCGCAATGCTTTGGTATGCATATGGATAAGACTATGAAAAGTTGGATCAAGGCATGTTACATGATGTTCTAACACTGTTGCTAGGATCAATTCTGTCTGCTCCAAAGGCAAAGGTTCCGTCCCTCGTGGCCGCGTATATGCAAACTATGCATCACGTTGTGCCACTGAGAGAATCACGGTCCTGAACCCTGCTAGCTTCGGAAAGCTGGTCCGAGTTCTCTTTCCCGGCCTCAAGACTCGTCGTCTTGGTGTTCGTGGGGAATCCAAGTATCACTATGTCAATTTCTCACTCATTGATGACCAACCGGATTTGAGGGAGTCACAACCACCACCACCCAAACCGCTTACCGAAGCCAAGAGTCTCACTCAAAGTTTCCACAAGTATGTACTAGAGCGCATCAGTGGCCTTGCCCACTTGCGAAGGCGAAAGACAAAAACGAAAGACCATACTAATTTACTGTAACGTAGCTCAACCTCTCAGGCCAACACCACCAGCCGCGCACCGCTGCCCTCGCCTCAAGACGCCAGCCAAAGCCAGAAAAGTTCCGGTCCATCCAAACCCTCCAGCAGATCACACAGTCTATACAACCAGCCCGACTTGGCTAGCATCGATAATATCAGAAACACCTCAACCAAGACAGAACTTGAGCTCTCTTTTCTCTCTGCCGAAGATGCTGCGGTGGATCAGCATGATATTCTCGCCCTCCCAGCCATTGAGCTTTATCTCCCTCAAGGGACAGATCCTGATGCTGCGAAATCGCTGTCTGCTCTCTACCGTTCACATTGTACATCATTAGTGGAGTGTATCCGGTACTGCAGAGAGAAGACCTTCTTTCACTTGTATACGTCGTTTCAAGGCACGCTTACTATGCCTGTTCAAAAGCTGTTTGGACACGCCGCTATCGCTCCGTGGATTGAAGGATGTGACTACGTCTTGTATCAACGCATGATGAGCATTATTTCCGGGCTTACCCTTCAAGTGGTACCCAAACCTGTTCTCGACACTCTCCGCAACATTTCTGAGAGACTGGTACCTCATATACGCGAGTCCTTCCAGGGGCAGCCGCAACACGTTCTCTCTGCCAAGGAAGCTCCCGCAGCTCTGTTTTCTGGTCTGATAGACCGCGCACTGCGTGTCAATTTGACAGCACACGCAGCCGCTAACATGTTGTCGAACCCCGCCAACAGAGACCAAATGTATGTTGATTGGATTACCATGATCCGTGCCAGGAAGATTGCCGAGTGTGTGCCCACCCGCGGCATGGACGACGTCGTGGATATTCTGGTGTCAGAGATGCGAGATCTCCTTGACCCCGTAAATGTGCCGTGGGAGGTTGAGTGCCTCACAATCTATGGGGATGTGGTCGCTCGAAGTGGCAGACAAACGGACGATGGCAGCGGAGCCAACTCAACGGGCCAAAACGTCCTGGAAAGATGGGTCAACTTCTTGCAGACTTTACCAAATAAGTTCACTTATGCTTCACACACAGATATTGTCTGGTGTGTAGAGCGAGTTGGCACAGCGGTCATGCGAGATCTCACACTCGCCCAAGGCAAGAGTTTTGGTTCCTGGTGGGTAACAAAGACATGGGTTGACGAGATGGTTTGTTTCTTAGCGGAACAGGGTGGTTTCATGAAGCAAAAGCCGCAGGCTCAGCAACCGACCACCACCCCTGCCAATGCTGAGGCGGCAGAGAAGGAGACTAGTCGTCAAAATTCACGGTATAGCAGTGGCAGTGATGACTTGAACCTCTCCGATGTCTCACAGTCGCAACCTGGAAGGGCTCCGTTCCCACCACCGCCAAACAGCAACCAGGCATCACTAGGGGTGAGTGGTGGAGATCCACACGACGACAGCGGGATTGGTATTCGAACACCAGAAGAAGACTTCCCGATGGACAAATTCTCCTTCACAGGAACAGAGAATGTCGGAATGACGGGAACAGAGTTAACAGCTGGGGCGGGTTTGTAGGTGCATTCGGGGAACGGCGCAAGTCATGGTTGGGAGTCATGGGAGGCGGCGTTTGGCTAATCACTTGGGATGGGGGTTGATTTTAATACCCACTTATTACTTTTGGCAACAGGACAAAAACTAATCAAGAGATGACTGGGATGACGACGAGACGAAGTCATGACAGCTCGAGGGCTCGGCTGGGAAAGGGGAAAAGCTCGTGGCCCTTGGATATACCAGTTATGAGCAGGTGAGGGAAAGGGTGCGTGCGTCCTTTGCTTTTCCCGACCTTCAGCAAGAGACGGATGGGATTGCTTACAAGAATCTGGAATATTACTGTTTTACATTATCCGATGAGTTAGGTCTACATGGTGTTGGGCTTTATTGTTCGAATTGTACCTATATGTCAGTGGGCAGTTGTTAGCTTTCTACTGCTTATAGTATTGTCTAAGCAACAATACATTTTACGATTTTATGCTACCGTTCGTTGTTAGGAAGTATGATCGTTTGGTACGAAGTGAGCATGATGACGAGAGTTTCCCAAGGCAGATGTGAGGAAGTTCATAAGATGCACGTGGTCACTGGTCTTGGGTATACCAGCAACGCACAGCAAAAGTCGAATAGTAATGTCCCTTCCGCGCCAGTTTAAACGGTTTCCCGGTTTCCCGATTTACCAGACAGAATCAAGACTTTTCTTCCCGAAATGGTCGGCGATGAATAGTGCCAGACGCTTACTCTCTCGTCCACATTCTTGGTAATCAACACGCCGTACACGACATGAGTGACAACTCGCATTGGCTCAAAGACAAGCTTATTCGTAGTGAACGGAATGACCCTCGGCAGGAGAACGACGGCTTGGTCATGGTTGGCGCAAGCCAGACTGTCAAACAGCGATTATGATCGGGCACCAGACGATTTTGTCGAGTCACGGCTCGGGCATAGGCGACACAGAGAGTGGATGGGGGTGGTTTGTGGGAGGCGCAGGCGCAGGTAAATAGATTGCGCCCATCCTGGGGCAGGTTTAGCAAAAGAATAACGTCACTTATTTTGATTGGGTGGACGAGGCTTCGGTCCTTGATGGCGATGCCAGGGCTGAATCTGGAAGCTATGGATTCATCAGCAGAGGCGTTTTGGTGGTTTCTTTGGGTGCGAGTAGGCGTTTAACGGTGTGTGTGGCACCAAGGTTGGATGGCATCAGCTTATGGTTATGCGAGGTAAATTAAGCCATTCAAGATGAAAATAGCTGTGATAAATAGTAATCGTTTCTTCGAGAAAGCTGAGAATTGTTGATCTTCTTTTTCGTTTATATTCCGATGACTTTCTGCTGCATGTTGTTTCCTACATGAAGAGTCACTCAGCCACGAATCAGTTACTCACACTTGGACCGATATTCGGTTGACTTGCCACGTGACATTGGCCTAGAAAAAGTCGATTGAGCAAGGTTGCTTGGTGCAGGTCAAGTTGGAAAGAGCGACCAGACACTGTTGGTCCCCTGCTCCACTGCGCCTGCCGCCAAGCATCCTGGTAGCGCAATCCTGGAGCCAGACTGCAAGCGCAAGTGGGCTGGACCAGCCAGTTGAGTGAGACCTTGGGGGTTCGGGGATCCGGGATTCGATTTGACTTTTATTACTCACTCACTCGACTTGACTGTCACTTCACTTGTTCCTTCATTCCTTGGGCCCTATGACATCTGGTTGCATTCGAATATATGCTTTTTCTGGTATATATACTTTTTAGCGACGCTGCATTGCTTATATCTGGTGTTGAAGCAGACGCCCATTGGTAGGTGCTTGTCGATCACCAATTGGCACCTGAAAATCCCGAGCAACTTTTTTTTTTCTTTGTGGTCCGGTTCCGGCCTCTTTCAATAATCGACATCACCGCCTGGCGAAGAGGAGGAATAAGGCAAGATGGTGAGCTCGACGTACAGCAATGCGTCTGATAAAGGCTGGATAGTTCAAAAGTTTGGGGGTACGAGCGTCGGCAAGTTTCCTGACAAGGTGTGTTTTTTTCTTTGATTCGTTTGGCGGTCTTACAGTGTGCGCTGGTATGAGATGATGATGCTGACTCTTGCGAACAGATTGCCCGTGATATTGTCAAGTATGTTGGAACGATTGCGCCAATTGTCGGCCATTTGATCTTAGAGTTTTAACTGGAGTCTAACGTTTCCGCAGGGCGAGCTTGTTGAAGCATCGTGTCGTTGTTGTGTGCTCTGCGAGAAGTACGGGGAAGAAGGCTGAGGGCACTACCAGCCGGTGAGCCAACGCCGAACCTTGAGCCAATGCGCCTTGGAAGAATTGAGTTTCCAATACGCTCATGGGCCATTTTTATTGGCGCAATTGCTGATTTTACAATTCACAGGTTACTTGCCGTGTATAACAAGTTGAAGGATGTCGGGCTGGCATACGCTACTTGTTCACAAGAGGAGCAGGTCGCCCTCATTGAACAGGCCAAGGGACTCATTATGGATATTTGCAATGATCACGTCTTTGCAGCAGAGGCTTATATTCAAGATCCGGGTCTGAGAGATACTCTTGCTCGCAGGATCGAGGCTGAGTGTCAGGAACTCATCGAATACATTGTCGCCGCCAAACGATTCAACCTTGAGATCAACTCAAGAGCCAAGGACCGTGTCATCAGCTTCGGCGAGAAGCTTGCCTGTCTGTACATGACAGTTCTCTTGCAGGATGTTGTACGTTTCTACTTTCCCCGTCCGGTTTTTTCCTCTACTTCTCTTCCGATATGTGTTCTAGCTTCATGTCACATGCTAATATGCAAGCCCAATTTCGGGCTGTCGCTCTACAGGGAGTTGATGCAGAGTATGTTGACTTGTGCGACGTGCTACATTACGATGCTACGGCACCTCTGGATACCAGCTTTTACAAGGCTGCCACGGCCGCATTCGTGAGGAAACTTGAGACGTGCGGCACTCGGGTCCCTGTTGTGACGGGCTTTTTCGGCAACGTGCCTGGCAGTCTCATTGATGGCGACATCGGACGCGGGTACACGGATTTGTGCGCTGGACTATGTTCGGTTGGGCTCAAGGCGGAAGAGCTTCAGATTTGGAAAGAAGTCGATGGCATCTTCACAGCAGATCCGTCCAAGGTTCCCACCGCACGGCTCCTGTCGTCGATTACGCCCTCGGAAGCAGCTGAACTGACGTTTTACGGATCGGAAGTCATTCACCACCTTACTATGGACCAGGTCATCCGCGCTCAGCCCCCTATTCCGATTCGCATCAAGAATGTCAAGAACCCACGTGGAAATGGCACCATTGTCGTTCCCAATCCTGTTCTTTCCGCAAGCCACCAACTTCTTCGCAGCTCCCCCTCAGAGATACAATCTGCCAAGACTCCCAAGAGACCCACGGCCGTTACCATCAAGGATCACATCAGCGTCATAAACGTTCACTCTAACAAGCGATCCATCTCACACGGGTTTTTCGCTCGGGTATTTTCGATCCTCGACAAGTACGCAATCTCGGTTGACCTCATCTCCACATCCGAGGTCCATGTTTCGCTGGCAATTCACTCTGGCAGCACGCGTGTAGAAAACTTTGCCAATGCGAAGCAAAGCTTGGCCGAGTGCGGCGAGGTCAGCGTCCTGTCCAACATGGCAATCCTCAGTCTTGTTGGTGCCGATATGAAGAACATGATTGGTGTGGCAGGGAAAATGTTCTCCACGCTTGGTGAACATAATGTCAACTTGGAAATGATTTCTCAAGGTAAGGAGCATTCCATTGCCCCAACCGTTTTTCCGCTGGTCTTAAGGCATAATGCCAAACTACGGACATGGCTTTGCATAATGGTACTAACGCTGGTTTTCCTGCAGGTGCTAGCGAAATCAACATTTCATGTGTCATTGAGGCACGGGACGCCACACGGGCTATGAATGTCTTACACACGCATTTATTTACGTTTCTCGAGTAGGAGTGTGCTTGGAGTTGCAGTGATGAGAGGCGTGGGGCAGGGAGAGAGAGAGAGTCTCAGTTTGCCCTTTTAAAGAGCAGTCATTCAGGTGGCGGTGGAATTGTATTTGATGGGAAAATGAAAACAAAACGTAAGGAGTTGGATTTACGAGTGTTTGGACACATAGGGGGCGGATACATTGATGCATGATGCATGATGCACGTTGGCACATTTGTTTTTGTTGAGCAGATGTTCAATTTGGTAGGACATATTATGGAGTTTTGGGTGGAAGTCTCTTGGGATTTATAGAAATTATCGCATTATGTTTATTCTTCAGTCGTTGGTGTTGTGAGGCAATCCATTCGCACGTGTAAATAACTAATAGCAGATCAGAGAACGAAAACTGGGGGAAACAAGAGGAGAGTGCGGGATTTAACATAAAGGCAACAAAATAATAAAAGAATATAAAGAATACAAAGGACACTATTTGATACTATGCTAAAAGCAGATGGAGAAGATGCGCGTTGTAGTCAGACTTGTCTCCAGGGTAGATAACACCAAGCACATCTACGTCACTCTGGTCTGTTGTGGCAGATGGATCTGGAGTTGTTGTGGCTCAACCACTCACACCTTCCTGGTGAGGGGCCAAAGGTCGCTGACAGGCTCCTTGCAGCAGGGGTCTGGTTGACCTCAACTGGATACGAAGACTGGACTGCAAATTGATGATCGTGGCATTTCACACTCCTCCTTTCAAAGACGCTTCAACTTATTCTAGCTCTAGGAGGGCGAATTTCGACCATGAATTTCTGGTATACACGAAGAATATAGCGAGGAAACGCCCAAACGACGCTGCAAGCATTGGCGACGCTTGTAGTTCTTCCCTAACACCATTGAGGAGCTTCCTCGATTGCCTCTACCCTACCCACCGACATCATGTACCGAAATAAGGGTGCCGGTGCCCCCAGGGGTGCCGGCATCTTGAATGCCCTGAAGGCTATGGAGATGATTGATGTGAAATCAAAGCTCCCGGCTGGTATGAATCCGTTCCAAGGTGTCCCGCAAGGACGAGTGCTTGATGTATCTTTGGAAGCTCATGCTCTGTGACACGCCTAGAGGTTTTCAATCATATTCTCGATTATTTACCCGTTGCCGATCAACTACGAGTAGCACGAACGTCACACAAATTACAGGAAATGGTATACGACGATACGAGATGGGTTTCGCGACTAAAGAGCATGAACTGCTGGGATGAAAGGGAAGCACGGAGACGATTTGAAGAGTCTGTTCGCAAGAGGAGGGAGGCTGCGCAAAAGGCGACACAAGCAGCCGCTGCTGGTCAGGCAAACGGTGCGGCGACTGCAGGGCAATCCCAGGGAACGACGCTTTTTGATGCGTCGGCGGAAGAACAGAGACGGAAGAGGGCCGTGTCAGAACTGCGAGATGGGTTTGAGACGCTGAATGTTGCTGGGGGTGCTGCGTCGGAGAGCAATATGCCCCAGGAGTCGGATGCGTATCTGGAGGTATTCAAGAATGCGAAAAGTATACGTGGGGGAGCAAGGCAGGAATACGGCAAGATCTACGGCGCGTTAGCACCATTCTACATTGATATTGTTAGGGCCAAGTCACACGCAGATCCGATTGTGTTTAAGGCGTTTCGGGACCCAGAGAGACAGGCACAGATGCTGGCGAATTTATTGAGGTTCGCAAAGAGCGATTGGTCGTCGGGGTGTGATGAGCGAGAGCATAAGCTCATCAACATGATGGGACTGTTTGAGAGCGCGGTGCTGCGGGAATTTGAGCAGGGGTATGAGTTTTGGGATGTGGATGGGAGGATGAAGCGCTATGCGCATGTTTTGCATACGCTGAGTGGTGCGAGGGGTGGTGTTGACTTGTTTCTTCAGAAGCATCCTATTTTTAATGATCGCGAGGTGATGCTTAACCCGGTGGAGTGCTTGAACCAGGCGACGGCGACGGAGGAGGTTTCCATGGAACCGTCACGGCGGTTCTTTGGCGTCTTGTTGACAAAGGTCAATGAGCAGGCTGGTGTTATTGAGCGCATCTTCCCGAATGCAAACGAGGTGTTTTGGGAATTTGTCGACAAGGTGAGGGAGGATGTTATTATGGAGTACACTACGCCACTGTTTGACGAGAGCCACGAGAGGAGCATATCTGCATATCTGAAGGCCATGGCTGGCGTTTTTGAACAATCCATGCGATTCTTTCAGTCGTTGACGCCGCCGGCGA
The DNA here is from genome assembly GCF_001653235.2 of Pochonia chlamydosporia 170. Classification (NCBI taxonomy): domain Eukaryota; kingdom Fungi; phylum Ascomycota; class Sordariomycetes; order Hypocreales; family Clavicipitaceae; genus Pochonia; species Pochonia chlamydosporia. Next base: position 655,822 of record NC_035795.1, on the reverse strand, counting down.
AAGGGGATAAGGACGCGGAAGCTGGAGACGACTTGTTGGCCAAGGCTAAGGAGCATTCGTTGAAGGTGTTTGAACCACACTTCGACTTGTATCTCCAGGAAGAACTGGACTTTTTCACAAAGCACGCAGAGATGGAGGTCTCGCAGTGGGAGAAGAAACTATCGGAAGAGGACCTGTCCCTTGAGTCGTTTTACATGGCGAATGTGAATCGGTCGGCGGAAAAGTCAGACTTTCTGAGCTCCTTCAAAAAGGTCGTCATGATGCCGGTCACCGTCCTGCCCAGCTTCCCGATGGGCTCGCCATTTGCGACGGCAAAACCGACCACCACTGCTGCGTCTACTTCCGCGTCTGTTGCTGCGAATGGCTCAACTGCCGTGACGCCGATGCCTTCACGGCCCGAAACACCGGGTATTGGTGGACGAGCTAGTCCTATGCCTGGATCCGGAAAGGCTCCCACAGACGAACTAGCAGCCAAGGCCGCTCTCATGGCGACCAAACTCGAGGGCATCAAATCCCTCTGCAGTATCGAAGTAGCTCTGAACCTGGTGCATCTCGCCAAGACGAGTCTCGGTCGTGCAGCACTGCTGATCCCACTAGGCGGCCAAGTAGGCGGCGAAGCCAAAGAGCAATGCGCAACGATATTCGTCGTGCTGCTCCGTATCCTCGGCCAACGGCACGTCAGAAGTGGTTTCGAAACCGCAGTCAACCACCTTTCGCATTATAACCCACGGGACGTAAGCGACCACAGTCAAAAGGGAGTGGCGCCACTCGTGACCTTTATAGAACTAGTCAACGTGGGCGACTTGATATCGCAGATGATTGACGTCTTTTACGAGCAGCAGCTGGCGACGCCGAAAATCGCAGACAAGAACGACTTCTTGGACCCGGCGGGGCTGGCGAAGAAGAAGTTTGAGCAAATGCTCGATGAGAGCGTGGCAGCAGGCTTGAACAAGGGCATCGATGTGTTGATGGACGAGGTTGAATATCTGCAATCCACGACGCAGCTGCCCACCGACTACAACCCCCGTCCTACATCGACAATCTCAACAGTATCAGCAGCGACGTCAACGCTAAATATAGGAGCCCCGTCAGAGCCGGATATTGGCCCCACGCAGACAGCCCAACGGATCGTCGAGCTCGTCTCCTCACACACCAACATGTTGGTAGGCACGACAGACAAGGCCATGCTGGACGTGTTCAACGGTGAGGTGGGCCTGCGTCTCTTCACAGCGATATGTAAACACCTCAAGCGGCAGCGTGTTTCTACGGACGGCGCTATCAAACTCATTGCGGATATGAACCTGTATGCGGATTATGTGCGCGGCCTCAAACACCAGGACTTGGTGGCGTTCTTCTCGGCTCTTCGTGAATTGAGTCAGATTTACTTGATTGATGCGACGCATGCAAAGGACATGGCGGCTGTGATTGCCGATGGAGATCGCTTTGGCGGCGTGTTTCGCGCAGAGGAGGTGTATGAGTATGCGCAACGGAGGGCAGATTGGTACCAGGTTAGGAAGAGTGTTGAAAGGGCCATGTACGGGATGGACTGTGTGGTGATGTAGCATGGATATGCTGTGACTATGGTAAACCTTACTTAAGGAGTCACGATCAAAATCGATAGAAGGCTATGTGCCATGGAGTATTCTTTTTGAAGCAAATGACTGCCTGTTCAGTAACGTAAACGCCAATTACCCAATGCACTCATCCTATTCTAATGGTACATGATACCCATCCACCATGCAGACCAGATGTTGGAAATGAAAGAGACGTGAAAAAAAAAAGAGATTCAGCGACCCCCGAAATCCAACTTTCTCGCCACTTTTGCACCCCTATCGTCATCTACCACGCCAGGCCGCCTCTTTAGATCCGCACCAATCTTTTCTTCTGCGCCGCTCGTTTTCCGCGGCAGGTCCTCCTTTCGAGTAGGTTTCGGCTCCGAATGCCACCACTTGTGGCGGAGCATTTCCTTTGCTGTGACGCGCTTCTTCGGGTCTAGTGACAATGTCTTCATGAGGAGATCTACGCCGTCTGTTCCTACGGTTCCAAAGCGTGCTTCGTACCAGTCTTTGCCGTGGACGGGATGTTGTCCTGGGACGGTGTATTCCGGTAATTTCGTGACGCCCGGCCAGTTATCATCTGTTGGGGTGCCGATGGCCTCGCAAATCATTTTAATTTGATCGAGTTCATTGTTGCCGGGGAGGAAGGGCGCACGCATGACCAGTTCGGCGAAGACGGTGCCGACGGACCACACGTCCACGGCGCCGGAGTAGTGCTTTGCGCCGAAGAGCAGCTCCGGGGGACGGTACCAGCGCGTGATGACATTGGAGGTCATGTTCTGGTGGGGGTCTGCGAAGCTGCGCGCGAGACCGAAATCAGCGAGCTTGACCTCCCCGTCGGCGGCGATGAGCAAGTTGTTGGGCTTGATGTCGCGGTGCAGGACGAAGTTTTCGTGGCAGAACCACACTGCGCGGGTGAGCATGCCCATCCAGGCTTTGATGTCGGCGGCGCCGTAGCGCACGCGGTCGGTGTCGCGGATGAGCATCTCCAGGTCCCCGAGGGGGAGGTACTCGAGCACGAGGTTGAGGTTCTGGTCCTTGGAGGAGAAGACGGAGAGGAGGGAGATGATGTTTGGGTGGTGTAGTTCTTGGAGGTGTTTGAGTTCGCGGACGGCGTCGGGGGCCATGCCCTCGGTGTATTCTTTCTGGATCTTGATCTTTTTGATGGCCACGAGGGTGGAGGGCTTGGAGCGGAGGTGCCCGAGGAAGACTATGGCGTAGGTTCCTTCTCCGAGTTTTTTGCCTGGAGGTGGTGCGCTGGTGGTTAGTGGGTGAATCTTGGGGTTTTTAGGGAGGAGAAGGGGGAGTAGGTACCTTTTGCGTATTTTCGCTTCTCATCCTCATTCATCTGCTCGGAGAGGTCCATGGTTGGGGGGAGCGTGACTCCGGATGTTGGAGCCACGACGGCGGGTTTCGGCGTTCCATTGGATGAGTTTGGCCCTGAGGCGAGGTTCTTGAGCGGTGATGCTAGGGTTCGCATCTGCTCTTGGGTGACTGTGACGACGGGAGAGACGGCCATGGTGGGTGGGTGTGTTGGATGATGTTGGCGCCGTGATAGCGGGGTGAAGAGGTGCAGAGGTAGAGTTAGCTAAACGTGGTTGAGGTGCGGTTCATTGCTATATCGTTGTTGTGGCAGATGTGCCAGTGAGCAATTGTTGGGTGTTGCACGTTGGTAGTGTTGGTGTAGATGCGATTGGAGTGAAGGCGACGATGGAGGTTGGAGCTTATCTTATCGGGAACTGGTGCGATCCGGTGGCGGTACTTGGACATGTGCGTAGTGAGCATGTAGATGTGACTGCTTTGGTGACATATTGCTGGCCCTCAGGTTCTCCATGTAAGAAGTATTGTACCTCAAGCTCCCATTTCGGCTGATACAGACCAGACCTTGGACCAGGCCATCGATTGAAGATCCCATCTAAAAGCTCCAAACAAGATTCAAGATACAAAGTACGGCGTGCCCGTTCCTTGGTGTGCGTGATGAAGCGGCCCCACTAACCGGTGGCTCTCCAACCAGATGTTGTCACACACTACGGAGTACCGCTTCTGAGCTTGTTCATCAAACGCCTTGTTTGTCCCTGTCAAGTACGTCATCGCCGGCCATAGCGGACCCGTGTAAACCAAACCCCGAGCGTGGATTAATACATCACGCCGCGAGAAATTGTCTGATCATGTAATCCAGCGCTTTTCCTTTCTATTTTTTTTTTTGTCGCAATCTCCCTTCTCACGGCAAATTGCTGTAAGAATACGCCTGTCGACTCGACGTAAATACCCTCTTTGCTGTCAAGGCTTCTCCCCATCAGCATTCCAGTTATGAAGACATGCACCAAGTGACGACATTCAACTACAACCTCAGCAACTCGACCACGCCATCATCCCGAAGTAGTTTTACCTCATTATATATATACCCAAACAAAGCATCACCTTTCGTCAATACAACACAACCAAGCCAAACCCCCAACACTCACCATGGCTTTACAAGGCTTCTTCTCATACTGGGTACCAACACTCTCCCTACCACCACAACCAACCAACTCACTAACCACGCTCAAAAGCTTCTCCCAGTCCTCTCCTCCCTAGTATGGCTAGGCATGCTCCTCGGCATGCTCCTCCACTGGATCGTCGACACCAACCGCCGGATATACCCGTCCATGGGCCGCGGCGGCACAATAGCCTACATCAGCGACATTGGCGCCCAGGAGCTCAAGCCGCTCTTCATAGCCGGCTCGGTCGTCACAGTCGTCCTTTTGGATCTGGCCTTCTTCGCTGAGCGCTGGCTACGACACCGGGGGCGGCTGGTGCGCAACCAGTCCTCCGGGGAGAGGGTGCTCGTGTGGTTGAGCATCTTTTTTGCGGTCGTCGGTGCCGCGGGATTGATTTTGCTGTCTATTTTTGATACCTGGCGCCATAAGAGGCTGCATGATGTGTTTCTGCTGCTTTTTATTGGGGGGTATTGGCTGTCTGCTGTGTTTACGTGCTGGGAGTATCAGCGACTTGGAATCAGTAAGTTCTTCGACAGCATTCATTGGCAGCTTTATTTGTTTTGTTGCTAATTTTGCTTTTCTTACGCAGAGAACCGAGAACATCGGATACTACGGTCGTCTTTCTGGATTAAACTCACCTTTATTCTGGTGGAGTTTGTTCTCGCGATTGTGTTCATTGCCACCAACTTTACGCACCAGAACAATGTGGCTGCCATTTTTGAATGGGTCATCGCATTCATATTCACCTTTTACGTCGCCTCTTTTATTATTGATCTTAAGCCTGCCGTCCATACAAAGAGCCATTCTGCGAGATTTGAGAAGCCTCATCTTATGGAGGATGGGTTGCATGCAAATGGTCATCATGACGTCAACGGGAATGGCTACGTCGTCGACAGAATGCCGCTCATTTTTAAATTCAAAATCCAAGAAAAAGGCACAAAATAAGGACCCTTTAAAACGAAAGGCTATCAACCCTGTCGCGTACAGCAAGTCTGAATAGACATGATAGGCGGGAAGAGACGACAGACAGTGAAGGGACTCTATGTGAGAGACACCTGCTTCTCATGGCCTCAATACGTATGGATACGTGTAGGACTATACGGCGTTTTGATTTGGACTTCCCTTTATTGCATTAGACTTTACGTCCTCTCCTCATTGGCGAGCGAGACATGTACATAATGACATTAATTGACATGGACTATGAATTATCCAACATCAGTACACTTACACTCTCGTTTTTATCGTCGCATAAGTACCCAACTTCCCCAACATGCCCAACATTACTGGCAACACTACACCCAAATCACAACTGGTAACAGCCCTCCAAAATGGTATTTTTCCAATGACATACTACCCAATTGGCAAATCTTTGAAACACATCAAGCCATTACGCCGCTCGCCGGCTGCACCATCAAGTACCCCAAACACCATTGGAAATGCCACTCATATGGCGCACACAAGAAACTTCATATACCTCCCATCATCGGTCCATTTCCTCCCGGAACCGGGAGTCACGAGTTGGGCTGCTGCTGGTGCGGATGACGGGATCTGCAATAGGACGAGGAGGATCAAGGCTGGCTTTGCGGCTCGGTCGTTCCTCTTCCTCAGCATCATCTTTTTTGCTTTCCATGTGATCACCAAGTTCCCTCTCCTCCTCCAGTGGAGTACTGACAGGACTCACACCTTGAGAATCTCTCTCTGCATCGTTGTGGACAGTCTCTTTGGCTGCATCGCGCTTGGCTGCCTCACCCTCCTCGCCAGTCTTGCCAGCCATCGCAACGTCATGCATGCTAGTAGACCTATTCTCTATGCTGGCCGCACTACCGTTGCCGGTGTGGTCCTTCATAGAGGCACCGCCAAAGAAGCTCCTCCTCTTTTTATCCTGCTCGCCAATCGACTTGCCGCGAGAGAATCGATTCTTGATCCATCCTTTGACCTTTGACGTGGGTGAAGTTGACCCTTCAACCTTGTGCTGCGATGCTCCTGACGCTTCAACGGTGTTGTTGTCGGCCATGGCGACGCTGGCACTACGGCCGGGTTCTTCTGCAGATTCGCCGCGAGTTTCCTCCTCGTGGGTGATCTGATTGTCGTCCGTTACCGCTGCATCCTCTTCCTGGTGAGATGTGGGAGCTGCAACTGCAGCTGGTCCATGCTTCGATTTTCGCTTCCCCTCCTTGGCCTGACGCTTCTGTTCAGCCTTGGCAGCCTTCTCTTCGTCCCTCTTGGCCTTCTCCTCTTCCTTTCGAGCCTTTTCATCCATTTTTTCTTGCAGCTTTTTAGCCTTTTCCTCTTGTCTTTCCTCTTCTGTAATACTGCGCGTTAGTCCCGGCAGATTGAAATAAACCAGGGTTGCAACATTAGTAAAAAATACCTTTGGTTTTCTTGGCAATTTCCTTAGCCTCGCGATCTCGAACCTTCTCCTTCTCGGCCTGCTCGCGTCTTGCCTGCTCCTCCAATTTAAGCACCTCCTGTCTCTCACGCTCAGTCTCGGCCTTGTCGTTGATATCGTCAAGCACCGGCTTAATCTTCTTTGAGGCAATGGCGTCAATCTCTTCTTGTGTCATAAACATGCCGCCTCCAATATCTATCTTGCCCTTATGCTCCGTTCGGGACTCGTGTCGCGTCTGAGCAGCCTTTTGGGCCTTGGCTTCCCAGTCAGTGATCAAGCTGGGGTTAGCTCTGCCTGTCTCTTGGTACACCTTCTCGTCCATGCCATGCAGCCGGGCCTTGACGTTGCGCTGTGCTGCAGCAAGAAGTGCCTCACGGTCTTTTTCTCTCTTGTCCTTGTCTACCTGCGATAGCTTGCTGGAGAACATGGACATTTGCTCGCGAATCTTTTCTGATTGCTTTCGGTCATCCAAATCATCATCGCTGTCCGAACCTCGGCGTCGCAGCTTATTAGACACAGAGAATCTGTGTTTCGGGCTGGTCTTCTCGTTGCCATAGTACTCTTGGTATTCTCGGCTTTGCTGGTACTCATCGTGAAGCTTAGCAAGGCGTGCCTGGGCCTGTTTATAGGCTGCATCTTGAAGGTTGACATATTGATTGGGCTGAGATGGCCCAGAGTCTTGTTCTTGTCCGTCTTTGGCTTGATCGCCCATGATTTGCTGTCTGGCATACATCTTCTTGGCCATTTCGACTGCGGATTGATGGATCTTTTCATTGTAAGTGCGCTCGTCGACCTCAGGTTTGACGGGTGGATTGGAAGTAAACATATTTCGAGTCATCGTCGTAACAGAAACGGAACCGACTTCGTGTCCCGGCTTTGCCTTCATGGACTGGCGGTGAGCCAAGGTAGCGCCGTTGAGCGCACTGGCGGCAGCACTGGCTTCGGATGCTTGAACATCACCCAGCCCCGTGGATGAGATTGGACGTTTCATGGCTCCCTTGGCAGCTACGAGAGACTTGTCTCCTGGAGGTGTCTGGGGCCGGTGAGGCTTCTTCATGGACTGAGATCTATTCTCCTTGAAGGCTTGTGTAGCAGCTGAGCTACCGTGCGCCAAGCTTACTGGTTCTGCAGAGGCGGGCCTGTTGGCATGGAAAGCTTGATTCGCAGCAGAGTTGCCCCATGTGTTTTGAGAAGTGCTAGACTTGGAGGTATTGGTTTTCTTGAGGGCGGCGCCAGCAGAGCCAACAGCAAGAAGCGCAGCCTTGTGGCCGTCTGACTGTGCTGTCGGTTCCCATTGCGGCGACATTTTGTAGTCTTTGGCAAGCACAGCGGCGGCAGATGCTGAAGAAGATGGATCAGGCTTCCACAGATCTATGGGCTTCTGGTTCGACCAGCCAAGCGACGCAGCGGCGCTGGCTGCAGCACCGTCGGAGGCTAGCCCCGACGAAGGGAAGCTTGGTAAACTGCGAGGGTCGGCGTACTTGATTCGGCCAGTATTATTTTGAACTATGAGGTGGAGAGCAAGTCAGTACTCTGCTGTCAGTCGGGTGCGGTGCTCCTATGTACGTCGGAGTAGCACCTTTAGGAATGAAAGCGAGATTGAGGTTGAGGGCTAGGCAACTTCAATTTTTGGCAAGTGCGAGCGATGCCCTTGGCAGGAGCTCTGCAAACGTTGAATAGGGCAAGAAGGATGGCAGTTGATGAATTGAAAGCGAGCAGGAACGAGAGTGAGCATTGCGTCAGATTTGTGGAAGCTGCGGAAGGGACCGAGGAACCAGGGTCCTAATAGAGGAAGCTGCGGCCGGGTTGGACATGGAGCTCCATGACAGCTTCCAGCTTCCAGCTACCAGCTCCCAGCTTCAACCACGCAGGCAGGCATGGATTGACTCCATGTTCCTTGTCCCATGTCCATGTCCCAGATCCGACAAACACACCAGACCAGACATGCAGTGCGCGCGACTGAGTGAGTGAGTGGGGTGACATGACAGCTTTGCCAAGATCCCTGTGGTGACACTGCGGCGGACAGTTTCTTCTTCTTTCTTTTTTGTATTGTCATAGTTGCAGCCATGCCGTTTGCTGTTGCCAAAGTTCAAAGTTTGCTTCCAGCGCACCTTGCGCCGCACTCACTGGCACTTCTCCCTGCTGCACAGGCGTGCCTATGAGGCTTCAATTTTCGTTTCTGTCTGACTTACTTGTTGGTGGCGCCTGTTGCGCGGGCGTCTTTGCGGTGGCCATGGTCTGTGGCTCTTGGTTGCAATGGTTTCCGGTGGCGGCACTGGGCGGAATGTCACTGGTGGAGTCGTGGTCTGGTCAGTCTCCTTGGTTCGTTCCCAGCCGGCTCTTGCGTCACGACTATCGGCTCTTGGTGACAAGGGATTGAGTTCTTCGCGCGGCGGCGAGAATGCGATAAAATTATTCGATTTTCCCCTCGCTTATCAAGAAGTCATTCGATTATTTGCCAAGCGCTGAATATCACACCGCCTCGGAAGCTTCCGACTGAATAATGTTGGTCAGCTTGGAGGGGCAGATCGTTTCGTGTTGATGTTGGTCTTCTCAAATGCCTACACTATGAGCTCTGGGAGCTGTCGACAGGGATTGCTCCACAGGTGAGAACCCGGAGATATTACTATCACGCCAGATCCGGGCCTCAATGTTGTCAGTGTACGAATTGATAGGCAGTGAGAAGCCAAACACCAAATGGTGAAGGAAGAAGAAGAGGAAGACCAGCTTTCTTTCTTGCGATGGAGGGGAGGATTTCCAAAGTGAAAAACACAATGCTGTCGTTTGCTTGGTTCATGCAGATCGGGAGGGAATGAGCCGTGCAAACCGGGGACAGATGTTGGTTTTATTCTGGGCAATGGGAAATTAGATGAGGGACGGCAGCAAGTCTGCGCCAAGGATCGCTCACCGGCCACTCGACAAAAGCTAACACTAACAATAGTTAGCACGAGTACTTGACTGCGCGGTAGTCAGTGGTGATGAAGAACAGGTATCGCTGGGTGGGCAGGGCTGGCCTGGGTTGGACAGGGCTGGCCGACTGGAGTGGACTGGACTGATGAATTTCCCATCCCTGGCGTCGAGTCAAGCTTGTGGCCGATGCGTTGCGGTGACCTGCTTGTGTTTGGCCCTTCCCCGGATAGCTTGGTGGGTGGTCTGACGTCATTGAGTTTTGCGATTGACCCTCCGGCAGATCTTGGTACTCTGGCTCTACGGTCTGGTGGCTCCGCAGTTTATTACTCCGCCTGGTACGGAGTACTAAGACTGCAAAGCAATACACCAGACGGCAGCACAGCAACCCTACGCCAAAACGCCATGCCGATGATGCCGGCAAGGGTCCAGTGAACCATCCAAAACAGCCTGACTTGGCTGGCGAGCGGGTGTTCAATAAACCTGTACTCTGAATACTGGAGCTAATTGGCAAGTCCACTGACGAGCTCGCAGCCAACAGACGCAAAGCAGTTCTGGTCGACTGTTGGGACATCACCGGCCGTTCGGGCGTGGAACCCTCCTCATACAAGCTCAAACACATGCCATACCTAGCTCGTCATTTGCCGCAGAACTGACATGGTACGTCTTGTGCAGTGCGGTGCGGTGCGGTGCAGTGCAGTGCATGGCAGCAGGATAGTTCCGCCTCGACTGGGGCCGTCTGGTTGGTTCATCAAATCTGCAGACCTTGGCACTGACTGCATCAGGCTGTTCGTTGTAAGACTGTGGAACTCGATCAGTCCTTGCAAACTAGTGCTTCGAAGGAGCTTGGAGGATCGAGCTTCAGATCTTTCCTTGGGCTGGTTGGGTCAATAATTTGACGATTGATGCAATGGCCCATACGGAGGAGATGTCTGTCCAGATTTTTGGCTTCTGCAGTCAACAAGCAACAGAAAACTACAGCACTTCCCGTTGATTGATTGACTTTGTCTCCCAACGGCCAATCCGCAATCCGTTTTCGTCCGACCAGGTATTAACGGCTGGCCGCAAGGCCCAAGCCTATCCTTGTGCTGCTGAAAGACAAAAGACTGCAGCAGCGCCGTATTGCAAGCCACAAGAGCTTAAAACTGTCTGGTATTGTAACGGCAAAGGTTATGTACGGAGTATGTGCCGGCAACTTCCAGAGCTGAGGCGCAGTGTGTGCTGTGTGCTGTGTGTTGCTGTAGCTGCTCGTTCAATTCAATCAAAGGCATCTGCCATGGAGGGAGTCGTTGATTGAACTGGTCTGGTGTCTCCATGCCCTGTCATGAAGCTGCCGCAATTGGAATGGTGTCGCTCAATTGAGCCGCGAATGACGTCGTTTTACTTTTCGGTTGCTCCGTCCGACCAAAACAATGGGGGCAACTGGTGCACCAGCAGTTTGAGCTCCATCTCAATTGAAGCCTGGCAAGCAACTTGCGACCCGCTCGCCCAGCTTCGATGGTCCATATCATTTTGAGCTAGGTCTGGTGGATTCAATTGCCCGCTCACCGCAAGGAGCCCGCTCCAGCTACTGCACAGCCGCCATGGTGGCGCAGGGATTTTTGATCAATTTTTGACGAGTGTCTTACCTAACATCGTGGTACAACGAACTACGTACGCTAGACCCGACCTGTCTTGGTTGAAAGGTTGCCAAGGACGGTAGTCGGATCCAACTTGGCTCCCATTGTCTCTTTCGCATAGCTGATTGATCGAACGGCCAGGCAGGCCAATTCGGAACTTCTGATGCTCTGTCCAAGGAACCAGCAGGACAGGTCAACTTGATAATAGGAGACCATCAGCTACTGGGAGTTCTCAATCAGGTACTTATGGAAATTGGCGTACGGAACATGCCAAGAACTTGACAAGACAAACCATTTCGTAGCAGATCAGGCCGTTTGGTACAAAGCAATGGCTGTGGCCATCCAGCTCCAATGTATACTCAACTTCCGAGATGTTGGCCAAACTGTCAACAAGTATCTGGGCCAAAAGTGCGTCACATCAATACTACAAATACTCACCTCCTTAAGCCACAACACATCCTCCGCTTACCAGTAAACTAATATCAAACCATATTTTCAGACGGGTTCGTGAAGGATTTATATTCCGTTCTGCAAGACCAGGTGATTAATGTTCCCTCAAAATCGAAAGCAATGCGTCTTCTTTTCATCTAAACTAATCTCATGTAGATGATGCTTCCGCCACAGACAAGGCAATCCTTCGTGATGAACTGGGTATAAAAACTATAATAGATCTTCGAACCAAGCAAGTCTCCCGGCCTAACTTAGCCTCACAATTTGCATTCTAACCAATTCTGCATTATAGAACTGAACTGCTCAAGCAAGCGCAAAAGTTACAAGATGAAAATAACAGGAATACTTCTTGGTTTTCTTCCCCACAGCCTCTACCTCACATTGACGACATAAATTATGAAGAGATCAAAATCACGGGCCGGCCGTTTGAGAGACATCTTCTTAGTCAATTGTCATGGTGGAGCTTCTTGTGAGTGCTCTGACGCTCATGTCACAATGTGTGAAACTGACACGAGAGCATCAGCAAGGTCATCGGGCTCTTCATCTTCGGATACCGAATAGAAGCAGTGAAGCTCATCGCAACTGAGGTCATGCTCCCGCGGGGCCTTGTCGGTCTTGGCATCGACACCGTCGACCATTCTGGCGCCGAAATTCGCCAGGCTCTTGACTTGTATACCTCATCAAGCACGTTACCTGTTTTAGTACACTGCACTCAGGGAAAAGATAGAACAGGTGTGTCTTGCGTGTCAGCGTGATTCGAAGGAGTTAACTAGCTCTAATCATTGCTTTGTGACAGGACTGATTTGTATTTTAATCCTGATGATACTTGATATTCCACCGGATGCGATTGAGCATGACTATCTTCTGACGGACCTGGCCCTCGAGACAGACAAAGACGAGAGATTGGCTGAAATTCGACAAATTGGCCTGACGGATGAGTGGGCAGTCACGGCGTCTGACCTAGTTGTTGGGATACAGAAGCATTTGGACGTGACGTTTGGAGGATTGGATGCTTACCTTGATGGGATTGGATTTGATGCATCTAGAAGGGCATTGCTACGAGACCTTCTATTATACTGAGATAGACGGACGCACGAATGATTTGGCAAACGAAGCTTGAATGACATCTAGTTTGTATTCTATATGTATCTATGCTGTATGTGTCTTTTTAAACCGACCTTGCAGCCAGCACCGGTACATTTTGAGCTTTTCAGCTCTGTTGACCAGGAGGCGTCTATCGACACCTAGTTTCTCTATTTCAAACTGGGGCATGTCAGGATTCTCGGGGTCGTCGGCAAAGGCTTCGCCTGTCCAGATCCTACCCAGTTCGTCCTGGTCAAAGAAGTAGACGCGGGTTCCGTCACCTCTAATGTAGAAATTCTCTTCCAGATAACGCCCCTTGCGGAAGCGCACCTGGGCAAGGTCTCCTCTTCCATAGTCGCGGAAGCAGACCATGCCGCCAGGCTTTAGCGCTTTATGTACGTTCCGGACAGCTTGTGCCCATTCCTTGGGCGACAAGGCCGAGAAAATAAATACCATGATGGCCACGTCTACGGATCCTTCTTCGACGTCAGGGGGGAGGCTGTCTCCAGCTGCATCCCATACATCGGCTTGGATGAAGTTTGTGTCATAGGCCTCGTGGTTGCGCATAACCTCTACGGCCGTCTTGGAGAAGTCGCACGCATGGATCTTTAGTTTGGGATTCTTGTTGTTGGTGAGTACGGGGAAGGCTGTATTACCAGCACCAGCGCCGATTTCAAGCACTACTTTGGGGCCAGCGTCTTCCTTGATTACTTCAGCAAGAACGGGAAACTCTTGTTGGAGCCACTTGCGATTTTTGAAAAAGTTGGCGGCGTTATTCTTGTAGAATAGATTCCACCACTTGGCTGGATCGCCGTTGAACCTGCCTATCATCTGGGGTCAGCACGTGCAACAAATAGCTTGCCAGATTTGACGAAAAAAAAGATGTGCAACTGTAATACACAATATTGCAATTGGTGTGATCAGATGGGAGCGAAAGACGTTGTGAAGGTAAAGATTTCATCAGTAGTTTCAGATGAACTATGCATTGCTTGGTGATCATCATATACACCGAGGGCACGGGAATGCCCATGAATTGTGATAAAGGAAATAGATTGTTGATGGAAGAACCAACTTACTCTTATCAAAGTCAGAAACAGGAGCCTGGCGCTGCATCTCAAACTGACGCTCAGCATACTCCTTGTATACATCGTCAGTCTCGACGTGGTCCCAGGCATTGAACTCAAAGACGTTGTCATCCTCGCCCAGAAAGCGGCTTCCAAACTGGAAGGGGTCGGTCCGTTTGGCGTTCTTGGCAGGATCATGGGACCGATGCGCTGGCATCTCTGCACTGGCATCCTTGTGTCCCGCAATCGACATCGATGCCAACAACTCCCTCACCGGAGGAGTTGTGGCATCGTCGGCCTCATTTGAAACAACGCCTGGCGCAACCATAATTTTCTAATTGGGCTAGAAAAATGGCACGAATGGGACCGTATTTTGAGCCTCTTGGGCCGTTGGCCCTGTTGGCTGGTTCGAGTTTCGTCGACGGCGTCCGAAGAAGTTTCAGAGAAAGAATTTCGGCAAGGAAAAAAAATTACTGAGAGCCTCATAAATGTTGACAGGGGACTTGTGGTGGGGTGCCAGCGTGATCAAGCGATTGGTTAAGTGATCGGCACCGGATATTTCCATCATCCGGTGGCCCAAGGCACCAGTCAATTGAGCAAGCTGTCGCATAACGATGGGTGGGACAGCTTGAGCTCCTGGGGACCTTTTGGATATCCGAACGTCAATTACCCGTTGCAATTGCTCGCCCATTGGCCCTGAATTTGGGCCACGGATTAATACCAGGTGCTAGATAAGCGATCGATAAAGCTACTCCTATTCCCGTTGCGACGAATTTATCTGAGCCGCATAGCCATCCTCGTACGAAATTCGAAGGACCAAAGCACCTGAGCAACAATGGCACAATCATTACTCCAGCCAGTCGGCAGCCTCTCGCCTGCTGAGACTCTGAAATTGGCCCAACAAGCACCCGAGATTCTACGAAAGAACCCCAGAGCATTCTCGGCCTCGCCTCTATCCTCCCTCTTCTCAGCTCCAGAGACCGCCGATATTTGGACGATATATGAAAACTTGATGATCGCATGCCTTCGGACGGGTGACGATGAAGCTGCGAACGAATGCCTGGAACGAATAGTCACCCGATTTGGTGATAGGCATGATCGCGTGTTATCATTAAAGGGGCTGGTGAAGGAGGCGACCGCTGCCAACAATACAGAGCTGGACAAGATTTTGGAGGAATACGATGCTCTCCTCCAACAGAACGATGCAAATATTGTGAGTATGATACGTCCACAAAGCATGGCTATACCTTTTTGCTGACGATGCGATAGCCTATTTGGAAGCGCAAAATAGCTCTTCTCCGATCCATGGGCAAAGTCCCTGAAGCTGTCACAGCGCTAAACGCCTTCCTTGATGTTTGTCCTACCGATCCAGAAGCATGGGCCGAGTTGGCCGACATGTATGTCACTCAAGGACTGTACGCTCAAGCCATTTATGCATTGGAAGAAGTTCTCGTATTTTCGCCGAATGCCTGGAACGTAAGTTTTCACCACGTAATACTCAGCAGATTCAGGGGAATCTAACACAGTCTCCAGATTCAAGCCCGACTGGGCGAAGTGTCGTTAATGGCTGCTGCGTCAGCGTCAGAAGGAGGTCCGCAAAAGCACTATGCAGAAGCGGTGAAGCGCTTCTGTCGTAGCATAGAGCTTTGCGAAGATTATTTGCGCGGATACTACGGCCTGAAGCTTGTATGTTTCCTGTTTGTCCGCTTACGCAACTGCTTTTACTAATATGCTTGGTACAGGCGACGGACAAGCTTCTCCAAAATGCACCCAAGTCCAAAAAGGACCCAGATGGATTTCCCCTACCGGACCAATCGACCATTGAGAAGCTGAACCAAGCCGCCACCGAGAAGCTGGGCGAAATTGTGCGTCGTAATGGGGCCAAGGAAAAGCTGTGGCAAGGTTACGACGCCGGCGAGATTGCTGCAGCTCGAGAACTTTTAGACAGCTCATCTGCCAAGGTGGTTCGGTAATGGCGCAGCACGCACGATGTAAGCCGGCAGTCTACTCCATTGGCCATGTCGATGATGGATGCCTGCTTCATAGGGGCAAGGGGATGGCCATAGGCAAACAGCGTTGAGGTTTGCGGGACATGGCTTGGCGTGCATAGTGTCATTGCATTCCATCTCGGTAAAACAAGGAAAGAAATGGCTTGCTAACGGCCAGCTCTTTTGAGGTGTCATGTTATTGGGGAAGGTTGGAGCACGACATGGGCATTGCTCAAATAAACAGACGCACAGGCACACACACACATCAGCATCAAATGTCAAAATTCGTCAGGGAGAAGCGGTTTGATGACGGACAGAAACGAATCTTGCTTTGACGTCGTGCATGGAAAGGACTTGAAACAGCGTTGCAATTAAAATCTGCTGAGTATTTCTCTTTAGTCGCACATTGGGCACGAATTTACAGGGCGGTGATTGTGGTTGGGCAGTTTTTTTGTTTCAGTTGGGCATTCATTCAGTCTTGTAGTATTACTTATGCCTTCAAAAGCCGGAGGGCGACAGCACACATTACGCCCCGAAGGCACAGTATTATAATAGCAAACAAAACAAAATACGTGGTGGTTTGCACCGACGAGGAATCACATCAGAGCTATGGGGTGTACTAAGCGCCTGCACAGCGTGGCTGTGTTCCCAACGGAGCAATCTAGCTCAGTGATACCGCTTATGTTTATACATGTTGTGGTGCTACAGCATCTGGGAGGGTCCTTCAATGTTCACATGTACTGGTTCAGTCTCAACTGGTTGTGTGGTTGTTTGCTCATTCGATGGTGATGCTCCTGATTTAACCATGGACCTGGTTCAGGCCACCGCGAGTGGATCTTCAGGCTGGCTGCTTGGCTCAATAGTGTTTACGAATCTCTCCATGTCCCATCCTAGATGATGCACAGCTTTCTCGCCTTGCGAGGCACCTCATCCAATAGTTCTTCTTGGCTCAAGTTCAATCCCTTTCTCCTGTCAGCAAACATCTCCACTGACTGGGCATCAAGGTGGCACTGCCAACCGCCGCGTATACATTCAGATTGAACCAAAAAAAGAAAAGCAAACGAAATAGAGGTATAATAACAAGTCTGCTTGTTCATGCAAGGTCATTTGTGCAAGGTACCGATCCACTGGAAGATGACTCAGGCCAGGCCAGGCCCTTTCTTCAACAGCTTCCATCCTTGCCAATCGGGCTTCAACACGCAGGTGTCAGGCGCTGGCGGTCAACGTTGCTTGGACCAACTGAGTACAGAATGGTCGTGAGACATGGCGCAGTAGAGGAGTGTTGTTCAAACTCGTCTTTATGTTTTGGAAGGGTCAAGGTTGATTGTGGTATTCTGTGGCTTGTACCGTGTTTGAGTACTGTGCTATGGTACGCTTCGGTCAGTCCTCCATGTATCTTTTCATAAAATGATACAAGCTGATGGCCACTATTTCAAGTAGGATAGTCACTTCCTTGAGTCTAAATTGTAGTTATGTAAAGGCGAGTGTCAAGTAGTTCAATCTTGGAGAAGTGAATTCCCAAGAACAGCAATCAACAAGTTACAACATGATGTAACCACCTCTATTTACTCTCAAGGCGCGACGAAGAACGCTGGTGGAACATTGACCGACCCGTGCTGAGATACTACTAAAATGAACAACGTTGTGCCAGCGTCTAGATACAGTGCAACATAAAATACAGTTGCCGAAGCCGTTGAATGACAATATATGACGACCAAGTGTGCCCAAACTAATGGCAAGGCTGTCTATACACATTCTTATTTTTCAACAGAACATTATGAACCAAGAAGGTCGCAAGACCATGAATTTCAACCTTACTCAAAGGAAGGTCCTATCACTCAAGTCATACCAGATCCGTCAGTTGTTAAAAGAGTTCCAATATTGGGGAGTAATCATAACAGCAAGATGTCAAAATGAGGCCAAAAAGCCACTTGGACTTCGAAAGTCAACGACGGACGGTTGCGGGAAGTTCCCACTGGATTGATATCAGATCTAAGCCACTTTGCCAAATATCTGAAAGTTCCTGTTGACCCGTGACGGGCATCACTAGATTCCATGACCGATGAGGAAGCAAAGTTGATGACATCCACGTAATCCAATTAGCCTCCTTTTCTTAATACATGTGTTTCCGAGATATGGACTTACAGCAACGATTCCGATAACTCAAAGGAAAATGGTGATGAAGGCACTCACATCTGCATCCATGTTGGCTGAGGCAACTCATGCCTTTCGCATTTGGTACAGTTGAAGTCACGACCCCGCCTTCCATTTGATCATCCCATTTGATGAAGCGAAATGACATCGATGGAATACTTGTCCACAAGCCAAAAGCGGCTGTATCGGAAATTGTCAATGCCTACCTAAGTATACATCCATGCACCCTTCCTCCGGGGAAAGGGCACATGATCTTGTGCGGAAACCGTATAAGACAAGGGAGGTACAGATGTTCGCCTTGCTGCCTAGTAACCACAAAAGACGGCAATAAAGGAGATCGAGCGAGGGCCTTTCCGGTTTACAGTGTCTTCCACAAGTCCATCCCATAGCTCTCACCAATGGCACCAGAGCTTGATGGCCATCCTGCGGATCGAGATGCTACTGCATGTCTCCATTATGCACTGTCCAATATATGTAAAGAGCCAGTGACAAAGGTAATTAATGGTGGAGTAGGGAATGCAATGACTGGTCTTGCTGTACTTGGTGAAGGAACATGGTCCGGTCCCAAGGCTGGTCTAAGTCAGTGTTTGAGCGTTTGAGAATGGATAAATCAAGTGCTGTACCTACCATACGGGTTACTGATGCTCGCAAATAGTATATAAATTGGTAACACAAAGCATGTTAGGCACAATTGTTTGAACAGAGGTGAAGAGAGAGTCAACGTAGTATCGAGCTAGAGATCGGGTCAGGTTGCGTTTTTATTGGGGCCTGCAGGATCAAGAGCGTCCTGGCAAACCCCCATTCTACCGAATTAATTGCTATCCATGGCCATATATGACTAGGATGAACACTTCACGCATCGTACTCCCTTTGGGACCAGGTACATATGCGGTGAAGCGACTCACAGTATGCAGAATGGGAGCACAGTACCAGCCCCATGTGCCACAGCTTCTGCAGACCCCATGCTGGCGTGTCGGATGCATAATGGATGGACCAAAAAAAGTACAACACGAGCCTTTCCTGCCACGTGTACGGAGTATCGTGAAAGGTTTCTCAGTGAAGGACGATGACTCGTTCAGGGTGGCAAAGGGGAAATTGCAAGTAAAGGGCGACGTGGCGCTAGAATATATATAATGAGGACAGGACCACGACCGGTCGTCAAATCGCAACATGCTGAGAGAGACTGAGTTCTACATAACCAGAATAGTAACATAACATCTGGAATATTCCTTTGAATACAGTACAGCTCGAGCAACATTGCCAGAAACCACGAAAAGCAACCACCCAAGCTTCCTGTCAACCGCCAGGGACACATTCATAATCCTTACTAACCAGACCTCTGCTTCAAGGACCACAGCAGAGCGAGGAACAACTGCTGTGCCACTCGGAGCGTGCCTTTCTTCCTCCCTTCTACTCCGTAATTTGCTGTCTTTCCACCCCGACCCGAGGAGTGGCAGACTGTTGTATTGACACTATACCTCGATCTACCATGTTGTTGCGTTCCCGAGAGGCCAAGGACTTGAGACAACCCGGGGACACACGACTACCAACCTAACGGAGCCGAGAGTTGGATACACAGAGGCGATAATTTGCAACAAAAAAGGACCAGGCCAGGCCAGACAAGAAGGGACGTGCCGAATCAAATTCGGATTGCCATCTCCTCCCAGTACTGTGAACTGCACCGTTGTGCTGACTGTACCGGACCAGACCGGACAGCCAACAAGGAATCGAGACCAGGGACCAGGATTGGACCATTTCAAAGGAAGAAAAAAAAAAAAAAAAAAAAAAACAAAAAAAAAAAAAAAAAAAAGACATCCCTTGATTGACATCGAAAGCGCAAGCACCTCAAAAGTTGAATTTGGCGACTCAGCTTAGCCATCTTTCCTATCCGCCTGGAAAACGAGAAAGTGGGGGCTTGCTGCCTGCGTCCCTGCCCGCTCTTGCATTGTGAGCCTGACCTGTACAAAAGAGACGGCAGGTGCAGGGGACTTGTTCTTGTCGGTTTTGCCATCTTGAACAATTCCAGCCTTCACTCCTTCGAATCAACTGGGAATTTGCCCTTTCGTTTTCTTCCTTCATCTTCCTTGTCCTACTGTCGAAGCCAAGGAATTATTACTCACTGTGTTTCAATTTCTCTCCAATACATGATTACCCGCTCACTGATATTGGCTTACACAACCTAGTTCTGACTGGCAACGTTTTCAAGCGACTGGCCAAACTCACACCCCAGCTAGTACTTTTGGACGAATAACTTTCTGCCATCGTTTCTCAAAGGCACGGTTCCCCTTGTTCACCATTGCGTTCACACAACAGCTTGTCCGTATCCATGCCCACTTGTTTCTCACCAGGGCTCGTGTACATATGACAATTGTGCTGACAATCTTTTTCGGACTTCACTGAGTAACACTTGGCAATTGGTGTTGGTAAGTTTTGAACCAAGTCGTCTTCAGATGTAAAAGTCTGTGAGCTGGCAAGAGATTCCGGCAGGAATGTCCGTATTAACAACACTCCATCAATAGAGCCACACAACCTGAGATAAGTGAGAACGGGCGCCGACGACCCGTTGGGAAACGAAAGCAGAAGACAAGGCCCATTGTTTCGGCGCTAGATAAACATACCTTGAAGGTGAGTTGCATGTGTTCGTTCGATGCTGGTGACTTGGGACGTGGTGCCACATTCTCAACAGCTGTTGCTGTCTTGGATTCGGTCCTCCTTGTGCAGCCGCCACACGACCAGGCCTCCTCATTGGGCAACCACGACATTGCTTTCTTTGTACTGGCCACAGCTGCGCCCGCTCTTCCATCAAGCAACGGATCAATTGTTTTGTAATGAAAAACCCACAGGCTCTGAGTAAGGCTGGCTTGCTGGCACACTGTTGGCCACTTTTTCCTGTTCAGGCGGGAGCTCCCGATTATTGGCCCTGTGGCGATTTGGCGTCTTCAAAATACAAGTCAGAAGTTTTGGTGGTTTTATGAGAGACGAAAGGACGGTTACTGACAAAATCTATGAGTCTAAATCTTAGATTCCACTTCATTGGCACTCTCACAGAACCCTTGTTTGAGTTGCTTCACAGGGGCCAATAACTCATCCCTCATATATTTGTCGGTGCCTATTGGATACCGAAGGCCACGGCATCTGGGCTGCGATACATGTCCCATTTGGCCCTGGCCCCGCCATCAGCCGTCAACTTTTACTTTGTTTTCTGCCGTTGACCCAGACACTTGCTCCCACAAAGCCTTTTTGTCTCCCTTTTTGTTTGGGTACAAATCTTCATCCTCTCGGCACCTACCGAACATCAAACAGCTTTCCGAATCGGCGGCATATACACGCCTCAGCTCTTCGACTCCCGGCCTGCTTTGCACCAAGTCGCCTGACCACAAGCTCGTCCTTTGAATCCTTCACCGCCGATCTGAGCCTAACCAGCAGCCCGTCTCTTGCCACCTTTTGCATTGCACACAGCTGCTCGAACTGACCTCTAACAACACGACCTGTCCCTCCCCTTCAAAGATCTGGTGACAGAGAAGGCTCTCCACTTGGATCACTTCTGTTAGTAGAAGTATATTCCCCTCTATTGAAACGTGATCTGGAGCGGAAGCTGTGTGGCAACATACCTACATTCAAGCTTTCCCAGTTTGGCCCTCTCTGCTTAACCAAGATCTCGACCCGTCCATTCCCCTCCCTTCTGAACCAGATTACACCGAACCAAGCGCTACGTTGGTGCACATCACCACACACTTCCCTTGGGTTTTTTTTTGCTCATCACCCTGCCGACAAACCCCCACAGCTCAGGCCCCTCGCGCTCCCGTGGCGTCTCCAGCCAATCGACCCCTCACATTTGTCGCACTACCACCTGTTTGGTCTGTGGGCGGCACTATTGCCATTGACTTTTGTCTCTGCCTTGGTCTATGACAGTGCTGTCGCAGTTTCTCGCTAAGAGGCTCTTAGAAACCTGGTGGTGGAATTAAGCTCCGCAACCTGAGTGCATAACATCGGCCCCAACCAACATCCGGATTGCGCCTGCCTCACTGCACGATATTCTCGTCTACCATTACCACCAACTTCAGGCTCTTTCAGTCCCTCACCCTCTTTAGCGCCTTTGCTCCGGCCGTCTCACGTGGATCGTCGCGAGTGAAGCGCAATCGTGCCTGACATCAGTTACCTGCTATGCCGTGAGTGCCATAGCCTCTACTTTTGAAGTGCCATTTGCGCGCCACCTGTGAAGCCGCTCACCACTGACCAGGCTCGTCAGACGACAAAATATTGTCTACCACCAGGGCGGCGAGAGTTCTCGCTCTACTTCTTATCACAGCGAGGAGGAATCCACTCAACACGACGCCGAATACTCGGTAGCCGACGACGAGGAAGAGTGGTACGACGAGGACGAGGACGAAGACGACGAAGACGGTCTTCATCCTTCTGATTCAGCTTCAGCTAGTAACGAGTTCCCGCCTTCGCGCCCCCGCGCCGCTGCTAGAACACCGCGCCGCCACCGAGTAACTCGACCACCTGTTCAAGACTATCCTCCGGTGCCCTCGCACGCACCGATACCTCCGCCCAGCGTGGATCCAACAGAGGATTTCGGCCATTACGGCCATGGCTATCACCACGCTCCCCGTGGTGGTTACTACGGCGGACGCGGCCAACACCCCGGCTACCAGCAACAGCAGGGCCCTTATATGGGCGGATATCCAGGCGGAAACCAAATGGTTCCATACGGTGGCTATGGCCCGAATCCATTCACGCCTATGAGCAACAGCTCTAGTGGTGCCAGTTACTTTGGGGGTGAACCAAGACACATGTACGACATGATGCCGTATCAACAACCGGCATATTTTCCTGGACCGCAGTATAACTTGCCTGCCCATCTTCAACAATTCCATCTGGCCCCTCCGCCACCTCCGGCCACAGAGGCTCCTGCACAACCACCGACGCCTGCAGCCAAGGAGCCGCCTCCGGACCTGGAAAAGATAAAACTTGAGGCACAAGTCGCTGCATTCAAAGCTCAAGAGGAGAAAGCAAAGGCAGCTGAAGAACAGCGAGAACGCGAGGCTCAGATTCGCAAGGAGGCTGAAGATGCATTCCAACGGCGGATGGAGGATATGAGAAAGGCGCAAGAGGAAGCTCAGAAGGAGATTGCGCGTGCCAGAGCAGAGGCGGAGCAGAAAGCACGGGAAAGAATTGAAGCCGAGCGGAAGGCTGAGGAAGAACGGCAGAAAGCACATGCCGAGGCAATGAAGAGAGCTGAGGAGAATGCAAGAATCAAATTCGAAAATGAGCTCAAAGCCGCCGAAGCTCAAAGAAAGAAGGAAGCAGAGGACCGTGCTAGGGCCGAGGAGGCCGCCAAGGCTCGCGTTGAGGCTGCTATCAAGGCTGAGGCTGCAGCGAAAGCAGCCGCAGAGCAGAAGGTCGCTGAAGAAGCAGAGAGACTCAAGTTGGCGCAAGAAGAGGCGAAGCGCAAGGCAGAAATTGAGACTCTGAAGAGAATCGACGAAGAGAACGAGAAGGCAAAGAAAGCCGCGGAGGCTGCAGCCGCTGCCAAGGCAGAGCAAGAGGCTCTGAAGAAACGCATTGAAGAGGAAGCAAAGGCAAGCTTTCAAGCTGATTTGAAGAAGAACGAGAAAGCTCCAATCAGGTTCAAAGACGCAGTTGGTAGGAAGTTTAGCTTCCCCTTTCATCTCTGCGCCACATGGCAGGTACGGACATACATTCACTTTGTTATCCTCCGGATGTCCTCTACTCTTTCCTCGTTGTTGCCCCTATAGCGTGAGTACATGGCAATTGGACAGCACACTGACAGATCTTGCTTCACAGGGCATGGAAGAACTTATCAAGCAAGCCTTTCAGCAAGTTGATGTGCTTGGGCCTCATGTCCAACAAGGCCGTTATGATCTGACCGGCCCGAATGGAGAAATAATTCTACCTACCGTTTGGGACAAGGTCGTTCAACCAGACTGGAATATCACGATGACTATGTGGCCAATGGAACAAAGACCCCAAGTACCAAAGATTCCAGGGATTATCCCGGGCATGGCCAGACGACATGGCCCCGGACCAATTCCGGTACCACCCATGGTGCCTCCCTCACAGCGGCGTCCAGGCATGCCGGCTGGTGCTGGGGTAGTACCACCACCTGGTTGGCCGACCGGCCGACGTGGCCCTATACCAGCGGGAGTTGATGTTGTGGATGTTGCACCAGGGCCGGGAGCATCCAGGTCTTCGAAACATCACAAGTCGAAACGAGATCCATTGCTCGGATTTTTGGCCGGCAAACCAACCAAAAAGAAGTGAGGCTTGCAATGTACCCCCTTGGATTCCAATCTAGCTCATGCAATGACTAACATATGGGACTTCTACTTGGACGCAGATCCAGCAGGAAATGAAAAGCTGACGGCACCTACCCACATAACGACGATGTATGACCACGAATTTTCTTCACCATCAGATACCACAGCGAGTCTTTTTGGGTTTTGGAATTTTCGGTACTGCTTACTCTGGTGCAACATGGGGGTTTTATTTTTCTTGCTTAAACCATTGGCGGTTTCTTCTACATTCAATCTATCTGCCTCACACTACTCATAACACTCAGGTACAGGCAACGCGATGTATCCGAGGGTTTAGTAGCAAGCTTTTGCCCATTGGACATGACATAAAAGGAATGGATATAGAGAATTTAAGCCCTATTCCTTGGGAAGCGCGTAGGAAAGGGTGAGGAGGAAGGGACTGGCGTAATAACATCTTTAGCACTTCTTCTTCCTCTTCTTTGCCTTTTTGCCGAGGGGAGAGGTCGAATGAATTTGGGGGGGCTATGAGGTAAATGGATGGCCTTCTCTTTCATGGCGTTTTGGGCTGTGCATATTTTCGTTTTTGAATAGCAATCTATTTCCACCTGTTTGGAGAAATGAGTATATTATACAGACTTGATTTGTCTATTTTACCGTCTAAAATGATGTATTTTCTTTCCAGCCCATGTCTAGTTGTCGTCATAAATGCATGTCTAGATGTAAGGGAAATTTGTTGGTGAGGAGATTGGCCCGATTTGTCTGTAGATTTTGTTCCGGAGCCGAATAGCACGATTAATGGCTAGTAGGTGTGTTGCTGGGTGTTGGTTTGCGGCCTGGATATGTGGCCAAGCTCTTCTAGCGCCCTCTTTTCGAAAGCGTTTATCATGAGACCGGCTACTTTATCCGAAACAGCGGCGCTGACTGCAGCATACAGAGGATTGGCAAACTGATACTTGATAGTCAGGTGGACCTCGGTTGAAGGCGAGGAGGGTTCCCGGCGGATTGGTTGCAGATGCCATCTCGTAACGAGACTCTTGAAGACAGCCGAAGCTGCTTGGGCGTTTGCGGAAGCAGGGTCGCCGCTGACAGCCTCTACTGACACGCCAGGCACACAACGCAGCCGACTGGTAAAGACTTCGTTGAAGCCGCCCCAGCCAACGTGCAGATCAGCAAGGGTTGGCCACTTCTGGCCATTCTCGTCCGGCTGTGACCATTGGGTTACGCGAGAGTGGGCGCAGTACGGCACAAAGGAGGAGTAGGAGTCGACGTCGGCGACGAGTTTGTATAGAGATTGTTGCGTATATGGGAGGGTTCGGGTGGCTGTGATGGTTTGGGTGTCGGCGCCGGGTGTACCTGGGAAGCTGAAGAACGAACGACGCTCCGAGTAGATTGGTGTTGAGGAAGGACGGAGGAGACTTGTCGCCCTTAACGGTAACGGGCGAGTTGCGGTTCGGACAGACATTGCTATCGATTGAGGTGTTGTGTGATTTTTCTTTCTCCCCTTGAGTGTCAAGTTGGAGTGTCGTCGCAAGGAGTGGAATGCCACCGGGTCTAGAGGAGGGGCAAATATTGAGGGTTAAGAGAATGTAAGACAAAGATGTAATGTCATTATTTTGAGCCGAATGGGTTGTGAGGGTCTAAATACAGAGAGATAGCAGGAGGTTGAGCTTGCGCATTAACGTTGGAAGTTGGAAATGGAGGCCGAGAAACGGAAGAGACGTCATGAGTGTTCGTGTGGATCAATTGCGCTGGGTGTTTGGTGCACTGTGATCAATATGAACTAGGAGGCCAAGGCAGGAACAGGCACGCATGCTTTGCAGCTCTGGAGGCACCAACGAACCAATGCTCAATGTTGGCATGCAGTCTGGTCAGTGGTCAACGGTCTGGTCTGGTGCGGTCTGGTTAGGCTGGGGCTGAATGGCCCGCTGCAGACCGCTGAGGCGTTGGGGAATCCGCTAAAAGATGGCCGCCCACCGGCACCAGGCTGGACATGGACTAAGTTGACCTAATATCCAATGCGCATAGTCAAGAGCTTTACATCTGGAGAAACAATCCCACATTCAATCTCCACCTCCATCTCCCAGTCTCACGAGACTCGAGTCCCACGACACACCTACCGCTGGGACATGGTTGTGCACCTCAGGACAAGATCGACAGACAACACATCATGAACCGGCCGACTACTCTGCGACGGACGTAACCACGGCTTGAAGCTTCATCATTATACCGAGCATATCGGACCGCATCGACAGGAAGCTCTCTCGTAGCCCCACGCGCGGGGCAGCTCAAGCCGCGACAATGTATGACGAATATGCCAGTCCCGGCCATTCATCCTGTCGTGGTGTCTTTAGTCGTTCGAGACGAAAGAAAAGCTGATTATGTTCTGAACAGGTTCGAAAAATCGCTTTACGACCTCATCAGGGGCCTTCGAAACCACAAGGGCAATGAGAAGGAATATATCCAAAAGACGTTGAAAGAATGCAGGGCCGAAGTTCGCAGCCAAGATATGGGTTGGTTCTTTTATTCCTGGTAATATTACAAATGGGCTCCGTGTACTGATTGTGAGGCTCAGACGTCAAGGCGACGGCCCTCCTGAAGCTTGTCTATCTCGAGATGGTGGGCTACGACATGTCCTGGGCGTCATTCCATGTTTTAGAGGTCATGTCGTCTCCGAAATATCATCAGAAAAGAGTGGGATATTTGGGTGCGGTACAGAGCTTTAGGCCAGACACTGAGGTTCTCATGCTGGCCACCAACTTGTTGAAGAAGGTAAAGTCACTTCCACTCTGTACGTCATGCCGTGTTTGTTGTGTATTTCGGCTGACCTGGTCTCAATTTTGCTTAGGACCTTGGGTCTTCTACTCAAACTGTGATTTCTCTACCCATTGCTACGCTCCCACACGTCATTACGCCATCTCTAGCTCTCTCGACACTCGCAGATCTCCTCCCTCGACTCGGGCACAGTCACTCCAATATTCGAAAGAAAACGCTGGTAACACTCTATCGACTGGCACTTGTGTACCCAGAGACTCTTCGTGCAGCATGGCCCAAGATAAAGGAACGCTTGATGGACCCTAATGAGGACCCAAGTGTGACGGCAGCTATTGTAAATGTGGTGTGCGAATTGGGATGGCGAAGACCGCATGATTTCCTTCCCCTTGCACCTCGATTATTTGAGCTCCTTGTTGATGGAGGTAATAACTGGATGGCCATCAAGCTCATCAAACTGGTATGCTTGCACACAAAGCACTAACCTGCCAGCTGAGAATGCTAATTGTTGGCCAGTTTGCCACTCTTACACCCCTCGAACCTCGTCTGGTGCGAAAGCTGCTGCCGCCCCTGACCAACATAATAGCAACCACACCCGCCATGTCACTATTGTACGAGTGTATAAACGGTATTATTCAAGGTGGCATCCTAGGAAGTACAGATGATCCTGCAGACACGGATGAGATTGCAACACTCTGCGTCAACAAGCTGCGAGGCATGGTGATGATTAATGGCGATCCAAACCGTAAGTTCGACTTGCCAATTCGCGAACCTAGTTTGAATGAATCTTGACTTACTCATTACTCTCGTTCAGTCAAATATGTTGCACTGCTGGCTTTCAACAAAATTGTTGTCACGCATCCACATCTTGTGGCACAGCAGGAAGACGTCATTCTGGAATGTATTGACAGTCCGGATATCACCATCAGGATCCAGGCACTAGATCTGGTTCAAGGAATGGTCAATGGCGACAACCTCATTCCGGTTGTGAGCCGGCTAATGAAGCAGCTCAAATCTTCAGCACCCGTAGAAGAAAGGAACGTATCAGGAGCCCTGTCACTAGATCCCAGCTCTGATTCTGATGACGAAGCCCAAATTGCGATTAACGAGCCTGCAAAGGCAGAAAGCCAAGCAGCACCACTACCTGAAGATTACAGACTCGACGTCATCGGGAGGATACTATTCATGTGCTCAAAGGACAACTACTCCAACGTACTAGATTTTGACTGGTACATCGACGTGCTGACACAACTTGTTCGCATGGCGCCAGTTCCGAGACAGTTTGATCCCGAGAATATGTCCGCCCCATCGCGATCGTCCACAGATATCTCAGGTAGAATAGGAGATGAATTGCGAAACGTCGCGGTCAAGGTTCGAGCCATGAGATCTACGGCAGTGCGAGCCGGATTCACGATTCTAGCGCAACTTAACGCAGACACTCCTGCTGGCCACAAAGTGACATCTGGGGCGTTAAATTCAGTAACCTGGCTCTTGGGAGAATATGCCGTTCTACTTCAAGATCCAGATGGAACAATGAATAGCTTGCTGCAGCTGGTACCTCGTGCTGCAAGACCCGAGGTCTGCGCTACCGCGCTTCTTGCGATTGCCAAGATATTGGCCACAATAGCTGGTGATGAAACACAACCGTGGACGGCTGAGCGGAAGTCTAGGATATCGCTTCTGATGGCCAGGATCCTTCATGTGGCGGATCCCTTGGCATTACATCCAAACCTTGAGGTGCAAGAGCGAGCTGTTGAGTTTGTGGAGCTACTGAAGCTTACGGCAGAGGCTGCTGCAGGGCAGCCTGCATCAACAGATGAGGCTCCCCAAGACCCTCCTCTCCTTCTCACACAGGCAATCCCCTCGCTATTCAAGGGCTCAGAGCTCAACTCCGTTGCCCAAGGAGCGCAACACAATGTACCAATGCCCGATGGATTGGACCTTGACGAACCAATCCACTCCAATCTCACACATCTATTGTCGACAGCAGACTTGGTAACTCTGGATACGGATGAATCAGATGAATTTGAAGTATACTACAACCAGCGACCAGCTCCCACGGCTGTCTCCTCATCGGCTCCTGCGATTACTAGGCTCTCAGACCCGACGGACGAAATGGTTGGGTCATATCAACAGCCAAGTGAAGAGAGCTATCTTGACGCAGATATTATTGCAAGACGCAAGGCAGAACGTCTTGAACGCAACAAGGATGATCCATTCTACATACCCAGTAACGACACCCCACGAGCATCGACCCCAATTCACAATATCCTTCAGAATAGCAACGGACCAGATCTTGATATTGACTCCATACCCATCATGAAACTCGACCTCGATAGCGTGACGAGACCCGCTGTCCAACAAGCACCCAGACCGCAACCGAAGCCACGACAAAAGATCGTGATTGCTAGCGACGAGACTCTTGGAGGCGGTGATGGTGGCAGTACCCGGCAGTACGACTCAGAGAACAACTCTGATAACGTTGGCAAGGCGAAGAGCAAAAAGTCCAAGCATTCCTTGCTACAAGTAGACTCGAGTCACATTGGCTCATTTAGTCTTGAAGGCGCACCGGCCAATGGGTTCGAATACGAGCAGCAGCAACGCGAAGAAGCAGAGATGCAACAAGCCATGAAGGAAGTGGAACGGCTACGGCTGGAAATGCAGCGTGCCAACGAACGCATCCAGGTTGCCCAGGGGGTCAATGCCGAAGGTACCGTTGTCAAAAAGAAGAAGAAGAAGGTGGTAAAGAAGACGGGAGAAGAGGAAGTAGGCCCAGACGGCGAAGTTGTAAAGCCGAAGAAGAAGAAGAAGAAGGTCAAGCCGGAGCAGGAACAGGAACAGCTCCTCAGCCTAGAGACGGAGGGAGTGGGAACGCCTTCGGTGGGGGAGTCTGGTTCAGTGGCTGATACGGCTGTGACGGGTGGAAGTAGTGTAATGACTGATGATGTGGTCTTGCCCAGGAAGAAGAAGACTGTTAAGAAGAAGAAGAAGATGGCAGAGATTGAGGACTTGAGTTAAGTCTAGGGTTACTGGGTCAGGCTGTTCGTTTGGGCATTGATAGATTTAGCATTGCATTCATAAAATGAGGAATGAAAGCACGCTTCAAGTATTTGATGATTCACTATGTATCGTACTCCTTTGTCCTAAGTCCTGATGGTCTGTCCCATCTTACAACCCTCGAGGGTAGTGTGTAGACGATCTACAGTGAATTTGTAAATATACACGCCACCAGTCGGCATCTTGCCTAAAGCACCACATTTTCAAATGCTCAGGGGGAATAAAGATATCGACAAGAATCGTGGAACCGTCTAATCTGTTCGAGTATTCACGCAACGCTACCTCGTGCAAATACAATGCCTACATCAACTTTACTTTACCATGTCTCATAGCTCCCGTATAACCCGTACACAACGTGACGATACTATGCCAACGATACAAAAGAAAGGGAGGGAAGTGGCAGTCATGAAACCCAAACCATTGTACAGATATGTACTTCCCTGACTAAAACTTTTTCCCATGCTGATCCTGGTTGAAATAACTCCCAATCGTTGACATGGCCCGCATTTCAATAACTAAAAAAACACATTTCTTTCCTTAACGCGCAAAAGTGGTATCTTGCCATGGCTATCATCACTAATCATCCATGGGTTTATCCTCAAGCGTTACTCCTCTTGGGGGTGTGCCTTCCTGGGGAGGTGTGCTTGGCACTCTCTTGCCAGCAACAAACTTGGTTCCGATGCGACTGCCGCTGTCACGCTTATCGTTGCCATCACTGTCGGTGCCTTTGCTCTGCGGTGAGCCGTTGACTGCATCGCCTACGGCTGGGCCATCGCTTCCAGGGACATCCAGGGACGCTCGCTTTAAGCGGCCCTCAATGCCTACCAGGCTGGTGCGATTTCGGTCGGTTGTTGGACTTGTCTGGATTGGGAATCGAGTTTCTGGCCCTCCGCTACTCCTGTCACGGCGATGGCCACGAGGTCCGGGAGCCGGGCTGGTTGCCCGACTTCGTGAGGCATTAGCCTTTTCTACCAAAGCCCGATTTCGTTCCTCCATCAGTGCTTTTCGGTTACTCTCATCCGTGCTCACAGCCCGAGGTCGGTTGGCGCCAACAGAGGTGGAATGACTCAAGGTGGACATTCGCTTCAGTTCACTGAAAATGGCGTCCTTGTGAGTAAACAAGTCTCGCACAAGTCGAGATGCGTGCTTCTCTTCCAGCGTGAGGGACGTTTCGGTTCGTGGCCTTAAAATGCACGGTGCTAGCGATGAAGCCAACAATGCAACGTATTGCTCATCTGCCGAGGTCAAATCAATCAAGCGAGTGAAGTGATTCATACAGGCATCCAAGGTCGCGATATTGGTCAGGCGCAGCTGCGACAATGTCTGCTGGAGGACCGCAACACGAGATGCTTCAGAGGCATCTGTAGTAGGTGTCGTGTAGATGGTGCGAATAATTTCGTACACGTGAGCGCTGACCAGTGAGTCTAAGGATCGAGATGTCAGTTTCGCGAAACACACAAGAGTGACCTGGTATGTCACTTTCAAATGCGGTCAATAAATCGAGCTTACCGGGGAGTTCCAATAGATACAGTTTCAGGAGTCCGGCCACAGTGGGCACATCGAACTCATCGAAGACATTTGGTGGGATGCTCTTGCCGTCATTAACCTTGGCTCGAAGTCTATGGATTTGAGGCAGAGGGACATCGACGAGCCAAACTCCGCGACGAGCCTCGTCCCCTTCCAAGTCTGGATAATGGTGGTCGAGATAGGTCAAAATCGTCGTCACCATGATAGGCACACGCTTCTTGTCGGCTCTAGCACGAGCCTCGAGGTCAACACCAAAAGTCTGCTCGTCAACTCGGTTGTAGTAGTTCTCATACACGACTACTTTTGGTACGAAGCTTCCGGTTCGGTAATTCTCCAGCAGATATCGCAGGTCGCCTGCAGGCTGAATAGTTTCCTGGAATAAGACCATTTTGTCTACAGTAGACTGCAGACTAGGGATGACATTGCCGATCGTACCCGAGAAATCAAGGACGACCGTTTTGATGGCCTTTAGTCGATCAAGCTCGCATCGTTCAAGGAACTTGAGGTGAAGGAAAATAGCTTCTTCCAGCTCACACCGCAACTCATCAAGCCTGCGAATACCGGCTTTGTACCGGTCATCGGCTTCTCGGGCCTCGCGTTGCAGACGCATTGACGGAGTCTCGTTCGGGTCCCTATTCCCGAGCACATTCCAATTGGCGAGATACTCGCTGACAGTGCCAACAACCGGCGAATCCGAGCTTGCGTCTGAACCAGTGACGGGGAGCGAAAAGGTTCTGTTCAGTTTTCTCTCGGGCAATCCAGCACATTTAAAAGCCTTTGGTCGCCATTGGTAGAACATCTTGGAGCTATTGGCAAATGTGCTGCCCACGTTTCCAATCAGGCGTAGGAAGCCATTGGCAATGAGATCTTGGCCGATGTGCTCGGCATAGCTTACACTCGAGATTCCCATGTTACGTTGAAGGTACTCGACAATATCAGAACCAGCTGAAGTGTTCAAGTACGTACCCAAGATAGGAACCTTGGTTTCGCCCATTTTGATGGTGGAAAGCATTTGCGAGAGTATCTGCTTCAATTGCTCAGGTTGGTAAACATCATCACCGATTGCGTACACTTCGTCGTCCTCGACTTCGTCTTCTTCTTTGAGTGGCTGGACTTTGATCTCGGGAATGTTGGGCTGGTTCGGCTTGGGACTGGTTTCGGGGTCTTGAAATCCGAGCTTGTTCTCCTCCTCCAAGTCTTCTACCAGGCGGCACTTATTGAAGTAATTTGACCGCAGTTTGCGAACTGCATCGGCCTGACGATCGTGGGCTTTGACGCGGGCCTGTAGCTCGTCTTGCGACTCTTGCACACGCGCTTCGTGTGCATCGCACCAGCGGGAAAATGGGTTGACGACCAAGTCTCGAATATTCTGGGCGATGCGCTGATGGCTACGTGCAGCTTCTTGCATCTCGGTTCGCATTCCGTCATAAGCCTATGTTACAGGGGCTATGGGTAAGCAGCGGGTCGGAATGCCACCGGCGCCTCTTTCAAGGACCAGCAGCGGCAGACAACGTGAAAGACTTACTTTTCGTACAGTCGCACCGTCATCTCTTGAGAAGCCGCCGCTGACTTTGTCTGCGGAGGGCACAATGTCTGAGAGACGCTGGCCATAGGTGTCTTCGGCTTCGGCGCGCAAACGGGCAATGGTGAGGACCTGCCGATTTTCCATTACACCCTGCTGGAGCTTGCCAAACAGGACACCCAGTCCTATAATTCACGAGTTAAATTTGGAGGGATTGAAAATCGTGTGGAAGCGGTTTGCTGGACGTACCTCCGGCATAATCGCTCGACCAGAACGAGTCTGCGAAACCCGGCATTCTGTTGGTCACCACTGCGCGCCAGCTATGCCCCTTTGCGGAATCGGTCAACCGAAGTTAGCAGTCGTAAAAGGCTGAAGACAGGTCCAGATTAAGTTGTTTGATTGTATGCGACAGTTTTTTCTAAAAGCGAGCTGTGGCTCCGATTTAGGTCAATGTGTTGTTGCCACGGTATTGTGGTGCAAGGCAAGTGGAGGTCGAATGGGAGGCGTTGACGAAACTCTGTGACAGCAATCGGTGGGTGGTCTGGGGGTTGTTAATGTCGGGTCTGGTGGCGATGACGCAAGTTTGTCGCCAAGAAAGAGGTTTGAAGATAAATAATTGCGCGGTAAAAGGAGTCGACGCAATCATACAGTAGTCTAACCAGCGCAGGTAAGGACAGAATAAACAAAGGGTCAAGTGCCTTTGTAAAATGTGGACGTGGACAGGAGTTGACAGCAAGCAAGGTGGTTGTTCAGGCAAGGCAAAGTTGGAGTTGGAGACTTGACGAGTGACTGGATTGGACATGGATGGACATGGATGGATGGCTGGAGCTCAGCTGAATGTGAGTGGTCACTGGTCAGCCAGGCCAACCAGCTTGGGCCCAGCTTGAGCCCAGCTTGAGCCCAGCTTGAACCACAGACTTGCCTGGCGTTGGTCTTTGAGACCCTGTCTGCCACAAGAACCAGATGCCCCGAGAGACGGAGAGAGCACAGCTGTCTGGTTTGGTCTGGTTTGGTGCAGGTTTGCTGGGCTTTTTTTGCCTCAGGGGTCCTTGCTCAAGAAGGCCAGTGACGATGACGAGCGCCACGCCACTGTGGGAGCACATGCAACCAGACCAGTTGACCTCCTTGGGTCCCTGCTCTCCACCAGACCTTGGTATGCGGGTTCGTCAATGTTGAATGTGGCTGGTTTTAGCCTGTCTCGTATCAGGCCCGAGGTGAAGGGCAAAGATTGACCCAAGCTTGCCTGGTTGTAGAGCTTTTGTCGAGGGATCTGCCAGGCACACTGCCACGAACCGCACCGCCTCTTGAAAGGCAGTTGAATTGTAGGGTAGGGCGGCTGTTGTATACGCCTGGAACAAGAGTTGGCAATTATCAATCGATGCTTGTCACAGCCAGTGATTGTTACACGCCGAGGCTTGAATGTTTCTTTCACGCG
This sequence comes from Pochonia chlamydosporia 170, assembly GCF_001653235.2. Taxonomy (NCBI): domain Eukaryota; kingdom Fungi; phylum Ascomycota; class Sordariomycetes; order Hypocreales; family Clavicipitaceae; genus Pochonia; species Pochonia chlamydosporia. The sequence goes on along the minus strand of NC_035795.1, from coordinate 621,541 downwards.
CGGGGGAACGGCGGTGACAACTTGTAAATGGGAACGTGGCCGACGCCGGACAAATAATTTCCATGTCACGGTTGGGCAGCCTCAATCACATCTGCACTTGAAGGCAGGAATGGACCTGACCCGGTTACACGGAGCAAAAGAAAGAGAGCACAGACATCCAATGGGCAGATTCTGCCAGACCAGACGTCAACTGGTGGACATAGCTCAAGGCGGCACTTGGAGCATTTCCCCGGTAGAAGAAGGACCGGGCTGGATGTTGGTCTTTACCGCGGGCCGCGACTGAATCTTCAATCATTTGATGCCCAGCAATCATGTCCATTGTCACCCTCACCCGCATCATCCAGTTTGTCCGTCTTTCAACAAGTTGACTCTTGAACCAACTGAGACAATCTGCTACACACTGACGTCTGCGAACCCACCAAACAGGAAGAGCCTAAACATTGAAGTTGAAACACCTACTCCGTACGAACTGGTCCATCCCTTACAAAGCCCTTCAATGTTGGATTCATCATCACGCACAGCTAGTGTGACGTAGAATTATTGGCAGCGGCGGCAACCCGAATGGATGCATGTGCCCGTCACAGAGTCAAACAGGGCATTGCATCTTTGTACTATGCGCGTGTGCGTTTCTAACATTGAACCTTTCACTCGTACTCCGTACACCGCATACTAGATCTTTATCAGCTACTGAAGGAGATGTCGGCGGCTACAAGAGCCACCCCCAGCATTGTGTCTGTCCGAGTGTCGATGCTTCCGTCTTGATGCGTCTGGCAGACCGTCAAGCACTCGATGTTTTTGCAATTGGCCAATTGCAAGCTCATAAATACAGCTCTGGCGTCAACGGAGAACAGGGCATCGGGGCAGTGGCGTCGTTTGTCGATCATCCGCTTCATCCAGTCCAGCCTACCGCCAGGAGAACATTGGAAATCTAGTCTGGTATCCTCCAACGGTTTACTCCGTATGTGTGCCCCTCAGTGCTCCTTTCATGTCCCAGTTGAGACAAAGTGCAAGTGGCCAATCCACTCCACTGACAATTCGGCGCCGAAGTCCGTTCAATGTTCCAAGTTCCTTGCACCTGTCTGGTGGCCATCAAAGTAAGGCCTGATGTCTTGGACGCCAAGCAATAACGCTGACGACTTCAATCTTTCCCCGAAACAGACCAGAAAAAGAAAAACAAATTAAACATTGTGTTCCCCCTTTTGTGGCTGAGCGTCTATTCCTCCGCATAACCATTTGTGCATTCTCTAGCCTAGAGTAAGTTCACCTTTGGCCATCTATCAAACCTGGGGCGGGACGCGTACACACGTTGACGAGACCAGACTGTACATGTACCACCAACCAGGTCCATCTACTCCCTGACTTTCCCCCCCCTTCATGAGATCTTAGTCTTACAAATCCAGCAGGTGTTGTCACAGACTCACTACGACTTGCAGGCCAGCTTGCACCACACTCATTTGCATCTATCTATTCTTCATTTTGTCTCTATTTACCTTCGTCTGCGACGCCGCCTGCACGAGCCCTTGATTGGGTCCTCTGACTTGTTTGTGCACTTGTCAAATTGATATTCTTCTAGATATTCATTACGCCCTTTTATACTCATCGCGTGACCATGGCAGCCGAGAAGGACATCCTTCCGTCACACCACAGCGACAAGTCTCTTGGACTGACTCCTCAAGATGCCAAGGCTGCGGACAAATCGCATCGAAAATTGAGTCCGCTTCGACTATTATGTTATGTTCTTGCTGCTTCATTTCTGCTCGGTGCGCTGCATAAACCTGCAACTCACTGCTACCGCCGTGTATCAGACCATGTCTGCGGGAAGACATTGACTGTAGAACAACGGGCTCGTCGGATCCTCGCACATAACCCTCTTATTGGTAAATGGATACCCGTTGTTATTTCTTCATTTATTTCGTTTCCAGGCACCAGGATCATAACTAACATCAATTGCCCTTCTTGAAAGACGGTCATGTCGACTTGCCCATCGCCCTCCGTGCTCTTTACCACAACCGCATCAACAACAGGGAGTGGGCTGAGTCGTTTGAGAACGGCACACTCCCCGGCCAAGTTGATCTCCTCCGGCTAAGACAGGGTCAATCCGGCGGCGCCTTTTGGAGTGTTTATGCTCCTTGCCCGGAAAAAGGAGACGACTTTTCCGATGCCAACCTTGCTGCCAGTATGCTTGCTCCCAACTTTCCCGGCAGCTCGTTTAGTAATGGACCAAGAGTGCTAATCAAAAGCCAAAGGCGTTCAGTACACTTTGGACCAAATTGATGTTATGGACAGGCTCATGGATGCATATCCCAAGGACTTTGCCCCACGAGTGAACAGCCATTGTGCCAGAGGCGCTTTTAGATCCGGCAAGTTCATTTCTCCCCTCGGCGTGGAAGGTCTTCATCAGATTGGAAACTCGGCAGCCAATTTGCGAAGGTTCCACGAACTTGGAGTCCGATACGCCACGCTCACGCACAACTGCCACAACAAGTTTGCCGATGCCGCCGTGTTGGAGCACCCGTTGAGAAAGGCCGAACCTCGCTGGGGTGGTGTAAGCCCTCTGGGACGCAAGCTGGTTCATGAGATGAACCGCATTGGCATGATTGTAGATCTGGCCCATGTGAGGTAAGTTGCGACCCTGAACAATCTACTTGTCGTCGAAGAAACGACCACTAATGGAGCAAATAGCCAAGATACCATGTTTGACGTTCTGGGAGGTCGTGCCGATTGGGCAGGATCAAAGGCACCCGTTATTTTCTCACACAGCTCTGCCTACAGCATCTGCCCCCACCCTCGTAATGTCAAGGACGAGATTCTCAAGCTGGTCAAGAAGAGAAATTCTATCGTCATGGTCAACATCAACCCGGGGTTTATCTCCTGCGTAGACACGGGTAACAAGAACGGCCTGCCGGAGGACGACGCTGCCAACGCAACGTTGGATCGAATCGTAGAGCACATCTTACACATCGGTAATCTCATTGGCTTTGATCATGTCGGTATCGGCACCGATTTCGATGGCATTGGAACTGTCCCCAAGGGCTTTGAAGACGTCTCCAAGTATCCGGAACTAGTTGCTGCTCTGTTGAGAGCTGGCGTTAGCGACCGCGATGCTGCAAAGATTGCTGGACACAATTTGCTTCGTGTCTGGCATCAAGTTGACGCTGTATCTGCACGAATGAAGGCGGAAAATGCGCCCATCATGGAGGACGATGTTGATTTGCTCACGGTTGGCCCGTAGTTTTCTGGATACTTATTGCTGTCCTAACATGGAAAGCCTTAAGGTCGGCCACCTTGATTTTGAGGAAGTATTGTAAGGGTGCCTAATTTCACTCATTTTAATCGTACAAAATATTCTATATACATTCTTGTACAATAGCGCAGATTTCAATTATCAGATGGGTCTTGATTTGATCCCCAACATTCTCGAAACTTGTCTGCTGCATAGGTATCTCGTTGACATGATGTCGGAATGGCAGACGTTTACGTTCTGCAATGCTCAGATCTGATCATGTACGCAAATCTCGTCAGAAAATTAGTCCGGCAAGACTTTCCAATGCCTGGATATTTTCATGTATGCATCCAATTCTTAGGCTCGGCGATCCACTCTGTTCAGCTTGTTGGCCGTAGCAGTCTGCGTGCGTGTTCGTTGACCGCGTACCGGCAGTCCCATGGCGTGACGTCGACCGCGATACGACCCAATATCTTTTAATCTTTTGATGTTGTCCTGTACTATCCTTCTTGCGTCCGTCTCAATCGTCATTTGTGATAATTCTGCCGTCAGGGACGTTACTGTTCGGGGACTCAGGGAGCCGACTTTGGCGAGTCTGTGGATAGAGTATTTGGCCATGATGCGCGAGGATGTCGTTGATCCTAGGGCGTAGAATGATTGGAGGGCTTTCTGCGGACCGGAATTCCGGACAATGTCAGTGCTGTTTGGGTCGGGTTTGCAACTACATGGTTTGTTGATGTGTTGGTGGTCTTTCTTACCTGTACGAGCTTGCCCTCGTCGAAGTTGACGCCGAGAATGAAAACCTGCGTCGGATGTTAGATTTTAGGTTCCGTGGGCATAAGTTTGGGGTTCAAAGTTACCATCTTGACGGTTGTTGTGTGGAATTGACCACTCTGTTGCGCTGCTCAATATCAAGTGAGGTCTGGTGACAATATGGCAGAAAAGGAAGTTGCGTTGAAGGTGCCGGAGAAGCTGCGGCTAAACTGGGTGGCCTGTGAGAGGTGGTCTTTGAAGGGACATTGGAGTGAGGTGCCCTGCACTTTCAGAGACTGGAGAGGGATCGGCCACTAGTAACTGCTGGGACAGGTGGACCACCGCAACAAGTCTACATATATCCAGTCCTGATAGCAAAAAAAAAGTTGTTAGCTCACCCGCTCAGCAGAGGCATAGACAGCGACTACAACCACTTTGAAGTCAACCAAGCTATATACCGAGCAAATTCACAAGTGTCAAAACTGCAAGCAGTCAGTATTTACCAAGGCTGCATTGATTTCTCAAAATGAAGGTCCTCAGCCTCAACTTCCTGACTTGCGCAGCCAAGGCTTGCAAGAGCTCATCCGACTCATATCCTCTTCATCCCAAAGATGCGGAACTCGTTGAAGATGAAATCGAGTTGAATCCCGCGATGATCATTAATGTTCTACCCAGATTGGACTGGGCTGCTTTGCGAACGACATCATCAGAGGTATATTACCCTTTATTGCTTTTGCGGCCTCCCGACCTGTGTTATCGTTGTTGAAGTTTCCGGGCCTCATGAAGATGGAGATATTCCCGTTTAGACAAGGCTGTGAAAAAGTATTAACTGGAGTAATAGCTCGGCTTTCCTGCTCTCCCGGAACAGCCTCCCACCGCAGAGGAGCTGCAGAGTGATGAGAAGACGTTGAGGGATTTGCATCATTTGTTGCTGGAGACGCAAATGTCGGAGGGCAAGTTGGTGTGTGCTAACTGTGGGCATGAGTATGCTGTCAAGGAGGGCATTGCGAACTTTTTGTTGCCGATCCACCTGGTATAGATGGGAACCATGGATGTGCATAGACTGCGGTTAGACACGTTCAGCAGTATTCAAAAGCCTTGTGATATTCATTTTGGTTGGCGTATAGGGAGTTTACATACATCTGTGAGGGAAGGTGTATTTGGTAGCAATTTCTTTCGCAACTTGAAGATGGCTTTCTGTGGTGATTTATTATACAGTACAAGAATCGTACTCAACTCTATCTCGAACCCCTTCAGTAACAGCTCAGGCTGCCCGGTGCAATAACGGCAGGCAGCTGTACATCGCAAAGCCTCTCTTTCTCCCAGTAAACCAGCCCTTAACTCCTTAGTTGATGTGTATATGCTACAGACAAACTCGGCCTAATACCGTCCAAAACATGACGTTGATGACGCAGCAAAATTACTGTTGCTTCTTCTGGGCTGCTGGACCCATCTCCTTATCGAATGCGCCGTATGAGACCTCAAGACTTGCTAGTCCTCTGATACCAGCTCCGAGGATAGAAAGGAGAACAACGGCAACAACAATGCCCATGAAAATTCCTGGTGATATCAGTTAGCGGGTTTGGCAATCTACATTGTCTTTGTGATGTAGCTCACCAGGGGTAAAAAACTGGTACTTCTCAAACAAAGGAAGCTTGTTGAATTCAGTTTCATTGTCTTGTCGCCGCAGAGTGGCGCTACCCATATCTCGTTTCATATCCATATGCACGGGCTCGATAAAATGCGACTCGTACAACGGCTCACGAGGGGTAGCGTAGAAAAGGATGGTGTAGCTGTCACCCGCGGTTACTGCATCCAGCTGGCTAGCAAGCGATGCATCTGTGACCCTGTAAGCAAGAGACAAGATGTGGTATATAGTGGCCCAGAACAACAAACGTACCGTTGCTAGCGAGATCTTGGGAACGGGTAGCCGATGACAATGGTCCCAGATGAACAGATGACACCGCGGCGGTCTTCCCTTTCTTGTTGCACGCCAGCTTGACATGTTCATCGAGAGAAGCCTTTGTGACGTCCCCGACGACCTCAGCCACCGTATACTTTCCTTTGATGCGAGGATTCTCAACAGCTTTGCAGAAATGTGGCATCAAGCAATTTCCTTGGCGGAGATCAGCCGCATTGATACCAGGCTGTGTTACGATTAGGTATCGGTCCGTAGGGCATTCGTCGAGGATATTTCTGGAGAAAGAAATCACATCAGAGCTCGTCTGAATCTGGTTCGCGTTGGAAGACTGGCGGATACTGAGAGGGATGTCAGTTATACAGTCTTGGGTAGATGGAGTGTGCTGCAACGAGTCTCACGTTGAAGTCGACAGCATCACCCATGGTGACGAATCCGCAAACGCAAAAGCAGCTCCTGGTAGCGCCAGAGCGCTGGCAAGAGTTTGGAAGCGCATAGTTGACAATAGCAATGCGCGGCTGGCCACTGAATCGGATCGATGGTGAGCTGGTTCAAGCAAGCTTTACCACAGCAAGGCGAACATACGTAGCCGCCTAGTCTGCGACCGTGATGATGCTTGGAGCTCAGCGGATTACGTAAGTGGGGTCCAGGATTTGCCCAATCCACCCTGAGCACACACCTTGGTGAACAACCAGTAACTACGTGCACCTCGCAGCGGGTGGGCTCTGCCCAGGTAGGAAGGGATCCTGGCAAGTAAAAAAATTAAGGTTCACGATTTATGACCAAACATTTTCTCCTGCACCACCACATACTAAACAGCAAGACTGCTCTGTAACGCATATCGGAAATTATCCAATTGCGAAATATGTTCGCCAAGCCTAGACCCAAAAAGAGCATATTACCACCGCCGAGTAAAAAAAGAAAAGTCGCCGCTGCCATCGAAGAAATCTCGTTTGACGACGATGCTCGCAAGGAGTACCTTACCGGCTTCCACAAGCGGAAACAGCAGAGAATAAAGAATGCACAAGAAGAGGCAGCCAAGAGGGCTCGTCAGGAAAAGTTGGAAACTCGGAAACAGGTACATATTCGCGAACATGTTATTTCTCTACACCATCTTGATGTTTGCAATCATCCTAACTTTGATTCTCCTCCAACAGCTGCGAGAAGACAGGCGGCGAGAAGTTGCCGAGCATGTCGAGACGGTAAACAGACTTTTGCGCGAGTCTGGAGCGGTATCTGCGCAGCTCGATGACGAAGCCGGGTCTGCGGAAGAAGAGGGCGAGTGGGATGGCTTCCCAGATAAGCCTGACCTTGATATTGTCGATCATGAGGAGGAGTACATAGATGAGGATAGGTATACTACGGTCAAGGTGGAGTCGGTATCAGTCTCCCGAGATGGATTCAGTAAGCCGAATCAATCCGATGATGAGGCTGAGGAAGAAGCCCGCCGGAAACGAGAGGAAGCGGAAAAGAATGAAGCCGAGGCCAAGCACAACAAACCCTCATGGCAGAAAAAGAAGAAGAAGAAATTTCGATATGAATCCAAGATCGAACGACAGTTAACGGAGAGGAAACAAAAAGCGAAAAGTAGACCACGCAAGGACTAAAGAAAGAAGAGCGATTAGGGGAGGCATTATTCAGGCGTTCAAACTTATGGAAATACTACGGGAGAAAAGATACCCCATACATGAGGCGACTCCAATTACTAGAAGAGACTGTATATACTGCTGCTAGGTGGTTCACTTCTTCTCGCGACACGTGAAAGAATATTGGCGACCGACAAGATAGTCACTTCGAACCTCCGGATGTGTTTGTTCTGCTCTGGCCGCAGCGGCTAAGTCGAGCAACCACATTGTGAATAAGTGGGTGGTTAATTGTTCTACCAAAAGGTTGTGAAATTAAATGTTGCCAATTTCGTTCTGAAGCTCCTCCAGCTCCTTCTGCAAAGTCGAGTGTTTCTTCGCCATCTCTTCGTACTTTTGCTCCCATTGATCGCGTTCTTGCTCTAGGGCTTGCACCTTGCGCTCGAAGTGTCCAGCCTTGACATCGGTCTGTCGGAGTCTGTCGAGATGGTATATTAGCACCAAGATTAGGCTCTGCTACGAGGGCAGTGAAGCAGCTCGACTAATAAAAGAGAGGGGGAAGGTGTTTCCAGTAGGGCACGTACTTCTCGTTAGCTTCCCGCAAAGTCTTGTCGGCATCCTCGGCCTCCTCCTCGAGCAGCTGGAGTCGCCGCTGGAGGGTCTCGTTCTGAGTGCCGTGTTGTTGACCCTCGTCAGCGGCCTTCTTGAAATCCTTGGTGGCCGATTCGAGCTTCTCCACCTCGCCTTCTAGCAGGTTGTTCTTGTGCTGCAGTGACGTGATCTCCTGCTCCTTGGATAGGTTCTCTTGCTCAAGAGTCTTGACCTTGGCCTGAAGCTCTTCCACCTTTGCGGCAGCTTCGTCAGCCTCCAGGCGGAGGGAGTTCATTTTCTAGGTAAACCCCATCATCAGTTATGGTGCTTCATCGTCTCCTTAAACAAGCACGCGTTTTACCCCTCTACCCAGAGCTGGGTGGGGTACAAAGGCACAGTGAGAGAAGGGGTGCATTTTGATGGTGCGGGAGCAGGAAAGACGAACCTCCTTGATGCGATCCATTTCGATAATTTACTTGCAAAAGCCAGCCGGGCAGGGAAAATTCCAGTTGGAGTTGGGTGTGGTATGTTGAGAGTTGATACGCGGCAGGGTATGATGACTGGGTCGAGGTCAAAGAAAAAGGGATGGTATTTGATTGCTTCAAGAGCACCAGACGGAGTCAGGAGGCCACATACCCCTCCAACGATACTGTACCTCCTGCACCAGCAACTGTGGCTGGTGGCACTTGCGTGTCTGGTCTAGCTGGTGCAATGTGCCATGCTTGCCACAGGGCGGGAACCGTAAACCATGCCAAGAGGACAGGCCCAGGGCCACCGAAGGCACTAACCCGTGTCGATGTTGCCTAGCCAACCCGCATTTGCCGCTAAATTAAATCAACACGAGCTTCTTAGTAACCCCAGACAAGAAACCCCCAACAAGTATTATCGAGGCACCGGCACCGAGGAACTTGTCTAATGAGCCCCTATTTTATTGTAGGGGTATGCTCATCGGCCGTTCATGACTTTGACCTTTGACTGTTCATCAACAAAGTAATCGCAGTATCATAACCCTCTCATCATTGCGAAAACCACCATGTTGGCGGCACATCGCGACCAAGAGAATTTGGTGCACAGTCACCAAAATGCCCAGACAAAACAGCAGCCGAAAACACCAGGTGCAAGATATCCCAAGACTCCGGGGAACTTTGGACGGAACGATGAGAATGCACCCACCGGCTTTGGAGGCAAAAGCGCCTTGGGTGGTGCAAAGTTGGGAGGAGGCGATAGATTGATGACGAATAAACGGCAGACCCTGGTGACGCCGCTAGGTAGGTGTTGATAACACAGCCTCTGAGAAGTAATGTAGGTCCAGCTTGACTGATATTGGTTACATAGAAAATCGAGCTCGTGCACCACTGGGGAACAAGACGACGAATGCCAAAGCGAGAACAGGTCAGACTGCTGGTGTAAAAGATATGGTTCGAGAGATTGAGAAGACGCAGAATAAGCAAACGGGTGGACAGAAGACGCGACAGAAACCGTCTGAGTTTCAGCCGATTAAACTGAATATCCAACACGATAATATCGATAATACCAATGACGACGGTGTGCCAGAGCCTGAATATGCCCCTCCGCGGCCTACCCCCTTACCCTATGAGTCTGATTTGCTGCCTTCGGGAGGCTTGACATTCAATGGTCTACAAAAAGGCAATCTCCTCAGGGGGCATTATCAACATTTTCATAACCCTGTTGATGAGAACGGCGTATCTAGGGTGGAAAAGAAATTTAACCAGGAAATGGAAACCGTATTGCGAAAGGCTGAGCAGCGGAATGCCCAGGAGATTGATGAAATCAATTGGAGTCTTGAGGATATTATGGAGAATCAATTGTCTGACGCTGTTATAAACAACAAGGCCAGACAATCAGCCCATTCTTCCTTGCAACAGGCTGAGAGTACTCTTTCGCAAAAGCAGCCGCCCACCATTTCTTCTCGTCGTGCAGCATCAGCGCTTGCTGTGCATTCGGACAGACAGAATCGCAGCGTCCCACGGCCTGTATCGAGTAGTGCCACAACCAGGCGGCCGCTATCTTCGATAATTTCAGGCACAAAACCGGCGCGGCCGGTCGTCACAAAGCCGGGTTTAGCTGGCAACGCCACTGGTGAAGCAGCCTCCCGAACCACGTTGGGATACAACAAGGGCCGGTCTGCTTCTTCCATGGTGCATTCTCGCGGTAACAGCCAGTCTGCCAGACAAAGACCGCAGAGACCACAGCTTAAGCCCACAGCTCCCCGAGACCTCGATTCCGAGCTGACGATTACTCCTGCTCGGATTCGCCAAGCTACTTCAACAGTTACGGAGCCATCGCGGCCGCAATTCATGTCGATATTTGATGATGGGGATGATGATGATTTGCCACCCTTAGAAAAACCATTTCTGCCATCCGACGATGAAGAGGAAGAATTTGAACTAAAACTAACAATTTGATCTCCAAAAATGAAGTATCCAACCTCGAGACTATGGAGTTAAGGATGTGAAAGCCACACGTTGAGATGGCATAGTTTTTCCTGCTTAAATCGGCGTCTGGAGCACCAGGTTTGTGTGAATTTTGTGAAAGACAGCCCAATGAGCAAAAATGAATATCATTCAGGGTTAGGCATTGGTCTGTACAAAATAAGGATGGGCGGCCACAGCTGTGTAAATAGCAAGTTATGAATGAAGGTGTTCATTTGTATTTTTTTTCGGATAGAGAAAGGGCGAGGAATTTCTTAACGTCGTGCGGCTTGTCCAAATTCAAGTGCTCGTCGTGTTATGTGCCGTATTGCTATCGAAGAAAGCTGACACAATGTTCACATCGTCTGTACTGACGACAAATTGGCAGTCAGGCTGCGACTATAAGCAAGGCTGTGGTTGAGATGGCTGCTTAAATTGAGGTGCCCACTCAGATCCTTTCATTGCAAGCCGTTTTGTGCACCAGCTGCGTCATAGTTCTGGCAGCCACACACATGCAATCCGGATAAATAGTATTGCCGAAGTGCCACAGCTATGCCAATTCCGTGCCAGCACCGACATGGACGAACCTGTTGCAAGTTGCCAGTCTGTGGCTGGACCAACAAGGATTCAGTTCCACCATACCATCCCTGAACGAAAGTGTCTGGTTCAACCTATGTCGAACTTCTCACCATTCTGCTCAATCCAGATCCTTTCTTCACAAGTGCACGCTTCACAAGCCAATCTTTTACTGCGGCACGATTGGCACTGCGATCGCATGCGCTTGCTTTGTCACCCCGTTACCTTTGTCATTAGCGCGACTGCTATTCTTAGGCCGGTGAATGAGACCTTCTCAGCCTTTTCTTGCGCTGCCCTGCCCGCCTTTCTTGTCCGGTCGCGTGGGCTCCAGTCGAAGCGCGTACATCGTTGCGTGTGACGACGGACAGCCACCTCAGTTCGTTTGTATCGTGAATGGCCTAAGCTCAAACACGAAATATGATGAGCAGGTCGCGGTGCAAACGATAACAGGAGCGCATCGACACGATGACTCGGCCGCCTCCTGGCGTGAGTTTCGCGCAGTTCTTTCCAAACGCTCCCAAAGTGAGAGCAGAAGCCCAAGGCCGGGCAGATCGCGACCGATCGCGGCGCAACAGCATTCAAGACGGTGATTCATATCCAGAGTCGGCTGCTGGCGCGCTGAATGCAAATGCAAGCGGTTTCGCTCGGCCGTCACAATTCAATATCTCAACCGACGCCCCTCACTCACAAACCGACGATCACGACACTGCTCTGGGTGATATACCCAGTACGGTTGGATCTGCTAGCTCTCATACGAGCTCAGCGTCCTCTGTATTTAGCAACTCACAAAAGCACACCACAACGACTAATTCATCCCTTGTATCCGCGAGAACCACACCCCTTGTCCCGCGGGACTCGCCGTCTTTTTCTCCCGTTCCCTCAACCTCCAAGTCAGAAATGCCTCCCCTAGAAACAGCCGACCACGGCTCCGGACGCAGTCATGCCGCCGCCTTAATACAAAATCGCAATGGTATGAATTCATTTGGCTACCAATCTACTGATCGGCCGTCGGCTCGAGATCCATTTCCATCTGTCAAAGGCCTGAGATGTACATATGATCCGATCCTCGATCGAGCACGTAACAAGGGAGGCAGCAAAACGTCTAAGCCGACATATAAAGAATTTGGAATGGTATGTGCATCTATATGTTCTCTTGGGGGAAAAGGGGGGGCGTCAATCTTGGATATTATGATATTTGGCTAACTTTCTGGATAGGACGATGACGCTCCCCCTTCGGACCCGCGCTTGCAAAAGCCTGGAGGCCGGCTTGGCTACATCAATACCGACTACTATTTACCCAAGGCTCGACTACGTCCCGCGCCTGAGAACCTCAAGCCTTATGCATATGATCCAAAGACTTCCATCGGCCCCGGCCCGCCCACTCAGATTGTCGTCACGCGATATAATCCTCTTATTCCCTTCAATAAGGTGACGGCTGTCTTCGCAACTTTTGGAGAAATTGCAGAAAGTAGCAATAAAATGCACCCCGATACAGGGAGCTATCTTGGTTTCGCTACCTTTCGATATCGGGACTCTAAGCGCTCTGGGCGCCCGACAATCTCGGCAATTGATGCAGCTCGACGTGCTGTCCGTACCCGTGCAATCAAAGTTGATGCGGACATTGTCAAGGTTGATTATGATCCGGAGGGGCGTAAGAGCCGGCGGATGCTGGAGGAGCATCTCAAAAGAGAAAGGGAAAAATATAACAAGGAGAAACTAGCCCGAGAACAAGCTGCTTCAAAACCTCCCCCAACAGGACCAAAGTCCTCTGCACCGGCAGCACCTTTCGTTCGACCCCCTCCAACAGCACCCAAGGGGCCAGCTGGTCCAAGACCAGCTGCTGCTATCGCATCACCGCAGCCGTCAGCGGTGCCTACCAAGTCACAACTACCAATCGAGCCGCAGAATATTTCATCGCAACTGGCGAATGACCCTTATATTTTTATCGCTTCGGACGACGTGCCAATATTACCTAGTATCGTACCGCACATGAAGAAACGCTTGAAGAACTATGGTTTTGAAGAAATCCGTCTCGACCGTACCGGATTCTATGTTGTCTTTCGAAACTCATTTACGGGGAAGTCGGAAGCGGAGCGATGCTACCGAGCCGTCAATCATACCGAATTCTTCAATTATGACATGGCAATGCAACTTTGCCTGCCTCGGCCAACTCGAGGAGCCGACTCGGAACGCAGACGGAGTCCCCCTCCGGCACCTACAAGAGACAGGGACAGAGACAGGGACAGAGAAAGGGACCGGGATACGTCAGCCCGGCAACGACACGAGGAAATGAAACGACGTCGGCGTGAAGAGGAGGCAGACCTTGATGAAGAAAAGAAGCAAAGAGCTAAGAACTTTGACCCTGTCTTCGAGGCTGTGGAGGCTGTTCGTCGAGAGATGACAGAGCACCTCATCAGACACATTCGGACCCAGGTGGCAGCCCCGTGTCTCTCTGACTTTCTCAACCCATCCAATCATGTCGCCAAGCGGCGGAAGCTCAACCTGGATCAGTTCGATGAGGATGAAGATGATGAAGCCAACAATAGTCCAAGAATTGGAACACCAAACTCAGGAGCTGATCCAATCGAACGAAGAACTGGGCGTCTTGAACCGAAGGCACTTCCCAGAATACGAAAGGTCAAGACCAAGGGCCACCGCAACATGTTTGTCGATCCATTCTCACGGAAACGCCAAGCAACTGGAAGAAATGCCTTCCGCTCCCTGCACCATCGCCTGAAAAGCCTGGATAGCGATTTCGAGTCTGACGAGGATACTGATACTAGAGCGCTGGCTGCTCGTGACACCGAAGAACCAGAATCGCGACCTCGGAGTCGTATGAGCACGGATGATGAATTCGGCTCCTGGGGTCGCGGCGGAGACGACGATTCTATGACAGAAGCTAGTCTAGCAGTTGTGGATCGTTCATCATCCAAGAAAAGGAAGTTGGAAGCTTCTCTCGAGAAGGCCTTTAAGCGACAAAAGAAGTCTGACGAGGAGCTGTTTGGGGTCAAGATCAGTCGTATCGATACTGATATTGACGGACGTGAGGCGTCTACCGATATTGGGGCGGATCTCGATCTGTTAGGTGACCTCGACAGTGGCTTGTCTAGGTCCGAAACACCTGTGCCTCAAACTTTGAAAGGCGCGAGAAAGAAGTCGGTGAAACCAAAGAAGAAGACCAAGAAGCAGCTTTTGGAGGAGCAGGCGGCCTTGAAGAAGCAGCAAGATGCAGACATTGGCAATGAGGACGACGAAGACGCTTCTCTGCCGGCCAAGACAGAGGAAGATGCCATTCCAAAACCCGATACACCTATAGACACGTATGATGAGCGGCTTTTCTCAACCGAGCCGCTAACCGCCGCCCTCATTTTACCTGACGGCTTCAGGCCTGACATTGCCGCACTGCAGAGACTTGCTCTTGGCCTCAAAGATCAGCCCGATCTGGCAAAACTGCAGCGAAAGTTCAGTACAGCCAACATTGGAAACCCAGAACTTTGGTTATGGAAGCGCAACCGTGTCAGAGAGCTTAACTCGAAGAATAGCTCTCTGGATCACCCGGTGTCCATTGAGGGGTACTATGTGCCAAACGTCACGGGCTGCGCTCGTACTGAAGGGGTCAAGAAGATTCTCAACTCTGAAAAGTCCAAGTATTTGCCCCACCATATCAAAGTGCAAAAAGCCAGGGAGGAACGTGAGGCCAGGTCCAAGAAGAATGGCAAAGACAGTGTCAGTGCTGCGTCAGAGGCTGCCAAAATTGCAGCGGAGAAGATTGCAAAGGGCAACTCCCGTGCTAATCGTGCGACGAACCGCCGTTATGTGGCCGATTTGAATGATCAAAAGAAGACACTCGGGCAAGACTCTGACGTCTTCAAGTTCAATCAGCTTAAGAAACGAAAGAAGCCGGTTAAATTTGCTCGATCTGCAATTCACAACTGGGGTCTCTATGCCATGGAGAACATCAATAAGGACGATATGATTATTGAGTACGTTGGTGAGGAAGTGCGCCAGCAAATCGCAGAGATCCGAGAGAACCGCTATCTCAAGAGCGGCATTGGAAGCAGCTACCTGTTCCGCATTGATGACGATACTGTCATTGATGCAACCAAGAAGGGGGGCATTGCACGATTCATCAATCATAGCTGTATGCCGAACTGCACCGCCAAGATCATCAAGGTCGAAGGCAGCAAGCGAATCGTCATCTATGCCCTCCGTGACATTGCCATGAGTAAGTGATGTTGAGAATTCGACACCCCAGGCCTCCAGTAGTATGAATGAACTAACACAGCGGATGCCTATAGATGAAGAGTTGACATACGACTACAAATTCGAGCGAGAGATTGGTAGCTTGGACCGCATCCCATGTCTTTGTGGCACTGCAGCTTGCAAAGGCTTCCTCAACTAAGGATTGCATGATTGATTTGCCCTTATCGTTAACACATACCTATGACTACATCAGCGCGGTAATTTTGCTACATCTAACCATCAAGAAATGGGATTCAGAAGTCTACTTCTAGTGTCCCCTTGTACAACCAAACACCTTCATCAAAACTTCCATGTCAGATTTCAGCAGCCTCAATCAACAGCGGAATGAATACTCTCCTTTTTACAATTTGGACCAAATACACCTAACTCCTCGAGGGGGACTGAGGAGAGATTCGGGATGATTCGAGGATCGGGAAAAAAAGTAATCCATCACATGCTTTTGGATCTAGCCTGTGGCGTTAGGCGGGTATTGTCCATGGAAAAACGGCTCATTTGCATCATCGGAACGGCTGGGGAGGAGGCGAATCCTCGTGGCTATGACTTGTTCCTGCTTTTATTTTCACACTCACCAGGGGGATATGGTGGGAGAATTCCTCTCGGGTTGTTTTTGTTATATTCAACAATGGGAGCCAGTTTTGGCCCATAATGTTGGTTTGGACGCGGCGTTTCAACCGGCCATGTACTCTCTATTTCCTCGGAAACAACCATCCTTCGTAATGTCCACGCACTTTTTGCGACACTCCTGTACATAATCCCGTACCCGGCACAGTAAAGGTGCCAGGTAACTGCGAATAGAGCAAGTTAAACCACTGAATCACGCGCTTTTCACGCCTTTCAATGTACTATTCGTAGAACAAAAGGGGCAATGTTGACCTCAGGTGGATTTGATGCGATAGTCTAGAGCGCAGCCCCATTACGCTCGACAAAACAGATATCCTAACAGACGCTTCACAAACACAGCTTGAACTTGCCCAGACATTGGCAGTCCCTCCGTTGGGGTATCACCTTTCTCCTAGCAAGGAAAATAAAAACATCAAAGGAAACCAAAACCTTCAACACAATCAGATGTTGCCCACAGTATCTCCGAGTATCACGAAGTACCCATAAATACTCCCATTATCGAGTCGTTGTTGAGGGGCAGAATAGAGCACTGGGATCCAAGTTGCTGGGAATCACGCCCGTCAGTCTCAGGATCATCTGGGCGACCTGGGCTCGTTTTCTCCTGGAGGTGCTCTCGGTCCTAGCATCCAGTCTTGCATTGCCAGCCAGTCACTCCAGTCGGCTTCTGCATTCACGATTTCCTTTTCTGTGACACCTTGCAGTGGCCGTAGGAATGGTACGGTCTGCCCGTTTTCCATATCGTAGTCGGCTTTAACCTTGAGCCATGTTTCACTCTTTGCAGCAAATAGGTAGTTTCTTCTCTCCTGTTCATGAATAGGGCCTATTCCTTCCGACCAGTCATCGCCAAAGAAGCCATGTAGGATGGATGGTGTATCAAAACCGGTGGCAACCAGCCGTCTGATGTAGGGCACCAAAGCGATATTGCCTCGTCCTGTTCCTGACGACGACGATGACGAAGTACTCGGTGTCGTCGCTGCGCTTGTACTGAGAAGTTTTTCGAAGGGAAGATAAATATTTACCAAGGCCGCTACAGCCTGAACAGGGTTGGTGTGTTGAGCATGGTCCAAAAAGAATTTGTGGCAAGACTGAAATTTCGGATACCACTCGAAGATATCAAACTGGGACTCTTGAAATGGCTTTGGGAAGCATTAGATTCCGCATTTTAGGCTGGTTGTATCTGATTAGATGGGGTATGATGCAGACACATACATGTTGAAATTGCCTGGGCATGACGGCTAGAGATGAAGTTTGGGGTTTGTGATCAGATTGACAAACGGCTTGTACCAGCAGCACATATCATAGCGGTAGAGACAAATATACAAGGTCCTTTTGCTCAAAGTCGGACAGAACTTGCAGAATCCAATCAAATAGCTGTTGAGTCTTTGGTAATGAAATAGTAGTTTCTGCCTTGTCGTGAAAACAAGTTGCTCTAGGCGCAGTGTGTAACGAGTAGGTGCAAACTGCCAACAACACGGCCAGAAGTAGCGGGCCGTTCTCGTAATTGTTGCCGACTAGGGGAAAAAAAATCGTCCAAGAAAGGTTGCAGCTCCGTCGTTAGCCTTCCTTGCCGATGATGCTCAATGGGGTAAAATAGGTTGTCATGTATACTCGGATGAGTGACTATGTCAGTAGTTGAAATGGCAGTCAGCGCAAGAAAAGGGAGCGAGATAATGTCCCTTTTATGCCCCAGTGCTATCGAAGCTCTTATAACCGTTTCTATACCTATAGTTGGAATGGAATTAGCGGAAGGAACAACAGAATGAGTGGCCTTGGGGGGTGGAGGGTGTGTAAGGAGTGATCGCCAGCGAATTACTTTTGCAAGGTCAGGCTTCGATATGTGTGAAGGCGGCAATCGGAGAGACACATTCATAGGCTGGCAGGTTATGAATGAGACCAAACGTGGCAGATAGCGACGAGTCGCAACCAAGGCGCAGATTCGGAAATCCCAAGTGGGCAGGTTGAACGAGATGCAAGTATGAGCCTGAAGCAGGGAAGCGAAGCTTGACGGAGAAGGGATAACAAGGTGAATCATAAAATCCTTTTTTAAAAAACACCATGCTATGTACAGTACTTACAACTAATGCCACAACGGCGGCTCCGTAAGTACCATACCCATGCTATTTATTATACAGAATGTCTCCCAACTTGATGGGCTGCCGACGGAAAACAAGTTGCAGTGGCGCCCACTTGGCTGGACTCGGGAACATGGTCCGAGCCAAGATCTGACCGAGGCTTTGTGCCTGTGCCCTCCCTGCGTCATCAGCCTTGCCGTTCTCATGAATGGATGGAAACATTGATGAGAAGAGCAAACAGCAGTCACCCGAAAGGGAAAGGGAAAGGGAAGGGGAGGCAAGGAAGGTCTGCTCTGGCAGGTGAAGATGGGGCAACGTCGCTGCGCATCTGTGTCACCACCAGACCCAGGCTAGCCAGGACAGCAAAAAGGCACGGAGTTCTAAGTTGCTATTAGTGCGCAGGTGGCGGAGGCTCTGAGACGACCAGACTGGTGGACTCTCATTGACGCTTGTGGCTGCCAACATGGTGCTTCATGTCCTCGCTCGAAATGGGACATTCCGCTTGGTCCGCCATCCATGCCTGCCTGCCGGCCTGCTCTGCCTGTTTGTTCTGTTTGTATCGCCTTGTTGGCTTGGCTGGGGATATGGAGGAGTGTTTTCTTTTGATCCATTACCACGATTTTTCGGGCTGGGGCCGCGGAAACGAGGTCGTATCCAGTTAGTTGCCAGCCTTGTGGGCTCAGCATGCATTTTGACAGCGGCTGAGTCTCTCGGCTGGGGTTTCTGCTCCCTCACTTCTCATGAAGCTGCAACTTGAGTTTGTTATCAACATACTCATCGTACTATTTCCTTTTCAACGACTGCTATTCCCATCCTCGCCAATCTGAGTATGCGGGATTCATGGAACAGAACCTCAAACACACGTAGCAAACCGCCGTGGCACGTCCCTGCGTCTCACAATCTCTTCCTCAACCTGCTGCCGCTTCGCGTGATCCAGTCTCTCGCCAAAGTCCGGTTGTTACTAATTGTCTTCATCAATACCCCTCTAGCACAAAAGAGGAGGTGTAACAATGACCGATGTTACCAAAATCCTGGGACAGACCCGAATTTGGTAGCGACAGGCTGTTGCCACACGCCGCCTTGATGGTAGAAACTGCAAGGGCAAAGGTCGAAAGGTTCTGCGGAAAGAAATGCACTTTCACCTTTTGACAGGATGACAGGGGCAAGGATGGTGCAGCAACGATTAGCTGCACAAGCACTTGGACTGCTAATGTCCAGGGTCCTCCCATGAGTTGGGGGTGGCTGTTCCTTGAAGTTTTTGCCCCAGCAGGTGATGCATGGGTGTGACAATTGATGAGAGACATTGGATAAGACGTGGCTAGGTGGCTAGGCTTTTGATTTCAGATTCATTTGCTTGAGGTAACAACCACGATGAACATCAAGATGTAGATCTGGGTGTACAAGTTCAGGTTGCACTCGAATAAAACCCATGCCCCCCACCAGTTCAGGTGGCCAGGGATGAGTGACCCAACGAGCAAGCAATGCCATTTTGAGACTCTTCGAGCGACTGGTGCAGTTCCAAAACGTCATCAGTCCATACCCACACTGGTTTCTGGCGCCTTCGTACAGAGTAGGACGGTATGTACTGCTCTGATCTGACAGATTGGGATGATCGTCTCTTTTCAGTCCCTGAAGCTGGCCATGCACGATTTGCACGAGCTCTGGCAGATTTGTTAGATACAAGGCTGGCGGGGACACAAAATCTTTGTTTCTCACCCAAGATATACACACTCTCCTCGCTTTTTCTCAGGCCTGCAGGTGGTGGTTCTGAGCTTTGGCCGCTGGAGACTTCGGGGGCATATATGAAAGAGCTTGTCGAGCATGCAGACACGTCAATGACTACCTGGACCACGGCTCAGGTAAAGAAAGGTTTGGAACTGCTCAATCGATATTTCCAGGGGTGCGCTCGCCGTTTGCAAGAGTAGCGGCCATGATGTGGTCTCTTTTGCCGGCTCGACTGACCGAGTAGTCCCATTAGTTCAGCTTCCTAGCCTTGTTTGCCCAGGGGTCATTTGTGGTGGCTATCTGTGAGACGCGCCTTGTTGAACCCGGGGCGCCCTCGGCGAAGAGATCTGATGTACATGCCAGAGGGCCGTGAATCTCGCTGACGAGCTGCTGTAGACGCTTGCTAGTGAGAAATGAACCTTCACAGGTACAATGTATCGTATTGCTTCTAAATCAAAACACGACTTGATTGTCATGACAAGCCACTCCCACGTCCGCCCATTGGATGCAGGTCTTGGGAGGTGGCATATGCAATCAGTGGGGCGTTCTGTGAATGCTTCATATTGTAATACGTTAGCCTTGGGCGATATCTTGTGGTACCTGGCAGAATGACCCAGTCCTGGGTTTGAAGTCAAGTCTGGTATGATTGTTTGAGGGTCAACAAGTCTAAAGTTTGTCCTCGTCGATTGACCTGGGCAATTGCTTTCACTGGCTAAGCTCCACAGTACAGTCAAGTTGGTCGGTCTCTCCTTCCCAGCCCCGACAAGAATCGGCACTGGGCCTCAAATCATTTGATACTTGACTTTATGGCAGACAGCTGGCTGGCTGGGGACATTTGACAGCAAACAATTTGGAACCGGCAACTACCTTCCAGCTCGACAGCTCGGGACTCGGCATTATTGCAATCAGCACATAGGCAGTGGGAAAGGTCATAAATCCTCGGGATTTCCTCATCTACCGATTGCCACTCCAGGTCAGCATTACTTAGAAAGGTAAAGTGGCATGATTTTTCCCGACAGAGTCTGGTAGTTCTGTGAACTGGGAGGTTGGCGACAATCGCTAATCTGTAACCAGGCGGAAGAAACTTCTGTACCAAACAAGACAGAAAGACAACGCAGAGATGGCTACACCACAGCTCTTCCACCTACATGATTGTGAAAGCTACAGGCGCCAATCTTCGTGGAACCTTCAAATAATACCACTCCGCGTCTCCCAGATACGTACCTAGGTGGTCAGTACACACCGATCAGATTGTGCTGTCTGCGGAGACCTGCAGCACCTTGGCCATTCCGCTGGGATGAACACAACATACTGAGGAGAAGTTGCAGTAGAAGCGTTGGAGGAGCGAGGCGAGAGGTGAGAGGTTACCACTTCTTTGGGCCCCAAGACACCCATCCCAGACAATTTTCCGTCCACATCACCCCGGACATGCATCTGCAGTCTGGTGTTTTTCGCAACTGCCACCATCGGACCATCATCAACGGGGCAGGCGACTGGTCACATTGAGGAGGCCCAATTACGGCTTTTTCACCAGACCACTCCGGCATGTCCGTCGGTTCAGCTGGGAAGTGCTGCTACCCCTGTAATTCTGTCAAACTGGTGCTTGTTGACCCTGGTCTAGCTCCGTCGCCTGCCGAATCTTGATTTGAGCACATATCCGAACCAATTATAAGAGGAGAAAACAGATATGGGGAGATTGAATCACCAAAAGAAATGCTAACGGTGCTATGTGTCAGGGACGTCATTCTGAATCACGCTTCCATGAATTACTCACGATGCAGTCGTCAGCCTGAATGGGGTGATTTATCTGTCAGGCAAGCATGACCAATGCGTTGGCTTTGCTTGTTTGTCCGAAGAGCGAGCGAGCTAGGTCAATCACGGTAAAGTGATATCGTGATGGACAGCAGTGAGTCTGGATGCCCCTTCAGTCGTCATTCAGTTGGCGCCGAAACATCCACGATTGTGAACTTGAGGCAATGATCAGCAACTCAACCTCATCACAAACCACCGTACGATCTTGAAAATTGTGTCGAGATCTGGGTTGATGGTCGAAGCACTGATGGGTCACACTGCGTCTGGCCATCATTCGGACTAACCGAATTTCTTGCCTTGTGTGAACTGTTTTGACAAAGTCACAGCAAAACTGCAGGGCGACAGAGTTTCGAAGATTTCCCAGTGATATGGATCATCTATGTGAGTGATGGCCGACTGGCCACATTTTCTCCGGGGCGTGGAGAATGATGCATGTCAACGAACGCCAGGGAAGACTGCAAGCCCGTCTCCAATGTCATATGGCTCAGAAATCAGGCCGAAAATATCTCGCATGGTGCTACAAGGGTCAAACACATGCTTCAACTTGTCATGACATGCTGTGCGAGCTGGGCATCCCTGGCCCAGGTTGCGGATATGTCTCATCAAAAAACGAATGGCGATTATTCGTAACCGCGCTGGACTTGGAACATCAAAGATGTCCGTGGAAAATAGTCCCTGGTGGCATTTCCTTGTTTACCATCCTTTGGCATGCCATCCATCCATCTGCCTTGCTCTAGTCTGTTTCTAACTCGATTCCGGATTAGCTCAACGTGCCTGCTTGTCTCGACTGGCGGCCCGTCACTGATTTATGAGACAGAAGCAACAACGTGAGAGGCAGGAAGGGATGGCTTCAGAAAGATTGATCTTTTCACAATCGGTAATTTGGCCGTTTGAGGAGACGGTTGTGCGCCTTGTTGCGAAGTTCAATGGCCTCAGTTTGGCAAAGCTTGCGGTCCTCGCCGAGAGGAAGAACGCCGCCAGCCGAAGCCATCAAAACGGGTGTGTTGATTACACACCCCACTGAAGGAGATCGATCTGTCATAAATTGAGAACCCTGTGTAATCGGACATCACAGCCACCTTTGAAATCGCCCTGGAACTTCACAAAAGCCGTGTCTGGTGATGGAGAGCCAACTCATACGACATACCAAACCCAGCTGAATTCTTTCTTGACAAGCAAAGATCTGCACGTGCATATTGTGCACATGACGGGCCATAAAGGCGGTCATCTTTTTGTACATCAAAGCTGGGATCCATCAGATAGCTTGAGCACGGCTTGCAGCACTGACTTATTCCAAATTCCTAGTTTTCCCGGAACCTTCGAACACCCGTACACTTCTATCACGGCTTTAAAAATCAAGCAACCTGGTTTGGGCCGGTACAAGCCTTGTATTTGCTGAATAGCCCCATTCCTCTGTTTTCATCCCAGGATGATTCTTGCAAATAGTCTTCGAAAGAGCTTATATAGTGCGCAAACCGGGGCAATGAAACACCAACAACGGCCCTCCTGCAATCAAACCATCACCACTCGCTGAATACAAGTGCTGTGAACCACTCAACGTCGGGTGAAAGAGGCCTTGAGTTTATTCCAGCCAACCAGACCTTCTCCCCTTGCATGAATTCGCCATGTTCACTACGCCAAATTGAAAGGGGCGCTGGTAGTTAGCTGTTATTCAGCGTGCTGGCATTGTGACAGAGTATTCAGAGAATTAGCAAACAGACAGTGTTGTGACGATATGACTCTTCGCAGTTCCAAAGCAAACATGCACAGAAAACTCAACTTGACGAATAATACCCGCGCTTCGATGTGACATTTCTCGCCGCGTTACCCGCATCCTATCTAGACGCCATATTTAGAGCGTCCTTGCGTCTGTGGGCAGCATCTCCATAAGTTGATACATGAATGACCGCCGCCAGTACAGCGTATATTTTGAAACCATTTTAACGAGCATCAAATCGCTGAGCTAATATCAAGGCAGATATCGTAAAACCACATGTCTGGTATTATTATCATGGCATTGGTACTTCCAGGTCAGGAGTTTTCCCGCGCAACGACGGACATATGCGGCTGGATCGAAGGAAATGTCGGTATGCAGACCATTCAAGAACCAAAGCAACGGCTTGGGAGGTGGAAATTGCACTGACCTTGAAAGACCGTCCACTAAGATGTCAACCCGGCCAGAAATGTGCCAGAGATGTTAACAACAGCATTATTGGGTGCTGCTGGAGTCCCACGGGAGGGACATGTTCTCTCCATACGTCGTGCCTTGACAAGAGGGCGCCAACTGGCGGCGTCGATAGGGACTCTGCCATGATTTGGTACATTGGAATTCTTCGGCCTGCTTTCCCTGTAGAGGTATGAGATCTAGGCAATGCTGACTGTGTTTTGTGCCAGTGTTGCTTCTGCAGCACCATATTGCAAGACGGACATATTCGCGGGCGATTCAAATTTTGAGGGATACTCTCTTTTCATTTGCGATTCAGATACAAAAACAGAGACAGTGTATCGCTATACCACGATGAAATCCGTAATCAACTCTGCCACGACTCTAGATCCACCGACGACTTTTACACCATCATCAACATCTCATCCAAAGTCTCAGACGAAACCATCAGGCTCCTCCGCCAGAAGGAGTGCCTTTACTACACATTCCATTCGATCTGATTCAATCGGGACAAGATCGATGTCAGCATCTGTGACAGCCCCGGTTGACAAGCCCACAGAATCTACCGGACTTCAAAACGTGTTGACCAAGTCTCCTACCGCGATTGCGGGTATAGCTATCGGAAGTGTTGGTTCGTATATCTCGCTTTGAAGTAACACACAGCCACATTACTAACGGCTGTTGTTGCGATGGTGTGTAGCAGCGGTCACTATTATAGGTGTGGCTTCGTACTTAGCCTACCGATATGTCAGAAACAGGAGTACCTACCGTCTCAACGTACGTCGTTCGGAACGTAAACAATCTCTTTCACCTCGGCGTCACGAGGTCGGAGTTCAAACTTCTAGATAACCACCCGGAAAAGGCCAAAGAGATGTAAGGGATAATCTTGTTCGCCATTGCTCATGAAGCTGTGGAGGCCCGATCCTGTACTCCATGCACGATTTATTGGATGACCATGATGGCGGGAAGTATTTTCTTGCTTGTCCTCAGGTGGATTATGAGACTCTTTTTACGGATGCCATATGTCGTTGTGGGTGTGGCAATTCTAGCAGGCGTGTAGCGAGCCATCAACATAAGCTTCTCCAGCTCAATTACACTTTGTTTGGACCTTACTATCGTGATCTAGCTGAAGGGCTACCCAAAAACATGTGCCGACACAATCCGCCACTCCTCGCTGCAATCCTTGAATTCGACCCAATATAATACTAGACAAGGTAAGCAAAATTTGGGCGTTGGGTGTAATTGGACAGCTGAGCTCTATTCATTCTGTAGAAGCTTCTAGAGCCTTTGCAATTAGCATTTTTGCCCTCTCACTGAGATCCATTCCTAGAGCCAAGCTTCGTCCCTGCTCAGTCATTTTGGCCCAAGTCTTCTTCAAAATGCCCACCATCTTATCCTCATCTATGTCAGCTTTGGCTTCAAAGTCGTCAAACTGGTCGTCGAGGAAGACTAGGCAAGCAACATCCTCGAGGATCTGAGTCTCTTCGTTTGTAGTGAGACCTTCTTTTCTTATCAGCGCGGCGATGCGGCTGCGCTCCTCTTCCGTTAACGCTGGCTGGATAGCCGAAGAGGCTAGAAGTTCAGAGACTTGAGAGGCAGCTTGAGACTTCTGCTTAGCTCTCCACGTTAGGTAACCAGAGCGATTCATGGGGAAACTGGATCGCGGGAGCTCCCATCTATAGTTGGTGAAAGTCTGTGTCAGCCGCCTGAACTTTGGAATTTTCGCTTCTTTCTTTCCTTCTACCCCTCTTTTTGTCATAATATTTCGTGATGGAAACCAAATATTGGAAGCCAGCTTTGGAGGTGTACAACAAATTGTGGACTGAAAACAGAGACGCACCGTCGGAAATGTTGAGCTCTACAAGCAATTTGAAGAGTTGGAGAGGCGTCTGGACATCGAGATTCGAGCCACTTCGTCATTTTCTGTGCGTAGTGCAGCTCGTATGGAACCGATTTCACGCCTTCTGGCCCATCAATTCTATTTGGATCCTGTGAATGTGCTTCGTCAATGAGCCGCAGCGCCTCTGTCTGGGCAGGAGATAGAGCCGGGAGGACCATTTTTGAGTTGATGTACCAAGCGTGGCGACGAGCCGCGGAATCTATTCGTAAAATGAGTATTATGCCCTCAATTTTTAATGAATCTGAAGGCGTGTTAAGTACTAGGTATACAAGCTCAATGTGTAGGCGGTCCCATATGATGTTGTGATGGAGAATACAGATAAAGGCTGATGAGGTCTTTTGTGGATGAGTAAGCCAGTTTACTTGAGGTTCAATTGGACGACGATAGCTCGCAGCCACTTTGGACGTCACGTAAAATAGGAGCGTTGAATAACCATCGTTTGAGGGTGAGAGGCTCTCATTTTCTCCTTTATCTCTCAGCTTACCTCGCGCCTGTATTCGATTTGATCGTCTAGCCATGTGGATGAATGTAAAATTTCTCATGGCTCCCACATATCTCGGTGTCAATGGCAGAACCCTGGCTGTGAAACATCGAAGTGATCAATGATTCCCTCCTAGTGAATTATTACCTACCGGTGAAGACTTCATCATCAAATGAAAGTTATCGTTGGTGCAAAGGGGATAAGCACAACGCCTGGCCGCGATATGGACAGCCGTGAAGTTGCGATAACGTGATCTGTGCCTCAGTGATTCAGGACTTTACGAACTTGATACTATTAATAATCGCAATCTACTGTGAACTAGACTGAATGCAATACAAATGAGACCAGGTATTAATACTATGCTTGCCATTTCCCCAATGAATTGGCCTACCGACTTCGTAGGACCCGGACAGCTGGCAACTAACTGACTGTGCGTGAGTGAACATGTGAACGTAAAATTGACTGCTTCTCTGCTCCATAATTTCCTCTTTTCCCTTCATTTCCTCCCATGAATTTAGCTGTTCCCATCAGCAAGATTATTCTTTCTCTACCTCTCTTTTTGTCTTTTTGCCACTTTTGATCTGTCTTGGCCACACCAATTTGCACTAAACAGAGCTGATTGTGACTTTGTTTCTTTGCCACTTGCTCCATTCTGAGTTGCATTTCCCATTTTCCCAGTTCCTCGACCAACATGAGGGACAAGTCCGCGCCTCCTCATCACTCCAAGCCAGGTGCGGATGAAAAGAAGACCGAAGCAACCACCAGCGAAGAACCATCGGATTCAGACGGCGGGAATGCTCTCTCCTCTGCCGAAGACGAGCCGTTTACAGTCAGTGACGAAGATATCTTGGATGATTCTACTATCAGTTGTGTAAAGAATCGTCAGAATATCACTTGCCAGTGGAATAAAAGCAAGTGTTTGAAGGCTTCAGCTCGTCGAGTCCAGGCTGAGTCCTCAAACGGAACCAGCATCAGCTCTGACGCTTCATCACACAGCACCACTTCTTCCCATTCAAGGAATCACAAAGCGACAATTCAGACTTATGAAAGACCCAAGACAAACAAAACGAACTCTAGCTCATGTGCACAGTCAGACGCATCATCAGAGGGCAAGGCACCCACAGGCGGAAGCGGCGAAGAACAGAGATTGTGCGTCGGGTCAAACTCCTCCTCCTCCGGTGATGTCGCCAAAAACTCTTCCAAGCCCCAGGAAGCCGACTTCAAGGGATCTGCAAATGATGAGTCCAATACCGAGAGTCAGTCCACGGGTTCCGGGTCGCATTAGAAAAGTGACTCCGGCGGCAACGACCAGTTTAAGTGGACGATTTCCGAAGATATCCTGCTCCGGAGTATGAAGGAGTCCGGAGACAATCTTTCATGGGATGACATTTCCAAGTCTCTCAATCGTGAGAAAAATGATACCAAGTCCCGCTGGAAGCTCATTAGGCACCAGAGGACTCGCCAGCCTGCCAGTCAGAGCAGCGTGGACGAGGACGGCGTCAATGATTCCGGTCAAAGCGAGGAAGACGAAGCGAAAACGACCCATGGCAAGAATCTAGTCAGATCTACATGTGTTGTAGCTACCAAGAAAATGGCGAATGAAGAGCCTGGTTCGCACGTGGCGAAAGGGACAAGACACGGCCAACCTCACGACTCAGCCAACACGCAATCCAACGACGATGTGCTTTCCGGAAATGGAGCATCGGATGAGTCGTCTTGTGGTACGAATGAGCACAACCACGAGCTGGAGTATCTTTATGGTGAAATGTTCAACTCTATATACCCGGTAGAGACGGAGTATGAGGCGAATGAATACTTGCCCGAGTGGGACACTGCCATGCTCGCAACCATCGCGTGCATGCACACACAAAATAAGCTCCTGGAAATGAAGGCAAACTTTATGAATGCAACAGGTGCCGATGTACCCATTGCAGTTCTTCGGGACTGGTATGAGGGAGGTTGGGCTGCCAAGCATGACTATCGTCCCTGCTTGAATCAGGAGATTTCGAATGAGCGGGTAGAGGAATGGATCGACAGTGTATCAATGGAGGAGAAGTAAAACGTCTGTGTTGGTACTGTAGAAAAGACATTCCGTTAAGATGACTATATAGCATCTCGCGACAGCCACGAGGTCTACCTCAAGCCTTGTCAAAAGCAAAAAAGCAAACTCATGAAGGATGAAGGACTAATATTGGCAGTAATATGCTTCGGGGCGGAGTGACTGGGAATAGCAGGCCCGGGTTCTTATGATATGATTTGCATGAGTTTGGTCGCAATATGCCGCAAACTCCGAAGGAACAAACGAACTGATCACAAACACGACTACAGTTTTGAGTTTGACACAGACATCGCGCCATTTGCAAAGCCCTAATGGTCATATTAGATGCATAAATAATAGAATAAGGCTATGCTCCCTCCATATGCAGAATATGATGCTTGCTTGTCCAAAATACAATACAATATGTTCGAATAGCCGCAGAAACACGACCTTCAGGATATACAAAGGACACGGCAACCTTTCCTCTCTTACTGTGAAATGTACATTTTCGTTGTCGTCCATGGCGAAAAGGACAAGAGAGCACGCTAAATCAGATGCCGGACAGAGCACAACAGCCCACGCCTATTCCTGGCGTAAGAATCCGTGGCTACAGCACGGCATTCTCCGCAACTTTTTGATGCCATCTGCGGTTGATGCCGTCAGTGCCGTGCTTACAATGCCGAGTATGGACCGATTGATGTATATGCAAGTTGCCTCCCTCCTCCTGTTCTCAATGAGATGTAACTGATCGCTGGAGAACAAATTGATGACGAACGCTCCTCAGGTGTGTTCACTTCCCACCCCTGCGCGTCAAAGTTCATTATTTCCAACACGAGGCGAAGCAACAGCTACGGATAATTGTGGCATCCAGTCTGTCTCAACAAAGTGGTAAGCCAGTGGCATAACATGGAGCATTCCCACTAAGAATGCAGAAGTAAGGATACCACTTCTGATTTGGAAAGCATCATATAGGATTCTCCATCCCTGGTGGAGGCGTTTGTTTGGCGGCAGAAGCGGGATTAGATATCTGATCTTTACTCCGCAATGTGTTATTCGATGACCCAAGACCACGCTTCATCATTTTGCCCAACACTGTGACCAGTTCGCATGCGTCATTGAACATGTCGTCGTCCATGCCCTCAGTCGCGTCATACACCTCCGCAATGGTATCTTTAGCAAGCCTCCGACTTGCCTCAGTATCATGAACACATTCATAGAGGAATGCGGCGTATTCGGTCTTGACGGATAATCGCAACGAATGAGACCCCCAGAGCAGTTCATCTGCAAGTTTCACTGCTTCCTGGAAATGTTGATGGGCTGTGGGAAGATAATCCTGTTCTGGAAGCAGAAATGAAGGTGGTAGTAAAGCCACGTGGGTTTCGAATCCTGGTGGTGGTCCAACAGGCCCGCCTTCCAGGGGATGGGTCGGCTGGACAGATGATGGTCTGGATATAACGTCACCATCGGATATCGTCGTCTTCTTTTCTTCTGCTTCTGCTCGTGCCGCCGAAGCTATTGCCGCTTCTCTCGCTTCCGGCGTCCAGCTAGCCATGTTGGATACTGGAGGCTGGTTGTGGAACAGGACAAAGATGTGATGGAAACTCGCTCGTAGTTTATAGGCCAGGACCTTCAATTCGACATAGTTGCCAACCATTGGGATCACATATTGCTGAAGCATAACCAAGCCCTCGCGAGACAACCATATTATATGTAATACCCGCTTGAGGAACAATGGCGACGTCGAAGGGTCCGGTCGGCGGGACTTCTTGGCGGCAACAAGCTGGTGTGCAAGATTGAGCGACAAGCCGAGGATTTTGAAAAGCATCGACGACAAAAGTGGATTGTCCTGTTCGACGGCTTTCGCTAGCCGTCCCAAGAACTTCTGGTCGACTTCTGATGACGCCATCCAGTCAGGCCACCAAGGTATGCTTCGATCCGCCCCAGATTGTCGCTGCTGCTTGCTCTGAGCCGTTTTGTTCCGAGTGGTCTGAGTGAGAGCGGCATCAAGTCGAGGTATATGACCCTCGAAGGGCTTCTATGAAAGGATAGATAGTCAGCAGAAAGTTCGAGGCTGTATCCTCCTGAATGAGTTAATGGCCAGGAAAGCAATCCTCGCAAAAGGAGGAAAGACGAGTTCGCATTCAACAGCAACGGAAACAGTGGCAAGGCCCGAGGCAGAATTGAGGGATTGAGGCACCAGAGGCGACGGATAATCCCAAATCTGGGAGGGAGCTTGCCAGCTGGCATAACGTGATTGGACCCGGGGAGGGATGTGCGGGATTGGAATGAGCATCTTGAACAGTTGTAACCCTCAGGATGGAGGATAAGTCAACCCAATCGACTGCTCTTAGGTTGTGTGGGAAGGGGTTTGCCGACTAACGGAAATTCAAGGCTCCTGGAGCCTTTAAGCCAGTATCGCTACACGGGGTAAAGGTTTGAGCGTTGGTCGAGTAGAGAGTGCTTGTTGTTTCGTTCATTGACGTGATCCAGATGGCCGAACTGACGTTGCAGGATCAAATCTGACAACAGTCCAGCTTCGACTGGCGAACAGGTAACGAAAGGCAAGCAGCAAAATGCAAGTCTCTCTATGTTCAAGGCCACGGAATTACCCACAGGTCCTATGCAAGTGGTCATATGGAGTACATCTGGCGAGCTTTCCCAGCTAGCTTTCCTTGCGTATTACAGGTCTGAGCATTGGTTTCTGCAATCGTGGAGTGGTAGAACGGGTGAAAGCAGGCAAGGGGGCAGTGGCAATACACAAGAGACCAGGGCAAGAAAAGAGCGGCGATAGGGGCAGTACTCCGTCTGGTACTCCGTAGTGAGGGAGCCATTGTTCGGTTGTCATCCCCTGTCACAGCCCTGGTCAGGCCATGATTAACCTCGCCTGGTATTACCAGGGTGATGGGGCGGTGAGGACCATGACAAAAGAAATTGGCAGTTTCGAGGCACAAGCTTTTCAAATACAAAAAGAAAACACATTGCACAGTACCTACCTACGTAGGTATGCATGCTCAAGGAATGACTGTCAATCCTTCCTCCGCAATTCAACAACGGGCTGTCAGGTTTCAGCAGTTGTCCCCAGAGAAAGGGCTGCAAACTAGAAGACACTTGTCGTTGAGCCTACACTCACAATGGCCTTGAGCAAATAGAAATGTGACTTGGTAAAAGGGCGAAAATAACTACCTGCGAATAGGTAGTAGACGGGCATGTCAATGTGAAAAGAGGAATGCACGGGGTAATTCAAGGACGAAAAGGAGTTCACTATTCGCGGACCTCGAGTCCTGACGACAGTGAGCCCTGTCTCATCAAAACAATCCAGAACAGCCGCAAGACTGAGCGGTGACCCAGTCTTTACGTGTGCGACTTGTATCGCATCTCGCTATTCTTGTGGATTGTCAAAGGCTGGGGCTCGCGTGGTGCGTGTCGTGGTTGCATACGCAGTGCATGAGTAGTGGCTGCACTCCTGTGTCTAGTGTGCCATGGATTGTATATGTGGATATCATTTTGAGGCCGTCGATAATGTCCATGTCCATGTTGATGTCTTCAGCTACCAAGAACAGGGTTGGTTTGAGGGGCTATGGAGAGCGGTTGAAGCAAAAAGGGTCTCTCAACCGGGAATGGCGACGTAGAAAAAATGGTCAACTTACAACCGTAGCGACTTGTGCCATTGAGACTTTGCTTTAGGGCAAGGCCAATTGGTTCGTCTTGTCGCCAACGTCCACAAGCCTGTGAGATCAGATCCCTAGATCTCTGGTCGCGATACAGACAATCGCGTCAAGCCGCGACCTGGGCTACGGCCCTTTTGGCTCGGGCCTGCGATTCCAAGAGGCGCTGTCGTCACCACAAAACAATACCGCGAGTGGCTCGTGGGTAGGTGGGTAGATAGATGGGAGGTCGGTGTCAGCACAGGGACCGACCTATGCGTCAACTCTTTGGATATGTCGCGCCGTTTCGCGGGAAAAGAACGGTTTGCAAGGAATTGGTTGGAGTTGAGCTGTCAGCTGATGGCTCTCATCACCACCACAAATTGACTTGCAGCTTGGCAAGATCCGGGTCGGGCAATTATGATAAACGCCAGGCGCAAATTGAGTTGGCCTTGTCCGCGACTCACAGCGAGGAGGTCAGAAGTAAGGTCGAGTGAGTGCACGAGGCAGGATTTGGTGGAAGAAGTACGGGGACAATTGAATGTCATCGACTGGTGTGTCCGTGTTTGGTTGGATGAGGTTGGAGGAGGTTTTACTTGTGGTTGCGGCTGGGTTGAAAGTTGAAACGAAGGAGCACCAGGCCAGACCTGACCACACCAGTTGAAAACATCGGGGATCCGCAGCTGTAAGCGCGTGTGCTGAGGCAACCAGAACCCCACGACCTACGGAATCAATCTGATCTCAAAAGAGATTCTGGATGGATGGTCATTGCTCCAGACGTGATTGGAGCTCGTTCACCAAGCACGGCCGAACACGAGTTACATGGACGGCGTAATCAGGTTCTTGAGAGTGGCGCACCAAACACATGTGCCAGCCAGACTGCACCAGACATGGATCCCCCTCAGATGATGTCTGGTCTGGTCGCTCCTCCAGGCGTCCCCGGGTGATGCGCCTCGGCGCCAATCAGAGAAGCGGTGGAGGCTAGCTGGGCATACGGCATTGATTGATAGAAAGATCCAGCATGGATCCGTGATTGATATTCTCGGCAGAGGTGAGAACTATTTAAAAAGATGGCGTCAATAGACAAGACGACAGCTTCCCACTCGCAGCCTGCCGTCGACATGGTGCCAGTCTGCTCCGCATTGGCAGGTGAGGATAAAATTAAAGTAAAAAGCATCAGATTCTGTGCAGCCACTTTCAGAACCAGGAGCAGTTTGACAACTTGGTGGAGGGTGAGATGACAGCAGGAGCACCGGCCTCTTGACCTAGGATGAGTTGGACGGGTCCGAGATCACTTGTAACCATGCGCTCCGGTGCAGACGAAGATCCAGGTGCATCATTCAATCAATTCTGATGAGATTGTGCTACAGTACTAAGTATGGTGCAGATAAGGGATTACAGGTTATGGGCTTCATTGCTGCCAAGGTGCAGCGCTTTGTCGACCCGTGCCAATCCCTTCGGCAGGGAAGGATGTGTGCACAGCTTTCATCCATCACATCTGTCTGTCAATTGAGCCTACATTTGTGAAAACGTAAAGTGGTGACTCAACTTCGTCCTTTGGCTTCTTGTTCGGAGTCTGCCACTGTTCAGCTCTCATCACTTATTCATCCGAGCGGTGCTTTCATTCAACGTAGACGCAACTCACGGAACTGGCCGTCAGCCATCACAGCGCCTCCATTGATGTCTTTTCCCTCCCTTACTGTTATTAGTGCCCAAAGACTCTCCTCAAAGTCATGTGGACTGAAGCTCTCTCACCTAAACAGACTGTTGGCACACACCAAACCCTCCAATTCCGACCAAGGCTAACAGCTCTGGTCATGTTCACAATGTTTCTCCTCATCTCCAAAGATCTACACATTCCAGGGCCTAGCGTTTCTCCCCTGAATACTCCGTAGAAATCTGCTGTTGTACGATTGTATCTGCTTGCTAGGATCCGAAAGGCTCCGAAGTGACTTTGTCGCCGGTTGCTTCATCTGAGCTTTGGTGGTCGCATACAGTGAGGCCAGTGGTGCCTCACTATTCGTTGCAGTAGATAGTTTTAAAAAACTATACGCGTATGGTTGCTCCTTCAAAAGAATAGAAGCATCCCTGCACCCCGTAAGACATTGTCTCAAAGGACACTGTCTCAAAATTCGCTTGACATCAGCTGGTCGCTCTTGTCCTTCCTGCCTGTCCTGCCTTGCGGCGCCTACTTGCCGTACCAACCAGTGCATCGTAATTGTTATTTGCAGCATCAACCTCGTATTGCTCAAGTGGACCAGAAGTTACCAGCTTAATAACGTTGCCAAACGCAAAAGCCACGGATCGAAGTCCGACCGAGACTTTTGGTCCTAAGTCTGACACCACCAAGTGGCTTGACTCATCTCTCATCTCGAAGAGAGGTCGGCATTCCTCCATATCTGGTTTATCGCAAGGTGAAGTTGCCCACACTTCCCAATTGGCAAAGGAATATAGGTTTCTTTGTTCCATTGCATGTCGTCGACGTAGTCCGGAGTTAGTGTGGTTGTGCCGGTTATTTCTGTGAAGCACCAGTCGTATGCCAACCACACTGCCGTCTGAGAGGACATGCCAAGTTCCAGGATTCTTGACTCTTTTTTTTATCTCCCTTGATGACTCGTAGCTACAGTCATCACCATCCGCCTTGACTTTCCTGCTTCGAAGATAAATGGCTTCCCCATCATCCCTGGGGACATAGGTTTGCAACACACAGTCGCCAGTCTCTACACCAACATAACACAGTGTCAAGGATGCTAATCCAAGTGAGCCCGGTTCAGAAGTTGGATTAGGCGAGTACGTGCATTGAAGAGATTTAGCAGCCATTCTCTCAGTTTGGAAGCTTCGGAGCACATCACCCTCCTCAGCATCAATAAAGTAGACGCAATCATTTGTTGCCAAAGCAAACACTCCGAGAGGAGAAATTGGCACGATTTGAGCGATTCCTTTGGCGTTCGGGAGATTCAAATCCATGAGCCGGGTGGTCCATGACGACTCCTGTCTCCTGCTAACGTAGACTTGCCCCTGTTTGGAGACAGTCACAACGAATGGTAACGCTTCCGTATTGCCTATTTCATATGAGGATTAGTTGCAATGAATCAACTATGTATGGGATAGCCCGTAGGCATAACGGAGCCAAGCTTACTCTTCCTGAAAAGAACACGAGCAAGCGCCAGCGGTTCAGGGCAAATGGAAGTCACGCTGCTAGCAATTTGTGCTCCAGAAGTGAGTTCGACCAATGTACCATTATGATGCACGAGTATAATGGTCGGTTTGTCGGTATATGAGCGAGATTCGAAGAAGAACGCAGCGGGTCGCTGCGAGGTGCTTTCCAAGGGTACAGAACCGCCCCATCTATGCTCTTGCAGATTCCAGAATGATACCTGTGACGTCGACAACAGAGCCAGCCAGGTACATGTGTCATCAACCGACATGGCTAATATGGGAAACGGACATAACTCAGTGTCATTTCCGTCTGCCACAACATAACTACACCCCTGTCCCCGAACATCCCAAACTCGGACGACTCTGTCGAGGCCAACAGATACAATATGTCCCGCTTTTGATTTGCTCAGCATGGCGACGTCGAGGATGTGACCACCACCCATGGATTTGACTGAAACCATGGGGTTTTCATCCTGTTCCTCGCGATTCCGCTGCTCCTCGTCTTCACCCCACAGCAGATAGTTCATGAGCAGTCGAAGAGCGGCCACAATCACAACCACTATTACAACAAAGCGCGATAGCTGGTGATGAACAAAGTCATATGCAGCGGGTAGAAGGGTAGGTTCTTTGCTGTGAGGTATTCGATCAGAGTTTCGCTGAACGAATACGAGTGGCTCAAAGACTCTAGCGACGTAGCTGTAAGCTCCAGGCTTAATTAGCCGAATGATTTCCTTGGCTGTTTCGTGGTCCTGATTTCTCAGCCACGAGGTATGACCTCTGGCCTGATGAAGACCTTTTAACAATGCCGAGTCGGATGTTCGGAGTAAAGTCGTGTCAGTGCCTCTGTAAAGCCGCAGAAGTTTTCGAAACATGTTGTCATCGCCAAAGAAATGCCACTGCGCTATAACGACAAATCCAATCATAATCACAGTCCCCGCAATCCGTGTTGACCAGGCAATTTTCCCCTGAAAAAAGCCGTCGGTCCAGGGGCCACGGCCGTTTCCCAGCTGTTTGCGTCGGCTTTGTCGCAAAGCAGCTTTGGCAAGCGCATCTCCTAATTCCATACGTCTCACGTCGACGCTAAGGACAGACAAAAAAAAGGTAGAAAGATAAAAAAAGTCAAAAACAATGGCAACGGCTGCAAAGACACAAAATGAAGCCACTCCCGGGGACACCATGCGAGATAAGCCAACGAGAATCAAGACATTCTGCAGCGAACTAGCCAGTGCAGTAAGAGCGGTTTGACCAAATGCGTGGCCAATTCTGTTGCTTGTACTATCCTCCGATGGGGTAAGAATAACAGCATTTATAAGCCGAAATATATTCTCCAAGCTCATGGATAGCACAACGAGGGGATACGCGCCTTGCGGAATCCGTGACAAGTCAAAGTTCAGTATTGCGCAAACAGTGAAACTCGACATGATGGAGAAGGCGATTTGAGTAACAATTGTGACAATGAGTCCAATCTTTGACTTGACGGCTCGTAGCTTTGAGAGACTCATGAGAAAATAGAATAATGCGAAGCCATAGGCAAATGCTAGGCTGAGGATATCTTGAACTGAAATAGGTCGAAATTGGAATTCGTATAGTTGGCTCCTCGCGTACCTGCCATCGGATGGATAAACGTCAAACTGGTTAGACAGTTTCTTAGTAACAGATAGCGCCCGTTTCTCCCATTCACGGCCAACGGGGGAGTCCCCCAGGCAAAGAAGAGTGATAACAATAGCATCAGCAGCAACTAGTCGTCGATCCTCAAAACGTTTTCCACTAAAAACGACGGAATGGCGGAGTGTAGTATTGGCGAAGTTGGACTGGTTTTTCCTATCATTAATAGTGGAGAGAATGTCACGATCCGCCAACAAGTTGTCTCGGGAGCCTTGCCAGTAGAGCAATGGCGAATGGAAAAACCACGACTGGTTCGTAAGGCCGTTGGAAATGTGCAGGGCGTCTCGTTGAGCCAACGATAACTCGGCGTCATTTTGGGAAGTCGCCAGTTTGTGTGGCGCATCTCTGGGGCTGAAATTTTTGGTCTCCCCCAAAAGTTCGTCCTGGAGATGCAATGCCGACGCAAGTAGATCGGGGTTGAGAGCTTCCATGTAGCTAGAATGAACCCACACGGACCTCATGATAATGTCTGGTTCCACGGTAGCATCATACGCAAGCGGTTGAGCCACGGTCCAGACATGATGAGGTAGATATGATGCGCCATTCACAAAATCCCTGGTGAAGAGATAAGGGATAGGATAGATGAGTATGGTAGCGACAGTTGCGGATATGAGCAGAGCAGTGATAACATGGCCAGCGACATATCGACCATAACGGGAGAAGCCACGACGAAGGGGATGCGATGGTGCGAGATCCGGGGGCTCGGTCGTCCTAGAACCTGGTCAGTGAAATTGGCCAAAGCGTTGAAGCTCAATCGACGACGCTGTCAATAGACAGGAGCTTGAATCACAGTTGGCCCCCAACATACCCTCGTAAAGGATATAACAAGTACCAAATCATGTCGCAATATGGAGCATACCACGAGTGCAATAAGAATTCAGCTCTTGGATCCTACGGCTATACGTAGATGTACACACGAGAGATGAAAGCCACAAAGAACTTCTCAGGACTTCAAATGGTTTCAGGAGCATGTGTTTGCATTTGCGTGGAGGTTGGTTCAAGTCGTGGTACGCGCGAAAATTGAGGATCCAGGTGCCTCATAATATGCAAGCAGTGAGCTTGTCCATATGTCTGTGGTGACGATAAATCCGTAATACTCCCTGGCTGGATGGTACTAGGCCTTGTAGGATCAAGAGCAGCCTGTTCCTTTATGGTGCCAGGCCTTCAATGCAGGTTTCGGTGGCACTGACAAGGGCAATGCACTCAACATGCCCACAATGACAATGTTTGGGGATAGATCAAAGGCTGAAAACTGAGATCAGATGCCAGGCATGATGATGACTCAAAGACCAGATGGCCGCATGGGGGCAAAATTGATGGATGTCGCAAAGGGAGTGCAGTGTGCATCGTGGGTGGAGCAACAGAAGAAATAAGGTTTCGAACGCAGATCATGCCAGCCAGGCCAGGCAGGTAGTTTCGCTTCGAGTTCACTGGTGTCGCGAGTCCCACCAGAGCGTTCCTCCGGCCACAACATTGAACATTGAACCAGACCAGACGTGCTTGACATTTGCGCTCACCCAGACCAAACCAGACAAGTTTTTAGTGGGTGTCTCTTGAGTCAATCCACCAGACTCCATACTTACTAGGTACCTAGGTACCTAATCTAGGTCGCATGTATTTTGCCGCTCGCGGCGAGTGGCCAGAAACGGCACAAGCCCCAACTTCAACTTGGAATGAGGCACTGGGCGCAACAGAAAGGTCAATACCACCTGCATGTACTCCGTAAGTACTTGACCATTCACCAGTGGCAAGGACACCAGACCACAACGAAATGACCAGACATTACCTGGCCTCAGTTTGACATGCATGTGCGATGGGTTCCTGGGAGAAGCTTCTAAGCCGTCTTGACCTGCGAATTCCATTCTACTTAAGTACATACAGCACATGTACATTGATCGCATCTGATGTCCCACGCCAACGTGTCTGGTGTAATGAATACATGAAGGCCGTGGGCAAATGCGGTGACTGCATGTTGCTGAAAGCCCCGCCCAGCCATTGACATGAAAGGGCCCAGTTGGGTCTGGTTCTGCATGGAAAACTGTCAGAGTATTTGCACTACCAACCCAGACACCAGACCTCTCAAAATATCAGGCTGTGCCTGGCAGTACATGAGATTTTTGGTGTGAACGCAGGAGCCATAAAACAGACGCCTTTGTATCTCGACACTTGAAGATCTGTCATGATCACGAACTTATGAATTCAACATGCCTGTTTCAAAGATTGACTCCGCGCTCAAAGACTTAATTTGCACCTTCAACGAGCTCAACAATCCTACCATTGAGGAGCTCGACTCCGAACCTAGCCCCTTGGAATTCATGCGATATGTCTCTCGAAATTCGCCATTTGTGGTACGTGGAGGTGCATCGTCGTGGAAAGCTACTCGGGAGTGGGATTCAAACTACTTGAGATCGGCAATGGCTGGACAGACCGTCAAGGTTGCCGTCACTCCTCACGGGTTCGTACTTGTCCTTCTGCTCTTTTCTCCAACTGTCCATACAGCAGTTGGCATCTTCATCCTTGATTTCCTATGATGAAACTTTCCCTCATTTCCTTCCATATGGTGGCATACATATACAGCTCTGTACCGTTTCGTTCTAACTCGACGTTACGTCCAGCAACGCAGATGCACCAACATTTTCGCCGAAAGACAATGTTACTGTTCTATCAAAGCCTCACGAGGAATCTCAGATGTTTGATGATTTCCTCACGTACATTTTACAACAGGAGAGAGATGAGTCTTTCCCGTCCGGATCGGAAGTGTGGTACGCACAAACACGTTAGTCTATCTGCTTCCCCACGCTGGTCCTTGCAAATTTGCCGTCGCTTTACTTCACACCTTTCACCTGCAACGACTGGCTAATGTTGGAGCTTGATCAGAAAATGATAATTTCAGGGACGAGTACTCTTGTTTGTTTCCAGATGCACAAAAAGATATTCCGTTCGCACGCATCGCCCTCCAGAAGGCACCAGATGCGGTGAATTTGTGGATAGGCAACTCTAGGTCTGTAACAGCAACACACAAGGACAACTTTGAAAACATATTTGTACAGGTCGTGGGCAGAAAACACTTTGTTCTACTGCCCCCTGTATGCCATCCTTGTATGAACGAGACTTTGCTTACTCCGGCTACCTATGTCCGCGATGAAGCTGGTCTTTCTATTCGCCTTGATGAAGGGGTAGATCTGGTTCCCTTTGCGACTTGGGACCCAGATGATCCGCAATCAAACGCCACGCGGTTTTCTCACTATGCTCAACCAGTGCGAGTAACTCTAGACCCTGGAGATATGCTGTACCTGCCAGCCCTGTGGTGAGTCTGCCGAGTCAAGTTCGTCTACATTTGTTGACATCTCTGGGACTCAGGTACCACAAAGTTAGCCAATCAACTATCCCCGAACGCGAAGGGTTCGTCGTTGCCATTAATTACTGGTCAGTTCACGAATCCATTAACTCAACGATTGTGATTCCTGACTTAAATCACTACAGGTACGACATGGAGTTTACTGGGCCCCTTTTTCCAGCGGCTTCCCTTATTCGGACTCTGGCCAATGACGCAACTTGACATTATTCGCTAGATGGCAAGATGGGAAGGGATGTATTGTATAGATTCGCTGTGTATGCAAAACGTACAGGTATAACCACCTTAAGCCAGAGTTCACCTCTTTTTCTTCTGAGAAACTCGCTTTTGCGCTCTCAGCTCCTTCTTCATTCGCGGATCCACCATACGATATCTCCCTCTCACACCCTTTGGTCGGCCCTGAATTCCCCTATTCGAGCCCCGAGCCACCACCAGCTTAGCGGGTTGTGACGGCTTCTTTCGAGCAGCTTTGCTCAGGAGTTTAGATATACTTTCCGCCTTTTCCTTTTCTGTCATGCCTTCATCATTGGCGAGCATGTCGGACTTCTTCCTAAGCTTCTCCAACTTCTGAGCAGCCTTGAACTTCTTTCTTGCCTTAGCTTCCCGGACCTTTTTGATGGGTCTTGCGTTGAACGCCCTGAGTTTCTCTTTGATGGCATTCGCCGCTGCCTTGGTAATAGGCTTGTGCGGTTTATCGTGCTTGCCTTCATCATCCATGAACCACTCAGGTAAGCCATCCTTGTCACGGAATGCATGCTTATTGAAGCCATCATCAATCGCGTCGTGGCTAGTCTTCTGGCCCGTAGCAAGTTGATGAGCCAACGTCATTGCTTCGGCAGTAATAATATCAATGTCTAAAAAAGATTCGTCAGGGGCAATGTACAGGTAAAAAGTCGGGGGGGGCAGCAGGGGACCGGTAGGTAGTCTGCAACATACCGAGCTTGCCATCTGGAAGTCTCTTCTCCTCTTCCCAGTCGTCGTCAATTGTATTCTTAACGACTTCAAATTCACTGTTGTCCGTCTCGTCATCCTGAGGGTGTAGCTGTTTGTTCGCTTTGGGAGACTCTAAGCCCTTCTTACGGCTGGTACCCAATCCGTTCAACTGCTCATCCTTGGAAGATGGCCCGCCAGTGGTCACGGCTATCTCATGCCCATTCATGTCAACAGAATTTTTGTCGTTGATGGTGAAGGTTTTGAAGATATCTTGGCTGAAGAAAGCCGCGGCTCTTTTAGATAATCCATCCGCTGGGGGAGTGCTATCGTCAAGATCTGCCAACAGGCTTCTTGTTGGCATGTCGTCGTCATCATCGTCCGAAGAATCGTTCTCTTCTTCGAATACGCTTGAGTCTGATTTTTCGGCATCGTCGTCGGCCGAGAAGCCCTCCCATTCATCATCTCGCTCTTCCCTGGCTTTCTTAGCTCGGTATTTCGCGTCCGCCTCGGCCTTCCGCTCGCGATAGTTGTCGTACATGGAGTCAAGTTCCCGTTCCAGGCGGTCTTCTTCATCATCACTTTCACTTTCGCCTTGGTCGAGTCCTTCAACACTGTTGTGAGCTGTTGACTGTACTTGATCGGGAACTACAACCATTCTTCCACGATTGAGTCTTCGCAATGCACCTGACTTGTCCGCAGATTTCATAGAAAACATGGCACCTTCTCCAATTGGCCCAGACTCTTCCATGCCAATATCCATAGGTGCAACCATGTTGAGTTGCATACGAACAATCTCGCGCTGTTTCTTCTCGTTTTCCTTACGCCGCTCTCTTTTCTTCTTTGAGTTCTCCTTGTCTTTCATGCTCTGTAACTCTTCTTGAATACGGAGTTCCTCATCCATTGGTTCAACTTCAGCCACCTCTTCTCCATTTGGATCTTCCTCGGACTTTTTGTCCTTGGTTGAAAAGCCAAAGATGTCTCTCACTTTAAGTCTCCACTTGAGGAGTAGCTTGAAGTCTTTCCTTCCAAGGACCTTGAGATCTCGGCAACAGTTTCTGATTTCTTCAGTAGTTTCTGGCAGCTTGTCCAGGGCCGCCAGGGCAACGTCCCCATTGCGTGGCTGTGAAAATGTGAGCTTGTTAGATGATCCGAGGATAGCGATTGGGTCTGTCGTCTGGATGAACTCGCTAGCGGCGACTTCTTTGAATTGGGTGTAGTCACCCTCATCATAACCTTCTCGTTTCCGCTTCTTCACCTCAGGGTTATAAACCTTGGCCTCGTTATTCGGTGTTGCACCAGTCAGTTCGGCGAAAACATAACGCGGGTCGAGAAATCTAGGGTCGATACGTTTGGGGGCTTTAAAGCCTCTGCAAACAACGAAAATTTCGGCGGACACATTTCGAGACGAAGGCGGCTTTGTAGCTTCGACCTTCGTGAAGAGCTGATTCAGCACCCATAAAAGTGGATTGTAGTCCTTCGATCGGAAAACTTTGGTAACAAATGTGCCACCTTCGATAAGGAATTCCGTCGCTAGTTTCATGGACTGCAAAGCGAGCTCTGCCTGGTTGAACGAGTCCTGAGCCCATGCGGTACCAACATTCGGCGCGCCGTCGTGCAATACAGTGTCAGCTTTCCAGGTTTTCAGATGTTGTCGAATAGTGGCACGGCACTTCTCAGTCGTAATGTCGCTCTGGAAGGTGATTACTCTGGGTATCGGCTTGATGGGAGCAAGATCAACGCCGACAATTAAACTGTTTACGGGCATTACTTCCGCGGCAACTTGGCACCACGACTAGTTGCAGAGATTAGCTGGAGACATTTCTTTCTTAGAGTCCTTTTGAAAGTGATAGGCAAACTTACACCAGGTGCGGCGCAAAGATCCAAAAGGACCTTGCTTTTCTCCAGGAATCCATACTTTTTGTTCAACTGAATAAGTTTGAAAGCGGCTCGAGCACGGTAGCCCTTTTCCTTGGCAAGCTTATACCACTTGTCAAGACGACCCTTGCCATGCTTCTTTTGGATCGCCATGATGGCGAAATAAATGAGTGTACACAACGGACATTGGCTCTAAGTGGGAAATCCAGAAATTTTGACGGAAAAGTTCCCGATAAGTGGCATCACGTGGTGATAAGCCCAAGGTCTGTCAAATGGCGAGAGTTGCATTGCCCCACTTGTTTCGCCAAAGTACTGGCTGGCACCAGCTGCTTGCATGTGGTGACAAAGTGCGGATGTATGGGCACATGGACCTCTCGACAAGGGACAGGCGGCCAGGTACCGGTAGGTAGGTACTTTAGGTGGGTATAGCGGTGGCACCTGGCCTGGCAGCCTTGTTCCAAAGTTCCAAGGTTCATGGACGACATCCAAATACATATCAATCAAATGCAGCTTCGCGAATGCTAAACACCAGGCTCGAATCGGCTTCCTTGACTAAGGGTCCTGTTTAGGACCATAGGCGAACCTGAGTATACGCCTGCGACCGACAACTCCCATCGTAATGAGTTCACAAGTTCTAGCCGCTGGGTTGCGGCCTGCCACACGACGCGCATCAGTCTCTGTCACTCGACAACTACACAGAGTTCCCACGGGAGGTCTACTACGAGCCGACTCATCCATTCGAGCGACTAGGAGGCGCATGTGGTTTGGCGGCAACTCGTTCCATAATGCAGTCATTGCCGGAATCTCATTCGCCCGCTTCTTGCCAAAGCTAGTTGTCAAGTTCGCCAGAATACCCGCTATGTTCGGTGGGTTGGCAATTGGTGCTTTTGCCTGGGTTCAGTATCAAGCAAACCGTACGTCCCTACCGCTTATTAACGCGTTCATCCATGAATTACCCTAACTTTCCAC
Source organism: Pochonia chlamydosporia 170 (assembly GCF_001653235.2). Taxonomy (NCBI): domain Eukaryota; kingdom Fungi; phylum Ascomycota; class Sordariomycetes; order Hypocreales; family Clavicipitaceae; genus Pochonia; species Pochonia chlamydosporia. The sequence continues at coordinate 577,789 of NC_035795.1, read as the reverse complement.
AGAGGCAAGTACTTATGCCATCGAACTCTTCCATACCACCAAAGACACAGTCACCTCGACGGCGTCCAACCTGTTTGATACGGCCAAGGATGTTGCTGCTCAAACGCGTCAGGGATGGGAGAACACGAAGGAGCAGGTCGATGCGCCAGATTGGCTCAAAAAAATCCTTCGAATACATGAAGACGTTGGCACAGGGGGTTCGGGCGGACAAGGAGGTGGTGGTGACCCAAGACAGAGCAGAACCGGCGCTGCCGCGGCTATTGGTGCTACTGCAGCAGCTTATGGCTACGAAAAATCCTCAGAGGATGATCCCCGAGATTTGGAAGAGGTCGCAAATGATGATCAAATGATGGTTTTAACGAAGAAAATGATCGAGATCAGAAGCATACTCCAAAATGTTGGCCAGTCCAGCTCATTAACCCTCCCCTCTATTGTTGTCATTGGCTCCCAATCATCAGGGAAAAGTTCTGTTCTAGAGGCTATTGTTGGACATGAATTTCTGCCCAAGGGCTCAAATATGGTCACGCGTAGACCAATCGAGCTTACTCTGGTGAACACTCCAGGTTCAGGAGAGGAATATGGAGAGTTTCCAGACCTCGGATTGAGGCGTCTTTCAGACTTCTCGTCAATTCAACGGACGCTCACGGAGCTCAACATGGCAGTCTCGGACGCTGACTGTGTGTCGGATGACCCTATACACCTAACAATCTACTCTCCCAATGTTCCGGACTTGTCTCTCATTGATTTACCCGGTTACATTCAGGTTGTTGGTCAAAACCAACCGCTTCAACTAAAGCAGAAGATTTCAGAGCTGTGCGATAAGTACATCCAATCTCCAAATGTCATTCTAGCTATCTCGGCTGCCGACGTGGACCTTGCAAACTCAACCGCACTGAGGGCATCACGCCGAGTTGACCCAAGAGGTGAACGGACAATAGGGGTTGTCACGAAAATGGACCTGGTTGAGCCCACACGTGGCGCTGCAATTCTCAACGACAAGCAATACCCTCTCCGTCTTGGCTATGTGGGAGTTGTTTCCAAAGCACCATCATCGCACGGGTTGTTTAAGATGGGGCAAGCAAATCTGATGACGACGATAGCAAAAAATGAGAGCAGCTTCTTCTCCTCGCATCCTCTAGAATTCGGGCCAGACGCTGGTGTCAATGTTGGCACGACTACGTTGCGCAAAAAGTTGATGCATGTACTTGAACAAACCATGTCATCCAGCCTGCAAAGCACAAGCGATGCCATTCGACAAGAGCTGGAAGAGGCAAGTTATGAGTTCAAAGTACAATATAACGATCGGCCTCTGTCCGCGGAATCGTATCTCGCGGAGAGTTTGGACGCTTTCAAGCACTCTTTCAAGAAATTCACAGACGAATTTGGCAGACCACAGATGCGAGAGCTGCTGAAAGGCGAGCTCGATCAAAAAGTACTGGACCTCTTGGCTGCCAGGTACTGGAACAAACCTATCATAGATTTGTCGCTGGCCCCAGAAGAGCCTGACCACATCTCAGCTCTGCCGAAGGCAGAAGCTTCCTCGTTGTACTGGCACCGGCAGCTTGATGCGTCAGTATCAGCCCTCACTAAGCTCGGTGTTGGCCGTCTCGCCACTACTGTTGTGGCTTCTTCCTTACAAAATCATGTCGATCAGCTTCTTAACAACTCCAATTTCGCAACTCATCCTTTCGCTCGCCAAGCCATCTTGGAGGCAGCATCAACCATTCTCAATGAAAGATTCTACAGCACCAGTGATCAAGTCGAGAATTGCATTAAGCCCTTCAAGTTCGAAATTGAGGTTGAGGAACGGGAGTGGGCTCAAGGGCGGCAACACGTTGGAGATGTGCTCAAGAAGGAACTATATGACTGCGAGGCTGCTTTGACCGGGCTTGAGTCGTCTGTGGGTGGTCGCCGAAAGTTAAAGGAAGTCATGAATTTCGTCGACAAGGCTCGGAAAGGCGACATTACAGTTGAAGGCGACGGTAGAAGCGGTGCAGGCGGTTTCAGCGCTTCACTTCTGGCCAAAGGTACGTGCTCGGTCCGATTAATCTCCTCGCGAGGGAGCTCTCTGCAATTGAGAATTGTGGTCTAATAACAATTAGGACGTGAGGCAGCTTTTCTTCGCGATCGTGCTGATATTATTAAGATGCGACTCATGGCCCTCAGATCTAAGCAATGTGCGTCTGCCAAGAATAAATACTACTGCCCTGAGGTGTTTTTAGACGCTGCAGCCTCCAAGTTAGCTTCTACAGCTGTTCTTTTCCTGAATGTTGAGTTGCTTTCTGAATTCTACTACAACTTCCCTCGCGAGTTGGATCTCCGTCTTGGCCGCCACCTCACCCAGGACGAAGTTGAGCGGTTTGCGAAGGAAGACCCCAAAATTCGCCGACATCTAGAGGTAATACGCAGAAAGGAGCTTTTGGAACTTGTTCTTGAAAAAATGGACAGTCTGAAACAGCTAGAGGGCAGAGAGCGCGACCGACCGACTGGCACACGCAGGCCTGACGGCGAGAAGCATCGTGGCAGATGGGGCCTGTTTTAATTGCCAATCATGGAACTCCGGATCTTGGTCGACTCTACTCTGAGAAACCTGGAAATCCCAATTGATCCTGAGGCGCCATCATGGCTGTAGAACTGCCCCTAATATCCGGAGGCTCCTTATTTTGTCAAGTATGGGTCGTTCTCTTTCTTTATATTTCGATGCCAATCTTTCAGTTTTAGCGGGAGGTTCTCTGCTCTCTTGTTTTCAGTATGTATATACACGCATTCTGTAGGTCCCCCACAGATAGCTAGTTGGCGGTCTCTGACAGCCAGGATACCCTTCTCATGTTAAAATGTACAGTGTAACCACGGTTGTCAGTGTCTAGTGCTAATTTTCGACCTACCAATAAACAGGGAAAGTTCACCCTTTGTACATATGATCAATGTTGTAGAGAAGCCGAGAAAGTCTTGGCGGCTAAACGGACGCGGGAAGAAGAATATTGTAGTTGAGATATGCTAAACAATGAATAGCAGAGGCTGCAATATAGTTGCTCTGAGGTTTCTCAAAGACTGGCATTGGTGTGTATTTGTAGTGTGACCTCCCATCGTATATTACCACCCACGCCATAACCCTCCCCAAGTCTATTTTGGATTAATGATGAAATCCGATTCCGCAACTTGCTAACAGCAGCCTCGTCGCAGCCCCTCACGACACTAACTTTTAGGTTAGCCATGCATAAACCATAGTGAACCTGCCAGAATTGAGACTCTTCGACTCGAGTTATAGCCATATCTGATTCAATTTCTTGCAGCACGGATGTCACTCCCAAGTCTCCATTCGTTCCGCCATAAGACATCAGCAACATGAGACCTTGCGCGATCGCGACTCGCATACCAAGACTGAACATTGCTACTGAAATAGTGGCGCAGATTAATCGATCTAACCAAGTATACAGCGAAATCGATAACAGGGGCAATAACGCAACAATCAAAGAGAAGAATAAGGTCAGAAAGTGAAACGGATTGGAAAGAATGCTTGGGAGGGCGGCCAGGTAGGAGACTCTCATAACCTTGGCAATACGGGAGTGGTTCTTCAGCCCATAGGCAGAAACTAAGGTGCTGACAATGGCGACAGCAGCTACCAGGTCGATTGAACTGGCTGACACTCGGCCATGTGCATGCTCGTGGTGCGCCTCATGGGTACCCAATGTCTCCAAAAAGTGCTTGAGGTTATGAGATACGAGATCGAAGCCTCCAAAGAGAAGAAATATGGACATTGCGAATCCAGCAAGGACTTCGGCTCTCTCTAGTCCAAAAGGGTGCCGTATGCTGCTACGTCGCCAAACTTCGAAGTTTCCTAGTACCTCCACAACAACACATACCGCGGCGCTTCCAGCGTCGAAAAAAACCAAATGAGACAAAGCCATAGCAGAGAGAGATCCCTCAGATCTGAAGAAGATAAAGATAGCAACAGTCAGGTGGCACATACTCCAGTAGAGTCTGGTGCGTTGTTCTTTGTGCATACTCTTCCATGCTTCTGAGAGTGTCGGAATGGGGAGTGACGCTGGGAGGACAGGAGGGGGTCTCGGCGGCGGTTCTTGGAAAATTTGATGTTGAGCTGAGATGCTGCTATGCTTATACCTGTGGCCACGACGTTGGCCGATGTTCTATAACGGTTTGAGTCAGTTACCGCCTCATATACATTGTTCCTGATATTTGGTGTATTTTAACATGGGTGTAGCGTGGCAGGTCATACCGATTTAACAGGTGATGTAGATATCACCTGTGTTTGGAAATTGAATGGATTATGCGGAGCACCAGTGGTGGCAATGTCTATGGGATGCGTCTCTGACGCCATGACGGCTGAAGGCGCAAGAAATCGTGATTCGAGTCGCCCGATAGAATCGTCAGGCTGTTCTTGCTTGGGTAAAGGATCAATATCGTCCACCACTACGGTTGGTGGAAGATCTAATCGCGGAGTAGATGAGCAATAAGTGTAATCAGTATCGCCTGGCTCCATAAGCCCAGCTGCACCAGTTGTCCGACTCTGTTCCAAGGTAACTGGATAGATCGGATCGTTAAGAATGAAGCCGTGCAGTTGCCGGAAATGACGACGGAATTTTCTGCGACTCGGATGGGTCAATCGGATCGAATCGTTAGTAATTTTCATAGCAAAGCCGACGCGGCAAATGTATCGCGATTGAGGTAGTAGAATGTGGCAGGACGATTGCACTTCAACTGGCCATTGATGGATTCTGGGCTGTGGGGTGGTTGAATGCATGCTGGCTGGGGCGGGCCTAATCACGCTGAGTAGACTCAGGGGCTCACATGTAATTGGTTGCAGTTTGAAAGGGCCATTAAGTACAAGTGGGCCGGCTCTCGATTTGTTGGCGAATGCAACAAGGAGGACGCATGTTCCAAGAACACTAATAATGAGAGGACTTGGATATCACCTCCCCTACATGTACAACCTACAAGGCGGATTGAGCCTTCCCAGACATCACTCAATGCCTGGTTTGACGTCCACCGATAATGCGCCAAATGATCTAGTAGCCGACTCACCTAGAAAGAGGCGCGCTTTCTCAGACTCTTTTTCTTAGACATTCAAGCATATCCACAAATAGTGCTTCGACAGAACGTAACATTGACTCCCAGCTTGGGTATTGGTGCGCAGTGACGCGCTGAGACTTTGGTTGGATTTGTTTATCGGGCCCCCGACGACCTGTCAAGAATCACCAACTTCGAGTGCAGATTCGTCCGTACCACCGGCCTTTCACAACAGTCTTGAGTCGCAGTCTGCCAGAGGCGACCAGGACAGTCACAACATTGATGCTGTTGCCACTCGAACATATTGTATTGCGCACAATGGACGACAGTATGGGCGATGCTTTATGTGAGGAGGTAGAGCAAACGTCAGCGCGTGGTAGAGCGTATTCCAGCACTGGACTGCTGTCCAGATTACCTTTCATGAGGATATCTGCGGACCATAAGACGTGTCTAGACCAGGACGACGACGACACATTGCCTCCAGTGGCCGCCACCCTCTCCTCACTCCCTACAGTGTCGCAGCAGCAAAAGACCCGACGTCGACGAGGGTCCCTTAGAAAGGTAGCACTGCTAGGGCGCGGCGCACAGCGGGAGAAGCGGGACTCCAAACCATTGACCATCGACACCTCACATATCACTACGTTCGAAGCGGAATCGGTTGGGACGTCGTTGGATGCTACAACACTCTTGGAACGGGACGCCCTAGGTCTCAAGGCATCTGATCTCGCACATCGCACGGTATCGGCCGATATACCGCCACCGAGGTCGACGACCAACCAGTCCACGATGGACGTCATGGCCAGTAGAGCAAACGAAGAGCAACTCAGCCCAGGACGAAACTCTTATAACTCGACGACTGACGAGGAGGAGCTACTGCAGATTCCCCATGACCAAAGCGCCATACATTCTACGTTATCTGTGTCATCTGGGTCGGACTCGTATTACGCCAACCGGACAACAACTCCCCGCCGGAGATCATTTCAACAGACAAAATCGCCTCTATCCTATAGTGGTATGTCCACAACAGCGCTCCCTCCTCCTGACTCTGACTGGGACTACTCTGAGACTGAATGGTGGGGATGGGTTGTTCTTACTGTGACTTGGTTCGTCTTCGTCATTGGCATGGGATCTTGTCTAGATGTCTGGAAGTGGGCGTGGGACGTGGGCAAGACGCCTTATGCGCCGCCAGAATTCGAAGATGACGAGACTCTACCTATAGTCGGCTATTATCCAGCACTCATTATCTTAACAGGCGTCATGGCTTGGGTTTGGGTTGTGGTGGCTTGGGTGGGTATGAAATACTTCCGACATGCCAAAATCAGCGGCGACTGATCGAGCTGGAAGGAAGCATGCGTTGATGCCGTTATTTAATTGACATAGTCTCCTTGGGTTCAATCGTTAACTACCGACACTCGACAAGCCCAGGACAATGGTCGCGTTGGGACTAGCATTGAATACGATGTTTCTATGATACCTAAGTGCATAATATACTCCGCCGTATTAGATTCAATAGGTCCAAGAAGCGTCGATGGTCGCCAACAAGAAGGGGCTCTCTGTATGATCCAATCCTGCTCTTATCTCACGCTCAGCTCCGTTTGGAAGGGCCTGCGCAGTTTGAAACGCCTCAACGGAACCAGCTGCGTACTGGGGTAGCCAATAGACTACGAGCTCTGTAGCCAGTTGTTGATTCACGCTGAGAGTGCCAAGGTACCTCAGATGAAGCCCAATGATCGGAACCAACGCGCATGCTGCATGTTGATACAGCCATTGGAAACAGAACGCTCATTGTAGTATGGAGGAATCCAATTTGAAATACTGCGCGTTGTGGAAGGCATGCACCCGCGGAACATAAAGCTCTCGGGTCGTGAAGCCATAAATGGAGTCCGGATTGCAACAAATGAGTCAAAGTTGAGGCGATGGCGAAATATTTGGGTGCGTACGTAGGTGGGTAGATTGTAGAAGAGATTAGCCTGGCCCGGTTGGGAATACAGCCTGGCGTCATCCGCCTGAATCTGTATCGTCCGTAAAAATTCAAGCACCAGACAGCACGAGATCCTTGGAACCGCTGACCATTTTCAGAGATACAGCTGAGGTCAATTCAAATGTCAACATTGAAATTATACTCGCGGGAGTCTAGCCTGGTCCTCTTAGGACCATCAGTTTGTTTGATATCTTTGGCCAAATTCGTCTCGCAACTTCCAACAGCGGTCTGATGAGGGATGTGCACCTGACATGGAGAGTATCAATAATGGCACTGATGATGAACGGCATACACGCCTGCGCTGTATGGGACAGACCAGACTGAAGTAGGCCTGACCAGTGACCATAGAGACCAGACATGAGACATCAGACGCAAAGTGGCCCGGTTCTACTACTCCCTGGAGTTTGATGCTGGCCAGTGCCGGCCGGCGTCAGAGATCTCCCTGTCGTTTAGGTGGCTGTCAGGCCCAGCTTCCTTGTCCAACCTCCACCCGCCTTCGACGTTTTCCCCCTTCGCTACTTGCCCCCTTCTCACCCCCGTCTCCCGCATCACGGCCACGGCGCGCCATCTACAAACTCTCGGTAGCCGGAAAAGTTACTCTGCTCCTCATGCTGCTCCATCGTTGAGAACGGTTTTCAGTCAACAGCCGTCACAACTGGATCGTCCCTACGCGAACTCGTCTACTCAGCGGCCGCTAGTTTAGCTGCATCGTTTTCCCTCTTCCCTTCCCCGTTGATGTTGCATGCTCCCTTCGCCGCCTCCTCCCACGCTTCCGTCCTGTTCGAACTCAGCCTTTGCCTGAAACACCACCCAGTCGACCTGCGCTATTACTGCACCCGACCACGACAACGGCATACTTTCGATTTTTACATCCCCTCATCATCAGTCTCGATAAGCAGCATTTTTCTGCTTAGACGCACCTAGGCTGTCGTGAAGCGCTGCTCTTTGCTAGCCATCAAAGTGCCTTCGGCGACAAGCCGCCACTCGGTCACCCCGACCGCATCTCCAGGCTTCTACCACCTTAACTACCACAACATCATTTGCTATCGATCGAGCATCCATCGATTTTTCAACTTCCAAGCACCCTTTTGCAACAAGCTTGGCTTTTACAGTCGACTTATTGAGCCCCTCTGTCCGAGGGGCTTCCCTATTCGCCTGCCACCTAACCTCAGCAGGCTTCAGCGTCTGATCACCCTTTCCACCACAAGTTTTCTCCCCTTAGTCAAGGGCCAGTCTCACCAAAATGAGGGAAGTTAATTTCAGCATTCCGAACGTCAACAAGGCGTCTGTTGGCATCACAACTGCTCTTTATGACCGCCGAGCTCTCGACTGCACATCCACACTGCCACTCATCAACTCTCTCAACCACCTTGCCTATCTGACCACCTCCTCAGCTCGGATCCGCGACATTTTAACCGTCGATGGAGGCATCGAACGTCTCGTCTGCATATTGAAGCAAGGTCGGAGTACGGACATGATGGGCATGTGGAAATGGAATCTTGCATTTCAATGTGTAGTTAACATCGGCGTCCGAGGAACTGAAAACGTACGAACTCGAGTGGTCGAAGCCGACATGGTACCAGTCATCGCAACCATACTTGACAACTATATCAAAATCATTGAAAAGTGTCGCGAAAAGGCAGAAGAAGCCAGCCAAAAACAGATCCACGAACATCATCACCGTCGTCATCGGGGACATGACCATCGTGGCTCCTCCAAACCAGCGACTTCCTTCACCAATCGATCCGCCCGCCTCGAGCCCGACCAGAGGACTGCCCGACGGCACGGCCCTCCTCCTTCCATTGATGTGTCTGCCAGCTATGCTGGACCATCATCTATCACTGCCCAGTCGATGGTTGAGCCCACAGCCGCAGCATCGCAATCTACCATCACAACACCAGAGCGAAGTGCCTTGGCTGCTGGCCGTCACCGGCACACTTCTCGAACGAGTGACTCCCGGCATGCTTACACGGCTTCGGCCGGAGCCGTTTTGCAGCCTCTGGCTGTACCAACATCAGCTATGGAGGACATCGACGGCCTCGTGCGACCTGTTCGTGACTCGGATCGTTTGGCATCAATGGCCCTGTTTGGCCAGGGAGAGAATGCATCCCAACCTAATTCACCCACGACACCACTCCCCCCACCTCAACTGCGTTCACCAACTGTGCGGCCTGCCCCAGCTGTAAACGCAGAAGCCGCTGCGGCCGCGACAGCTGCTGCTGCGACAGCCGCGCTAGATGCTTCTGATAGACCTCGAAGGAGACCATCTATTAGACATCAGACCTCTACTGTTGAAACAGACGACATGAATGCCGACAGTATGCCATCTGATGAATCACCCGATGCCGATATGGCTGGTACAACAGAAATGCAGTCTACTGTCGGCATCCAGGATATTTCTATGGAGGATGGGGAGGGCATACTTGCAGGTTCATCTCTGGAGTTAAATACTCCAACAGTATCAGAAACACATCAAGACCCTGGCACTTTCAACATCACGCACCGAAATGCAATGGACGGGAGTATGGGAAACACGACGAATGCAACACCTGTTCCACCAATGGGACTTTCTCCGGGTCGGCCAACAATGGTCACACCGCCTCAACAACCAGCGCCGCATTCGACCGTGCCTCGATATCTACTGGATCGACATGTTGTTCCTACCGCGCAGATGCTTGCCGTCATGCCACGAGAAGAGGATGTGTTAATGTCACTACAACTTTTGGCATACGTCTCTAAATACTGTGGGCTGCGGTCATATTTCCAAAAGAGCCATATAGTGCCAAAACTTTCCTTGGGCACAAACTTGGCGGCTCTTGATGGAGAGGAAGAAACGCCGGATGTAGACGATTCTGAGGACTCCGAGGAGGAATATCTACTGCCCAACGATTTCAACCTTTTTCCTCTCGTAGAAAAGTTTACTGTTCGTTATCACAGCACTGACATGCAATACTGGGCTGGGGTTGTTATGCGAAATCTCTGCCGCAAGGACGATACTCGTGGTGGCATTCGACAGTGTGCCTATTACCAATGTGGCAAGTGGGAAGAGTACACAAGGCAATTTGCGAAGTGTCGCCGGTGTCGTCGTACCAAATACTGCAGTAAGGAATGCCAGAAAAGCGCATGGGCTTTCCATCGCCATTGGTGCGTCGCTGCATCGCAATAAGCCAATGACAAGACCGCACAGGTACATATTTTAATTGTTTTCTTTCAATGGTCTGCGGAAAGGTTGCAACTGCATAGCAAAGCAAAGCGTTTGATCAGCGCACAACATCGCGTCTCGATACCACGGGTTTTCACGGCGTCTTAGGTGGAACAATGGCATTTTAGCATCGCATCCTATTGTCTTCTTTTTATCCTTCAGCTCCTAGCTCTCTTAACAGCCAACTCTACTGTTGTGCGCTGCAAGCTGGCTTTTTGCATCGGCTGTGTGCATGGCTTCTTCAGTATTCGCAGCATGGGACAGTAGCTGGACCAAAAAAAAATTATATATGAAATACAAAGGGAATTCAGTATCTACTTCATCATACCCGTCACGGAGACAGAAAACTTTGGTGGTTGAACAGAACCTTGGGCAATGGGCAAGTTCGGCAACGAACTCTTCCTTGGAAGCTTTGTTGAAGATACCAGGGGCTGGCTCGGCTGGGTATCTCGAAGTATCTATTTGAGTCTAACGCAATGGGCTTGAGAGATTCATATGGTTGACGAGGACCGTCATCAAGGCACAATGGCAAGGAGAAAGTGCTCACCACAGTTGAAGATTGATTTTCCGCCGTGGAGGGGAGAATACAGACGGAACATGTGATGGGGCAAAGTCGCAAGTAGTAGTATACGATAGGTGGAGAGATGCAGGACTATTCAGAATCTCTTATATCTTCCTTTGAGTCATAGATGAATGGAAAAACGACATTATGATGTTCTTATTCTAACCCATGTCTACAATTCAAGACTCAACCAATAGTATTTGGGTGGACCGAGCAGAAAAAGTCCGAGGGTCGTTGGTTGTTCTTGACATACACAAGTTGCTGAAACACTACAATTGAAAAATCGTTATTTGGCACACAGGTGGTAATGATAATATTGCAAGCTTTTCGTACCTTGGCATATCCCATTGATCACGTATAATCACTTTTCGTTTGGATTGACACCTGATCTTGAAAACGAAGCCGTTGATGGGGAAGAAAATGGCCATTCACTCAAAGCCAAGTTAACATCAAGTCGGCGCCTATGGCCAAATGACATCGGTGACAATTACATGAGGGTGAATGAACAATCCAAAATGGCGGCGTACGCCAAATTAGGATACTATGGAAATGCTTATGTTGAGCTCATGGCTTTGCGCCTGCTCTTTCCCGGCCTGGATGATTTTGGCTTTCCTTTTGCACCAGCCTTCATCTTCTTCGTATTAAACCCAGACAAGTCCCCCGAGCTAATGGCATCTCCAGACTTCGCATGTCGTTTTTTCCCACCAAAACCATACTTCTCATTCTTTTTTTGGCGCTTGGCATTAACCCTTTGGGCTGAAAGGCCGCCTCCCCCAGGACCAGTGTGTTTTTGGGAATGTTTGGCAAGCTCGTGATCGACACTGACATCAAATATGTCTGCCTCGTTGGTGTTCATGTCATTCCCTGACTCTTGGCGCTCTAAGAAATAGCAAACAACGTTAGCATCGACGTCCAAATTAGAAAAATTATGGCGCGTGCTGGTGGAGCCACCATGATCTATTGGCAGACTTACTTCTCTTAAGTGTCTTAATCTTTTCCAATGTCTCCCGCTTAGCCTTCTGTCTCTCTTGCAGCTTGGCTACTTGAACTTGTTTGCCAAACTTCTTCAAGTCGCGCAGTTTGCGTGCTTCAGCAGCAGCCTTTTTGGCGGATGCCTCTTCAATCAGTTTGGCCTTGACTTTCTCCATGTGGGCGTCCTCCTTGACCATCTCAGCAAAATAATCTTTTGGGCGAGAAAATGGCACTCCCTCTGCAAGGAGCTTAGTGCGACCTTCCTTGGCGGCATCTAGGCTCTGGGAATAGAATGCAAGCTCACGCTGCAGATCGTCAGAGACATCAGGAATGGAGTCGGCAGTATTAGCCGAAGCCACAACTAATTGATGCGACGCAAAAGTCGCGCTGGTGTCTGTAGGAATGGATATACGATCGAGAGCTGCCTGGAGGGCAGATGTGTTATTTATAGTGAGTCGGGTATGTGGTATCAGGTCCTCCTTATCTTCGTCTTCGAGGTCGTCGAGGTCCGAAACAGGGATATCTTCTTCTTCTTCGTCCTCCTCCTCATTATCGTCGTTGTCGTCGTTATTGTCGTTTCCCCTCGAGTTTCTCTTCAACTTCTGCGTGGAAGCGTGTCTACTAAATTTTTCCTCCATCTCAATTTCCGAGTCCGAAGTGTCTGTTTCGTCCACGGCTCCAAGATTCACCTGCAAGCTGTGTCAGTCCATCAATCCACTCAAATGGCGCTGTAGAATTATGTCAAAACGAACAATCCCAGTTTCATCGTCTTCACTCTGCTCATCAGCAGTGTCCTCGTCGTCATTGTCCTCTGCCTTCCCGCCCAGATCAACTCCGCTTGGGTATGCCCCCGAGCCCTTGCGTTTTAGAGCCTCTTTGTGCTTCTTTTGCTGTTTAAGCTTCTTAAAATCTACGCCTTTCTCTGCAGCAATTGCCAGGCGTAATCTGCTTTTTGTGACCATGATTCGTACACCTTTACCGTTACAGATTGGGGGATGCAGAAGCAGCAGGGTGAGTAGCGGCTTCTGAGGTGGGCAGTTTGCCAAAAATTTCCACGACTGCCAAAAACTTACAAAATTCTGCCAAGTGACAAATCTCACCGCCCTGCACCAGCGACCCACAAAATACCTGCCTTTGACAGTTCAACTACCTACCTAGGTAGGTACCTAGGTACAGCTGCAGAACTGCGATAACCCTCAAGCTTTCATGTTTCGAAGAACTAAATATTGCGAACAAAAGTCCTTAAAAGCCTACTTTAGGCCCCATGAAAAGTCGGTCTAAGATCCTTTACAGATCGGTAGCCTGTCATGCGATACTTTCTTTGATGTTGGACACCACTGAAGGAAGTCTTTTGACGTCTTAGGATGTGAAAGAAGTCACCATTATCAAAACAACGCCTCTGATAACAGGCCAATTGGCCGAGTTCAGTGATGACTTTGTTTTCCCATGTCCACAGAAAAGATCACATAGGCTTTGTTTCTCGGTGCTATGATATCTACTCGGTGCTATGACAGCTAGGAAGTATCAGCGTGAATAGATCTATCCACGCATTCATGTACGGTAGTCATGTGCTTCAACAAGAAAGTTGAGCCGTGATCCGCTCCATCCTGTGCCATGAGTAAGGTCAAGAGCAGTACTCAACTTCAACCTACCGTACAGCCATATCGTTGGAACTAATGCCTGCTCTGCGACTTCGTGCTTTAGGGAGATGCTTGCAACCGTTAAGTGCATGCGTCAACTACTTTTTAGACTCATAAGCAAGCTTAGGCGGAGAACAAGGATATCCAGGGCCATGAGATGTTATTTTCCGTCTCGCTAATAGTGAAAGCCTCGAGTTTCTGGATGTTTCACCGAATTCGTTTCTGGTAGACTTGCCCATAGAGGTTGATTCGAAGCGCCTCGGCGGCCAATGAGGACCTCGGTACACATCCATCTACTGCATCTAAATTGTCATCTACGCGCGATCACCAGGTCATTTCGTCCCCTTTTACTTTGTTTTTGTTTCTTTTTGCCAAAATTTGTACGTGGCCTTGATTTAGAAATATAGATATCTTATATGAACACTCCCTTGGTAAGCGTACAGTTACATACTCTTACACCAGGAGGCTATTCTTCCTTCCATCTCTTACCCGAAATTTGGGTGGGTAGCGAAGAACGGTATTAAAAGCATCCGAACAACGGTCCTGTGCCGTTTTCGAGATGTGCGAGGTGAAACAGAAACGTAATCGTGGTCCATGCCCTGCGTGTCCATCATCACTTCATACGAATGTGTCATTCCTAATGAACACTTCTTCATGTGCGCGTTTTTTTTGTCGACTTGAACGGTTTTCGGGGTTTCGTATTGGAAATTCAAGCATCGCTTCCGAGCTGTAAACGTCTAGGCTAGGCATTTACATGACGGTGCAGCCCTGGTAGCCTCCAGACCTGGCCACTTCCTCGTTCTTGGTGGAAGGTTTGACGTTTCCGGTGGCAGGCATTTTGATGATGGTTCGAGTTGGTACTTGGTATAGTACAATATAGTGTCAAGGAAGAATATATCTGTGATTGAAGAATTAGATTATGGTGGTTTGAGCTCCTAGACACTTTTCTTTCGGGAACTTCTGGGATACTTATACATATTAGAGGCTCTTGCTCTCACAGTCTTGGTTCATAGGCGCTCCGGCGGGCAATACTAATCCAGGCAGTGTGATGCCCGTGGCGGATTAGAGGCATTATACCTATGGTAGGAGCTTGATATTGTTGTACATTGTTGGACGGAGCCAACACGAAAGAATACGTTTGCCATAGCCACATACAGGAACCATCTCACAAGGGTCATTGACGTCGAACTTGCTGCCGCACTAGCCATCATCACATAATCCCAGGTTTTTCGTTATCCTATCCCATTCTACGACAAGTATACAGTAGTAGAGAACAATAGTGTTTTGCAAGTAGTGCACCGTTGAACTGTAGAGTACAGTGAACTGTGTGAGTACAGTACAGTACAGCAGTATGGTTCTTCCGCATCAACCGCAAAGCAGAGTAAGTATAGTATTGTTTGCTGTGCGTTCTGCACCCTGCCCTTAACAGGGGTTCGTGATCGCGCCATGCAATATCATGGCGCTATTTGCCGCCTCATGGGGAAACCACATTGTTCACCTTAGTATTGTTCTCTGCGCCACCCAACGCCAAAGGGGCAAAAGGCCGAGAAGACTTGCTACGACTACCCAGTACTGTACAGTACATACTACAGTAAAAATTATACGTTTACAGTATTACGTAGTATCCGTAGTGTTGTAGGTATCGTACAATACTGTATCCTGCAGTATCATGCAGCACTTAGCTTCATGTCGGTATGCTACAGTAATACTCGCGAGACAATTCTTCAGATGATGTTTTCAACAACGATAATTTCGCTTCCGTGTTGATCCACCGATGAGATAGAACGAGGCACGACACTCTTGAACGAGACAGATCTCATGACCGCGCGTGAATGATTCGTCGCGTATCCGACTGGTGGATACTGTCAGTAGAATACTTGTCGGTGCGGGACAGCGCTGTACTTGACAGGTCTCTTGGCGATGAGACATCTTCACAGTCCCGTGGTTCAAATGAAGTTCCTCCGACTCCAGCGAAAGCTTCGCAACATGATGTCCACGTATTCGCTCATCGTCTAATATAAGCTCCGAGTGTCGCTATCTGGGAGACGATTATGGAAATCATGAGTCGTGACCCTCTGTTTGGCCTTGGCGGTGCGTCATTCCTTTGTATACACTTTGAGCTGATAGATATCTCGTGGGAATCCTCTTTATGCTGGCCAGCACCGCTGGCAGGTATCTAGAAGGCGAATTTGCAAGGTGAGATGTCGATGGATTCTGTTACACCCCCGGGCATGGTAAGAAGAACGGCGATGAAACCATCCAGCCTTGCATGTGTTCTGACCACAAGGATGACAACGACACAGGGGTAAAGTAATACAGATGCATGGTGTGTCACGTTGAAAGAACGCCACGGCTAAACCATTGGGTTTCCTTGTGGTATTTGGTTGAGTTTCAATGTGTCAAAGACAATGGCTCAACACTTAAGCCGGTTGTGGTGGCATGGTCTGAATGTTCATAAGACATGAAACAATCAATGTTTAGCTTTCAGGGTGCTGTGTTGTACTGTACTGTAACGCACCCAATGTAGTAATCTGGTCGGTTGTTCTAGGGTAAGGTGCAGAAAGGCAGAAAGTTCTTCAGTACTTCGCCCTGCCTCCTGTCAATGAAACATCACAAATCGCCAGCTTCTATGCACAATGGGATGATCAAGCCAATCAGGGTGCAATGGCCTGTAGCCGGGGACAGGGCAGTAGGGCGTCAGGCCTAAGTCTTCTTCTCAAGAATACAGCATGCATCGTAAGTATGGTCGGCTTACGGTTACCCTTCGGTTTAAGCCGAGGTACTTTTCAGTTTAGCAGCAGCCATCGCGAACTAAGCTGGTATCTGTCTATATAATTTCGAAACTTGCCTCCCCGCAGCGAGGCATCTATAGCAGGTCCATTTACCTCAGGAAAAGAGATAAACCAAGATATCGCAGTAGGCGATTGACAGTGCTCTGGTCCCTTTCGCCTGCGAAGTCGGTTTCTGGTCATAGTGAATCCACAATAAGACAGGTTTTAAATTACTACAGAGTATTTAAAACTCTTCTAAACTGTGCTATCGTGCAATAGCTGATGCGCCCTAGTCAACAAACCTCAATAGGTTGTGACGGTTGTTATTATCTGGCACCCATGTTGCTCATCTGTCGAAGGAGTAACTAGATGGTCCAGTTATTTTCGGAAGTCTGGTGGATCATGTCGGGAAGTGGGTCGATTGAGCGGGACACAGCGACAACTGACATGGCCCAAGCGCCATAAAAAAAAAGCTGAATCAGTTTGCCTTCAACGTTCTCTTCAATCCTGATCGTAAAGACCTACTCTCACCTCCACGCCTGGCACCACCATCGAGGGACTGCGTTGAATCGAAAACGCTTGCAAATCGATCGTCTACAGATTCTTCGAGCCTCGAATTCATCGTTGTCGAGTTCGCCTACAATGCCCCACAAACATAAGAGGAAGAGAGGTGATGATGATGAGTATGTACATGTGTCCAAATTGTAGCCCATCTGGCGTGCGGCCAAGGCTAATCGAGATTGCAGTTTTGAGCTGCCTCCGTCGCAGAAGGCTCTGCCGCTACCCGTTTCGTCTGGAAGGCAAAACAGCAAACAAACTACAGATCAACCACGAGGGAAACCACGAGGAAAACCACGAGGGAAAGACCGTACAAGCAACGACGCTCCCCGAGCGTTCAGACGGATAATGGCATTTGCGCAAGGAAAAAGGCCGAGATCTGGACTCGACAATGGGGAAGCCATTAAGAAAATGCCTAAAATTTTGGATACTCAGACCGAAGACCTCCGCATCAAGCCAGGAGAGGATATGAGATCTTTTTCTGCCCGAGTAGACGCCGCTTTGCCAGTGGCTGGTTTAACAACGAAGACGAAAACAAAAGATGGTAAAGACTCACTTGGTCTAAAGGTAAACCGTACACGCAAAGAGCGGAAAATGCACAAGCTCTACGATCAATGGCGGGACGAAGAACGCAAAATACAGGAGCAGAGAGAAGAAGAGCGCGAGCTGGCCGCAGAAAGAGAACTGGATAATGAATCCAGTGAAATCTTTGCTGACCATGAGTGGGCGGCTCCTGGTGGGGCGAGGAGCAGGAAGAAATCCAAAAAGAACAGAGGTAAAGGTGAAGACGAAGATCCATGGCTGGAGTTAATACGCAAGAGAGGGGAAACAAAAATTGGCCTCAATGATGTTGCACAAGCACCACCAGAGCTTCTACACAAAAGTAAAAGAAAACAGCTGGAAGTAGCAGGTGCAGCAGTTGATGTTGTCAACATTCCCAGGGCTGCAGGGAGCTTGCGAAGACGAGAGGAGCTCCAAGCGGCAAGGGGTGACGTCGTTGAAGCGTACAGGAGGATAAGAGAGCATGAACAGGCCAAGATTGATGCTCAGGGCAAAAAGCACCAGAGGCGCAGCGGTCCGTCAGCGTAACGACGCCTGACCGATAATCATCACTTACCGAACAAGGCGTATTGGTGTGGACGAGATGTGGTTCTTCTTGCGCTTACGATACCCAACCATCCAAACAGTGATTATATCCTAGATCATCTACAATCAGATTGTCATCACTGACACAAAAGTAAATAAAGTAAAGTATGAACACCTACAGTACTGAGCTTGGTTTATGTCTATTGGTAACATGGTGCTATGTGCGATGAAGGCTGGCATCACCTTTTCCCCACAATAGACCAGAGTCCCGCCGAAGCCACATGCACAGTCTCGCGGGATTCGGCCAATCGAAGCGCTCCTTTACACCTTGAAGCTGAGTAATAAAGCTTTGGAGCACGCCAGTGCATGGACCCTTTCTACCATCAGCAGCGGGGAAGCTTGAGACGCATTGAGTTTACAATGCACAAGTGTCCTTCCATTATCCCTCCGCCACCCCAAGTCAATTTCCCTTGCCCCTTCCTCCCCTTCATCAGAACCTCGTACCTAAATCGATTCATTTCGCACCCCTTGACTGCCTAGGAACCTAGGTATTTTTATACGCAATGTTTAACTTGAAGCGACTCGTGGCTTCCTTCGCCCTCCTAATTGGAGTTGGCTTGATTCTTTTCTCCCATACAGCAGAAGCGGCCAAGGGACCCAAGATCACCCACAAAGTTTACTTCGACATCGAGCATGGCGACAAGCCATTGGGACGTGTTGTCCTTGGCCTCTACGGGAAAACCGTACCGGAAACGGCAGAGAACTTCCGTGCTTTGGCTACTGGTGAGAAGGGATTCGGGTACCAGGGCTCGACTTTCCACCGCGTTATCAAGCAATTCATGATCCAAGGCGGTGACTTTACCAAGGGTGACGGCACAGGCGGCAAGTCTAGTAAGTATGACTGAAAATTAATTCCCAAGCTGTGGCCGCTGCAATCTGATCAATTGACTAATTAACGTCCCCCCCCCCTGCAGTCTATGGCGCCAAGTTCAAGGATGAAAACTTCAAGCTCAAGCATACCAAGAAAGGCCTCTTGTCCATGGCGAACGCCGGTCCGGACACCAACGGCTCCCAATTTTTTATCACCACCGTTGTTACATCGTAAGCAAACACACATGTCACATCTGCAAGAAGCGACAACAGCCGCTAACCTATGCGACAGTTGGCTTGATGGCCGTCACGTTGTTTTCGGTGAGGTCCTCGAGGGTTACGATATTGTCGAGAAGATTGAGAACGCCAAGACCTCGTCAGGCGACAAGCCCGTGGAGACCGTTAAAATCGCTAAGAGCGGTGAACTTGAGGTCCCGCCTGAAGGTATTCATGTTGAGCTCTAAGTTCCTTCGTGAGAGCTTCACGAATCAAACTGCCCTCAATTCACCCATAGCCGGTGCTGATACGTGTGGGAATAACCAGGCCTCAACGGCTCAGCTGGCTGGGCCGACGGCGTCGCACCCGTCGAAAACGACATTCTCGGTGGAGGCAGTCCCTCTGAAGGATGGTCATGGTTGCAGAAATTGGGGTTGTTTGGGTTTGTGGTTGTTGCTGCTCTATTTTATATCCGCCTCCGCAAGTCCTCGAGCAGAGAATATACCGAGAAATCGATTGCTTAGGATGCCATGGTTGCATAATTGGCATCTCGTCAGCTCGTTGCCCGGTAATTGGATGGTATGTAGAACATGTAACAATATGGCGAGCACTGGGATGCTCATTTACAATAGAGTCGAAGCTGAAGAAAAATTGATAAATTAAGAATATACGACTGTGAAATATATTTTTTCGAACTACATTTCCTGTAGCAGTTTGTGAGGACGAACCCATCGGAAGAGAAGTCGTGTCGCCGAATGGTGTACGGAGTACGAAAGGGTGAGTCTAACGCTGGTTGTCACGTGAGGCCGAACTTTTGATGCAGTTATGTTGCTCAGCTGCGCCGCCAGCTTCTGCTCAGGTCCGGTGCGTTATGCTCCAACAAACACCTACCTTACATACCTACCTACCTTAGTAGGTAGGTATATACTACTTCTAGGTGACTGTTGTATTGACTTCTATTGTTGCATGTAATTAGCATGCCCTTTTCCCCAGCAAAGTTCAGAGACTAAAACATTAGCCTAATACACTGTCCTGGTGGGCTAAAGAAAATTGGTTGGATGTGGACGGGAACGAGGTCTGGTAGGTTGGAATTTTATTGTGGGGCGATCGTCCTCCCAGGCAGAAATTGACCACACCCAATGCCATCTTTGTCTAGGCCATTCAGTTTCTGCATCAGAAACCTGGATGTCAGATTGGTCGCCTGTTCAACTCCCAGGCAACACAAACAGAGGTTTGACTCTTTACATTTTTCTCTTATAATATTTCATTTAGTTCTCAATATGAGAACTCACTCAACTCGATCGATATGGCTTGGGAGCTCGAGGGGCTAATTTCACACCTATTAATCATCATATCATGTGCCGGCGAAGCAGGTAAGACTGAAGCTCAGCTTTTCAATCTGTTAACTCTAGCACGAAGGCTTGGCTCTTGCTTGTCACATGTCAACAATGGTACATAGGCTGTCCTAGAAGCTATGTCACTAACTCTTGCTTTTCTCAGGATGTTCTGTCGATGATGTTGTGAAGGAAATCAGAGGGGTTGTCAGTGTCTCTGCCCCACGACATCGAGACAATGGGGGAAACCTTTCAGACCATGCAATTGCTACCATTTGGAGTTGGCTCGTAACAAGGATTGATGTATCCGTGGGATATGACAGGAATTACAATGCCCTATCTCTGGGAGAAGTGTTGGCCTTAAGCGGGAGTTTGACCGGAAAAGACAGCGTCACTGATGGTACCCAAGGACGAAATCGTGGAACATTACATCCATCATCGAAATTAGGCGGCCCATCAACTGGCCCGACTTTTTCCGCAGTTCGAGTCTACGTTTCTGAAGACACCATGTGGGAGGCAATTACAGGCCACTCAGTCAACTACAAAAGAGTCCCCCGTTCTGAGTGGCTCCTACTGTTGGGCATCGCTTCGACCAAGAGTGATGGCATATTGCAAGGCGATCTAGGACGTCTCGTTGCCCAAGACAAACGATCCGTCCCGAAGCGCACAGACTCTCTTGTGAAAAAGGGTTATATTGTGAAGAGAACGACTCTCGTTAGAGGGACAAAAACTAGCAAACTTTGGCTCAAGTCATTTGCTCCCCCTCTTCCGAAAGAAACTGATGATCAAGTTGCTGAGCAGGAGGAGGAGATAAATCTCACCCATCAAATTTTGGCCGCTAATCTCGATCCTGTTCCGTGGCACACACGCTGGACTGGCGAATCTATGGATTTCCATGCTCTAGCTACCACTATTATGGCTACAACAAAAGAATGGGGTGTTTTGCGCCTACGAGATCTCAAAGCTAAGCTAGGTGTACTGGGCTTGCGTTGGCAAATGAAGATTGTATCTAAGATTTGCCGTTTCCTGAACTCTTGTGGTGCCATTCAATACGTGGCTGCCAAACTGGACAACAAGGTGTTCAAGGACTGCGTCAGGTACAACAAAGATCTCAGTCCAAGGGACTGGTCAACTTTTCTTGCCACGGGTAAACGTGGTACCAAACCCATGAAGACCGCTCTGCTAGGCATAGTCGACCGGGCAGACCTGGACGCGCATCCGGACGTGCCACAGGTCAATGGGTCACGCCTGGGTGAGACTCCTCCATGGTCAATCGATGATCCGTTACCCCAGAAAATCGTCAAGTCGGTTCGATTATTTGAAGTGGTTGGCCTGACAAACCCTGAGATTTACGCCTTAACATTGGGTCCTACCTTTAACAGGTATATTTCGAGTATGACCACAAGCATGGCGACATCCAACGTCCAACCGTCGAACTTGCAGTATCTTCAACTACAGAGCGAACACATAAGAGTAGGTAAAGTGGCATCGTATCGATATTATATTTCACAGGCTCTTTTGGCAAGGAATGCGGATCCCATCAACAGCGCTGGCAGAGACCGCCCAGCCTCCACAGCATGCATGCACTGGTTTGGGCTTGCTTCACCCAAGCCAAAGTTTATTGCTGCCGATGTTGCGATCTCACACGTATGTGGGCTAGTGAAACCCAAGAGTTCTACATCTGGCGAGCCAAAGAAGCGCGGGCGGCCCAAAAGGTCTGAGCGGAGTGAACCAAAGGACTTTATCACAAAGAGAAATGATCAGTCAATCATTGAAAGCGACGATAGCATGTCGCCTCGGAACACAAGTCTTATTGTCACATTTCATGTGCCGAGCAAAGAACTTCAGGAAGCGATTGGTCTTGGATCTCGTACATTTGTACGTGAAAAGGAATCGCCATTGCTAGTTCCCCATGATCAGATCTTGGAAGAAAAAGCACCTAATAAGGTACTCAACGACGATTTAGTGCACAACGGAATAGACAAGTCATCGCCAATTAACGCTCGACCGGGCCGTGGAAGGAAACGAGGCCAGGCACGGGGACGAGGACGCGGCAGACCGCCAAACACAGCCTCGACTGAGAGTCTGCGATCCAGACCTTGGACATGTGATATGTGTGGTGGGAGTTGGAGGAACGATATTGGGCTTAAATATCATCTTGAAAGGTCCCAGACGTCTTGCAACCCTCAATATACAGCCGCAAAGAAAGAGGCGAGTCGTCGGGAGAAGGAACAGCCAATTATCAGTTCCGAGGCTTGTGAGTCTCCGGACGGAGATTCGATACATGCGCTTGAGAGAGTTGCGTCCTCGGACCGAGGCAATCGGAAACTGGCAGAGGGGAATGTTGATGAATCTCCAGTCGTCCATCACACGAGACGAAGAAAGGCAACCGCTGAAGACCCTACAGCAGGCCAATTCCAATTGGCAGTCAGCTCTAGTCCACAGGCTCCTCCTTCCCCTTCGATGACAGTCAAATCGTGGAAGAGATCTGCGGCTGCTCTAGATCAACCTATTAGATTTTCGGTGCCGAAGAATAGGCAAGGGTTGCTCCTCCAACCCGAAGCCAGACACCCCCGACAGGTTCGACGGGTTCCCATCACAGACAACAGTAATCGACGTACCAGCAAACTGGCGGGGACAATTGAGCCTAGGGCGACAAAGGCAAGCCCCAAAATTACAGGTTCTTGTCCCAAATCACCCAAGGCAGCCACCTTCCCGCAAACTCAACCCTGTCTTGCCATTGTCCATGGTGGGAGCGATCTAACACGTCCGCCGGAGGGACTGCCGGGAGACGCACGACCTTCTTCCGAGGGAGGAGGACGTCCAAAGGCTCAATCAAAGTCAAAAGGGAAAAGAAGCAAAATCAATGATGATCAACCTGACATACGCCACATAATAAAGAAAATGATTAGCGATCAGCATGGTGTTCTTCTTGGTGGCAAGTTGCTCTGGGATCATGTAATAGCAACATGGAATGCACGTCACCCGGAGATTCTGGCTCCCAACAGAGACGCGTGCCAGGCAGCAGTCACCAGCCTAATCAAGGACGGACACATTATGGAACATTGGCATGTCTTTCGTGATTCCACTGGAGCATTCGCGAAGTGCCAATTGCTCACTCTACCTGGCGTTGATGCATTCTCTCCAGAATCCCTCCGACTACTTGACACAGTCAAGAATGCGCAAGCGACCCAGAGGTCCGATGCTCAGCCCACCCTAGCAAGAGATACACGCTCACCTGAGATTAAAGGGGGAGGACGTGGCCGAAGGCTGCTTGCTAAGGAGGTGGCTGTTCTACATGCTCCTGTATATGTCGCCCAAGTTGCTGCTAAAAAAGAGCAAGTGTCGGATGCTCGAGAACGGGTGAAGAGGCAAAGGTTCTCTGACACAAGGCAGAACATGGAGGATTTTAGCTTCCACATCACCGAAACGCAACAAAACATTAGACGTCCGTCGATGACAGGAGAATCCAGCTTCTACCCAGAGTTTCAAGACTACCCTCATACTCTGCCAAAGGCGGCGTCAACAATGACAGTAGAATTCCTCCAGCCAAACACGTTTCTAGGCCAGGATGCACCCCGTGTTTCGTCCCCGGTATCTATTCGTGCGGTTAAACGCCTCCTAGCTTCTACAAAAGCCGCCACTGAAGAGCCTGACCCGACTGCAAATCCACGAAATAGAGAGCCGTTTTGTCGTTCCACAACTATTTCTGGCCAGAATGGAGCATGGGAATACTTGGATACTCAGTATTTTGAGCGTGTTGGCGGCAGTTTTACCGTGAGCGGATGGATGCCAGATACCCAGTGGTTTGAATGGACAGCATTCGTTCAAGCTATTGAAAAACGACATGCGAGTTTGAACAGCACAAAAGGCTTGGTTCTTAGAGATAATTTCACCAACCACCAAAATTTCATAAATAAGCTTCGGGCGTGTTTCGAACTTGAGATATCTTGGGAAATTGTTTTCAAGCAATCCTGTAGTAACTCAGCCGGTCCTCACAACCTCTGGATCAACCTTTTGGGAGAGCCATCTCCTTCGGTTTCTGCGTGTTATCGCGATCTCAGTTGGCCGAAAGATGAACAACTTACTCAGACATCAGACTCCCTAGGCGCGATCGCTACTGATGTGGCTTGGCTGTCATCAAGCGATGAAGAATTTGAACTTGCTGAAGTTCCGAAGTCTGACATAATTCAGTTTCCTAACAATCGACGGCCTGAGAATACAGTGTTCAAAGCCAAACGTGTGGCCCTTACTACCCGTGCTTTAACACCTCTCCCCGGCTTGCAACTCAGCCATGCTGATATGGATGAAGATGAACCGGAGGGTTATCCATTCAATAGAGTGGACGACTTAATAGCAGCCTTCGTTGCTGTCCGAACATTGATGGGTGGATCAGATAAAGCCATCGACTGGGGCTTGCTCATGATTATTTTTCCAACTGCGAAACTTAGGGACCTGAGGAAGTTCTGGGTCAAAGCAAGGAAACAGCAGGGATCATACATCGCCAATTTCACCAGGGCGTTCCAAGGGAGGTGTATCACTGCATTGGAACGAAACGAAATACCAATGATGAATTTTGATCAGCCTGAAGATTACGACTGGCCAGGATTGATCCGATGGGCTCTTCAGTTACCGCGCCAAGAAGGCTTCGAGATCCCGTCTTCCAAGAAAGTGTTAAGTGCCCATTTCGACCTGAAAACTACCAAAGCAGCTGGAGAGGATTTGCGTGAGCGGTTCTTCCACACTCAGGCTTCTATTTTCTCAAGATTTGAAGCGGTAACCGCTGTTCCCGGAGTCTTTGCAAATGATGGCGACACCAAGACCCCAATCGATGCTTCTCAATCAAAGGAGGTAGACATTGCAAGATCTTGGGTCAAGTCACTGTGCAGCATGGGAGATGGGAAGTATACCGCACGAGAAATTAGAGACAAGTTCTTCACGCTCTCTCCTGGCAACAGGCAGAGGACGTCGGCGCTCTTCAAAGAAGCCATTGAGCTTTTAACAAGGCAGAAGATTATTTGCAAAAGTAAGAGGCCCCCTCTGGGTGGCCGGCCGTATCGGCTCAACGAAGGTTATGTCGCTGCACTCAGCAAAATGGCCCAAAGTTCCAAGTTTGACGACGCCGCAGCGTTCAAGATTAAGATGGATGCTTCATTCCGGCAGCATGAAAGGATGCGAATATCGTATACATTAAGCGACGGGGCTATGATGGCTCTAACGAATTTGAATGCATCTGGAAGAATTAAATTGGTTGCTACAAGCCTGCCCAACATTCCTTTTGGATTCGAGCCTGGAAACTATGAAAGCCGGAAATACCCAAAATCTTACTACCACTTTGAATTGGAGGCCATGCCTGCAGAGTATTATCTCTATAACGATCAAATTGATGTCCTTCAGGTAGCTCATAGACGAGGACCACCCTGTGGAAACCCGAACGCAGAATTACCTCAATGGGTTGATTTTTTTGGCGCGCCGAACAATCGACGATGGTCAGAAATACTGGGCGCATTTTGCTTCAATTTGGCGACTCGTGGATCCATGGATATTGACGGTATCCGCGCTGCTTTGAACCCGATTTTGGATGAGTTTGAGGCACAGCTTGTTGTCCAGTGGGGTCAAGAGACTGGAGTACTGACAGACTTCGCTGATGGCGTAGGAATTGCAGTCGGAGAATGGTGGTGGCTGGTTGTGCCCTGGCTTCGACGAGAGTGAAACAGTGGTGTCGAAGTCGGGCGGAAACAACATGCTTTTGTTTATAATTGCTGTGAGCATACCATTGAACAAATACTCCAGGCAGAATGGTCACCACAGATGAAATAATTGCCGTAGATGATAACCTCACTTGCACATACACTGGCTCAAGAGAGAATCGGCGTGCAGCCAGTAATTTCCAAGAGTCTTTCGCTGGGAACTTAAAAAAAATTAAACCACATAGATACGCTGCTGGAAAACTGAAGGACTTGCATCCTCCATAGAGTATAGAACTTGCCAGCCTTAGGCTGTTTATCCGAATTATTGTATTCAATGTACAAGGCATACCGACCCTAGCAGCGTATGTATCCAGGCAAGATGATCTGTGACAAGAAAAGGCATGACTTCATTTCGAGCCATACACATAAGACAACCGCGAACACTGCGCACTTGTAGCACAGAAGTTCCGATTTGGAATTCCGAGAACGCCAACGCTACAGTCAGATGCCAAATAGTACCTTGAGAACAAGTGCAGCTAGAACAATTACTAAAGCGACGATAGCTCTGTCAATCCACAACGGAACCACGTCACCTCGTGTTCCAACAGTGTCTAGCTGCCTTTGTCGCTGTTCCAGGGGCTGAGCCAGTGGCCTGCCACTGCTGGCCCCGACAGAGCTGCGTATCCGCATTTCTGCGTTTGAAGCCGATGTGATCGTGTGTCCCACAGTTGACGAAGCTGCTTGATCAGAACGTTCCCTGTTGGTAGATGCTGTCTTGACAAAACCTTCTGCAAGTTCTGCGAGATCTGAATCGGAATCCTGAGGAATTATGGAGTGATCAGGTGAATGCCCTTTGCCTTGATTTTTAGACTCCATCTCATCTCTCCAACCCATGCTCAATTCCGATGGTATTTGGACATTGGTCTTCGTCGCGGAATTTGATATTTCGGCTTGTTTCTCGCATTCTGATATGATATCCCCATTCGATCGGGCACATGTAGAGCATTTAAACGACATGGACTCCCGGGCAAGACGGCGGCGAACCTCTTCAGTGGTGTCCAACCCGCCAAGTTGTCCGCGAGCATCAGTCTCCATAAAGCTCCGAAGGCTGGTTGGGAGAAAAGTTCGTCAACACACTCATCAATGACGTACAACGATGGGGAGAATAACCCATCTAAGGATTGTGGGAACGTACGCTACAATTGCAGTTCGAATGCCCCAGGCTGGCTGCCATGTCTCCTCGTGATGCCCGCTAATACTGAGGCAAATCTCCCGATTTGCCTCGAATCGACCATTTGGAGTAGTAAAACGAAAGCTTGGTGGTCGCAACGGATATGTTGGTGGGAGAACTATTCGACCGTGATAGATGCCCTCGCTGTAAACTGACTTTGGGGGGCCTCGCAAGGTGAAATGCCATTCAAATATGTCAGTCTCCAGAGGTTCGGCCGTGTAGTCAGGGGAGGGAGAACTGGAGATCTCGGCCGCTTCGCGCACTGAACAAGACTGTCAGATCATCAACACATCATGGAGATAAAGCATGTCCAGCCAGAAAGGGACACAGTACCACATATTCGGGCTACGACCTAGGCTATGTAGTTTTTCGAGGTACCTGGCACTTACTTATTCTTCGAATAGTCGGCGACTTGGAACCGACTTGAGGAGTGCCACTCGGCGTTGCCGCCATAACTGCAACCAGGGCACGGGATAGCTGCAAGCAATTCAGAGGGTGTATTTAAGGCGGATGACTATCCAGCGATGAGACAGGGTCAACGCGCTGCGTGACTTAGCTCGCTCAGTACTGGCCAGCCTAGCATATACCTAGGTAGTTCAATATGACGTCGATGGAATGTCAAGGGTATGGTTGTAGTATTGGCATAGAAACCTTGTGAATAAGAAAAGAAAAGTTCCCCGCCGTGGACACAAGGTCAGGCCGTCCGTCATCAGAGGCTCGGTCGCCAACGTGTCCAGACCAGCTTGGTGGGTGTGCAATTCGCCAGTCGCTGAATTTGGCTTTCAAGGGGCAACATAAATACCTACCTAGGTGCGGTAGAGGAGATTCTGCGCCTTGCTAAGTATAAATTTTGAGTACTAGGAGGCTTACAAAAACTAAGAACTGAGCAAACTGGCTGCAGAGGGAGGTGAGCTCTGGGCGGAGCCTGGCAAGGCATCATCACATCAGAAACTTACTCCGTAGAAGTCTGGTGGCTGCGGGTGAACTGGAGTCTGGTGCTTGCCACCTTGCTCAAGTGCCATCTGGGCAAAGACATGTACCGGGTACCTCACCTACTACTGACCAACCTGACCTTTTGGTGCTAGGCGAAACGGGACTGGTGCCTTTGTGGTCCAACATTCCGTCACTCCAGACTGCAAGGTTGCTGGCCAATTATAGCTGAGCAATGCACACTTACTAAGCGAGTGAGAATTGACTCGTCCACTCGACCTTCATACACCAACCAACCCATAACAAGTCTGTGTGGTCAAATGGGTTTGGAAAACACGGAGGCAGACAATTGACAGCAGAGCATCTGACGCCTCTAACCCTTTCAAGGTACTTCAAATCCTATATCCGAACTGCCACCTCCTATTGATTACCCCGGCAACACGAAGTCGGCTGACTTTTTCACTTTGCTAGAGCGACTTCACTCCCTCTCCGAAGCGACGACGAAACGACGCTTTTCAAGATACTACAAGTCGGTACTCGATTCCCGATTCGAAGTAATTCATAATGGGTCCTCCAAAACCCCCCGTCCCTCATGTAGCGCCTATCTATCGATTGACAGCTACCGCTCTCGGTGCTGGAATGTGGTTTTGGGTGAGTGATACGCCCAGGCTACCCTCAATCGCCCATCATTTCGACTGTCACCATGCGCCAATCATTATAATTTCATGAATTTGGAGTCTACTTTTTCGTCCCTTTACTAACACACATAATTTTACAGCTGATGTACAGAGCTAAGAGAGATGGTACACCTCCCCCGTCGCCAATCCCTACCAGTCCCGCCTTGCGGCCGCCTAACATGTCGCTTTGTCATTTCTGCTGAATATTTATTAACTTCTGAGTAATAGGCCCGGTTTTGATGGGCTGGAAGCACCCTTGGGATCACTAAATTCCGCCAGTTCGACGCAACCAGTTGGAGCATTGGTCAGGCAAAAAGAGAACGTCTAGCTCCATGTATCTTATTATAAACAGACAGCTTCTAAGCACCCCCTTGTTTCTCAAACAGATAATGCGCAACTCCCCAAGTGTCCCCTCCTCCATACGCAAACAACTCTGAGCAAGCCATGTAAAATATTTGCCATCGGTTGTACCAAGTTAAGGCGTCTTGTTCCCCGTATGTCTCAACAAGGTGCGGCCACATCTGGTCTCTATTTGAAATCATCGACGACAACCAGTCCTATGCGTAAATTTAGTGGCGCGTTTCGGCTTTCAATCAGCTGTTTGAGATCCTACCTCGCACGTCTTGGAATAGTGTGACCCATTCACCCACCACTGACGTCTGATGCACAAGTCCCTCTGGAAGTAGAGCAACAGATCTGCGGAGGGCATAGTTCCGCCCGTAAAGAAGTTTGTCGTCATCCAGCCGTCTTCATAATCATACGGTGTTGTACGGTGCGCGAATATGTGAACAAACAGCTTTCCGCCGAATTTTAAAGCCCGCGAAACTTTGGCCATAAGTAGCTCATAATTTTTCATGTGCTCGAATAGCTAAAAAGGTTTAGGAACGGTTCAGAACTCTAGCCAGCACTCATATGAGGGTGAAGTCCCACTCACCTCGATGGACACCACTCGGTCGAAGCTCCCGCGTTCGAATTCATACTCTACCACATCGCCAGTGATCACTCTGACATTCTCCAACTTTCGACGATTCGCCTCATTTTCGATGTACTGCTTCTGTGTTCTAGAATTTGAGAAGGCGACAATATTCGAGTTTGGCAGCATTTCTGCAAAGTATAGTGCTCCCGATCCCCAACCGCAGCTGAAATGGGTCAAATTAGAACGATTTTCTTCAGCAATGCCAGCATCGTACTCCCACATTGACTCCCAATCACTCGAATAAGATAACATGTTCTGTCAAAACTTACCCAAGATCCAGAATGTCCATACCATCTCTCAAGTCTGCCTTATCGATGTAAGACCTAAGCATTGCAGTCTCTGCTTGTGCAAGTGTTTCGTCGCCTTGGGGATACAAGCAACAGGAGTATTTCATGCGTGGTCCTAGGCAACCAGCAAGAACACCTGTACCAACTTCATAGTGTTGTTTATTTGCTGTATCTGTGGCTATAGCCATGGGTTGGCATCTCAATTTCTCGATATATGCCATCTTGGCTTCGTAAGCATCATTGAGAGACTTGCTCTGTATCAGGTCCAGTCGCTCGCGGAGCTGCTTTCTTATGCCAAATCTGATAACAGCATGGGGCAAGTATCCGCCGTCCAAAATCCAGTCTAGCCAAGGGGGAGAATACCTCTCAAGAGTTAGAAGACGATCAAAAATATCTGTCTAGGAAGACAACGGGCTTGCCTTGCCCAGTGGTAACAACATGGCTGGCTAGTTCCAACGCCGTATGGTTGATGTGGACGCAAGGAGAAAGCCGCTCGGCTACATACCGTAGTTCATGATTGAATAATTTCGATACGAAGCTGTACAGACTCCCGAGTTTCTCAGTTTTTTAATTCTCTGGTTTCGGTCACAAAATGCTCAGCACGACTGCAGCGTCAGTTCTCGAAGGTCGATGCGGAGGTTGCATGCGATAACGCAGCTGGGCTAAAACCAGTCAAGTCCGTAATGTGAGCCTCTGATTGGCGAGATTCGGAATCGTTTTCAACTTTTCTTAAGACATCCAACGGCAATCAAATCCTGCTTACAGTCCAAGGCTTACGTTGTTGTTGGGGAGGGACGATTGGATCGAATTTGCTAATTGACACGGAGCAACTTGGTCATGGACTTTCAGACACACCTGAAGCACCAACCAGACTGGCGGTATGACGACCACTGCACCACCACCCCAGGCTGAGTCGTCGACCCACATGCAAGCACCGTGATGCCACCTCAATAAATGACATGTATGGACTGGAGGATGTGAGGTCAAAGTTGCTCGTGTATCAGACACAGGTCCATGATATTCATCAACTGTGCAAGTCTGCACAAACCATGTGCTACATTGTGCTTTCAACAAATGACAAATGTTCCACATAAATGTATTAGCCCTTTCTTGTCTGGGTATCCTACAAATGACCTCGTACCGTTTTCAGTACTTCCACATCCCCTCCCGAATTACTTTATACCTCTTGCGATTTTTGGTCCTTCCTGTGATTCCCTGCCTCAGATTACCAATTGCTCTTGCTAATCTTCCAGACACATATTTCTCAAAGAACCAAGCAAAAGCAAAGTAGGCTAGCCCCAATATTATGAGAAATAGTTTGTAATCCCAGTCCATATGACTTAGTTCCATTAATTTCTTCATCCAATGAGCAGGGCCAATAATCATGTACAGGGTGATAATCAATGCTGCAGTTACGGTAAGAGCGAACGGCCCTAAATTATGGTCAGCAAATACCCAACGTCTCAAATTGGGAGCTCGGCAAGGTTGTCTTACAGTTCTTGGCGCTGCTCTGCCTAAAAGGCGGTCCAGCATTTAAGATAACCCCCGACAGGATATACTCGAAGCAAGACGACAAGAAGAGGGCTGTGTTCTCAGAGTTTTTAATATTCGGTTCATCATGCCCAATTTTGGGTGCTTTGTACCACGGCTGCTCTCTCACAGTTAGAAAAGCAGCTCCTTGGAAAAACACGCATATGGCCATGAGACCCAGCAGCGGCGTTAAAACTTTACGAGACACTAGATCTGCCGTCGGCCGCTTTCTACAGAGTGTAGGGGATGGTCCGGTCCAGCCCATGAATATAGCGATGGGCAGAATCAGTAGCAAATCAATGAACAGAAATTGAAAGTCGCCCAAATTGGATGCCTTGGCATAGAGAAAGCTGACGGAAGTGAACTGTATGGCGGAATACAAGCTCATGTATTTGAAGCAGCTGAAGCTGGTCACAAGCGCTGCTCTTCCTTCTCTGGTCATCGTTAGAATTTGAGAACGATGAGAGGGGGGGGCGTGGGTTTCACTGGATAGGGCATGGATAACATACCTGATAACCTCAACAACACAACGAATATCAAATACGCGAGAAGTGAAAGGAGCAGCAACGGAAGCTTCTGCTTCAGACAGGGATATGCCTACATCAGCAGCTTTCAAGGCGCCACAATCATTGGCCCCGTCGCCACAGAAGCCACAGCAATAGTCAATACTCTGAAGTTTTTCCACCAGTTCGTGCTTTTCATCCGGAGACATCCTGGCGAATACTCTCCCTTGGATCAGCATCTATGCTCCGGGTCAGCTTCAAATCATATGTAATAGCAGTTCAAGACGTACGCGTTGTAAAACTTCCGGGGGCGAGTAATCCACGATCCAACGGAAAGCCTCCCCGCTCACTGCTAATGAATAGTTACGCAAGTTGGAGACATCATATGCTAAAGAAACATCTTCCTCAGGAGGCGCAGGAAGCGGCTTTGCCACAAGGTCAGAGGAATGAACAAGTCAACTTCTCACAGCTTGGGAGAAACTCACCAGCAAGGTTGCCTTGTCAAGGCAAAAGCGACTATTGTCGATGCTCTCCCATTGCAGCTCGGCCATAGGGTCCCGCGCATCTCCTATATAAAAAGAAATCAGAGTTTGTCAGTTTACTTTTTGGTCATGCCGGGGGACATGATAACATACCTCGCACAAATCGTGGTACAAAACAATGCGCTTGTGGATCGAGCATTCCAGACTCGCGAGCGACGCTGATGGCTGTCAGTATATTGTCGCCGGTTACCATGACTGCGCCGATATTTGAGCTCAGGAGTTCTTTCAAAACTCCCGCCGTTTCAGGCTTCAATTTGTTCTCGAATATAATGAATCCCACAAACTCAAGATTGCTCTCAACCTCAGATCGAGTCATTTTTTGTGCCTTGACCCAACTGAGTCGTGGAAGGTGTCTAGTAGCACAACCAATCACTCGATAGCCCTTGTGTGTATAGTACGAGAGCAACTCATCATATTCATGAGGAACTACTGGGAGTCAGCCCTGCGGCACAAATGCTCATGGTTAAACCTACAGCTTTCCGGGCGACATATTTCCTTCATCGCCTCCGGGGCCCCTTTGACAAAAATATCTCCGCTTTTCTGGCCAAAATGTCGTGTGATAACGCTCGCTCGCCGAAGCTGGGAGACGAACTCAAACGATTTCAATACTCCCAGCTCGATAGATTTCTTTGTCTCGTTGTGTTAGTACCAGGGACATGTTACAAGTTGAAAGAGGTCTCATACGTCAGGTGGACGTGCAACGGACGGCGTCAATCCACTTTGCTCATCATCATCGACTTCCGCAGACCTTTGACTTCCCTCCTCAAACGACCAGCCAGTAAATTCAAACATTTTTTGATCCAGGGGATCGCCAACGAGCTCTCCATCAACTGATCTGAGAGAGTGGCAAGTTGCCATGGTGTAAAGCGCGGCTTGAACAGTGGACTTATTCCTCAACACGTCGCCCCTATTTCCAAGTAAAGGAGCCCTAGATATGAGCTCACCAAATTTGTTCATGTCTCCCAAGCTGACACGAAGGCCGAGCACGTCGAGACCGTCCTCTGTCAACGTACCAGTTTTATCAAAGCACATTATATCTATTTTACCTCCCACATTGACTCTTTGAGGACTAATGCAAAAGATTTGTTTGGATTTCAGCCGCGAGAGCGCGAAATTTGTGCCGATCGTCAACGTTGCCGGAAGAGCAGGCGGTACCACTATCGTGATTAAATCCAGCGCACGAACAATGATGAAATGCCATGCAAGTTCAAGCCTCAAAAAATTGACGAATGACCCGATAAACCCCAGCATGGCAATGATAGCCATGACACTGATGTATCTGAACGAGTCTCGGTAAAATTTGAAGCCTGAAGGCTTTGGAAAGAGCATTGATCGAACCAGAGCCCCCTTGGTTGTGTTGAAGCCGGTTCTCACAACAAGAGCTAGAGCTACGGCATCTCCATCTTGGTCTTCCTGCGGTCGCCTAGTCCGAATAATTTTGGTACCGCAGTACAGGAAGTGCCGAGCAATCTCAGGGGATACGGAAGAGGCGGCGAGGTCCATGGTGCGCAAAGTGTCGTCCGTGGCAGGGATTTTAGAAACCGGGACAGACTCACCTGCTCACGTTAGATGCGCCCTGCGTCAGCAATGGCGGAGACTCCTTACCTGTGAGCATGCTCTCGTTGACGATACAATCACCGGTGAGTAAGAGGCTGTCACTTGGGAGCTGTGTCAGGTTCGGGTCGCTCAGTTCATAAATGTCCCCGGGGACAAGGTCACTGGATGAGACATATTTCCCTGGTATTGCGTTAGTTTCCTTCCTGTGTCAGCATAATGTGGCCACTTCAGCGATGTCATACAAAACCCATTTCGAAGAACTCGAACATCGCATTCGAACCGCGATATTTCCCGAAGTCGCAACATTGTCTGAGTATGTTAGACCCGCGGTCAACTTCCTAATCTCCGCCCATACTTACAGCTCGTGTCTCGAGTAATGTCGCGGAAATGCTCGCCACGGACATAATGAAGATACATGCGGCATAGTAGTAATACGAATCCATGGACCACAGAATCAAGCTCGCAATTTGAAATATATAGAATGGATGAAGAACCTGGTCCAGGAGTTAGTCTTGTTCACTCCTTGTAAATCAGTATGCCATGGGTACCTCGTCTACAAGCAGCTGGCTGGTAGATTTCTGTTCGATGTCTATCAAGTTGGCACCAAATATGACTTCGCGAGTAGATTTATCATCACTGTCCAACCCAGATCGAACAAGACGTGCATCTGTCCATTCCGGGTCTTTCCAGCCTGTGGACATGACAAACCTGTCCTTGATCGGATGAAAGTAAAGTCGCACATATCGATAGTCCAGCGAACGAAGATTGTCTATGGGCGGGTCACTGTCGTCATCCAGCTCATACAAAAATGGCTTCTCGGGTATGCCAAATACGGACGAAACTGGCCTGCCATACTCTTTAGCCGTAACGTGGATAACAACCAGTTCCCCCCATTGGTTTTCGATAACAACCCAGTCACATTTCCTTAGTGGACAAGATCGCCCAACGAGGGCAATATACCATCGTGGCAACCAGCGGAGCAGAAGAAATGCCGTTCCGCCGGTGAGAAGACATATAATTATATAGATCAAGAGACCAGCGGTACTAGTCTGAAACCCGGCCACAACGATAGTCAAGTCCTCATTCGCCATGTACACCTTTTGACTACTCCTGCCATCGGGTCGGGCACTCGCCGCAGTGGCCGTACTGTCTCTTCGAAGAAGGCGTGCATGGACAGAGTCGCGTGACTGTGTCGAGGAGCAGCGTCTGAGCATGTAATCATCGTGTGTTGCCAGGTATTCGCGGTCTGCTGAGTCCTCCTCGTCCTCAATGCCAAACTCGAGGTCGCCGAGATCACTAATGCTCCGCCTGACGAAACTTTCGCTGAGGTCGGCAAAGGCTTCGGGCTCTTCACTCTCTTCCGGCAGATCGGGCTCCTCGTAATATGTGAAGCTTGCGGTTGAACCGGCACGTGCTCGTCGGTGTGAAAACGCGGAAACACTGCTGGGTAAGCTCTCGGCTACTGGGCCAGAATAAAGCTGCGAGTTGTTAGGTTAGTTCGGCCACACCTGGCTAGGATGTCTACTGGAGCAGAATATCGGTACCTCGTCATGTGCCATTTCAACATCTTCGAATACGCTGGAACTGCTCTGATTTGAGTTCAGGCGGTATAGAGCTGCTGGACCACTTGCCACAGATGCGCCGTCTCCGCGCCTCACCTTGGGGACGTCGTCATGATCCATCACCTAATCTCTCACCTCGGTCGCTCCCGTTGCATATCTATGAGGTCCGGGTCGAGATTTCAATTGGACTGGTGATAAACGATGAGGCTGCAGCGCCAGGAATAGAACGAGGGGGAGCTATTTCTCCAGTCTCAACGTTGGAAATAATTTTGCTTCGTTGTCGAGGTAGGTTTAAACTCGCCTGCCGGGAGCCGGTACCGACCGAATGAAAGGCTATAGGTACCCAGGTACCTAGTACCCCACCAGCGAATAAATACATTGGTCCGGCCAGATCTGACAACATGCATACCAGCACCCAGTTCCGCTGTTGCTCTGAAACAACAAATATTCAATGTGTGACGGCCCCAGCGTGGAAGTCATAGCCACAACGATGAAATTGTTGCCTCTTGTCCACTTCTTCGTCTCGGGATACTCGTTCCAGGCACGCTGATATTTTTGTCATTGGCTACGTAGGTACGGAGTACACAGGTAGTCACTTATGTCCCTGCCCTCAAGGCGAATGACTGACCGGCAAGGGATGACCGAAAACATCGCACACTCTACTCATGTTGTTTGGTCTGCCGTGTGTGATGTTTTCGGTCACCCGCATGGCCGGCTACCCTACAGACGATGTGCCAACGCCGTTTTGTACACCGTTTTTCTGGAGCTGCTTCTTGTCTGTGGCGTGGACACATCCAATCCACGAGCGAAATCTCACCCTGGCCCCCGTCTAGTACAGTTTCCCGGATGGTAATTAAATAAATGGTGATGTGATCACAGCTGGTGGCTGGCTCTCTCTTGGATGTTCACTGTTGTCCTTGTTGGGGTTTGCGATATGTCTATCCACTCAAAAGCAGTGCAACCAGCCTACACGAAAGAGTCACAAAACATGTTATTATTACACATGAATCCACCCATGATTATAGTATAGCCAGATATGCTCGACGGTGACGACGCCAAATGTACGAAACACAGCTCCAATGAGGCCAACGTCAGAATGTCCGCATGGGAATGCGACACTGGTTCAAGCGTGCGATAAGCACCGAAGTGTGGAAGTGCAGGCCACCAAAAATGCATTGCCACTGACATCCAGCTGTCGAGATAAGAGGGCCGAGGGTCATCCAGAGTCATCCATGGCGCTGCCCAGAGCAGGTCAGGATGTGCGTACCTAGGTAGGAACTGGATAGCAGGCTGCCCATGATCTATCAAGAAACGTATCGAGGTATCTACCTACCTAGGTAGGTAGGCAGGTATGTTGGCAAAAGCCGAATGCCCAACCCTTGCTTTGGGACACCTAACGTGTACTATCGTCGCGTGCCCTGAAAGAAGCCACTGGAACGCAGGTTGCCTGAACTGGACATACATGTATGCGAACCAGTTTGAAGCCTGCGAATGCATCTGCATGCAGGTTGTCTCTAAAACCAAACACTGAAAGCTGGGAGCACCAGAAACGGAACTTTGGCACTGTGCGGATGATTGCCACGGCAAGTACCGGCGCCGCGCCCCCTTCCTCCCTTCAACCAGCATCACTCGTTTGGGGAGGAGGGGCGGCCGCTCACCAGGAAAAACCATTTGACACAGGCAGGCTCAACAACCTGAAGTCTCCCACCAGACCGCACCCAATTTTTTTTTTTGCAAGTTTATCGCCCCCCCACCGAAATTTAGCCAACCACCAAAAGAGCGGGTTCTCGCCTCAACCTTCTCCCTCCTTCATCTCCTTCATTCCATTCGCAAACCTCGCTCTCCCATCATCTCGAACACCCACTTGCCAACTACACAAGTCGTGTTCTTGTTTGTGCCCAGCAAGCAAAATGGCTGAACCGATTAGAAATAAGCGTCCTGATCTGACGGCTCCGTGAGTCACCTTCCAGTCCAAACACACAGCTGTGGCTCGATCATGCTAATTACCCCACCTCCAGCACGCCGCAGAACACTCCGGCCACGAATGCGCCCATCTCCTCTCATGCTCAGCAGCCTGGGGTGGCCAGCATCAAAGAAGGTAGAAATCCCACCCTTGACCATCGATTAAGTTTCGTTGCATACCTAGGTATCTAACTGTCACGACAGAAGACATGGATCGCGCGGCTGCCGCTGCCATCTTCGCCCAGAACCCGAAGCTTGTCCAAATGATACAGGGTCGGCTAGGCTCACTCATTGGTCGCTCTTCAGGTTATATCGAGTCACTCCCTCCGGCAGTCCGTCGCCGAGTTGCAGGCCTTCGTGGCGTCCAGCAAGAGCACTCCAAGCTCGAAGACGAGTTCCAGAAGGAAGTTCTCGAGCTCGAGAAGAAATACTTTGCCAAATTCACACCGCTTTATGAGAAACGGGCTGCCATTGTCAATGGCAATGCGGAGCCAACCGAAGACGAGGTCAAGGCTGGGGATAACGAGGACGAACAGCTCCAGGCCCAAGGAGCTCCTGACGAAAGTGCACCAAAGCAGAGCGACGTTGCCGAGGACGTTGCTGGAATCCCCGAGTTCTGGCTGTCAGCCATGAAGAACCAGACGACCCTTGCCGAAATGATCACCGACCGAGATGAAGCCGCCTTAAAGCACCTGACGGACATTCGCATGGAGTATCTCGACAAGCCTGGCTTCCGTCTCATCTTTGAATTCGCGGAGAACGAGTTCTTCGCTAACAAGTCCATCACCAAGACATACTTTTACCAGAACGAAAGTGGCTATGGCGGTGACTTTATCTATGATCACGCAGAGGGCGACAAGATTGAATGGCACGCTGGCCAAGATTTGACCGTCCGTGTCGAAGCCAAGAAGCAGAGAAACAAGAGTATGACACAAAGTCGACTTCTAGTGGAATTTGATTGCTGACAGCCGTGCAGACACAAACCAGACCCGTATTGTCAAGAAAACGGTCCCCACGGAATCATTCTTCAATTTCTTCTCGCCACCACAAGCCCCCAACGATGACGAACCGGAGGACGAGGACGCCGTTGCTGATATTGAAGACCGACTGGAATTGGATTATCAGCTGGGCGAGGATATTAAAGAAAAACTCATCCCTCGAGCTATTGATTGGTTTACTGGCGAAGCCCTTGCTTTCGAAGAAGACTTCGACGAAGATGATCTGGATGGTGAGGACTTCGACGAGGACGAGGATGAGGACGAGGACGACATGAGCGAGGACCACGATGAGGACGAGGAGTCCGACGAAGAGGTGAGGCCACACACCTAAATTTCTCCGCTCCATCAAATAGATCTAACGATATACTACTAGGATGAATCCGGGAAACCCAAGCAGGAGGCCGCTGAGTGTAAGCAAAGCTGAGCAACTAACTTGCTTCGGAAATGGTACTCTTTGTTTTCTTTTTTTTTTGTTAAAGCATAGCTTTGACCGCCGGTCTGAAGCAACTGGTTGGATCAATCGCAAGACGAAATTAATTTATATCGACCGGCGTGCGCACCTGTAACGAACTTCGTTTATAAGGAGTGTAACGCTGGCTCAGCAAATGGTGGAAGCTTATCAAGGAATA
This sequence comes from Pochonia chlamydosporia 170, assembly GCF_001653235.2. NCBI lineage: Eukaryota > Fungi > Ascomycota > Sordariomycetes > Hypocreales > Clavicipitaceae > Pochonia > Pochonia chlamydosporia. Next base: position 538,495 of record NC_035795.1, on the reverse strand, counting down.
GTTCTGAGAGCTCTGGATTGATTTCATAGACACGCAAAAAATGGCGTAAGAGGATTGGCGGATGTATTTCTTTCTTCGCGACATTTCGTGACGGCACCTTGATGCGTCAACCCTTTTATTTAAAGAGAAGGGACCACCACGCAACATTGACTCTTTTGAACAAGATAGACCATCCAATATGTTAGCAGTGCCAGAGCAAGTCCTGCATTCGATCTAGGAACAAAGCATGAGGGGCCCCAATCGCAAAGGTGACTTGAATAAGATCTGGCGCTCTTTTGTAAATATATATACCACACTCTCTGGGTCCCGGCTGATGGCTTCTCGTCGTGTTATTTGGACATTTGAATTGTGCAGTCGCTCCACCTTGTTGGAATCGCTCCGGAGGGCAATCAATCACACCCAACGAAATCTGGGTTGATGTTAACATGCTGCGATATTGATGTCAATGGGCAAGTTGAAGGAGGCACCGGCGTCATCTGGTTGATCACACCCCGTCAATTCCGTTCAGCGTCGGCGACCCTGCTTCAGGTTTGCCAAGCTGCATGCGGCTGCAGATACTTGCAGACAAAAGTGGGATTTGAACTTGACTGGTAGCGGTGCTGCTGAAAAGGGGATAGCGTTGCCTCCTCCCAACCAACATTGTAATGCAGCCCATAAAGTTCTAAGTATACCAGTCAGGGGACAATTGGGGGCTGGAGTAGGAATAACATTGAAGGATGTGAGCTGGTACGGATTCCCAGGGCCTCCGTGTAGGACATGAAGATGTCAAAGCAAACTGCATAAGGTAAAAAGAAAAACGACTACATGACTGGGGATTTTGGTCGTGTCAAACAACAAAATCCACAGCAGTCGCCTAAAATTCGGAACAACAGCAAGGGTGTTGGCATATTCACAGGGTGTTGCCAGTCCCGTCAACTTGAAGGTCAAGGTGGGCCGATGGAGATTTGGGGGGCTGTTGAAGCTTTGGCGCATGCCATCAATGCTCCAGTCTACTTCCCTCTGGGTCCGTACATCGGAGGACATAGAGTCATTGTCACTGGAAGATGGCAGTCTAGGATAGTCTCAAATGGGATAGGTAAGAATCTACCTGAGTAGGTGCATAAAAGCAGTTTGAGGTCAATCCAAATCAGCATTGGCGGGACTAGCAGATTGCATGCGTCAGGGTCCTCACAAGCTCCGAGTTCAAATGTCCAGTCTGGTTGGATCTTTCTGATACCAGGAGCCCCCGATATCAATGACGGGACCACATGCACCTAAGCAGAACATTGAGTGCACCAACAACTACGCAAAAATTTTCTCCGGTGCTCGCGAGTCAGACTGTCGCCGCAATTTTGATGAGATGAGGCAGCTGGCGCCGTGCTATTATTGTATCACTCTCGTCTGGTAGAGTGTTGAACAACCCGCCGTCAGACGAGACGGCATTGCCAAACCGAGGGCACATTCTGTTTCCACCTGGATACCTGCTACCTACCTAGTAGGTAGAGAAGGTCTCCCTGTGCTCCTATGTGTATGATGTGAAATGTTCAGCCCATCCAATCGTAGCCTATCATTGCCGCAGCGAAGGATGCCATTTCAGCAGAGCGCAATAAATACCTCCGCGTGTATCTGACGTGGGTGAGGGATAGGCACTTGATGAATGGAGATGTACTGTATTTGCAATGTATCATTAATGCATGGCGTCTTATCTGAAGGAGTTACCTCAATTGGACACCTAATAGGGATATCTAGCCGATGGACGTGCAGGAAGCTGTCTGGTCCGCTGCGAATGCATATGGACGTAGCGCCAGAATCGGAGGACCCCACGGAGTGCCAGAAATTGAGTCAACCAGTGGTTTTGTTTGCCAGTCTGCATGTGAGCACATCCACCCACGAGCTTTCTCAGTACTTCCGATACTGTCTTGTACCCAAGTACCTAGGTACCTGAAATGTTTGCAGGAACCAGGTCGAAGCCGATGCCCCGGCACTAGATGGAAATTTACTTAAATACTCTGGATTGCGTATCCCACACCCCACCATCCCTCGTGTCTAAACGTCACAAGTGCAACACTCGCCGTTGACCTCTCGACTTTGATCTCTTGTCGTTAAATTATTTCGTCATGACGCCTCCCGTCGATATTCATACGGCTGCGTCGAGGACGGTATCCCATAGCTGGGACCAGAATAATTTGTCGACTTCACCAACAATCACTTTCCAATCCCCGCCGAATAGCTGGGGCGGGGCACTAGCTCATCGGGTTGCACCCAAGCAACTGAAGCCGTTCAATACTCAAGATATCAAAATCCTCCTACTAGAGAACGTGAACACTACCGGCCAAGAGATTCTCCGAGGACAAGGTTACCAAGTGGAGGCACTAAAAACCTCTCTCCCTGAAGATCAGCTGATTGCAAAGATTCGGTAAGTCGACAAAAGCATGGCGCAAGCAACATCCTATCAAAGACATCGAGTATCTGACTTCGAAGCTGCGCAGTGACGTGCATGTCATCGGTATCCGATCGAAGACAAAATTGAACGAGCGCGTGCTGAGAGAGGCCAAAAATCTTCTAGTTGTTGGATGCTTTTGTATTGGGACGAACCAGGTTGATCTTGAGTACGCCGCTCGCCATGGCATTTCGGTCTTCAACTCACCCTTTGCCAACTCTCGGAGCGTTGCAGAGCTTGTAATTGCAGAGATCATCACCCTTGCCCGTCAACTGGGAGATCGGTCTAATGAAATGCACCGTGGAACTTGGAACAAGGTCAGCGCAAAGTGCTGGGAGATTCGAGGCAAGACTCTAGGTAAGAGATTTGTCCCTCAGCCAAAATTGCTACCCTCTCGGTGACCTAGATATTCGCCTACCGAGCTATAGAAATACAGCATGTTTTTCTGATCTTTCAATACTGACATTCTATGTATGCAGGCATTGTCGGATACGGCCATATCGGCTCGCAGCTTTCAGTTCTCGCGGAAGCCATGGGCATGAATGTAATCTACTATGACGTGGTTACCTTAATGGCTCTCGGAACGTCTCGCCAGGTTCCAACCTTGGAAAATCTTCTCGAAGAGGCAGATTTCGTCACACTCCACGTGCCGGACCTTCCGGAGACTCGAGGCATGATTTCAACGGCTCAATTCGAAAAGATGAAGATTGGATCGTATCTTATAAACGCCAGCAGAGGCACTGTTGTGGACATCCCTGCTCTGGTCAAGGCGATGCGATCTGGGAAAGTTGCAGGAGCGGCCCTTGATGTGTACCCCAATGAGCCTGCTGCCAATGGAGACTATTTCACCAACAACCTAAATCAATGGGCCGAAGATCTCCGCTCCTTGACGAACATAATTCTCACTCCACATATTGGAGGTAGTACGGAGGAAGCACAACGTGCAATTGGCATCGAGGGTAAGAAGGTCCGCTGTAGTGACAATTTAGACATGCTGTTAACCGTTGTGTGAAGTCGCCGATGCCCTTGTTCGTTACATCAACCAAGGTATCACTCTGGGAAGTGTCAACATGCCTGAAGCCCAGCTGAGATCACTCACACTGGATGAGCCAAATCACGCCAGAGTAAGAAGTTCTCAACAATGCGACACTATAGTTGCATACAAGGGCATCCTTGTTTGCTAATGTTTGTTCTTCTTTAGGTCATCTACATTCACCGCAATGTCCCTGGGGTTCTGCGAAAGGGTAAGTGGGCTGGGAATGCGCACACCCATGAATTATATGGGCCGAGAGATGTTGAACTAATTTTCTCGGCAGTAAACGAGATTCTGGGGGACCATAATGTTGATAAACAAATCAGTGATAGCAAAGGCGATGTAAGTTACCGTCTCGAGAGCCATCTGGAGAAATTCGCTAACATGGTTTACTAGGTTGCCTACTTGATGGCGGATATCAGTAATGTTCGCTATGAGGAAATCAAAGACATTACCGACAATCTAGAAGCCTTGAGCTGTAAGTATCTCTACCCTCTGATATGTCTTTTATACCAGCTCCTAATCCTATGGGACCATCAGCCTGCATTATGACGCGAGTGTTGTATTAGAATACTGGGCGATCGGAATTTGGTCGGGTATCGATAGACCTGGACGACGGCACTCAACGTGCTGAAATTGATGATGGTCACGGATCTCTGGTGCACAAACAGACACTTGCACTGCACAAACTATTATGCCTGGAGCTAGCTCCGGATTTGCGGCGTTTGGGATTGCAAAGGACACATCGGTGTTATGGTTGGCATAATTATAGAGTTGAGCTCAACAACAACTTTAAATATGGAGGCATGAATTGAACAATAAAAGGACGCACATGAACAAAATACCTAGAACGTAGGATCCCAATTGAGGTAGTTATGGAGAAACATTCTGTTTCTGGAATCATCAATATCTATTGGTGGGTTATTGATTAATCATTGATATTTTGAGAGTCAAAATAAATTGATCGGGTCAGACATCCGAACCGATGCTGCAGCAGCTTGGTCTCAGCTTTGACAATGTCGCTTGCTTGTTGCCCGTAGAATGAGAGCTGGGGTACGTTTCAGAATTGACGCTGGGACCTGAGATTGTGAGGTCTGTGTAATGTAAATTGGAGTGCCTGGATCAAGTCCCTAGACTCTCTGATTAGAGATATAGCGCATGTTCATGGGATGATAATATGATGTCTGGGCGCATTGCCCCCAGAGCGAGCGAAAAAGATCAGCTTAAGGAGGCAGCTGTGTTGGTTGGTCAACTTTGCGAGCGTCAACATTGAATGTTCCTACTTGACTTTAGTATTTTGGCATCTCCCTGTTCCAACTTGCCCTGCCCTTGCCTGTGAATCTCCTGGGCGTGGCACAAATCCGAGTTGAAGACACAAATAATGGACATTGATTGGGATCAGCTCGCCGCATTTAGGGTTACACTGTAGTCTTCAGTTCTGATGTGCTTTAATGCGGAATTTGCGAGCCTGGTGTTTCTATTTGGACTGTTGTCGAATACCTACTATGGAGCGTGGCCAGGGCTGAGTCGTATTTTACATGACCGGCTTGGCACGATCGGACCGAGCGAGATGCACAGTGCATTATACAACATGTAACTTGTCTGATGACGAGGCGTTGGTGTAAAGTCGGCGGTGGACTCGGGCTATATTCACTCTAGCCCACTGTATCCTCTATTTGATGTTCAATCTCCCGAGGCCAATGAAGCTTCTACACTTGACTTGCCTCAAAGGTTTCTCAAATACGTGCCAGGAGTGCTATATGCACCATGTAACAGTGCCCGGACAAGCGAGTGGACAAGCGAACTGGATGCCACTTATTGCCTGTATACGTACATGTAAAGTAAGGCACAACCAGCCCGTTCTGCGCTGAACTTCGTCGCGAATTTACAAGTCTATAATTGTCTGGTATGTTCTCGCATGTGGTTTGATAAGTCGCGATAAGGCTTCAATGTTGTCAGGTACATATGACGGACTTCCGTACCTTATCTTGCACGAGATTAGGGAGCGCCCTGTTGCCGTTACAACCAAACATTGAAATGGCCAGGGTATGTTAACACACTGAAGGCTCGGCGGAAGCTTCATAATTTTAGATCACTTGCAAACTTGGAAGTGGAATGAAGTCGAAATATCTCGTGTGCCTACCTACCTACCTAGGTAGGTAGATGGCATCAAATGGCATTGACTCTACCAGTGGAAGCTAGTGAGTTCTCTACATATGTACTTTCTAAAGTTTCCTGCGTCAACCACACCGTCAGGGTTTCAATGGTCAACATTCAGCATCAAGTATTGTTGCGCAGCATCGGGCCAAACCCCAACCCCTTTGTGGTGATTAGGCAGCTCATGCGTTTGGGCCGGGTCCGTTTTGGAGAAGGAGGCATGGGGAAACGCGTCAGGAGCGGATCGGTGGTTTGACCATTCTGTAGGGAGTACGGAGTAGCAGATGTAATTTTGGGTACATGTACACGCATAACGATCCAAAGCGCAGCCTTAATAACGTTCATCCATCGCTTTGCTCGTCCTTTGGAAGATAAAAAAAGAAATGCGCACCAGACTCTATTTGCCAAAGCTGCATGATATTCCGTACAACCATGTTATTTGAGGACGCTTTCCCTGGCATTTTGACTTCATGGTTGGGACCTGTCGACCCTACCCGCCTTCAGAGCTAGCCCCGTCTTTTTGGACCCGCCCCCCTTTAATTGTCTGCCAGTCTGGTGGCTCAAAGCGTCGCAGCTGCTCCTGAAAGAGCTTCCTTTGGAGCCTCCCCCGTTCACGAAGAAACATCGACGAAGCCAACTTCTTCTCTCCCCTAACAGCACGCTGCGCTGTTCTTCGCCGAATCTCCTTCAGCGCTCTGCCTGGTAGCTCCTCCCATGGCATCGACATACGATGTTGGCACGAGGGCGTGGCAGCCTGACGTTGCCGAGGGTTGGGTCGCTTCAGAGCTCGTCAGCAAAGATGTTGACGGCTCAAAGGCCAAACTTGTTTTCAAGCTCGATAATGGAGAGGTAGGCAATCTATTCCCTTAACATGCATTATTGTGCATAGAATTGAGTCCCTTGACTAACCGTTGTGTCACTCATGGAAAGACCAAAACTATAGAGGTTTCCGTCGATGCTTTACAAAGCGGCAATGATCCAACGTTACCGCCCTTGATGAACCCTACGATGCTCGAAGCTAGCGATGATCTTACAAATTTATCCCATCTAAACGAGCCGGCTGGTACGCAATCTGCTCGGCTTCCGTGCTATCTGTGCAAAGCCGAAGGTGCAAATTCTGTCCCCTCCGCTAACAAACCCCCTAGTGCTCCAAGCTATCAGGCTTCGATATCTGCAGAAGGAAATCTACACATACAGTGGAATTGTTCTCATTGCAACGAATCCATTTGCTCGTGTCGATTCTCTATATGTCCCTGGGATGGTACAAGTTTACGCTGGCAAGCAACGTGCGACGCAAGCTCCACATCTCTTCGCGATCGCCGAAGAAGCCTTCATGTATGAATATTTGGAGTCTTGCTTTTCTGCTACGTGGCAGATACTAATCTCATCTTACTATAGGGACATGATTCGAGACAACAAGAACCAGACCATCGTTGTGTCCGGTGAATCTGGTGCCGGGAAGACTGTGAGCGCCAAGTATATTATGCGGTACTTCGCGACTAGAGAGTCACCCGAAAATCCGGGAGCTCGCTCAAAACGTGGCCCTGAAGCTATGAGCGAGACTGAAGAACAGATCCTGGCTACTAACCCCATCATGGAAGCATTTGGTAATGCTAAAACGACGAGAAATGACAATTCCTCGCGATTTGGAAAATACATCGAGATTATGTTTGACGAGAAAACGAATATTATCGGGGCCAAGATCAGAACCTACTTGTTGGAGCGGTCACGACTCGTTTTCCAACCCCTCAAGGAGCGCAACTATCATATCTTCTATCAGCTTGTCGCCGGTGCCTCCGACAGCCAACGTAAGGAGCTTGACATATTGCCTATTGAGCAGTTCGAGTATCTTAATCAAGGCAATTGCCCTACTATTGATGGTGTTGATGACAAGGCTGAATTCGAAGCAACAAAAAAGTCTCTACAGACGATTGGCGTCTCAGAAATGCAGCAGAAGGATATTTTCAAGCTTCTCGCCGGTTTGCTGCATCTGGGTAATGTCAAAATCACAGCATCCAGAACTGACAGCGTTTTGGCGCCAACGGAGCCGTCACTCGAGAAAGCCTGTGCCATCCTCGGGGTGGATGCGCCTGAATTCGCCAAGTGGATCGTTAAGAAGCAGCTCATTACCAGAGGGGAGAAGATCACGTCCAATTTGAGTCAAGCCCAAGCCATTGTTGTTCGTGACTCGGTTGCGAAATTTATCTACTCAAGTATGTTCGACTGGCTGGTAGACATCATAAACCACAGCCTGGCGACAGAAGAAGTACTCAACCGGGTAAAATCTTTCATTGGAGTTCTGGATATATATGGATTCGAGCATTTTGCCAAGAATTCTTTTGAGCAATTTTGTATCAATTATGCCAACGAGAAGCTGCAGCAAGAGTTCAACCAGCACGTGTTCAAGCTGGAACAGGAGGAATATCTCAGAGAACAGATTGACTGGACTTTCATCGATTTCTCTGATAATCAGCCATGTATTGATCTCATTGAAGGAAAGCTGGGCATCTTGTCCCTCTTGGATGAGGAGTCCAGATTGCCCATGGGCTCTGATGAACAGTTCGTGACCAAGCTTCACCACAATTTTGCGGCCGACAAGCAGCATTCGTTTTTCAAAAAACCGAGATTTGGCAAATCTGCGTTCACCGTTTGCCACTACGCTATCGATGTCACTTACGAGTCGGAAGGCTTCATTGAGAAGAATCGAGATACTGTCCCAGACGAACACATGACCGTCCTTCGGGCTACCACAAATCCATTCCTGAAGCAAGTGCTCGATGCTGCCTCTGCTGTGAGGGAAAAGGATGTCGCATCTGCTTCCTCAAACGCCGTAAAGCCCGCTGCCGGTAGGAAGATAGGCGTGGCTGTCAACAGGAAGCCGACGCTTGGTGGTATTTTCCGATCCTCTCTCATTGAATTGATGAATACAATCAACAATACTGATGTCCATTATATTCGGTGTATCAAACCTAACGAGGCCAAGGCAGCGTGGCAGTTCGAAGGGCCCATGGTTTTGAGCCAGCTGCGCGCATGCGGCGTTTTGGAGACGGTTCGCATCAGCTGCGCCGGATATCCTACTCGATGGACGTATGAAGAGTTTGCCCTAAGGTATTACATGCTCGTGCATTCTGGCCAGTGGACCTCGCAGATCCGTGAAATGGCCAATGCTATCTTGACCAAAGCATTGGGTACTAGCACAGGTAAGGGCCTTGATAAGTATCAGTTGGGCTTGACCAAGATCTTCTTTCGTGCTGGTATGCTCGCATTTCTTGAAAACCTCCGAACAAATCGACTTAATGAGTGCGCTATTCTTATCCAGAAGAACCTGAGGGCAAAGTACTATCGTCGCAGATACCTGGATGCTCGCGAGTCTGTCATTCGTTCCCAGTCTGCCGCGAGAGCATACATCGCTAGAAGGCAGGCACAGGAACTGCGCACCATCAAAGCGGCAACTAACATTCAACGTGTTTGGCGTGGACAGAAGGAACACAAGAAGTTCTTGGCCATCCGTAAGGATATGATTCTCTTTGAATCGGCAGCTAAAGGCTATCTTCGACGAAAGCAGATTATGGAGACCAGGGTCGGCAATGCCGCTCTTGTCATTCAGCGGGCCTGGAGATCTCGCCGACAACTGCAGTCGTGGCGCCAGTATCGTAAGAAGGTCATTCTGATCCAGAGCCTGTGGCGCGGTAAGCGAGCGAGAAGAGGCTATAAGAAGATTCGCGAAGAGGCTCGCGATCTTAAGCAAATCTCTTACAAGCTGGAAAACAAAGTCGTAGAACTTACCCAGTCTCTGGGCTCTATGAAGGAAAAGAACAAGAACCTTGCCGCACAAGTCGAGAATTATGAGAGTCAGATCAAGTCATGGAAGAACCGACATAACGCACTCGAAGCGAGGACGAAGGAGTTGCAGACTGAGGCTAACCAGGCCGGCATTGCAGTTGCCCGTTTGCAGGCGATGGAGGATGAGATGAAGAAGCTTCAGCAGGCGTTCGACGAGTCAACAGTAAATATAAAACGAATGCAGGAGGAAGAGCGCGAGCTCAGGGAATCACTGCGTTTGTCAAGTACAGAGCTAGAATCCGCCAAGCAAACTAGCAACGACAGGGAAAAGGACAACGTCAGCCTCAGACAGGAGCTTGAAGCTCTACGAGATGCCCTGGAAGTGGCCAAGAGAACTGCTCCTGCCAATGGGGAAATCACGAACGGCGCCGCTGCCGCAGCATCGACCGGTTCCGGGCTCATCAACCTTGTTGCCTCGAAGAAGCCTAAGCGTAGAAGTGCTGGGGCTGAACCAAGAGATTTGGATCGCTTCAGTGGCGCTTATAACCCTCGTCCAGTCTCCATGGCTGTTACGAATACGGCTCATCGGCAGAACTTGTCTGGCACAACCTACATTCCTGGTGTCGATAACATTGAAATGGAGTTGGAATCACTTCTCGCCGATGAGGATGGCCTAAATGAAGAGGTGACCATGGGCTTGATTCGAAACCTCAAAATACCCTCGCCGAACACAACACCGCCGCCGTCAGATAAAGAAGTGTTGTTCCCCTCTTACCTCATTAACCTGGTCACATCAGAAATGTGGAACAATGGCTTTGTCAAGGAGTCGGAACGTTTTCTGGCAAACGTGATGCAATCCATCCAGCAAGAGGTCATGCAACATGACGGGGATGAGGCAATTCACCCTGGCGCATTTTGGCTCTCCAATGTTCATGAAATGCTGTCATTCGTTTTTCTTGCCGAGGATTGGTACGAAACGCAGAAGACAGACAACTATGAATACGACCGCCTGCTCGAGATCGTCAAGCATGACCTGGAAAGTTTGGAATTCAATATCTACCATACTTGGATGAAGGTGCTCAAGAAGAAGCTACACAAGATGATCATTCCTGCCATAATTGAATCACAGTCTCTTCCCGGCTTCATTACCAATGAGAGCAACAGATTTTTGGGAAAGCTACTGCAATCTAACTCTACCCCAGCATACAGCATGGACAATCTATTGAGCTTACTAAATAGCGTCTTTCGTGCTATGAAAGCCTTTTACTTGGAGGACTCCATAGTCACGCAGACAGTTACCGAACTTCTTCGTCTCGTTGGCGTTACCGCATTCAATGACTTACTCATGCGTCGCAACTTCCTCTCATGGAAGCGGGGTTTGCAGATCAACTACAACATTACGCGGATTGAAGAGTGGTGTAAGAGCCACGACATGCCTGAAGGCACACTCCAACTTGAGCATTTAATGGTAAGATGCTCTGGGCTTGTCTCGAAAACAATTCTGTGGACTAGTTTGCTAATATCTTGTTCAACTCGCAGCAAGCAACGAAGCTTCTCCAGCTCAAGAAAGCTACACTAAACGACATTGAAATCATCCAGGATATATGTTGGATGTATGGCATACTTGAAGCTGACAAGCTGTCTGCAATTTCCGCTGCTAACATTATGCAGGCTATCCCCGAACCAGATCCAAAAGCTGCTAAACCAGTATCTGGTGGCAGACTACGAGCAACCCATTAATGGAGAAATCATGAAAGCTGTTGCGTCTCGAGTGACAGAGAAGAGCGATGTATTGCTACTTCAGGCAGTTGATATGGATGACAGCGGACCCTATGACGTTGCGGAACCTCGGGCGATCACTGCACTTGAAACATATACCCCATCCTGTAAGTTCGAAACCAAGCTCACTTGTCATATCCCTTCCTGGACTGACGGTTTGTTAGGGTTGCAAACTCCTCGCTTGAAACGATTGGCCGAAATTGTCTCCGCCCAGGCCATAGCGCAGCAAGAGAAGCTAGAGTACGGCAATGGAGACGAATTCGAAGGTCAAGATGGCGATATTCCCGAGGCAGATGAAACCGTTGTTGAACCTGCTCATTAAAGGCACAAAACAACGACAACAATGGTCATGTAATTTTCAATGTTGCACACAGTGGCTAGAGGAGCACACAAAAGAGGCTGTACATTTGTTTGGGTTGTTTTGAGCTTTAGGTTGCATATGCTTTATCTATCATGCTTGCGACTCTAATCAAGTATCGCACGGATCTTTGAGGAGCTTGGCGCGTACTACAACATGTCATGTATTACAGCACGAATAACGGAAGAGGTTTTCACCGCAAACCACTGGTAGCTCAGGGGTTGTCGCCAATAACGGCGGAGGCCGCCAGTTCTATGACTTGATGTTGGGCATCTATCTATCAATGTAAATGTATGTCTAGCTATGATTACGCATTTTAGGGGCTGGTTGGTATCGTTTCACAGGCAAATTGCAAGGGCAGGCTCATTCGTAAAATTTTTCATCAAAGCGAGGATGCGCCTCGATATAAGCATGGTTTAGCCCCAGTTTTGCGGTTTTGAAGCGCCGTGCTCGACCTAAGCAGTAGCATTTTCTCAACAACCTTTCTGGCGACCATTCGACGACAGTTGGCGTGGGGTGTCAGAAGAAGAGAGAAACAAAATTTTGAATCTGCGTGGCCTTGGGTGAAGCGCCAGAAGGTCGACATGAGACAAGCACCGAATATTATCGTGACCGGAACCCCTGGCGTGGGCAAAACCACACACAGCGAGAACTTGGCGGAACGAACTGGACTTCGACATGTTTCGGTGAACCAAATAGTCAAGGATAAGGAATGTCATGAAGGTTGGAGTGACGAATATCAGAGCTGGATTGTGGATGAAGACAAGGTTAGTAAAACGCCCCCAACCACTCATGCACATACTGGAGCTGACAGGGAATTACCCTCAGTTGCTAGATGCTATTGAGGAGGACGTCCAGCTGGGCGGTTGTGTAATTGATTGGCACGCCTGTGATCTTTTCCCACGGAGCTGGATAGATTTGGTTGTGGTTTTAAGAGTGGATTCGTCCACACTGTATGACAGATTAACAGCAAGGTGAGCCCCCAAATGATTCGGCATTGGAACAAACCGCTATTCCACATGTTGGTCCTTCTTTCCCCGCAGGGTGTGAAGCTTTGACGACTGATCACCTCAATGTTGAGCAGAAACTACGCGGATGCTAAGCTTCAGGAGAACCTGGACTCTGAGATTATGGAGGTGTTACTTCAGGAGGCACGGGAGGCATTTGACGAGGAGATTGTCATTGAATTACCAAGCAACACCTCTGACGAGATGGATTCGAACGTAGACAGAATTGAAGCGTGGGTTAAGCAATGGAAGCTCGACAATGACACAGCTGGGAACGCTTAAGAGCTGGGAACGCTTAACAGCTGAAGAGACACAAGATAAGAGATTTCAAATGTTTACAGCTAGATCACGGTTCATTTTCTTGTGCATACCGCCGTTTCAAAATATGAGCTGGCTCTATGAAGCCCCTCTCAAAGAAAAGGAGAATTTCGTTTCCTCACTGTTCGCATTTACTTTTGCTGAAGTCGATGTTTGTATATGCAAATAACGGGGTGTATTTGTTTTGTGTATGAGTTCTCACTGAGTGGTCGAGGTCGACTGACATTGTAATGAGCAATAGGCACGAGCCGCCAGCAAAAGTCTCGAATTTTGCTAGGGTCCCCATTTTGATATCGGAGTTCTAGGTAAGTATCTCTACGCCGAGTCACGCTTCGAGTTTCGTGGCACTTTTGTCGTTTATATACCATGTAGCGGCGCTCCATCACGAATGCGTCCCGCTGACCTTGAACATTTTCAATTTCATTGTGCAGCCCACATCAAAAAAACCGCCTGGGTTTGTGTGGGAGCGTACATCGGATATTGAATGCTAACACTTTTCAGAAGGAGAACCGAAGGTCACTTTCGGATAAAGGTGATAAAATGGCACCCTGTGTTAACTTTGTGACCGGCAATGCAAACAAGCTTCGGGAAGTTAAGGCGATCCTTGAGCCTGGGATTGAAGTCCGAAGCAATCCTCTTGATATTGAGGAGGTTCAAGGTACTATTGAGGAGGTGACCGAGTCCAAGTGCCGTAAAGCCGCTGAGATAGTCAACGGCCCGGTGCTTGTTGAAGATACCGCTCTGTGCTTTAATGCGCTAGCAGGTCTGCCGGGACCTTATATGTAAGATGATACTCGAGCACCGAGCACACACCCTTACTATTACTGGCAACCTACTCCCAGTTACGAACATTTATTGATTAGAGTCCAGCAAATGGTTCTTGGCAGATATTGGTCATGAGGGGTTGAATAATCTCCTAGCCGCATATGCAGACAAGTCTGCTGAGGCCGTCTGCACCTTTGGCTACTCCGACGGGCCAGGTCACAAACCAATAATCTTCCAAGGCCGATGTCCGGTGAGTTAATTTTTTTTTACCTTACCTTGTATACGACACGTCAGGTTGCAAAAGGAAACTAACTTTATGTGAAAGGGGAAAATCGTGCCTGCGAGAGGCCCAGCTCACTTCGGTATTTGCGCCATATTTGCACCACGATGTCAAATTCGCACCTGATCTAACTCATAACATTCTACATGATTGATTGCTAATTTCAGCTTGTCTCACAGGATGGGATCCCATATTCGAGCACCAGGGCAAAACGTAAGTTAGAATTGTGGCGGAGTCGCAAATCAAACACCCACCACCTCTTGATCCCTTCTATGCCTGCGGGTGAAGGGCTTGAGACATCGTTTCTATTACTACTGCATGCGTGCTGATATGGGTTACAGGTTCGCTGAAATGGATGGAGCCGAGAAAAACGCGGTGTCTCATCGAAGTCGCGCACTAGACAAGCTCCAGAAGTGGTTTAAAGACCAGCCTTAATGCTCTTGTTGAGAGCAGACTACCGAGGATGGGAGATGACTAAAAGACGACTCAAAGACGACTCCCACATCCGGAACGAATTACATGCTTTCTTTGGGTGGTGAAGGCGTCGTCTCTCTTTCCCATTTCCTCCCGCCATAACCTATTTCACCTTTGGCCCTTCCTCCCTCCCTCTCACCGTAACGCCTTGCCCCGGTCTACTTGTCGTGCGACGTAATATCTCTGCGGCGTCTTCTTGGAGGCTTTTGTTTTGCAAGACTGTTAGTAGCGAGTGGCAATATTAGAATTTGGAGATATTCACCAAACTTACAATAAAGCTTCGAACTCTAGATGTTTGCTTAGATACTTTTCGCCGCGCCTATAGGTCTCGATTAGGGAGTCTATCTTAATATTACTTCCTTTCAGTCCATTGCCACGGTGTTTTTTTATCGTTTCTGGATCGCGGCTTGATGGATCAAAGACGTATAGATAGGACTCTCCGCATATCCCTCTTTCAAAGCCGACAACCGTAAGAGAATGTCCTGAGGAACAATCGTCAACAATTCTCTTGGCTCGGCACCCTGAAATAACTGAAATGCTTACCATGGTGCTGGAGATAGACTGGCGGAAGCTGTGTGCGGCGCACTTTGCTACCCACAGCTTTATCCCCGTCTTGCGCAAAGTATACTTCCATGGCCCATAGCACTGTTTGCCACGTGCCTGTGGTGTCTGTAGGGCGGAAGCCCTTTACTGAACATCTAGTACCATTATTAGTGAAGCATTGGAAATGTGGCCTAGAAGAAATCTCACGGAATCGATAGACTTTTGAAAAGAGCCTGCGCCTGTGCCAAAGTAGCCACAAGACACCTTTGTCAGAAATGGGCATTGACTTGAAATGTTTCATGTAACTTCGTTACCTCTGGTGTGCCAATATACTTTCGCGTCCCCCTGATGCCACCGGTTTCAAGCCGACCTTTTGAGTTGTGGCCAAGGTCCCAAGCTGATTCTATGAAATCTTGAATCTGAAGAACTGACGGAAGGCCATCCTTGAAATGCTCGTGGCCAGATGTTTTTGCACCTATTACGTATGATATCAAAGATTGAATGTTCCTATATCCACAAAACCCTCCTACATGCCAAAGTCAGTACAATTGGCAAGCTCGAGTGCCGCGCAGGGATTGGACTCAGAGCGCCATTCTCACCTTCTCGACGCAGTTTCGACACATGCTGGACGCAAGGATGGCACAAGTAGGCATATCTTATTGAGCGACTCAGCTCTATAGCCCTCGCCAAGTTTGGGATAATGTCTGGAACGCAAACTAGTAAGTCAAGAGGTTGAGAGCCGGGTTCGAGGGTAATTAGCTTTGCAATAACAATAAAACCAGAAGCCCTTACCGTGGGTGCAAACCTGGCCATCTGTGGCTAACTTATTCACAAGCCAACCTGGCATCTCAGCTTCATGGGCAAATTTCCCTAGATGGGTCACCTGGCATGCCGGGAGTTGTTAGCCAATATCCTCGGGCCGTCTTGGCTTTCATGTTTCAGTAAAACATCTCACTCCGAGTGACTGTGCCAATTTCTTCCTTTTGGCGACATCGCTTTCTATTTTCCCACGATCATCGTCCCCTTGCTCCACTGAACTCTGTGCAGCCAAGGTGGAAGCCTTTGCGTTCGTTTTGCTGTGACGAGCCTTACGACGATTGCTCTGCTGGTCTCTGGTCCTCCAGTGGCGAAACAGGCCCGCCCAACCCGGCATGTTCTTCTATCGTACGTAAGAGCAAGCCTCGAAAATCAAGTACCCAAGCTGCAATTCGGGAGCGACAAACGTTAGTAGACTGGGAGAATGCTGAATGTTGAGTGAGGCCGAGATGGTCAAGGCGAGTTTCTGGCTGTGCTGGGACAAAGAGGCTCCCTAGCTGCGCCACACCCGGCAACCACCACAAAGGCGCTCACGGCTGCATTTGCTTGGAGACACTAGAGTATATACGAATAAAATTGAGGCCGCATTGCTTCTACGTAGGAGATTTCGCCTTTATCATACTGCTCTTCCTCAGTTTCTGACTAAACAATCAGCGTCATCCATCTACGTAAACTCAACAATCGACACATCACACAAGAGATGCCACTTGAAGAACCATCATGGAGGCGGAAATTTTCTATTACAGCGCTCATTTTCTCAGGCGCAGTGTACACAGCGGCAAAATGTGTAGCCATGCCTTGACGCACCGATTTGTAGTGCCTATTTGCCTCCCTTTGGTCGTTGAGGCAGAGATTTCTGAGAGGTAGATTCCTTCGGTAGCTCCTTGGCGAAGGGTATAAACTCTGGGGCTCCAGGAAGATACTTGCGAAGAGGTTCAGGAACCGTCAAGCCCTTTGATGTTTGTGGTCAGAGTCTAAGTTTTTTGAAGTTGCGAAAGCTATGGTGTTCGGATTTAATGCAAACAAAATGGCAAACACTCACTTCTTCGGTTTGATAATTCTCCAGAATGCAACACATTGCTCTGGTGGTCGCGCACAGCGTAGAGTTGAGACAGTGCACATACTTCTTCTTGACGTCAGTCTGCATCTTGGAGCCGAATCTTATCTCGAGAGCGCGAGACTGATAGTCAGTACAATTGGAGCAAGAGACAAGTTCTTTGTATTCTCCTTGGAAAGGAAACCAAGCCTCCAAGTCCAACTTCTTAGATGCTGCGTTATTCAACGCCCCGGACACGATTGATACGATCTGGTATGGCAACCCGAGGGATTTGTAGAAATCCTCCGAGATTCCAATCATGTCATGAAAGGCGTCCCAGGACTTCTCTGGGTCCGTCAAGAGGAATTGCTCGATCTTTACGCCAGTCAGCCGCCCGCCTCAACAAGCCACGGAACGTGGATGTGTGGATGTTTGCCATTACCTTTTCAAACTGATGGACGCGGTAAATTCCCCAGGCGTCTCTGCCATGAGAACCCGCTTCACGTCTATAGCATGTACTGTAGCCAGCATATCTGCGGTCGGCCATGGTCAATACTCGTCGAACCGACGGCAGAGCTGTAGTTTACCGCCTCGTTGGGGGGGGGGGGGGGGCGACTTACTTGATGGGAAGGTCCTTGGGAATCAGCCATTCGTCAGCATGGAATGCCGATATAGGCTGCTCTGAAGTGGCAATCAGATACTTGTCATTCTTTGGCTCGCCATCCGTCACTTTGTACAACTCCTCGTCAAATTGCTCAAGCTGAGCGGTCTTGCCCATGTAATCCTTGAGCATGAATTGCGGCGTCTGCAAGGCAGTATATCCACGCTGACCGAGGAACTCAAGACCATAGTTTATCAGAGCCTGGTTCAAAAAAACACCCCACTGTCGTAGGAAGTAGCCACGGTGGCCAACCACTTTCACGCCACGGTCAGGATCGTAGCCGTCGAGTCTGAGGAGAACTTCGTGGTGAGAAAGGACATTGCGCTTCTCTACTTTGACACCTTCCGGTGCCCACGTGCGTTCTACCACGTTGTTGTCCTATGGAAAGAGGTTAGAGCCACAGCAACCGGAGCAGGCTTCTGAGTATCGCTGGGATGGGGGACAAACCTCATTGTTGCTCACTGGGACGGAGTCATGTACATAGTTTCCCACCGTCTTGATCTTTGTTCTGAGCAGCGCATCTTTCTCAGCAGCGGACTCTACCAACGCCTTCTTCTCCTTCTCAAGTTCAATCTTCTCTTTCAGAAGGTCATCGGCGTTTTCTTTGGCCTGGTTTTCATTGTCAGACAAACATGTTGGCGGGTGGCCGATGAGAGCCCAAATGGACAGTCCAATCTTTCCTGACCTTCTTCTTGGCGCCAATTTGCTTCTGAACCTCGTTGATCTTGCTATTTACTTGCGTGGCACTGTAATTGGCTGATACCAAACATTAGCGATACCGGCCAGGTCGTTGATTCTGCTTTTACGGGGCTAATGAGCGTACTTTTGCGGTGATCGTTCCAAAGAGCAATAATCTCATCCACAATTTCGACATTGGCTGATCGGCGACGTTGAGACTCGCGAATTTTCTCGGGGTCGCCTCCGCGCTCCGCAATGAAATCGATGGCATCGAGCATCTTGTTGTTTGTATCTTCTAGTTTGAGAACCGCCGAAAAGTCAGTGTCTGTATCATAAGAGAGCAGAGAGACCCTCTGCTTGTTGTGTCAACAACTTGAAGCTTACTTATTTGCGGCCGTGTTCGCGCTATGGGTATGGTCGTTGTGCAAAGTTGCAGAAATCGTGACTCCTTCTCTCTCTCTTTTTTTTGAGTCACAGATCGCAAAGGACATCCAGGCTCGCAAACGGCCTGACACGTCCCGCCTTGGGTCACTTTTTTTTTGGTGGGGGATGGGAGGGGCAGACAGTGTGGTTTTCGGCGGGGTAAAGAGTCGAGGGAGGTGGACAAAAAGGAGCAACCACCACACACAAGTCCACACATGCGTGGATGCACCAGACGCCTTCACCAGGGGCTCAGCACTCATGTACGAGCGGCATCGGCTGTGGCGGGGTGCCTTTGCAGATGTGGTCGGCGGCCAAAAGACGCTGGGTGCCTATCAATGCAAAGAGCTGCCGAGTCCCAGGGCATCACGCCAGATCACGCCAGACAACAAATATTCCAGGTCCCCTTTGATCCTCCAAACGGACCTATCCTCACGGAGGTATGTTTGATACATGCCCGCCCGCCAGTATCATGCTGAGTGAGGGGTTGGGTGACGGATCATGCAGACCCATGCTATATTCTAGAAAGGCTGCTGCTCAAGCTGTCTACATGTACCCTTGGCAGGGCCCCTTTCCTTTCACATGCACGAACAAATTGCAAGGAGTGCCAACTTCATCTCATTGATATTGCAATCACGTAGTGTATCAGACCTATGTTATGTGTATTTAATCGAAAAGTTCGCCCACCAAGCTGCCTGCAGCCGTACTTCCCGCGTGATATTACATTACAGAGCAGTTGCTCTTCTCTGGTGCCTCCCCGGGGTTTTGAGACTTCTCAATCTGGGCAATTAAAAGCTCGAATGCCCGGCCAACGTTCTCATTATACCGGGCGCTCGCCTCTGTCCAACCGCATTGCAGCTTCTCTGATAGCTTCTTTCCCTCCTCTGGGCTCACTTGGCGTTGTTCGGGTCGCAAGTCGCTCTTGTTGCCAACTATTACGATAGGGACAGATTCGCTCCCCTGATGAACACAGCCAAAAGTGGCGCACTGTCAGTGGCGAGAACTCACGGCATGATACGATTGGCCTTAATGACGGCTGCTTACCAGATGGTTAAGGATTTTTTCCCGGATGACTTGGATCATCTCAAACGAGGGTAAGGATGAGACCGAGTACACGAGCATATACCCATGGATTCCGATGAAATGTTTGGAGTTCAGGATGCTGTACTCGTCTTGGCCTGCGGTGTCGACGATTTCAGTGGCATAATCCTGACCCTTATATCTAATCGTCTTGCTAAAAGTGTTCTCAATCGTGGGGTAGTAGCTGTCGACGAAATGGCCATCGACGAATTGAACCGCAAGGGACGACTTTCCTGGTTCTAGTCACTATTGGAGGTCTTCCAGATTGGGGGCATTGGGTCGAAGCTGCACATACCGACCGATCGGCTGCCGACGATGGCAACCTTTCTTTGCTTCGGCGCCGACATTCTCGCGGTGGTAGTCGGCAGTTGAGGTATCAAACTGATAAATTCTGTATGTATAGGCAGTTTATTGCTTGGTGCGACGGTGCGGAAGCAAACGCTTGTAGGACATCGGTCACTTCGACAATGCTAATTGGGGTTGCACGATTTGATGAACAGGGTGCAAGGCAAATCCATGATGCCAGTCCAGAGGGGACCAGCCACTAGACGTCAGGAAGAAGCCTGGTCAGCCCACCAGACCAGACACCACACGTAATGTGAGTTGCAGTGTGGGGTGGGTCAGTTCGGCCCAGCGATATCTGGTCACACACATGCAAGGCTCAACCTGTCTGGTGGCTATTGATAGACTGGGCTGCTATTGGCAGCAGATGGCAGGCAAGACAATTCTGGCCGCATGCGATTGACGACATGGCACAACTTGTGCATGCAGCCTTGGAAGACTGACTGCCGCTTCTGCGATTGACCAGGTCGATCAGACCAGACATTTTCAAACTCTCTCCACGAATTCACGAACTTTGAAAGAGCCAATGCAGAGCTATCATTAATTCACGTAACAAGCTGACAGTGATATAATGAACCACTTGTCACTTAATCCATCTTACTATCAGCATACCAGGCGATCAACCAGCGAATACCAGAGACAGAGTGGCTGCCGGTGCCGGGAAGCGTCTCAAGTGCTAGCGCAGCATGAGCGAGTAACGGCTGGGCAGCCTCAACCAGCAAAGACATCAATTGATGCCATGCTCTCCGACATGGCACGATCTTCGCGAGATCAGTCTAGAGGCAAATGTAGCCACTACGTCAAGGCATTCGCCGGAGTTCCTGCACTAGAATATCCATGGTGTGAGCTTTGTTATCCACCGCCCTGTACATCCCGGCGAATTGTTGGATCGCAGCCCGCAGGTCTGGTAGTGCTCTGGCTCCAACAAGTTGCTCCAGCTGCTCACGCGCCTGGCCTGCGAGGCACATATACCCAAGTAGCACAGACAAGTATCCAACGGCGACGCTCAGTTTGGACTTATCTACCGAGTCCGCCTGTTACTGGATTAGCATAACAGCAAAGCGACTGACTGCAAGTATTGAGGTGCAGTGGAAAGCTTACCTCGCCAACAGTCTCCTGATTATCCTGCCACAGCTTCATTAGATTATGCATCGTGTCTTCATTTACTGCCCGCCTGGCCGGGGTGCAGTGTTCCATAATGTTTATCATAACACCCAGCATGAGCAAGAGCTCGTCATACGTCTCACCATTCAGCTTCCCCGCGGCGATTGCCCCATGGACATTGGCAAAAAGATGACACACGCGATTTGCCAGTCCCGTAGACAGCTGCGAGTCATCGAACGCAGCCGCCTCGCTCTCCGTATTGGTAGTGTTGATAGCCAGTTTGAGGATTGCCGAGTCCAGCTCCGACCGTCCACTGGGCCATCGTTGGAGTGCCGCCGAAAGAAGTCTGGCAATCCTCCTCGGATGACCACCGTCCGAATTCAGCCTTGAGGCGACCCCGGCGCTAGACAGCGTTTCGAGCATGAAAACAGTCAGGGCATAGTCCACCTCAGTGAAGGAGCCCTGGTCGCTGGCCCAAGATGCAACAGAGATTATGTCTCGCTGTGAGTCGGACAGAATTTGATCCAGCAACGCGGCATCTGCACATCGGCTGAGCAGGGCCATCAATTGAAGAGCGGCCGTTCGTGGGGAGACGTCGACAGGCTGATAACCATGCCACATTGGTAGGCCCCGCAGAATGGCTTTCACTCCTTCCACCGAAGACCTTGACGTTCTCGACAGGTTCATCTTCTTTTGGGAGGCAACCAAAGCAATGTCCTCGTCACGGCGGAGAAGAAGGGACAGCAGCCTACCAACACCGTCGTGTGCCAATTGACGCAGCAGGTTCGGGGCCGGGCCAGACGTTAGAAACGAAAGCAAGGCGGATACGAGAGCAAAACCACAAATAATGTCCTCTTCTTTGCCAATATCTCGAGCAACCATATCGCGAGACGCGTGGTCTCGAAATTGCCTCAGAAACTCCTTCCGCTGAAGCTTTTGTACCAATTCACAGAGTGCATTCCTTCTCATGGTAGAACTGCTCGGCCCAGGGGCCCCAATTCTAGCTATTAAATCGTCCATCTCATCCGCGAATCTATTATTTGCCCCTGCCCGCCGTAACTCATGGACGCTTTTGATCGCAGGTTGAGTGTTATCTTCGTCGTCGGATTCATCGGGCGCAAAGGCATCGGCTTGAGGGCTAGAAACTGCACGCGGCTCGGCCAACAGTGGATCCAAGTCATCCTCTGGAGCTCTGCTGGGACTATCGAAGACATCGGGGGTTTGCGATTCACTGGCAATGCTCCGAGACTGGCTGTATGTGAATCTAACCTTACGATTCGCTGGTGTCGTCGTCCCTCGGCGATCTGGAGTACGGATACCCAGATCTGTGTCTTCAGAGTAGAAATCTCGACTACTTAAACCTCGTTTCAGATCACCTCTTGGCGGTATTTCTGGTCCTCTCCCGTCGTCGTCATCATCATCATCGTATGAAGATAGAGACACCTTCTGTGCAGCAAGAGCATCGATCAAGCGCGGGCGACGCGAAGAATGTGCAATTGTGCGTTTGACCTGCTTCGCGCTCATAGAAGTCAAATCCCTAGATCCGACGGCAACACTGTCCGTAGATGGCTTCGGGGCACGAGAAGGATTGCTGACGGGATCAATCTTGGGCCTCTGTTGGACCACGGCACTCGCCGCGTCTCTGTCATCATGCTTTTGACTGGAGGATTCGTCTCGTTTGGCCTTTCGACCATGATCGGCCGCAAAGGCGAATGCAAAATCTCTCTTTCGTGCCATTCCATTTTTGGAAGCTGGGAGCCGCGCTGCGTCGACTGTTGTAGAGGCAGGGTTTACTTTCGAAAGTGAGGCAGTCGCCTTCTTTTTCGGGACTTTGAGCGACGAATCTCGGTGTTTAAGCGGTTGATAGGAATTCTCAGGCGACGAAGGGTAGTCGTATATTTGCGATAAGTTTGACCTCGATTGGTCGGGTTCCGCATCGTGAGCCTTCGCGACCGCCGATGGTCTTTTTCGAGATGACGCTCCATACGTGGCCATTCTCTGGGGGCCTATGTTGCTTGGGGCGCTGGGCCCATGTCGTGAAGCCATAGTGATTGAGCGATCAAGTCAATGGAACAAGTCTGTCGTTGTCGGGAAATGGGTCGGCCGGGGCGGCCACGTAGGAAGCCTCTAGGCTCCGGCCATGGAGCGAAATTCTTCTCCAGCGTACAAGTTGTGTCGTCGCAAACGTTGAAGCAATCAACCCATATGGTAATAGGGCACAGATTGCCGAGCCGCGACAGAATTCTCGATGGCGACGCGGCGCAGGTACAATTCGGTGGTGGAAGGCAGAGCAACAACACGGTACGGATTTGATGCAGCCCGGGCAGCTGAGGTCATTGTGGGTCACAGCCAATTAGCGTCCAACGCCTGCAAAGTTCCAGCACATAACTTGGAGTCAACAGCTGCTCGCATCACAACCAACTATTGCCACAAAAAAGATTATCTATCTGTCAAAAATGAATGTACAAGAGCCACGGCAAAGGAGAGCAGTAACCAAACCCGATCCACCATTTTATTCCTTATGGAAAGGGACCGATCCGGATCCTCGCCCATGGGTGGTCGAACCCATTCCTTAGGAACCTGTGCCAAGACATTGGCCCAATAGTCTCCAAGAAGCATATACCCTTTATTCGTTGGATGTATGCAATCTCGGAGCTCTCCTGTGGGGAACAAGGTAAAGTTTACTGCAAGTACTTGCTTTCCATCATCAAGGCGCTGCTGTGTAATGCCCGGTATCAGAGTTTGGAACAACTTGGTTGCCTGTGACTGAGCTGGATCACAGGTATCTATAATCATGGCCACAAGCACAACTGCGCCTGGACACCTTGCCACCAGCTTGTCTATCAGGACACCCAGTCGCTCTGACGCTTTGACTGGATCATTTCCCTCCTTGGAGATGGCCCTGTTTGGATTCATGTCGTTCGTTCCGGCGTGAAGCAAGATTATGTTGGGACGCTGTTCAAGTGATGGGCCGATATTCTCTGATATGAACTGAATCGTCTTTCCCGGCCAAGCGGCCTATGGGGTCATCCAATGTCAGTTGATGACTCCTCGTAGGGGAGACTACCTGCCTGATCACTCACAAAGTAACCGTCACTCATAGTCCCACTCTCCACGGTCTCTGTTCCTGCGAATATGATTCTGTCTTCTTTGTGAAAATTAACAACTACCCAACTCGCATCAGGCAGTTTACGAAAGTATGCTTTGGAGCCCTGACTCACTATACAATTTATCGCGAAGGCGAAGCCGGAAGCCATTGCCATCACCCCCATCCGTTTCACTTAATGTGCCTTGGGTGATAGAATCCCCAGCACAGAGAATGCGAAGTTCTGTACCCGGCTTTACAACACTAATACTTGTATTCCCATTGACACGCAACGGGTTTTGATTTTGTATGCTTGGCTCCATGGCTCTTTCCGGCGCAACAAGAGGAGTCTGATCTTCCAATCCCGCCAAGGTTGCCCCTTGTGATGTGAACTGGAACGCAGTCGTCATAATCATCAGTTTTGCTATCATGGTGACCAACCAGCCATTCTCATTGTTTGTTCAAGATTCAAAGATCGAGTTTGTCAAGTCGGATCCAGAAGTATGTACATGTATTTCAAATGTTCTCCATAAAATCCAGTGTTCGCCACAAAAAAATACAAATCAAACAAATAACATGCCTCTTAAACTGCTTTAATTTAGTTTTAGACAACTCGAAAAAGGGCGGATTATTTTTTTTTGTAGCTCTAAATTGATTTTTTTTATTTGTTTCTATTTTTTAGGGCGAGGTTTTTTTTTTTTTGAATGACTTTATTTATTTTATAGGGTGTAAAAAATATCTTTTAAGGTGGTATTTTTTTTTTCAGCGAATTTAGGTCGTTAAATAGCACACTTAAAAATAAGAAAAATAAAAACAAGGAGAAAAGAAATACCGCCAAAAAAAAAAAAAAGCAATAGGTCTCTAGGAGCCACCATGAAAAATATGGGAAACGCAGTTTTGATTTTCGAATTCTTTTTTTTTTTAAGCCTGGGGGAGAGTAATTAACACGAACATTGTTTTTTTTTTTTTTTTTTTTTTTTTTTTTTTTTTTTTTGCGGTCTCGCAGGGCGTATTTTGTCCTGCAAAAACACTACAAAAACGGATATTCCACTCAAGGGAGCAGCAGATTCAGAAAGATACAATAATTTTTTCTAGCTGTAACATCTCTTCCGGCCAGAGTATATAGTAGACGTCAGCGTCCCGTAATATGGCTATTTCTCGCCCCTATCACAGGGGAATACAGTTTTTCTACATGCCCAGGGAAACTGCTAAAACCTTCCAGCACCACCGGGCACCAAAGATCATTATGATCAAGTTGGCAATTTGGTCTTTAGTTGTTCAGGTGGGTCGGCCTTGAATGACGGCGCCTCTGAATTTATCCCTCAAGAGAGGGGCGATAACAAGCTGAGGCCAAGGTGAGGACATCGTGGGCATGGGTCAGTCATATGGGTCATTGCAAGGGCTTGGTCTGGGGAAGTGGATCGCGATTCTGGGGGTGGAGTAACACGATAGTCCTCAATCTGCTGGAGTACTCAAAGACGAAGATTAGGAACATCGTAAGGCAAGCCCGGTGATGGAACGCAGAATCTTCAAGTTTGATACGTTGAGAGTTCCATCTGCCTGCCACCAGGCATTTTGTTACTCGAGACCGGACGGGGGAGGTACGGAGTATGTGTGTGACATTCTGCACCGCAAGCAGCAAGGACCAACGCCACCTCCAACCAAAACAATCATGTTGAGGTTGTTTTGAGTTTAGAGATGGCTAAGCTGCTGAAGTATCTAGGTAAATTTCCTTGGCTATTGTCGACAGTGCCTTGTTCTATTTCAAACCAATGCTTCCAGTAAGTCCTCTTGTTCTTTGCAAACAGGCAAAAGGAGAGCAGCGGTAATTTGACTAATCAGCACCTCCCTTTGCTTCTGTCTCATCTTGTCAGCATTGAAATGCGGAGAGTCCTGCATTGGTGGCATGACTAGTGGAGGCAATGTTGCATTGACCTCCATAATACATCTACCGTCATTCGACCTCGCAACGGCAAAGCTACCCAGGCAGCGTACCAAAATGCGGAGAAACATGTACAGTTCCTGGATAATGCCTTACAGGAGTACCTGACGGCCAGCCCAACCAAAGTACACACGCCACCACCCCCATGCACGTTGCGACTTGGCTCTGGCTTGTCCCCAGTGGACGTATTTATGACACACCTTTCCCCCTCCCTGATTTCTCCTCACCTGTGATTGTTCGTCTTGAGACTCTCTTCTCTCTTCTCTCCATATCGTCTGGTGCCTTCGATTATTTCACTTCTCTCTCAGTAGCTGGTCCGCTACAACTGGTACGCCCCAATAATCACGAGTAATCGCAGCACAGCTAATGCTTTTTAAGCAAGGTCATCTCATCATACCGTATTCTGATACTCTTGAGCGTTAAATTCGCTCGCCCGCAACCTTCCAATCGCCATCATGCCTCATCGCATCCCAAAATTACCCGGAGCCAAGCGTTCCGAGGTGCTTTGCATGGGTGCTGCTGGTGTCGGTGTCCTCACACCTCTCTATCTCGTCATGCCTGGCGCCGAAGAAAGACTAGCACGCCAAACAGCCAAGTGGGCACCCAGATGGGAGCGCAACATCTCCTACTTTACTCCGCCTGTTGAACGCGCAGTACAGCGCATTGAGCCTCCCATTTCAAGAGCTGTCCAGCGAGTGGATAACCGTCTGCCTCTCGAGAAAATGGCCAAGAAGGTCGATTCGAGCATTCGAAACGGCATTTCTAGATTTGGTGGACCAAAGCCATAGGTCCGGTCATGATATCATTGTTGTTTCATCCTGCTGTTGCGTCGTCCTTTATTGTTTTTCTCTACTACCAAGGTATATAGTAGTTGCTGATTGGAGCCGAACACCATGTATTGATTGTGAGGGGAGGTACTTTCCTCTCGTTGTAGTAGTCTGGATATGCAACTGAGTGTATTGGTAATTTGAAGGGCGGTACTAGAGGTAGATATAGATCTCCTGGAATAGATATCCCCATATATACCTACATTGACAGCGCAGGTGATTGATGTTTTCTCCCTTGTCAGCTTAGAGCGAGGCGACTCCCACACATCTTACGCCCTTTATTTAGCTTGGCCGTGTCTCGAGTCAGCCAGGTTGAATATGCATAAGAATGCCGTGATTTGTTCTTGTTTCCCCCTCGAACGACGACTATTCTCTCATGTCTGCGAGAGAGGTGAGGGACCAAAAGAGAATGATTCTGCGAACCTTATTAATATCACACCTTTAATGACAGCGAGATGAGACAAAATGCGAGCCTCTGGTTCAAGACCTTCAGCGATACTTTTTCGAAGAGTTATTGGATGTAGTCTGCCGGTTCCTTGCCGGTTCCTTAAAGCAGCGAGAGGTGGTGCGCTTTTGAACGGCACCCCAGGAGGAGAGTAGAGCCTCGTTCCGCTTTCCACAAAGGCAGCTTGTAGAAATACAGGACTGATACGGTGTCCGAATTCCTGACCATTTCCCGCGGAATGATATTGAGTGCCGTTGAACATCGTCTGCTTAGCAAGTGCACACCAGTTACTTGTCCATGGGGTTTATTGATGTGTTCCACTCTCCCCGTAGCGCTACCCCAGAATTTTCTCCACAGCAAGCTCCTCAAAAGATCCATGGAAGCTCACCGGAGCCGAGGCAACAAGGTAGGGGCGAATTCCGATGGTCGGATATACTCCTCACTTGCAGCCGATCTTTTCGAGGAGCTTGAGGACACTTTCTCGGTCTTAAGTTGAGAGACTCGCCAAATTGCTTTTGCTTTCGATTAAACTCCAAGCCGAAGCTTCTGTGTCGATAAGGTCCCAAGGCTGCCGCGAGCGACAAGAAACCAAGATGCCGTTCAAGTCTCCATTTCCTGATTTGGACATACCCCAAACCGATTTGCTGTCATATCTCTTTGGTGGTCGGGCAGTGTCGGACGAGCCGCTCTGGTTCAATAGCAGCCAGCCTGAAAAGAACCTCTCGCCGAAGAGAGCACTGCAATTGGTGAAAAGACTAGGAGCAGGACTTTCTCAGCTGGGTATGGAAAGGGGGGACGTTATTCTCATGTTCACACCGAATCATATTTTCGTCCCGGTTGCATATCTCGGTATTGTAGGATCCGGCCGTGTTTTTAGTGGTGCCAACCCATCATATACTGCCCAAGGTTCGTCTAAGTAACCCCTAACCGCCTGCGTGAGACTTCGATTAAAGGTTCGCTGGTTGTCGTTCATCTCTCTGGTACTACGCTGACTGAAGCGACTCCATTCAGAACTTGCCTATCAGTTATCCAATTCGACAGCAAAGGCAATACTAGCACACCCTGTGGTCCTCGACCGGGCGTTAGAGGCGAGTGAGAGGGTTGGTATACCGAAGGAACGAATATTCCAGTTCTCTGACGAAGTCGAGCCAACCCGTAAAGGTATCAAAGACTGGACCTGTCTTCTTGGGACTTCACAGCAAGCAGACAGCTGGAATTGGCCGACTTTGACACCTAAAGAGGCCAGTCAAACAATTGCTACTATTAACTACAGCTCGGGAACCACAGGGCTACCCAAGGGCGTGTGTGTGTCGCATTCGAATCTTATTGCCAATCTTGAACAAAGTTATTTTATGAGATATGTCGGCACGCCATATTTGAAGTCTGGTAACGCTCCACAGGAGCGGTGGGTTGGCTTTCTCCCTCTTTATCATGCATATGGCCAGTTGTATACCATTCTCATGGCCCTTAAACTAGGAAACCCCGTCTACGTCATGACGGAGTTTAACTTCGAGCGTTTTCTTGATACTGTCAGCCGTTTTAGAATCACTAGCCTGCAGGTTGCTCCCCCTGTGTTGGTGATGCTGTCAAAGCGCCCCGAGACTGCAAATTACGACCTCTCGAGTGTTGAGGAGATACGATGCGGCGCCGCGCCGCTCTCTAGCGAACTCCAGAATGATTGTCAAAAGAAATTTGGCATTCCCATCCGACAAGGCTGGGGCATGACTGAGCTGACCTGCGCAAGCATCACAATGCCTTCTAGCTCGGACAATGTCGAAGGCACGGTAGGCAGACTTATGCCCAACTCTCAGTGCAAACTCATAGACGATGAAGGCCGGGAGGTTACAAGCGGTACACCTGGAGAGCTCTGCATCAGGGGACCTAATGTATGCATGGGGTATTGGAAGAACGAAAAGGCAACGCGAGAAACCATACAAGACGGTTGGCTCAGGACTGGGGATATTGCGGTCCGTAACCAGGATGGTTTCTTCTGGATTGTGGACCGCAAGAAGGTTAGTCTCCAAATGACGCTTGATTCCACTACACCTTAAACCACATAAGAAACTGACCGCAATAAAATAGGAACTTATAAAGGTAAACGGTCTTCAAGTTGCTCCCGCAGAACTTGAGGCTGTGTTGCTAGAGAATAAACATGTTGCTGATGCTGCCGTTGTGGGAATTACATTGTAAGATCAGCCGTTTAATTTCCCCTCTATGCGATGGTATCAGAACCCTAACATCCAATACCAGGCATGGAAATGAGCTGCCACGCGCATACGTCGTTCTCCAGGACCAATACAAAGATAAACTACGGCCGATCGACATACAGAACTGGACAGCTTCCCGGGTATCGAAGCACAAAAGACTCGAGGGAGGTGTTGTTTTTATTAGTGAAGTCCCCAAACTGGCCAGTGGCAAGATACAACGAAAGGTGATGAGGGAGTGGGCGAGAAGAGACGCCATTGATCTCGAGAAGACAACTGAAGCCAAACCGATGTCAAAGCTGTAGCTTGCGGTTAGTCATCGGGGTATTGTGCTATGATCCACCTCTGGCTTTGCGTTAAAGGCGACTGACCTCTTTTCTGAGCTATGGTGTGTGTAATTCGCACGCAGCCTAGAATTGTACTGAGTGCATCACAACATGCATTTCTCGAGGTTGACGGGAAAGCCACATCAGCGATTCTCGATTATTATTTAGGAATTGGCACATGATTTAATCAAAATCTGATTCCCAACATAGCAAAAACAAATGTCCTCGGGCTGCAATTACCCTTCCTTTTCCGCCGACTGGCCCAAATGCTTTTAAAAGCGAGAATATTGCTTGCTTTCCTTCCGGTGGCATTTAGATCCCCGATTTATGAAGCATGATGACTATTGTTTAAAAGAAATTGTGCGTGTTTACGCTCTCTTTTTCTAGCCTCTCCGGCGAAGGCATTAAGCTGATACAGCCGCTTTTTGGCGGAGGTCCCTCCGTGAAGCCATGTTGTTGGACTTATGGCCCCACGCCGTTCGGATATGGGGTCCTCCCGCATCGGAGCGGACTGCTTTTGACTGTATCTTTCTGAATTGGGTTGTCCATCTGGGAGTTGTTTGTTTTCCAGATATAAATATATATATAGAGAGAGAGATGTTTTGGTCTGTGCTCTAGTCTGGTTGGTGGTCAGAGTGACGTACGTACTAGGCAAGGAATTTCGACATATTGATTGCGTGTGGACTCTGCATCAGCAGAGATTGTGCACCGCGCTGGTACTTCGTAATAACAGCAGGCTGTTTTATTCGTTTTTCCATCTACAGCCATGCATGTCACCACAGCAAGATTCCTGGGCGTCTCTCAGGCTCTCTGGCCCTTCTTCGCCTTCGCATCCCCGTTACAGCGCGGCTCGGATGAGAAGTCAATCACTAAAGAACAACAGGAGCAAATCAGGGACAACTACTTGGCACTCTGGGGCGGTGACTATACCCTCTCTGATAAAGTTCTGTCATCGGGTGTGACATTGAATATTGACCGACATCCAACTGCTAATGGGAGTGCCCCTGTCATCGTCAACAACTCCAAGGAATTCATGGACTTCCTCAAGTGGTCTCGAACTGGGTGGGAGAAGTTTGCCTTCAAGGTAGTCCACTGGGCTGCGGATGGGCACAATATTGCCATTCGCTGGAAATTAGAGGCGGTCATGGGGGAAGATTATAGTGCACCAACGTGAGTACAAATTTCCGGCAGATCGTTACCAGACTCCATGTTCTTTATTCTTCGCTTGAACAGGAGAGCCGCTGCTGATGATCACCACTGCGCCCGTGGCAGTACCCTCAAGCCTGGTGACCACGTTACGTACAACGGGACAGACTTTCTTGTCCTGAATAAATGTACCGGCCTGGTAGACGAAGTAAACATTGCCCAGGACATCATGAATTTATTCCACGCTCTTGGGATGACTTCTGTTCCAGTTTAATGAGTCGGCCGTCCTGTCTGGCGCGCAAATGCGGTTTCCTTGATGCCGTCACTGCTGCCACCTTGAAAACGGCCTGGTCAGTTCCCCTCAGGTACTTCACCCGCCTGTCCCTTGCTTAAAACTGTGGCGATTCATCAAGAAGCGGCACGTCTCTCCGGCCAATGAACCTAGAATATGCTAATTTCAATTCTCTAGCGGTTCGATCTCAAATCTTTTGCCTGATGCTGGTTCCTTATATAGACTACACTTTCCTTTTTTCAACTAGAGTGCAATATATATTGGGGCATCTAATGCGGCTCTTGGTCAACCGGGGCGTGGCCACGTGCGTACTTCTCAGTGCTGTGTGAATGACTGTGGCCATGTTTGCATAACTTATCCTTTTCGTCTCCAGGTTGTGTGTTCGGGGTGATTGGCAGGCCTGTCTTGCTCGGCAGAAAGCCTAGACTCGACCATTGTTGGACAGAAGCCGCCTTGCTATATGGTCATGTCTGGATAGTACCAGGTCTCTATTTTCAGGGGCTCGGTAAATTCTCGGTCACCTGTCTGGGGGCTCCGTTTGAATCTTCCTGTTTGTGGTCCTCGGCGAAGAAGCTTTTCGCGATGATGCTTAGGTCATTCTCGGGCGTGACTCGGGATGTGGTCAGGCCATTTCATATAGACTCTTGTTTGTGGTCAGCTTTCGACAGCGTCTTGGGTGTATGCCCCATGGCAACTGTAGACTCGCATTAGTTACTCTTCAGACAGCAGCCTATTTTGATTCTTGCACAGTGTTAGTTTCAGACGTACGTCTATCAAAGAGATAATAACTAGTGACGAAAAGTATGGGTAGCGCAATCATAGTTGACACCCACTTCCTCGCCGCCGTGTTGTATCGCTTTTGGTAGGCTTTCTGGTCGACCTCTTTTTCTGACGCTTTGGTTGCAGTTTCTATTGCCCGTCGATGCTTCACGGCTCGTATCGCAGCCTCCCTTCCCGCTTTCGGCTTGCATTGATTGTCGACAGCCACTTCCCGCTTTGCATCATGCTTTTCACCGGCTGGGGCTTCCGTCGTTTTCCCGGTGGAGCTTGTGAAGCTTCTCACAGGTATCATTCTCGTCGGTTGGTAGCCTAAAGGTTGGGCATCATTCGCATGGCGAGTTAAGTGCGGATTTGCCACCGCAAAATTTCGGCGCAGGTATACTCTTCCCTCGCGAAACGGTTGATATGAAGGATTGCGCAAGTGACGCGCCATACGTGATTGGATGTATGCCATGGTAGGCTTATGCGATGTGCGAGGTTATGATCTTTGTTCTTGGAACATTGGTGCTGACTTTTTTTTAGGGGGTCCTGTCGCTCTGCATGGAGGTCCGCGGTGGAGCCGGCTCCTTGCTCCCGGCTCGCCCACATCTTGACTTCGAAGGCAGGTACCCAGAAAAAAAAACGTACCTGGCCCATGTGGCAGTTGTAGGGTAGGGGTCGATTTGTCTACGGTGTATAAACAGGTGCAATATATGCA
Source organism: Pochonia chlamydosporia 170 (assembly GCF_001653235.2). Taxonomy (NCBI): domain Eukaryota; kingdom Fungi; phylum Ascomycota; class Sordariomycetes; order Hypocreales; family Clavicipitaceae; genus Pochonia; species Pochonia chlamydosporia. Next base: position 505,698 of record NC_035795.1, on the reverse strand, counting down.
TATCGCCTCTCGATGGTGAGCTGGATGGGACATCGGCCCTAACTAACTTCCTGATCATCTGTCGGTGCACGGGACCATACCGCGGGCACATGATATTGGTTGATTACCGCAGAAGACCGCATGCGCCGTCATCAAGACTTCGAGGTGTCGTTTGATATGCAGTCATCGTCCTCACGGAAACCAGTGGAACGCAACCTGAACTGGGCAACATGTTATTCCACCCATCGGGAACCAGTCAGCCGCACAAACATGTTGCGCCGCCTCAACTCGATGCCAAGGAACTGGAGAGTACTTCTATGTATATTATTACAATTCACTCAAACGCCGAATTCTGATAACCCCACCCAAGCCTACAACATCACCATAGTCCCAACGAGATGTACAATCTATGCCCCCTCCTCACCGGCCATCCCTTAATCATCATCTGTATACCTCGGCCCGCTAGCAGCTGGGGTTTCTGGAGCACCACCATAAGCGGCTGGAGTCGGTGCTCCGTAATATCCGCTGGCACCTGGTGTAGGTGCGGCGGCGGCAGGAGTCGGAGCAGAGTCCGGGCCCCAACCGCCCTGCCAACCTGCTCCTGGGGTTGGTGCGCTAGCTGCAGGAGTCGGAGCGGAATATGCACCAGGAGTTGGAGCATTCATTGCCCCAGGGGTCGGGGCACCAATGGCTGCACCCGGGGTCGGTGCATCATATCCCCCAGCAGTTGCTCCAGGAGTATAGCCCCAAGAATCATTGCCGGTAGCCCCGGGAGTAGGGGCTGAAGCACCCCATGCCGGAGTCTTCGATCCAGACGCCCAACTATCGGCACCGGATCCAGCGTAGGCGGGTGTTCGCGAACCGGCACCAAAGGCATCGCCGGCGGCGGGAGTCCGGGCACCGGATTGCCAAGCTGGTGTGCGTGAGCCTGACCCGTATGCCGTACGGCTGCCATCGTAAGGGTTGACGGTTCTAGACCCATCGGCCCAAGCCGGAGTCCGCGAGCCTGAATAATCCTGTGCCTTCCAAGCTGGAGTTCGGCCGCCAGCTGCAGGTGCTGCTCGCCAAACAGAGTTAACTATGGTTATCCAAGTAAAACAGGAACCAAATGGACACTTACTGCGTGATCCCCAAGCCGGAACACGGTCAGAACCGCCAGCCCCCATTGGCGTTCGCGACCCTCCCTGCCAACCAGGCACCCTTTCCGGACCACCTCGCCCAAATCCACCGCCCCCAGGAGCGCCTCGTCCTCTACCGTTGATATCAATGGTAGCACCAGTGGTTTTGTCTTTAAAACTCAGTGAATCACGGGGCACCGTGATCGTCTTGCCCTTGGTATGCAGCTCCACACGAGCATGAGTGTCAGTGGTATCCTTGACAATTCCCAAGAGACCCTTGTAAGGGCCTTTCTTGATGATGGCCGTTTGGTTGATGGCACGATCCCGGCCAAACATTTTCGCAGGCTGGGCCGCCTTATTTTCTCCGCCATTCTTATGTATCTTCAAGGCAGGATTCATCGTGCTAAGGTCTGGGCCTGATGTTGCCGCATTGACACGGCCACCTTTTGCGGCGACAGTATTGACCATGCTAGCCTTCGTCACGAAAACACCAGCATTTTCATTGCTGTCGTTTGTGTGCAAGAAAACATAGGATCGGTGGATGTGAATAATCTTGCCCTGCCTGTGTTGCCCAGTAAACTCCTTAACAACGTCATCAAGCCGGATCTCTGACCCCTCACGATCGGCCGCGACAGCCTGCTTTCGCTTTGGGAGTTTGTTAGAGATCTGAGATGGCATCACCTGTCTTGTATCGCCGTACTGGTCCAACACGACCAACGATTCTCGGTCGATCTTGACAATACACCCAACTGTCGTTGGATCTAGCTGGACTAGGTCATGAAGTGAAAATTGGCCAAGTGATCCTTGGCCTCCAATGTCACTGGCTTCCCGTAAATCCTTGCTAAAAACGGTTACCTCAGTGTTAGTCTGGTCCGTCAATAGAGTGACCCGATCCTCAGAGATTTTGACTACGGTTCCCACTTCGTCGCGGAACTTGCTACCACCGATGACCTTGACATGATCACCAATCTTGAAACGTTTCCGTAAACCCTTGATCGGCACTTCGATTGTTTGTCCCTCAAGGTCACCTTCTGTGACAGACATGGTGACAATGTCGCCCTGGACATTTGTAGCTTTGCCAACTACACCTCTTTGTTCACCAGAGTATACCTCAATGATGTCGCCAGGAAGGTACGTCACGAGGGTGTTGCTGTCCTTCAAGCTGGCAGCAAGTGCCTTAAGATCCAGATTCTCCGTGCCGTCCTCCGCCCCAGATGCAAACCTTGTTACTTCCTCCAAGGATGGATTCACGTCCGTCACAACAAGCTGTTGAATCTTGACGTCTTTCACCTGGAAGCCGTTCTCAAATTCGTCCCCCATGTACGACCATGTGTTTGTGGTTGGATTACCCTGAATGAATCGTGGATGTCGCTTGCGAGCCTCAATTTCACTAAAGAGTCTCTGGGGTGGTCGGGGACCGGCAGCACCTGGTCTCTTGCGTTTGCCATCCGATGACAAACTGGAAAGTGCCTCATCTCGCATGCCGTAGTCCAATCGAGGAATAAAGCGCACTCTTGCTTCTAAGCCGTTCTCCGTCACGTCGAGAACTTGAGCCAGATCTCCACTATGCTTTGCTGGGCGACGGAGTCGTACCCACGCTCCAGGTTCCAGTGTTGGCGTTTTGGTAACTCGTAAGAGTTCTGGCATATCCTTGATGTCTACCAGCGTCATTTTTGAGCGAGGGTAAACGTTCAACATGCCATCCAATGCGACAAGAATATCCGTCTGGCGCTGTGCTTCGACATAAATGAATCCCTTCATGACAGATTGTGCACCGCCTCTTTCAAAAGCAGCGGTGATAGCTAGCTCGTCCTTGGTTCCGATCCGTTCTTCTATGCGCTTCATTATAGAGAGGACAACCTCCCGCTCCTTGCCTTCTTTGCACCTGACAGCCCAAATGCTCGGGTCGTCAACGCTAGGAAGCAGGAGGCGTTTCGGTACAACTGCAGAATCCCCGAAACCTCTGGCTGGACGCCTATTTCCGTATCGCTGGCGAAGTATCTCTGCCTGTTTCTCGGCGTCCAAGCTGGCTTCCATTTCGCGACGCCGGTCTAACTCGCGATGTCTTCGATCATCGTCAAGTCGTGCGCTCTCAGCAATGTCGTCGGGATGTTCATTGTCGATGAAGTCTCCAATTTCTTCACCATCCTTCTCCTCATCTTCTCCTTCGTCCTCGTCGTCCACTTCAGCTTCGATATCGAAAAATGCGTTCCGTCTATCTCGACGTCGTTTCCTCCGATGACCCTAGTGGCGATATTAGCTCGGGAAACATGATAAAAGCTAGCCAGACTAAGCACTAACCTGCTGAATATCTTCGTCCTCATCATCCTCTTCATCCTCCTCCTCTTCATCCTCCTCATCTTGGACTCTGTCTTGTTCGCCATCCCCGTCGCTCTGGTCATCGTCCTCATCAGGAGCTGGACGAGTTTTTCCTGTCACCTTGTTGCCAATTTCGTCATTGTCATCGCCATCGTCGGCTTCTGCGTAGTCGCGGCGCCTGGAATTTGATTTCGAAGGTGGACTTGTGTCATTATGCGCAGGCTCATCATCAGACAGATCTGCCGGCGCTGGGTTAAAGTCTTCCTCGTCCTCGGAATCATCGAACCTGGGGGGTTCGCTTGACGCCATCGTGAGATTTTTGGGATACCGGCAACCTTTTCGCTCGCTCAAACCCAAGGCGCTCGATGAAGAAAAAAATCGCCGGGGAAGTAAGGGTGGGAGTGGTGGCTGCAACGCGCTTCCTCTCACGGTGGAACTTGGGTGCAGCAGCTATAGTGCAACCCTGTAAAGCATAGTCTTAGAATTGTTGGCCACTTGGGCAGTTGAATCCCTGCCTGGTTAATCCTCGGCTATTCTAATTGAACCACATTCTGCATTGTACCTTTTGTCCCCAAGTTTGTCATTTTGCCGCCAGACTAAATTGAAGCGGCCATAAATTAATTACTTAGTGATTATGATGAAGCCCAATTGGAAGGGCCACACAATATTTTTTGACTGGCCCTCTGCTTGTGGTGGAAATGGTGCCTGCCCCAGCGGCAGGATCGATGGATAAAAAACGGATGAGCAACCACTACCGAATCAGGATGCGTGAAGAAACGTCCTTCTATGGAGATGTGAAAGAATTCTACGTAAGCTTGGTCTAAATACACATAATATTTACGAGGATAGCAATATGTTCCCTTTTGCATGTGAATGGAATGTTTGCCTAACGAGACAAGAGAAGGTAGCCAATGACACCAGGATTTAGGGGTTTTGTTTGCACAAAGTAGCTGTGTTCAATCATCTCGACTTTCATATTTTTACGTTACCCCTGGCATTGCTAACAAAGAAGTACAGTCTTCAAACTGTTTGTCACCCGTGAAGTTGCATGCTGCACTTGGCGTGGCTGGCGGACCCAAATTGACACAGTTCATTCTTATTGAAGGCGTCTCGATCTGGGTTCCGGTTGCGGTTGCCTGAATGTTCATTTCGTGGCAAGTCCCCAGTTATTGAATTTCGCCACACTCAATGCTTTTACATGAGGCGCGTCCCCCAGATGCCACGGCCCGCGCTGACTCCTAGCCATTCTCCATAATCGGCATTTTGAAGGTGAGGAACCCAGCCGAGGTTCCCGACCTCGTATTCACACTCCCAGCTGGCTACAGGATTTCTGTGGTTATCCTGTTGGGGTGTTCCGTTTGGCGGGTGGCCGCCAGCTGAAGAACTTGAACTCATAAGGTCCCAGACGAGCACTTGACAATCGTCGCCGCCAGATGCCAACGTCCCTCGTCGAAGCGGTGACCATTCCACACAGTTAATCGGACCAGTGTGGCCCTTGAGCTCAAGAAGCGCTTGGCCCGGTTGCCGGACGTCCAGAATGCGTATCGTACTCGAATCTTGGGCAAATGTTGCCAAGAGATGTGTGTCATGGGGCGATGTTGCAAGGCGGAGCAGAGGAGGTGGGCTGCCTATGGTTTGCTGTGAATGAGACGGACTTGAGCGGCCGCTGCCATCTGAATTAGTGTTAGCAGCATGAAACAGGCACTCTGGTTGCTATAATATGGGACCGGATTCAGTGGTGAGTACCTCTATCTTCTTTACCCGTCGGCTCATATATAATAGTGGAGTGCTCTAAGCTGCGCAAATCGAACATCCGCACACTGCCGTCTTGACCACAGCTCACAAAGACGTCCACACTGTTAGCGCAAAACCGCACATCGTAGACCTCCTTATCGTGAGCAATCAGTTGCGTTTTGGCAGTCAGTGATGGGATATCCCAAATGGTACATGTCGTGTCGATACTTGACGTAATGATCAGACTTGGCGAGACCGTATTCCAGTCAAGCGATGTGAGAGGTGCCGTGTGATCCGGTGTCTTGGAGTTCGATAGGAGGGCTAGCGGCGTCAGTTTTGTGATGGAAGATGCATCTCGACCCCCGCGGGTTATATTGTTGCTTGGGGTAGCTTGAGTCTCAGATGGCAAGGACCAAAGCCGAAGGTGGTCGCCAGATGTGGCTAAAAGATCTGTTGACTGCTTCTGAGAGGATGGAGGCTCCCACAGAAGTCTGGTAACCGGATAGGAATGTGTCGCCTCCGCTACTTTGGTGAAATCTAGGCTGTATTTCGATGTACCTGGACTATACGTATCCTGTGTGGTAGTCACAACTTGACTGTCTAGGATTTGGATCTAAGTGGCATTAGAATGCTGACTGCACAGAGAAATGGACAAAAGGGGCGAGTGATTTCTGGGGCTAGAGTTACGTACAAAGTTATGGCCATCTTCGAGATAGCTACCCAATGCTAGCTTTCCTGCGCCGTTCCCATGGGAAGGCCATTTGCACCAATCGAAGGCATAAACTGCCCATGGGGCCATGTAGTTGCTTGGCCCAGGCTGCGTACTCGAGATGTCTTGTCCCGTGGAGCCAGGAGCTCCATCTGACATGCTAGAATCGGCACGGGGTCTTATGTCGGCGAGGCCAAGCGGAGTGTTAGAGAAGTTTCGTTGTGAACCAGGTGCATTATATTTGCCAGCATCGGCGGGTGATACGAGTTGTGGTGCTGAGCCGCCAGGCGTCGTGGGAGTATAGGCATGATAACTTGTCGGGCCGTCATAGCCAGCGGCAGGGCTGGAGCGCGAGTATGCGTGGGAATGAGACATTGAGATAGAAGGCTTCGGTGGTGTTTGATATTCGATCGAGGCCGGTGATTGTTGGTGCGTGGGTTGAGTTTGTTGTGACGGCGGCGGGCCAGTGGATTGAAGTGGCATCGCGCCATGCATTGTCGGAAGGGTAGGAGCCGTATTCGAGGAAATAGCTGCTGGTCGTGCTGACAGGCCACCGGGCTGTAGGACGTTTGGCACGCCTGAACCAGCGGACTGTTGCTGGTGATGGTGTTGAGATTGGGTCTGCGCGGCGGGGTGGGTGTTTGCAGGCGGGTGGTCAAGCTTGATTTGTGGCGCGTATTCTCTCTGTGATCCTACCTGACCGTGTGGACTTGAAGACATGCCAGGCATGTGCAGCTCGTCTTGCTGACCGCCGTGAGACCCGTATGCCTCCGAGCTAACCTGCCTTCGGGCTGCAGGCAGCTGTTGAGATTGGTTCATGGGCAAACTTGATTCTCTATTGACAGGTGGCGTACTTGCTGTTAGCGGCCGAGTCCAACTTTATAGAGCTGCTGTAAGACGAGGTTATGGACTGCGAAGGATGAATTGGTCGAGGGCGACGCGGATGATTTACCGGGATGGTCTGTGAGGCTGCTACAAAGGGATAGCCTTGTTCCGGCCAAGTTGGACGAAATGTTGTAGGTGGTGGATTTCGTATCGCGATGAGAGAAGCAGGTGGCGTCTCTGGCAGTTGATCTGCGAGGATGGATATGGCGAGGCGGCTGTCGGACCGAACTGAGCTTTGGAGCTGGGGCTGGGACGATACCAGACATGTGCCGGAATTTACCATTTCGTCCCCTCCAGTTGACTTCAATGTTATTTAATGGGACTACTGACAATGCGGTGAGTCGATATGCCAACTCAAGCAGACATCAATTGATTGGTTGCAAATACCCCAGATACTAGCGCAATTGTATCAATAGAGAGCACTTGCGAATAGAAAAACACCAGACTGCCACCCGTACCAAGTTTTCGGATATAGCAGCCACCAACCACTTGCCCTCTTCATGCGCCAACAAATCGGCCATCTTGTCTATCCCATCTGTCCCATTCTCACATTCACATCTGCAGCCTTGCTGAGAATTGCAAGATACCCAATATACTGAAGTAGTACGGACCACGGGTTGAAAATGGACTTCAGGCGTCTCGTTTGAATTACTGAAACAAAGAGTCGGAAATTTGCTCAGTCGGCCCATTTCTGTTTTCAGTATATTACTACAGTACCTCCTTTTTTCAATGCTCTTTTTACACTGAACCAGCAGACAGAAGCTATCAGCCCAGACAAATTCTCGCCAGGCTGACTACCCAGCGCCGAAACATGTGGAAAAGCAACTTGGTTAGTCGTGAATCGTGATGACACCATTGCAAATGGCGGGTGATTCATTCCCCAACCGTATGTTTCTGGATGAATGAACCAGCGGCCTAGTGACTCGCATAGGTGTCTCCGGTGAGTAGGCAAGCTGCTACTTGGATACGTCTTTTAATTTATTATCAATTTGGAGATCGCATATTGCGGAAACGTAAGGCCGTCTAGTGGTTGTTGGCTGATAACACAACAGCAGTCTACTTCGTACCATCTCAACATGGCAAACTGAACATCCAGAAGCCAGGCCAAACTCACCACCAAATATGACCCAAGAGCCCAATGCTGGCTCAACGCTGGCACGGTGAACTCAGCCTAGCAGGAATCTACTCTGTACCCAAGTACCTAGGTACTTAGATAGTTTCCAAAGTCAAGTACTTTCCATGTTATGTACCTACCTAGGTACCTAGTAGGTATTATACCAGGTTCTGCAGTAACAAAATGCACGGAGAGCTAATTGCAGGCTTCCTAGGCGGTCGTCAACTGGTTGTTTGTGGAACGTTGGAGACATGGAGCTGGGCACATCTGCTAGGGACATGGAATTAGCAGACCCCAACATTGAACATGTGAAGGCTGGGGACATCGAAGAACATCGAGCTTCAAGGTTCCACCAGCCACATAGCAGGCACTTGGCGTGGCGCCACATTGCTTCCAGATGTCATTATTGCTGGAGGAGGCCACCAGACCAGGCATCATATGCACCAGGGTTCTCCTGCAACCCCAGACCTCGTGAGCAGAATACCTGTGCTAGTCAAGCTTCAGGATCGATTCTCGCCCACCTTGCTCTCCTCTATATGACTTTGACAGCAGATTTATCAAGACCTAGGCTGGGTATTAGGCAGTTCGCTGTCCACCCATGCATGAGCTTGTGTAGTTATTGTGACGGAGTTCTGCCTACAAACGATGGCAGCGACCTCGCCATCCATCGTTGATCGATTAAATCATGTTGCGCGAAGTGGCTCGAAGATGCCCCTTATATCACCTACCTCGCAATCCTCGCCCGAATACGAGCTCGAATACCTACAACCGGGATCAGACAACTCATCGCGTCGGGCGGACAAACATGCCAGTGCAGACGTGTCAGAGCGTACAAGGTTTCGCTCGCCGATTACACTAGCACACAAATCGCCTGCCAGTAGAAGGGACAATTCTGCAGGCTCATCCTACAAGAGAGGACCAAGATTCATGTTCTCCGGTCCGCCTCCTCCCATTTCCTCGTCTATGATGATCGCCCCTCAACCTTCCAACCTACCGTCCCTCAAACACGAACAAAATCGGGATTCCTACGAGATACGGCAAACGACGAGAACAAACATTGGTCGAACTATTTTTGAACAGAGAGCGCATGAGAGTATCATGTACAATCAACAACCAGATACCGCCTGGCGTGGCATCAGACGTCGCGAAAGTGCTCTAGAGGTCGACATTCAACAACTGTTGGACTCTCAAGTTGAGGGTTTAGTAGCTGGTAGCAAGACCCAAGATGTCACATTTACTACTAAAGATCTTGACTGCTACAGTGATACAGGAAGTAGTACACCGACGGGGACATTTTATTCCACGGCGACATCAAAATCTCAAATGCCCAGGAGCTTGTACATACCCCCAGTATCAACCCTAGAAGGCAATATCGTGCCAGTGCGACAACCTGCCCAAAGGCGACTCTCAGGGCTGAAGTCCGCTAGGAATGGCTTGAGTAGAGCCATCCTCTCGTTGATACAGTTACGGATGGAGGAAAGCGATCAAATCGACACAGCCATGGCGGAGCGCCAGAGTGCTCTTGCGCAACTCAGTAAGCTTGCCACAAGACGTCTCGGCATACAGTCGGAGTTGGCAGCGTTCGACGGTGATGAAGAAGAGCCCTTGGGGAAGCAGCTCCGGGAACTGAGCGCAAGGTACGGTTCTGTGAATCAAGAGATCAGCATGCTTGAACAAAGGCTTGTGAAACTTCGAAATCAACGCCGGTCGCTCAAGGACAAAATCGATGATGCCAACGGCAAGAGAGAAGCAGGCTTGAGTGGATATCGAGGGGCCTTGAAGGATGTGGATTCGGAGCTCACCATTCTTGTACGGCGACCTCCTGTCTTACCACTCGACCCGGGCGTGTTTGACAAAGACGACGGCGACTTATGCGATGAGATTGCTTTGACTGGTGGACTGGAGTATTTGCGACTCAACCCTGAACGTCGCACAGAGGAAATGGCCAAGTCGTGGTGGGAAGCTGAGCTTGCGATCCTACAGAAGCGCAAGAAACAAGTTGGCGAAGACCACCAAGCGCTAGAAGAGGGTGCTGCACTGTGGAATGATGTCGTTTCTTTGGTTTCTGATTTCGAATCAGGGCTTCGACGCCTGCTGAAGGAAGGCGGCACTTCCAAGCCGACTGTTAAGGGTAAGGAGAAAGTACCCACACGAGATGATCTTATGCAAGCTCAGTTGAAGGATATGAGTGGCGTTCTCAAAGAGTTGGAACAGGCTATGCGGCAAGCCGAAATACATGGTTGGAATCTTCTTATATGTGCTATTGGTGCCGAGTTGGAGGCATTCAGAGAAGCTCAAGATATCCTTATCAGTATGTTAGCTTCCCAAGGTCTAGGTGGAGAGTTAGCAACGCGCAGTGAGGTAAGTATAGGAGAAGAGCCTGATGTGATGGACCGGCGCGACGATGTGCCCGAAGGTGGCAATGGTGACGCTTCAGCGGATCTAATCCGGCCATGCTCTAATCAACTGGACCAATCCGGAACTCCAATAATCCAAGAAGATTCACTGAAAAGTTTGCACACAGACGGCGACGGTGATCATTCTCGGAGTCAGGATAGCGAGAACGAGGTACCGCTCGAATTTCTGGCCGAACATGATTAGATTATAAGCATTAGAAGATGCGAGTTGATATTTTGCTATGTGTAGGGCGATGCGCCAGACGATTTCTGGCGCTTGATTCAGTGGTGGTGCCAACATTTCCTGAATAAGTGCTGTATCGACTGTAATACAAAATTTCAAACGAGCATCAATTCGGCTTGCATCGAGACAGATATACATCTGATACGGCTGCAACTCTTATAGGACCCGCTAACGAATGGGCTTGTGATACTAATGAAAATTGACAGTTTCGATTGGAATAATTAGCTACTATATAGGCAGGACAAAAGAGCTTGATACCGTGGTAATGTCAGTTAGGTAGTGCACATGCAGGATTGAGGCTTTCAGCTTGGAGAAGCCGTTGATTCTTCGACGATAAGCTCAGATCCTATTAGATCCTTGTGCAACAAAATATAGGCCGCCTCAAAACGCCAGTAGAAGAACTAAGCCTTAACCGCGGTTGCAGCCAGGTGCAATGCCATGTCTGCAAGGCTGAATGGCCTGCGTGCTATCGTTGACTACTTCTTTGAAAATAGAAAGTTATCTCAAGAGATTGAGTATGGATATCGGCAAATAGAAATGTAATACACAGTCACATGGATGACTCGCCATGCCTTATCGCCTTCGCTCGAAAAACCCGCTGGATCCTGCAAAGGCAACGGACTGATCCATTACCCACTCCCCTACCCCAAGATACTTGTCAATCCATTTTGAAACCTCCTTATTATCACCAGCAACTTTGTCTGTCTTGAAGCTAAGCCTGGGATATCCCGAGAGCGGGCCAATGTGAGCAACTTGTTGAAGCAGGATAATACATTTGTGGTGTAATCGTAACTCACGTCAAACCGGTCGACCGCTTCATGCCTGCTAAAAAGGCGGAAACTGCGAAAAGCTTTAGCATGTCACTGAAGAACCCACCAAAATGCGTAGAACAGCTCCCAAGTTTGCTACTTACTAAGTACGGCATCAAAGGCGTAGTGCGTTAATCGTCCAACCTTTGACCAGAGCCCAAACGTCAGCAGGTTGAGAAGCTGTGCAAGGTTCTTAGACGATGGCGCTAAGAAGAGGACATGTAGAAGCCACTATCTCAACTCAAGCGACGGTGACAGTGCCACCTGGGTCACTTCTAGAATAGAGTAGCAATTTACGTACCACCATGTTTGTTATCGCTAGAAAAGTCGTCAACGGAATGTGCTGCTGTGGTCGAGAAAGTGGTCCGAGGCCAAGAGCGGTGTACTAATGCTCGGTACCTAAGTATTGCGAGCAAGATGTGGCATCTGTAGGCGGCAGTGATAGAAGCTAGATCAAGAAGGCTAGTTAACCTCGAGTTGTGAACTGGAGAGTTTGGATTCGAAGTGAGGCACAGAGAGGTTGTTGTCACCCGACCCGCATTTCCTCGTGCCAGCAGCTTTGAGAGTCACCCAGCGGTTCTTGGTTTGGTATTTGATGCACGTGAGACAAGTTTCCACAAGTCCAATAGCCGTGAGTTGAGTCAGCGAGGCTGATTACTAATACCACCCTTGACGGTTCACCACCAGACAGGACCTCTGGCATAACAAATGTGTTTGGCAAGCACTGAGACCTTCTTACTTCGTGCAAACTTATTATTATTCGGTCAAGTCTACGAGGACCATCATATACTTAGTCTGTGGACACGAGTAACTAAAGTAGGTGGGCACCTATATCGGAACACCTCCCAATTCCACCAAGCCTGGAAACACTGGGTTGAGGTGCTTCGTGTAAGGGAGCTACCTTTAGAGTTGTTTAAATATTATGACCTTCGACTACAGGTAGATTGAGACGAACAAGACAGCGGCTTCCAGATGTGATGGACGATTCCACAATTCTGAACAAGCCAGTTAACGTCTCCTGCAGGGACTCTGGACAAGTGGACACCTTCCCGGTCCTCCGTCGGCGCTTCATGGGTTCGGGGTTTATCAAGCGCCCTGGGCTTGTGGAACTCTGCTGCAGCCAGTAATAATAAAGCAGTTCGATGGTTGCCAAGTATGATGTTATCCAGAATGCTCCGTGCCGACATGGCCATGGTTCTCCAAATGCGCCTTGCCAATCCGTAGGGTCAAGTCTCTTAGTAATAATTGACATCTGGAGTTAGTGAAACCTGCCGTATATTCTTTAATGAGCAAACTATATCTGCAAAGCATGACCAGCTGATATCGCAATCCCACAACAGGGACGCTGGCGGTGGTTGGCTAACAATGGCCAGGTGCTGGTATGCCGTAATATGCAGGGTGTATAAGCATGCGGTCATAGATAAAATGTACTCCCATCACAAACTGTCGCATTGGAGGAAGTCTGGTTAGCATGAGTTTGTCCCAGCGTCGGTCTGGATGGAGGGTCAAGTGTAGTTCACAGGCGTGGGGGGTAGAATTTTCGGTGGTTCTGTTTTGTTGGGACTCGAGATGGTACAATCCCAGACCCGAAGCATGAAAAGAGACTGCATTGACTCGAGCTCCGCCCGAGTCGGAGGTGGCGGGCAGGATACATGATGGATCGTAGCCTCTATGACTGGGCAGCGATCCCCTGTTTGCAAATGCCTCAAACAGACAAAATCCTCAAGGGTGAAAGCTGACGCACAACATTATTCGGCGACGAGGACAACTTGACCTGTTGAGCGGCTGCATTGGGCTGCTGTTGTGAGAGGATTCTTCTCCTGTGGACTTACACGTTATAGCGTCAACAGTTTTATGGGTTCTCAACGACCTTCGTGGAGCGGTCATTCTTGATCTCTGGGCCAGGAACCACGCAGCATTTGTGGCCAGCTGAAAGCTGCGTACAAATGCGGCAGCTGGTACTATTCAAGATTGCTTCCACGTGGTCAAGACGGGTGGGTGGTGAGAGAGGAATTACGGAGAAGCTTGGGAATGATTGCAATGTTCCATTTTGCGGCGGTGGGCAAGTTTGAGATGCCCAATTGACTCCGATGAATGAGACTTGACCTGAGACAGCAGATAGGCGATTTTTGGTGAACATACGGAGTACCTGAAAGGCAGCTTCCGCGACTTGTGGTATCTCTCTTAGCTCAGTTGAGCAGAATCGCTTATTCTCACCTTTTACTTTATGGTTTTCTTCAGCCCCATCAAGAGATAACAATTGGCGCCGCCTTATCCCTCACCGCAGAACGGAGATCTTTGTGCCCACCTTGCAGGACCAAGAAGACAAAACAAAGGCGGGGCCAGCCAGGCAGGTCAAGTCCAAGACTCAACTGGGTTGGCCAAGCCTGACTGGGTAGCACCAGGGCCTTGTTTCTGACATTGACCCCGAGCTGTCTGCATCCATCATCTTTTCCCCTCCCCCCACCAGGCAGTCCTTGGTCTTTCGACCTTTGTCCTTGTTTTTTTTTTTTTTTTTTACTTCTCGTTTCCCTATTCAACCGCCTTCTCCCTTCTCAATCAGCTGCCTATAACTTGGCAAAGCCAACTAACTCCAATCTTCACATCCGGAGGTTTCCTACTTTTGGAAATCCAGACCCTTCTCAAAGTACGCTTGTTCCTCTATATCGCCACTAGCAAACCCCACCACCTCTCGCTGTTATTATCTGGCAGCTGTCAGCCTCAACTTGATTGCTGCTGATCTTCCCGGCCAGGTTTATTCTTGCCCTCAAAATCAATCCTAACAACTAGTCTTTCTGAATAGGCATCAGTCATCGTCTACAATGGTCCAGAGCCGCTCCCGTTCATTTAGTATCATGGCTGCCGCTCAGCAGGACCACCTTGACACTGGTGGTAGAGTCGCCTGGTTAGCTTCGCTCGACACAGCTTACAGCCCCGAGCACAACTATCGCCGCTCCTCCATCATCTGCACTATCGGACCTAAAACAAACTCCGTTGAAGCCATCAATAAGCTCCGCGATTCTGGCCTGAATGTTGTTCGCATGAACTTTTCCCACGGCTCATACGATTATCACCAGTCTGTCATTGACAACACCAGAGCTGCTGTTGCTTGTCACGCTGGCCGCCCCGTTGCCATTGCCCTTGACACCAAGGGCCCAGAGATTCGTACCGGCAATACAAAGAACGATGAAGATATCCCAATCTCTGTTGGTACTGTGATGAACTTCACTACCGATGAAAGCTACGCCACAAGCTGCGACACCCAGAACATGTAAGTCCTTTAGCCTGCTTCTATAATAGTCCATTGATTTTGCCCAGCAACACTGTGGCTGTTGCTCAAAACCCTCTGTGCTTGCGTTCAAAACTCTTGTTCTATCAATTACTGCTGAGCTTGACTGACAATGATGCGTCAACTTTTTACCCTTGTTAGGTATGTTGACTACAAGAACATCACTAAGGTCATTACACCCGGCCGAGTCATTTACGTTGACGACGGCGTTTTGGCCTTCGACGTTTTGAGCATCAAAGACGACAAGACCGTCGAAGTCCGCGCCAGAAACAATGGATTCATTTCATCTAGAAAGGGTGTGAACCTTCCCAACACTGATGTTGATCTTCCCGCTTTGTCTGAGAAAGACAAAGCAGATCTGAAGTTTGGCGTCAAGAATGGTGTAGACATGGTATTTGCCTCGTTCATTCGCCGGGCCCAAGATATCAAGGATATCCGCGAAGTACTGGGTGAGGAGGGAAAGCAAATCCAAATCATCGCCAAGATTGAGAACCGCCAGGGCTTAAACAACTTCAGAGAGATCCTCGAAGAGACTGATGGTGTTATGGTTGCCCGAGGCGATCTCGGCATCGAGATACCGGCAGCGGAAGTCTTTGCTGCACAGAAGAAGCTCATTGCTATGTGCAATATTGCAGGGAAACCTGTCATTTGCGCCACCCAGATGCTGGAATCCATGATTAAGAATCCCCGTCCCACTCGCGCCGAGATCAGCGATGTTGGCAATGCCATCACCGATGGAGCAGACTGCGTCATGCTGTCTGGTGAAACAGCAAAGGGAAGTTATCCATGCGAAGCTGTTCGCGAAATGCACGAGGCTTGTCTGAAAGCCGAAAATTCCATCCCATACGTGTCACACTTTGAGGAGATGTGTACTCTTGTCCAGCGCCCTGTCAAAATTGTTGAATCATGCGCTATGGCTGCCGTCCGTGCCTCCCTTGATTTGGCCGCTGGCGGTATCATCGTGCTGTCCACCTCTGGCGAGTCTGCCAGACTTCTATCCAAGTATAGACCTGTCTGCCCTATTTTCATGGTCACTCGAAACGCCACGACCTCGCGCTTCAGTCACTTGTACCGTGGAGTCTATCCATTCCTCTTCCCCGAGGCCAAGCCCGATTTTGATAAGGTGAACTGGCAGGAGGACGTCGACAAGCGTATCAAGTGGGCTGTCAACCATGCCCTGGAGCTGAATGTTTTGACCCCAGGTGACACTGTTGTTGTCGTGCAAGGCTGGAAGGGAGGCATGGGAAATACAAACACATTACGAATCGTCCGGGCTGATCCAGAGCATCTGGGGATTGGCCAGGCCTAGGAGTACAAGGCGAAATAAAAATCATGGGGGAGAGGCAGACATCAAGTGGAAAGGGGCTGATGGAGATATGAAATTGATAATATGCTGGAGTTGAAGGAAACGACTAAAATACTTGATAGATTTTATGCAGGGTACGATGACCCACAGGGATGGGCTAGGAACGTTATGAACGCAAACTTTTCCAAGGTGTTATTATTTGTGCCTCAAAACGTTGTGTCTTTGCTCTTTTTGAGTTTGATACTTTGGGAAATGATATCCTCCTACAAATCCAGCCACATCGACCTTTGACCTATGCGCATCTCTACAGGTTCTGAATCTCAAATGTCTTCCTCAGGTATTCGCCATACTTGATGAAGAGCCAAGGAGCGGGAATCATGACCATGGCTATGAATCCAAGCAAACTGTTTCCCCAACCGAGACCCAGCTTATCGTACATTGGCAAGCCAGCAAGTGGTAATACAGCCCCGGCGATAGACCTGACTACAGCATTTGCCGCCAGAGCAGATGCAGCATATATCGTGAAGCTATCAATGAGGTACATTTGGAGAGCCTGGGCTTCTGAGTTAGCATGAACATGTAACTGCCAAGTGTGGAGTGAAAGGCAGGTGCTTCAGTACCATAAATATGATCAAATTTCCCACCCCGATAATTGCTGTGCCGATGATAGGGGCGATCCAATGGACTTTATATTCTGCGGTCCAACCGTAGATAAAAAACCCGGCGGGTAGTAAAAATGCACCAATCTTAAGTGGAGGTAGGCGATATTCCGGTTTGACACCCGATGGCTGCTCTCCTCTCATTTCGGTAGCAGCCGAGTCTTCAGC
Organism: Pochonia chlamydosporia 170; assembly: GCF_001653235.2. Taxonomy (NCBI): domain Eukaryota; kingdom Fungi; phylum Ascomycota; class Sordariomycetes; order Hypocreales; family Clavicipitaceae; genus Pochonia; species Pochonia chlamydosporia. The sequence goes on along the minus strand of NC_035795.1, from coordinate 488,969 downwards.
CGCCTTTCTCTTGATATACCTATCACTCGACACGGAGAAGTAACCCACTCCAATCATACTTCCAACTCCGAGGCCAAGAAATGTTAGACCAGCGTGAACAGTATCGAAATGGTAGATACGCATGAATAGTGGCGTTAGGCTTGTGAACATGAGATATAGGTAAGCATAAGCCAGGCCGACATAAAACCCACAGATAATACAGACGGGAGAGAACAACAGCATTTTGAATGGACGGAGAATGCTCCTGCTAAAGTAGTCTCGTGGTTTGAGTCCCGGATCAAGTTTTGATCGCAATAAGCTGTTGCCTGTTTCTTTTTGCAGTCTTCGTACTTTCTGTTCAAGTATGACAGGGGCGTATGTTTCTCTGGAGAATAGCAGCATCAGAGCGGAAAGTACTCCGGCAATTATGGCAATAATCCAGAACACCCAGCGCCAACCAAGGGCGTTTGTAACGACTCCCCCAACTACTGGTCCAATGATGGGTCCGAGGAGAGGTCCAACAGCAAAACTTGCCATGGCAGCACCTCGCTTCTCCTGTACGATCATGTCTGCAATGGTACCGCCTCCATTGGTTATAGGACAGGAGCCAAATACACCGCTCATGAACCGGAAAGCGATTAATGAATCAAGTGACGGTGCCTTGGCGCAGGCAATGATAAAGGCTATAACAAACAGGTTTCATTAGCTACGGGCTCTCTGAATGAGTCTGGGACGTCAAACCCATGTCAAGGGTAAATATTCACGCCGCTTTTTTTTTTAATAGTAGGGGGCAATTTTCCTTTACCTATGAAGCCAATGTTGGCAATGTTGTAAATGACCGGGCGACCATACATTTCTGAAAGTGGTGCGAAGACCATCGGACCTGTTGCATATCCAAGCACATAAACAGAGACGCAAAATGACGCCAGCTCAGAGCTTGTGCTACGAAACTCTGTCATCAAAGACGGAACACCTGGCGCAAACATGGCTATTTGTGGCAAATTTGCCATACGCTTACTGTTAGCTCACGAATTATATATACGTATGGTCTCGCCAAACAGGTGTCAGTCAACGGTGTCAGGGAAAACGAAGGCCGAAGGGTGAAGTTGAAGAAGTATTTAAGTATGAGGGAAACTCCCGGGGCTGACTTACACGATGCCAGAGGTGTCACAAACGTCAAGGCACTAATGAGTACACAATTGACAAGTTTCCTCCATGTTGGCCAATTGAAAGGATTTTCAGGGTCATTATCACCATCCCACCACACAATGTTCCCGTCGTCACTTACACCAACTTGCAATTCGCCTTCTGCGGGTAAACCTTTTTCGAAATCGACTGCGGAGGCGACATGGCTAGTCGGTTGCGATTGTGAATTGCTCGTCTCAGTTGGATTGGTAGCGGCAGTTCTGCCAGCATTATAAAGAGTTCTGTGTCTCTTTTCTTCCATGTCGCCGTTCCCATCAACTGATCCCCTTATCGCCTCACCAGACCGGGATTCGGTTGCTGTGGAACTCCGGGCGGAAGAGTCCTGGATGGTATTCTCTGGCATCTTACGGAGCAAATGGAATCGGCAATCTCCTCGAGTCAAAACCTAGCGACAGGAAGTTTTGCTAATGATACCGAAGGCGAGGAAACTCCGGCTAGTATGTATTGTTTATGAAACCATTTCATCGAGTGAGGGTCTACGCATTATAAGTGTTCTTCTAGCTTCGGACTTTGAGCCATTCGAGCTCTGTTGGTCCGCGGGGCGTGTGCCAATGCCCGTCCAGTGCGTTTCCCTTCGCGATGCACTCTGCCAACCAGGGCCAGACATTGACACAACTACTTAAGTACGTGCATAACCTAGTTGCGGTACGTCTGCTAGCCGATCATAACTGGTTGGATGCGCAAGGTTCTGTCTGGCCAACATGCCTGTAGTCCTACTCCGTGTTATTCGAGAACTTCCCCCCTTGCACTTGTGCCCGTGCGACCGTAAAGAAGGCGCTGTCTGGCTGGCGGATTCCATGTCCATGTTAACAGAATGGACATGGGCCATTTGCTGCATGCTCGATGATGAACCAGACCAAAGTGAGCAGATTCATCAGTGCACTCAAGTCTTTGTTATTTTTCGCAGACGCCATACTAGAGTACACATGCACCAGATGGACCTCATAGGAAAGGAGCAAAACAGCACGTCTACTTGAGCACTCTCTGACTTTTAAAGTTCTGGTTGTTACGAGTACACATAACCAACTTTGAACTTACCCTTGTTGGGGAACACAGTGTCGCACGTGGTTCGGCAGTTCCAGTCTCCAAATTTCAATGTTCTTCCTGTTTGATGTCAAACGTTTCACGTACTCATGTTCTTCTCTCTTTACATGCATGAGAAAACCTTCTGTACACAAATCCGAGAATACACCGTAGTCGGAGATGAATGCTTAGGGTGGTCTAGCGATCGGGGATTACTGGGATTCTGTTCTTTGGTTTCGAAGTTTCTCATTGTTCCTAGAGGTCTGGTAGTTTCGGGTCGAGGCACGAGATGTCCATGTCAACACAAAGAAACGTCTGGTGCAATGAGCAGCAAATGACTTGACCAATTCTCAGCAACTTGGATCAGGAAGCCTGATGTTGTGGCGCCCAAAACGTCAGCGATGGTTGAGGTCCAGCACCCCAAAGGGTTTGGCGCATTTCTGTGCATATTATCGAACGGCTCTTAGAACTTCCGGTCAACGTCTGTGCCAAATTTCATCCGGATTTCGCGACTTCTCCGTTAGTAGTCGCGGCTCCTGTCCAGGTGAACGCATGACTTCGTGAAACCGCCGATTTTCAATCCCGCCGTGAAATTTGAAGGAGATCTCGTTGACGAGACTCTTCTTATTGTACATTTGTTTCTCGCCCATGCACCCACAAATTGTGCCAGACACTCTGCTTACGTTCACGACATTAGGGTGCCGGATGTGCGAAAGACCAAAGAGCGGCCGTCAGTCCCTGGCCAGTAGAGGCCATATCAAACATCTCTGCGGGCCGCAAGCGAGCGTTTACATCGCAGCAGAGTACTAGTTGCACATACTATCTCTGTCAAGACGTGCGTACGTTACTCCTGTGTCCATACCGTCTGTTTTATGTCAAATGATTGGGATACGCGGCGAGGAAATTGGCAGGGTGATACCACGAAAATACATTTCCGACACGAATTTGTTTGATTCCAGCTTTCTTGTCGCTCCTTGTGTTCAAGCAGAATTAAGCCCAATGTGAAGTACGTGTGATTTCAGTCTCTTTGTATCCTCAAGACAGGAGAGAGCACGGTCGACGAGAAGCTCGTATTGCAACATCGATACCTCTAGTTGCTTTGATGTCGTTTGCTCTGCACGACATATCTCCTGAAATCGCTTACTTACATCTTGCGCTTTACTGACGAGATCAACTTGGAGTTCCACCAATGCTGACAGAAAGATGGAAGCGGCAGCGGCTCTAGGTGCCAAGAATACCCCAATTCGTATCTCCGGGACTTGGAATTTTGGATCATACCCCGGCGACAGAAAGGGAGCCATGTCTGCACAAGCTGTGGCAAATCTGACTATGGCATCAATTACATCCAACACCCTGGTGTGGCATGCTATCAGTGCATATGTCATGGCCAGGTCCGGGCTCGGTGCTGTTCTTTGGTTTAGTGTCCGCTCCTCTCGCTGGGCACGGGTAAATGTGTCGTTGTCATGCCCCCTTGGTGGCCAGGGCGGAAGAGTGTCATGGTGATAGCCCATAGCGAGCTTCTGTGCCAAGTCTAAGAACTGCTCTAGTGCTGCCCGGGTGTCACAGCCCAAGTTGACTTCATCCACCCCATGGTGCAGCTGCTGTTGCAGAATCTGGCACAACTCGGGAGATGAGAGTGTTGCCCATATCGGCTGGAGGGCCGAGAGGATGCCAACCAATGTGCCCATGTCACCTTGACCTGAGCATAGTAAAGTCGCGCCAGTAGTCGGAGTTGCCATGTCCGGGCAACTTTGGATAGGATATAAATTAATGAAGGGTTGTGCATGTTGACAACCGGACCGCGAACCCGTATCTAAACATGTTCTATCCCTCTGATGCATCGGTCGCAGAGGAGGGCTAAACATACAGGGGACACCTGCCTTTGCGCATCGATCGCAGCTGGGCGATCCTAGAGACTTGGGACATCTCAACTTCTTGTCATGGCAACGATCGCATGCTTGGCGGAGTTCTTCCATGGTAATTCAAGATGAGAATTTTGTACCGCAATGGAATCAATTAGGTCTAGTCAAGTGTGGTTGAGGAATTGTTACAACCGTTGAGCCTCTGTCTGCCCCACTGCGGTCACTTGACATTTGAGGACGTGGAGCATTTGCATGGATGCATGCATGTGCGTCAATTGTTCTCTGGTCTGGTGTCTGGCGGACAAGGACTTGACTGCCTGCTCCAACTATGCCAAAGGCGGGGGAGGGGATCTTGCCATCAACCAGTCACGTTGACACCTGGGTTGGAGCTCAGGTAGCTCTTGCCTGACAGTTTGACGCTGTTGACTGGCAGGCACTTGTGCCAATCACGACATCTGGACAAAACTTGAGGGATGGCAGCAGATCATACCGCTGTCTAAATTGCGTCTACCGCCTGGCATAAAGCTCTTCCCTTCGAATCTCGAGCTCCGATCGCAGACGACGAAATGCGACTCTGCCCTGTGCTGACATGTCGCTGATACCCTACCATCCAAGGGAGGGCTATGAGATCGTGTTGTGAGTCCCATCTCCAGGAGCAGAGTGGCTAGTGTGCTCTTGTCCTTCCCGATTTGTTTTGTGCTGCTATTGTGACGCCTGCAAAAATATAGACAGAAACTCAGGACTGATGCTCATCCCTGTGTAGGCGACATCGCCATGCAGTTGTCGTTCGGGATCCAGAATCGCAACGACTCGAGATACGTGGTTCCGCATGTCCCACATGTCACCAACCCCTAGGCCGCTCATCGTCCCCCGAAAGATCTTTTGAGCGGCAGTATGAAATGAACCATGAATATGCCGACCCGGAATACTTTCGTATGCTGAGAACGGGCAACCAACATCTTGCTGGTGGAAATGGCCCTCCAAGTCCCATCCGCAGACTTGTCGAACCGGCATTGACAACTAGGTCCGCGTCCCGCTCGACCTCTCCACAAGAAACCGTGCAGAGGGAGACTGAGTCTCAATTCTTGTCTAGCACCCCGGGAGTCTCGAAAGTTGCAAGCAGTAGAATTCGGAGAGAAGCTTTTAGTCCGAACTATTTCAGGACCTTCTTTGTTGAAGAACGTGTGTTGGGAAGGGGAGGTAAAGGTGTCGTGTTATTAGTGCGACATGAGATTGATGGATGCCCTCTTGGCCACTTCGCCTGCAAGCGAGTCCCGGTAGGCGATGACCACTCTTGGTTGGAGAAGGTACTGGTCGAGGTTGAACTGCTAGCAAAGCTTTCTCACCCCAATCTTGTCTCCTATCGCCATGTCTGGCTGGAGGACGTCCGGTTAAGTAGATTTGGACCCAGTGTTGCTTGCGCCTTCATCCTACAACAATACTGCAACGGCGGTGACCTCCACCAGTACCTTGTTGGCAGCGCACCCAGAGAACTCACCAAGGAGGAATTGAAGGAAAACATGCGAAGGCGATCCAAAGGTCAAGCGGAAGCACCACGACCTGCAACAAAGCCTCAGTTATCATTTGAAGAGATATACTCTCTTTTCAAAGATATCACTTCCGGGGTTGCTTACCTGCACGGCGCAAACTACATTCATCGGGATTTGAAACCCAGCAACTGCCTCCTCCATCGTGAGGGAGCCAAGCTATCCTGTCTCATTAGTGACTTCGGTGAGGTTCAACCCGAGAACGCCATTCGCAAGTCCACTGGATCAACAGGCACGATATCTTATTGCGCCCCGGAAGTATTAAAACCAGATGCCAGCGGAAAATACGAAAACTTCACAACCAAGTCAGATGTTTTCTCGCTTGGAATGATACTCTATTTTATGTGCTTTGGAAGACTACCTTACCAAGGGGCTAATGTTATACAAGAAGAGCTAGAAGACATTGATCAACTTCGAGCTGAGATAACAGATTGGCAAGGTTTTCAAGGCGAGCGACAAGAACGCCCGGACTTGCCTTCCAAACTGTATAAACTTCTGCAGAAGTTGTTAGCTCTCAACCCACACGACAGGCCAAGTGCAAACGAAGTTCTACTAGCTATGAGGAGTGAGACCAACTTTGATAATATTACAAAAGGTGACTGGTCTGCCAGCCGGGTACAGAATTTAGACTCACCGATGCCGCCCGGAACACCTGTCCCCGGTAAGCCTGCCCATTCCAGAGTCTCCGGGCTCCGGACTCCACGAGTCTCTAACACTTGGTTACCTAGATCCCGAGAAAGAGAAGTTTCGTGGCCGAAGGGGAAGTCGAAATGGGGATGCTTCTACGGGCACCCCTCTGGCAGAGTCTGTGAACGCATCTCAGGACTCTAGACGGACATCACGAACAGACCTCTTTCTGAACGATGAAGTACGTCATCGTCGCCATTTTCAAAACAATCATGAAAGGGACGGGGAAAGCCCTGAACTTGAAAGCCGGACACAAAATTTAGAAGCTGATATATCGGAATTGTCTACTCCGCGTCTGTTGATGGCACCGCCCCGAACTGGTGCCGGCGAGTTGGCATATCGGATGTCAATTTTAGGTCACCGCATATCTACCAGATTTGGTCCCGCTGGCAATAGGTTGGAATCTGTTTTTCGCCTGACACTGTTTTTTCTAAAAGTCTTCACTCTCACTCGACCTTGTTGGCCGTATGTCATAACCCTCGAGGTGGGAATGCCTCTCATTCTCATGGCTGCGATCGAACTCGGTTGGCCAACCTCCACATCAAATTACGATTGGGATGGAACCAGACACCGAGTGAGTTTTACCACACATATCGCACTGTTGGCAGTCCATTTTACTGCACTTTGGATAGCTCGTCGGTGGAACATCATTTGCACTCCGCCATTGCAGGAAAGCATGCCCAGGTTTGGTTGAAGATTTTAGGCTCATCGAGATGCACGGGGCAGCTTCATGATCTCTCCCTGGCTACCACGCCATCAGTAAAATGCTATTGTATACATTTTCTAGAGATTTTCGCGACGTGCCAGACACTGCTCTTCCATTCCCAGCCGGAAGTGACGACGTACTCATGAAAATTCGCATCTAGCCATGGTTGTCTGTGTCCGTGACTTCGTGCCAGTGACGCGTGTGCAATTTCATCGGTTCAATCCATCAACATAAAGATGACAATGTTTGGGTTACAGTCAGGTTGCATAGACGAGGAAACAAAGCTTTCAATTCAGCCACAAGCTCTCACTTTAGTACAGCCCTGAGACCAAATCTCTCTCGTCGTTCCATCTCTAGGAAAGCCAAATCCGCATCTTGACCCCTCGATTTGACTTTCTTACCTGCCGTGATACTCCCAAATCCAAAGTCCGGATTACCTCCTAAACTACCGAAGATGTCCCCGATATAATTTTTCGGTTCTATTCCGCGCTCGTACGTGCAATTCCAGTCGGAAACGATGCCACGAACAATTTCTATTCCGGCATTGTATAAGTTCTCGATGGAAAGCAAGAAACCGTTCTGATCTGTCCGCCTTAGATGCTCCCAATCCGACAGCCCGGGCGGTGGTCGATCGAAGTTTGAGCCTGCAGTAGCATTCAACATCCATCCAGACTCTGATGGTTCTCCCAGAGCCACAAGGACTCAAATGGTATTGTATGTTCGATGACTCACCTGATCTGAGAAGTATGATACGTGCAAAGTCAACCACGCCCTCAATGGCGGCTCTAACCATTACTTCGAGAGTCGCGTTCTCTTCTTGAGCGCTCATGCAGTATATGCCTGATCCATTCGTCCAAAGTTCTGTCGTGTTTTCAAAAGCTACTGCAAGCTTCGTGCCAGAGTAGTACACATCACTCGTTGCAATGTCACATCTGACAACACTTGGTGCTCTTGTAGCCACGGCATCCCGATATCCGCCGCCAGAGTATTTTGACCGATATTCTCTTGGGCCGTTCTGGTCACTGAGTCTGGACTTGGATGCCAGTGCAAATGCTGCCTGACGTAGGTTGTCATTGACTTCAAAAACTTCTGTCCCATATATTACTGAAGGATACTGAAGTGGATAATCACGCCCGTAGGAGATGTAACCAGTTGGCCAATCTTGTGGCAGTGATCGGGGGTCTATTTCATACTGAAGTGCAACTTGAACTGCGTAACGAGCAATGGCAACGCTGCCGATAGTGGCGTGGTGCGGATTGGCGCCCGCAATTCCCGCGAAGAGGAAATATGTCTGTCTAAAATCAAATCGGTTTGACAGTATCAATGCCATCATTGACGCTGCGGCATTGATCTCTCCTTCTCCTAGTGTAAGTTGACAGACATGCCCAGTTTCGGTACAAAAAATGCTGGGGAAAAGCATTGACAGTCCAGGAATAGCAGTTGACACAGCTGTGAGGTTCCCTAATTTTGATTCGTTGAACCGTCTATGCCATACCTGTGCTTCGGGACGCCACTATCGCATTGAAGTAAAATCAGGACTCTTAGATCTAGGGAGAAGACATGGAGGCTTCACGATTGATTGACTGACCATGGACAAAATAACTACTCGTGGCGCCACGATGCTACCAGCTCCATCCGTTGGGCTTAAACGTTGGCATTGGACCAACACAACATCTAGTAAAAGAGGTATTAGACCCAATATCATCCTGGAGGATTCACAGTAGCGCATTCAGCGTGGCAATATGGTGTTGATAGAATGCCAATTCTGGAGGTGGTTCAAGTAGTTTCTAGGGTACAGAGAACAGGGAGAGGAGCCGAGGAAGATGTCGGGCTTAAGTATCTGAACAACCACAGCGGGAATAAGGTAGTCTACGTAGTAGCATTTGTAAATTTTATGTCATGAAAAGTTCCCCTTCCGTGCGTGGTTCTACAAACTAGTGTAGCGGATGTTCCTCACGCGAGAAACGAAGCGAGGTCAGTGGCAACTTTCACGAATATAAGTGTCATATCTATTTAGATGAACCTCAGCTGCCTGTGTACTCGAGAGACAAGTGATTTGATGCGGGTTGGGTTGTCCTGTACCACATACGGGGTTTCAGCGTGGCACCAAGCTCACAGCACCTCAGAGCAAACACCGAATTTGGGCCACAAACGTCGAATAACCGAAAGGAAAATGAGATGAAACGACCTATCAAATGTTGAAAAGAGGTACATTAAGCACTTTTTGAGGAAGGAGTGGTGCCTTGGTCGTCCAAATCCAAGTCTCGACTCGCTTGTTTTGTTGTGTTGAGCTGTGCAGGATTTTAAGACATACTGAAATGAACGCCGCGAACTTCTGAGGACTTACTGTTGCCATTGCTAATACGACGTACTCCATACCCGGTACTTCATCTTATGATTGCACCTGTCATGAATATTGATAGTTAAATCTTCCCTCCTCAGACTTTGAATGCCCCCGTCTTAGGTCAACCTTAGGCGTATTCTCGTGTGGGCTGGACTATCATGTATATCTAGCATGCAGCAGAACGACATCAATTCTGCCTGCCCTGCCCCATATCATGGGTTTGAGGGAAGACATGGCCGATCTCGATTGATCACAGGGGCTCGACTTGGTGTGATTTCAAACAAGACCTGGTCCAGTTATGGCACATGGGGATGGAGGAGAAGTGCATATGCTGTTAGATCAAGATGGCTAACTAATGGGAGGAACCCAAACTGTGAGAGCATTTGTTGCGCCCAGGTTGAAAACTTCTACTGGGCTGAAAATTGGAACTAAAGACTTGGCTACCCGCTTGGTTGATTACGTCGACATGAACATGACCGGGCATATGCATGTTCGCTTGAAGGCACCGTAGTAAACTGGTGATCAGGCTCGTGAGCTCTACTATAGAGTTTTCTAGATTCACCAAAACCTGTCGAGAATTCAACTAATTTGCTTGCACATGGCGCTGGCGAAGGTCGTTTCAATGTGCTTTTTTAGAGTTGAGTGTTGAGCTTACATGCATGCATGTCTGGTGGTTGAGCCACACGGGGTTGCCGATATCGACTCCACGGTCCCAGCCACTTTGATCTTGCCATTTGACGCCTGGGTGATGATGAATGGAGGGTCGGTCTGTTGTGTTGTGCATACCGGACGTTACTGTTACGTCGTCAAGGCAAGGATAAATGCAACGCTCGGTCCTGTACCAGCAGACCAAAGGTGTGATCAAGTGGTTCTGATGATGGGATGGGATGGGATGGCATGGGAATAGTGATAGACCCAGAGTCAAGCAAGCCCCCATTTATCTATTTTACCGGGATCCCCGCAGGCAGAGACCATTGGCCATTTGTTCATTTGGTCTTTTTGATGTAGTGGGATCAAATGGAGCACCAAGCCGGGGCAACCACCAACGTGTTTGGCTCGTCGGACTGCCAAGCTACTAGTTGCGACAAGAACATGATAAAGTGCATGGCAACTCGCATGGAGCTGACCATGATGGGGGCAAAGGGAAACTCTAGCAATTGATGGAGTGAAGGATCAATGATGAGAGAAAACTGGCATTCTCCACAAAAGCGTCTAATGGGTCAAGCCTCATTAACTGTACAGAGTACGGAGTCCGTAGTTTGTGACAAGCATGGAGTGCTCTTTTAATGACAAAACTAGATTGCCTGTGTGTAATGTGGGATGCGGGATGCGGGAAGGGAGTTGACGAGGGTATTTAAGTATCAAATTGACTTTAATCTGTTCCTTGATAACCACCAACCACAGCCTACATCGGCTCAGACAGACCAGACCAGACCAGACCAGACCAGCAACAGTCAATACTTTCCTAGTAAATACCCAGCGCCATCAATTGATCAACATGCCTGCTCCGGAGACCACTACTTACCCTGGTCATGGGCTTGCATGTCAACGGTGGTGGGCTTTTGGGCTTCAAGGCTTCAACCAGAAAATTGCCAGACCAGACACAATATGTGCTGCAATTGGGTGGGGCATCTCAGCCTTGGCACTTGCATCCCGTGCTGGGGAGCCTGCTCATCTTTCCACTGAGGCGTTTTGCGCCCCAAGCGTTGCATGTGCCACTTGCAGGCCGGAACAACAGCCCGGAATCGACGTCAAGTAAATTCTACATGGTCTAGCTGTATTTTACCTGCTCAACCGCAGCCATTCACTGTACCGAGTACCCATCCGCATATGTACCACTCGGGCCATCTGGCTGGCGTCTCCACACTGATCTGCGCTGTTCAGTCCGAAGTTCCCAAGTCCAATCAACTGCTTTCCGACAGACTCACACTTCGACGAACCACCACCACCAAAGCTCAACTTAAAAAAATATTCCTGGGCAAATCATCCCTTTCGTTGTTGCATTATCTTTTTAAACTGCAGCTCTGTTTCGCCTCAAACAGGGCCTGTTTTGTCTTTTTTTAAATATTTGTCACCGACGAGCGTTTAGTTCTGCCATCTTACCCTCATTGAAACGCATACATCTCGTCCTTTTGCAACCGAGCCGACCTGCGCTTGACTCAATTTCCTTTGCATTCTATGGACATGCTCAACCACTGCCTTTTCAGTCCGTGAAGGCCTCGGAAATACCGCCTCTAGTTCCACCTCCCAGACTCTCGCGAGTTTGAACCATTGATTCCTTGATTTCATGGATTCAATTGCTATTGCACCAATTCGGCGTGGTGACAACCAAGGCTCGACCCAAAGCCAGAATGCCAGACCCATCGCTGAGATTATGCGCGAAGACTCGCCCACGCCGCCCGGAAACTTCGCTTTCACGCCTTACCAGCTACACCAGCTGTTGACTTTGCGCAGTCTTGAAGCTCTCGAATACTTTGGCGGCATCCATGGCCTTGCTGCTGGCCTTCGTACCGACACGGCAGCTGGTCTCAGCGCCGACGAGACCAATCTTGATGGCTCCGTCACATTCGACGAAGCTGTGACCGCTGGCCGAGAGGGTCGTCCTCCCGTACCCCAGGCCGTCCAAGCATCGTCGGCTAACCATGCTCACCACCATTCTTTGCGTCTCGGAGACGGGCCGGATCCCCATTTTGCCGATCGGAAAAGAACATTCGGAGCGAATCGACTGCCTCGCAGGAAACAAAAGTCCTTTCTCAAACTCATGTGGATTGCTTTCAATGACAAGCTTCTCATACTTCTCACAATATCTGCCTCCATATCCTTAGCCATTGGCATTTACCAATCCGTGAGCGCCGAAGAGGGAACTTCCAACATTGAGTGGGTCGACGGCGTTACTGTTGTCATTGCTATCGTTATCATTGTTCTTGCAAGCGCTGCCAATGACTGGCAGAAGAATCACAAGTTTGAAAAGCTGAACCAGCGTAAAAAGCATCGCGAAGTCACCGTTTTCAGATCTGGAAGAGCACAGCTCATATCGCTAACAGAAGTCAACGTCGGAGATGTAATGCATCTTGAAGCAGGAGAAGTGGTGGCCGTGGATGGCGTGCTCATTCAGGCTTCTGGTCTTCACATCAACGAGTCTTCGATTTCTGGTGAATCTGGAATGGTACACAAGACCGTGCCCGGAGATCACGGCGCCTCTCATGCCGTAGATGCTGACCCATTCATCCTGAGCGGCACTACTATCTCTCGAGGTGTTGGTCGCTATCTTGTCACATCGGTTGGCGCCAACTCTACCTATGGAAGAACCCTTATGTCCCTACGTGAGGACGTTGAGGAGACACCACTTCAAGCCAAGCTGGGTCGCCTGGGCAAGCAGCTCATCGTTTTTGGCGCCATCGTCGGCACCGTTTTCTTCTTCATCTTGTTCATTCGATATTTGGTGCAGCTCAAGGACATGGCAAACAAGGGACCGTCTAATAAAGCCGAGGCATTCTTCCACATTCTCATATTGTCTATTACTGTCGTCATCATAACAGTTCCCGAAGGTCTAGCATTGAATGTCACCGTCGCGCTGGCGTTTGCCACCACTCGTATGCTTCGAGATAACAACCTGGTGCGACTCATTCGTTCTTGCGAAGTAATGGGCAACGCTACTTGCGTCTGTTCTGATAAAACTGGCACTCTTACGCAGAATGCCATGACCGTTGTTGCTGGCCGTATTGGTCTTGACGGCACCTTTGATGATACAGACTCCACGGCTGGCGCTGGGCATGCTCGGCCAGAAACTGCCATCATTCGAGATGAAGGCTCCGCCAAACTTGTCAATCGCATGTCGCCTGAAGTTAAGGACCTCATAAAAGACAGCATTGCGCTCAATTCGACCGCTTTCGAGAGTGACGACTCCAAGATCGCAGAATATTTCGGGTCCAGTACCGAAACCGCTCTGTTGAAATTCAGTCGAGACCATTTGGGCATGGGACTGTTAAGAGCCGAGAGGGCTAACAACCCTGTGCTCACCATGCTTCCATTTGAGTCGTCCCGAAAGTGGATGGCAGTGCTCGTGCGGCTTCCCAACGGGAGATACAGACTATTGGTTAAGGGTGCCGCTGAGATTGTTTTTGAATATTGCGCTTATGTTTTGGAAGACCACACATATCAACTCACGACCGCCCGGCTGCTAGAAGATGACAGACCTGGCTACCGGGAAACCATTCAAGACTATGCGAATAAAATGTTGCGTCCGGTAGCTATCGCATACAAAGATTTTGACGAATCCGACGTTTTTGAACATCCTGATGACGACCCGGCAACCGTCAACCTCGAGTGGCTTGCCTCGGGGTTGATTTTCATCGGTTTCTTTGGCATTCGTGACCCTCTTCGCCTGGAAGTTATCGATTCGGTAAAGAAGTGCCAGGATGCTGGGGTTTTTGTTCGCATGGTTACTGGCGACAATTTCCTGACTGCCAAAGCTGTCGCTGCCGAATGCGGGATCTATTCTGGGGGAGGTATCGCGATGGATGGGCCAACATTCCGGAAACTCTCTGAGACTCAACTGGACGAAGTGATCCCGCGTCTTCAAGTTTTGGCCAGATCGAGCCCAGAAGATAAGCTTCTCCTAGTCAATCGTCTGCGCGCAATGAAAGAGACCGTAGCAGTCACTGGAGACGGCACCAATGACGCCCTTGCCCTCAAAGCTGCAGATGTTGGTTTTGCAATGGGTATCCAAGGTACCGAGGTTGCCAAGGAGGCGGCATCTATTATCTTGCTTGATGACAACTTTGCCTCCATTGTGAAATCGTTGAGCTGGGGCCGAACCATTAATGATGCCGTCAAAAAGTTTTGTCAAGTAAGTCGTGATTGTAACTAGCAAATGTTGCATTCCCACTTGCCAGGCTGCCTTTACATAAACTGACACACAATTAGTTTCAATTCACTATTAATATCACAGCCGGTATTCTGACAATCATTTCGAAGCTTGTCGGCGACTCTATCTTTACAGTCGTGCAGTTGCTCTGGATCAACTTGATCATGGATATTTTCGCTTCGTTGGGTCTCGCCACTGACCATCCATCCCCCGATTTCCTCAAGCGCAAACCGGAACCGCGAAATGCCCCGATCATTACCATTACAATGTGGAAAATGATTCTAGGTCAAGCCATATACCAGCTTGCAGTTGTTTTTACTGTCCATTACGCAGCATTGGATATTTTTGATCCGCACACAGAATCTGAGTTCGAAAAATTACAGACCTTGGTGTTTAATATTTACGTTTGGATGCAATTCTTCAACCAGCATAATTGTCGACGGGTGGACAACAAGTTGGATATCTGGTATCAAGGAGTACTACGCAACCCTTGGTTTATTGGTGTTCAAGTTCTCACTCTTGTTGGCCAATTTGTCATCATCTTCAAAGGTGGAGAGGCCTTTGATACGGTTCCTCTAACTGGAGCTCAGTGGGGATGGAGTATGCTGTTTGGTATCCTTACCATTCCCCTTGGGGCCTTGATTCGTCAGGTGCCAGACAGATATGTTGCCTCCTTTTTCCAGCAAGTTGGTCGCTTCCTTAGATGGTTCACCAAGCCATTCAAAGGTTGGTGCGCGTGTCTCTCTATTTTGCATATTCGTAGTCGCCAAAGAGTAGACGAAGAGTCGCAAGAGATGACAACCACCAGCAAAAGCAGTGGGAATGGCCCGGGAGACATTGCAGCCTCCAAACGGCCCATCAGCGGATCAACACGAAGCGAGGTATCAGCTCATAGACGGGAGGCGTCCGGGGCAATAACTGAAGATGCAAGCCAGGGTGATAGGGAGGCTTTGGATCTGCAATTGTTGATTGATGCTGCTCGATCAGGTCGTTTCATTGGGAAGAATATCTTGGAACTCCATCCAAAGACCCTGAAGGATGACCCGATTCTCCGGCAACGAAGCAATCTCAATGTGCCGCCTAGCCAGGACCTTGCAATCATGCAGTTCATGAGCATAACAGATCAGGAAGAGGAACCTCCTGTGCGGCGGAGGAGACAACCCGCACGAGCAGTTTGGGTTGAGCCTACTAGGCCCACGCCAACAACTACTGTGCCGCAAAAATCTGGATTGACATGGGAGAGCTTTCTGCGCTCCAAACGTAGATGAAGAGGTGATGCACAAGAAGTTGAGAGAACCCATAGATTTTATTGCATATTTGCTTGGCAGAACTGCGCACTCAGAGATGCCGCTGCAAGTGTACAGATTTTGTAAATACATCATGACGAAATGACTTCTATACAATAGTACTAGAGATTCTTAATTTTGGCAAGTACTCTTCTTAACGTTTGTTCCTGTTTCGACCCTCACCCAGATGACACAAGGTGAAGAGCTTGATCCTTGTTAGTGTCAGGTTGGCTCTACTAATCTTCAGTACGCGAACCCAACGACCCTATTTTCTGTCGTGATCAACTAGTTTCCAAAGAGACCCGCGGTTTGCCACCAAAGTCTCGTATGGTCCTTGCTCAACTTTGGAGCCTGCGTCAAGAACCAAGATCTCGTCTACAGCCTGCATCATTTTCGGGCAGTGAGTTGCAACAACGATAGCCATGGTGCTCTGTTGTTTACACGATAATCGGATAAGAGATGTTATGGCTGAACGGACTGCGGCTGCGCTCTTCTCATCCAGGGCGCTTGTAGGCTCATCCAGGACAAGAAGTTGTGGTTTTCTTGCCAAGGCACGCGCAACATTCACCAGCTGAGCCTGACCACCGGACAACATTTGCCCCCCATCACCAACAATAGTGTCGTATGCATTTGGAAGAGATTCAATAAAATCATGTATTCCAGAAATTTTGGCTGCTTGGATAACAGTGTCTTTTAGAGACTGAGTGGACGATGCATCAATCCCGTAGGCAATATTTTCGCCAATAGTAGTAGGGAAAAGAAATGGCTTTTGAGGAACATATGCCATCATGGAACGTAGATGTCGCACGTCCATGGCGGTGTTGGATGCGTCACCAAAAGTCAAACAAAAATTTTGATCCTTGAACTGACCCGGTGCCAGATTGCTCGGTGCATTTATTCCGAGCAGAATCGACAACAGTGTCGATTTACCACTACCAGACGCACCAGCTATGGCTAAGGACCTGCCCTGTTCAATCTCCAAGCATAGCCTGTTTAGAAGCTTGGGAGAGAATCGATCAGGCACATAATCCAGATTGCGAATTCGTATGGGGAGGAGAGAGGATGGCTGATCTGTAACGGTTTTCAGGGGTTGTTGGGTAACTCGAGGTAAGCGGACGTATGCGAGTAACTCAGCAGCTGCTTCTTTCGAACAAGGAAGCTCCGGAAGACCATTTAGCAGCTCGAACGCAGTTCCTATGCTAAACAGTAGGAGATTGATGACTTGAAGGACTTTTCCGACATTGGCACCCGTATCTTCAGCCGCAATTGAGGTGCCATAATAGAAAACCAAGGCGGCAAGAGGCATAACAATGGACTGATAAAGGCCAAATAATGGCCCTGTATAGAGCGATCTCTGAAGCCCAGTGCGCAGACAATGACCAGCTGCTGAGAATTGCCTGTCATTGAAGTATGATTCAAGACTAAAAACTCGAACGAACTCAAAATTGATCAACATTTCTCGCAGAATGGCACTGATATTTGCAGCTGCCATGTTACACCTCTGTTCCCACTTGGAACTGACCATAGAATGGGCCTTCACCATTACTATAATTAATGGCAAAGGTGACAATGCAACTAATGTCAGTTTCCAGCAGATTGTCATGGCCCAGACGATCGAGATGAACATGATGGCCAGCACGACTATTATGACAGGAAGGATTTTGCCAATTATGGCTCGCATCTCCTGGGCGTTCCTGTCAAGACATTGGCCCAGATGCCTGCCGGTCTCGTCGATTCCTTGGGACCACCTGTTTGGCTGTTCCAAGATATTTCTGAGTGCAGTTTTCCTCAGGTTGTCCACCCAGGTTTGGCCGACCTTCTCAAAGAGGTAATGGCCAACACCTGTGCAGAGTCCATCAATGGCAGCAATTCCCACAAGGTACAGTGCCCATTTCACACCCACTTCTTTGCCGGCCTCTGCCCACATTGCGGCTAGAAGTTGGGCAAGGCAGTAGGAAAAGGCTGGTGTCGCGCTAGCAGCAATCAGACAGAGGATAATGGCGACGATGAGAGTAAAGCAATCCCGGCCCGGTACTGCCCACCACACAGTGTTGATGATGCCAGGCAAAGATCTAACTCGGCGATCAAACAGATCGCGGCCGCCGTCTGCCGACTTGACCATGGAATTTGTCGTATTTTCTCGGCAATTCATGACCCAAGGAGGTGGAGCTTTCTGCGTCCACAGCGTTTTGTCTTTTCACCGTGTCCCGCGATTCTTCCTTGACAGGCCCGAGCTGCAGTTTTGAAGTTGGGGCTCCTCCAGCGGCCACTGACATAGCAAAACGACTTTCTACGTAGTTTGAGAACTGTTTCTGTTTGCTTTCCGCATCAGAGGCTAGTTGCCAGCCCACTGATACGGGTCTTGACAATCGTTTGCGTGTATTCTTTTCAAAATTTTGAGTGGAGGAGTCGTTATAACCGCGTGACCATGGTGGCGAAGCTACAAGAAGTGAGTTTCTCTGCGACTCTTGGAGATGGTCATGGACATGAGCCGGGGATAATTGACTTGTTGCTCGTGGCCCGAAGCTGGAATTTGAGACCGAGCTATTGCTAAAGTGACGACTGTTGGTTCTTCTTCCATCTTTCGCATTGCAGCATTCTTCTGCGATATTCCGCAGCTGATTCATTCGGCCGTGGCAAAACACGGAGCCATTTTTCAGGATATAAACGAAGTCTTGATCCTCGATGTTGGACAGATCGTGAGTGACGATGATGGTAGTCTTGCCGTGCCGCCACTTCCTGATGGCTTTCATGATTGTGATTTGACTGGCAGGGTCCAAGGCGCTCGTGGGCTCGTCTAGTATCAAGACTTCCGGATCACGCAGTTTTGCTCTGGCCAAGGCAAGCCTTTGTCTTTGACCACCGCTAAGCAGCCGAGCGTCGGCTGAAATCACCGTAGAGACTCCATTACGCAAGCTTAAAATAGCAGAGTCTAGCTGCGCGAATTCGCATGCTCGCAAAACGTCCGACATTGTAACTTCTGACGGAAAATTATGCCCAAGTGCCACATTGTTGAAAAAGGTGTCATGGATGACGGGGCTCTGCTGTTGTATGAGTGCAACGTGTCTTCGAAGGCAGCTGTTTTGTAGCTGATGAACAGGATGGCCATCGATTGTTACCTGCCCGTCAGCCGGTGTCAGAAGGTTAGCAATCAGAGAACAAACTGTGCTTTTCCCTGAACCACTCTCTCCAATCATAAACGTCATCTTCTTGGCTGGAAAGTGCATTGAAGCATCTGTCAGACAATTTTTGCTCGGATCTGACTCGTAGGTAAAGTTTATCTGCATCATATCTTAGTGAATGTGCCATTCGACATAGTTGTTCAGCTCTTGATGTAGTTGCTTACATGTTCTAACCGAACATCCCCGATGCAGCTAACAATCTTAGCTTCGGTGCCGGCACTTGGCGGAGACTCCAGGGTTTCCTTTTGTCTAATCAGGTTGGCCAAGAAATAACCTGCGCCTTTGCCTTTTGACAAGACGAGCCAGTGGACAGCGAAGGACTCAACGCCTTGGAATGCAGTCAAAATTGCATAAAAGGTTGTAACGATATGTCCAGGCGGTGTGCCCTGTTCAACCAAAACAAGGCCGTACCAAAAGCCCAAAACAAAAATTGAAATGGACCAGAAAGCAATGTAGCCTTTTTGAATAGCATTGCAGCGAACTTGAAGCAAGAAGTGTCGTGCGGCAAGCTTGAGGACTGAACCGTACCTGAACACCTCCCGATCATAGCCTCCAAAAACAGCAACAAGGTCGATGCCGTTCATGGCGGCGGCTGCGAAAGTGGAAGCTCTTTGCAAATACTGTTTCTGGGCCCACAGTTCTGAATCCAGGTTATGGGAGACTATGCAAAGGAGGATGAAGGAAATCGGTAAAGTAGACACAAGGGCTAAGGCTAGCTTCCAAGAATAGTAGAATGCAATACCGAGTGAAGCACAAGATGTGACAGTGTCACAGATGATGAAGCCCAGAACTTGAGATGTTGCCAGCTGAAAATCACGGGTTTGTCTATCAATGTGATGTTTTGTTCAGCCTTTGTCAGAACTTGCCGTCAGGGGCTTGGGTTTGAGCTTACGTGTGTATTCTGACGTGAAGACCTTCA
Source organism: Pochonia chlamydosporia 170 (assembly GCF_001653235.2). Taxonomy (NCBI): domain Eukaryota; kingdom Fungi; phylum Ascomycota; class Sordariomycetes; order Hypocreales; family Clavicipitaceae; genus Pochonia; species Pochonia chlamydosporia. Next base: position 469,361 of record NC_035795.1, on the reverse strand, counting down.
ACACCATCTTTCAACGACGCAAACCAGCTTGTGCTCTCTGACAAAAGGCTCGTGAAGACATTCCTATAAATCTCGCTCGCTTGCAACTCGCCAAAAACAACCCAGAGACTGAGAAGGGAAGTGTTTGCCAGCCAATTTCCGATGCCCATGCCGACGAGTACAAGACACCAGGCGGAAACATTGACTTGAGCACTGTGTCCTGTACGAGTTCCCCGGCCAAACTCAGAAATAATGTCAAATATTCGGCCCAAGGCTACTGAAAGAAGTGTTCTCAGAGTGGCAACTACGGCTGTTGAGGCGAGAGCGGCAGAGAGGACGCAAAGGTGGTTTCTTTTGGTAAAGTAAAAAAGTAGTCTCCACGAGCTCTCAGTCCTGATGTCGACACCGAAATTTGAGCTAGATCGAGGCAAATTCAATGTGTGCTCGCCACGTGCCTCATGCATTTGGTTCGGTGATTTCATCATAACGGATTCTTCCAGGCCCTAGCAGATGTTCTTGATGATAAAATGGAGGAAAGAAACGTGCCCAGAGGAGGCAAGTTGCAAAAACCATTGAGGCTGAGTACCAAACAGCAGAAAATATATATTGGATAAGGTGAGATAACGATTCTTTACACGGTACGCAGAATGACATGATCTTCGGGCTGGACCAACAACGATTTTATTGACACTCTGTAGTGAGAATGGCCAAAGTGCATGAGGCACCCCATTGTCCAACTTGGTTGCGCACTATTGTTCCGAAACATCTTCATATCCGCAGTGGTGCAGTGGTGAAAAGAACCAAGTAGAAGAAAGGGAGACGACAATAGGATAGCTCGATGGCAAACGAAGGACTCTCTCTATTTACGCCATGCTGGTGGCCAAGAGGAAGAAGGCAGGATACGTGAAGTCGGAACGCAGTGCCGATCACAGTGTCGTACAGTATATATACTGTATGAGGTCTGGCTACAAGCGACTTTGATGTCATAGCTGGGCGGGCGGGGCAGATAGCTGCTGGTGCTGTGAAGAAGATTGAAGAAAGCAAACAAAACCAGACCAGACATTGGTGTGTGCATGTGCATGTGCCCCTCCATTGGAGTCAAAGTCAAAATCCCACCACAACCGACCCCACGTAGATCGACTATTTTTTTCCCTTCGTGAAACGACATCGACAAATTGTGAAGAACACTAGCCGACGACACGGGCTGAACGGGCAGATAATCAAAAGCGATCCCAATTACATTGTTTGACCAGACGCCATAATGGATCCCATGGAGAGCATGTCTGTTTCTGGAGGAAATGTTCCGGCGAACTTCAATGCTGAGGATGCCGGAAACATGGAGGATGTACGTCGAAACCACACCCAAATGTCACATTCTCGTCAATTTGTGTCCCAGCTCGCTGACAGCATCCGCCGCGGAATCTAGATGGAGAAACAGTTTGCCGTCAAAGGTTTGCCCATGACGAACTTGTAAATTAGGACTGTAATGATCGCTAACCCTCGCCTTGCAGTTGTCCAGCACATGCAAACGTATTGGTCGATATTGGAGAAGGTCAAGGGCTCAACTCTGCGCCTAACGAAGATGGACGATGATATTTATAATCATCTCAAAGAAGCCTTTCCCGACTTTGACCCCGCTGCTACCGTGGACGAAGACGAGATGAAAAGTAAAGATGGCAAGGAACGGTGGAGGAACTTCATGATGGCCTATGAAAAGAAGGTCGATGACTACAATTTTGGGACAATGGTGCGTAATAACGCCAAGTCAGAATATGAGGAGAACACTACTATATTTGGTAAGACCGCTGCCCGACTTGTGATTAGCTATTCCATCTTTAGCTGATGTTGTTTGTTCATCTCAGTGCCTCGAATGCAGTTTTATGCCATTGAAATCGCCAGGTACGTATCAAAGATTGTCGATCCTAGAGCTGGCCGGAACCCAGACTAATTTAACTGTGAACAGAAATAAAAACGGTTTGAACGATTGGATTTACGAGCAGGCGCAAGCTCAGAAAGCCAAGTCGAAATAGCCTACCTACGCGTCAAGTTGCGTTACTTCAATAATTAGACACATTCAAGAGAAGGTTATACAATGGCTGTCTTTGAGTTTTGAACAATCCTCATAGGTCAAAGGAATCGTCTGCTACCAAGGTCGGATGTCATCTCAGCCACAGGATTTAGCCTTGACCGACAACTAAATCTACAAAAAACTTCACTGCACAAGACCCACGTGCCAAAGGATGCTGTGCGTCGGTACGACCCATGTAGAGGAATGCAAATCGATTTATGTACATATCTACAGCTGAGATAATGGGCAGCTTTCTACTTACCTCTAGCCTCTACACAGCTCACCTGTGTTCAGCTCGCAACATTTACTACCTGCTGCCCTTTTTCGTCCTCCAAAGTTATATGTTCTTGTACAGTGACTATGACATGGCGTTGGCTGCAGATAATAGGGCATAATATTGTTTTTGGATGTCGCATAGTTTGCTACCAATTGAATTTGACAACTGAAATGTAATTAGCCCATCATATGGCATACTTATCGAGGGAAAAAGGGCCTGCTGCTAATCTATCATATAGTCTATGTGCTGATGCTTCTAACCACTGCACGGGCATTTATCTTTGGTTGCGATCTGCGGCCCTCATCAAGGGTCACTAGGTAATTCCACGGCTAGTCACTCTGTTTTGCGACGTCGGTGTTCGCCATTGCTATTGTTGAAGCAGCTTGAGTTACGGTTAGAGGGAATCTTTCGCGCAAATACAGCTTGGGGACTCTGGTACTCACAATAGCCAGTTTACTGCGTGACCGGATTCTTTCACCAAAAAACAGCAAGACCCAGGGAATGATGGACAAGACCATAGCAATGCCGCCTAGCATACCTCCAGCGCCTCTGAGGCCCAAGTTTGTGAACATGGCGTTGACAATAAGTGGAAATATGCCGCCGAGAACGTTACGACAAAAGTTCTGGGCTGCCAACGCTGAAGAGGCGTATATGTGGTACGAATCCGCCAAGTAGTTAAATGTTGCTAGGTATATGGAGTAAATACCCCAGATGGCAAAACCGAGACCTATGGCTTCCGCATAGCCGCTCATATATTCCGGACATAAGAAGGCCCCAAATAGGCCGGCTGGTAGTAGCAGTGCGGTAACGCAAGCAAAGTAGAGTCGTGCTTCGGGGGAATCGGTCGGGAATCGTTGTCTCATAAATGCCCAAAACTTGGAGTCAGAATACTCGAAGCCGTCATCATGGGCTCGCCATTGCGGGTGTTTGAGAAGATGTTGTTGCAAAATGCTCACAAAAGTTGCCAACGCGGCTGCTGCAATGATGGCCCCGTATACTCGGCTAGCAAGATTGTAGTTGTTTTGATAGAGAAAGGGTACAACGGAGAAGGACATGTACAGGACGGCCCAAGAAAACGCTGCCCAGAGTGAAAACGAAAACACGACAGGTTCGGTGAATAGCATATGGAACGGCCGCCTCACCGACGTAGCCATCATCTGCCAAACAGGTGGGCGCTGTTCATCTTCCTTGACGACCCAACGGATACGCAGGTGTCGGATTTGGCTGTCTCCCATCTTCTCTTGAGTACATGTGCCTTTCGGTGTATCTGCGGTAGTTGACAAAACTGTGTCGCTGGACGACGCCGAGTAAGCAATGGCGGGCACAGAGGAATCTTGCATGCGCATTCCATATATGCCATTTGATTCCAGCTCTTCATACCACTGGTTGAGCTTTTTAGCCTTTCTTGTAAGCAAGACAGAGGCCCTGCTTTCCTTGAACAGGAATATCAGAAAGATGAGAAGCACACCGTCTAGTATGACCTGATGCCAAAAAGTCCACTTCCACGCTATCGTGGTCTGACCGAGCGTCTTCATGAAAGCCGTGCCAACCAGCGGACCAGCTCCAGTGCCTGCCAGAACAGAGCCGCTGAACAAGGCCATGGGTGTGTTGCGTTCACTCTTATCCCAGAGATCCGCAATGACACCACCGACGACGGAGCTGAATACTGAAGCGCCAGCTCCGACCCAAAATCGGGCTACGAGGAGCGCTGCAATATGAGGCATGACAGAGCAAACAGCCTGAAAGACGACGAATATGACGCCGGCAATGATGAAGACGGGGAAGCGACCCCAAATCTCTGATATGGGTGCCAGGGCCATGGGAGCCAAGGCGAAACCCATGCAAAACGTGGTAATGCCCACCAATGTGACTATTCGCGTTGTGCCGAGGTCATGGGCAATGATGCCGGCCGGCGGTGAATAGCAGCCCGCCGTATACGCAGTGAGAAATGTGGCAATACAGGAGAGTGCCAAGGAAACGTTTTTTCGAGCTGGACTCCATTTCAAAGGTGACATATATGGCTTTAAGTCAGGACATGGCGGCACTTTGGACGCATCTGAATAGGCGCCTTGCTGGGGCGTTGGGACGGAGGGCAATACTGTATCGAAGGACAGGTAAAAATATGTGATGCGGTAGTTGCCATCAACTATTGCTGGCTGATTTACCGAATCGCGTTGTTTTTCACACATTTCGGAGGCGGATAGAGCCTTTTGCTCACTGATGCTGAATGAATGACGGCCCGGCTCGTCGTTTGTATGCTCGCCCGAGGAGTCACGTACGACTCCGGCTCCAGGTCCAGGTCCAGCTCCAGCTCCAGCTCCAGCTCCAACGACGTGAGCGTCGGCGTCGGCGTCGGCCATGGTACCAGATGTCTGGTCTGGTACCTAATAGGCAGCCCAGCGTGGCTTCCCCCGTTGTTGTGAGAGGCAGACCAGACTGCTTGTAGGTTTGAGACCAATGTAACAGGACAGTTGAGGTGCCGAAAATGCTACACAGATGGGGTGCGCAAGTTGAAATCAAAATGTCAGGTCAAGTCTGGTCGTCTTAAGTCTGGTGAACCTCTCAGCCTGGGGGAACATTGAACCCACAACGGAATGTCGTGTCCTCAACATGGGGCCAAGAACGCAGACCTCTTGTCTGCGGTGAACGGCGATGGGGGTCTGGTTTGTTTTACACCATGTGTGGGTAAAGGGCGAAGCATGACATGGTATTGAGGCGGACATGAACGGGAATAAGAATGTTTTGTTCAAATAGTGCGAAAGGTGCGAGTAGTGCGTCAAGCTCTGCATCCGAGCCCCACGTCCAAGTCGTTTATTGAACCATGACAAATGACCAACGTCAAGTCAACGTTAACCCGGTTTCTGTTCGGCATGGAGGGCGTCCATGTCCATGTCTGGTTCGCTGGATCTGCTGGTACTCGGGAGGCGTTGGTCCATGTCCATGTCCATGTCCATGTCGACATCTGGACATGACCTGACTTGACGTGACATAGACCAGACCGTACCGATTTGTTACTTGAACCACGGTATTCGTGGGGAAGAGACTAGGCCAGACGGGACATTGATATTTGATCGCTCATTTTCCTCTTCCTGGTGCCCGAAGTCTGGATTGCCATCTGCATGCACGTGTGGTTTGTTGCTGGAGAACTTGGAAACGACAGTTGAGGCACTAACCAGACCAGACCAGACCAGACGGGAATAAGCAATGACCAGATCTTTTCATCCATCATCCAATGAAACCCGACCTGGTTGATCCCTTTCCTGTTCACCTGCACCGAGCTTGCACTGAACAGTTTCCCTCTTGTTCTCTTGCCCTCTTGTCCTCTTGTCCTCCCACCGAGTCAACGCATATTCGTGCTCCTTGAAAGTTTATCAAACCAACCAGACCTGACAATGATGGACATCGACGCGTCCACTCAACAACAACAACAACAACAACAAACCCTCCTTTAACTCCCACTTGTAGACAAGCAGGGCTGACTCTTACCATCAGTTGGATTGACGCTTGCAGTTTTGACAGTCGTGGTGAATGACAAGGTCACCAGTGTGGTCAATTTGAAATAAAGTTCCAACCTCTTCAGGTCAGAGGCTGTGTGAGTTATTCCCGATTACAGCCGGCGAACGCCAACATTTGAACGCCACCAGTTCAACAGTTAGACTAGTAGGCCTTCTAGCTTCGACGCATTGGTCGAAACAAAACCAGCCAGCCATGCCTTACCCCATACTCACTCGGCTTTGGCGTTGCATGGATTCCACTCGGTTGTAACTCGCGGCAAATGGTCAAAATTCTGGAGAAATTATCTGCGCCAAACTCCGATCCCGTCCAAAGGGAATTTTCATGAGTGGTGATTACGCTCATTACCCACCTAGGTAGGTACTTGGGCGCTTTAGCTCACCTACCTAGGTATGTAGCTACCTGCTATCAACTACCTAGGTACCTAGAGAGTTGGCCTTCTTCCTGCACAGTCCAGAGAGAACCGACCATTGTCTTCTGATGGTGGCTTGTCTAGACTCTATTTGATCAAGTTGACATCAAATCCAAAACACTGCTGATCCAGCCACTATTCCTTTGCGTGCTTCATCGTCCACGCCCTTGCCGCTTTTCTTTTCGGCGCATTTTACTGTGTCGTCGCAATGGTCGTGAATCGTTAATCTTCATGTCGTGTAATATCAAGTCTCATAGCGCCAAGCTTGTTATCATTGTTGATACTTCACGTCCCACGTTCCTGCGTAGTAGTTCAACGACGCTTCACTTTGCGTAAGTCCTAACCAAAGTGTACAGGGTAATGTCTCGAAGCTCTAATTCTAACTATCAAGGTAATGAATTGGAGGAAAGGGTGTCTTCCCCAACATACATGCTGAAGATTGTGGTTGCAACATGGCGTCTAATCGACATCGTCGGGACTTGTGACTTCCACACCTCCATTACTCGGCGGTAGTTTGCCGTTTGGTTGTTGCATGGCTTTTGCATCGCCGTGCTGTTCGTGGGAAGCTTGAGTCGGGTCTTGTCGTTCTGCTACCCGATCACTTGCCCCCTCTTTGAGTGTGCCATCCTCGTTGACATCTTCGCGAAGATAAATCGTGAATACAATGACTAGGTATGCCTCTGCTGTTTGCTTGTTACGTAGGACATATCTAAGTTCGTGTGAGCGCCTGTGATTCTTGGTTAAAACGCTGAAGAAAAAAAAGGAAAAAAAAAACAAAAACACCAAAGGACGGCTTCAGTGGTGCAAAAAACACATAAACAGCATTAAAGCAACACAGCTTGAGCGACGGGGGCACTGTTTCTTACCGTAGCCCTTGGCCATCCCAGTACTTCACGATTGGCAGCTGAAAGCCAGGCAGGTTCAAAGCCAGGTTGGTGAAATCAAGGTACGGATTAAAAAAGTCCAATCCGTATGTGCTTCCATACTCAAACGTCCACTTGCTTTTGCTGTCGTCCTTTAATGCCCATTTCATCCGAGCTTTGCTGTCCTCCGGAACACCCATAGCTTGGCGGGTGCCCATTCCCTTTTCATCGCCGCCCTCCTCAAACCACAGCCCACCCTTATCTTCTGAGTATTCGCCAGGTCCAAGATGAATGGAGTTGAAAGAACTCAACGCAGGTCCATACAAGAACGGCCTATCTGCATAGGCGTCGCCATCGAGACCAGGATCGATCCACCATTTCACTATGTTCATGGCGGTGTTAAATCCAGGAGGTAGTTTATCTCGAATAGGGCGATCAAAGTCGTTACCAAACTGCAGATCATGCCCGCCTATCCCCTCAGCTTTTCCGTCTGGGCAGGCTTCCTCAGTCGCCGCGGCATCAGCCTCATGGTTTCCCAGACGATCCCCAACGACTGCGGGCCTCAGAGGTGTAAATTTCATGGAAATACTGTACTGGTCGTTGCTTTTCGCATGCGGCTCTGCCGAGAAGTAGGGTGATGTGGATGGTGAATCCAAGGGCAGGCCGTTATAGCCTTGAATTCTGACGTTCAGCTCAATGTGCGCGTTGTGGCTCTTGATTTCAATCGGCTGAGGTTTGTTCACTGGTACTTCAACATGAGTGGCGGCATCATAGGTTGGGCCGGCGGTTATACGCAAAATGTATTTCTCTGCCATGATTTCACCGCTGTCAGAGCTGTGTCTGTTTCGGAGGGAGGCGAGTTTTCCAACTTGAGAGAAAAATTTCCCTCTTTTGTCGAGCAGTGAGGAACTTTTGGTGGATTTTTGAAGGTCAATCTTGTCCAAGGTCATGACGTCGAGGACTGCCATCGTTCGATTGGCTGGCGGGGCTGACAGCATGGCTCCTTCCAGTCTCCGTGTCCAGTCGGCTTCAGCACATGCATGTGTGGGAGAGCGTCAACGTTCCTGAGACATTTGACCGGGGCATGTGTGGTTCGCGTGCGTGTTGTGACCAGACACCAATCAATTGGACATTGATTGTAGTGCGCTTGCTACCTTCGTCCGACTTGGCCTTTCTCCGGCCATTTTCATGTTCGAACATCAATTTCGCGAGCAGAACCCCTCCCCATTAAGTATTCGAATGGCAGCCAACCTCTCCGCGACTAAAGTACGAAGGTGCTTCATCCAGTGAAGTCCAAAACCGCCGTTTTGAATGCCACACAACCCGCGTTACGCCTTGACCATCTGAAGCTCGACCTCAAACAGAGCCAGTTTAGCCTGACCCGCCGAGGATTGCGCCGCACATTGTAAATGCTTTCTGGAGGGTTCAGCAGGGTTACCGATACGAAGATTCAGGAGACCAAGCTCTCATTCCCTGTCGTCAAATGCCTTGCACCTAGAAATTGTCTGCGTGGGAGATATCGAGAGATTTACTGCCACTTGACCATGCATTGGCTAGAACATCATCTCGGACTTTGAGACAGCAGATATCTACATCACTATCATATCGATCAACTGTGCCTAGTTCATGGACCGCAACACGCACACATATGGCGTACCTCATCGTCTACAAGATTTCAACCCACCTCCTCAGTGGTAATTTCGCATACTGACATCATAAAATTTATGCATGAGCCAACTAAAAAAAATTCGCCCAGGGAACGACTGGTAATGACAGGAAACCTTCATATGCGAGAAAAGGATAATAACCGCCATAATTATCTCAAAGGTTCTAACTCATGCTTAGAGGAATGAAGCATAGACAAACTCTTGTCGTATCATAGTGGAAAGGGACCATTCAGTTCACTACATATCACCATGATTGGCACGTCTTTCTGCGAGTTAATAGAGATTCGCATTCTCATATGTTTATTTCAATATCTTCCAGTCCTATATATCATCACTTTTCTTTACAATGTTTTTCTGCGAGAAACCTCAACATGGTATGGGACAGGAAACCTCATTCTGGTTGCCTTGCTATTGGCCGAGGCATTGTTTTTCATCTTGATATACAGTCCACACAAGAGACGGCTGAATTGTGCTGCGGAGCATCCTGCTCCGTTATCTCATATCGAGCGGAGAGAGCTATTCAACAGCTGCCTTGCACATACTCCTCATCTTGATGAATATTTGCGTTGGTGGTTCCTCGGTGCAGATTTGGATGACATTCGTCGAGGCAATTTACAGGAATTCTTCTTATGGGCTTTTTTCGATATGGAAGTGAAAGACGGCAACGTGGAAACTGTGCCCCAATCTGTTTGGACCGAAGTCAATGAATACGTTACCCTGACGGAATCGCGCCTTGGACATTCATTACGGGATGGATACGGTTCTGCTAGGAGCCTCCGTCTCACTCTGGACGGCATATCTACTCACTACAGATGCTTGCTGTGGTACTGTATTGTATTTATAGTTGACATGGCCACGCACTTCTTACTTTCCTGGTACGGATTCCGCTATTATGCAAGGCAATCTCAGGAAGCCTGGAGAACCTTCCCGCCTCGCCCGCAGGAGCTCTTTGCCAAGCATCGTTCACCAGCCGCCGAGCTCAGCTACTGGTATCTGCCTCATACCGATGGAAGCAGGCGGCCCATTGTGTTCTGGCACGGGATTGGCATAGGCCTGTGGACATATGCATGGTTTATACTGGAATTACGCAGCATCAGCGCTTCCGGTGAAGTCGGAATCATCGTACCAGAGATGCTTCCAATCTCTTTTCGACTTACGGATGTCCCTTCTCGAAAGGACGAACTATTGAATATGATGGCTAACATCCTGGACCAGCACCACAGTTGGAAGAAGTTCACATTGGTGTCTCATTCATATGGGTCAATTCCTACCACACATATGCTACGGTCGCCATCACTAAGAAGCAGAATTGAATCAGTCATCCTTATTGACCCTGTGACAATTCTTCTCCACTTGCCAAACGTCGCTTACAACTTCACTCGACGGATACCGAAACGAGCAAATGAGTGGCAGCTTTGGTATTTCGCGAGCACTGACCTGGGAGTGGCGCACTGCCTTGGCAGGCATTTCTTCTGGAGAGAAAATATTCTTTGGAAGGAAGACTTGATAGTAGATCCAGGTGGCGGCCATAACGCCCGAAGAGTGGCAGTATGCTTGTCTGGAAGAGACCTGATTGTGGATACGACAGCAGTTTCCCAGTATTTGACAGACTGTCCAGAAGTCATAAATGGACTTGAAGCTAGTAGTCAGGCAAAGGGGAGAGACCGGAGAGATGTAGACGACGTGGAGGTCCTTGTCTTCCCTCATCTGGACCACGCCCAGGTGTTTGACAGGAGGAAGGATTTTGAAAGAGTCCTTCAGCTCATCCAAAGGCTTGGTTGATTGCAAATTGTCTTGCTGCATGATGGATAAATTAGGATTTATTGGCCTCGAATGACGTACCGGAGGTGTCAACATTTATACATAGCATACATAAATGCTACTTCAGCTCTGTGGTGTGGTTTCGTTGCCACCCCAATCGTCCAGTGTGGCACCAACCGGACGCGATCCGCCATGTATCACGATGAAAACAAGATCTACATCGTTTTTATTGGCCACCTGGTGTTCAGTCCAAGCGGGAACAAATGCGAAGTCACCTGCGGTCATGTCGTGCTTCCGAAGCTCCGACTCGAAGCCCTCATTTACTATGAGAGTTCCAGTCCCAGAAACCGTGTACATGATGGCATCTACAAGTGTGAGGGTTAGCTATACTGGCATGCCAGGAAATATTGGCATCACCGGGATGGAGGGCGTAGCAGGCAGAGCACAGCCGGCAACGACCCGTACGCAGGACCAATATACAGGTCGGGGCAGCTTGACACGAACCTTGTTCACTGTTGTGATGAACTGCCGTCTCGGATTGTGGTCGAACTGTCAGGACTTTCGGGCAATGTTACCTTAACTGGAGCATATACAACATGGCGTTATTGTAAAAATTGTGGCAGAGAACTCACCGGTGGCAGACATGGTATCACACTTGCCCACAACCGCCGCCCTTATGGTTACCGGACCTTCAACGGTGGGATGCTTCGGCTCGAGATCTCTGGCCCGCGTCACATGTGTTGTGGCGGGCATAAGCATTGGCAATATCTCCGAGATGAGCGGAAAAAAGGCGGCCATGGTTTGTCCAGCCGTGCCATCCGCAAGAGGCGGAGATCGAACTTCAATGTTGTGTAATGCCTGCTCTGGTGTCTCTGCTCCTTGGAAAGACCGAAACTTGTTTTAGACAGGGACAAGCCCATCAAAGCTCTCACAAAGCCCAGGGGATATCGTCTGGTGTCACTGAGACAAGACGAGGGTGGAGAGATGGCAGCTGAGGGCCACACAAGGCAAAGATCGAGTGGCGTGGTCGCAGTGCCGGGATGGAGATCCGGCGACGATGAAACTTTGTTGTATGGGCCACAGATGACAATGTACTTGACGTCTGGTTTGTGTCCCGCGTCAACAAAGGACACCAGACATGCACCAGGAGACAGGTCAGGGGGGTCTGGGGCGGAAACAGGGAGTCCATGTCAATGGGAGAGCCACAGTGCCAAAAATGCTGGAGCCATCAAACTGATCTGGCAGCGAGATTTGACAAAGGGCCCTCACCTCGGAGTGGAGAGCGGCAGTGCAGTCAACGTTTTGTCTGGTGCAGGAGAGAGGAGCAAGACCAGACTCAACTTGTTTAGGAAGGCCGACCGCCAGCACGGAACGTCGTGGCTGCATGTAGACGCACTGTGGTTGCATCAGAAGCCGGAACATTTTTCTGTCTGTCCTTTAAAACCCCCCCCCCAAAAAAAAAAAAAATTTGCAAAACGAGAACCGGAAGAAAAAGAGCAAGAAAACAAAAGGAAGGGAAGGAGGGGAGGACGGAAGAAAGGGAAGAAAGAGAACAGAAAATATTTGGCCAAAAAGGGACATAGACTGGTAGGGGAACAGAGAGCGAAACAACGAACCTTCAATGTCGGAAAAGTCAAGGAAATCGAAGCAACCTCAAGCTGTCAAAGGAACACGGAAAACAGAGAAAAATCGTAACATTCAACTGACTACCAACCACCCTCAATGTTGTCAAGTTTGTTCCATGATTGAATATGTCAATGTCAATGTCAATGACCCAGGACCCCGCAGTCACTTACCATTTGTGGTATTTGCACCGGTCAAGGACTTTTTGATTTCCAAGTCGCAGCAATTGGCCTTGGCAGTTTGTATCAAATACCTAGGTACTTAGACCGTTGCAATACAACATCATTTCTCAACATGCAGTTACCTAAATTGTGCATGACACCGGCTGGTACCTGGAAACCGGCTGGTCGCAACCGGCTCCATCCTTGTCCGGCATCGCATTAGTCTGAGTGGAGGCGGAGGTAATATGTGTAAGGCGGCATGACCTCCTAACGCTGTTCGAGAAACCAGATGCTCATGACCGGCTGGAGTCTTGCCATAGTGAAGTGAGCATTGTGTCTGGTGGATTCATTCAATGTTGTCTCCTTAGAAGCTTGGCTACATACTCAAGTACATACCCCTGGCCATTACCTAGGCTTGCGGATAATATCAGGCTTTTAGCTTCCTGTAGGTTTTCCTCTTCTCCTTCCACATAGGTAAGCAAGCGATGCTGCAGCATTGGGTAATGATAATAATCACAATTCTATCACCAGGGACTGATGAAATGACGCTGTAGCTTTTGCAGAATGCATATTAGCCTTCGTCATCACTAGCTAAGAGTCTAGTCTTGTGCCCTTGGAAGCACCCGGCGCAGTTGTAATGCCGTCAATTGTTCTGCATCAATGTTCTGCAATTTATTAGATCAGTGAGCCCTCTGGTCCAACAAATCAGTTTTCACAGAAATAATCGGAAACTCGGTTAATTGGACACGTCTACTACCATGCGCAGTTTCCAAGTCTCCAGTCATTGAAACGCTCGGCCGCGACGCATCTCGTCGCGTCTCGTCGAACAAGGGCTAAACCCAATTCACTGCGTCTATTTCCACGTTTACCAAAGGCGGCAGGCTGCCGGCCGGCGTGATCTGGTTGAATAATTGGCCACTTGCCCAAACTATGCAATAATAACGGTCACACGGGCCGGACCACTGTCTGGTATTGGCGTAATACGAGAACAGGGCAAATTGCGAAGTAGAAAGAATGAGGCAGGAGGTGGAACGGTTGAGTGGTCCGAGTTGAGCATAGGTGATGAAGGCTGTCAAGTTGATTCGGCCATGCATTGACGATGTAGATCTGCAGAACTGGCCGAGTCTGATCCTGCAAGCAACGCAACTAGCTGAAGGAATAATTGCCGAGTAATCTCAAGCCACTGTGTCAAAGCTTCGAGTCAGTTTACCCCCAAAGCCGACATAGTGGCAATAGCTTTCGCAGGCCCGTTGAGTTTCCTTGATCCAGTATGGTAGAATCCCAGTCTCCGGATGTTTGTCCATCTTCCGTCATCCGTCATCCGAACAAGACCGCTGCACCGAAATGGTTAAAGGCCAGAAACAAAAAGTCTCTGGCAATCTTCCAGCAATTTAGCCGAACTTCTCTGAGGAGCTTTACTACTGTGGCCTTATGAGCTTGACTGCGGCCACGAATGGCGGTTTGCCACCAAATATCATGAGCAATGTGGAATTTGATGGTTCAAGTGAAAACCAAAATAAGCATTCTTACCGTCTACTGCTCCAAGTGCCCAAAATTCCAAATAGATATATACTCCATATGCAAGGGTTGAAGCAAAAACACCCTGTGTCATCATCAACCACATACCACCCAGTAAGCGTCTTTATTCCTGGCTGAAATGAGCCTGCGCAATGGAACTCAATAGTTAATGTTGTGACAAGTATTCATTCGTAGGCTAACAGCAAGTCACACTGGTGTTGCACATAACTTTGCCAACCTGGAGGAAGATGGACTCCTGGTCAATCCTCTGGGACAACAAAGAAAGGGGTGGTGGGACTCCTGTCATGCCAATCGTGAAGAGCTGTCTCATCATTCTCACTGCAATGACTAAAAGCGGAAATAGCGCATCGAGGGTTGGAAATGAACAGGCAGCATAATTAACCAACCACAACGACGGTCGCGCGCTCAAAGGAACGCCTTGTTGAGCTGGGAAAGGAACCAATATACCAAGACAAGGACACAATGGCGTCTTGCGAATGATGTTCCTGCCATATGACGATTCAAGACGCCGTCCGTGTTGATCTTGCCACCTTGGCAATCTAACATAATGTAGGCTGGACGAGCCGAATTATACGTGTACTCAAATAGATTACCTAGCCAATTGAAATGCAACCAACCAACGCCGCAAATGGGTGCAAACGAGGAAGTTATGATATTGGTCGGTGATGGTGTTGAAATTGCGAGCGATTGAACCAACTCGCACTTATCAATTGGTAACTATCCGGTCCCTGCTAGTTAAGTTTACGTTAGCACTTAGAGAACAACAAGAAAAGGTAACAGGACAGAGCCCCTCTGTTGGCAAACTAGATGGCGGATTCAGACAAAGAGTATCCCATGATTTGCAGCAATGGAGGCCAGGTTGATAGCCAGTCTGGGGCTTTTTGGTCAAGGACTCAAGGTCCTTGGGGAACTGGTCCCCACTCAATGGGAAGTCCGAAAATGTCTTGTGGTGAGGCAGAACCTTGCATTGACCAGAGCTAGCAGGCACCAGTGAGGCTAAGAGCTAATTATAGCGTCAATATGTCAACTGTTGCCCATGTCCTCCATATGTGGCGGCTCATCTTGGGGGTCAACCTTTGACCCTGGGGTTGATTCTGCAGAGACGGACAAACGGATTTATTGGGATTCTCGACGCGCTGGATGATTCGGACGTTGTTTTAGGCTCTGCAATCACACTACTGGAGCCTCTCGAGCAACATGAGTAGTCAGAAGGTCTTATGGAAGAAGATAATTTAAAACAAGAAGAGGAAGGACAAGCGTACATACATGACGCTGGCTCTTACTCAGCTCTGCGAAGGTTCATTTCCCCTCCCTTTGAGCATATTAACTGACCCCACGGAGTACTCCGTAGGCATGGCGCATTTGCTCAGAGGGAGCTCCATGTCCAGCCTTGGCCAGCAAAAGTTCTGATCCACAGTTAAAGACGGCCTGGCGAACTCGAGTCGTGGAATGCTGTCTGGTCCCTGTGTCTGGTGTGGCCTGGTGTGATCTGGTCTGGTGTAGCTGCCAGTACCACCTGAGTCTGCTCCTCGGGTGTCCGCTGGCTTCACAGCTGGGCATGCGATGCGGAACATTGATTATTGGTGGCACTGAGGTGACTAGATGATTGAAGTCAGGTCAGGTCAAGTCCGGACTGGTCTGCTCTGCTCTGCTCTGGTGGAAATAGTGTGGTGGCTCAGGAGGGACCCAAGCCCTCAGTCCTCTCTGCTCCATGTCGTCGATGACTTGCATGCTTCCATTTCATTGCGTGCATGCCCTCCATGTCCCTTTCTGATCTGGTTGCTCCTGCCTCTTTACCATTCGACCAAACCGGACACCTCGACGTTGACCTCACATCAAACGCCCGGTCGTCCTCATTCTGGCACCATATTTCCATTTTGCCCATGCATCCAAAAACCAAACCTGACCTCACCACCGTTTGACTGGAATCACCACACACAAAAATAGAGCAACAAGACCATACGTCTGACGCCTACGGTCCGATTCGTTACACTCCACACAGCCTGTCACAGACGGCCGAGACGAAAGCCGTCAAGTCCGAAAGAGGACCATACTTATTGCAGACCTTGTGTTTAACTTGGGAACCTTTTGATACAAGCTCACCAGCCTGGTCAGCATCAGGGCCTAGCTTTCCTCGTTGAGAAGCTGGCACGCTGACCGCATCCATTTGGTCCCTCAGATCCATCTGCACCAGGCACTGAAGCGGATCTCTGGGCCTTTTGTCGTTCCGGGTTCTCTGTTCTCTCTGGGACAGGCAGCCGGCTTGACTGCAACAATCGCCCAACCAAGCCAACACGGGCCAAACTTGAACAATCAACATCCAGCCATCATATTGTCACTCCTACCTACCGCTTCCCATTAACCACCACAAAGGTCCCGCCGTGCCGTCCTCGATTCATACACCACACTCCCCCCTGCTTGTTCTTGGCGGACCAGCAGGATTCAAAGGACAAAAAAAAAAAAAGTTTTGCAGGCACTTGCGTGCAACCTCAAGCAGCCGCGCCACGGACGCCAAATTGCAGACAATAATCGTTGGACACAAACCAGACAGTCAGTTGCATGTGTTACTGCAACAGCATACATCCTCACCTATTAGCGTCGTGCATCTCAACCAGCGAGCCAGGCATCCACAGTTACTCGGCCGCAAACCCACTGCGCCCCGTCTAGTACCTCAGTCCGGATCATCTCTTCCCTGAGCACACGTTCGTCAGCGCGCCTTCAAGCTCGGTGCCACATTGTGACACTGAATGTATAATTACGCACCTGGTCGATCCCTTTGGCTTTTGTTCACCGTGACTCTTTGTCAACCTGCAGTGATATATCTGCACAATGGCTGGCTTCGCAGCGTCAAGAGGAAAACGTCCTGCGGAGCCAGCTGATGATTCTCATCTAGAGACAAATCTGGCCTCTAATTCATCATCCCCAGCATCGTCATCACCTGTACCCTCCGCATCTTCTCTCCAGCCAGCTCCAAAGCGTCAAGCTCCTTCACCAGCGCCTACTTCAGCCTCTTCGCAAAGCCAACTACGGTCATCCGAAAGTCACATCCACGACTTGCTGCCCATTGTGCCAACTTCAGTTACCACGTCATCTTCAAATTACGGCCGCATCAACGCAGAAAACGAAACCAACCTAGGACTTCTCAAAAGTGTACCGAAGGAGGTAAATCGATACAGGCAACGCATTTCTGATAAAATGCCTTCGAGTGATGGTCCCTCCAGATGCAACCAAAATCATCATAGTGCTCTGCAAGGTATGTCCAGTATCCAGTCGCGTTTCTCCTTCCTGACATATTCGGGGGGGTTCATTTGTTCCTATTTCCATTCATTTTCATGCCTCTGTATTGCCAGATTCGTGGAGAGGCTATGGCAGGAAATGTTATCGCGCTTTGGTGAAATTATGGCCATGGGGGCCCTTCCATACTCCTTACCCTTGGCTGTCCTATCCAAGGCAAAGTCATCGTTCCTAAAGGCCTGCTTTAGTATGATTAATCTTGTGTAGTCTGAGTCTTGGGCTTGGAAGATGCAACCTACCTATCTTGATATGGGACATGATATCATAATGATTTTGCAAGCACTTGTTG
Organism: Pochonia chlamydosporia 170; assembly: GCF_001653235.2. Lineage (NCBI taxonomy): Eukaryota > Fungi > Ascomycota > Sordariomycetes > Hypocreales > Clavicipitaceae > Pochonia > Pochonia chlamydosporia. The sequence goes on along the minus strand of NC_035795.1, from coordinate 451,915 downwards.
ATGGCAGTCTTACGCTAACTGGTAATCGCATCGCAGGCAAGCACTCGATATCAAAGGACGTAGTCGCTGGATCCCTAAGTTCAAGACATAATTCCAATTGGAGTGCAAACACACCCCTCCTTTTCATGCTGCCTCCTGAATTAATCGACTGCGTCCTGTCGCACCTCTCTGCCACAGATCTGCTCTCTGTCGCGGCCACTTGCCGGCAGCTTCACAAGCAAGCCGTGTCAGACTTCCATTGGATGCATTGCATTCAGCGAAATGTACCAGGTCTGACACTGACCAACCCCGGGCCCTGTAATAGCTTTCGGGAGCTTTACGCTGCGCATGACCCAATCTGGTTCCTGCCCAAGTACAAGATATGGTTCTGTGACAGGGATCTAACGGGCAAGCTGATTATCGTGCGCTTTGACCCTAGGAGAGGGTGTATTGAAGGGTACCAATTGCTAGCAGTGAGCAACAGGAACACATTCGAACACTGGCCAGCAGACAATCAGGTTATTATTCATGGATTTGAGCCGCAGGTGAAGCTGCACCTCGACAAACCCGTCCTGCAGTTCGATGTCCAAGACAGGCAGGAGGTCGGAGATTTTGCTACCAGACCCGGCGCTAACCGCTTCGCTGCCGAGAGACCAATGACACGCGGAAACCGTTCAGATCCAATGTTCAGCAACTTCTTGCTCACACGGCCGTTGGAGCCTGAAGTAGCGGATGAGAAGCTCGCCGCTGACTACCCTTACGACAATGTCTGGCCACCGCCAACTATCCCAGCTCGCCACCACGTGTCTGGCGCAAGATCCGGTCAAGCTGTGATTGACCTGTCGCCGGATGATCGGCCTAGGTCTAGAGGGGAGGTCTCTGACCAGACCTTCCGTATTCGGCAGTGGATGCAAATGCCAGGGACGCCGTCGCCGCCGAGCCTCATTGGGGGACAAGCAGGCGGCTTTGCAGGCATGGTGCAGGTTCTCAATGGACTAAACGGCCAAGAAAACGTCATACCAGTTGCCGGTGCTGCGGGTATTCATATTGGAGAGGAAATCATCACATACTCAACACTTGACCCGGTCCTGTACACGCCGACAGTCACGAAACCTTGGAGGGGTATATGGGTTGGGGATTATAGTGGTCATGGTTGTGAATTCCTGCTCATCAATCAGCCAGATGATCCTCCCATCACTGATGTTGAGCTTGGATTGGTGCGAGAAGCCGAAGAGGCGGACGGGGCTTGGGAAAAAAGGAGACGGGAAGCCCACATGTACCGTGGCCGCTTAGAAGCAATAAAGCTGACCGGGGATCCTAATGTGCCGCGCGGCGAGTACACTTTTGTTGCTGATGATCTCGGCCCCGGAGGCTACGTAGGGATAGCCACAGACCCCCCTTTCGCCGGAACCAGAGTGGTGAAGAGCAAAGGACATGTTGCCGCAACTGGCTTCGTTCGAGGTAAGCCGACTCATCAAGGACCATGCTACTAGACGTTTGACAGCAGCTGCTACGAATCTGAACGAATCACTGACCATACCGCGGCCCACACGCCGTACGTAGATAAATATATTGAAAGTCAGCTCTTGCTCATTGGACCAAATCGCCTGGCTCAATATTGGGTTGGCTTTGGCCATATCAGCTTCTTCGAGCGGGTTCAAGTCGACAGCCTGATTGTGCCATAAGCTGCGAATCAATGAAGCCTTACGGTGGGGAGGAGACTTTAATGACGACCAGAAAACGAAGCGGAATCCGGTTGCCATTGCTCGCAATTCCAAATTTATTGGGTTTAACTCGTGGCTGGCAGTCGAGGGTCAGTGTCGGTGGTTCGAGTCCGGATCAAGTAGCACAACACCCAGCAATACAACGTGGCAGGGTTTCTCCTTTACTCTTAAAATGATGACGTAGGAGGGGTTAAAATGAGGCGTTCTTGCGTTTGGACGATGCCAGCCCAGGTTTGAAATGATAAAGAAAATTATCTCTCGAGCAGTGTTCAGATTCTACAAGGAAGTGGACAGAGATTGCCGAACCGCAGTTACCACATCACCAATTCTATGGCACCGTTATCCTTCGACATGTTCTTAACAAAACTCGAAGCTTCTAGGAGCTAAAACAGGAAGAACAGGGAAACGAGAATCACTATTTCACGTCCAGTCTACATGTGGCCCGTGAAATGGCAAGTTAAGGTTCTACAGCGGAAGGGGCATAAAACTTTGTTGTTTGCTCCCTTGCCTTGTTCGCCCATTCTTCATCCTCACCAGCAGAGATAGCTGCTCGGCCCCATGCCTCACTACTGCCTTTAAGGAACGAAATTGCGGCTTCATCAACTGACCACCAGGTTTCATCTTTTGGAACAAAATCTCCAGCAAGATGTGATTTGAGACCTAGAAATGCCATGTCCCATCCGACACCTCCTGCACCAGGGCCGTACTGCCTCCAGTGATCGTTGATGGCAAATGCATGATCCAGACGAATTGTTGTTCTTGTTGTTGTTGAAGGATTGTTCGAGCTCTTCAAGCTGACGCGAACGTGACTTATTTCTTGACCAAATTCCCATGTCAAGGTAAATCCACTGGATGGCTCGCAATCAACAATGGTCCCTCTAGCATTGCCCTTGACCTGGTATTGCCCATCCACCTCGAAGGTCCCCGTCACAGGCGCAAACCATTCGGTGATGAGATCAGGCTTAGTACAGGCAGCCCACACTGCTTCAATCGGTGAGCTTATGGTTCTACTAAGAGAGATGGTGCGAAAGTCATTGGCATCATTGCCTGTATTGGCGTACTTTGAGGAGATTAGTTGTCCTCTGAACAGTTGCCGGTGCACGGCAAGTAATTCTCGTTCGTGGTTGAAATTCATTGGTAAAATATACGGTGTAGAATTGCTGCATTGCAGTAGGGATTATTCTATTTCCATTAAGCATACCCTCCTGTTATAAATACATCTCTGGTGCATGTGTGTCATTTGACACTGGGTAACTGACAGAGAGGTGAATTGATATGCATGATGTGGTGCATCTTGGTGCTTCGGTGGGTGAGCCATACGAGGTTGCGTGAACGCAAAATGCACGCAGCCCTCAATTCGCGTGGCTTGGGTCTTGGCTTGGCTGCGAGATGTTCTCCTGAGTGGAAATTGACCCTGGCCCTGGGTGAGCATTTAACTTAGAAAAGCGAACATTGAAAGCATAAGAATGCTCTTTGTGTCAACCCGAATGCTAAACGGCGTGAGAATATCTTGGTTCTCCATGTCGCAAGTTTTCGAAGCATCATGGGAGCCGCCTACGTGACTTTCTACCCCAGACACGTACAAAATATACCAACCACACAGTTCACCATTAGCCATTTGGCTGACCTAGAGCCAAACCGAGAGTGTGGACGAGAGTGTGGAATAAAATGAAATTGGACGCCGCGCCGAATATCCAGCCTAGCCTGTTTAACCATCCATGTCCTTGTCGGACGGATCCTGTTTTGCAATATCCCGTACATAACTTTCAACAGTCAACATTCCCTTCTTTGAGCCTAAGTACAAGTTCCACGCCGCTCTTCCAGCCTGCATTGGAGCAAAATAAAATAAAAAAAGATAACAATAAAATGTCGCATCGCTTCCACCTGATATAAAGATGCTGTTCTGGGGTATTAAACTGAATATGTGCCGCCACCTTCGTGGCAACCACAGTGACAGACATGAATTCGTCGTCGTTTTTCACAATGGCATGACCAAGGAATTCTGACCGAGTATGAATACATGTGCTTGCCACATCACATTCCCTCGTGGTTCTTATCATCAACCAAAATCCCTGGCCTTCCGCGCTAGCACTCGTACGTTGTCCAGGAAGCCTTCAATAAGCTCCTGGTAGCGGTGAGGCGCTCCGCTCATGGCCTTTGCACCTTGATCGAGCACCATCGCGGAAGCCAGTTCGATTTCGAGCTCGTGTTCTTTTTCAATCTTCTGGGTATTCTGCCGGCCATATTAGTATGATAGAAAATGCATGGTGAATAGAACCAAATCTCTTACAGATGGAACTGATGGTGACAATGTGACTTGCGTCAGGTCAATTTGATAATGCCCTTGAGTATAGCTGAGCCGGTCCTTCTGCCTGTCCGATGTCCCGCCTGTCTGAGCTGGCCCTAGCTGCTCTAACTCCTCCAAGGGACCATCCCAATTCATTTCAAGATTGATGCTGAGTCGACAGTCCATAGGGCTTGTCGGCATGTGAATGTCAATGTCAGCTACTCTGGCTTTGATGATTTTGTTGAGGACCTGGCCCGTCTTCTGATCATATGTTACTCTGGCCTTGACGTTTCTCACACGAGATCCCAGCCTAGACCTCACGCATCCAGGAAGGCGGCTCTGCAAATCCGGGGGCAATTCAAAATATCGGTCAAGCTCACGTCTATGCTTGTAGTGAACTTGAACACGACCAGCTCCATTGGGTGCCCGAGGATCAGTTTGAATGACTATGTGATTCAAGAAGTCATTGAATGCCTTGTGGTGTACCTGTGGCGTATTAGTCGGCCGGTTTCTCTGGTTGTGGACTACCCATATCGGGACCCGAGAAGATTTGTGGTTGCACTTACCTCTGTCATGCTGCTTTTGAATGCAACTCGACCAGTGTCATGAAGGACGCATTCCGTGTCTAGCAATCGATCCACGCGGTAGTTCGTGTCCTTGTCAATCAGTGTACCTAGCTTGGCTTCAATCTCAAATTGAATGCCCCGGCTTGTTATCTCCTTGATATCCGGGTTATTCACCACATGGATGAAGATGAAGTCAGCTACTGTTTTCGACAATTCCTCATATGGCTTGACACCGGTTATACTGGCTTCCCAAGGTCCTAGAATGTCTTGAGGTCCAGGTTCCGCGACCGGCGGAGCCGATTTTGACGCCGTAGACAGCGATGTACGTGGAGCGTCGGGCGAGGCATGCCGACTTGATCTATCTGTCTTACTCCCGCCTTCAGCTTTTCCGTTTATGTGAGAGTGTACACGTTTTTGAAGGACAAAATTGCCGTGATTTGGCATCTTGTTTCCCAGTGAATAGGCGCTCTGGGCCCAAATAGGAGGCTGCGCTCGATGGGCACGCCTTTTCTTAGCTGCCGCTGGGGATGACGAGGGTTGTTTAGTGCTGCTATGTGTGCCATTTAGGTCACCTGGTGGTGGCCTGGTTTCTTTGTGTTCTAGTTCCTTGGGGCTGAGATTCCGGTCATCTAGTTTGCGTTTTGCAGGTGTAACCGCGCGCTCTGGTTCTATAGCAACCGTTTGGGCTACAGGAAGCGATTTTCTCTCTATATCGACTGGAGACGCCATAACTCGGTCTGAATTGCTGGCGATAGATGCTACTCGTGTTCGAGGGCTGACTGACAGACTATGCTCTCGGGAATGAAGGGACTTCGAGCGCTGGTGAGGTTCAGTTACGGGAGATTCTTGGTGGCTAGGGCCAGACACGCGACGTAATGCTGTGTTTGTAAGAGCTGGTGACTGAGGTTGAGGACCGTTCCCTATTGCCGTAACCCTTTGCTGGTATGGGCTCGGGGGCTGCGTAAAACTCGCGGGTGGCCCAGGAGCAGGGCGAGCACCACCGCTCTGAGGCGGCCCGAGGGGTGTAGGAGGCTGTGATGGTTGTCTATACTCGGAATTTTGACGAGAAGCCTGGACAGGACTCCCATGAGCATGTGGAGGGCCGAAATGTTGTTGACTATGCGCAGAGGTCGGCGTTGGCGTTGAGTGAGTAGACTGTGATCGTTGGTGTAAATACTGCTGTGACGGACCCGCAGCTGTGCTGATTGGGGGTGTTTGTGGGACTTGATGTTGTTGCACATAACCTCCGGACGAATGTGCACCATCCCTCTGTGCAAAGGTATCCTGGCTTTGTGGTTGTGGTTGTTGAGCATAGTGGCCAGGAGGATAATGGTGCCGCTGACCGGGACTTGGCATCTCTTGGGCCACTGGCGTGGGAGGGAATGGGTATCCGGCTGAGCCTGCCGGTGCATTTGTCGGAGTCGGTGTAGGTCGGTACGGCGATTGTGCTGGCGCGTTTATGCCTCCAGGAGACCGCGCATCATGAAAGGAGCCTGCGCGATGGGGAGGAAGAGGTTGCGAGACACGCGGTGGGTATTGTGCCGCTGGATTCTGATAAGGTGACGGAGGGGGATAAGCGTTTGGAGGTGGCTGCTGCTGAGGGTGTCGAGGATAATCTTGGGTGATGGGTTTTCCGGGAGACGGATGAGGCGGCTGTTGATTATAATCGTGATATCCGTATCGGGCAGGACTTTGCGCTGGCCGACTTTGATGTTGCTGCTGAGGAGTAGGGGGCGCCTTTGGCGGGCCACGTTCGCCATTATCAGACGTGTTGAGTACCGAACGAAGATCCATGATGGGGGATATAGACTATCTCGAGAGAATTTTCAGTATGTCTGTTTGTGTTGGCCGGTGCCGGCGCTCGAGTTTCGGAATATCAGACGATTCGATGGAGCAAGTTTGCGGGCGGTTCATCGAACAGCAACTACCAGACCTCTATCTAACCCCGGGAGGAACTTGAACTTAAAGGCTCGCGAGGCGCGCAAACGATGCGATCGTAGTCGGCGAGTCGCAAGCGCAAGTGAACATTGTCACGCTGTCGCGGGACAAGCAAAGAGTTGAGCCAATGTCCCAATGCCCCAATGTCCCAATGTGCAAAAGACGCGGCCGGGACAGGACGGGACGCGGGGAGCAGATGGGACTTTGTGAAGCTCGACGCAGCTGGTCAGTGGTCAGGGAGGGACGGAGGACGTTGATGTTGTCGCGGTGTCTGATGCGGATGATGGAAAACAGAGATGTCTAAATGGTCGCTAACCACAGCATGGCGTCTTCTATTTCAAAATGGCGTTGCCGTGGGCCGTCGCTCGCGGGATGTCTGTCAGGGATGAATGGTTTGAGGACACATGGGAGGAGTCAGGCAAACGTGTGAATGCGCCAAATGGACCTGACACTTTTTTTGAGCCGTGCTTTTCGAGCACGAGCACGAGTTTGGCTGGTACTCAAGTGCTCAAGTGGCAGAGCACCAAGAGCACCAACAGAAACAGACCAGACAGACGGTATTTTGCGTTAGACCCACTATTTGCCAAATTAGTGCAATTTTCGTACAAAGGCGGCATCAGATACAACCAACAACAACCAGCAACCAACAGCCAACAGCCAACATCACATCTTGAAGGACGTGAGAATACAGTACAGCACCAGACCAGACTGCTTTGACACCGACCTCCCTAGATAGGTCGGTACCTAAGCTCTTCGCTTCGACTCATCTGCTCCACATCCCTGGCCAAGTCCATGGGCCTAATGGCTGGTCTGGTTGAATTATGAGTCCTTCGCTTCTAGTCTGTCAATGTCCCCTGACCTTGGAATAAGGCATCAATCCTTTTTCCCACTGTCATCCGAGATTAACAAAACGGGACGAGATCACGGCCAGTCTCAACTCCCTCCCTCCACAGAGCTTGCCCTGTCAGTCCTCGAGTGACTCCTTACACCAACATCAATCGCAGTCCCATGAAAAATGAACGTATCCCGCTCTCACATGCACATTGATGGATGCAGTCGAACAAGACCGGCCGTTCCCGCGACGCAAGCATATTGTTTGGCTACACCAAAGCGACGGGCCGCCGTGCCATGCATGCGCAATCTGCTAGGCAATCTTTATGCTGGACATAAGACAACTGTAGTCTAAGCTGCCCTTCTTATTCTCACTGCAGCGGTATAAAGCCTCCATGTTACACATCATGCAGCGTGTTACTACTATTCTATTGACGTCTGCTGCCTCATTAATCTAAAATAATCTGCTCAAAGCTGCGCGCAAACGAAGGGACCCCATTGGCGTGACAGGTTCAGTAACAGCACGATCACGTGAAAAGTCACGTTAGCGCAACCTCCATGCCATCACATACGTCGGAGGTTTCCAGAGCTTTGAGGGTGGTCCGTGCGCCCTCAAGGCAGAGCTGTGCCTGACGTGGAATCGTTTCGTGTCTTGCTGTCTTGCTCAAGTCAACTGCTTCGGGTTGACTGGTTGTGCCAATTTCCCGACCTCCCTCCCACCCTCATCTGCATCTGCCATCCTCCCAGCTCCTTCCCTGGCGATACTTTTGTTGCCGATATCTTTAATTTTCTGTTTCGTTACTGCACAGTACCCCCCTTTACTTCACTCCCGCGTCACCCAGAAGCTTCCGTGATCCATCGCCATCACAACAATCGGCATGCCTGGACTTGTGTCGGCCACCGGGGTGTTGGCCTTCTTGGCCGACGAAGAGCCCGAGCTCAAGGTTTTTGCTTTGCAGACTTTGAACGATGATATTGATACTGTCTGGACGGAGGTGGCTGGCGCCCTGAATCAAATGTAAGTTGTCGCCTGTTTCTTCGCACCGCCAAGCTGCCTCCATTGATGGCCCCCGGAATCTAACATTCTTCTCTTTAGCGAAGCGCTGTATGAAGATGAAACTTTCCCCGAACGTCAACTCGCTGCGCTTGTTCTCGCCAAAGTGTACTATCACCTTCAAGCATACAACGATAGCATGGTTTTCGCTCTGGCTGCTGGAGACCTCTTCAAACTGGACTCACCTGGCGAGTTTGAGGAAACTATCATCTCCAAGTGTGTTGATCAGTATATTGCCACAACCGCTGCCAAAAACTCCAAGCCACGCGCTGCGAAGAATATTGATCTACCGGAGCTTACGACAACCTTTTCCAATGCTTCAGAAAGCGCCGTCATGTCCCCAACGACTCCGTTTTCTCACACGACGCTGCCTCCAAAGTCTCTACTTTCGCGTGCGTCGCTCGATAATACTATACTCGATGCCACGTTTCAGCCTGTTGTCAAGCAGGGTCGATCCGGCTCAATTGCTGAGCTCCCTAGTAAAGACACTGAGGATTCGCTACAGCGTGTGATTGAGCGCCTATTTGCGAGCTGCTTGAAGCAGGGCCGGTATAGGCAAGTGGTTGGTATTGCCGTCGAAGCCAGGAATCTCGATGTTTTGCGGCGTGTCATCAAGCAAGCCAGTGAAGACGAAAAGAATGTCAAGTCCAAGTCGCAGGATGGCCCCCAGGGTCCCGCTGAGGAGCTCATGGAATATACCCTTGGTATTTGCATGGACATTGTGCAGGAGCGGAGTTTTCGTACCGAGATATTGCGGCTAATTCTCGATCTTCTGAACGACATTCCTAACCCGGATTATTTTGCCATCGCTAGATGTGTTGTCTACCTGAACTCAGACGAGGAAGCCTCTCGCATGCTTCGTACTTTGGTCGCCAATGGCGACCCTACCTCAATTGCTAATGCCTATCAAATAGCATTTGACTTGTACGACAACGGAACGCAAGAATTTTTAGGCAAGGTCCTCGCATCTTTGCCTAAAGCAAAGCCAGCAAAGGAGAGTAAGGAGACGTCTGATGATTCCACAGAAAGCGACGCACTTCTGGATAATCAAGAAAACGAACCTGAGGAGGAACTCGCTGAAGGCGAAGCTAAGGTTTACCGGAACATCCGTTTGATCCTTGATGGTTCAAAAACGATTCGACTCAACCTTGAGTTCCTCTACCGCAATAACCACACCGACCTGAGCATCCTAAACAAGGTGCGCGATAGCTTGGAGGGCCGCAACTCCATTTTCCATACTGCCGTGACATTTTGCAATGCGTTCATGAATCAGGGTACAACCAACGACAAGTTCTTCCGAGACAACTTGGAATGGCTAGGCAAGGCCGTCAACTGGTCAAAATTCACCGCCACAGCCGCGCTGGGAGTCATCCACCGAGGCAATCTGTCGCAGTCTCGAAAGCTCCTCGAGCCTTATTTGCCTCGGCAAGGAGGTCTTAGCAGTGGTTCGATCTTTAGCCAAGGTGGCGCCCTGTATGCCTACGGTCTTATTCACGCCAACCATGGCGCTGATGCTCTGGACTATCTTAAAACGCAGTTCAGCCAAGCTGAGGAGGAAGTCGTGCAACATGGCGGCGCTCTCGGTTTGGGTATTGCTGGCATGGCTACCGGCAATACAGAGATTTTCGAAAAGCTCAAAGAAATTCTGTTCCAGGATTCGGCCCTCAATGGTGAGGCCGTCGGTCTCGCAATGGGTCTTATCATGTTGGGAACTGGCAACGTGAAAGCCCTAGAGGACATGATCACTTACGCCCATGAGACAACACATGAAAAGATCGTCCGTGGTGTTGCTCTGGGCATGGCACTGATTATGTTTGGTCGACAGGAAGGAGCGGATGTTTTGATTGAAGGACTTCTGAATGATCCAGATCCCACCCTACGATATGGCGGTATCATGACCGTTGCTTTAGCCTACTGTGGAACTGGAAGCAACAAGGCAATCAGAAAACTGCTTCACACTGCCGTCAGTGATGTGAACGACGACGTTCGTCGAATTGCCGTCATGAGCTTGGGTTTCATTCTCTTCCGGAAGCCTGGCAGCGTGCCTCGGATGGTAGAGCTTCTTTCTGAGTCATATAACCCTCATGTTCGCTACGGATCTGCCATGGCACTGGGAATTTCGTGCGCCGGAACTGGCCTCGACGAGGCCATCGATCTGCTCGAGCCTATGATGAAGGACCCTACGGACTTCGTCCGCCAGGGAGCCCTCATCGCCCTTTCGATGATCATGGTTCAGCAGAACGACATTATGAACCCCAAGGTCCCGGCTATTCGCAAAACACTCAAGAAGGTTGTTGGTGACCGCCACGAAGATGCCATGACCAAGTTTGGTGCAGCTCTTGCTCTCGGAATCATCGATGCTGGTGGTCGCAATTGCACCATTGGCCTCCAAACACAAACTGGCAATCTCAACATGGCTGGAATTGTTGGAATGGCTGTATTTACTCAATACTGGTACTGGTTCCCCTTCACTCACTTCTTGTCCCTGAGTTTCTCACCGACGGCTATCATTGGTCTTGATCATGACTTGGAGATGCCTGATATCAAGTTCCACTGCGCTACTCGGCAGAGCCTATTTGACTACCCACCTGAGCAGGAGGTCAAGGTCGAAGAAGGCCCTGCTTTGATTGCCACGGCGATTCTGTCAACGACTGCGCAGGCCAAGCGCCGTGCCCAGAAGAAGGAGCGCGCCCAAAGACGGGAGAGTATGGATATTGATCCTGCACCTGCCAAAGGAGACGACAAGATGGATGTGGACGAGGAGAAGAAAAAGGACGACTCTAAAGACAAGAAGGACACTGAGGATAAGGATGCTGTTTCCTCGGACAGCAAGAAAAAGCCCGAGAAAGAGAAGGTTGGCTATGATATCGAGAATATGAGTCGCGTTTTGCCGGGACAGCTGAAGTATGTCAGCTTCACAGGTGGCCGATATAAGCCCGTTAAGAAGGTAATAGTCTTCCCGTGCAATAGTTTGAAGTTTGATATTGAGATTGGTTTGCTAACAAGAAAGCAGCCCACTGGTGGTCCCCTTCTTCTCGACGATACTCAACCCAATGAGCCAAAATCGCTCATTGAAGAGAAACTCAAGAAAGTTACCACCGAACGTGCTCCCGTCGCAGGTCAGGCCCGAAGCGGGGCCAGATCTGGTGCGCAGACCAGGTCCTTGTTGGACGGGGCTGTTGACCCAGCTCGCGGGGCCTCAAATAGTCAGGCCCTAAGCCAGCTTCTCCGAGGCCAGGGATCTTTCTTAGGTGATCCTCAGACACCTGGCGGAAATCATGGAATAGGCGCGGGAGCTGCGGCTGCGGCTGGTGTGTTGACTGCCGTTGACGAGGACGGAGAAGGGGATGAGGAGGCCCCAACACCAGGCGAATTCGAGTACTTCACAGACGGTGAGGACAGTGACGATTAGAAGAGGAAGTGATTCTGGGGTAACTGCATCCCGTTGACTATGCGGCGTGGCATACTAGGGGAGTGTATTTGATATGTACCATTACAGAAAGGAGGACTGAGATATATCACCATGATGGCGATTCCAAGCCGTGCTTAAACATGATTTGGCTACGGCTCGGCTGCTTTCGAATGATAGATGTAACAAATTTCATGTGTTTGTTGTCTGAAGCTTAGTGTACACCGTATGTGAATTGGTCGCTCCTCCTGGGTTCAGGTGAGAGTAATCGCGGAGGGAGATGCAAAAGCGCACACTTGCGCACCACGGCCACTAAACTATAACTGAAGAACATTCCAAACTGCCCGTCAGCCAAGCAGTGTGGGCAAGCCTACAATAACGGCATAGAAGACCTTGAGGGTTCTCTAGATTCTAGCGAATGAAGTGATACGCAAGTTTTATTTAAAAGCTATAACACACTAAAGGAACATTTTACTCATCCGAGCAGGGTTGCTGTGCTTGGACTACAGGCAGGTCGTCACCATTCCTGCCGGTCCACCATCATGGCCAATATTCGCCAATATCTTACAAGTTTGTCCATGGCTGTTCTAAATTTACTTTTGTCGCGTGTGGGCGCCACTTGGAACAGAACCAGAACAGTCTGTGCAAACTTGCACTCTGTGCCACGCCGTGGCTAGATTACCACGAAAATTCCATGTTGCGGCATGACTTTCTGGCTGCGTATTATACGCATCGTCGGTTGCCTTGACCAAAACCGTGGTACAACGCTTCTGACCATTGTCTTGGCTCCTGTGATTTGCAGCGGCGGCTACTGTATCTTCGGGACCACTGCTCGGCCTATTCTTGAATGTGTGGAGAGGAACACTTCCTTCAAATCGCCATCGCTTCCAAGACCACGCTCCGTGTCCTTGGCAAGGCGATGGCATGCCGTTTTTAGAGACACAGTCGGGCAAAAGATGTGCCTGGGTCCAGGAGCAGCCCCCATCTACGGACACATCAACGCGGATGATGGACCTTCCGCCGCCAGAAAATGCATACCCAGTCATGGTAATCTCCTGTTCGGGAGAGCTCTGCGATCGAGCGCCCGACTCTTGGTCGTTTTTCAAGACGTGGGGTTCGGCTTTGGGGTCGATCCAATTGCCCAGCTTCAGCGTAGTGATGGCACTCTGGACGGGTAATTCTTGAATGGCAGGGGCTGTATCCCAATCGACTTTGGTCTGGTTTGGACCAAAACACTTATAGTCCTTACGCTGCCATTGACTTGTACTCTCCTCGTCGCTAAGAGTAATGTGGTTGAGCCACTTCACTGACCTAGCAGCAACATGACCAGGAACGATGGCTCGAAGTGGAAACCCGTGATCTCGTGGCAGTGGCTTGTCGTTCATGCGATATGCCAGCAAGACATCCCCTTGCGGGTCAATAGCCTTCTTGATTGGGATCGATGCGCCATAGGCTTCTAATCCAGTGAATTGCACATGTTGCGTTTCGCTCGAGCCACTCCTGGCTTCTGATACATCAAATCCAGCGTCGGCTAGTACGTCGGATAAAAGGACTCCCTCCCATGATGCATTTGATATAGCTCCAGATGTCCAGGGGAGGCCATTTGTTTGCTTTCCAGAATCATCGCTCATATGCTTCCGGCGGTTGCCGGAGCACTGCAAAGCAGCAGTGACCTTGTGTCTTGGAAACTTCGTCTTTAGGTCCTGCAGAGTGTATTCTTTCATTGTGCCGTCAAAGAGTTCGACTGTCAATCGATGCTCATTTGACTGGGCATCGTCGATGGTGGGAACCCACATGTGGTTGCGAACATAGAAAAGGTCATTAGGCGTCAAGAACTGTGCGCTGAGCGCTTCTCCAGGTGTTTCCGCATTCCGCGGCTTAGCTGTGCGGGTAATAAGTAATGGATGTCGCTCTGGGTCATTTTCGAAAGGATCCTCGATTTGGTCTTGAGCAGGCTTGCCATTGATGAGATCGGCTTGGTCCACGTAGCCGATTAAATACTGAGACAAGATATCGTAAACATATTGATTTTTGTGGATGGTAAAAATATTCCAATACGGGTCTATGGATCCTCCAGCAGCACGGAGAATGACTTGGCCTCCAGGGTGTGCTGATATCCAATCCGTGATATCGTAGACTTTGTCGCCGTGGATGACCCACGGATTGTCCGAATCGGCCCCATGCTTTCGGACTTCAGCTATGCGGAATCGCGGAAGGTCTGGATCGCGACTATCCGAGGGATTCTCAGGGGATGGTGCAGACTCAGATTTGGGGGAAGGAGAAGAAACGGGCGGGGATGATGCGTAATGAGCATCGAAGGTTGTAGGGGCAGTGGGAGAAACAAAGAGTGTAAATGATAGCAAACCAAGACCGGCTAGGAGGGCCGCGATCTGAGAACGGGGCCGGACCGAATGCCGTACCGCCGACACCCGTGACGTCGGGCCGCGTTTATGAGGACCGGCCTCCGCTGTCCTCGGGGTGGAAGAGGAGAATGCGCGTCGACAGATTGTTGTTGCAAAGAAATCCGGTCTTGCCTGGCGTTGGGAAATGCGAAGACCCAAACCCCGTTGAGCTAGACAGGTAGGTTGTCGAAAGTTCATGGCCGAAACGTTTATCGTGGCTGTGTGGCGAGAGTGTAACAGACAGACAGCACAACAAAACCTCACTGTTGGCTGATGAACTCGAGCGCTGCCAGCACTGGGAAATGCATCAAAGACGAAGATTGTCCTGGAGAAAAGTGTGCGTGGACCGGTCGAGAGGCGGATCAGAGCGACTTTGCTCTACCATGAGCAGATTCGCCAGTAAATGTCGTGTCTCCGTACTAATGTCAGACAGATGGTCTTGGGTTGGCAACGGATTCTATCAGGCTAGCGGTTCAACTCGCTGAGGCCTTGAAAAGTGACGCGTTACACACGGGATCCCGGTGCAGAATACAGAGAAGAATCTGTTTGTCCGGTTCGATGGAGCTGAAGCTATTGCAACGGGCTTCTATGTCCATCTAGGTGCGGAGGATTTGTCTAGCGAGGCACTTGCTTTGGGACAGCTGGGTGCCTTGTCGCGAAGGATCTGAACAGTGGAATGAAAAAGGGGGGCAGGCTCGTTGGGAACTGAAAATAAAGTCCAGGTGTGATGAGTGTGTCCTGGGACGAAAATACAAACCAAAGGGTCCGGTTTGGTGGGAATGTTTGAGAATGTCTGAAATCAGGGAGACGGAGTACAAACGATGCTGGACATGGAAGGCACGATGGAGACACAAGCAAATTTCAGTATGCACCTACACCACGTCCTTCCGTGTTGGACAGTAACGTATTGACCACTCCAGACTGGAGCACAAGAGGCGCCAGCTCAGGCCAGCCTTGACATGAATTGATGGAGACCAGGCCATACTCTTCCGTGTCGTGTCATGGATAGATGCACTGTGGACCGATGGTTGCCGTGTGCCGGTACTGCACAAAGCTCGCACCTCCAGGCTGTCTGGTTGGTCCAGTCTGGTCCAGTCTGGTCCTGCTGAGTACGAGCCCCTGCCTATCAAGTGCTACTTGCAATTTGTGTCCATGTCTGGCAGCTGTGGGCGAAGGAAGAATAGTGACCAGTCAGACATGAGCCAGATTGACAGCACAGGCGACGTCTCCTTCGGTGCAAAAAGTGGTCAGCAGGACAAAACTTCAATGTTGGGATGATTTTGTCACCCAGTCACATTCCCAGCGCAGTCTCCAACGGTTGGCTGCCGGCCCGCAAACTGCCTGCGCAGCGACTCGTCGACCAGTAATAATCATCACAAGCTCAACGCACCGGCCCAACCAAACGGATCGTTGACATTGGATGTCTGATGCCCTACATGCCAATCCATGCCTATGCCAGCACGGAGAAAATCTCGGAATCCTCAGTCCTTCGCCACTGCCACTCAATGGCTGCAATGTACCTACACCTCACGTACTTTGTCGCCAACGCCACCAAGTATTATTATCCGGCACTCTGCTGGTCTCATTATGCGGCACAACGTCCATTCCTCAGGATTCTTAATTTTCCGTTTCGCAATTGAATACTTACTACGGAGTATTGATTTATAGGATAGAATACCGCTTCTTCCCCCGGTATACCGAAACTTCCATGGCCAGTGACGTATCCGTATCTGTCCACCACGGAGTATTTTGCTCGCACATATCTAGATCTCATCTCCGATCCAGGCAGGCTGTCGACCAACCTTCAGACATTGAGACAACTTCCACTTCGCAATTTCCATGTGTATTGTCAGCATCAAGGGCCCTTGGATTATGTTCGCGTTTGTTGCCTCTGGCTACAACAAGGAGACCAAATTGGTCCAAAATGCCTGCTTTGTAAATCATTATCGGACCATCTGCCTCGAACGCACTCCAGATTCACACTGCCCGCGCATTTGAGTATCAGGAAGGTCAAACCTCAGGTCTGCAGGCTCTCTGTGCCACATGGATTTCCAACCCAGGCATTTCAATGATGCTATAGGGTGGGAGGACCTGTAGGTACCTCACGCTTCGAAGACTGTTGTTTCCTAACCATAAGAGAGCCTTTTAGAAATAACCTTATGCCCTATTTGTGTCAGAGGAGGCGCGGTCATGCAGCGGGCAGTTTTACGAGTCTCCGATGTTGAGAATGCAACAAGACCTTTACCAATTACCCGCAGGTGGGATCAGCAGCGCATTCACAACACTAGCCTCCGCAGATATATTACAAATATCAGCATTTCGATACATAGGTAATATTCGTCCCTCGCAACCTTGTATGAGCCTTGGGTAAGCCGGAATGGCCTGAGAGGTTCCATGTGAAGCGGCGTGTCCCGGATGAGCTTACATTGTAGATCGCCACAATCCGCTGGGACGGTCGGTGGTAACACAGAAACGCCATCTCTGTGTCTCATTATTGTAAGTCATAGACGAGTCAATTTTCTTGGCGAATAGAGTTATCTTGGTAAATACATGGCCAGTTAGAAGAACGCCAAGCGGGATGTGCATGTGGCGGCGGAATTGATCAGCAAAGAGTTGACAAGTAGTTGCACCTGAGCTTATGCTCAGAGTTCAACGAGGACCAGCACAAGAGATTCAATCAGCACATGGGATTCGAAATACCTGAAGTCGATTTAAATAAGCTGCCCATGAGAACGACACAGGACCAACCATGCAGCTAGACATTCTCACATACTACGTACCTTGATCAAGAAGGACAATCCGGGGTAGACAATCTAGATTATGCAAGAAAAGTCTAGTAAAGAAACCCGATGTCATATATTATTTGAGTGGCCGGGTTCGTAATTAGCCTCATTGCGAATCCTGCATGACAACCTGCAAAGGGTATCCGTTTCTGGGGTATTGCGCATATATCTGAGTCACAACGGATCTGGAAAACGAAAATGAGAACGAATAACTTAGAGAGATCTGGCTTGAGTTCTGCCTCGTGATGTACCCCGCGTGATGGATTCCTAAATTCGGCGATGGCCGTGATATTTGGGAACCTGGGCCATGCCCGATCCTTTCTTGCGGGGTAGAATTGGTTTTAGCCAAGCTGTTTCTCCAGTCCAACAGCCAAATCTTATCCATTGTCTAAATATGCATGTTCCGTGTGTATGAATGTAGGGAAATCCTTACAACCAGACCTGAATTGGCTAGCTTGGGATGGGGATGGAAGGGTATCCTGTCAGTTGTGGCCTTAACAGGATGGCGGTTGTACGAGCCAATCATGACAAAAGCCATCCTGGCGGGAAGGCGTTTTAGGATATTTCCAAGGGTGAGGAGAACTTGCGGCAACGGAGGTCGCCGATGCATTTATAAACTCAAATCTGTTGACAGCTTGGGCGGCTTGGCATCATTTAACCTTTGTCAACGGTCTTTGTTTATACCTCTTGGGTCATCTTGGGTTGCGTAGGGTTGGGCACAAGAAAGGCCAACTGGTGTAGTTCAAACACCGCAAGTATATGGCCTCATGCCGGGGGTTTACTATTCAATGTTGCTGCCTGCTGCTAGGTACTTGGGTAACTTTCGGAAACGGAAACGGAATGAAGGAGCCAGACAGATACAAATGTTACAAATGATATTGGGTAGCTCATGGCGCTAGTCTGTCAGCCTCGGCAACTGAGCTGAGAGCAGACGGGAAGTGGTGTCTGGGCTCTGGGCTCTGGGCTCTGGGCACAAACTGACAGTTTTGGGTTGAGAGAGACAAATGATTCATATATGCATCATGACCTGGTAGTGCGTGTGTATGTAGGTTTCTAGATTAGATGACAACCAAACTTGGTTGAATTATTCTCGTTGTGTAACTCATTGTGTAATGAATCGTTCAAGGCATGGCGGATCAAGGATATTTGATTGCTTATCTCGCAGCCACAGTTGAAAGCTGGCACCAAATCTAAACATCAAAGTGGCATGGGAATAAAACGTGCTTGCCATGTGATTGAATCGGACATGGACATACTCCGTACTTGACATCAATGTCTGGTTATCTACACCAGACTCCATTTGTGGATTCCGTGGCCCACTGACAGGCAATCTTATCTCACTCTCATCTGAGGAATTTGGATCGCCCCAGTATATGTGTCCTAATCTACGGAGTACCAGACATCAACTATCCGCTCGTGGCCCGCCAGTGGGCATGCCTTTCTCCAGTTTGGTTGTCTAGGTCGTATTTTGATAGACTAGTACGATGAAAATGGGCCGCACACTCTGGCTTCTTGTGACGAACTCACTTATCTCTCTGGGTCCATCAATTTTTTTTTTTTTAAGGAGCGACAAGGACCCTGTAGCTAACATGAACTCCATTGGCTCATTGACTGTCTGGTTCTACGTGTGTGGCCTTATCGTTGCTCACCCTTTGCTAAGCTTTATCAATCGCTATCTAGGCATTTTGTCTGCGGGTAAACGCTGTATGGCCAATATCCTGATACGAACATTGAAAGCCATTGGAATCGGAAATTATCCTCTAGTGCTGCGTCGGAGGTCGCCTGAAAGCGAAAGCTGACAAAATCAGCATTGACGGTCAGGTCCGACGATGCCTGGGCAGGTTTCCCTGACCGTTTGATGAGGGTGTCTGTCTGTTGGCAGAGTCGTCATTTTGACCAGTGGTGTCTCGTAGGGTCAGCCATGGAGGGATGGATGAAGGGATGGCATGGGGACGGAACACCAACACCAACACCAGAGTCCGTCCGTCGTATCAGCCTCTCTTATTATTATTATTGACCAAACACCGATTTGATCAAATTGATCCTTGGCTCTAGCCAGCCTTCCGGGACTGAGCCCCATCGCATCCCATTAATTGATGCATCCAAGCATCCCAACCTTGAACCCATGGATGGACCAGACCCTCCCCCGCAGCCGCTTCTCAACCTCCACATTGTCTTTGAACGCCTCCTGCATTTCGCCAGCTTCACAGATCCACCACACCACCCATCATCCATGGATTGGCGTCCCCAATCATCCTTTCCGCTACCAGTCATGGTTCCCAATTGTCCAAGAGCCAAGCCTAGAGCTACAGGCTATCGCATTGCCTGTCAGACCTGGGGGATGCATGCTTGTTTCTGGCGGCCGTCTCCGGCTGACTTGACTTGACAGACCACCAGCAAGGTTTGATTGAAACTCTTCAGCAAGCAACCACCTTGCTTCTCGATCTAGAGCTCTCAGCACAGAAGCCCCTGCTTCATCGTCAAGTGGATGAGCATGTTTTGCCCTGAAAGCGCAAACTTCCGATAGTGACGCTTCAACGTGGATCCCCTGCATCTCCATCACTCGAAACGAAATAAAAGGAACTTCGTCTCCCACCGACTTCGCTCCTCTGGCTGCTCTACAGTTGTCTACTAGTCTGGCACTTGATTGCCGTCACTGGTTCCAGCAACGTCGCCAGCGCTTATTCCCGTCAGCTTACGCTGGGGTTAGAGTTCACACCGACCCTAACAAGGCACCAAACACATCAACTTTGACAAAACAAAAGTCTAAAAGCTTCCTCATCGCAATTGACGCAGACAGACGCGGTCATCCAAACCCACTCTCTGTTTGCTCTCTTGCTTCTTTTATAAATCACTCCCGCACACACACGCACACACACAACCATCAATTGGCCTATCAGGAAGGACAATACGCTGTGGCTGATCCTCCAAAATCCTGCCCGACCCTTGCGGTAACTAATTCTACGGACCGCCTTCATCTATTCTGCCTCCCAGGAACTAGGACACAAACTCTGCCGAGACGTGAGGGGAGTAACTCTGTTTCTAGTAATTCGTCGCTCTCCGTACTTTAGGAGGACCACAAGCTTTCCCGGCTTCAGCAGGTTTCCGGCCAACAACCGCCAGGATTCAGCAGGTTTGCCTGATAATAACCGCATCAAGTTTGCACAATACGATCAACACCTCCGACGACCTTCTATTCTAGAACACGTGTATTAGTACAGCTATATTTATATCGCGTTAGACATATACAAAGCACCCACCACCATGGACGAAGACCATGGCCCCGATACCATCATTCCTGGGAATGCAGCACAGAGAAATGGAATTGGTCAACGAATCAAGGTTCGCCTTGGCAACGTTCGACATGCCTTCACCACTCGCGATGGACTCATTGGCGACTACGACTATGGCTTTCTACTGAAACCAAACCTTCCTTTTATGAAAAAGAGCACATATCGCAGTCCCTTTTTTGGTCTCAATGACAAGATGCCTGTCTGTCTAGGACTCTTACTTGGTCTGCAGCACGCCTTGGCAATGCTTGCTGGTGTCATTACTCCTCCTCTCATCTTGAGTGGCACTGGAGGTGCGAACCTCGACCCAAGCCAGCAGCAATATCTGGTTTCCACAGCACTTATTGTTTCGGGAATCTTGTCGGCTGTCCAGATCAACCGCTTCCGCGTTCCCAAGACACCGTAAGTTCTTAAGATGTTATACATACTATTTTCCATACTAGTCTTCTTGTTCTCCTTCTTCTAAAGGCGAAACACGAATGACGGAATTCAGATGCTGATGTACGTTCTATTCTAGGTATTTTATTGGAACTGGCGTGCTTTCAGTGGTTGGCATCTCTTTCAGCATTATTCCCATCGCCCAAGGTGCATTTCGACAAATGTATGCCAACGGATATTGTCCGTCTGATGAGAGTGGCGCTCCTTTGCCATGCCCAAAGGGCTACGGGGCCCTCATCGGCACTTCCGCCGTTTGCGCCTTGACTGAAATTTTGATATCGTTTCTGCCGCCAAAGATTCTCCTCCGCATCTTCCCTCCCATCGTTACGGGACCCACGGTCATGTTAATTGGCGTCCATCTTATCGAGAGTGGTTTCCAAAACTGGATGGGAGGCAGCGGACCTTGCGCCAACCCATCCAGTGCAGGCTCCCAGGCCAGCTTTTTCGCCCTTTGCCCCAATATCAACGCACCGCACGCACTTCCTTGGGGTTCAGCAGAGTATCTTGGTCTGGGATTTTCAGCCTTTATTACTATTATTCTGTGCGAACGATTCGGGTCTCCAATCATGAAATCTACGTCTGTCATCTGGGGCTTGCTCGTGGGGTGCATAATTGCAGCGGCATGCGGATATTTTGACCCAAGCGGCATCGACTCGGCGCCAGTCGTATCATTCATCTGGGTACACACATTCCCTCTTACTGTTTACGGGCCGCTTGTCTTGCCAATTATAGCCGTGTTTATTATCTGCGCCACCGAAGCTGTGGGTGACATCACTGCAACCTGTGATGTTTCGCACATTGAGATGGAGGGACGTATTTACGAGTCTCGTATCCAAGGTGGTCTCCTCACGGACGGCATCAACTCGGTTATCGCTGCCCTGATGACAATGACACCGATGAGCAGATTTGCGCAAAATAACGGCGTGATTGCGTTGACCAGGTGCGCAAATCGCAAGGCTGGGCTTGCCTGCTGCTTCTTCCTCATCATCATGGGGATATTCGCCAAGTTTGCCGCAGCACTCGTGGCAATTCCATCTGCGGTGCTTGGAGGTATGACGACGTTTCTTTTCGCAGCAGTCGCGGTATCCGGAATGGCCATTATTACACGTGGAACCGATTTCAATCGTCGCACTCGCTTCATTCTCACTACTGGGTTAGCTCTGGGCTATGGCGCAACTCTTGTGCCAACCTACTTTGATCACATTTTTACCTACTCAGGCGACAACCACGCCCTTAAAGGCTTTCTCGATGCCATTGTTCTGGTCATGGAGACTGGATTCGCGGTGACAGCAGCAGTCTGCATGGCTCTCAATTTGGCACTACCTGAGGAGATGGAAGAGGAGGATATCAATGTCCAGGCCGTGGAGCTAACAAGAGTGAACTCGCCTTCTGGTAAGGAAGAGGTTGCTGAAGAGAGAGAGGCTCCAAACAATGTGTCATAAAGGGCGAGCGTGCATGCACATTTGGATGTCGGGTGGCTGGTGATGGCTGATTTATACGTTACAATTACTGTTGCAAAAACAACAGAGATTTGAGGGGAAGAAAGCGTTGAAACAAAATACAATTATTATACCGTCGTTACTCAAATCAGGCTTGAGGTGTAGACAAAGATGCCATGATGTATCCTGTCTGCGGGGCATGAATTTATATACCTGACTTTATACTTACATATCTTGTGTGCCGAATATGGCTGGTGACTAATGCAGCTCCCAACTGAAGGTGCCAGACGAGTCTGCTAATTGACGAGTCTTTCCATAAGCGGGCGGTTGACAAATTCGAGCGCGTATTGATTTCGTATCAATCAGAATGGTATTTGGCTTCCAGGGTGAGTGGCGAGCTTATGCTAGTGGCTGTGCATCTTTCGTGTTCCATGGTGGGTTGTGCGAAACCACTCGATGAACGGTTAGTTTGGTGAGGGCCAGCGGCAACAGCACGTGTCTGGTGTCTGTCTGTTGTTTGGAGTTCGTGGATTGAATAAGTCACCTGCGCCCGTGCCATCATGCTAGAAACCAGTTCAATCAATCGGCATTGCGGTACATTCCAAGTTTCTGTGGCCAGTCTTGTGATGTGGTGTGGATGTGGCACCAGTCCTTGAGCTTGGGTTGTCGGATGGGCATTTGTTGGACAAAAGATGGCAATTCCAGGAATCTGCATGGAAAAATCGATTTCTCAGGCCCCGCGTTGCAAATTGCCACTGTGCCTCCCCCTCAGGGCCCAAAAGGCGCAAGGCTGGTGGATCAGTACCACGCCGGAAAGGAACCTCCGCCTGCACCTTCCCCCCCTGGGGTCCATATTCCACAGCGCCTGGCCACTGGCTGCTCTGTCTGGCCTGCTTGTGACCCCACCTGTGTGCATGATGACTTCAATGTTGTCAAGTAGCTTCACACCATTCTCTTCTGGGCGCACAAAAAAGTTTCATCACTGGCCATGCCTCGCACCAGTGACCTTGCCATCCAGCAGAGAGGGCATGCATCCTCCTGCCTGCACATGTGTCCTGTTGATGTCTGGTAATCCTTGACGGCTTGACGAAGCCTGGTATGACTGGATGAGATGGCAGAGTGAGCCACTTGATGATGCACCAGACGCCACCCCACCTCGGCACCCAAGAGCCAGGCACCTGGTTCGACTCTCAAGTGCTCCTCTCCTCTCCTCTCCTAGTGCCTTCAAGTCTGTATGTATTGACTGACAAAACTGGCCCGATCAGACTGGATTCTAAGACCAAGCTAGATTGAGACCTAGCATGGCACTTTTTCTGTGGGGTTTATCACATTAAGACGCAATCCCCCCGGAAGCCCGAAGAAAATGGGGTCTCGATCTACGGCAACTCTTTTCACTTCCGATGATCGTATCCTTCAACTCGGCTCCGTTAAACCTTCAACTCACTACCGAATGTCCGCATTGTACCGTTGAGAACGCCGTCTCCGACCTCCAATTCGTCTTGCCGGTCGGTAACCGAAGCCCATATCACACACCGGGCTATGAATACAACCGCCATTTCGACTACCACGACCGGGGACCCTACCGCTGCGGCCGCTTCGTTGGGCGGCTCGTCACCTTCGTCCGGCCTGGCCAGGAGCCAGCCGTCTCGCGGTGCTAGCAGTGGTGCTGGGAGCAGTGTTGACGCCGCCTCTACTGCTCCTAGTCGACGTGCGAGTGGGAGTTCGGCTGCTGATTCGGCTCCCAAAGTTCCTCCTTACCTCCGCAAATCTTCTTCCGGCTCGCCCAAATCTGTACGAACCGAGGGGTCTCATTCTGAACCAGCCTCGCCGCGAATCGTCTACGGCCGAGGCACAATAGCACGGCTTCCAACTGAACTAGGCCGTCTGCGCGTCTCTTCGCCCTTGATCGTTTCTAGCCCATCAAGAGTCGCCTTGGCGCGCCGGATCCAGACCCTCATTCCGAATCTCAACTCGCGTATCCTAGACTCGGCCGTTGTCAACGTGCCGCCTCGGGTTGTCGACGACGCCGTTTCTCGCATAGACGACCGGGACGTTGTTATCAGTGTTGGCGGGGCTTCAGCTGTTGGACTTGCTAAGGCGATAGGATGTCGCAAGGGTATCCCTCACATTTGCATTCCTACGACGTACAGCGGTTCGGAAATGATGCCTCTACTTCTTGATGCTTGTCCCGCGAGACACGGTAACATGAGCGGCAGGGTCGGTGGCAGTGGTAGCAGTGGTAGTGGCCGCAATAAATCTGATAGTCGACACCGCCGAGATCGTGAATACGCGTCCTCATCACGGCACGGCAAGGGACCGCACACCACCTCGTTCCGCGACCCGAAAGTTCTTCCCTCTGTTGTCATATATGACGAGGATCTCACTTCGAGCTTGCCAAAGCGCATATCTGCGCCGACTGACGAAGTAGCCATGGCACGCTCAACCGAGTTGCGGAACGAAGACGAAACAGCACAATGGAGTTATATACATCTGCCAGGTGTTTAAGGCGATGTGTCCAAGGCTTTCAGCACAATTTTCAAGCATTTCTGACGTTGTATGCGGCTATGCATTTTCACACTCAACTCATCCGGCCATTCACGATGCAAGCCAGCAGGCGACAACCGATGTGGCCGCAAATTTGTTTCTCGCTTCCATTTTTGACTGGATATGGAGCGAGCTCGATCGGAGTTGGCTCATTCCAAGCAAACGTTACGTTGAGAGAAGAACAAGCTTCTTACGCGAAATTCGCCTACCGCCTCTACCCTTCCAAGTCTCTCCGATGCCTTATATATACGACCAGGCACCTGAACTTCTTTTCCTTTTTCTTTGTTTCTTTTATTTTTGCTTTCGTGGTGTCTGGACAGCTCAAGTCAAGTTTTCCGCACAAGTCCTTGACGAGCTCCATCACACCATTGTCAGACATAGCAAAGATGGAATACGATGTTACTCTGGACGTGGAAATTCGGGAAGAATATGGATGCGACTGCTTGATTGACCTCTCCAGCACGGCCGTTTATGTTTTTGTCACCATGCTTGGAGTTAAGCGTCGCTTAAATGGGACGCTTGGATACAAAGCGTCAGACAGACAATGAGTGTGCTTAACCAGGTGTGGCACTGATACCCAACAACTCTTAAATCATATTCCATGACGACGCTGGAAACTGGGTGAAGATTTACCTTTCGATCTGACATGAAGCAATGCATGATGCGACTTCTGGTAGCAAGAATATGCAACACCACAGTAGTCTCATCCTGTTTTTATGTCAGGATTTTACGAATGCACACTTATGATGGGAATGAGGAGGTTTGATGACGATGGGAGTATAGGGAAAACAAGGAATTGTATGATTCGTATGGATGAATAAAAGATTGAATTCATTGTCCAAATTCCACGGTGGACACAAAGTAACGCATCAACATGTTCTAATACCTGGATTATTGCCTTATTATTTGTCGAAATTTGACGGAAAGGAGTCGCTGTATTGTCATATAGCATATTTGCCCAGCCTTTGCCCGGTATGCCTCTCTAAAGTTATGGCTATCACAACTTCTGCTGAAGTCTCTATTTGTGCAGTCCTGTCGCAGTTTTTGGTTTAGTCCTTAGAAACCTCACCTCTATATATTTAAACACCTTCCGCTGAAATGCAAAGGAGTAAAAGAACAAGATATTAACAAAGGACAGAAAAGAAAGACAAGAGGGAGACATATGATCCCATTCTATCCTCTTGACCTCCTTGCCAGCAACTAGTCGAGCCCATCGAAGCCCATAACCCCATGTGCTCCCATTGGCCCAAGCTTGCTCTTCTGAATCTCCTTGCGGCGCTTAGCTCGTCGCTTCATTTCCTCCACGCCGTCATCTTCACTGTCGTCGTCCTCATCGTCACTGCCATCAACAGCTGGTCGCTTGCCGTTGATGTTTTCTTCTTCGTCATCGTCCTCATCGTCTTGGTCCTCATCTTCATCGCTGTCTCCGCCTTGTAATTCCGACAGTTCTTCCCATACTTTGACGGTTTTGCCTCCAGCACTGATGAGTCTGTTGCCGCAGTCGAAACCCAGTGATACAACAGCTTCCATGTCATCATGTCGTAGATTGATGGACCTGTCGACTTCTCTCCGAACGAGATCGACGATACGTAGACTGCCGTCACCGACGCCGCAAACGACTTTCTTGCCAAGGCCCATTTCCTGCGGAACTCTGACCATGGCATCGATGCTTTCGCCTCCTCCTTTCCCGCCGTCGACAATGATTCTCTCTTGTTGGTCGTCCCATGATCCCTTGTCCCAGATGGTGAGGACACCGCTACCAGAGCCGATTGCGATGACACCGTTGTTGCGTTTGGTCTTGGGTCCCATCCCGGGCATAAAACAAGCGCTCAAAAGTTCATCTTCTTGGTCTTCGCTACGTACCAACACGCCTCGACGAACGTCAGTCACTGCTAGTGTCGTGCCACCTGTGCTGACCCATTGTTTCGAGAATCCGCTCGTGCTTTCTTCTGAAGGAGGCAGAGGCGTGATCGATGAGACGTAGTCGGAATGGGGGAAATGGGTCTGCGCAGGTTTCTTCCCTGGCGCGCCGTCTCGCAAATCGACAATGTGCAGGGCACCAGAGTCAGTCGCCAGCAAAAGGCTCTGGGGGTTGAGAACATGTAATAGCGTCGGGGCGTCGGGGACGGAGGTAGTGGTTGGGATGAAGGATTTCGAAATAACCTTTCCGTTGTTTGCATCAAAGTATTTGACTAGAGAGTCGGTACCGGCAGAATACATTGCTAAATGACATTCGGTCAGCGTCCATTAATTGGGTTTCCTGAGCTCTGCAAACAGGACATGTCATACCCTGGCCATCATGACTATAAGCTAAGCATCTGCAGCTTCCCTTGTGTCTCCTCGTTTTCCAGACCGTGTCCACCATGCCTTTGCCATCGCTTAACACGCTTGTGTCAGCGTCCGCATCGTCCTCATCAGAAGCACTGCTGGGCGGCAGTCGGAATGTTTCTACATGGCCGTTCGATAAGCCCACGGTTAACAGAGGCTCGGTAGGGTGCAAGGCCGTCGTGAACACATCCGACTGCAGCGGCAGTGTGCAAAGATTCTCGAACATGGCGGCTTGAGGGACAGCTTCTCTTTAGCTTGGTGGGAGTCAAACGAATTGAATTGATAGTCGACCGAGAAACTCTTGCACAGGGCAAATCGAATAGAGAATTGAATTTATTTCTCTCCTGTGTGCAGTCGGAAATGCTCCCCGTGGTACTCTGATCTGGCCAATGCCAATAAATTGGCGCTTTGGCTGCGCAATTGGTCGTTGTTCTTCCAAATGGACAATAGGTTGAAGGATTTTTTCCCATTGAGCTCCAGCCTTCTCGACGTCAGAGGTCCCGTCACCCACCCACTCACCAAGGCCAGGTAATCCATCTACCGTACTGTGCCAGCCCGCCCAGGGTCGTCTTCCGCACTGTGCATACTCCAAATCCCCCCAATCCAAAAGCAAGCCAATCCCTTCTAATGCTGTTTCGTTTTCCAGCAGGACAGACACTTTTAATTTCAGATCCGAGATTCGAAGCAAACTCCGTCGTGTAATATGATTTCCTGGTTGTTCATTCTACAAATTTGGCAATCCATTTAAATTTGAAGGCACTCGACAAGTCATAGTGGAGAAGCGTCAGTGGTGAGGA
Organism: Pochonia chlamydosporia 170; assembly: GCF_001653235.2. Lineage (NCBI taxonomy): Eukaryota > Fungi > Ascomycota > Sordariomycetes > Hypocreales > Clavicipitaceae > Pochonia > Pochonia chlamydosporia. Next base: position 424,106 of record NC_035795.1, on the reverse strand, counting down.
GTCCAAGATATTGAGGTGACCGACATCTTGGTATTGCAATTCCCCAAAGCCAGATCATGAGTATCTCCTCAATATGGGCAAAGGCATGGCTCATCATTCTGTCTATCATGGCGGTGTCTGCCTCTGAAACCTCTCCTACTCGTTGCGTCATGTACCTTACTGGGTAGGTTCTAATCTGTATAATCTCTTCAAGATGCTAACAGTCACCCCAGACAACACAATGTTGTTCCGTCGGACCCGAGTCTTACCGAGGGAATTACACATGTCATCATCGCCTTCATGCGATCTGATATCTTCAATTCCAATCGAAGCTCGCCCGAATTCCCCCTTTTCACGAGTGTCCAGGATGTTCGGGATAAATTTCACCCTAGCACTAAGGTCATGGTCGCTATCGGTGGCTGGGGTGACTCTAAAGGATTTGAAGAAGGTAGTAGAGACGACTTTTCAAGAAGGATATGGTGTGAGAATGTCCGCGACATGATTCGCCTCACTGGCGCTGACGGTATTGATATCGATTGGGAGTACCCTGGGTGAGTGCCTCCTTGTCGATGGTGTTTTTATATTTCCAGAACTAACCAGTAGCGAATGTAGTGGAAACCGTGATGACTATAAAACTATCCCAAATGAAGAGCGGTCATGGGAAATCGAAGCCTTCGTCCAGTTGTTGACGGATTTGCGTGCCACCATTGGCACCGAGAAGATCCTATCCATCGCAGTTCCAGGCCTGAAGAGGGATCTTATGGCATTCACAGAAGATACTGTACCCAGGATTGTCGCTCAGGTGGATTTTATCAACGTCATGACCTACGACTTGTTAAATCGGCGCGACACCATGGTAAAACATCACAGTGGTGTATCTGCATCATTGAGTTCCATTGAGACTTACATCGAACGCGGCGCAGAAGCTCATATGCTGAACTTAGGGCTGGCTTACTATGTTAAATGGGCGTTGACCGAGGAGTGTGACCCGGACCATCCCCTGGGTTGTCCGACTCAGCTTCTGGAAGACCCCAAGACAGGTGATGATCTCGGCCGGACTGGTGCCTTCAGTTGGCATGACAAAACGCCTCTAGATCTGGAACAGTCGTTCTCTCGCGCGACGCTCAATGGCCAGTATTTTGAAGATGGTAGTTTTGGCTATTGGGATGACAAGGAGAGACGATGGTGGACCTTCGATACACCTAAGATGATTGACCAGAAGCTGAGAGATATTGTCTATCAAAGGAAGCTAGGGGGTGTATTTGCATGGGGTTTGGGCGAAGATGCACCTAATTTCTCTCACTTACAGGCAACCATGGAAACCCTTCGGAGCCTGCGGGTGGACAAATCAGCGGACCGCGAAGACAAAGATGAACTGTAGTCATCGAAACCGATTCCTTGTCATCACGGGTTCGTCACGAGAGATGTTTCTTTAACCGGCCAGGGCTCCTCTGACGGAACTTGTCATGCATCGGCAAGTGGAGAAAATATTCACGCATATGTTTCTGCAATGTAACTCTGCTCAGAACTGTGAAAACCCAGGGTTGCGTCTGTACGGAGTAATTACCTTGGGGTTGGTCATCAATACTGGACTCTGAGATGAAGCTGATGGACGTTTTGAGCATCTTTCCCGTGGCTTCTTTGACAATTTCGGTCTCGACCCGTCTTGGCATGCACGCCAAACCTTCCACGTGGAAGAGCTCGTAAGGTGAGTTGGTCTTCTTGAGCTATATGTGTGCATAGCAGCTATCTTTCTAAGCATTGAATTATTCACTAGGGCCGAGAATGTCAGATCACCACTTCTGATACCTGACCACGTGGTGGGTGAAGAGGCTTGGAATGGTCTTGGAATGCCAGCATGACATTATTCAGGACCTTCAAGAAAGAACAAATTGGACCCCGCTGCAGAACTCCAGATCTAGGCTCCTTGGCCAAATGCAGATGCCAAGTCTGGAGGGCCTCTAGATTGAGGGACATTTGTTTGGTCTGATAAGATACTCAAGTGGCCCATGACGAATCATGGTGCTCAATTGACCCACGCACGACAATCTGACAATCTTCACCATGCATCTATGCGCGGTCTTGACCAGGGCAACCTTCAGCCACACATTACAGGATGAACTGAACCACTTCGACTGCACATCAGCCAATGTTCTCTTGCAGGTGGGACAAAAGAGATAAGTTGCTGGATGAGCGTTGAGCCTGAATTGGCTTTCTCTTTGGTGTCTCTCTGTCTAAGAACGCGAAATTATCCAGGCAACTACGGAACCACGGGACCTGCACCGAGAAGAAGTGACGACCTTTTGGAGAGGCGGCAATTGACCTGGGGAACTTTGCGAATAAATGTAACGTCCTTCTCCGCATCCAAACGAGCAGGTGGATTGACTGTCTGCCGAGAGTTCATCCAGGTACTAAGAAATGAATAATATGCATAACAACACCGAATTGGAAGCGAAAATAATTGGGGCATTTGTCTTGGCCAGGCCATCCAAAGGACCCAACGACGAAGGTGTGGTCCACATGAAGCAGCTTGAAAAGAAGCTTACCCACTCAAATACCGACTCGACCCCGGTCACAACGCCATTCCGAGCGCATGTTTTGGAGTTTGTGCTTCTTGCAATAATCTGTACGATCGAACATGTCACTCTGTTCTCCGCGCTATGTTGGTTGGTTGCGGAGCTTTGGCAAATCCCGTTCGCATTGTTGCCCAGTGCTGTCAGCCATGGCCACTCACGGGGTGACCGTTTGAGACAACCGTGAAGAAGTATAAGTAGTCCCTATGGACCTGTTTACTCAGTTACTGGGGATGATTTGCCATTGCTTTTTGGCTCAATTACACCCGTGTATAAATCAATCGTTTGAGGTTTCATTCTGTGTCTTGGTCCCTTCGTTCTCCGCCAAGCTCCAGCCCATACTACGGTCCCAGCCATGCATGCGGTTGCATCTTCCCTGTTGGTCGGTCTCGTGGCCGTCAGCCAGGTTTCGGGAACTCCTTGCCCTACGAAGCCCAAGCCCATGAAGCACATCGATCTAGGACCGAGGCCGTATTATCTGGTCAATAACATGACGGATGGACCTCTCAAATCCAAGCTGGATTCTTGCAAGGAGATGACAATGAAGCCTTCTACTTTCTCAATTGGTCATCGAGGAGGGGCTTGTCTGCAGTTCCCCGAGCACTCGAGGGAGTCTAACATGGCTGGAGCTCGCATGGGAGCTGGGGTGCTCGAGTGTGATGTTACGTTCACCAAGGACCGCCAGTTAGTCTGCCGTCATAGCCAGTGTGACTTACACACAACCACCAATATTGTCAATATCCCGTCACTTAATGCAAAGTGCACAAAGCCTTTTACTCCGGCAAAGGATGGAAAGCCGGCATCGGCCAAATGCTGCACTAGTGACATTACTCTGGCCGAGTTCAAGTCGCTATGTGCTAAGATGGACAGCTCGAACGCCACGGCTACGAGCCCCAAGGACTATCTCGGCGGCACTCCGAATTGGCGAACCGACCTATACGCTACCTGCGGCAAGGTTATGGATCTCAAGGAGCATATCGCCTTGGTTGAGTCTCTGGGACTTGGTCACACTCCGGAGTTGAAGGCACCCGAAGTTCCCATGCCTTTTGAGGGCAACTACACCCACGAAATGTTTGCTCAGCAGATGATTGATACGTACAAGCATCTCAAGGTGCCGGCTTCAAGAGTGCTGTCCCAGAGCTTTGAAGTGAAGTCGGTCCTCTACTGGATCAAGAACGAGCCCGCATTTGGCAAAACTGCTGTTCTCCTCGACGAGTCTGGCGACGAAGCCGGCGCAATGCCTCAGGCAGTGCAGAATTTGACACTCTATGCCAAGGCGGGTGTCAAAACCATGGCTCCTCCTATGCACTATCTCGTTGAAGTAAAGAACGGCGTCATGGTCCCCAGTGCATATGCCAAGAAGGCCAAGGCGCTGGGCCTCAAGCTGATTTCCTGGAGTTTAGAACGATCTGGCCCTCTGGCTCTCGTTCACGAAAAGGGCGACTATTACTACACCAGTGTTCGGGATATTGTGACAAAGGATGGAGATATGTATAACTACGTCGATGTTTTGGCCAGGCAGGTTGGTGTTACCGGTATGTTTTCTGACTGGAGTGGCACCGTCACTTACTACGCCAACTGCTTCGGCATTGGATTGAAGTAAACTTTGACGGGAAAATTTGTTTCTCTTTGAAAGGGCCAAAAAGTGGATGGGGGATGTTTCCAATGACTTCATGTTCAATAATTACATGTATATAACTTTTAGACGCTTTCCTGATCCAATATCAGCCGGCAGATGCCACAACATGCCTTGAGATATATTAGACTTTGTAAAGAGGGTCTTCATTTCGCAATACTCCGATGATAAGTAGACCCGTGATAGAGAAATCAAATTAAGCACTATTATAAACAGTAATGTAAAGAGACACGGCTGTGGCGATTCTATCTAAGATTTACAAGCTGCTGCGTGTGATGGAAACTTCGGTATAAGCCTTGGGAAGACCCTTCAACTTTTGTTCGTTCTTGTAAAACACCAAATCAAAGAAACTCATGAGTACATCATTGACAATTGTCTCGAGTCTTCGACCCCTGACGGACCCAATCTCTCCAGCAACTTGGTCCAGAACGGGATCGGGGAGGCCGAGGGCGGAAAGGAGCAAAGGTCGGTCGGTATAAGAGCCATGGGCCGTGCCGTTGATGGCGAGTTCCACACGCGAACCGGTCAGGTGAGGCCAAAACTGGTTCCAAGTGGGATCTGACGAATCCGGAGCACTGTGACCATATCTTCCAGCAAGAAGGAAGGGCTTGTTGAGACCCTGGCTTCTTATCGGTTCCACAACCTGGCCGTCGAAATCGACGCCTCCTCGAACCCTCTTATCATTTCGAGCCAGAATCGCGGCGGCGCCTCCTCCAACGGAATGGGCGTATACTGCTAATCGCTTGAGATCCAGGGAACGGGCCAACCCGCCAAGAAGCGACTTGGTAAGTGTCGTGTTTTGAAGTTGGTCGATGACGTAGGACAGGTCTTCGGCTCGAACCTAGAGGCCGGTTAGCACTAGTGAATAGAGTTTATGGACTGGACCCTGAACCGTTGAGCCAAAACAAACGGCGTCAGTCTTCCTTACCTGCATAGCCTTTGTTTTGATAGGCTCATCGGTACTTGAAATATTGCGTCCAGCGGTAGCAGACCCATCAGGAAACTCGACGAAATTAGCTTCAAACGGATGATCTACCGTAACCACCACGTATCCTTGGCTGGCAAGAGACCTAGCAGCCGCGCCGTATAAAAGTCGAGACTCTGCGAGGCCAGGCGTGAACAGCAGCACTGGGTACTTTTTGTTTGTTTTGGGACCTCCACCACAAGGATTTATCTTGGCCAAATCGCAAACCTGCATCTCGAAGGAAGCGAAGAGCGTTTCTGGGAGACCAGCCTGAGCGGCTTGCTTTCCATACGCAGCGGCCACCTTGGGCGTCATGTAGGGAACCGTCGCAAGAGGGCATGAACTGCCACCCGCTCCCTTTTCCACGGGCACAAAGGTGGAAAACAAGACGTGGCGGCCCTTGGGAGAGCCGTTTGCCTCGAAAGGATCAGCCGGTCGACTTGAGTCGGTGACTGACTGCACCTTCATGGCAACATCATAAGGGCCGGTCGGTGGCGGAACCAGTATGGCCGATACTGTGGACAGGGAGATGATGGAAAGGATTGGCTTCATGATGTTGACCTTGGAGTGTAGTTCAGTTGGGCGTCAAGGCACACGAAGATGAATTGCTTTTTTTGTCGGTAGTGGTGATGATACCCGTGGTATTTGGTGACATGATTGAGAAATCAACAGCATAGTCTCTTATGTATATATAGTTGTTTGCAAACCCGCTGTCGAGGCGATGATGAAGTGAAGCTAAACTGAATATGACAGGAATGCGACGAGAGCAGCACAGCGGCTCACAGCAACGCAATCTGAGCTACGTACACGATAGATGTCATTCCCCGCAAATAATCCCAAAGCCATACAAGTTAAAATGAGCAGGAACCCTATTTCCACGTCACGCAAACGAGGCTTATATAGTGTGAAATGAGTCTTTCGTGCGTGGCCAAGGGGGAATCTCGCGAGATGATTACCCAATTGGGAAAGTGGGGACCGGCGCCCGATTCCGATTCACCTAGACCGAACGCAAGCCTAATATAGACGCTCCAAAATGTCCGACGTATCGGAGAGATTGATTGAAAATTTCAATGTTGCTCAATATCTCGAGTGCTTCTGCCAGATGATGTAAATGCGCCGCTTTGATGGTATTTGGGTGTTGGTGCGGTTTGGAAGGGAGAATGCAGGCACAGCCGCAGACACAAATAGACCAGACAATGCCATGATGTGGCCCTCCAATCTCACGACTCATGGATTCACGATACTGTCCAGTTGCGAAAAAGAGGCACCAGACACATCAGCTCTGGCAGCCATGAGCTGTAACCCAACTCTGTAGCTGATGAGGCACACCATGCCGTCGAGCAAGAAACGCAAGAATGCGGTCATCCTTCGACTGGCCCTGCAACACGGACGCCCAAGCCTGAACTTCCTCCTGAATAGCTTCCTGCAGAAATACTTCCAGCGTCTTACCATCACGCCGACTGGAAGCTAGTCTCTTCATCTGTAAAGCCGCCCCGAGCATGCTCAGAGCGAATAACAACATGGCAAAGGTGACATTCGACGTATATATGGGCCGTTGACGCATGGGACTCGGAGAAGAGGAGGACTGTGTCTCGTGGCCTTGAGAATGCGACCTGGAATGGTGACATGCCTCGCTGTTCCACGAATTCTTAGGGCTGCACCAGTCTTGATTACTCGATTCGTACAATCGACGACTGCGCGGGTCGCTAAGCAGGTTATGAGCCGCGATGACGAGCCGGTATCGTTCTAGACGCACCAGCTCAGGAATGTTGCTGGCCCTTGAATCTGCGCCAGACAGATCAGGGTGGTACAGCTTGACGAGCTGGGTGAACATGGCTTTGGAGTAGGGAGCTCCTGGTGCGGCGCCCAAAATTTCGTGCGGCGTTGGAGAGGGACTTGACGGCCATTCAGGCAGTGAAGATTGCTTTAAAGAGGAGAGCGAGTGTCGTCGCCTGGTGGTAGACTGTCTGGGGCCATGGCACATCTGAGAAGCTCTATGAAATACTCTGGCGGTGTGCATGGCTTGAATTTGGGTTTCGATCGAAGCAGATCTGTGTTTGGTGCTTGGATGTCACGGTGAGATGTACGAATGTTTGGAGAGAAAAAGCGAAGACATGGCGACGTGGCATAGCGCGACACTTATATCGTGAGGACTCTACCGTCCATGAAAGACGCTTTGTCCGTGTGCTGTAACTCTAGTTTGACAATGGTTGGGTCAGGTCAGTTCAGGTTGTAACTGACGCATAACCGCTCAAGTCCTGCTCGTGCATGTCTGGTTTGTTGTACATGTATGGCGGTAACTAGGCTGGACAAAAGGGTGTCAAAGGCGTAATGTGCAGTCAGATGAGATCAGATGAGATCAGATCAGATATTTAGTTTCATAGCTATCTATCCCTTAACCCAGTAACTGGTAGTCTTGAGTTGAATTCGAGGGACCAAGAACCATCCACGGCGGCTGTACCTAATCATAACAGGGCTATTTCAAAGAAGAAGAAAAAAAAGGGAAAGAAATCGGGCAATTAGCCCTGTACAAATTATGTGCAGTAGCGGGTAGCGAGTACTCCTGATGTCGATACCATCATACCCGAGAGTGTATGGTGGTCTGCTGCCTGGAATTCGCACGTCCATGAATGATGAATGAGCAAATTACAGTTTCGGGCGAAACGAAAACTCGCTCAAACTTCGGCATTACATCAGGCTCTCGCTCTGCTTTGCCGCCCCCGGCAGTTCAAATGCGGCCAAATAAACGAGGGCATTCCACATCAATTGCCCACGTCTCTCTGTTCTCCATCCGCGTCTCCATCTCCGTCTCCGTCTGCGTCTTTCCGCGTCTGCGTCTGCGTCTGCGTCTGCGTCCCACCAGACCAGACCAGAACAGAGTAACCAGAGAGTCATCACAGTCATTAGAGTCATTAGAGTCACAATCAAACCACACAAACACATCGACTTCTTCACTCGCCTTCTTAAGCCAGCCTTTTGAAGCCAGAAAATGCCAACACAGAACACCCTTCTTCTGCATCCACGCAATCCACGCAACCCGCCAACCGCCTCCAAGAACAAGGAAGGAAACTTAGGAGATGCCCCTGGGTCCATTTGATTCCCGGGCAAAGCGATCCCGCTGTTCTGCATGCTCAACAAGTCATCTCAAAGTAGGCAACCCATTCACATATCCATCCACACAAATAATTCTGATAACTTATAATACCCTTATTTATTTTTTTCTATTTTTTTTTTTAACCCCTTTCTTTCTTTTTGCTGACACACCCGCCGCCAGTGCTCTGGAGATGTGCCCTGCAGTCATTGTGCTCGTCGGCACATCGCATGCACCTATACATCTCAAAACAAGACCAATAAACTGATCCTTGTCGAAAGAGGGAAGCAAAAGACGCAGATAAATTGGTCCTTGAAGCTCTCCCGGCCGAGCACCTCGACTTTGCCATCTCCGTCCACAGCCACAGCCACCGTCACTGTCTCACACATCAACCACTATGTACCTCCTCCCAGACGTCTCAATGACAAGTCCACCATTTACATCACCTTCTTCGACACCTTCTCCAAAAGGAATGACTTCACTGGCCGCTCTCGAACAGCCGGCGATGAAGTGAAGCAGCTGGCTGAGCTGCACTCTCGCAAAGGAAACCATCTCCTCAATGCCATGCTGGCTATTGGCGCAATGTATGCTGGCAAACTGAACGCGAATGACGGGCCACCAAAGCGGGAGTCCCTGTTGATAGCTTTTCAGCATTACTCATATGCAGTCGATGGTCTTAAAGAGGCTATTGGTGCATGGAGGCTCGGTGCAACCCAACAGCCACAACGAAGAAAACAGGATCAACACGTCTGTATTCTGTGGACGACTTTCTTTCTCGGCCTGTTCGAGGTGCGTTTCTCAGTCCTGTGTTTGGGATAAATAAAACATGGAAAACCAATGCTAATGCAATTCAGCTCATGAATGATGTCACCGGCCACTGGTGGCTACAACACATCGTCCACGGCACATCTGTGGCTTTGAAAGCCAGTGGCCCCGAGTCGTGTCGTTCGGGCCCCGGGTTGGCCTTCTTCATTCAGGCCAGGATGTTCGAAGTCAGCAGGACCATTCTATTCAATGAACCGACCTTTCTCACAGAACCGGAATGGGTTGCATTGTCCCGAGATATGTGGTCCGAGGAGGTGAACTTCGAGTCTGGAGTCGCCAGGAATTCTTGGAGACCGGTGGATTCGTTGCTCGACATCATGGTAATGTGCTCCAATCTCCGTGTGAGGTGAGTTCAACTTTGCTCCACTGCTCACAGTCGGTTATCACGGTGCTGTGTTGGCGGTCCCTCCCATCATCAGGCTGTTCCTACAAGACAACGCTGACGCCCCAAAAAGAGCTGCAACCTTTATAGCAGCACAGGAAATTTCGCCCTCGCAAATACCCGGGCCCGAAGCTAGAGCCATAGCCGAGGATGGACATCGTCTTCGAGAGGCTTTGAGAAGTTGGAGTACAGCCTATATCCCTGAAACAGGCCAATTGTCAAGCTTCAGACTGGTAGATTCTCCAGGGTTGAACGACGGCCGCCATCAAGAAGGCGGCGGGCATCAAGGGCTATCAGATCCGAGCAGTCTCATGGCTCGTGTTTTCTTCGCTGCCATTAGCATTTACCTCTCGGGGATTTTCGACTACGAGCTGCTTCACTGGCAACGACTAAACATAGCTGTCGCGATCCTCGATCAAGCCACCATAGTGCAGCATCTGCACACAATCCTGGCTTTGACAGAGCTTGGTCTGGATCGAACCACCTTGTCGCCCCTTGTATTTTTGTTCCCGCTTCGGATAGCCGGCTCCCGCTCGCGTTATCAATGGCAGCGTGATCAAGTTGTCGCAATGGTGGAACGCGTTGGCCAAGCATTCGCCGTCGCCTCGGCTATCAAACTCGATCTAATGTATGTATGGAAAATGAGGCGAGTTGTCGAAGCGGAGGGTTTCGCCAGCAATGACACTCTGTCTGCACCTGACACATAAACTCCCTCCACCATTCAAAAATAAAACCCCCGCCGAATATCCGTTATCTGTCCCAAACTGCTTCTCATTACTGTTCAAACTAGAAGAAATCGGGGGTCAGGCTCGAAAATAGACGCATGTACTCCCGTTTACTCCCACCTAAGTCCCAGGTTCCTTAGTCGTATGTCGGTGAATGGACATATCAAAAGCGCTGGACGAAAACCGGATACTGGCAGACTGTACCTTTACACCAGCCCGTCAGATTTGAGAGTCGTTGGATGACGCTTGGACTTGTGCTGTATAGCCATCTAGCCTATCTCTTTCCCGTGCCTTCTGTGAAAGGCTGAATTAGATAGTCAGTGTCGTTTTTGAAAAGGCATTCATAATCACAACCTCAAAACGCAACCCTGATTCAAGCATATGGTCAGACCATCACCACCACCTTGCGGCTGTTTCATCCACTCGCTCAGCCACCATATCCGAGTTCATCCAAAGGGCGCGTCCCGAATTCGCCTACCCTTGGCTCAGCTTATGCGCCATCCTTCTCCACTCTCGGATGCCTATTTGGCAAGCTTGCCCATCCACGATTCAAAGATACATACTCCATACTCATTCCAGTACCACATCTCTGTTCCAGTGGGCAGTCTGGTCCTTCTTGAGAAAAGACTTGAGTAAATTGTCCATCGCTGGTACTCGTAAGAAGCTACATTCAAACGAATCTCAATTTCGCATTCGAGAGCACTGCATGTCTTAGCGTTATAAAATTCGTAGCATTCGGCTTATTCGTGAATACGAGCGGCTTGAAACCAACAATAGTCCCCTCCAATGTTGTTACCACGGAAAACCGGGCAAAAGTTGGGCTGCATGCACTACAACTCTTTCCGTAGCAACATTGAATAAACGCGACTGGAGAGCATAATGGCACCAGAATCGGTCAACTTGATTGCCCTGTCCGGAGAATTTCGCAGAGAGAGGGCGCCGAGCTTGGAACGCAGAGCCTATTGACGGGGGACCCTGCAAGTAATTTCACTGTCCTCTCAAACTGGTGCCAGATTGAAGAGCCAGCGTTCGAAGAAAAGGGGTCGTATAGATTGGGGGTTGACCGATCCGACAGGGCGATTATTGGGGGTATTCCCATTTTCCGGAGCCAAACACTTGCACTGCTGATTTCGCAGAGCAACACATTTGTTTCGTTTGAGGATACTCTCAGTAATAACCACAGAGCTCAACACGGACCAGTGGTTCTTTTGTGTGCTGTGCGGATATTTTCCGTTAGGGGAGCCGTTCGACGGTGGGGGTTGTCATAAATTTAGCCCCAGCGTGGCCATCGATTTTTCATCCCTGTCTGGGTGTTCGTTGACCAACATGCTTGCATGAGATTGGCGGCCACGGATGCTTACATCTGCGGAGGTCTTGCTTGGGGCAGCCGTAAAAATCGGAGGATGGCCAACTTGTGCAATGTTGAGTCTACCAGACCGGCCGGATCAGCTTCAAGCGAGTTCCAGTTGAACTTTATGGTGGTAACAGCACTGCCAATGAAGGCGGTTCATGCTTCAATCGTGAGAAGCGAAGCGAGAAGCCACGAAAAGCCACAAAGCCAGTCCCACTGCCCGGCTACATGTACCGTCCAGCCCTGTCCCATGACCTCACTTAGCGTCACCGGCCGGTGCCAATAACCGCCCACTATCATCTGCCGTGGCACCGGCACGAGTTGCGTCTTGCTTTCGAGTCTGGCTCTGAGAGCTCCATAATCCTGCAGCGTTGCAGAAGCTTGCAACTGGGACAAAACCAGTCGCTGGAGGGGAGAGCTGGTGCACCGCTTTGCCCTGGCATGTGAAGCAGTATTCATTTATGCGAATGTCAGTGCAGCTTGACTATTTAGGAACCCAGGGCGAGTGATGAGGCTGCTTCGCGCAAGATATTTTATCAAGCATTGAGCGGACTCGCTTTCAAAAAAGCGGTCAATGGAGACTTCATCACAAACAAAGTGTGAGCTCTGGTACCAGCTCAGGCTGTCTGATGCGGCCATAGTTGATTGCGTTTCAGACATAGATCCGACCATATAAACCCAGGCGAAGCTGGACATCTGGGGCAATACTTTGGAAATAGCGGCCGGACTGTGTGCCCAAATCTTCGGTTTTACGCTTAGTAGCCTCCTCCCCTCGATGGTATCTCTTGCGCTTTCGCTTTTGGGGGGAAAGAAATCGTCCAGCTTTGTTTTTCGGTGTTGTAGAGTAGCACCATGATCAAGCTTCCCGGACAGGGCTGGTTCCATTAGCGCCTTCAGCCTTGGAATCTTCCTGCAGGGAATGAGAGACAAGCCACGAGGTCAGAGACCCAGCAAGAACCAATATGCAAGACGAGAGAAACAAGCTGAGCTCCCTGTCCACCATCAGACCCGCCTGCCGGTCTTGGCGAGGGATTGGCTTAGGCCAAGGCCGGAAATCGTCATCGAGGGGCCACGGGCGGCATCGGGACATTGGAGGTTTCTGTCAGGCCATCCAACGATGGGAACCTGTCGCGTCAGTTGCGTAATGCCTGTGGCTACGCCGTGTTACACAGAACACGGAGCACGGCGCACTGTGCCAAGCACCGGGAACAGTCTGGTTATTTCCTACCCAGTTAGGTAGTCAAGAACGTGAATGAAACCAAGATCAACCTTGGCTTGAGGCTTGAGGATATGATGACCATTCAAGGGGGGAGGGCGAAATGTTCGCAACGCACTCAGCTCGAGGTGTCTGAAGAAAGACTCCAAACAGCTTTGAAATTGGCAAACGGGACTGCGCCACATGTTTAGTTTAGGCTCGGCTTTCGTCGTTCAAGTGGTCTCGTTGATGCCCTGCTTTGGGTTGTCCGAGGCGTTGACTCACTTTTTCGCATTTAGCGCCCCAAACCAGTCTCTCTTGGGCTGATTTGTCGGAAGCAGGCTGATGTGCTTGGCTCGCAGCTTGAAAATAAAAGAAGCTGAATGACGCTCCCCACCTGGCATGGAGATTCACCCTGGTCAGTCGCAGACAGTCACTCACCCACAGCATTAAAATAGTTGACGAATCCTCGTCTCAAGTTCTTCTTTCATACCTGTAAAAACAGAACGCCCCTCGTCGTACTGCACCGTAACTTCGCACATCGTTCCTTCCTCCAGTCTTCCGAATACTCGGTTGTTGTCTTGTGCACCTTATCGAACCAGACCGTACCGATAGCTCCTTCCCTCTCTCGGCCTCGATCCGCGACGCCTACATCCCCATTTAGGCCCAATACTGCACGAATCTGTCTGGTAAAGCTCCCTCCTTGTTGAGCAGGCATTTTTCCTTCTTCTTTTTGACCGCCTGTCTATTACTCCACCATCGTGCTTACACAAGTGTCCTGGGCAGATCAGACTTACCAACTACCCGCCATGGAGATTCCCGCTTTTCTCAAGCTGGTCCTTGTTGGTGCCATTGCTTTACTCAATATCATAACATTGGGCCTCCTAGCATATGGTACGTAAACACTTTCTCTCGACAGGACATGAATACATTCACTGTCCAAATCGAACCACCTTGTGAATATTTACTGACTATTCCCACAGTCGTTAATTCGTGGAATGGCTCCCGATATGGCGGCTGGGGGTACTACTACCACGTCAGCTCGCCTTCTCAGGTCAACTTTATGCTCTTCAACACCATCTGGACCATCCTTGTTCTGGTCTACCTGGCCGTTGTTCCTCGCCTCATGTCATCTTTGTACCACAGCATCGTTGCTCTGCCGCTGTTGGGTATTAGCACTCTCTTCTGGTTTGCTGGTTCTATTGCTCTTGCTGCTCTCATCGGCGCTGGCAATTGCAATGTCGCCTCTGTTTGTGGCCCGTACAGGGCCGCGCAGGCAGCTACTGCCTTCGGTTTCTTCATCTGGGCCATGTTCACAGTTCTCACCGTTTTCGAGCTACTCGCCCTCCTCAAGCACGGCTTCAAGAAGGGCTCTAATCCCGAGAGCACTGGCAACCAAATGACCACTCAGACGGCTCAGACGTATCCCGGCGCATAAAGTCCCCAGCTGACGACTGACTTTACTGGACGCAACTTCATCGATGTGCTGTGGATGAGAGGGCTTCAAGCAGAAAGCTTGTGGGCCTCCCCTTTTTCTCTCCTTAGTTTATCTTATTCTTTTTGGATTTGGTCTTGTCTGGATGAAATGTGATTTGGGAGCTAGTGGAGATTGATACCCTCGCTCGAGATAGTTCTGTGCGAAAACAAGGTTGCTGGGAACACAGTATGATGATGTTGGCATGAGATTTATAGGGAGACGTTTTACGGACTGCTACTGGGAATTTTTCTCTTCGCTGTTGGCCATGGGTTATTTTGAGCAGGTTCTAACTAATAATGATATCCAAAGCGGTCGTTTTGTTTGACATGAATTCATGACCCTAAAAAGTGATGAACGAGCTACAGCAACAGCAACCCTCCTCTTGTGTTCCCCCGAGTGTTCAAGACTATTTTTTGCTGACATCCTCCGCAATTTCCCAATTGTGTCCAGCCGGGTCATCAAAGGTAGCGGTTCTCAAACCCCAGGGTCGCAATTCAGGACCTGACCGAAACTCAACACCCTTGGATTTCAACTTTTCCATGGTAGCATCAAGGTCGTCTACCCAGATACTCAGCTGGAACCGCTTGCCAACTTCCGGAGACGCTACCTTGGACGGCCGAATAAGCTCGTCCCCCGCGGCGGCATCAAGCAAATTGATGATGATGTTGTTGAATTTGACGGCGCAGGATTCGGCATCCTCATTGAGCACACGCGCGCCAAAGACGTTGGTGTAGAATGCCTTGGAGGCCGCCAAGTTCTCCGTCATGAGGGACATGGCGGAAATAGTGAGGAGTGGTTCGCTAGTTGTGGCGGTGGCCATGGTGTTGAGATTCCGAACGTCAAAGATAGGTTCTAAATGCACACCAATTGGGTGCTGTTTGTTCTGAGTGTGAGAGAAGCTTAGGAATTGACGCTATTGTCGCCAAGACGAAGTGGTTTAACAAGTGTCGACGGACGTCTTTTATATTTAGTTACTGTAGCCCAAACAAGACGGCCGACAATCTAGCTCGACAATATCTGAGCCTTGCGATGCAGTGTCGTACGGTAAAAGATCTGCGAGACCGCATCGCCGTCAGTAGCTTCGCATTCGCTCGCGGATATTCAGACCGTGGCGTCTTGCTGCCTGGCTTCTCATGTCAGACAGCCAATCGCCATAGGCTTCCCTCTGGAACAGACCGATCCCAAAGGTGGCGTTTGGGGTCTTCTGGAGCATCAGCCTGAGCCAGAATAGCACATCGGAGTTCACGCGAAGTTAGCCACTTGCATTGGGTGCTGGAAGGGCAGCTGAACAGCCACCTGATGGCTTTGAGAGCCGCACTGAGTAGACTTAGCTCAGAGAGGAAGCTGGAGGTGCGGCTGCCTGTGTTGCACGAGTCTGCACTGGTAGTTCACGGCGCTGTGGTGGAAGAATATGGATTGGATGTCTCGGGTCGTGAATTGCAGTTCTGGGGGATTCAGTCGTGGAAAAAGAGCTTGAGATTGACCAAGTCTGGCTGGTACGGCAATCAGCATCATGCAATGCGCCAAGTGAGCAAAAGTCAAAAGGTCTGGTGTATTTCGCCCGCCATTCACCCATGGAAAACCAGGGACGTTAAGAAATTCCAATTGCGAGACTCGACATTTCATCACTGAGCACGAGAGTATTAATACACAGGCACTCTTTGTGCAACCATGAGCTGATAATTTCGTTACATAACATTGAAGTCCTACACTGACTCACCAACTGGAACACCAAGCGACCAGTATATGTATATCCAAATTGACAGTTCACATTGAATCAGTTGCAGAACCATGTGGATGACTTGCAGGTTCCTGGATCAATCTCAAACAGATATGGAACTGCCAGATCCAAGATGCCCCACAAACGGCTCCAAGATCATCAATGTCAAGTCATTTCTGGTCTGGTTGCCAAAAAAAAAAAAAAGTGAAAAGGACTTGACATTGAAGGCTGGAGCAGGTGGATTTGCTGGGTGTGGCGCCCAGCATTTCCAGCCTCCCGGATTCCCATGTTCAGTCTGGTCTGGTTGAGCACATCACAGCCCAGCCTCTCCAAATTCTCGGCCCGGCCCCACCAGACAATGGTCAATGTTGGGAACTCCCCTGCCCATCTATCAATTATCCATGCAGATGAACAAAAAAAATCTATGGAAAGCTACGGATCGGGAAGTTGGCAAAGAAGGCTTCAAGACAGCATTTCGTGGCCAAGCGAGAAAACACGACAGCATGTTGGAGCTGACTTTCAAGCATGGGCACATCGAATTCAACCGACTAGCGCAAGGATGCATGATTTTCCCAGTCTGGTTGACACTCACTTGACTTGCTCTGAGCTGGGTTTCTGGGTTGGGGGGAGTACGTCATCATACCCCGCCAAACCAGAGCAGAGCAGAGCAGTAAGACGATGTGCTGGTGTCTGGTTCCTGGCTGGACTGGACCGTTGACACGACAAGGTACAGCGGTCCGTCAGTCTGGCTCCAGTCAACAGGTTGAATCCACCAGACACAACAAAGGCTCCATACTTGGGCAAAAATAACAATCATCATGTCTCAGCATTTATTCTTCTCCAGTTTCCTCTTCATCTTCCTCTTCTTCTGACCATGGCCGCTGCTTTCGGTTAGACAAGATGTGGTCTGCTGTGCCCAGCTGCAGCTGCAGCCTGTTTCGTATGCAGGCTGGGCAAAAAGAGACTTGACTTGACTGGACTAGACCAAGGGAAACGTGCACGAGCGGGTGGATCTCTCTCACCTTGCGCTGGACTTTGTACACCATCGTCACCAACTTAGAACTGGGCAGCCAAACGGCTCACCATCTCACCCATCCATCAATGTCCATCCACCACACACAGCCCAGCCACCGTCTTATTTATTCCCTTCATCATGCAGGCGTTCTCGACAAATCCATGCACTCCCGCCCTTGCGTCGAAGCATTTTTTGCGCTCTCCATTCCCAGCCCATCCAATAAATAAATTTCTTGGCCTTACTTTGATTGATATAATACCATTGCTTTCCCCGTCGACCTCCCCGCCTTGATTTTGCTCTCTTTTGCATTCCTGGCATCCCACTTGCGCACTTGACCCTGCCACGTTGACTGGTCGCATTTCAAGTTCCACACCACGATTGACCATTTGATTTCTCCTCCACCATCGGCAGCGGCGTTAGTGCTCAGAGTTAAGCCAAGCCATCCGCTTTGTTCCAGGTCCCTGGCCGACAGGCACCTGCAAGACATATCTAGGTAACTTACATTTGATTGGGTTTCTCGAAAACAATTGCCCATCATGTTGTTCATGATAATCTTTGTGTGCACTCGCATATCCCAAATCGTCACTTTGGTAAGGCTCAAGACTCCCACTGCAAATGCGCCGTCGCCAAAAGTTACCCTACTTAAGTACTCACAAATATGTGCTTCAGATACCTCCCATGGGCATGCTCGCCTGGTTCATCAACATATTCGTCAACCACAACGCCTTGACCCCCGATTCGATCCTCATCCTCTTTATTCTCGTCGTTCTCGCCCTGGCTTGGGCCGTCTTCACGCTCTTCAGCTACCACCGCTCATCTGCAAACGCTCGCTTCATATCTCTGGTCGATCTTTGCTTCATGGGTGCGCTCATTGCTGGTGTTTATGAAATGCGAGGAATCGCAGACGCCGACTGCACCAACCCTGACTCGAGCTCCGTGTGGTACGCGCCAAATCACATTCCCGTCCCCAACTGGGGCTGGGAGACGGGCAAGCCCTGCTCCATGCTCAAAGCTAGCTGGGCCTTCGCCATTATGAACATCATCTTCTTCGCTACCACGGCCCTTGCCGCCTTTAGCCACGGCGATCACTACGATGAGCGCGTCGTTTATGAGCGCCGCCGCACCCACTCCAGCCGCCACAGCCATCGTCACAGAAGCCGTTCTGGCGGATCTCGTCACAGCCACCGAAGCCCACACTCTCATCGCCAGCGAGTCTACGTTTGAGGTGTGATGCTCTGTGTCTGCCAAAAAAAACTTCATTTTTAAGTCGTAGCTTGGCCGAGGCAAATGAGAGGCGTCGCTGGCTGGGAGAGCGACATTGTTGATCAGGTGCACGCCGCGCGTTATGGGTTTCGCAAGACAACGCATCATGTTTGCCCGGATATTATGAGGCATCTCCAAAGAGATTCGCGACAAGTCATGCACCTTCCGAATGGTTTACACTCCCTATGCCGCAAGTGCGGAAATTGGAATGACTACAAACCGAGACTTGTTACGTCTTGCAAAGGACTAAAAGACTACAGAGAGCAATTCGCCTTCGGGTGATGCTTTCACACAAAAATGACTTCGGAGAATCAGTTCGGATATGAAAGGGAAATGCTACGCTTGACTTTTACGATCCCCTTTGTTTACAACAAAATCTTCACCATAGCTCACATGTTCGTACGACTGAAACGACGTCGAGAGTCCCGCTGGAAATGCGGCGACGAATATCACCTCCAAGCTGCAGGACAAGATTCCTGCAAAGCACTTACTAGATTACATACTCGCTTGTACGAAATGTGTATTTGACCGGATACCCTACCATTTTATATGTCATGATATCAATACAACGTTAATACATTTGCAAGTCCCAAATACCGTATCCATGCCATGTGACTCATTTTAAATGCTCCTACCTAAAAAACCGAAAAATTGGTATCATAAGACAAATTCATTAATGTCTTGTTTCATCCTCACCCACATGATAGCCTCTCGCAACTCCACTGCGCCCTTCTTCCATCAAAGTGCTTGCCTCTTGGTCGAAATCCGTCCCCAAGCCCTGCCACGTCCTCTTCGATCGTAAAAAATCTGCACCAGGGCTCGCGACCCCGTTGATACTAGCCAGTTCGCCTGCGACCCTCTTCGTCACGGCGTTTGACTGTGCCCCATTCGCACCTCCAGATTCTGTGCCGTTATCATCATTGCTCGTACTTGAGCTTCGCACAGTGAGTTGCATGGGCCGACTGTGACTGATGAGTTTACCTGTCCGCAAGTCAAATTGAGGAGGTAGAGATTCCTCGCCCTCGACGCCATCTCCCCCGGCTGCCTCTATCGACGCATCCTCCTCGCGTTGCAAGTGTGATTTATCAGCGTCTTTGGTGGAATCTACTTCCTGCTTGAGCTTCTCGATGCCTCCCCACCACTCCTCGCCCCATATTCTCTCCTCCTCACTCATGAGCGCTACTTCCATTTCGAACGGCGTGACAACCGGCCTCCAATATCCAACATCATCTTCAACAAGGCCGCTTTCCCAGCACCCAATTACCACCCAGCCTTCGATCTCAGCGAAATTCGCCAACTTGGCAGGGTTTAGTTTACCAACGACGACAGTGTAACTCTTCTTCCCTGCCTTTGCAATCTTTTCCCTTAGCAAGTCGATGGATGCTAGGTAATTCGATACAGAAAGGGTGTTGACTAAGATGCCCACCACCCCTGCGGACGCAAGGGACAGAACCCGCGCGAATCGTCGACGCAGAAGACCTGCCGCTCTAAAAGTCGGATTGTCCATGGTAGGTGCTGAGTCGGTCGTGGAGAGAACGTGAAGCGACGCAAAGCGAGTTTGTAAAGCCAACAACAGAGAAGTAGGTGGATCGGAAATGTGAAACAGCGAGTGCGACTTAATGATTTCCTCTGTCATTTCTGGCCCATCAATCTTTCGGTTTGGTATTATGGCTGCAGGATCTCCCGCAACGCTTGTGCCCAGGATATCTGTGTACCCCGCCTCCTTCAAAAGATTTACTATTGCGTCAACGTGGTCTTGGTACGTCAAGTCTGCCATGACAACAACCTTGGCTGCTTTGTCGCTAAATTCAGCAGCAAACTTTTCCACAACCAAGCCGTGGTCAAGCTTGTGAGACGTGTAGACGTATATGACGGGTAATCGACTCGTAGGACTCAAGCACGTTCTTCCATAGTGTACAACAACCTCCGAATCTGCATGTTCTGCAGCGATTTCGTCCACACAGCACGCGCTATAGCTTGTATCGGCCAGAATGTGAATTCGTCTCGTCTTGTCATCTCCTTGTGAAGAAGCAAGTTCAGCGTCTAGTAATTGCACAACCCGTGGCGCGTCAACAAGCATGTGATCTGGGAATTGTAACGCAATCTTCTTCCACCCTCCTTGGCGGATTTCGCTTGCTGTTCGCCCGATTTCGTACGTTGATCGCAGGTCATCGTCTGACAGGGTTGATTTGGGTATCGATTCGGCGGCAGGAACCTCGAGGATGTGATCGTCGGGGGTGGATAGGACTGGCGCCGCGGCGAGTTCGGAAGCCATGATTTCGGGTTGGAACCGAATAGGTCCTGAACTGGTGGTTTTAATACTGCAAGTAAGCAGGTTGAACGTGGGAAGAAGTGTTGAACGAACATCATGCCATAATTTTTTTCTGGTGTTTGGCGGGGTGGACCCTGTGTAAATGCGGGGTGAGCGTGTGAATATCCGGTTGCGGTGGGTGCGGATTTGGGGGCCACCAAGATGAGGATATAGGTGCCATCTGGTGAGCAATCCAGGCGATGAGATTGGCTCAACTATCTCGACTCTCAACCGGTCAAGTCAAGTTCAATATAATAACTGAGAGCAAAGTTGCCAGTTCCTTGTAAGAAAGGGCTTCAGTTCCTGCATCTGAAGTGTTCACAACCGAACTTAGTCTGTTTTCGTGAGCTTCGCTACGCTATGTTATGTGGGAAGCGCTCGTAAACAATTCCATGAGCCATCACGGACTACAGCCGACAGACTGGCACAAATGGTCTTCAACGAGAGCACAGCGAGTTCCAGCCAACCTCCTTCCTCCCCGAAAGTAAGCTCTATCAACGCCAAATGTTCTGCTTCAACTCTCGCTCTTGCACCCCTTTCAGCTCGTGGCAATTAACCAGATCAATAGGCGACGCCACGCTCGGAGAATGGTCGTTTTTGTGTCGGGAGAGGGTCGGCACGTTGAAGCCACAAAACATGGTCTCGTCCAGTAGCCCTCTGCTCAGCCAGTTCATGCACCACTGGTCATGAGTTCACAGCAACTCACTATTTACGACATGATGGTGGTGAAAGGAGCAGCAGGGGGCACTGAAGCATTGGGGATGGATCCAGCCTAAACTCGATCTGCGACTGGCCCCCTCCAGATTGCAACCCTCAATAATGGCCGTCGTCCGGATCAGCTGAACACATTTTCCGAAATGGCTCCTTCATTGGATCTGATTTATCCAAATGTGCAAGGTTACTGGAATTAGGCTCGTTGGCGTGCTCCTCCAAAACCACTCGTCGCCTTCCTTTTTTCAACACAGCTCAACGGGCCATGGGCAAAACAGAGAAATCTCGTCCGTCCGTGCTGGCGCCAAAGATCACCACGATGGAGCCCAAGCATACCCCTGGTTTATTAATTGCGCCGACATCAACCTTGGACCATGGCCTTTGCCCCAATCCAGGTGGGATTCTGGCCCTTGCTGAACCCCGGAGATTCACCTCTCTTCTTGGGCAAATGATGTGTGTTATCTGCACGACAGATCCTCCAGGAATCTCGGATAGACACTTTTGTTCACCGGCACATGTCCAAGTTCAATCCCCCCTGAGATAATCCAACGCCAAGGTCTCGATACGCCCTGCTTAAGTCGCCAAAATGGTGTTTGCTCGGAAGATGAGGGTTGGAGTCTTGGTGTTTAAAAGCAGGCTCATGTGCTGCTCTCTTTCAGTTACATTCTGAAGACCGTAGTCAAACTAGAATCTTATTATCCTCAGTGCTTTCGTTCCCACCGAAGTTACGTCTCATTGTCACGGGAGTCCAGCACGCGCTGGTGCCAGGTTCCCAAGACGCAGATCCCTTTGCGAGACTCGGAGCAACCAAGGCCAGACGACCTTGTGAGTTGTGGTGACAACAATTGCTGGATCCCGATATATACAGCGTACTGGTTAGGAACTTATATTTATTTCGTTCCTCTTTACCATCCCGGCGCCGAATACCGTCAGAATCACGGTTAAGAAGGACTGTTCGTGAATCACTTATATTGCTAGCGAATCCAAGGCGTTTGAGACTCAAAATGCGCAACTTATTACACCTGGTTGTCATTCCCGGCGCACTTGCACTATCAGCAACGAGACCGCCTCCAACTACGCAGCCACCAACAAGAAATGCGTCCATGAATACAGCCTTCAATGCCACATTCACCATTGAGGGCCACCCAGATCTTGTCGTTCCCCCAGAGTCTATCGACGCCGTAGCCCAAGGCCTGTGTGATGATAACGGCTTTGATGAGAACCCGCCACCCCCTCTGCCTCAACGAGCAACGGCAGCTGATCTCAAGTGGCAACCCGCACTCGACTTCGACACAGATAGCTGCTATAACGTTCCTGCAATCGGTCCAGATGGTCACATAGACAAAGGGCGATCTCGCCATGAAACCAACACAGAAGGATGTCGAGACGAGTACGATCTAGACCACAGCAATGTGTACTCCCGTCAACGCTGCAACAACGGCTGGTGCGCCTATCTGTACGATTACTTCTTCGAAAAGGACATTGGTGACCGCATCTGCATCGGCCACCAGTACGACTGGGAGCACCTGCAAGTATGGACCAAGGATGGCGAGCCCCAGTTCGGCTGTGCCTCTGCCCACGGCAAATACGACGCCCGCCTCTGGAAGGACATCCCCAAAGAGGGCACGCACATGAAGGCCGTGTATAACAAGGACGGTGCTATTGGAACGCACTACTTTCGCTTCTCGAAGGGTGCAGGCGACGAACCACCCGAGAACCACAAGGGCATCTGGTGGAAATCCGCGCTCATTTCATACAACGGTTTCCCGAATGTCGGGCTGCGGGATAAGCTCGTCGCTTATGATTTTGGCGCTGCAAACATTGCCTTCTCTGATGCTGCGTTGCCAGGCAATCTGGAGGGGTGTGCGAGCAGGATCAAGGACAAGTTTAAGGATTTCAAGTTTGATTACGGATTGGACGTCGGGTCTCCTGGAAATCCTTGATGACAAGAGACAAGGGCAAAGTCGTCAAGTATTTCTTTCTCCTGGAGGCGTTGACTCTGCCTGCCGTGATGCGTGGAGGAACAGGAGCGAATTGCATCGAAGGACTGTTGCCGTTTAATGATTTAGTACATTTCTCTGCACAAAGGCCGTTTTTGGAGTATATACATTTACCAACACATAGATATGAATATATACGAGATGCCTGATCGGGCATATACTTTGGAACGTTGGTTGATGCCGGTCCACCTTTTCCCGTCCCCTGTGCAACAGTCTGGGGTTGTGTAACATGAGAGCTGCCCGAGGCAGATTACGGAGTACGGTCAACTGGTGTATTACAGCAAGACCCGAGACATGGTAGGTGAGCTGTTACACGAAAAGCAAACTGCATGAGGTTGCATTGGATTAGTATTCCTCATTCCCGCCATGAGCCGAAGCTGGTAAGGTGGTGATTGTTGTCGTGATGATTTCGAATAGCTGAACAAGTCAAATGTCTCACCGCAGTGCATTTTCTGATTCTAGAAGGTCGGTGCTCTATTTCGTCCCGACTTTGGGTTAATAAGGTTGTCTTGCTATCTATCCACATTACAGCTACGCCAAACGATACAATGCCGATCCACTGGTATATTTCTCTGCGAGTTTGGCCAGTCAGGGCGTAATAACAGACAATAGCTGGCTTCTTATAGATACCTAGGTACATACGTAATTCTCAAACACTGGAGTCTTTGGTTCAATGTTGTTTCTTGGAGGTACAGCGATTTATTCCCAATCAGGAAAGTACGTGTATGCAGGCTGAGCTAGGCGAGCTCCCCGAACCGCTGCCACGGATCCGCTAAACTTTGACGCGCCTCATTTGATTCATCTCCCGGGCTCGTCTAATCTCGTCAAATCTCGTCAAACTCTACGGAGTACTCCATGCAGAGAGCAAGTCCTACGTACCATGATTCAGACTCGGAGTGGCTGTTCGTGCTTTACGTGATTCCGAGCTTATTCACCCTTGCACTACAGGACAAACAGCATGGGTACGAGTAGACGAAGCACCGTCCGGTTGGTTCAGCAAAGGTTCCAATGCTGCACGTCACTCCCCAACACATACTTGACAGGTCGAATATCCCCGATATCCGATTCTTAGTGCGACTTCGCCGGTCAGTGGTAGCAGCTACCTCATGCACAGAGTAATGGCTGCTGAGATTGACGACATTCCCCTTTTGGACAGTCTTCAACAAAGCCCACGGCCAGTCCAGACCAGACCAGACCATCTGGTGGTCATATAGAAAGCATCCTTCACCCTTGGAGCACTCCTTTTCGGCCTCAACGACTACTATTTTATACTTCTGGTCTATAACATAATTCCCTCATGATCCCTCTACTCAGACATCATACGTTACATACAACAGAAGGATCGCATCCATGGCCAACACCGAACAAAGCCAACACTTTCTAGAGGGCAAGACCATCTTCGTCATCGGAGCGGGTATTTCGGGCCTAGCCTTTGCCATAGGTATCCGAAGGCAATGGACTGCTGGTCTGAAGCCTCCCACCATTGTCATTTACGACCGTGACAGCCCCGATTCGGCCGCCTGGAGAGCGGGAGAAAATTACACGTTTTCGATTTCAGGGTACAGCGAAACCGGCGGTCTCGTCGCCCTCAAGAAGCTCGGTATCATCGACACTGTTTTGTCGAGCGCTGTTTCTGGTCTAGATGGTTCCGGCGCCTTTACTATCTGGAGTCCTGACTGGACTGAGCGTTTGCGTTCACAGCGGCCAGCAATTGCTGGCCTGCCTACACCAAGTATTCGCATTGTACGAAAAGAACTAAGGCGTATCTTGGCTGAGGCTGTTGGTTCTTATGAAAACAGCAGTATTCAGTGGGGTTCGCAGTGCGTCAACGTTGAGAAGACTCCAAATGGCAGAATCCGAGTATACTTGAAGAAGCAGGGAGGCGAGGTTCAAGAAACGCATGCAGATTGTGATATCTTGATTGCAGCAGATGGAGCCAGCAGCAAAGTACGATCGGTGCTACGCCCAGACGATGGCTTGCAGTATGTAGGCGCTGCCCTACGAGGAGGTTTGGCTACATTCCCAGAAGGTGTTCCAAGCCCGGTAGACAAGGATTGGGGCTTCATCATGGGCAACACAGGAGTGTCGTGCTTCATATCACCAGTTGACCGAACCACAGTCCTATGGGCAGTCGGCCATTTGGAAGACAAGCCTATCAAAGAACTGAATCGCGAATCTACCGAAGCAGAGCGTCGCGATGTCATCAACCGAGGCGCAGAGCTCGGGCAGATCTTCCACGAGCCATTCCCTACAATGGCCAAGCAAACAGATCCCGCGACAGTCTTGTGCATCAACGGAAGAGACAAGCAACCGTTTCGACACGACAGCATCTGCGATATGCCAGTGGTGTTCATAGGCGATAGCAACCACGCATTGAGCCCTTTTGCAGGATCCGGCGCAAACCTAGCCCTTTGCGACGCATACGACTTGGCAGAACAACTGTGTGAACCTCACACGACACTTGCCAAGGCAGTAGAGGCTTACGATGGAATAAGTGAGCCTCGAGCAAGGAAGATATGGTTGGGGTCCAGGAAAAATGTAAAGGCAGGGCATAGCACCGGCGTTGGCTACTGGTTGTTTATTGGGCTTTTGTTCATAGGGAGGTGGTTGAGCTGGATTATGGGCAAGATTCGGGGGTGATAATTTGGGTTGTGAATTCGTCGTGGAGTAATAAATAAACTGTAAGCATGCGGGTATCGGGGCCATTTGAGAAGTTTTGGGGTCAGTTATCAACTGGAACACGTGCATCACTATGTGTAACTATACTTTGTGACCGAGTGTGTTGCATGACAAGACGTTGACGGATAACGGTGTCCTCGAAGGGTGTGACTGACTCCTCGGGCGACTCTGTGCAATACACTACAAAATTGTGTCTCTGCGGAGACTTATCTTATACTCGAGCCTAAAAAAACAAAGAGGTAATTCTCAAAGTTACAGGCCTTGATTAAACAGTGCTGCAGCCAGTATCAAGCTCTAAATTGGCACTTTATCTACAGGGTAACACAACATACTCCGTACACAATCGTTGAGATGGTGTTGGCTGTGGTTGTGATAACTTGATACCCCGGTACTCAGCTCCAGTGCATCCACCCCACTCGTCACTTAACGCGATGTGGGACGCGCCTTCCGTAACGCGCGACGCGGTACCCGGGATTGGGTGCCGGAATTTGTGGCACCAGAGACTCGAGTTGTCTCCTCCTATCGTGCAGCTCTCTCACCAGTTCTGTTACCATCTACCTAATTTAATTGCTTCTTTGCTCGTGTATATCTACAATTGTCCTGCGTTGTGTTACGCCTTGTATTCGTTTGCAGCTACTCCGTTTCAGAACCGATGCTCCTCGATTGCTGCTGAATTGCCTCCCATTGTGCACTTTCGTCCCGAACAGCCCTCCGTTCGGTCGACTGATGTTCAACGCTTGAATTGACTCGAAACTTCGAATCGCCATGGCAGGTGAAAAGTCCAGCGCGGGCACGGCTCGTACCCCCGCGAGGCCGGCACCTAAGCCAGCTGGCTCTGCTTCTGCATCGGCAAAGCAGCGCTCCATCATGAGCTTCTTCCAGAAGTCGTCGCCAACCGCCGCATCATCGCCTGCCTCTCGTGATAAGGTCTCTCCCGATCCTCAACGTTCCTCATGTTTGCAAGAGACCACCAAAGCCAACTCTCTTCCCAAGCCAAAGCCATCAAGGAAGCTCTCGACCCCCGTCCCTAGCAGCGACGCCCTTGAGCCGCCCAGCTCGCAGGAGAACGCTGATCCTGTACCGTCCGCCGCCAAGACCACAAGCAGTGCTCTGCTTTCACCGACAACAATGACACCCAGTGCAGCGTCTGCCAACGATCTGACCCCAAAGGCGATGCCAGAGAGCAGTCCAATTCGAAAGGTAAAAGCATACGTCACGCCCATGGTACTGCTTGTTCACACTTTCCACTTCGTCGCTAACTTATGCTCCCCAACAGGCAAAGAAGGTCGTCAGCTATGCCGAATCGTCCGAAGACGAAGGGCCGTTCAATTATGGGAACAGGTCTCAAACTCGTCGCCGTGGTCGAGCTCGCCCTGCAGTGAAAGACGAAGACGATTATGATGAAGACGAAGCGGTTTCCCCAGACGACGATGGTAGTGGTGTTTCTTGCCTTAATAGCCAGATTTATTACTAACTATACTATGCAGACGACATGGGAGATTTTATTGCATCTGATGATTCTGACGACCGCCCTCAAACAAAAAAGCGAAAGCGTCCAGCAAAGTCACAAACTGCCCGAAAAAGATCCAATGTTTCGCCACCAACACACGCCAGAAGTGAATCGCCCATTCGAGACCCTGATGATGAGCTAATGAGCGACATGCCTACGACATCAACTACTTCTCAATGGAATTACGACCCCGAGTCTACGGATAAGCGCCCTGTCACAACACCCACGGAGCGTTCCACGACAAAGGACCCTAAGCGCAAGGAGAAAGCCTACACAAAGGAACCTGAGGATCGATACCCCTGGTTGGCCAACATTCGTGACAAGGAGAAGCGCGCTCCCAGTGATCCGGATTATGATCCCAGAACCATCTTCATCCCACCAATGGCCTGGAACAAGTTCTCCCCCTTCGAAAAGCAATACTGGGAGATCAAACAGAACCTGTGGGACACAATCGTTTTCTTTAAAAAGGGCAAATTCTACGAGTTGTACGAGAACGACGCCACCATTGGCCACCAGGAGTTCGACTTCAAGATGACTGACAGAGTCAATATGCGAATGGTTGGCGTCCCAGAGAGCTCTCTGGACCATTGGGTCAACCAGTTCATTGCAAAGCAGTACAAAGTTGCAAGGGTTGATCAAATGGAGACAAATCTCGGAAAGGAGATGCGCGAACGCCAGGATAAGAGTGGCAAGAAGGCTGACAAAGTCATCTCTCGTGAACTGTCCTGTGTGCTCACAGCCGGTACCTTGGTTGATGGCAGCATGCTCCAGGACGATATGGCCGCATACTGTGTCGCAATCAAGGAGTCCCTCATCGACGACTTACCTGCATTTGGTATTGCTTTCGTGGACACTGCCACTGGGCGCTTTCAGTTGTCTAGTTTCATTGACGACATCGATCTCACAAAGTTCGAAACGTTTGTTGCGCAGATTGGCCCTCGGGAACTTCTCATCGAGAAGTCCCAGCTGTGCACGAAAGCGTTGCGCATCCTGAAAAACAATACCAGTCCCACCACAATTTGGACACATCTGAAGCCTGGTACTGAGTTCTGGGATGCAGATACCTCTCGAAGAGAACTGAAATGTGGAAACTATTTCAGTGCTGACGAGACTGATGAAGACGGTGCCTGGCCAGAGGTTTTGCAAGAGTACAAGAGTGATGACTTGGTCATGTCTGCTGTGGGAGCATTGGTGTCCTACCTCAAGTTCTTGCAGCTGGAGCGACCACTCCTGTCTCAGGGACACTTTGAGAAGTACAGCCCAATCCAAAAGAATGGTACTTTGATTCTGGACGGGCAAACTTTGATGAACCTGGAATTGTTTTCCAATTCTTCCAATGGTAGCTCAGAGGGGACATTGTTCAGCTTACTTAACAAGTGCATAACACCCTTCGGAAAGCGACTATTTCGCCAATGGGTAGCGCATCCGCTCTGTGACATTCAACGGATCAACGAACGGCTGGACGCAGTGGATATGCTCAATGCTGACTCGACGGTTCGCGAGCAGTTCGCATCCCAACTGGTGAAAATGCCAGATTTGGAGCGACTTATCTCTCGTATTCATGCCGGAGCTTGCAAGCCAGAAGACTTCGTGCGAGTGCTGGAAGGTTTCGAGCAAATAGAATATACTATGAGCCTTCTGGGAGCATTCAAAGGAGGAAATGGCCTCGTTGACCGACTCATTTCGTCAATGCCTGATCTTGAAGAGCCCTTGACGTACTGGAAGACAGCATTCGACCGTCGCAGGGCGCGAGAAGACAAGATCTTGATCCCGGAACGGGGTATTGAACCTGATTTTGACGACAGCTTGGATCGAATGGAAGAAATCAAGGGGCAGCTGAGCGAATTACTGAGCGAGAAGAAGGGCGAACTAAAGTGCCGGACACTTAAATTCACCGATGTTGGCAAGGAAATCTATCAGATGGAGACACCGAAGAGTGTCAAGGTGCCGTCAAGTTGGCGACAAATGTCTGCCACAAAGGACGTGAAGAGGTGGTACTTCCCACACCTCACCCAGCTGGTTCGGGAGCTTCAGGAGGCTGAGGAGCTTCATTCTCAACTGGTTCGGGAAATTGCATCTCGACTGTTCAAGAAGTTTGATGTTGATTATAACACCTGGCTCCTTGCTATCAAGATCATTGCCCAGTTGGACTGCTTGGTCAGTTTGGCCAAAGCATCGAATTCATTGGGACAGCCATCATGTCGACCCCAATTCCTCGATGAGGAGCGCAGTTTTGTTGATTTCGAGGAGTTGCGACATCCCTGCATGATCAACACTGTTGACGATTTCATACCGAACGACGTTAAGCTCGGTGGCGATCAAGCCAAGATTAACTTGTTGACTGGAGCCAATGCCGCTGGAAAGTCGACTGTCCTGCGAATGGTAAGTTTCTAGGAGAACGAGGTGAATTGCAATACACAGTCTAACACACAATATAGTCCTGCGTGGCTGTGATTATGGCTCAAATCGGATGCCATGTTCCTGCCGTATCGGCTCGCCTAACTCCAGTCGACCGCATCATGTCCCGTCTTGGTGCCAACGACAACATCTTTGCTGCACAGTCCACCTTCTTCGTGGAGCTTTCGGAAACCAAGAAGATACTTTCGGAAGCGACACCACGCTCACTCGTCATTCTTGATGAACTCGGCAGAGGAACTAGCTCATATGACGGCGTGGCTGTCGCCCAAGCTGTGCTTCACCATGTTGCAACTCACATTGGGTGTGTTGGCTTCTTCGCGACTCACTACCACTCGTTGGCCACCGAGTTTGAGAACCATCCCGAAATCAGAGCGAAGCGAATGCAAATCCATGTGGATGACGAAGAACGCAAGGTTACATTCCTGTACAAGCTCGAGGATGGTGTTGCTGAGGGGAGTTTTGGCATGCACTGCGCGGCAATGTGTGGCATCTCAAACCGCGTGATCGAACGAGCAGAGGTTGCTGCCAGAGACTGGGAGCATACTAGCCGGTTAAAGGAGAGCTTGGAGAAAGCCAAGACTGGTTGCTATATTCCCCTGGGCATACTGAGCGATATTGGGAGTCTATTAGAAGGGAAGGGGGACATTGGCGATAAAGGGGTGGATGTACTTCTCAAGGCTATTGAATGCTTGTGAATGGAGTCATATTTGCGGTGACAATGATTGCGGCGCCAAAATATTCCTGGGCATTTCGGATAGTTAGCGGGGCATTCACTATATTATGTCTTCAAACGGGGAAAATGTCTGTCAAACGTGTACGCTTTTTGCGAGGCTCCTGCCACATAAACTCTGATGCTGATAATACAACGCTTGTTAACAACAGACAACAATACAGATACAACAGGCTGCGAGATGTGTCAATGTGTCGTTGCACCCAAATTTTCTGCGGGTTGGTTGGCGGCGATTATCAGTGCCACCAGCTGCTCCAGTTGGTCTTGGAAGTCGCAGAGGTAGTTGATGGCTTGTATTGTCTTCGCCTCGTTTCTGCCGAAACCACTTCTCGCGAAGGCAAGTTTCCATGCGCTTTCCTTAGAAACCATGAGCGGCCTCCAATCTCTAGTCTCCCAATGGTCTCCTGCAGGCGCCCGAGCAAAATAAGCCCCAAGCTGACCATACCACGCATCGGCGTTGATTGACCTGAGTTCATACAGCAGCCTCTGGGAGACTATAATGTGTCGTGTGCCAGCTAGATCCATAACATCTTGAACAGAGGTAAACGACGCAGCCATAATCTCAGTTGAGGATTGCATGTACATGTAAAGCGCATGAATTTGTCGGCAAACCTCATGAGACGTGTTTTCGTAGTCGACATATCTATTAACAGTCAAGGTCAGATCTGGGCACCTAGGTAGGTTATGAACTTTTGGGCAAGGTGTAACATACCCTTGCCTAAAGTGCACTTTGAGCTCATTGATGAAGAGAGACACATATGTACAATTAAGAAGTGCGGCGAGGGCAGCTTGCTCCAAGCTGAACACCGCAGTGGCTAAGGTAGCAATGCCCTGCTTCTGGAGAATCCCACAAGCCATGATGCCTTCCCAGGTTGCAGGGATGTCAATACATATCCTCTTGAGGTCCACGTCTTGATCCAGACCCATGCAAAGATACAGGAGCCCTGTCTTGTGGTTAGTTTTGCAGAGTGCTAGGCTTCTGCTACATGGTGTGCTAGACATACGGTGTGCATTCGCAACTGTGGCGCGAGTAGAGTAGCATAATTTAGGATTCGTAGATATGTGAACATGTCCTGTTACTCTATGAATCAATGGCAGCTGCAGCTTGACCATCTACATATCCGTATGTTTAGCTTATGTCCTAGCTCCTGGTAGGTAGCGTACATGTATGACGGCTTAGGCTTACAAGAATCTCAACCAAAAACTCCACGGAATTGAGGCTGCCTTGCATATTCCTCAATGCGCTGGCATCGATTGATGCCTCTGCAATGATGTGGTGATGTAAAAGACGACGGGAATTATATTCTATCTGCTTGAGCTCGAAATACGCAAGCCTCTGAAAGGAGAGAGCTAGGATTAGCTGGTCATTCGCCATGGACAGTTTAGAATATTGGCTGAGTTGGAATACCTGGTTGGAAATACATTGGACAAGTGGACCTCGAATGTCGGCGGCCACTGAATTGAATGGAACATAAAGTATGATTAGAATTTCATATGCAAGTACTGTGACCGAAATTGACAGAAAATACCTCTCGCAGACATGGTCTCACAGCTGACCTTGCTGCGCTGCCGTAACACGTCAAGCAGAGAAGGCATATTTGAGACGACGTGCAGTGTAGTATCCCGTACAATAGAAATAGACAGTAATGTAATAACCTTGTTCAATGATAGAGAATGAAGATACGAAGAACAACAACAGATCAAAAATATTGGGCCAAGATCTCCGCGTCGTCATGGCCAGATATGCGGAACCATGAGCTCTGGAGTTGGAGTTGGAGTTGGAGTTGGAGGTCAGGCGAGAGCTTCATGACTGGGATGGCCCGACGACGAAAATGCAACACTTGGCCAGTTCAGATGCTCTACACGGCAAGTTCAACCGGAAAATATGGCCCATTGGAGCTTCCAGTATTTCAAGGTCTGATTGAATTTTACATCAAGTAACTGGTGCACAATGCACATTCTCTCTCACATGTCGATGTCGCCCTGGTCCTTCCACAACCTGGGACGTCGACAAGTTGGTCATCACATGACCCCACACGTGGCCACGCAACAAACTGATCCCGCCGAAAGAGTACCCACGGCTCAACGTCTGATGGGGATATACAAAAAAAGAGCACTACTGGCCAAGCTTGATTTTGAGGCGGCATCCACGAATCCCCTCCAATTCTCGAGGGTTAGGTGGATTGAGCCTCGTGTGAAATCGCCATGCTGGCATGCGGCAGGCGATCATGCGGCCACCACGAATCCTAAATCCCACAAGCGAGGTTCGAAGCATCCTCGCCCTGGGCAACCGGCAACCGTCGCGATGGCTCTCCTCTTCAAGAGCCTTGCAAGCTCTTCGGAGCGGGAGCAGCACCTCGTCATCGACTCTGGCTGGCGCAAGCTTCTTCCTGTCGAACCGAGCGTTTGATCGATCCAATTGTCTTGATTCAATTGTCTCAAGACATCGATCACGGCCGACTTCAACATCAACGAGCCACAAGCGAACCCAAACCACCGGAACATTCACCGCAAACATCCAACACAAGCCCCAATTGGCTTCGCAACTACCTCCTCATCGTCGAAGGCAGGCACGAAAACAAGCCAGTGCGACTGAAGCCGCTCCCGATGCTTCTTCATCAGATGGCACGCTACCGGCAAATGCGTCCACCATCCTCACAAACGTAGCTGCGGCGCAACCAGCCCATTCCTTCCGCCGCACGCTCTCGACATTCTTATCTCTGTCTAAGCCACGACTCACTGTGCTCGTGGTACTGACAGCCATGGCGCCGTACGCCTTATATCCTGTCCCCGAGATGCTCATGCCCACCATGACCGAAACGCCGAGTCTGAGTCCATTGACGCTCTTGTTTCTTACCACGGGTACAGCTCTCTGTTCTGCGAGCGCAAATGCCCTTAATATGCTTTACGAACCGTCTACCGATGCCAAAATGTCGCGAACAAGAAACAGACCGCTTGTGCGGAAGCTGGTGTCACCTCGGGTGGCAGCGCTCTTTGCGGTGCTTGCTGGCGCGACTGGTGTTGGAGCTTTGTATTTCGGCGTCAACCCCACCGTTTCCTTCTTGGGCCTTTCGAATATAGTCCTTTACGCCGGCATATACACGCCATTAAAAGCCGTCACGGCATTCAATACCTGGGTCGGTGCGGTTGTCGGCGGCATCCCGCCGCTAATGGGCTGGGCAGCTGCCGCCGGCGAAACTGCCACCAATGATGGATCATGGCGAGAGCTTCTGTTTGCCGGCGACGGCTCCTCAATAGGTGGCTGGCTACTTGCCGGTCTTCTCTTTGCCTGGCAATTTCCGCACTTCATGGCCCTCAGCTGGTCCATTCGCGAAGAATACAAAGCTGCGGGCCTACGCATGCTGGCGTGGACGAATCCTGCTCGCAATTCCCGCGTGGCACTCCGCTACAGCGTCATCTTCATCCCTCTGTGTCTGGGCCTCTGTGCTGCCGGCGTGACGGAATGGTCCTTTGCGGCAACCAGCCTCCCCATCAATGCATGGCTCATTCACCAGGCCGTGCAGTTTTGGCGGTTCGAAGGGCACAAAGGCAGTGCCCGTGGCCTCTTCTGGGCAAGTGTATGGCACTTACCGGGCGTCATGATACTGGCGCTCCTCCACAAGAAGGGCATGTGGAGCCGCGCGTGGAAGAGTGTATTTGGCGATGAGGACGGTGAGTGGGAGGAAGAAGAGTTGGAAGAGATGGCTAGTATGACTGCAGCCAATGTTGCCGAGAAGGCAGAGGCTGTTCGGTCGAACTGAATTGAATCGCCCCTCACCCCCTTTGAATGTATACCCATGACCGACACTTTGTTTTCTCCTTTTTTTGTCATTTTGTACTATATTTGGACATGAGGGTGGATGCATAGCGGGAAAGGAAATGTACGATCGCCTGTAAGAAGGTGTGGTTGTGGAAGAAGTTGATTTGCACTGTACTACTAGACCGCATGAATGCGTATTGGCATCAATCACAAAATTTCCAAGGCCGAATTGATCCAAATTGCAGCAAAGGCTCATGTTGACAAGACGAATGAAATGTAATGGCAGCAAATCAATCCATGCCCATGTTGTAGCACGTCTTCCCAAAACAACAAATGATCGAAATCTATCTCTAATATACATTAACAAGGCATTACATCCCAATGCAGCATGACAAAATCACTAACGCAAACAGAAAAAGGCATAAACGCCCCATAAACCATCGCCCTCGCTATAAGGAATGAGATTGTGTGTCAAAACACGATTGCTCTTCGCAAAGTAGCACATAAACATCAAGCGCTCGTCATTCATGGTCCACTACCTCCAACAGATCCCACTTGATGCAAAAATATCCAATAACGCCGTCTTTGTGGTCATTTGCCACTGCATTTGATCCTAAAGAGTGAAGAACACGCGCAAGGGACAACAGTAGATGTAGGTGGTGGCCTGCAGCCAGGAAAAGAAAAGAAAAGAAAAACTGAAAGAGAGTATAAGGAGAAGACAAGACTCGGAGAGGACGTAGCCAACAGCTAGGATCCAGGCCCGCTAACCAATTGTGCGCTCATATTGAAGCTCAAGGAGTGTTTGGTCTAACCCGGGGGGAACAAAAGAAATAGCAATTAAGGCCGGCGGCCACTGGATCGGTTGATCAAACTGTCAATGCCCATGTCCGCATTCGATAGTCTTTGCGAGTCCATATAAGGACTGTTTCCTCGCGAGGCATACCGATGCCCCATACTCGCCGATGAGCTGACACTCGAAGAATATCCGTGCTGTCCGCCGTAGGAAGCACCATATGGACCAAGGGCGTAGGAACTCTGGTCACCGTTGCCACCGACCGGGTGTAAGT
Source organism: Pochonia chlamydosporia 170 (assembly GCF_001653235.2). Lineage (NCBI taxonomy): Eukaryota > Fungi > Ascomycota > Sordariomycetes > Hypocreales > Clavicipitaceae > Pochonia > Pochonia chlamydosporia. The sequence continues at coordinate 388,724 of NC_035795.1, read as the reverse complement.
GCGTGTGAGTCGTTGCATGTCCTTGTAGGTGGTAGCCAACACCGGAGGTGGCAGAGCCCGATGAGAAGGAATGCGCCGCGCCGACCGATGAGCCCGTCTCAGGACTGCTGTAGGATGCGTCTAGTTCATCAACAGGAGTCAGGCCGATGCCGGAAATGCCGCTATCGTCGTCATACCCTGTGATATGAGAGCCAGTCTCAAGGCGTTCGCGTCGCGAAGCCTGCCGAGCAGCAGCTTGTAGATTCTTCAAGCCATTTGACATGCACTATAATAAACCACAATGGGACATGATTAGCAGAGAGGTTCACATGTGTTTAAAAAATTGCCTGGGTGCTGCGAGGATACGGATGCACAACAAGCATCAGCAGGCTCTTGACATACCTTGGCTTCCACCACGTTCCATTTTTCTCCAGTTCGAGCAGCAAGTCCGCTCCAGATCTCTTTTCTCATGCCCATGTACTCTTTAGCGAGCTGTTGATACTTGCGGGTATCCCAGTCATCAGCACCTTTGCGTTCCATAAGACGTTCGTGGCGCTTCCGGCATGCGTTGGCGCTCTTGGTAGGGAAATATGCGTCTTTGATTTGTCCCCAATTCAGTCCCTGAGCTCTGGCTTGGACAAGCCTTGAGTCATCGCTCGCACTCCAAGCTCCAGAAGAAGCCCGAAGCTGGGTTTGCGGTAAAGCAGTTGCTTCGGTTGTGTACGCTTCATATGACTCCTGTTGAGTCGGGGGCATCTGCATGGAGGTCGAGTCTGGACCAGGGGGGATAGTGTAATAGCTAGGAGGGACCTGTATGCGCTGGGACTGTTGTGCATACATAGGAGATGTAGTCATGGCGGTCGACAGCTGATTTGCGTAGTTGTGGTGAGATCCACTTGCGCTTCGATGATGTTTAGGCATTATGCTGGTTGTATAAGGGATCTGAACAGTGTATGAAGAAGAAAGAAGAGACGAAATGCACGTGAAGAAGAGCAGAGGTAACGTGTATTAGAAAGCCCGAGAGGTCAGCTCTGTGAATGGTGACAAGAAATCGATTTGGTGTACGAAAGAGCTATTATCAATTATGACAAAGCAATGAGGACGCTGTGCGGTTGCATATGTGCTTTCCTGCAGCACTGGTACCGCGTTCTATGAGACGCAAAGAAATGTCTAAGACAGAGAAGGAGAATGACCGAATACGTAAATCGACACTAAAGTTGCCGGCGGAGCGAGGAACTTGGGGAAGCGAGAGTGACCCAAACGAGACCTGGTGAGGGACGTGGACAGGCTATGAGTTGGAGAATGCCGACAAAATAGAGGTAAGAGGGAAAGAAAGAGAAACTGAGAAGCAAAGCAATAGTGACATGTAAAGAAAACAGGTCGAATTGATGAAGAAACGAAACAATTGGGTCTGGCCACAAGGACGGGACATGAAGCAGCTTTAAGATTTTGAGACGAAGACAAGCTTCATGGACGTGACTAAGGAAAGATGAAGACCAATGCCACGAAGAGCGGCTCTAGAGATGAAACGGAGCCCACAAGTCGAAAGCGGAAGTGAAACGTGCCTGCTGTGTCTAAAGAGTCGACTTGTTAGGAAATGGATCGATGATATTGGCTGAAGGGCAATCTCGAGGCGGCCTGGCGGCTAAGAAACGGACCATGTGGCGGTTACGACCCCAGGGGAACTGTGGCTCCGAAAATATTCACGGCAAGGCAAATATCTGCGGTGGATTGGGAGTTAAGACATGGAGCAAAGAAAAGAATCTGTATGAGCAGCCGCCTTATGCATCAAGGCGCCTACAGAATGGACAAGGGCAAAAAGGAGATGCTTTGGATACCATGGTCGAAACCCGGAATAGTATGAGACGATGAGCAATACGGGAGAGGAAGGCGAGCCGCCACTAGCTGATTAAACATGCGACCGATGATCTAGCACCACGCGGAGGGCGAAAGATGGTAGACTCCCCTTGACGTCACGACGCAATGGCGCCTACGCGAAGACAACGTCGAGGTCTAAGATCGGGTCTTTCATAATTGAAGTTCATCCGTACACACAGTTTTGGACCCGAAACAGGCGATGGGGCTATCCTCTTCGGTTAGATGCAAGACTCGAGGAGTATTCTCTAAATATAACCGGAAGTTGGGCGCCTGGAAATTGAAGGAGTAGCGATTGCGTCTGTTCCTTGCCCCCCTTGAAGACCGGATACCAAAGAGGAGACGAAGAGGATCGTAGAATGTGCCACAAGCCTGAACAAGTTTAGCTGATTACCGTAAATAACACAACGAGGAAGAAGAAATAGGAGGGGCCAGAAGCCAGAGCTCGATGCCGAGAGCGCTTAATGGATTTGGAAGATGGCCAGCAGGGTCATGATGGAGTCAAAACGAAGAGCTGGCGAATAGCAGGGAGATGAACTGGCCGAGTGGGGTCATAATTGGCGCTGGCTAATATTGTATACATGTATGTATATATATATATAAGAGTGCGCTGTACCCGGCATGTCAATCTCAGTGCTCGACTTCTTCAGCATGAGGATGAGGATGAAGAGGAGCATGTGGAGGTTGGAGATTGTCAGCGACTGAAGAATGGTGAGTGTTGGCACGAGCCGGTCATAAGATTGGCCAGATGCAAGCGCGCGTTTATTTGACAATCATAAAGACTCTAAAAATGGCAGGGGCTTTGCGCAAGGAAGGCACGGGATTGGTGGGCCACAGGAGCACCTGCTTGTGTGGACAGTGGGCGGTTGCTGGACCCACCAGCCAGACAGCTGTTGGCCATCCAGGTCGAGGTGCACAACTGGAAGAGACAGTTAAGGACGGCCACAATCAGGGAAGGTACTCAGCACTTGACGTTAGGTGCGGGTACGCAGGCACGGTGTGAGGTTAACCTTGCAAGTATTCGGCAGGCTGAGAGGCAGAGCATATCTCCCAATTCCCAGTGTATTGTGATATGCTCTGAGATGCTAGTGTATACTTGGATGGGGGCAAATACTGTTGGGCCACGGGCTGTTGTAGATTCGCGCCCAAGTGCCAGGTTAGCAACATCGGCAAGGTACCCAGGTACCTCGAGGCAAGCAGGGCAGGCACGAAGGTGAGAGCACTGGGCACAAAACTTGACCCTGCCACTTCTAAATTTGGGCCACAGAATCTCTGGTCTGGTCTGTCCATGTCTCTGAACGCCATCATGCTGCCAAGTTTTTGCCAATGCTGGGCACTGGGGAAATTCAGGAAAACCCAAGAGATTCTACCGTCTGAGAGCCGTCTTTCCGGCTTGGCGGACGAAGATTCCTGACTTCATGTGCCAATTTCGGTGAAAAGACACGCTGGCTTCGGGTTCAAATTGAAACCGACCCCAAAGACAACGGGAAAAGTATTGGTTTGCGGGCCAAAAAATGGGCAGTAAAGTACCTAGGTACGTATCAACATTGTCGGAATGCATTCAATGTTGACCAGGCCATACCAGACTCTGCAGTGCACCATCTCACCACCATTATTGATCACCTCCGCCACGATGTATCTCCTTGGCTTGCGACTTTCAATAGGCATTCGATGGCCAAGAAAATCTCGTCACTGGCACGAAACTCTTTTTATTGCTCGTTGGCCTCAATGTTCGCTGCATGAACGCTCCTCGTCATCTTGATTTCGGGTCCTCAGACGTGCATAGCCGCATCGACCCGGTTTTGCCCCATGCTTGGAGCACGTTGTCAAAATCCTCAATGTGTGAGGCTCAATCGGAACCGATAACGTGTTTGCTATCATCCATTACTGTGGCAAATGGGCTGCTGGAACTGCTTATCTACCTCACTTGAAAATAAGTAGAAAAAGTTCGCCTCACCCTCCCATCACTTCACCACATGCTTGAAATTAACGTTGTGTCTAGCCCAAGTTCGAGCCATACCACCAAACATATCAACGGTCTGCCCCGTCGTTCGGCCCATCTCCATTAGTTAGTCCAGCTTCAGCTCCAGTCTTACTCGAGTTATTGTTCGAGTTAGAATCTAGCTCGACTTTAGCTGGGCCCTCCTTGCCTCCCCGCGCAACCTGACGGCGATCCCCAGCGACACGACAACCCCACGTGGGTGACTGCACTGCGGACATTTGAGAAGTTCTCAAAATGTCCAAAATTGAGCTTCCCAAAATTCCTCCACACCAGAGAAAATCCTTTTCGAAAAGAAATATCGCGCTGCCAACAGGTTGCCACCCTTGTCGATAGTCTCATCGCCTCAACCACTCGGACAAAGCCCTGCATCATCCATACGAACGGACACAAATTGACAGCTAAGATGCGGCCAAGTCTTGTTACCGGCCATTTTGGTTCTGCAATTATGCCAAAGCAATGCACAAACGCCTCAATTTGATGCCGTGATACGGAAAGTGACTGAGTAAGCGGTTTATATTGTTACACCAACACGCCAAATCGTCAGCCATTATGTACTCAATGGCCTTTTTGTACACCGAGATGCATCAGCTCTCAGCCAACATTCGCCCACAGGTGGTCTTGGCAAGGACACCAGGTTCCCCAGTCTTGCGTGTGCTCCGTCCAACCCGTCTTCGCCACTTCAAGGCTGGCCGAAAAAATCATGTCAAAAATGCAGCACGTCAGTCTAGACTCGCTTTGGGCAGGTTCGCACGTGTGCCTTCATCGTGTCTTTGCCAACGCTTCGTTCACAGCTGTCTTGCACCCACGAGGATGACCCACCGTTCGGTCTCCTCCTCTGGCTAGATCACCGGAAATGTGCAGTCTGGGCCTGATATTACAGTCAATCTATTGGCTATAGCATGACCCATGTGGCGTCGCGGCCCCTGTTGTTAGAGCTGCTTGACATGGGAAGATCTCTTGCGAAGCTGGGCAGTTGGTTGCAAGAGACTGTTCAACATCTCCCCCACGTGTGAGATCTCACGATTCTGATAGGGAGTTGGAACGACGGGATGCTCGTGCCTGTTCGGAACACCACGCCACATCCAAATAGGCAGCCCCTGTCAGTGTTATTGATAAGCTTACACGCCACACAATAACCTTAACAGGTTGGGTGTGTGCAATGCCTCAGTTTGGCCCAATATACGTGGTATGCCTCTCAGGTTCGGGTATTTTGCACGCTTCCACGCTTCGGTCAAGTAAGCCCGGGCAGCTGGAGAAGACTGACCTGAAGGGCAGTCGGCCTGTCCGCATCCACCAGCAAGTTTGAACCCTGCCCGTGGCTCGCTCTTTTTCGTCCTGGTCAGACGGCATAAAAGGCGAGCAACGTCCGGCTGGTTGTGTTGACTGAGAAGATTCTTTGAATCTGCAGAGGTCCTGTTTCACTGAACCATCTGAGTCGGTACGAGAGAACTTCACCAGAATTCTCCTGGCTCTAATCAAGATGACTCTCCATCAATACGATTACGTCTTTGCCATCGGCACCTTCTTTGCCCTGCTTGATGCTTTCAACAATGGTGCAAGTGAGTAAAAGCCAAGACCACCTGCCAAGGCCGCCATCCCGTTCAACTCTCTTGGCAATGGCTTCTTCATCATCTGGGGTTCTGAATACTAACCGTTTTCCTTTCTTGGCAGATGATGTGGCCAACTCTTGGGCCACCAGTGTCTCCTCCAGATCTATCTCGTACCGACAAGCCATGATCTTCGGTACCATCTTCGAAATGCTTGGCGCCATCACCGTCGGTGCTCGTACTGCTGACACCATCAAGAACGGCATTATTCCCAACTCTGCTTTCCAGAACAATGCTGGTGTGCAGATGCTTGCCTTTACTTGCGCCCTGGCTGCCGCTTCCTCTTGGGTTATGTGGTGCACTCGTCACTCTGCACACGTCTCATCAACCTACTCTTTGATCTCTGCAGTCGCTGGTGTTGGTGTTGCCACCGTTGGTGCGTCAAAGGTCCAATGGGGCTGGAATGATGGAAAGGGTCTTGGTGCCATCTTTGCTGGCCTGGGTATGGCCCCGGTCATCTCTGGTGGTTTTGCTGCCATCATCTTCATGCTCATCAAGTTGGTGGTGCACATGCGCAAAAACCCAGTCCCCTGGGCTGTCTACACCTCACCCGCCTTCTTCCTCATTGCCGCAACCATCTGCACGCTGTCCATTGTTTACAAGGGCTCGCCTAACTTGGGTCTCGGCAAGAAGCCTGCTTGGTACATTGCTGCTGTGACCATGGGAACCGGTGGTGGTGTTGCTCTCCTCTCAGCAATCTTCTTCGTCCCCTTTGTCCACGCCAAGGTCATCAAGAAGGACCCATCCGTTAAGTGGTGGATGTTTGTCTACGGCCCTCTTCTCTTCAAGCGCCCTGCTCCCGAGCATGCTGAACGTGCCAACGTTCCCGACTACGCTGTTGTTCAGCATGACTCGGAATTTGACGAGTCTGTCACCAACTCTCCCAAGTTGACTGCTGAGGATGGCTCCGGCAAGGAACATGGTGTCATGTCTACCTCTGAGGCTCATAAGGGACAGGAGAAGAGCCTGGCCAACCTCGAGGCTACCCAGAAGTCTTACAAGGAACTCATGGCTGAAGGCGAAGCCCGATTCAACGCCAGGTTGATGAAGAAGCGCGGACCCTTGGGCTGGGCTATGCGAACCTTGCGAGACAACCCCATGGGCGCCGGCCAGATCTACGAGTTCCACAACATCAAGATCTTGGCCAAGCGTCTTCCGGCCATCGTCGTCTGTGGTCTTTTGTATGGTCTTCACTATGATATCCACGCTGCTCAGACTGGTATTGAGGGTACCCCTGAAGGTGAACGCATGAAGCGCGTCTACGCTGCTGCTGAGAAATACCCTAACGAGGTTGAGCATACCTACTCGTTCGTTCAGGTTCTCACTGCCTGCACTGCTTCCTTCGCTCACGGTGCCAACGATATTGGTAACTCTGTCGGTCCCTGGGCCGTTATTTATGGTGCTTGGAAGACTGGTAACGCTGCCCAAGCTAAGGCTCCTGTTGATGTCTGGCAGCTGGCAGTTCTCTCTGCCACCATTTCTCTTGGTCTTATCACCTACGGCTACAACATCATGAAGGGTAAGTTCAAACAGGGCATCCATGTGCATACTTTCACAAGGCAGCAAAGAGAAAACTTGCTAACATATCGGATATAGTCATGGGCAACAAGATTACCTACCACTCCCCTAGCCGTGGCAGCTCCATGGAAATGGGCGCCGCCATCACTGTTCTTGTCTTCTCTCAGTTCTCCCTCCCTGTTTCCACGTCTATGTGCATTACTGGTGCCACTGTTGGTGTTGGTCTTTGCAACGGAACCCTCAAGGCTGTCAACTTCCAGCGAGTCGGACTCCTCTTGTTCTCCTGGATCATGACCATTCCCATTGCTGGTACACTTGGTGGAGTTCTGATGGGCTTGTTCCTCAACGCCCCCAAGTTTTAAGATGACGCGAGTGACGGGGGTTTATTTGTTTTGCATAGTAAGTATTAATTGGGTTTGAGTTTCAAATTGTTACATTAGACATGGAAAGATATCCGGAGCATAGTATTCCAAAAGTCGCGTAGGGATACAGCTGATCTGATACCCGCGCTTGAATAAAGAACATGACTATAAAGGTGCTTTAGCTCAATACGGTGACTGCTTAGTCCAACAACAATATGCTTGCAAATGGCAAAGAAAAAGACGGTAAATTACCTGCTCAATGCAAGCCAGGAGAATTCCAATGGTGGGATTATCTCATACACCACGACACAGCCACATGACTGGATCACCATGAAGGTTAAAATCTGACATATGAAAGTCCTCCCCACATCTCCATTCCAAGCCATCACCAAAACCCTCATCATCATAATAGCGGCCAAAATGGAATCCACGATTAAAATCGCCCTCATAGCCCTGGGCACAATCACAATCATATCAACGGCCTGGTCACTCATCTCCTTCCTTTACATCTACATCCGCCCATCCAGACTGCCACGCTACCTCAAAACCGCCAACAACGCCACGCCATGGGCCGTAGTAACCGGCGCAAGTAACGGCATCGGCAAAGCATTCGCATACGACCTCGCCTCCAGGGGATGCAATATCGTGCTTCACGGTCGGAATGCCGCCAAACTGGACAAAATCGCCAGCGACCTACAACGTCTGCATCCAGGTCGAGAGTTCCGTACCCTTCTCGCAGATGCGTCGCTCAGCCCTTCGCAAACTCTGGCGACCGTGGAAGAAACTCTATCTGACATAAATGTCAAGATACTCGTCAACAATGTCGGTGCCACTATGCCGTTTGGTCACGAATTCGACACTCTCGAGGCATTCACCTTGTCTGAACTGGAGGCCAATGTTTCCACTAACGCGACCTTCCCTTTGCTCTTTACCCGCGCTTTGATGCCTAACCTGATTGCCAATCAGCCCAGTCTCATTCTGAACATAGGCTCCATTGCAGATATAGCGATGCCCTTGTTCCCAGCTTACGGCCCTTCAAAGGCGTTTCTAATGTGTAGCACGGCTGAACTCGCACTGGAGCAAGTATACAAAGGCCGAGATATAGAGGTCTTGGGCCTGAGGGTCATGCAAGTCACTGAGACGGGGACAATCAAGGTTCCTACGAGTTACTTTGTCCCTGATCCGAAGACATGGGTGCGTTCGGCGTTGGATAGAGTAGGCTGTGGGAGGAGAGTTATCGTCCCGTATCTGCCGCATGCGTTGCAAACAGCCATGTTGGAGTGCGTGCCGGCCTTTATGGAGGCGAGCGTCAAGATTGCTGGCGTGAAGAAGAACCTGGAACTGGATCCGACGGGGTCGAGAGGTGTGATGCAGAAGGATAAGGAGTTGTAGGAGCTCTGATGATGGAAAATGTGTTGGCAGGCATTTTCATTCATCGAGGGTTGGTAAGATTGCTTCACTGGCAAGGTGGTATTACATGCAAGTGTTTCAATTGTATTACGAAATAAGATTGCTTCACGAGAGAAAATGATATTGCATGCAATTGTAATTGTTTCAAATTTATTTCGAAGTTCTCTTTTTAAACTCAAAATGCAAACATAAATTTCAATGTCGCTGCTGTCCAATGGTTATGCTGTTCCTCTTCTTCATGCTACATCTTACAAGCGAGACGAAGGATTTGACTTGGCTCCACCACAGCAACCACTTGATGAGGAGAATGCATTTCGGGAAGAAGTGTCATTCTTGATTTGTGAGGGCTGCACCCACAAGGCAGGGTTCTTCTGGAAGAAGTTGCTGGCGCGGATCATGATGCCAACTGGCTCAGCGGGCATGATGGGGAAGTCCTCGCAGCGAGGGAAGTGCGTGAGTCCGAACTGCATGTAGCACACAATGTCCGTGTTCTCAATGGGCTCATCCCGATTTGACCAGTCGAGCACGCTCTGGTTGTAAGGGTGGTTTTCCTCGCCGGTGGACTGGCAGACGTAGTCGCCAGCAGGGAAGAGCTCGTAGTCCTTGTAGGGAACGACCCAGAGACTCTTGCGGGCAAAGGCAGCGCGCTTGTAGACAACGCTGCCGGGCTTGGCCAGCAACGGAGGGCAGTTGTTGTTGATGATCTTGTAGCCGATGGGCTTCTTGCAGGACTCGTTGATCTTGTTGGGGTTGATAATGTCCCAAGCACGCTGGGTCTCGTGGCAGTAGTCGACAGCCGCCTCCTTTGCAGTTCGCAGCAGCGTCTTCTTGCAGTAGAAGCCGTTTCCATAGGGGTTCTCGGGAGAGCCTACCGGGGCCTCTGAAGAGACCGCGTCGCTCTGGAGAATGGAGTTGTTGGGCCCGTCGATTTCAGGATCAACACGGAGCGAGAAAATGTGCTGGTGGTTGTGGGCGTTGATGCCGGGGGCAACTTCGGTACCATAGGGGGCAGCAGTCTCGGACGGGTGCATGCAGTAGGTGTTCAGCATACCGGTAAGCTTCATCTCAAGCTTGTAGGTGCCGTCAAGCATAAACGTGTGGTAGAATCCATACTCGTAGTTGGCGGCGGTGATGATTTGCGAAATGATGAGCTTGCGGTCACGGGCAGAGATGACATTAGCATCACGGAAATCAGTGTGCTTGTATAGCAGACCATTGTCCTCTTCGTGGATGCAGATAGCGTTGGGGATAACCGCGGCCTGGCCCTTGGAGGTTGAGACAACACCGTCAAGGTAGTGGATAGCTCCCTTGCAGTCACATCCAAGCTTCAAGGAGTTCGTCATCAGACCGGAACCATACTCGCCGACGTCAAAAGCGTGCTTCTTGTGGTGAGGGGGTTCAGGGTTGCCATAAGGAACGACCATCTCGACAACGCTAATGCGGTTGAACAAAGTTCGCTCACGGTTTTCATAAGGGTCGTGGATGCGGACATCTGAGAGGACGATACCCTCGCGATAGTTGAAGCCAATGTGCATCTTGTAGTTGGCCCAGTGGATCTCGTTACCCTTCATTTGGAAGGAAACTCCCTCAGGCTGTGTGATATCAATGGGCTTGAGCTTGTTGGGCTCGTAGCCGTCGCCAATAAACTCGGGCAAGTAGTTGTGTTGCTCAAGTGGCACCTTTGTGCGCTCACCGTTGACGCGGCGAACATCGACACTCAGGACCTCTTCCGTCTCGGTATCCGCAACAACGCTGAAATCTAGCGGGTGGGCGTACTGATTGTCGAATTCTGAGGCTCTGTAGTATGGGAGGCCTTGCTGGAGACGACGCTCGAAACCCCATCGGCGGTCAACGCCAATGGCCCAGGCGTCGAGATAGACCTTGGACATGTCGGTGATGCCAATCTCGCGGCACACCTCAATAACTCGAGGGTCGGCGCGAGCAATGCGCTCCATGACGTCGAGATCCTCGAGAGTAAGAGTAGGGGCAACATCATGAACAGGCCTCCAGTCTTCAACCTGGGACTTGGTCAAGTTGACAACCACCTCGGCAACATTGGGGGTGCCTTGTTCGAGGACAATTGCGAAAGCCCGTCTTTCAGGGCGAGGGCCAGTTCTTGACCTGAATGCGGCATACTCGTTCTTCTTGGGCTCACGAAGAGTGATGCAGTTGAACTTGATGGACTTGGGGCTAGCAAAGTCACGGATGATCTTGGCAGATGTGGAGATTTCATGTACAGACAGCTGGTCTAAATTGTTCCGAAGAAATCTCAAGTTAGCTATGATTTCTCCTTGCCGAAATATTTGCACCAAGAAATGCGGTCTTACCTAGAGGGTGAACTTGTGATCGAAGCCCGGCTGTGGGCTGTGGTGCAGTTTCATTCTGCTCTGGGAAAATAACATAACCCGGTATTGAGGTTGTATCCAACTCTGGCTGTTGTAAAGCGGGGGCAGCCATGATGTGCAATGGTATTTTTGGTGTATTTTGTATGGCTTGTTTATAAACGCTGATGCTGTAGTATTCTCGAAGGTCGAGAGAAGCAAGTGTTTGGCAACCTGGATTCCGGCCACTGTTTAGCCTGATCTGTCAAAAGGACACAAGAATATATACCCAACCAAAAAACTTCAGAGGCCAAACTTTACGACGCACAATGGACATAATAGAGCCTCCAAAATGCGTGGACCGCTAGCCCGCGGCCACCGTCCATGTCAGCCCACACTGGCGGCGGATAGCGGCAACTCAAAGCTGCTGGTGGATTTCGGCGCCGATGGCAACAAAAAGCTGGGGGGAACATGGAGTCAGGTCTCAGGACTATACAGAAGCCCAGGCCCGGCGGTCCGGGACTCCACAGACCGAAGGCACCGAACCAAACATGTCTGGTTTGGTCAATCTAATCTTTACAGCGTGCGTACTCCGTATCTTTGGGCCAGCTGCATCTCGACTTGGCGCGGCATTCGTTCGAGATGTGGGCAAAGCAACCCCGGCAGTCTCTTCTGTGGCGACTATTGGGCGTTGAGTCGTAGTTTGCCCTGGATTGTATTTCATGCAATGCAGGATAGTACCAAACTGGGAGAAGGGTCCAAGTGACAGCCATTCCGTAGCTACTTCCGTAGCTGTTGTGGACTGTGGTTCAATCAAGATCAGACGTTGTTGCTCGAGATGCCGCCGATATTCCAGAAGGGATTATGTCCAAGCTGCACTGCAGATGTAAGACTTGCTACATGCGTCAAGTGATCCCGTATCCATCCGACATAGTTGGTATTGAAACGTAAAAGTTGCCCTTTCTGATCCTATTTTGGTAGATTTCTCCCCACTAGTATCTCGACTCCCTGTTACTTGCGACGGAGACAAAACTTGACCAAACTTGGCCAAGATAACGGACTGTCTAAGGCTGCGAGTAGAATGGATAGCTTGATTGAGTTAAGTGGCCTACAGCAACCCCGTGGCCGTTTCTTTCCCGCAAACCCCGGATTTCGGGAGCTTCTCCTGGAGACACAAGGACGGAGCGGCGATAGGGATAAGCCATAATTCGAGATGCCCCGGACACGCCGACCCACAAGCCCCGGACCAGAACGACAAAGATACACGGAGCCCGAGACAGTGCATCTTCCGTCCATCTCGGCACTCCGCGGGTGAGCGACGCCCAGCGACAGGGTGTGGACTGAACATTGCAGGGAGCTGCGTGCCGATTTGGGCGTTAACGGCGGTCGTGTGGGCTGGATAAGGATTGATGTGGCGGACAGCCTGGTTGGTAGCCGGGGGCTGCTAGGCTAGGCCAGTTTGGCAGGGAAAGGCCAAGGCTTCGCATTCTTGTGGTTGGAGGAGGGACCTGGCCAACTGGTGTGTGTGGTTCTCGATCTGACATCTTGGTCGTCAAGGAGTTGGTGTGGGGTGGAAGACCTGGGGAACATTTGCATGGATATTCTTCGTTTGGGGCACAGCCGTAGCACAGACTTCAGCTACACTATCAGCAAATTAGTAAATGGGGTAACGTGCCTGGAGAAGCCTGGAGATGACGAAACAAGTCCCCATTGTCTCGTCGGGTGAGCCCGGTGTCGTATTGGAACCGGGGCCATTGGAGCAAACGAAATTCGCCAACGACGGAATGGTAAGCAACATGTCGCATTTCCAACAAGGCTGTCATATTGCGAATAGGCCAAGAAAACAATAATTATTCAATGTCCTTTGCAAGTAAATTAGCCTGTGCTGAGGACCAGGCAAGCACCAGTCGGCAGGCAGTCCAGCAATGTGAATGAGTCGCGTGGCGGCGTTCGATATGGTTATCTTTGTGGGTTCCTTGCTGAACGTGGGTCTGGGTTTGCTATCGAAGTTTCCAGGCTATCTGAAGAATTTTGACAGCGGAAAGATAACCTTTCGGTGAATAAAATTAAGCGAGCGAGGTCAACTGGTGTGTGTGTGTGTGTGTGTTGTCACAAATGAACCAGACGGGTTGCAATCTGTCAACCAGGATGATTAGTCTAATCACTGTGCATCAGCAAGACAACTTGCACAATCACACCGACGTCGGCCATACAGCCAATTTGTTTGTTTTCTTCGCAGCGATGGCAATGATTATCGTGAGCTCAGTCGAAATACATGGGACCGTGAAGCACAGTCACATCTTGCCATGTTTTGATGGATGTTGTAGGTTTTGGGACTTTGCATGTCCATTGACCTCACAGCGCGAGGTCTGGTGTTGAATTTTGGAAGAATCGGACGGATCACCACGTCAAGCAACTTGACCTTCTCAATGCCCATCGCTCCTTCCTCGTTCTCGTCCAGTGCAGCCAAGAACTTGTCCATACGCGGCCTATTCCACTTTTCGTGTTTTGCGATATTCGCTTGCTCTTGGTCTCGCTCTCTGGGTACTCGGCATCTTCATCCCCATGATCCCCATTCTCATCCACATCTGCATCTCCAATCTCTTGGTGGTTATCAGGGCCGTCGGATGAACTTGACCTCATTATTTCGCCCCTTGTGTACTCCCATTTTCGCATTTCTCCAATTTTCCTCCAACTCGACGGCCTAGATTGTCGCCAGAGACCCGCTTCCTCGACGCCGTCAACGCCTTCTCGTCTTCATCTCCACGTTCGTTGTTATCGCGTGGCTGAATCCGAGCCCCAGACTTTCTGTCCTTCTCCCACACCAGCACCAAACCACAAGGCGGTAATCTGCGCGCCAGAGTCCAAACAGGTTATTAGGCTGACCAGAACCCTGCCCACCCACCCCCAGCAATCCTCCGCCTCCATGGCTTCTGTATTGGTTCTCTTTTCGTTCAGTCCCGCGATTCGGTGCGCCGCCTGAGACCCTGCACAGCACGGTGCATCCCCGCGTCTGGGCTGCCTCGAGGAAGTCCATTGGGAGTCGTGATAACATTTGCCCACGAACTGGCCTGGGGTATTCCGAGGTGTGCCAGCCCTCGCCAAACTTGTTGCCACCAGGCTTCTCTCTGTCTTGTTTTTGGGGAAAGCCTTTATGGACGGATGAGACACGCCGCGAAGCACCCTGTATCTTTGTTCAAGCATCAACAATTGCGACTCTTCCCGTCCTGCATGCTGGATGCCGGAGCCGGCCTTGTTCCATCTCACAGAATTCGACACACCCCCCTAACAGGGAGCAGAGTCAAGCCTGGTCGTACCTCCTAGGTTCCCTGGTTTCCATTTCCCTCGTGGCGTCCTCAAAGGGCATCTCATCTAGCATCCTCCCCAGTCGGCATCTGGCGCCCGTCTCTGACGTTTGCCGTGCATACTGAAGGACGCTTCGAGTACTAAACCAGCCCTTGCGAACCACTTGATAATCTCTTCAGAAAGTTCATCACCAAACACGCAAGCCTTACCACAGGCTGACACATACTCTGCATATCTGTGTTACTTTGTGCAACCCAAACCGCTTTTTAACTTGACCAACCTTTTCATTGTATTTGGGCTGCAGAATACCGAGCACTTTTCTTCTTCCCACCAACCACTTCTGCTATCCGATCATCATCGGTAGATATAGCCATTTTGACGCAACTCGCGGAGAACATATCCCCAGAGAATGACAGCGACCCTTTCGTTGAAAATAGCATGGATCAAGCAAGCCAGCTGTATCAAAAAGATACCGTCGACGTGAACGACCAAGCCACCCGCGATGCGCAGGATCTTGCCGCACTGGGCCATGCCCAGACACTTACTCGCAAGTTCAGTATCTGGAGCATGCTTGCTCTGGCCTTCTGCGTCTTAGGAACATGGTCTACTATGGCTCAGGATTTGGCCACTGGCCTTGCCAACGGCGGTCCTGTTGCTATCCTTTGGGGTCTCGTCCTCGTCACTGCATGCAATACCTGTGTTGCCCTGTCCTTGGGTGAGCTCGTCAGCAGCATGCCAACCGCTCTTGGCCAGGCGTACTGGATTCAACACCTCTGGAACACACCAACCGGTCGATTCGCTTCGTACATGTGTGCCTGGATCAACACATTCGGGTGGTGGACATTGACGGCTTCTCAGATTGCCTTCATGACCGAGTTCCTCCT
Organism: Pochonia chlamydosporia 170; assembly: GCF_001653235.2. Taxonomy (NCBI): domain Eukaryota; kingdom Fungi; phylum Ascomycota; class Sordariomycetes; order Hypocreales; family Clavicipitaceae; genus Pochonia; species Pochonia chlamydosporia. Next base: position 373,460 of record NC_035795.1, on the reverse strand, counting down.
GTCTATGAAGCTCATGTTTGATCCAGAATGGCCTGGCGCCGAGAAAGGATGGCTTCTTTTCATTGTATACATCGGCATTACCGTGTTTTTCACCGTAATCAACTACGTTTCCTGCCGCAAAGATTGGATTCTTCCCGCCTTCAACAACTTTGTCGGTATCGGCTTCGCTGGGCTTTTCGTCGCCTTCTCCTTGGCCCTGCTCATCAGCGTTGGCACAAAGGCAGACCTCTCTTATCAGTCAGCAGCCTTCGTCTTCGGCAAATGGATCAACCAGACCGGTTGGAGCGATGGTGTTGTTTGGTTCCTCGGCCTCGTCCAGAGTGCATACGGCTTAACCGCGTTTGACTCGGTCATCCACATGGTAGAGGAAATTCCTGCGCCTCGACGCAACGCGCCAAGAACAATGTATCTTGCTGTTTTGATTGGTGCACTCTCTGGTTTCATCTTCATGGTTGTGTGTCTCTTTTGCATTCAGAGCATTGATGGTGTGTTGGATCCCGCCTCTGGCAACCCCTTCATTGAGCTTGTTCAGTCCACTGTTGGGCAGATTGGTGGGGCAATCATGATTGCACTATTCATCTTCAACGGCCTGGGTCAAGGATCCAGTGTGCTCACGTCGGCTTCCCGTTTGACCTGGAGTTTCGCTCGAGATGGCGGATTTCCCTTCGGAGTCTGGTTCTCTCACGTTGATGAGACGTGGATTGTGCCTGGACGTGCCCTGTGGCTTCAGTGTGCCATTATTTGCCTGGTCGGCATCCTCTACTTGTTTGCCAACACCGTCTTGCAAGCCATTCTCAGCGTGAGCACGATTGCTCTGACAGTCTCGTATGCCATGCCCATCATTGCTCTGATGGTGGTCGGCCGGGACAAGCTGCCATCAGGCGGCGAATTCAGGCTTGGTCGGCTTGGCCCAGTCATCAACTGGGTGTCAGTCATCTACTGTGCTATCACAACGGTTTTCTTCTTCTTCCCGGGCTCGCCCAGTCCAGCAATCAGCGATATGAACTTTGCAATTGCTGTATTTGGTGTCATGTTGGTGATTTCTATAGGCTTCTGGTTTGTTCAGGGCCACAGAACCTTCATGCAGGTGGGAGAGATGGCGGAACACGTCTTGTACGCACAAAACTGCGAGTCTAGCCAGGACGGCGGCTCCAGCGTGGAACCTAGCAAGGCCAAGGGGCAAACGAGTCAAATTCCCAGCAACTGAAGACACGGTGGATGTACTGTTTACCCCGGGATTGCCTCATCTGATTAGCTTGCAGGTCGGGGTGAGGTAATAGAGTAGCTGGGGACAGGATGGGGGACTGTGGGAATGGATGTGACTGGGGCAAGGGCATTGTGAGGAGAATATGGGGGTTTGGAGGAAACTATCAAATTATGTACGGTTTGGCTGACAAAGGGGCCAGGTCCGGTCCCACTACAAGAGTTTGGGTACGGGGTGCTAGATTATGTAGCCAAGGTCAAGAAAGTCTGTTGTTTTCTTCACACCGGGGTGTTTTGAATACAGTCGTTACACAAGTGCGTGTTGGCACTATGCCGTAGGAGCGTTCAGTTGGTTGGGTTGGGCTTGTTGGAGTAATTCTGAGCCGCAAAAGAGAAACATGCGACGGTTTCTCGCTTATTTACATGTAGTGGTTAGCTATTAGCACTTGTTTTGTAGTCCTTGAGTTGGATACATTGATCAATCAGGACAAACGAAATATAGCATATTGATCAAATTTTGGATTGCATAAACATCATTTTACAAACTCATGATACTCGTCAATCCTCTCCTCCGTTCTCTTTTTTTCTCTCTTGTTACTTTTACGGCTTACAATTTTGAACCCAAGTTGACGTGAATGGCCTTGGTCTCAGTGTAAGCAGCAAGACCAGCCTCGCCCAACTCACGGCCAATACCACTCTGCTTGACACCACCAAAGGGGACCTGAATCTCCGAGTCATTAGACGAGTTGACCCAGACCATGCCGGCTTCCAGAGCAGCAGCTACTCTGTGCGCACGCTCGATATTCTGACTGAAAACAGCAGCAGCCAGACCGTAGATGGAGTCGTTAGCTAGAGCCACAGCATCGGCCTCCTCCTCAAAGGGGGTGATGGTGACCAAGGGCCCAAAGACCTCCTCCTTAAACACGCTCATGTCCTTGCTGACATTGGAAAAGACAGTCGGCTCGATAAAGTAGCCCTTACCCTTGCCGGCGGTCTTTTGCGCAGACAAACCCCCCGTTTCTAGCTTCGCGCCCTGTCCCTTGGCGCTATCAATATACGACAGGATCTTGTCGTACTGCGCCTGAGAGACCTGAGGTCCATGGGTGGTCTCCTCTGCAAAGGGGTCACCAATAACCACAGAAGTTTTAACGACGTCTAAAAACGCCTTGATGAACTTGTCGACAATGGACTTCTGCACCAGCAGTCTGGACGTGGCTGTGCATACTTGTCCCTGGTTGCTCATGATGCCGACGTACGCCCACTTGGCAGCCTGTTCGATATCAGCGTCGCCAAACACCAACAGCGGCGACTTGCCGCCCGTCTCCAGCGTAATGTTCTTCATGCTAATACTAGCTGTCTTCATGATCTCGCGGCCAGTGAGGGTGGAACCAGTAAACGCAATCTTGTTGATGCCCGGGTGAGAAGCCAGCGCAGAGCCAGCATCCCTCCCGAACCCATTCACAATGTTCAGCACACCAGGAGGGAAGCCAGCCTGGCGAACCAAGTCCGCCAAGTACAGTATAGACAGGGGCGTCTGCTCAGCAGGCTTCATGACGATACAGTTCCCCGTGGCGAGCGCAGGACCGAGCTTCCACGCCGCCATGGCAAGCGGATAGTTCCAGGGGATGATCTGGGCGCAAACACCAACAGGCTGCTTGAGCGTGTAGGCAAACTTGGCGGTGGTGGTCGGGATGGTCTGCCCGTGGATCTTGTCCGCCCAGCCGGCGTAGTACCTCAGACAGCCAATCACCTCGTTGAGGTCCTCGTTGAAGGAGACGGAGTAGGGCTTGCCGTTGTCCCAGGTCTCAATGGTGGCGAGCACGCGCTGGTGCTGCTCAATCAGGTCGGCGAGCTTGTGCATGAGTGCGCCGCGAGCACCGCCCGTGATGTCTCGCCATGAGGGGTTGTTGAATGCTGCGCGGGCGGCGGAGACGGCGCGGTCAATGTCTTGCGCGGAGGCGGCTTCTACTGAGCAGATGTCTTCGCCGGTGCTGTTTTCGAGTTAGATTTTGCTCATGTGTTGTTGCTGGTGTGATTGCGTTGGGGGTTATCAGGTGGTGATGACTTGGAGAGTGTGAGTGATGACGTACCTTGGGCTGATGCTGGTGATGCGCTGAGATGAAGTCGACTTGACGAATTCATTGTTGATAAAGAGACCGGTGGGAAGGGTGAATTCCACGCCGTTGGGGGCCTTGAGCTGGACCTGAAGGGCCATTGTGATGGTGGGTAGATGATGTGAAGTGGTTGCCCAAGCTGTGTTGGGAATGAAGCTTTCACAGATTTAAGGCGTAGGTGTTAAACAACTTTGTTACAAGGTGAGAGTGGAAAGTGTAGGAGAAGGAAAAGAAAAGAGTAGCTAGAGTGAGGATGCTCGTGTAAGTTGATGGATGCCGTGACCGGGGGAGCTCCCCACACACAGCTTGCCCGCAGTCAAGCTTGGAAGTTTAATGCGAGCTTTGCCCCTCGGCGGCCGGTTGTGATTCAAGATGCCGCGGAATCTTTTCCATACAATATTACGGCTTCGTTGCGTAGACGGGTGTATTTGGCCACTGACTTGGCAATGTCCCGAAGGCGTAATTCACATCCATCTTTTCCTCTCCTTTCCTCTTCATCTGCTATTCACGTCCACGAATTCTTTACGGAATACTTGACATGGCCATTCATTGAGGTGTAGACGCATCAATCCCCAAGCCCATGTATCTCGCAGGTACACGCCCTTGACGCCGGTCCCCCGCCATCCCCAATACCCCAGATACGCCGACAACGGTGAGAAGATCTGAATCTATTTTCACCTTGAAGGCATGACCTTGCACCTTGTTAGTTACGTATTTGGTGTGTGTGGAGAGCCTTCGCCTGCATCAGCACATGGCGCGGCGCATGGCTTGAGGTTCATGGCTTCGGTCCCGTCCTGCGAGGTCGTCATCGGGTTCCGCGGGTGTCAAAGGCGGACGCCGAGCGGCACGGCAGCCAACTTGTTGGAGTGTGAGTTGAAATGCCCCACATGCCCATTTAGGTATTAAATCGGGCACACATCCCGACTTGACTTGATCATGAGGTATGGAGTAGATTCAATATTGATACACTGCTCCATACGCGAAGATCAGATAGTGTATGATTCAGGAACGAGATAACAGTTATCATGTTCGGACGGTATCGGAACGGGAGGATTCGCAATGCTGTTGTGACTAATAGATTGGCAGAGCTATCTTGCATTCCGGATTTCTGTCCATGACACGTTTCGCCAAGTTGTGTTCAAGTATGATTTCTTACAGTTGCGAAATCCGTGGGGTTACTGTAAGTGCTTGTAGAGTCGTGATTTGGGCTTCACATAGTATGATGGTTGTCATCCGTGAGCACGACTTATACAATACAACGTCAAGAAAAGAATAGCGAAACGACAAACAATGGCATGAAGAAAATCAGTTTAAACTTGCCACGGCCAACAAGAGTTACAAGCCGACACCCATCGCAAATAGTTTCTCATGCCTTGCCGCTTCTCCCAGTTCCAACTTAAACACCATTTCCTGGCACGAGATATCTGCAATGCACCCCTGACACCATGCCGTGGAACCAATAATACTTTCAAATCAGATTTGCATAGAGTATTCATAAATCGTGCAGCAACTCATCATGTCATCAACGTGCATGCAACTACAGCAGGTACCTATATCGCAGTCAATCCTCAACCACATATCAACCCACTCGCAAACGCCCCAATCCTCTCCGTCATGACATGCAAAACACCTTCTTCAACCCAGAAATGTCCAGCCGTAGCCACTTCATACCCCGTGAACAGAGATCCCGCATTCCCGCCCAACTTGGCCATCCAGCCGCGCAACCTGCCCACCGGCACAAACACGTCATTGTCTCCAAACACGGCGAGCGTCGGATTCAGCACCAGTTTCTCCTCTGACCCGTCATCACTATCATGTCTCATCCGGGACGGGAGCAACGACATGGTAGCCAGGTGTGTGACTAGGCCTTGCAGAGGGGATACCATGAAATACGCTGGTCGAGGACGTAACAGCCCAGTAATTACCGGCAACTTTTCCTCCTCAATTTCAACAGTACCGCCACCTTTCTCGTCTTCTTGCTCCCTCGCATTATTCCGCACCATCTCAGAGCTCGCTGATCTCCTATGACCCGAATGTAAATGCAAGTGCGGGTGCTTGGCCCTCCTCTTGGCCATAAACTCATGCACTCCCTTCCGAAACCTATCCTCCGCATCCAACGAAAAGCTCCTCCGGCCACCGCTCTCGTGACTCTTCCGCGGTGACCGATCGCCCTCGTCGCCGCCGACACGCACACCACACGGCCGTCTCGTGGGACTATGCGGACTGCGTACCTGTATCACGGCGGAGCGTGTGCTCCCCAGTATAACGTTTTGTTGCTCCGCGAGATGTTGAGCCCGGAGGCGTATTTGTGCGGCGTTGGAGTCGACGTGTGGGCTTGCGAAGGGCTCGAGGAGCTTGTTCAACGGGGGGATCTGCGCCGTGATCATGGCGCCGTAGGAATAGCCTCCCATCAATAACGCTGGTATTTCCGTGGGGGATGTGCTGGACGGTACGGATCTAGGTATATCTGCTGCGTGGGTGGTATCCTCTATCGAGCCGTCTGGCGCTGAAACTTGCGAAAACGGATCCAGAAAATGGATATAATGCACCATGAAGCCTACTACGCTCGCGTAATCGTCTCGTTCTGGTTTCGCCGTCCAAGACGTCCGGCCGGCGGAATGTCCCGCGCCTCTTCTCGCCGTTAGTTGCTTCGTCTGATCTTGCCGCAGTTGATGCGCCTGCCATGGAAGCAAATACCTGAAATTGAACGTCCCCACGAGATACCCCGTCCTCAGCAGCCCCGTCGCAACACTCTCCAGAATAGGGTCATCGTAGCATCCGCCCATAGGCGCATACGGATGCGCAACAACAGCCGCGTGTCTCCTCCATGGCGGAGCGCGAGCATTCGTTGCACACAACGACGCGGGGTGGTAGATGCGACAGTCGAGAATCGTTCCGTCATGCAGACTGGGGATTGTGAAGCTCAAGGCTGGCTCGGGAAGCATCGTGTCGGCCTCTACTTGCCGCAGGATGGCATTTTGGAATGGGCCGTGGCGAGAGCCTGGAATATTCGTTGGCCGTCTTGTGATGTCGCGGTATTGCTAGATTTTGGTTGAAGCGGCCGACAATGCGGATATCAGTAATCTTGATTCTTCAATGTTGAGTCTCAACACGTGTTGGGCGTGGAAGTGACGTATGACCCTGGTCTCGGCTGAGCTTGCATGTGTGACAACAATGAACGCCACAGGTTCAGGAACACAGCCAATTAGCAGCCAGAGCAGATCACTGAGTATCAAAGTGTAGCCATCACCAGTATCAAATGCTACTATCAATAATTTAGAAAAATGATGGTAGGCGGCCGCTATTCACGGCTAAATAAAACCCCTCGTCACAACGTTGGTCACAATCATATTCAGCAGCAACTTGCAATCCTGCATCATCACTAGGCTGATCCATTCATTCAATCCAGCTATTATTACGCTAGTACATGCCAAATCTATTGTCATCATATGCCCCAATGCCCACTCTACTGGCTCTTCTTATCCTTGGCTTCCTCAGCCTTTTGCTTCCGTCTCTTGATCCAAGACTTGAGCTCATTAAGCAGTCCCAATACTAGTGGCACTCCCACCGGGCCCAGCAACGGCAAGTAAACCGCAATCTTGTGCTCATCCGGGAAGTACAGCTGTCCAACCATGCTCTTCTCGAAAAAAGCCCTCTCGGCCTCTTCCTCGGCAATTCGTGCATGCAGCAGCCCCTCTGGCCCGCCGAGGTTAGCACAGGCTTGATCAAGGTGCTGCAGCGAGCTGGCAACGCCGTCAGCGACGCTGCGAGGGATCGAGATGGAAGGCAAGCTAGGCGACAGTCGAGCCAGAGAACCCAGAGACGACGACGCTCGGAGCAACAGGTCCGTTGTTCGTATCCTGGCAAGAGTTGACAGTCGCAGAGGAAGAGATCCCGACTGCGGCGTGCCAAGCAAAGTGAGTAAGTGGCCGCCAAACATGAGCAAGGGCTGCTTCAAAGCCTTTACTGAAACATGCTGCTCAGTAGGTGGTAGGTGCAAGAGGTAAACGGAGCCCCATTGAGGAATCATCCAGGATTGCGAGTTTTCAACATCGGTATTGTCAGACGCAATAGTCTGGTTGCCGACAAAAATGATAAAGTTGACTGTAGGTGCGCCGCCGATAGATGGTGAAAGCGGCCATTCTGCGGCATTGATGAATGAGGCTAGGTCCTCCTTATTAAGGACTTGTGACTGCACGCCAGGCGTGGCATACAATTGGACCTGTGTATCAATGGTAAAGTTGTGAATCGGCCCCAGCACATCTAGCATCGGCTTCATGTACTCATTGATGGCTGCATCAATCTCCCAAGTGTTGGGGACGGCACCGTCTGTGAAGAGTGAAAAGCTTAAGTGATAGGTCGGAGCATAACGCAGGGAGCGCGTCGTCCGTTTCTTCAGAGCTTCGGCCGTCTCTTGACTCAACCCTCGATGTCTCGTTGTCGAGGACATGGAAGATGTCGATAGAAGATATGATATAATAGACTGCTCTTCAGAGAAGGTGGTTTGAAGCTCATTGGCAATATACGCGGCCAGGGCGGACGAGGCAGAGTTTAGTGACGGAATCGAGTTTGGAGCATACGTCATGTCTAGAACCGGGGATTGTTGGCTTAGCCTGGCCGAGTTGGAGTCCCCTGGGGTCAGGTTTATGATTAAAGCAGAATCTGCATCTTGCTTTATCGAGCCCGCCGTCTGTCTGCCACCCTTGGGACTGAATTTAAGGCGCAAATGATGGCCCGGGAAATCATTGAGGTCGTCGAGGGCATGTTGCGTTAAACGGACAAGGTGCTGAGCTTCTTGATCCGCTATGGAGTCGGCTCGAACAGAAATCTGTAGGGGAAACGTAGGGCGACAGGCCTATATCGTGTCAGAAGCCATTGTTAGTCACCTGCAGACAAGAGGCACGCGTGCTGTCATGACTACAAAATGTGCGGTCGTACCTTTCCATCTGCCCAATGGAGCATTCTCTCCAGAGGGAGGTCTGCTCGATAAATTGTCGTTGTCTTCCACCATATCGGCAAACCCAACACTAGCACGATGAACCAAAACGAGAGAATGACATATGTTCTGCGTCGCGATTCGGAGGGTTTCTCTGGAGGTGGTTGCTTGGTGACTGGTTGTGCAGATGCCAGCGCGGGCGCATCTGCTATTTCTGAAGGCATAATGTTCTACCAAATGTGACCATAGCTCTCTTTCACTTTCCGGGGACTGATGGCCTCAGGTGAGGCTGCGTTTCGTTTGACACGTACAGTATCTATCGTTGTTGGTCGACGACCCTGAATATGTTGGTGCCAGCAGGGGTTGACGAGTTGTCGTTTTACGTTGCTGATCAATGATTGAGTCCACTTCCGATGAGTTCGCAGTTTCGTACTATTGTGATCGATGCCGACGGATGGTTGGGAAGGCCGCCAGGGATGGGGAGCTGGCCATTGACGGAGCTTCACCACAAGATGCCTTTCTGAAGAAGTGTGGCATGAACTGATCGCCAGCTGTCAATTGGGAGCTGATCTGGCGTTTTGGCCCACCATCTATGGACCACCACTTGCGACAGTCTTACCCCTGCCGCTGGTAACGCGCCATCACGTGCATCGAAGTGGCATGCACAATCATTTATCGATCATTTATCGAGACGACAATTCAATGTTGACCCTCTGAACTATTGGGACAAATTTCATCACAAACCCTGCACCAAAAGAGACATCAAAGGGGGAGCAGCTCTGTCTCAACTCTACTTTATTTCTCAAATTATTCTCATAGAATCACTTCTCTTCTTCGCCTTCGCTTGACCACACCCTCCGCACAATGCTTAATCGAGTATCATTCCACCGCCCTGTCTCTGTCTCTGATGCATCTAGTAGCGGACGAAGAATTACGTATGACTAGTTTCGAGAGCAGCACAATCTCCGTATACCTCGTAGCGTTGGATTCCGCCAAACAACATCGATCATGGTTGGAGGCACAAGGCTCATAGCCTAGGCACGCTTCTGCTGCACCTCTTTGTTGAGAGCTTCAGCTCCTAGCATTTCATTTATCAATCAGCACTGCCAACCACGGCAACACACCTCTGCAACCTAGAAACTCGTTCAAGACGACAAAGACTTACCCTGCTCTGCAAGCCTGTCGAGAATAGCGGCATACCACTTGTGTTCGTCACTGCCGTAGGTAGCATTGTTGCTACCTGCATTGGCAGAAAAACCCATGCGGAGGCCAGAGTAGCCCTGTTTAGTTCGCTCGTCTACCAGAAGCTTCGCTTGCTCTTTCAGAGAGTATCCCGGCTTATTGTCTGCACCGAGTTCAAACATGTTAGCTTTTTAAGTTCTCATGCCTGTTCGTGCCTCACTGAACGAGCACTCAAGGGATGAGCGCCGGCATCTGCGAGTAAAGGGCGGCATTTCTAGCGAACCTCGGGCATAAAGAAAACTAGCATGGTCGGTTAGTGGTAAGTTCTTGCAATTGACATGTGCAAGGTTCTTCGACCGCGACCTACAGTTCGTCCATTTCGGGGTTTGGTGAAGTTCAATTTGGTGCTAAAACGTTCAGAGTATGGCAAAGCCGTTTTGGTGACTGCGAGGTGATGGTTGATTTGATTCAAGTCCTTGAATTGTATCTGACAAGAAAGTAGGACCCAAGGAACCCCAGCGTTTTCCAGGAATATATAGAAATGATTCCATGATGATTCAGTGGCCATGGCAGGACCTTTCCGATTCACAATCAGTGGGAGTTGGTGAATGGAGAACAATTGGCCTATTCATCCTCATGTAGTCTCGTCTCGTCTCGTGTGTTTCAATGCACAATACGCAGCTGCCAGTCTTTTCACCGTTGGCATCATGACACTTGATCACTGTTAGCAAGCGTGATAAGCCTGTAGATGACGAGTATCGTGTCAACTGGCTTTGTTCAGCTTATGCTGAGCGAACGATGATGGGAATCTTGCTTGCATGGTCATCCCTTGGCCGCAACTGTGCATCAGGAGTCGACGTAGATTCTATACAAAATCCATCACCGGATAGACAACGACTAGGCAAGAGTCTTCTGAAACAGCTGCGATACAAACGTGCTTATCTAAACGTGAAGTCCAAGACCATCAGGAATCGGGTCTTGAGCCATGCGACTCCGATGACACCGGTTGGAAGGCAAAACGCCGAAAGTCCTGCTCGCAAGCCACGGCAAGGCTATGTTTTGTACTGGCTTTGCAGATCAGGCACATTCCGATACGTATCCTAGAAGATTCGGAACAAAGTCGAATGGGTGAAATCGGGTGATGCGCAAGTTGGCCTGGCTGGATTTGACCTTGCCTTTTGTGACTTACATCACGACTCATGATACTGACATTCAGTGTTACAGATCCTGCATCAAGCACTACGAATCCAACCAGAACAAGCAATTCAAGGCGACAACAAAGAGATAGGGGAAATACTGTAGAGATGCAAATGAATGGCTAGTTATCAAAACGCCCAACATGATTCGCAGCCAAGCAAGTCTTCTTTTTCCATTGATTGGTGCATCGATATGGCAAGACTCCACCAGCTGCACCTTCCCCAACTTCAAATGCGTGAATGGTTGAACCGTCTTGCTCCTGGCAGAAAACAGATCAGACGCCTGCCTGGCCAGCGACAGCCTATTTGTCTCTTTCATGCTTCAATCAGATATCTTCCAACTTGACGACATCCAACCACGGCCATTGGCGATGTCAATCGACGAGCCGACGTTCAACGTTCAAGCTTCATCAAGAATCCGATCCATCACGACTAGCCATCATTTGAAAGCTCACCTTACCCCCGACCTCCACCGCGACCTCCATCTTGATTCTCGACGCCCGCATCCCGTTCCCCGACTTTTCTCCACACCACACTCTTCTTGGTCAAGGGCGGACTCATGAAGCAGCTTTCAATGATCCCTTTCGCCTCCCCCCCTTCCCCACTGGGACTTGGGGCGATCCAAAATGCATGAGCCGAGGCATCTTTTTTAGCGTGGCCAGCCACCCTGACCCAGACAGACAGACAAAGCAAGACACAAAGACCCCATGCCGGATGTCAAGGTTCCTCCCTCATCCCGGCCACAGAAAAACAGCTGCTTTGGATTGCTGGGGCAAATAGAATTGTCCGCACAAGCGAAGGTGCATCATGGCGTACGTGTGGCGCAACAAATTAACCAGACCAGCAACTGTTCTTTCACAGGCCAACGGTTCCAAGTTCAATCTGCAGCACTTTTTGTTTTTGTGGCTCTTCAGCCGCCTTGCCAGAATGTGTTTGCTCCTGCGCTGTTACACATGGCGTTTAACAATTCCCCGATTATCAACATTATATGCCAAGAAACACAATCACAAAAGGTAATCATTCTTTGTCTTTGTGTCGTTTCTGCTTTGTCGGTTCTTAGCTCCTCTCACTTGGCTCTATTGTGACCCATCACCAAGGCACATTGTTAGCCTGGTTTCATGGCCACGTCGCCTTCATTCACTTCTCGCCTCCACAAAGTTCCATCGACAAAGAATGAGGATAGGCAACCCCTGGTCGACGCCGCCGGAGTCTCCATTTCATGCGAATCTTCCGCCCCGGCGTTCTCTTTAACCGCTCCGCCCGCCCCCGTCTCTCTACTCCCCAGGCCGGTTGATGCTTGGCCTTCTCGAATTCTGAACAGAGGAGTAAAGTAGCGTCATCTCAACAGAGCTCCCTGGGCAAATCAGATTGGCCAGACAAGTCATCTAGCTCCATCCTCGGAGAACCCCTACTGTCCGAGCTATTCTATACTGCATCGACGTTATGATGCTCCTCAAATAAAGTGCTCCTCGGCCCACGCAACCCTACAAGAGTCCATTTGGCCAAGCTACATGCCACTCAACTGAGTTGTCCAAGGCCTGTTCGTTTCCGTTATCCACCTGCCATTCTTCCGCGGCCAACTCAGCAGACCCTAGAGCTTTCTTCCGCCTGGTCATTCACTTCATGAGCATACTTTCTCCCGAAGCAGTCACCCGAACTGGCAACGGTTGGCTTTACCCCACGCTATCCAACCGCCTCGGCTCATCTTCTCCTCAACAACACCTAGCACTGTTCCACCCCTTACACTGAGCCGGGCAAGCGTGACAAGTGATTCATCCATAGCCATCCTCCTGGGAAGGACAAATCTCATTTACTCTCATTCACTTAAGCACTGAAAGGTTGCTGTTCCCTAGCAGAGACGTGTGACTGAACCGCAATCAACTGCATCGTTCAAAGGTCCCTTCTGTTCATTGTTGCCCACGATGCCAGGTTCGTTACATCCCATGCTACAAACCCAGCATCCTGGCTGTCTACTGACTTCTTCTCAGTTCCCCTTGTTGTTGCAGCTCCGGCGGCAGCAGCAGCATTCGCCTACATCAACGCCAGAACCTCTCTGTGGTATGATTATCTCCTCTTCAAATCGACCTTCAAATCAGCTGGCCGAGTGTTTCTTCGCCAACGCCGCGGCAACTTGTCTGTCTTTCATAACCTGGAAGACCGCGCAAAGGACCCTTCTACAGCCAACAAAGACCTGCTCATTTTTGAGGGTCGTCACCACACGTACGCTCAGGTTCACGACACGGCCATCCGCTATGGAACCTGGTTGCGGAAGAATTTCGGCATCAAGCCGAAAGACGTGGTAGCCATGGATTTTGAGAACTCTGATACCTTCATCTTTGTTTGGCTCGGACTTTGGAGTATTGGTGCTAAGCCTGCCTTCATCAACTACAACCTGACGGGCAAATCATTGGCTCACTGCATCAAGGCGTCGAAATCCAAGATTTGCCTGGTTGACCCTAATGTTGCCACAAATGTCACCGAGGATGTGCGGGCCGAGCTTGGCAACGTCAACTTCGTCATGTTTACGCCGGAAGTTCAAGCCGAAGCAGCCGCTACCCCTCCTGTGCGCGTACCAGACTCTGACCTGATCGAGGATGACCTGGCAAACTTGGCTATTTTGATTTACACGTCCGGAACGACCGGTTTGCCCAAGCCTGCCGTGGTCTCGTGGGCCAAGGTTATTGCAGGAGGCACGATTGTGGAGACACTTCTTGCTCGTGGGGGTAACGATATCATGTACACGGTAAGCATTTTGTTTTTTTGCTGCGAGCTACACCGTCCAATTATACTAATCAGATTCCTTATCCGTGTAGTCTATGCCGCTTTATCACTCGGCAGCATCCTTACTCTCCTTTTGTTCTACCTTGCTAGCAGGCAGCACACAAGCTATCGGCCGCAAATTCTCCACCAAGGTGTTTTGGGACGAAGTACGAGCCTCCAATGCCACCATTGTTCAATATGTTGGCGAGACTCTACGATATCTGCTTGCTGCACCTCCTCAGTATGATCCCGTCACTGGCGAGTGTATCGACAAGAAACACAAGGTCACAGCGGCATTCGGCAACGGTCTGCGCCCCGACATCTGGAACCAGTTCAAGGAACGGTTTGGCGTTGACACCATCCTCGAATTCTACGCCGCCACCGAAGGGCCCTTTGGACTGTGGAACCTTAGCCGCAATGACCATACAGCGGGTGCAATTGGCCGCAGCGGTCTACTGTATGGCGGCTTGCAGTCACTGAATCTGTCACTTGTTGAGTTAGATTGGGCAACAGATCTACCTAAACGAGATGCCGCGACGGGATTCTGCACCAAGGTCAAGCCTGGTGAACCCGGCGAGCTGATCTGCAAGCTGGACCCGGAAAATATTAGCCAACGCTTCCAAGGATATTATGGAAACGAGAATGCAACATCGTCCAAAATCATGCGTGGGGTCTTCAAGCCTGGCGATGCATGGTTCCGCACCGGCGACGTTACTCGGTGGGACGCAGACGGCCGCATGTACTTCATGGACCGCATTGGTGATACGTTCCGCTGGAAGTCAGAAAACGTGTCGACAGTCGAAGTCAGCGAAGCCGTCGGTCGCCACCCTTCTGTGCGTGAGGCCAACGTGTACGGTGTTGAGCTCCCCCATCATGACGGACGAGCCGGCTGTGTGGCCATCGCCTTTGACAAGCAGCCCGACAAGACCGTGTTCCGCAGCCTGGCAGGCCACGTCAAGTCATCACTGCCTCGTTACGCACAACCCCTATTCCTTAGGGTCCTCAAGGAAGTTGGTGGTGCGGCCCAAACAACAGGTACTATGAAGCAACAAAAGCACCTACTGCGCCTGGCTGGCGTCAAGCCGAACAACAAGAAGATCGACGGTGAGCTGTACTGGCTCAAGGGAGATGCATATGTTCCATTCCAAGATAACGAATGGCGAGAACTCGAGGCAGGTCGAGTCAAGTTATAAATTCGGTTGACTCTACCCTCTGGACTGCTACCCATATGCTGTAACATTGCATTTTGCGTCGAATGACTTTTTTTGAAACCCTTTTTGTTGAGCCGAGCGTGAGGGAACAATGCGTGGCTGCGTGTGTTTCCCAGCATATATTGTGCATTTGAACTGTTGATGCTTTCTGTATAGAAGACAAAGCATGTATTTAGAATACAACATCTAGAATTCGAGTCATCACAAGACTACCACTTGTGGTACGTTCCTCTGATGTAGTGCGTGGCTGTAGAGTCACATCTCAAATGATAACCAGTAGACACGGTATTCACGTCGAAATATCCTCCTATGTGGACACTAATATGTAGTATTCATGTCAACGACTTGGTCGCCCTACATGTAAAGACAAGATGTACAGTGAAGTTTGCCTCCTAAATAACACCACATCAATCCCCAGTACCTCGCGTTTAACCAAACAGTTTTCCTCCGACCCACGCTCTCCCATCTGCATCCATGCAACACAGTTTCATCAAGTCATCGCTTCTATATAATGTTGTCGTGGCAAAACAGACTTTTTAATATCCATCAAACCGCGCCCTGTTATCTCTATGCTCCGATGTTCAAAGAGCACTCGCACCCTTCTCCGTGATCCGATACACGACGCTCAGTGTGCGCCTTACGATCCGGCAATCCCCAATCCCACGCGTTGGCCACTTTGACCAGCTTGAGTCGCCGACCCATAGGCAGAAGGTCCGGCGGGGGCTAATGTCGCCGCACCACCAGTGCCTGTTCTCTCACGCATCCTTCGTCCTTCCATCAACCCTCTCAGGCCACGTTTTTGCAGGCCAATGACGCTGCTGAGTTCGCCATTCCAGATGAAGCTGTGATCGCGATCGCTGCTGCCAACTTCCGATCCCCATTCGGAGCCGCTTCTGCTGGTTGACGCTGAAAGCTCGCCACTTAATGGGCGGCCGGTTTTCTGCACGCCTGTGTTTAAGCTGAGACCGGACGTTGCTGTAGCCAAGTCGGTGGCAGAAGAATTGTTGGCAGTCGTGCCGCCCAGCGAAAAGTCCGAGACCGAAGTCGGGGATCCAACGGGATCAGAGCTGCCCACGAAAAAGTTGGGATTCAGGGACCCGTCGATACCGCGCCCACCACCAGCAGCCATAGCTGTGGCATTGAACACGGCGGCGGCATTTCGACTGTCCAACAATCCATGCAGACGCTCAACCACGGCTTCCAGTAATCCATCAACGCGATAAGGTCGAGCAATTTGAAGGAGAGAGCACAAAATCTGTGGGGTGCAAAGCGGCGATGATGGAGGCGGTAGGGAGCTCGTGTAGAGGAAGTGTAACAGTGCCTGTACCGTCAGATAGGTATGAGGGAGGTACAGGCATCGTGGCCTTGCATTTGGCGGCAGAGACCTAGGAGTTGGAGCTGCATTTACGGCCGGAGGGCTGATATCATCACCGTGTCCAGTTACGCCCGCCATAGCCGCAGAAGAGCCCATTGCTCCAGCTGTTGTGGCCGAGCTTAGTCCGGCAGTCGATGACGAAAGCATGCTGGTGCCGCTGGATGAGCCGGGGGCCTGTGTTAGATCCTGAGAATTTGGCGTTATGGTCAATGCTGAAGCACGAAGAGGATTGCTCGATAATCCTGATCGAAGTGTGACCGAATCACTTCCGTCCTGAGTGGCTGTACCTTCCCGTAAAAGCTGAACAAAATAAGGTCCCCATCTGCGAGAAACTATGCGAGAATTGACTGGTATCCTTTCCCCACCGATGCATAGAATATCCATGTCAGCCAGCTCGCGCATAGCCAGCGCCTTCTCTCCCAACTCCTCGCTGGCTCTCGAATGAAAACGACCACCAGCGGTATATCCTGCTTTTCGTGTGAGGCTGAGGTTTGGTCCAGAATACGGACTGCTTGCCGATATGAATCCAGACATGGGACTAGTCTTCCGAGGGTTATCGTAAAATCCAAATGCCTCCAACTCTACCATGCAGACGTTCGAAAAGTTGATTCGGCGGTGGTTATAGTCGTCGACAAGACTTCGCTTTCGATTGCCCAGAATTACAAACGTATTTCGTCGGTTCCACAAAACTCCTCGATTCCAACTTCCCTGACTAAATACGCTACCGCCAGCGTCGATGCGGCTCCATGTTAGCGTCCGTAGGTCCAGCGCCCAGAGCGCATATTCTTGCTTCGATGAAGTCAGGTACGTTCCGCTCACGACGAAATGCGTGTCAATCACACCACCATTGGGGAATCGCAAGCCTGGCGGAGAGTAGGTCCCCGACATGGGCTTTTCCACCAAGGTTCCATCTGAGGATCGAATCTGCAACTCAAGTTTCACGTCAAGAAAGTTATAGTTTGAATAGATAAGCATGGATGAACCAGTTTCGCGAGACTCTGGGCCGATGCCCGTGCCGTCAACTCGTTGCGAGCCGTTCGGATACGCTTTACCGACTTTGGCGGTTACAGAAGGAGGCAGAGGGGCAGCCACGCTGCGATATGCACCGCAGCTTTTCCCTAAGGGTTGCGTCGACGTCCATTTGAGGCTGCGTAGGTTGAAAACACTGATCTGCTCGATGTAATGGTTGGCTCCATCCTGGCCGCCCACAATCACCATTTCGGCACCTCCAGATCCGTCAATGTTAATGCCGATTCTGCCTTCGTTGGGATTTGAAGAAGATGGGTTGTGCTGCAAGGCGGCCAGCGGAGCCCGACTCGAGGAAAAGGAGGCTGCTGAGGGCAAGATGCAGGCACAATGAGCATATCGGCCTTGTGGTGCGTCCTGAGCTGGCAAGTACGTCCATATTCTGGTCTCGACG
Organism: Pochonia chlamydosporia 170; assembly: GCF_001653235.2. Lineage (NCBI taxonomy): Eukaryota > Fungi > Ascomycota > Sordariomycetes > Hypocreales > Clavicipitaceae > Pochonia > Pochonia chlamydosporia. The sequence continues at coordinate 356,063 of NC_035795.1, read as the reverse complement.
TCATAAATATATATGTCAGACATTACAGAAACCTCAGGTTGCTGTTGCTGATCTGCTGTTGAAGCTGTTTGAGCCGGACTTGAAGCCGGAGACATGCCACCATAACAGACCATCTTGGTGTCGCCAAGGCCACACATGGAATGGAAGTATCGAGGCGGCGGTACATCTCCTCCAGTTTCCAGCCTCGTCCAGTGGCGGGAGATCAGATCCAACTCATAGAGATCGGCCGTCAAAGGTGCAGGTCGACTTCGGGACAGGATTCGTCCTCCAAAGACGTACAGTTTGTCTCCGAGGATGGTAGTGGTCGCTCCTACAAGAGGAGGAGGTTCTCGGCCGGTGGTGCGATGCACATTACACATTAACCCCGATAAATGTGTCGAAGATCCTGGTGCAGCAGTTCCAGCAGCCGCCGTGGCCGCCGGTGTTGCTGTTGACCTTCCACCTTGACCCATACCTGGCGATGGAGTTGTTGGGGTCGGACCATTACTTCTTGGGGTTAACCCGTCTCTATTGTCCTCGTTTATGTCTTGTTTTGAGGAGCTCGCTAAACTGCTCATGCTGCTGTTAATGTCCTGGCCATATTGATCCTGTGCAGAATATATTTGGCCAGCGGCCGAGGAGCCAACCGAGTCCATCGTGCTTGCACGGCCGTCCATACGGGACTCAGTCCTTCGCGGCTGGGAGCTCTCTCCGAAATCGTCTCTGCCAGCTGGAGACGGCGTGGCAGAGCTCGATTCGGGTGGTGTCTGCGGCAGCGGCTTTTCAAGGCTGTGCTTAAGGCTCAGCTTCCTCGCAGGCTGCGGCCTGGATGTAGGCGACGATGACCTCGGGCCATCCGGCAACGGCTGTTGATTATTTGAAGACACGTTGGAGGTGATTCGATTCGTCAAGCTAAGAAGCGAGCGTTTTCGGGTGAGCTTTCTCGTCGGCGGATTTTGCTGAACGCCTCGATATACTCCGCCGGTATTGTCTGGGCTAGCACGGTTGATTATTGCCGCGTACCGATCGTCTAATTCGGTTTCAGATGCTGAAGAAAGGTGACTACTTGCACGAGATAAAACAGGTCTCTGTGAACCGGTCAGTCCTGGGGTTGGAGCCATGGTGCGTCAAAATTTCAGACTTGGCCACACTCTGCTAGAGCAGCAGAGTGCGCCTAAACGAATAATGTGCCAGGTTATGTATGCGATTGGGTATGAGTTTCGGCAAAAAGCGAATCTCCCACAGCATACGGCGTGTGAAAGGGTTCGTGGCATATAAATTGAGAAGAACAGGAAGAAAAGAAGAAGGAAACCAAGCAGGCGGATACGGGTGACTGGCTGTGATGCTTCTCGAACCCGGTTTCGGTAATGTTTCCACAACAATGTATTTTTGGACAGTGAGAAGTGCTGTGCGGTTCGCCCTGGTACGCTCTGAGCTCCCAGATATGCGGAATAGCTGGATACAAGCCGCAAGAAGGCCAGTGCTATAGAGACATAACAATTTGGCCTTGCTATGGGCAACAGAACCAGATAGTAATCCGTCCACGGACCTAATATTGGTGCCAAGAACAAAAACCAGTGGCCTTGGCTAAGACAAAAGTGAGGCCCCGACCAGGCTCTGGGCTGCCACGAGACAGGGAACAAAACGAGAGAAAAGCTTGAGATAATGAGAAGCGCCGCATCACAAAGAAGTCGTTGGGGATGATGGTGAAAGGCGCCGGGGGCTAAGAGAGAGAACCACAATAAAACAAATTAGGGACGGGGGCTATCATGCTTGAATTTGATGGCTTGGCAGATGAGGGCATGGGTAGCCAAAGAAAGTGAGGAAAGAAACAGGTAACAGCAACGCGGCGAAATCAATATGAAGCAGGCGGGCTGATCCAGATCTGTAGAATGCCCAAGGCTGGGTTATGCCGTGGCGGGCTCGAAGAACTTGGACCGCGGGTCGGGCGAGGGAATAAGACAAGGAATATGTGTACCTACATGCGGCAGTCTGAGAGTCCGTCCGGATGGAGGGAACGAGACTATCAATATGGAGACAGGCCGAAGTCGTCGACTCAAGGATAGTGAGAGGGAGAACAAGCGAGCTGGCGTGCGCGAAGAAAAAAGCTTCAAGGCAGCGCAAGGCAAGGCAAGGCAGGGCTCGCTGTATGCAGCACTGGCGTCGTCGGTTGGAGCTGTCTGGGCTTTTTTGGGGAATGAAGGAACACCAACGTGGATAATCGTCCGACAAGGCGGCCAGGTTTCTAATGGGGGCGACGGTGGAGAGGCTTGTCAAATCAAAAAAGGCCGGATGGGCGGCGAATGGCTCCGTTTCGACAATGAGAACCACCAGACCGGACAAAGAAGAAGCAGGTTGGTGTCTGTGCCCTGTGTGCTCGGGTGCGTCTGACGTCGCTGGAGGGGGGTTGGGACTGGTTGGATAATTGCGCCGGCCGTTATACAACGGTCCCAGTGATATTGGAATTGAGGCTCGACTCGCGTCAAGTCTTGTTTCGATTCGTCAGTCCTGAGGCGAGGGGGATGTCTGAGGCTGGGGTTGCAGACCGAATGAAGAAAAAGAGAAGAAAAGCCTTCTAGGACTGCAGGTTGGTGGTTAAGCGTCGAAGCTTTGCACCAGACCAACGTAATCTACACTATGGGTTCGGGTTGCGACCAGACACCAGACTGACCGACTGGGCCAGAGCCAAAGGCCACCAGACCAAATTTGACTATTGCTGGAGTAGTACTCCGTAGTCAACTTAGGCTCTCGTCTACTCGAGGTGGTTGGCGGGCGTGCGCAGGCAGGGAGAGAGCGCGGGAGACAGAGAGAGAGAGAGAGATAGGGGCCTAGCGCTTAGGCACCCTTGGTTCCTATAGAAAACGACAGGCCAGGCGCTACCCTACCCATGGACCGGAGCGGAATGGCTATTGACCTGCGGAGCGCCAGATGATGCGGTGATATCGACTAATTGCTTGGCCAAATGCGATCGTCGGTCGAGAATGCGTCAAGTATGCGTAAAGGGACCAGTGCCGGCGAAGTGCTGAAGTTGGCCGGCAACCAAACGGCAAAAGGATTCCTCCCCGGCAAGCCAGCCGACAGAGCTGCGTTGAAGATCAAATGGTTACAGTAGAAACAAAAGTGAAGGGAAACGGGGATTGCACCGCCCATGCAACAGATTGACGAAAATGGCTGAGAACAGAATGGGGTGATATTGGACTTTTGGTGTGAAGAGATGGTGATGGCTCATGAGCATCCACATTCATTGGTGGCCCGTGGTGGCCCGTGGGGCTGAGGCTGGCTGGCTGGCTTCTGGCTTGTTTCTGGTTGCTCTCATCGCGGGTCGAGGGCAACGCACAGACGCCCAGTGCACACTTCGGAGAGGGGCTTTTTCGGTTTAGCAAGGACGTGACAAGGGGGGAAGACTTGGGCCTGACCTCGAAGCTGGTTTGCTTTGGCCTTCTTCGGGGCTGGTTGGAGAGTTGGTTGGCCAAGCATACGAGGGTCTGCTAAAGTGATGCAATGGACCAGGAATCGACTCAAGGCGGTTGAGATGCATGGGCAATGACAGAAAGGACATTGAATGAAGCTATGTCTGCAAGGCGACAGACTACCTGAGTAGCCTTGGTGGTCGGCAAGGGTGAATGGCCTGGAACCTGCCAAAGATGTCGTCCAGAAATATCAATCGGCTGCCAAGCTCAGTGGGCCGTCAGGGGAATCGAAGGAGGAGGATCAACGACGAATTTTCGACACGGGAGACTCCCTGACGTCTGGAGTTATCCCGTGTTCAGATTTGCTACGACGAGGGTAGATTTTTCTAACCTATCAATTGGATAAATGGAACATACTGTATGCAAGCCTCTTCATTCCACGTGCACCGAAATGCAAACGCAAGAGCAAATGCAGGCAAAGTGGGAAGGAGCTGCCTGGAATAGTAAGTGGTTGGTCAGATTGGGGAGAGAAAACACAGCAGGAAGTCACGACTCAGGCCAATACCTGGATGCCCTGACACTTTCATGCACGAATGCAGCCTGGGAAGTACCAACCAGTCAAGGACGTTACATGGTTCTGTCATGGCAATATGGTCAAGTGCAAGGAGTCAGCACCATTGAACTTGACGCCTTTGTCCAGACAGGGACGGACAAGACAAGACGCTTGTCATGTCTGTCGATGCTCAATACCCATCACCGACCACTGAAACTGCATACAGATATTAATACTCGATACGGAGTACAATTACGTCGCAACCTCAAGCACCGCAACTCGTATTGTACATTACACGCTTCAGCCAGGGGTACGGAGGGTCCAGAGGGTCCAGAGGGTCCAGCGCTGAGGATCATGAGGGTCTCACGACCCAGTGAAGAGGAACATGCTCCGGGGCACACACATGGCAAAAAGGAAGAAGCGGAACCCGGCGCGGAGGGAGAGTCAAATTGAGCAATTCGGTGCAGGGGTGGGAGGGCAAGACATGCAAGGCTCGGAGTACTCTGGAACAGAAGATGGAAGAGGGGTCGAGGTTCGTTCATGTGCTTGGTTATTTCGTGGTGTTTTGACAACAGCAGGCGGGCAGAATAGTGGTCATGAGCCGAACTCATGACAAAGAATGATGCACCAAAAGGTACAGATTCGAGGCGTCATTGGCTCAACTAACGAGAGAGATGCTAGGCAATCCTAGGTGAAGCAATCCCACAGAGGTCCGTCCCCAGAGCGTGATGCAATCATGGCACGATGCGTGGCATTATCGATAATAGCGTCTATATGATCTGCAGAATATGCGTGGTTATCACATCCAGGATTCTGTATCCGCGGGCGACCACACGAGTTAAACATGGAGCAGTCCGCATGGCAAACTTGACTCTCCTGTTCTCTACAGTGCGCATTGAAGCTTCAATCTCAACAGCCCTCGCGATCCTTGGGGCCGCCGTCCTTAATAAAAGTGCGTCAAAAATCAAACACGTTGACGCATGAAGTCATTTGATGAGCATGGAAATCATCATTTTCAACGCGGGGCAGGCACGCATTCGAAACTGTGGCTATGCACCAGACTCAAAGTGCTTAGTTGGATGCAAGCAGTTCTGCCTCATGCTTGACCGGACGAACACAACATCGGTAAATGTGCCTGAGCACCCACACCTTGTTCAGTAGTCTCTGGACTTGGGATGAAACGAAACACTCCGTCAATCAAATTGCTCCAAAAATGCCACCAAATCGCTCAACACATGTCAGGACTTGAACTCATGCGAACGATACGCGAAATTGAAAGGAGCAAAAATGGAGGGCAAAAAAAAGTTGATTGTGGTATTTAGGGTAGTTTCAGTCTAGTGGATTGATCCTCTTCATTATGTCGTGACCATTACGCACGCAAAAGCCAGTCCTCCTTTCTTTCCATTTGATTCATCAATTCATCAATGGCTCGCTTTTGATTCCTGTTGCCCTTCAAGGGGATGGGTATACATCCACCGACCGCTAACTATTTATGAAGATTGTGTGGTTTTGTTCTTCTTCTGCTTCTGCTTCACTGTCCCGCCTGGCCCGCTCTTCACAACGCCCCGAGACTCGGCCAGCTTATTACCTCACCACACTTAGATCTGAGGGAGAGCAGTGTATCGGAGGTATGGCTTGATGACGCGGTGGTTGGGGAACAGCTCCTTGGCCTCGGCCTCCTTGACGCTGTTGGCGACGATGACGTCCTGGCCGGGCACCCAGTCGATGGGAGTGGCAATCTTGTGCTTGTCACCGGCCTGGAGGGAGTCGACGATGCGCAGAACCTCGGCGGCGTTACGGCCGGTAGAGGCAGGGTAGGAGAGGATGGTGCGGATGGTCTTCTTGGGGTCAATGAAGAAGACGGATCGGATGGTGAGAGGGAGAGCGTTTCTGTCGATGTTGGTGGGGTCTTGGTAGTCGATCCTGGGGGGGTTAGTATGTGGTAGGAGATGTGAAAATGAGTGAGAACGGAAAAAATGCTGAAAAGAAAAAGCAGCAGAGATAACAAGAATCGCAAATCGCAGCTGGCAGTATCGAGAATCTTGTGAAACCGGTGATGAACCTTTAAGCTCCAACCTCCAAACTCCCCCAATATTCAGGTACAGCCATTCCACAAAAACAACAGCAAAAACAACCACAAAAACAACAATAGCAGCAAAAAGGCTAAACATTCCGCTACTTACATGTCGTACTGGTTGGCCACAACACGGTCAGGATCAGCAATGATGGGAAACTGCACATTTCCACCCGTAACCTCAGCAATGTCCTTGATCCAAGTGGCATGGCTGTCGGTAGTATCGGCCGACAGACCGAGCAGCTTGACGCCGCGCTTGGTGAACTCGGGCTCGAGCTTAGCAAAGGCGCCGAGCTCGGTGGTGCACACGGGCGTGAAGTCCTGGGGGTGCGAGAAGAGGATGGCCCAGCTGCCCTCGATGTGTTTGTGGAATTCGACCTTGCCGATGTTGCTGTCGGCAGTGAAGTCGGGGGCCTTGGAGCCGAGACGGAGGGTGGTGGTGGAAGCCATTGTGAGTGTGTGTGATTTGAGTAGAAACACAGTTTGTAGAAAGTGTTGTGGTATGGGAGGAAGAAAGGAGGGAAAAAAGATCGAGAAGCTCGATCGGATGGGGTGGTGGTCTACAAGCCTTTATACCTCAGGATTGACACCGACCCTTTAGATTTACACATTCGATTACAGTGTATTGATGGGCGCCGATGGCGTGCCAATTCATCTCTCTGATTCCATGTCCACGACAAGATATCCACATGCTGCCAGCAGCCACCGTTGCATTCACGCCTCCTTGGCGGGAGCTCATCACGACGGCGAATTACATCTCGGGGGCATCAAGCATCAGCCAATTTCTAAGCTGTTGTCCCAGAGCGGAATGGACCACACCACCGTGACGCCAGTGAGTTTAAAGCTCCATTTATCATCTTGACTGTGTTCTGGGCGTGGAGCTGCAATAAGCTCTCAGCTGGATGATGATGCTTGCCCCTCCATTTGTATGGCGTCTTCCCCTCCTCCAGCTTCTTGAGTCTGCCCCTCCATGCCCCTCACCATGTCTCACTTGATTTTCATCTAGACTTTTGATATGATGGACTGGACACTTAATTTGCTTCTTTTATTTTTATTTTTTTCTTCCTCTTCTTCTTCTTCTTACTACTGTTGATTTTACAGTACCTACTTTGAGCAACAAAGTTGAAGCAACTGCATTCTGTATTACGCAACTTACTAACTCCTCCAACTTCACCCACATCAATCACATCACGTCCCTGAACTAGCGCCCACATCGATGGCGTGCTGTCCCCCATCGCCCATTGGCCCACCACTCGACCTTCCCTCGATTTTGCCATCCGAGCCTCGCTGACGCAATGGGCGAAAGGACCACGCCTTGTCCCAAACTGGTGAATGTGGATAAACACCTCTCACCCTCTTCTGAAGTTGTTAGAGGAAGATGTGCGAATGCCCCGGCTCGTCGGCGCAGCTCGCAAAAGCACGCAATATGACACTGGTCCGACCTCCCGCGAGTGCCGATCGACACCATTGTGAGAAGCGAGCTTTGACTGCATGTTTAACAATTGTCTCACGGGCATCACCAGGCTGGCATATTCTGTGATTTTTGAACTTGTCCCTCTATCCACTCTCACTGCTAGCAAGTCGGTTAATATCATTTCTTCTTGCGATGTGTAAGCGTCAGCAGCCACGCCGATGGTCCGTAAGACGTGCTAAGACGGATAATTACTTCCAACTACCCAGGTACAGTTCTAGGTCGAATTCTATGCGAGGCTGACTAAATGGGTAAATGGGTCAATCGTCAAGCATAAAGGTAGTGCCTGGAGCAACAAAGTCTCAGGTATCGAGTCATTGTGCCATATGTAAGTGCCAAGAGTAATTCAATGATGACACGATGTCTTCTTTTGGTATCTTATCTGGTGCCTTTTAATAGAGATGAAGTGGCTTATCCTGATGCTGCTCTTGTCATCGATTCGTAACCCGAGGTTGGATCATCAGTGACAGCTTCAATGTTCACAACAGTCACAAAAAAACCAGAACTTGATATATCACGTGTCTATAAAACTAAGATCGTGAAATTGGTAATAGAAAACAACAAATTTTGATACACACACCAAGTACAGCGCACCGGAAAAATAAAAATAAAAGCCAATAGCGTACCCACAGTCTGCTTACACGACCTTCAACGGAGTAGTCGGCTCACATGCAAACCAGGCAGTCAGTCAGCCAGTCATTGGTAGCCTCGTAAAAATGACCATTAGACCAAAAAAAAGAATAAAAGAAAATTGCCGTTGCATACAAAAAAATCGACCACGCCAGGAGTCGAACCTGGAATCTCTAGAGGGCTCGGAGAGCGAAAACCGAAATCTAGCGCCTTAGCCATTAGGCCACGCGGCCGAGGTATATCCGCTGTGAACTTATTTTCATTTAAGAGCCAGTTTCTGCCAATTACTTCGCTTTTGCAACCCCAGATCCACAAATAGTCTGTTCGCTGGCTCGACCACCGGCATCAATAATTGGACATTTATTTGGTAACATTATAGGCTTGTATTGCAATGCTCTAAACTCCAACCATGCTCATGCTGTAGTAAGCAGACTAAATATACATGCAGTATGCAGTATATAAATATGTCCGTGTAGGTCTAAATATCCTAGGTACGCCAGATCTTCCCATCCTGCGCGAAATGGCACCACTAAATCTCGCAAAGCATTAGGCAAACCTCCGCCTTCCCTAATAACAGTGTTCATCGTCTTCCCTTCTTCACAGATACGCTCCTGGCCACAGCATCATATGGATCCGGGTCGCTCTCCTCAGTAGCTTGCTCGGCATCTGCGTCGCTCGAGTGATCCAGCTCGCTGGTTTCAATGTCATCCGTTGGCGACGTCGCCTCCCCGCGAGACAGCCTGCCCATCCGCTCGGACCACATGGTAGGTGTCAGCGGCCGGGAGTACGTGTATCTGCTTGAGCTGGGACGGATAGGGCTCGAGTTGTCCATTCCTTTGCTCGGCGGCCGCGAAAAGTTGAATTCGGGAGTCGCATGAAAATCGTGTGTGGTAGCTGTTGTCGCAAGTCCTTTGTGTTGTGGAACATTGATCTGGCTCTTGCTGGATCTCTTGAGGCGCGGCTTGCGATGAGCAGTCGGGGAATGGTTGCCTTGCGACCTCGATAACAATTCATCGCGCTCTTCAGCTGCCGTTTCATCGTCTGTGATGCCCATGTCCAACACAATCCGTCCATCGGGTAGTGTTTGGACGCTGCCGCCGGATCGACGCCGTCTCCGGGGTTGGTTTGCGCTAGTTGCCGAGTGGCCAGCAATCGGCGCGGGCGACTGAGAGACAATAGTAGGCATCATGTTTATCTGCATGCGACCCATCTCTGTGCTCATCTCGCGTAGATTCCTCTGACTCTCGGAAAACACGACCCGGGTGCGGAGGTGATGGACGGCCCGATCCAGCGCAAGCTCAATGGCACAACGGTCTTTTATTCGACTCAGCCGGGGCCAAGTCGCCCTTTCGCCAAGGATGCATGATCGGAGCATGAAATCCACCGTAGGATTCGTGAGTAGCTTCGGCAAATCGTTCATGGCAATTTCTGGTAAGATGGTGATGTCACCCGAGTATTTCTGGCTCAGGATTGTTCGGCACTTGGTCATCAAGTTGGGGAAGATACCCAGCTCAGCCATGAATTGCAGCCGATGCAGAGCCTCGTCTCTTGCCAACGATGTAAGGGTATACGTCCAGTCAACGTCATTGGAGCGCGATGTGTTTGGAGCCGTGGGTTTGTTGTCCTGCGGAAGAACGTCGTCCTTGGACAGGAACGGCACAACATGCGGATTAACCTGGCAAACGATGAAATGGTTCACATTAAACATTTCTGCCAGGCGAGTCATGGGCAAATCATTGTCGACGGATCCGTCAATAAATCGCTGCGGAGTTGGCGTCCAGGGATGATGTTCGCCAGTGATGGGATCCTTGACCAGCAGAGGCGAAGAGGTGTACACCAGCGGGAGGGAGCAAGATGCGGCCACTGCAGACCAAATCATGACATTCGGCGCAGTGACGTAGTTGAGGAGTCGGGGTAATTCGTAGATTGACGCAGTGGACACGCAAATGTTGAGAATGCGTCGAGTCCGGTTGTACGCTTCCTGAAATGTCATGTCTCCCGTCAAACTTCGCATCACCCGGGTGAGGTTCTCAATGTTGGACCAGCTGCCTTCTGTCAAGAGGCGCTTCAAGTGACCCAGGACGCCAATGTTGCTGTCCTCTGACTCAAAAACTGCCAGATCGCCGTATGGAAAGTCTCTGACAAGTTCGGGTATCTCTTCGTCTGTCTTGGTGCACATGACAGCGCATACGATGCTTCCTGCGCTGGCGCCAGATATGATGCGCGGCAGCAGCTGCTGTTCAAACAGGGCCTTCAGAACGCCAATGTGTGTCATGCCAAAGGTTCCTCCCCCTGAAAGCAGCAATGCACTGCGGCCAAAGCTCTGTCGAGAATACAACATGCCCTCCAAGAGATCCTTGACCTCGATGGTGTGACGATTTAATGCGCTCTGCGCGACGATAGCGTCGATGGTCTCGATGGCCGACTCAACATAGCGTTCTATCAGCTCCTTGGTGCCGGCATGAGAATGCCGATACAAGTCGACACTGTCCATGCCCCCGAGATCGCGACTGAGCTCTGTGCGAATGAGGTGCATCATGGACCTGATGTCGTTGCTGAGTCGAGCCTCATCAAGAGCGCGGAGGCGTTCCTGAATAAGCAGGAAATCATATTCGCCTGATGCGGTATCCCTCTTCCACTTGTCATTGCCCTCTAGGGTGTCAAGTTCTGTAGCAGCTGTTTTCCATTGTGAGTAAGTTTCAGCCTGTCATCACATTTGATGTTAGTACCATAAGCCCAATAAACCGTACTGAAAGGGTCAACGTACTGTCTTCATGTGAGCAGAGAGGACGGCCTTTCTCTCTTCTTTTAGTCGAGCTCGTTGACGTTCCTCAGCAGTCAACCCATCCCTCCAGGAAAGGAGCGCATCGTTGGCATCCTTTAATGTTCTGGATACAACTTTCCGTAGTGTGCGGCCGCTGGCTTGCTGGGATGAAAGCTTCTCTAGTTTTATCTCAGCCCGGGGTAGAGTTTTGGCTTCTGTGACATGAAGGCCAGGAGCCTTGTGGGCTGTCACCAGAAGATCAGCCATTCGGAGCGACCTCGATTATCAAGACAAGCGGCGGGAACTTGATCGGGTATGTTGGGTCGTCGGCTTAATTTAATCCATGATATGGTGTAAGACGGAGCAGTACGCGCTGGCTTGGCAGCCCCGGATGATTAGTGTCAGTGGCAAGCGGAATCCGGGGTAATGTCAGCAAGCCTACGCGGGCTGCCTTGCACTCGAGGGGTAGTGGTCAGGATATCGGGCTTGAAAGGCGATGCAACGAGTGTCAGACGGAGCTGCTAGAATTGATGTGTGGACTGGAGTCGCTTGTGACACACACTAGCAGCAACAGCAGCTAAGTTGAACCAGAGTGGCGGTAATATCTTATATATCGAGCACTGGATATTGGGGGCCGAGAGCGGGTTGCGAATGTTGCCCAAGTGGCGGCGTGGGTGACGTTGGATCTGGTGTCACAAAGGTCTGTCTGGTCTGGGCTGGTATGCCGTGGCTGACGCACAGTTTCCGTTCAACAGGTGACTATGATGCAGACAGTATCGACGAGGTCTGGGTGGTGTAACGGCTTGGTCGGGAAGGCCGTTGGAGTTCTGGAAGTTTAAGTGCAAGTCGGGAAGTTAAGGCTGGAATGGTAGTGGTTGTATTTAACTTCCGAACCGGAGGACTTCAGCAAACGAAACGAAGCCTGTGCACTAAATCTGGGGTCGAACTCGGCTCGGCTGGGCTTGCTAGGCTTGGGGTAGAGGCGGGTCGAGTCTGGTAAGACGAGTCGTGTGCGTCGCGGGATGGAAGAAAAGGGATGTCGGTAGAGTATGCAATGGACGGATGTGGTCTGCTGAATGCCTTGGATGGACATGGAGCGGATATGCAGCAACAAGGATGGCGATGTGGCCTGTGTTGGAATTCGAGTCTGGTGAGCGGAACGGTTGGATGGTTGGATGGATGGGTCAATGTGGATGGATGGAGCGGATCGAGTGGAAAAGTGGTGACGATTTGACCATGGACTTGAGCATGGATGGATATGGAGAAGCACAACGGGCCATCAAATGAATGCATGTGAGCGCCAGTGACGCAGCCCCAGACATCTGGAGTCTGCTGACCGCCATCTGCCACCAAGAGCGGCCCCAGCAGGGATCAGTTTGTTGTATGACGCCAACCGAGAAGGAAAGAGCAGAGCAGAGCAGAGTTGAGATCTCAATTCCGTTCGATCCAAGAGGAGCCGAGAACTGGGAGAATCAAACCAGACACATCTTGATCCTGTGCAAACATGACTTGCAAGAGGCCATCAAACCGCACTGCTGGTGCACTCGAAGCCAACCGGATATTTGAACATTGCATCGTACAACTTTGATCAACATGCTTTAATGTTGATCTGACATCTGCCACCCGCACCATCCACAACCACTCACTCACTCAATCATGGCCACCATCTCTCATCTTATCCCCGGCCCAGCAAGCATCTGACCATACAGCCCTACCGCATTATTGGATGTCTGGCCGCCATTTCCAATCCCTCTCGGAGCCTGCTGCATCGTGGATGGGCAAAGTAACCATGGCGCGAACACGAACACACACATTCATTGTCGTGGCTGACTGGAGTCGTCAGTTGGTTGGAAGGGCTCAACCCTTTTCACATGCCATCGCATTTTGCAACATGACATTCGAAGACAACAAGCTTCACTGTAAACGCCATGCACAAGTCTCGCATTGCCCTTACATATTGTCCCTTTTGATCTTTGATATCCAGGGACATATTGACACAGACCAGTTCACATGTCTGATTCTTGAAAGTGGCTGTTCAATGTTCTAGCCTCCACCTTGATTCAGGCTGCCAAGTAACTCAACTCATGCCCCCATACGGCTCAGACGGCAGTATGCTCAATTTCGGAGTGACAAGACAGTAAGACCTGCCGATACGTAGGAATCCGCCTGATGAAAACCTCACAGATGCATTTATTTTTCCATCAACGACATGGGTTTTTCTATTCTACGAGTTGAGTTGCCCACAGCCAGTGAGGTGATGCACCTGCCGGATGAGTCACCAATGTGTCAATCGCTCTTTCCTCATTTGGCCAATTGAGCCTTCTTGACGTTGAAACTTTGAGATGCAGAACGAGCTGAATAAGGATTTGCTATTATTTTTTTAGTTCAATGGACTGGCTGACTTGTTCATATAAACTCGCCGTGATCTTTTCCAAAGTTGCACCAATTTTCGTAACTCATCACTCTTACTGATGTGAGTCTCACCATTGTATATACACATATAAGCCAACTCACCTTCCGTCAAACATCATGGACCAAGACCAACAGATTGAACGGCCGCAAACGCCCCCATATCAACCCAATGCCGGCGTTACCATGTCGCGCGATGAAATGGAAACTATTGTAAAGTCTGGTTTCCCACAATCAAAACTAATCAGTGTCTCTGCCGTTCCTACATCCGACTCGTTCAACAACCGCATCTATTTTCTTGGTCTCCTACACACGGACGATACCAAACAAGACGTCGCCTTGAAGATCAATGGCAGATTTTTCGGAGCCAGCAAAGTTCAAAACGAAGTAGCATGTCTGCAGCAATTGGAAAAACATTGTCCGCAAATACCGTCTCCCCGTGTTCTCGCCTGGTCAGACGATGGCCAGATGGTCTCTTTTACAACTGCTCACAAGACGGGCCAAGTAAATATTGGAGCATCACATCAACTACATGGACATAGTCATGGTGGCTGGATCTTAACGACCAAAGTACCAGGCACCACGGTGTCAGTATCCGACTTGAATGATGAGTCGTGTCGAGTCTTGGGCAGACAACTGGCAGATATCGTTTCAGACTGGCGACATAATATTCCCTCTCAGCCACGATGCGGTAATATTAAACTACCCCCGCAAGATGAGAGCGAAGAAATGGAAGGGAAAGACACAAAAGACAGCCTTATCATACAAGGCATCGTCATGGACAACTTTGAGCCGCCAGAACCTGTGCAAACAGTCAACACATATCAGAAGCTCCGTTTAGGCGAGAAGATGAGAGAACTCGCAACAACCGACACATACGCACCAAATAGGCACTTGCTCCCGATTCTTCAAAATTTCATCGACAACGATCTCCCAAAGATGAAGCTTGCGCTGCCACCTGCAGCCTACCAGTCCGGCCGTACTTTTGTCTTCACTCATTATGACCTCGCCCCCCGCAATGTCCTTGTATCTGGGCAGCCGCCAACAATTACAGGAATTGTAGACTTCGAGTTTGCAGGCTTCTTCCACCCGATGGAGGAGTTTTTGAACGATTGCATTGACAACAGAGCGGATTGGCCGGTTACACTATACACAGCATACCAAGAGCGACTGGAAGAGAAGGGAATCGCAACGCCCATCGGCTCCATGGACCAGGAAATCTGGAATAGGAACTACTGGCTTGAAATGGTGGTGAATTACGTAGCTCCTTGGTGGCTTCCGGGTAGACACAAGGCAGAGGGTCTGGCGGATCAGTTGAAAAAGGCTGAGACTGTAGTTTTGAACGGCTTGGCAAATGCCTCGCGAGAACGGGGCGAACTGGCGCCTGTGCCGGCTTACGGAGACTTAACAAGGGACTGAACACCATCACATATTGAGACTCAATTGGATTAGAATGCTACAATCTGTTCCCCTTGACAATGTCTCCGTGGGTGGGTGTATGTTCAGTCCAACGCAGTCAAAGGGCCTATTCCCCACCACTGATCTAGCGTACACAGAAATAGATTCCGAAACATCAAGGAGTCCATCAACAAAGAAGAGGAAATGAGTGACAACTATAGACCAAAGAAAGGGACATGTGGTGCGAGCGGCATGTATCATCTCGATCCATCAGTATTTACATCTATGACCCAACTGATACCTAGATATCTTCCTACGACAATATATACAACATAATCGGAAGGGGTACCGATGATGCTCTGTAGCATTTTTCGGCCATGTTTACAGTAGTTCATTCACAATCTCGGGGCAGCCAGCCCCAACGATTCAGATTTAGCAACGTACCGACGAAATTTGATCGTTCATGCCGGCGGGCAAACTGTTCATCTGCTGTCCCTTTGCGATTTTTAGGTTCCTATCGACTCGTTAGTGTTGTCTGGCTGTGTAGAGCAAACCATGAATACTTACTGGCCCTTGCAGTCATTGTCCCTAAGTCCCTTCGTTAGCATAATGCCTCCACGCATGTTCATTCAATGGTAAACCTACTTGAAAGCAGTACATTCGCGAGTATAACTTCCACCTAGGGAAGAAACCGCATTGTTAAAGTCAAGCGGGAGGTTCGCTGCAACAAAATTAGTTCAACACTTCCTCCAAGACACTGCCGCGTCGCAATACATACCGCATTTGCCGACTATACATCCAAGTTAGCATTTGTGCTATTCTATCCATGTTCCTGAGTCCATGTTCCTGAGAACTTACATTTTCCGCGAACACCGACACATCCACCCTTCTTATTGGTGTCCTTGCAAACGTACACCTGGTAGCTATTGGGATCACCGCTGTTTGAGCAAGACTCGTAAAACGACTTGGCAAAGTACGTGTACGCATCAGCATGTTTGATGTTCACATCTGCTGAGTTCTTCTTCACGGAATCGTAGCCGTAGCCGTGGTCACCTGTTCCTTTGACCTGAGAAAGATGAGTTGCCTCGTGGATGAGCACTGTGCCCTGATCACCCCCGTGGCATTGGTTGTTCGAAGGGGGAATCGACTTGAAGAAGGTATCGCAGAGAACCATGTCACTCTGTCCAGGATACGTAAGGGCAACAGCACCGCCGTCGCAGCCCTTGTGCACGTCGTAGCAGTAGAGGCGTGCGTACCCTGCCGTCATGGACGAACATACCTCCCCGACCTTGCGGAACACATCACTCACAGTACCGCGAGTCTTCTCATCAGATCTCTTGAAGTACTCGTCCATGCGAGATGCCTGCCCCTGAGCGGCTTCGTATTGAGCCGCAGCGGACAGTTCGCGGCACCGGTGCATGGCGTTTGTGACTACGTTTCGACGATCGCCATCACAACGGGTAACGGCGCGCTTGAAGTCGGCGTACGCTAGGGTGCGGGATTCAGACGCCTTGGAGCCGTCGACTTGAATTTCCAAAACGTTGGAAGCATATGGGATAGACCCGGTGATCCTGTTCTGTTCGTTCGCAACGGAGATGGAGTCGTTGGCCTGGACGGTGTACAGTCCTCCTTTAGACAGGTCAAACATGGCAGCTAGATCAAAGACATTTTCGACCGTCTTGCCCGCGCCAACAGTTTGGAACGCCGAATCATCTAGATATTGCTGAATGACGCGGACCAAGGCGCCATTGAAGCCGACGCGGGTATCTAGGAACAAATATTAATGACCCATAGATGTAATTGACACATGCAAACATGGACTACAACATACTGTTGGAAGTGACGAGGACCTTTTCAACAGGTGCCTGACTAAGGATAGTGCCCGTCTTGAGCAGCTTGATATCCTTGTCGCCTGTATTGGTAATAACGGCCTTGACTTCAGTGTTGCCAACGAGCTTCAAATCTACCGTCAGATCAGCCCCAGCAGCTGGGGCAGCAACAGCCAAAGCTGTCAACGCAGCTAGCGAAACAGGCAACTTCATTGTAAAGTAAAGACGGAATTCCTTTGACCAAGATGTTCACTTGGGCTTGCGAGTCAAAAAGAAAGGAAAATATAGCTTTGGATAAAGGGTTAAAGAACACTTAAATATCGTGTCAAGTCCTTTCATGTGAGCCCGCAGGCTTTCGCTTCTGAAACGAGGTTCACGGGCCATTTCACTGACATAAGAATCGTTACGTCTGCACAGATGGTTCTTTTGTCTGGTCTAGAGCGTTTTATGATCCTCCCTCCGAACCATACGGGGAGTTGACGCTGTGGGAAGATTCCGTCTAGATGTGGCGGTGGTGCCTAATCACGCATTCTGGAAGTTGTGGATATTGTGGAACGAGTCACTGTATAATGGTGGTGAATCCTATCGGAGACACTGCCTGATATTGTAGATTGGAATACGAGCAGTCAAGAAGGAGCCATATTGGCTGGTACAAGATTATAGAACCGCCGAGTTTGCGACCATTATTGTAGAATACACCATTCGGCCCAACCGAGGGAAGCACCATTGTAGGAATTTGGATAATTGTACCACTTACATTACAGGATCGGAAGGTGTTTTTTTGATCCAGCGATCCTTCAATTTTAGTCCCCCACTGGAAAGCAGTGACCACATTGCATGCCATGCGTATGTTGGCACTGACGTTTTGGCATCACTGCAGACGTTACTGTATGTGTAGTACTTAGGAATAGAGGTGTATACTACAACAAGGCAACAGTAATGAGAAGCTTAAAGAGAGGCACTCAAATTAAAGGACAATATTGTGGGAGAATGTGGCGGTAGAGTTGTGGAACTTGAGCATTGGCCGGCTTTGCGATGGAGTCGCCTTTACGATTCTTCAAGAGCAACACATTTAAATGGTTCAAGGACGGTATGTATGGAAATTAGTTCGGTCCTGAATTAGATTCACACTACTGAAATTGAGCATCTTTTTGCATAATAGTCATAAAGGTTGGGTTCAATATGGGGTTGAACAAGAATACATATTTCGCGCAAACCCGGAGCCAGATGCCTTCCATTATGTAAGATGGAGACTTCAAATAGCTGCCTAGGTGGGCTGAAGCAATGTATGCGGGAGCTGAAAGCTATACCAAAAAGCGAGGATTATAATGGGATCAATTTAGCAACGACTATGGGAGTCTGAGTGTGTAAGCAAGTCCACAGTGAAGAATGACTTGTGATCATAGGTCCTTCTCCAAGTCACATTCCGAAGACAACCCCTTAACCCGTATTAACAAAGACCACACCCGTTCTCGTCGAAGCAATCCTTTCCTAAACGTAATGTTAGCATATGTCCATAGTCAAGGGCTGGTGTGGTTAACATACGGCACCGGGCCTTGCAAGCAGCTCCTCCTCTTGGGTCAAGACATTGAAGAGGACAAAGGTTGACGCATTTATGACAGGCGGCTCGGTCGCATTTGCGGCCCTCGAGTGTTTTTTCCTTGACGAGTTGTGCGTTGATGGCCAAAGCACATGTTAGGAAGGCGAGTGCGTGCTTAAGATACATTGTAGTGATAATTCTTTAAAGAGTCAAGTGTTGAGGTGAGGTTGGCAGCTAGTTGCAACTTGATGAGTACGTGGAATTGTAAATGCGACAGGAAGGATGCTGTTAAATAGTTAGAATTTTCTGTACAATCAGAATTCAAAGTTGTTTCATCATCGATCAACGTCTTCTTCCTCTTAGTTGTCAATCAGTAAGCTTACACTGTATGTTTTGGTAAGGATCATCAAACAGATTTAAGCATATCAATCCTTTGAAGTATTGGACTAGAAATACTATTGCAGGGCTGGGTTTCCAGAATGAGAAGGTGTTTATCAAGCGATCCAGGATGATACAGCATAGCCCGGCACTTTGTCTCGTTGTTTTCGATTTATTAACAATTGTGCGTCTTTTATACGAATATATAATTAAGAGATCTAAGAATCCTATCTAAGAGGATAGCCCGACTAAAATTCTTGGTTATCATAAGAGCAAGCGTGTATTCTATCCAGCCTACTGGGTGTATCTGTTTAAATTTCTGTAACCGCTGTCTTGTTTGTTAGTAGACTTGATACTACAAACTTCATGCCGGACCCCGTAAATATTAAGTAGATTAAACTGTTAGTTTCCAGGGTCGCTTGCCGCTTTGGGATGCAACGCGCTGATCTCTTTAGAAATTCTCGCTCCGACATCCGAAACAGCAAAGCCAACAAAATTAAGTATCGATCAAACATAAACGGGTTTGCCCTGTCGCATTCCTCGCCTGTTTCTGCATAAGGGAAGAAGGAGGATGGATCTACAGAAACCACAAAGCAGTATCCAAGCCCTGTGTTCTAGCTCAAATTGAAATTATACAACTTGACTTCAGTTGAAGCTCCGAGAATGAGCCTCCAAGTACGACGTACTAGTCTGCAGCTTCTAAACTGCTGATGGATTGCATGTCCGGTTCCACAGTAACGCCTACTCTCAGCAATCATGCAAACTTGAGGACAACCCGCTAGGCAAAATGCGCAGGTATGAGACGGTCAACTTCGTGAATCCAACTGGTGCTGATCCAACTCAGCGGAATCCCCAATTAAGTAAGTCGAGTTGTACCCCCTATGAAGCATCAAGGTTGCCGTCTCAAGACATTCCATGCCAGAGAGGCTGAGATGCCGGCCGGCAGGTCCAAGATGGCGCAGCTCGTACGAGTTGAGGACGGATCGTCACCGTTGCACTCCATATTAAGCGAAAGTTGGCTAGAGTGACGGTGATTTGCTCTAATTTAGACAAATCTGGAACTCAGAGGTCTCGGCTCAACCATGCGCTTACAAATAAGGCTGTGGTTAGTTTCTGAACATCCCGAGTTCCGGAGCGGGAGCCGGATAGACGTGGAGTTCAGCACATAAGCTTACACGAATCCTTCTACCAGAAACAAGGGCTTCTTCGGCACCCATTCACTCGCAACTAAACATACTATCATAGATACGTTGATCCAACTTACATCATAATTTGGCAGGGGAACAGCCAAACAGGGACAAGATCGTAGGCGAACCAGAAGGTAGCTGCTCGTAGTTGGGTTCTCGACGTGGAGTATCATTTGCTTCAGTTTAAGTCGCGGGGGACACATGCAGAGTTCGTTCACCAACATGGGTTGCATGAAGATCAACTATCGTTAGATGTGCTCTGGACAATGCGCAAAATGGACCGGCATCCACGTGAAGGAAGTAAACTACCTGGCCACTTGCTTACGAGATATTCTGTTTAAAGACTGACGTATGTATGTAACACTTGTTGATAGAGGTATAAAAGGCATCATTGTCTCAACGAAAGTCCAAAACAAATTAGAATCTCACCAATTCATTCATACTCTTTGCAATTTATTGTCAACATGAAGCTCGCCATCTTTTCTATGCTTCTGGCCACATTGGCAGTAGTCGATGCCAAGAAGCCTCACTGCAAGAAGCCAGGTGAAGCCTGCGTGTCTACGAGAAACTGCTGCCACGGAGTACGTTGCTGACTGGTCATAATTGAATGTTGGTTGTACTAATACTTTTGTAGCTCATTTGCCACGAGCATGGTGATGTAAGTTGTTACCTTTGAGCTTTTGCTGTTGACCTGCTAATGGGACTTGGGATATAGGGGCTTGCATCTTGTGTAAGTTATTAATACCCTGTGGAGAATATTCGCTGATAACATGCTAACGATACTTAGCTTTCTCGAGTAAGTACTTAGTAAAAGATGGATAGCAAGTAATATGCTAATAAAGTTACGAAGGACTAGGCTTGACTGGGTCCAATTGGGAGACTCCGGGGAATTGTGTTGAGGAATGGTGCTTTGCGGTGATGTCTGGAGTTGTCTTCTAGCTCTTATTCGACTGGAGCTTAGCCTCACACTGTCATTACCGATGGATATATATTGCTTAACAAGATTATTCTGCATACCGGCCTTGAAAGACATGTGGCAATGTGGTTACTTGTCAAAGTGCATTTTGCACCAGCACATTTGTATGCCGGTGTTGAGTGCGTATTTCCGTTGTCCCTTGTAGCTGTGAATTGTTGTGCCATGGAATAAAGCGAAAAACGACATGTAGTTCGTCAATTGTCGTGTCACCCTTAGTTGGTGGATCATCGGCTATCTCGTAAACCGACTTATCCATGGACAAAAACTATTACTGGTCACAGAGTCAGCAATGCCAAATTTCTTCGTATTCCGCATCTATTATTTGTCGAAAAAGATTTCATCTTCGGCTACTCCGGTAAATAAATAGCTACCCACACAGGTTCTTGATGCAAAGGAGACATTTTCCCATCCAAATTTGGTAAGTCGCCGGGATTTTGACCAATGACGTCATGTCCGGAGCATTCCCGCGGCATTTCCATGCCGACAGGGCAAAAAGGAACCAAACAAATGCCTTGCATTCGGCAGCAAAACAATTTGATGAAAGGCAGAGAGGTTCCAACTCCCGGCGTCGGCCGATTTGGTTGCCGGTTTTCGGCCCGGCTTCACCCAGTTTATCGGCCATTTAAATAGACGGCGACGAACTCGTCACTCACATTGTTCTATCTTGGGGAGGAGTAGAAAGAAGGGATTAAGACTCTTGATTCAATGCCTTGCCATGTCGGACGAAAAGAATAATGAACCAGAGAGGTTGCCCGTTCCATCGGAAGCACCTCACGGAAACCACCTTGGAAACCACCTTGGAAACCATCATGACGTCGAATCGTCACTAGGCGCCACCAGCGAAGATACCGACTTTGACGATGACGACAAATCGGAAGACCTCGACGGGCACCGCCCTACGCTGCGAGAAATGCGTTCCAATACATCATACTCGAGCTCTAGAAGAAGGCGCGCAGAGTCTGCTGCAACCACCACGGGAAGTCTAGCGAGAACCGTGACCCGGCGCGACACCATCATCTCCAGAATACGATCGCGGCCAGTTCCACAGTTCAGCCATCCTCTTGCCCATGTTCCCACGAGTGAGGCTGAACTCGTCAACTTTGAAGGGCCAGACGATCCCTATCACCCTCTAAACTGGGTGACAAACAAAAAGGCATCAACAACACTGCTCTACGGACTCGTCACCATGACGGCGACATGGGCATCGTCTTCCTACTCTGCGGGCACTGCACAGATTGCGCAGGAATTCCACGTCGGAACGCAGGTAGCCACCCTCGGAACGACATTATACCTCTTTGGCTTTGGACTCGGGCCGTTGCTCTGGGCGCCGCTGAGTGAAGTCTATGGACGTCGCGTCGCCGTCATGGTGCCCATGTTTATCGCCATCTGCTTCAGCTTTGGTAGTGCGACTGCCAAGGATCTCCAGACGCTCATGCTGACGCGATTCTGGGGCGCATTCTTTGCATCTGCGCCGGTAACCAACACTGGTGGTGTGCTGGGGGATTTGTACTCCCCAGCTTGGCGAGGCATTGCCATGGCTGGCTATGCAATGGCTGTTGTCGGTGGTCCCGTTTTAGGTACGTCCAACTGTTTTGACCCTGAAACGATGAAAGAAGAATCTTGCTAACTGTTATAATAGGACCAATAGTCTCTGCAGCCGTGGTAGAGCAACCTTCGCTAGGCTGGCGCTGGACCGAATACCTCACCGGCATCCTCCAAGTCGTCATCCTCATCGTGGCCATCATCTTCATCGACGAAAGCTACCCGCAGAAACTCCTCGTCTACAAAGCCCGGCGCCTGCGCCACGACACAGGAAACTGGGCGCTGCATGCGAAATTCGAAGAATGGGACGTCAGCGTCAGCGAGCTGGCGCAAAAGTTCTTGCTGCGACCTGTGCAGCTTCTGTGCACGCCGATTTGCTTCCTCATGGCTTTGTACGCTAGCTTTTGCTATGGGATTTTGTACATGCAGCTTGGTGCTATTCCCATCATCTTTGGCGAACTGCGCGGTTGGCAGCCTCTTGTTGCTACTTTGCCGTTTCTTTGTATCCTTATTGGCGCGATGCTTGGTTGTGGCCTCAACGTTTATAACCAGACCTTGTACAATAAAGTGTATCATGCGGTGGGAAATAGAGCAGTTCCCGAGAAGAGGCTACCTCCCATGATGCTGGGCTCCGTTCTCTTTAGCGGCGGTCAATTCCTCCTTGGCTGGACCGCCGATCCAAGCATTCACTGGATTGCGCCGTGCTTCGGGCTCATCATGCTCGGCACGGGCTTCTTTACCATCTTCCAAGCAGCGTTGAATTATTTGGTTGATACGTTTCAGGCATATGCCGCTTCAGCCGTCGCAGCAAATACCTTTTTGCGGTCTTGTTTCGCCGGCGCATTCCCGCTGGTTGTAGGACCGCTGTATCACAACATTGGCGTAGGGCCGGGGTCGAGCATCACAGGTGGTTTTGCGGCCTTGCTGATTCCTGTGCCTTTTGTGTTTTACAAGTATGGTAAGCGGGTGAGGGCCAAGTCGAAGTGGTCGAGGAAATCTGTTTTTGATGCATAGCAAGCGGGTATGATACCAATCGGAATAGTACATAGTAATCTTAATTGGAATGATGACGCGTGATGAGTTCAACTGTAGCTACGTGATGAAAGCACGCTGGTATCACGTTCTCATTTTGACTATCGTGTTATATGTGCTTATTGTAAATGCATGTTAAGATGCTGCAGAACCAGATTGTCTAGAACACCCTCGCCAAACCGCTCACTCTACCCATTTACACCGAAATGCGTCATAACCACTTCGTCACCGTGATCCATCAACCAGTCACGACATCTCTGAACATCGTTTTCTTCCCCCTCCAACGGCACACTCGGCCCTGGCCGCTTCCAGAACGGTCTTTCGAACCACGAAGGCCAAAATCCGCCGAATTCCCAGTCAATGATGGCATTAATCTTGAGTGTGTCAGGGTCAACTATCACGTTATGTTGACCGAGGTCGTTATGACAAAATACATAATCCGCTTTTCCGTCTCTCGGTCTCCAGCAGCTGTTGGGTTTCCACTGCCCACTCTGGACTCGTTGGGGAGCGCATAAAAGCGATTTACCGGGCACACCTGGGGTATCCGACCGTAGATACTGTAGAGTTACCACATGTTGTTCTAGCTCCTTTATCACTGTTTCCTTTTCATCTTGGTTTAGCTCTCTCATGCTGACTCCCTCCACAAATTGCGTTTGTAGATAAAACGCCCCGTCGTCTTCAAAGGTGCATTCCGCAGGTGGCAGCGGGATGTTTGTCTCTTTGCGGAGAAACCGTAAAATAGCAGCATCCGTCTTCCATCGCTGGGGATATGTTGTCGAAGGGATTATGACGGTATTATCGGACACTGATTGCCATTCATGCTTCCGTAGTGTTCGTTTCATAAACCAGTTACCGACGTGGAAGTACTTCTTGTCAGCAAGGACTACTGAGCACCCGGGCTCTCGACGGTCATTCAGTTCTTGGTTCGTTACCATTACAATTATGAGCAATTACTAGCGATAATGAAGTGTCATCTATATCGGGATGTATACAAAACATGCGGTGTGTTTGTGGATGCGGGGGTGAAGTAGAGAGTATTGGCAGTGTTGGTTCAGAAGCATTCTACGTACATGCGGTTGCACACGAGCAAAGTCACGAACTGCAATTGGTGGTTGGTTTGAGATGGATGCCTTGATTGCTCAAGGAGAAACGCGACTAAGCAGGATGGAATTGCAGGCTATGTGCAGTGCAATAGAGAGTTGTGGTGTCGGAGTTGCCAACTTCCACATCTGAATTGGTCAATGCACGGGCAACATGTTGCGAATGATTTGCTAGTTGTAGATGAACATTGTTACTCTGGCGACTAAGCTGCGATATGTAACCGCTCTGAGTAATTAAGTTATGCGTGTATTCAACCATGTTTGCTGCAAGGCTGAAGTTCATCATCACTCTTATGGTCACTCTTCATTGGAAACAAACAGTTAAACAGCTGATTGCAAAGAATGCGGTCATGTTCGCACCGCAAAACGAAACTCAATTGCGGCTTCTGCTCTATAACACAAATTAAAGAGCAGGCTCCTTGGTATTTCGAGCAAGCTTTGCTCGCCAGGCACCAACACGACACGACTCAGCGTCCGCATCTATCCCACGATCTGACAAATTAACTGCTCGATGTGTTTTGGCCACGTTCGTTCTGTTCCACGATATCCGCAATGATCGTTGCCATGAGTAAGGGCAACTAAGTTAGGGCAGCTTCGGGCCGCGTTCAAGAACAGCTTCAAACTGTTCTGTGGAACCAAGCTTCCGCTGATCTCCAACAAGCTTCGAGTTGGTTGAGCCATCGCTGGACACTGAGATCCGAAGTCCGAAGTGGCTGAGAAACCGTGTGGGTTGCCAACTAAAACCTGTCAAATGCCAACAAAGATGCTGAATCAGCCCCAACGGTCAACTTTGACGCGAATCGCGAGGATCCACAGTTATCCATGGCAGAGTTGCCAAAAGGGTTACTGCAATGATGCGCAGAGTAGCATCCAAGCCATAGCGGAGGCTGATTAATTCTTAAATAATATCATCAGTTGCTGTCAGCTCTGGCCAGTGAATAGAACCTCGCGGACCGTGTGTTCGTAGTTCCGACTAGGTATCGAGACATACGCGTGTTCCTGATAACTTAGTAATTGTTTATCTTGGGCGTAGAGATTGCTGCATGCAGACCGACATGGGAAAGTATAAAATATGGGCAGGGAACGGCATCCAACGAGATGCAGATATCGACAAGCCATACAGCAACCCCTCATCTTTACATCACCACTTTCTCAACAACTCAATTGAAGAAAACGGGTCATCAGGACTTAACGTGCAAACATAAAAACCATCTGTGAACAAATTGCAACAAACCATCAACAAAAATGTCCAAGATATTCACTGTTTTCGGCGCCACTGGCAACCAAGGCGGTTCTGTTATCAGAGCTGTTCTCGCCGACCCAGTTCTATCCAAGGAATACAAGCTACGCGGAGTTACTCGCGATGTGAACAAGCCCGCTGCACAGGCACTCAGTGCTAAAGGTGTCGAAATGGTCAAGGTACGTACACTGTTGCATCACAAACTCACAAGTCCGTATAAGACGACCCTGACTGATTAACTGACTGACAATTATGTAGGCCGACATGTCTTCGCCTGAAGCTGCTGCTCCCGCTGTCCAAGGCGCACACTCCGTCTTCATGGTCACCAACTTCTGGGAAACCATGTCGGACAAGATTGAAATCTCTCAAGGCAAAGCCGTCACGGATGCCTCCAAAGCCGCTGGCGTCAAACACCTCATCTTCTCGTCGCTCATCAATGTCACGGAGGCGAGCAACGGCAAGCTCAGCCACGTCACTCACTTTGACGGCAAGGCCAAGATTGAGCAGTACATTCGCAGCAGTGGCATCCACTCTACCTTTGTGCAGCCCGGTGTCTTCATGAGCGGCTTCTTTAGCTTCTTCCGAAAGCAGGACGACGGCAGCTGGGCTTGGGCCATGCCCGAGGGTGTCAAGGTTGATGAAGCCAAGATTCCGCTATTCGACGCTGCTGTTGATACTGGTGCGTGAGCAAGTCTCCTTTGGTCAAAGGAAAAAGTGACTGACCACGTTTTTGTTTAGGAATTTTTGTCAAGGCAGCTCTCAGAAATACCACCGACGGGAAAATAATCCGCGCCGCCTCGGATTATTACACGCCTTCCCGCATTCTTTCTGAGTTTGAGCAAGTCACCGGCAAGAAGGTTGCCTACCGCGAGGTGCCCCATGAGATGTACAAGTCGTTCCTCCCGGCTCCCGCGGCAGAGGAGCTGATGGAGAATATGCTCCTGCTCCAGGAGCCGGGATATTATGCTGGTGCTGATCTCAAGGACAGTCTTGAGCTGTTGGGACAGGATAAGCCGACTTCGTGGAAAGCATTTGTCGAGGAGAACAAGGAGAAGTGGGATTGAGAAAACAAAACGGTTCTAATTGGTAATGGTACAGGGTGAAGGATCTTAATGAATCCAGATTGATTGACACGGTCCTGATATAGCTTGACCAACTAAATCTTGTGCATGTCATCGTGAGTGATTTGTTGGCAGCGGCAATTACGTTGCAGATGAAATGAAATCGAGTCTAACCGTCGGAGGGTTCCGAAATGGATTCCACAGTACACAGCTTGCCTGGATTGGATGAGTATGTATGTGTCTAAGTTGTGTCGGGCAGCGCAGCCACCTAGAGATTTAATTAACCAGCATGTCACTGCAACTTGATGAGTCGACAACCGCGAAAACGTATCGGAGTATTCTCCGTAAGGCCTTACCATTCTGACATGTATGCGAGCCTTGAATAAAACTCCATTGCAAATGCCAATTCCAGCCTCATAGATCCAATGTCACGCTCGTGTTTGCAACATCGTCATTCTGACTGTTCGCGACAACGTAATTACTAAGAATGCCCATGGGAGTACTTGACTTTTGACAATGTCATGAAACCCAAAGGCACACACAGTCGTTACATGCTGGCCGCCGGTAGTCGCAATGTAACAGACAGTAAGTCAGTCAGCAGCAGCATGATGCATGAGCGCCGCGTCAAGCCTGTAATTGTCGGGGGCGGGAACATGATCCTTCGCTTGTAAGAGCTGTAGCAGCCATACGCACAATTGCTGTTTGTGTGTACTCCGTAAAGATGGTTGTATTAACAAAGTCCGCGACTTCTCTGATCCTTCAAAATCGGTCGCAACCTACAGCACAACCACTCGCGGATTAAATTGTAAAAATTTCCTTTTCTCCATGTCAAGTTACCAGATGTCTTTATCCGGTCGATCTCGGACCTGTTTGGGACGGTTTCCAGCACCGCTGGCCTAGTGTCATCGGCCCTACAGCCACGGTTCTGTGTCGATCATGTACCGAACCAGGCGACGTTTCAGGACTGGATCTATCTCTGTTGAAAGGCACGAGGAGATATCAGGGGTCAGTTATCGGAACGCACAGCCAACCAGACAAGGAAGACACAACCACAAGACGAGGAGCGCACAACCAACAAGACAAGGAACACACAGCCAACCAGACGAGGAAGACACAACCAACAAGACGAGGAACTCCAATGGTTACCCTCTTCTCCACAATCTAGAATGGCATCCTCGGAGGCAGCTATTGGGGTGACAGAATGTGATATGTGCCAAATCCACCAGTTCTGTTACGTAACATATTAAATACTTGTAAAGCAACACTTGGGTTTCATATTTTAATTTAAGTGATAAACTCTTTATTAATACTGCAGAAGATGAAGTCGTGGTTCGCTATTGACGGGGCTCGCTTTGCTTCTTGCATAAACATCAACCAACACCACATCGCTTACATGCCAGAATTTCGTAAATTTCGCACGTACCACATACAGTCACTCTAGGAAGTGCCTTAGGCACCTAAAGTGCTAGATTTTAACCCTTAAATAGAGCTTCTTAAAGCGGGTTAGCTAGCTAGAAAGAATAAGAAGAATCCTCACGTTGCATATCGTAACAACATCCATCGACAGCACCACTGCAACCATCGCCTCAATCATGGGGGGCAAATCTCCATACACGCCGAGTGAGCTGGCGGACCTTCTCTCCAATTTCTACCAATTTCTCAGCACGCTTCATTATGATCCAGCAGAGCTCCAGCATCCCCCGACCGGAGGGTGGCCGGGATTAACGACTCGCGCCTTTGGAAACTGGAAGGACAAGACGGTGGTCGAGGTTCTTCGCCGGCTGCCATCTTCGCCGGCTGCCATATTTCCACAGCAAAGCTGCAATACATTACAAGTCAAAGTTAATTGATTACGCAACCGCTGACCTGGAGATGATTAAAAGCGATTGCACTGACCGCGAGGAGGACATCGAGTTCTGGTCCACCAAAGGGAAACGGCACCGCAAGTACATTGTCTACCTTGCCTTTGGGCATGAGAGCGGTGGCCGAGAATTGCTTCTAAACGTCAGAGATGGCGAGATCATCGAAGATGTGCTTGAAACGGATACCCTTTCGCCGTGTGATGTGAGAAGATATCTAAATAAGCTAAAACTGGCGTATCGGAGCCTGAAACTTATTCCCTGTGTTGGGAGAATCACTATTGAGGCGGACAAAGTACCCGAGACAGTCAGAAAGATTACCGAGGAGGAGGTTCTCGCGCAGAGTGTAAATTGGGGAACAGCTTTAGATGTACAGTATGTCAGGCAGCTATATCGGGAGCATGGATGGCCGGAAGCCTTTCGCCGGGAGGATGCCAAGGCGGCTGTTGACAGTTTAATGGGGTTGGTTATGGAGCGGCGCGATGATGAGTGGGAGATGGAGGATGAGTATTGGTTGTCTGAGGGAGAGGCTGAAGATGTGTCCATGTCGGAGGAAGATGTGAGGTCAGAAAATGATGAGCAGTAGCGACGTATTTGGGGATTCACCACGAGTGAATTCGGTTTGATAGACTCGATGGTTAACAGCGATGTGCTACAAGATTATTTGATACAAGGCTGCTTGATGCTTAGTATTCTCGGTCCAGTTCGTTCAACACAATTGTTCATGTCATTTGGCTTCAACACTCAATTAATATCCTTGTATCTCTGTCTGCAACCCCACAACATTTCCAGCAATCAAAATGCTGGGGAGTCGTAGTTAACATCCAAGACATCCATGTCTTGAGGCAACCCTGGTCATGGTCGGGATCCGGCACAAAATGGGGGTGGAATCTGGATGATGAAGGATCAGTCGGCCCAATCTTTTGATCCATTCAGAGGACGGTGCCTGGCGCCATTTCCCTTCCCCAGCTCTCTTCGTCAGCACTCAAACGCCGAATATCTAGTGGTGTGGACGGTGGAACAGGGTCATTCCATTCCTGGCTGTTTAAGTCGTCTCAAGCATCGACTGACACCTGTGATGGACCACCGGACTCTGCAACCTGGTGATAACCGACGATCCCCGATGTCTACATTGCACAAACAGCCAACTCGGGACTGCAACCGCATGATAAAGGATGAGCTAGACACATGCACCCCTGACCACAGGGCATCCCCAATCTCATCTTGTCTGCGGTCGCCAAACTAGTAACCATCAAAATGTAGTCCGCTAAAAGACTAACCGTAGTTACAAGTCAGCCTCAATGGTCGCGATGATCCCTACCAAATAGCGGGTGTTTCCCGTGGGCTGACACTGAAGCAGCCACTCATTGCCTAAACAGGCATGTCAGTTGTGAATGGAGACGCTTTTGAATGTCACCTCTTCTTGGGCCGTGATGAATGATCATGTCGGTCAAGCTGAGAGTTGAGACAGTTCTCTCATGAATGGGGAAAAAAAATGCTTCTCATGATTTGCGCAACGGTCGTTCTACATAGATACTTGGTAATAAACTCCCCTACCAAACATGCCAGCCCGTGAAATTAGTTTTACGTGTCAAGCAGATTCAGCAACATATTAAACGCATATAATAACCACACAACGGGGCAAGGAACTGTAGCGCCAGTATTTAGCCCTTCTGGGAACGTAGCATGCTGCACAAGGATTCTTCCAAAACGATATAGAAGAGTGCGCCTCAGGGGCCGTGGTGCGTCGCACTATACCGTAGGAGCCGGAGGGTAAACCTCTCGTTGGTGACATTATGCTTGCTCCGACGAGATAGCGGACGGGGCCGATGACACAAGGTCCGATTCTAGCAGACTAAGAACGAGCACACCAACTCATACCGGCGAATAGTTTAGATATCACGCGGCGGGTACGGAAGGACTCATGTCACGTTTCCACGGAGGAATTATGTGTCCTGTGAGTGAGCGTGGGGGCATGGAGTATGAAGCAGAGTGAGAAAGAGGAAAGAAATAAAGTATATATATCGTCGTGATATTCCTGATTTTACTGATAGCTAACACTTTTACGTACACTCACAAGCATAGAACAGAGATCCTTGATGGGTCCCGTCCTTTCCTTTCACATCTAAGTATTATTCATTGTACATATTTACAAATCTCGCTTTCATATACCTACGACATCTTGCGCTAGAAGCAACTCATATAAGTAGGACCACTAACATCAACTAAAATGCCTTCTCTCTTTACCATTGCAAGCCTTGGCCTTTTGGCTGGTACCTCTCTGGCCGCACCTAGACTCGTCCCCCGAGCTGACGGCACGCAGAATGTCGTCTACTGGGGACAGAATGGCGGCGGTGTTGTTGAGAACAACGACCTTGCGACCTACTGCACCAAAGAAGCTGGCATCGACATCATCGTCCTCTCCTTCTTGTACCAGTACGGCAACGGAAACAAGATCCCCTCCGGAACCATTGGCCAGTCCTGCTTCATCGCCACGTCTGGCGAGGGCCAAAACTGCGACGACCTAGCCAAGGCCATCGACACCTGCAAGTCCAACGGCGTAAAAGTCGTGCTCTCCCTTGGCGGCGCCTCGGGATCCTACTCCTTGTCTTCTCAGGAAGAAGCAGAAGCTATCGGCCAGAACCTCTGGGACGCGTACGGCAACTCTGGCAACGCATCCTCTGTGCCGCGACCCTTTGGCAAGACCTTTGTCAACGGCTGGGACTTTGACATTGAAAGCAACAGCGGCAACCAATTCTACGAATTCATGATTGCCAAGCTCCGAGCCAACTTTGCCTCCGACTCCAGCAACCAGTACGTCATCACCGGTGCTCCCCAGTGCCCCATCCCGGAACCCAACATGAACGAAATCATCACCAAAGCCCAGTTCGACTACCTCTGGGTCCAGTTCTACAACAACCCCGGCTGCTCTGTCGACGGCACCATCAACTACGACGACTGGAAGAAGAACGTCGCCAACACGCCCTCCGCCAGCGCCAAGATCTTCATCGGCGTTCCTGCGTCTCCCCTCGGCGCGACGGGGACGGAAAGCGGTGCCAAGTACTACCTCGAGCCGAGTAAGCTGGCTGCCCTTGTTGGTCAGCATACCAGTGATTCTGCGTTTGGCGGTGTCATGATGTGGGCGGCTGGATTTTCGGATGCGAATGTGAATAATGGGTGTACTTATGCGCAGGAAGCGAAGCGTATTTTGACCACCGGAAAGGCGTGCTAGTCTGGAAGATGAATCTTTGACGAAGTTTCTATATTTTGTGGGTGATAAGTTGGTGTGTAGATGAAGTTTAGGCTGTTGGCATTATCGTATATACTTTTTTATTTCGTACATTTGCTACCAGACATTCAATGTTTTTTAAACTGCAGTTTAAAGTGCAAGTGAAGTGAGTGCGGGATGGGAGTGGGAATACTCACTTACACGCCAGAAGTGAAGATTGTGAATAATCCACAACACCGGATGTTGAACAAACAAACCAACACTCACTACAGTACTCTAGTTCTCATACTAACACTGACCTCTTAGCAACTAGTTCACACTGGAACTGAGGACTTTCTAGTTGCTTCTCCGCAGCGGACCGCGCCCTAAAGATTTGATGGCATCGGGGATCCATTTCGGCGCCTCCAATCCAATCACATCAATTGCCGCTCGACTCGACTCTTGTCAAACAATCCATCACGCGGACAGCGCCCTCGGGCCAGCGGTATCGGTATCGGTATCGGGTCAAGGTCATGGGGATGACGGCGCTATTAAAGCTATAATAGTCCGGAGTAAGTCTGCGGGTGTTGACGATTCTGGAACATTGAATCCATATACAACAACCGCAACTACACCCTCAGATACTCATCTCAACAACCAGTTAACACTTTTCAACACCAAAGCACCAAAAAGTTACCATCTCGACTCCATCTCATCTTTTCAAAGTACCAGCGAACCACCATGCCGCCCTTCCGACTCGCCATTCTAGAGTGCGACACCCCCGTCCCCAACGTCGTCAAAGAACGCGGCTCATACGGCTCCGTCTTCGAAACCCTTCTATCCAAAGGCATTGCCCAAAGAGACGACAACCTCAACTTTTGCGTATTAAAATACGATGTGGTCCAGCAGCAGAAATACCCAGACCTATCTGACATTGATGGCATTCTCATCACCGGCAGCAGTTTGTCCCCTCTCCTATTTACCTTTATAACAAATGCTAATGCATATCAGAACACACGGCTTTCGCAGACGACGCCTGGATCGTCGCCCTAGTAGAGTACATTAAACAGGTTCTGACTACGTCCAACACACCCGTCGTGGGTATTTGCTTCGGCCACCAAATCATCGGTCGTGCTCTTGGTGCCAAAACGGGTGTCGCCCCCGGTGGATGGGAGATTTCCGTTGAAAAAGTCAACCTCAGCGCAGAGGGAGAGAAATTATTTGGTGTTCCATCATTGGTATGCTCCTCATCCCAAAACCCCAAGTGATGAACCAGCTATGTACAGTGGCCCAAGCTAACGCAACCAGAACTTACACCAAATGCATCGCGATGAAGTCGCCACCGTCCCAGAAGGCCTCATCTGTCTCGGAAGCAGTCCTAGATGCCCCGTCCAAGGCCTGTATAAGCCGAAATCAGTGCTTTCTCTGCAAGCGCACCCCGAATTTGACGACTTCATCATGACGGAGATTCTGCATGTACGAC
Organism: Pochonia chlamydosporia 170; assembly: GCF_001653235.2. Lineage (NCBI taxonomy): Eukaryota > Fungi > Ascomycota > Sordariomycetes > Hypocreales > Clavicipitaceae > Pochonia > Pochonia chlamydosporia. The sequence goes on along the minus strand of NC_035795.1, from coordinate 322,940 downwards.
ACAACCAAAAGATATTCAATGACGACATGTTCAGCGAGGCTCTGACGCGGTCTGGGAATTCACATGATGGTGTTTTGATTTCTACCAAGATTTGGAACTTTTTTTTGGATGCTGTTGCTTGAATTTGCTGGCATTTGCGTTGCATGTGCAGCCACGGTATAGATATAATACACTTTTCCCCCCAACTCCCCAGGATATGTGCATCCTGTTTTGTCTGCTTTTTCTATCTCAAGCATATGACCTTGCAACTACAGTCGTGAACTGGAATTTGTTGTCGCTTTTGCTAAGGCGACTTGGCATGATTCGGTGGGCCATTGCACCGACTTCGTCTCGGCCATACCGAGTAAGAGGTGTGTTTGTGATGATCGTGCTCCCGAATTATTTGATGACCATCTTGATCGATGAAGGATTCGGTGTGGAGCTGTCAAAACATGACGGTTTACATGAACCAACAACCCTCGGCATGTCGTTTATTTTGGGACGTCAGTTTGACCCAGTCCATCAACTGTAACACCGTGTATCCCGCCTGCTGCTGTCGCAAATTTGCAATGACCGCGACTCTGACCTTTCGGTCCTCAGTAATTGCGTCGCGTGTGATACAGATTCGGATATCGGGTATTGCTGAGAAACACCACCTCATGCAAAAGATATCCAGATTTCATATCGTTGCATCACCCCCCGCAGCGTCCAAGGACTGATTTCGTCCGGTGGCTGTTCCCAAACATGCTCCAGCAATGTCAACGTCTGTCGCATGTTCCCAAGTCCAATCGTGTCAATCATGGTCTGCAGCCTCGTCCGTAAAGTTTGCTGAACCTCTGGGCTCGTCGTGCAGCAACCTATCACCGTCAATGGCCAACAGAGGCTCGTGTTGACCCGTTCCGAGGCCGGCAGATGGTTCAACAGCGTCACGGCCTCCATTACAGCGCCGTTCATAAGGTCTCCCTGCATGGTTTGCTCAGCTGTCTGTTGCGGCGTGCCAAAGATGCTCCAGAGGTACAAGAGCGTTGCTTGCTTGAATACTAGACCCGCGAGCTGGCTGCTGGTGCTGGCCAAGACGGATGGCACGAATGCTAATATTTGTGATTGTAACAGACCGAACGTTATGATGTCGTCGGGTCTTGTGGCTAGCCCAGGCGTTCGTAGCATACTCTGCCCCAGTTGGAATACTTGCGGTATTAATGTGAGTATTTCAAGCCAACATCCGCAGAGCTGGCCCATGTAATTCTTTTCTAGGAGTTGCTTGGCTGCGTTTTCGATGGCAGGGCTAAGCGCCGGCTGCGAGCTGCCTCGCGGATCTTTGGAGATCATGCTCGATGCTACCATGTGCATGTAATACTCTACAAGAAACTCGAGCAGGTCATCGAAAGAGTCCGGTCCTGGTTTGCTCAGTAGATTTGACAATAGGGACTTGGACGCTGCAAGGTGGTCAAAAATAGTGCCCCGTATATCGCCTCTGGCAACCTGTCATGTTCGTGTCAGTTTAATTTCCAGCTTCTTCGCCGTGATACGCAAACTGGTCCATACCTCTGTAAGACATAGGATGAGGCTGCCGACTGTCACAACGAGGTTAGTCCCTTCCTTGCCTGAGACGTATTCTCCGACTAGGTTTCGGAACATCCTCAGTGAATCCGTGTAGTATCTGGTCGCGACCTCGCCGCCGGATCCGCACTCCTTTGACGATTGTCTATGCACAGCGCTTTGCGCCAGTATGAGATGCAGAACAAGAGGGTCGGAGAAGGCGAGGGGAATTAGTTTGGCAACAAAGGGGTTAATGTCGGTTGATCCGTTTCCCATGCTGTTAGCCGTGCGAGCCAGGTAGTAGCTCAACAGCTCAAAGGAATCGTGGCCATGGGATGGCAAAAGGCTCATGTTCATGGGAATGTTCTCATGCATGAAGATATTTTCGCCACTGAAGCTTTCCCGCCCAGAAGTAAACGCAAATGATGACAGGCTGGACGCATCTGACAAATGCCGTTGTTGAAGCGCCGTTTCCGAGTCCAATCCCAGGATTGTTCCAAACGGCGACAATGGAGATACTGGCGATGTTGGGTTCTCCAAATCATCCTGCATCTCATCAGGGTTCCGTATGCCGATGCTGATACTACCACCACTGGCTCTTGATGACCCGTCTGAGGAGCCATCGGAATATCGTCGAACCACTGGCACGGGACTCTCATGATTATTCAGTGGCACAATTCCAGATTCAGCGCTCTTTCGACGAGGAGACGCCGGCTGCAACGGTCGCTGCAGAGTTGGGCTGACTGGAGGTGCATCACTTTGCGTTTGTCCCGGTGAGCGCGGAGGAGCTGCCGTTGCCGCCGCGGTGGAGGAAGCTGATCCGGATGCAGATGTTGACGATGAAGTCGATGGAGCCTTGTCCCGATTATGAGACTGTCCTTGACCCTGACCCTGACCTTGACCTTGATTCTGTACCGGCAAATCGGCCGGCCAGCTGCATTCCAACTTGTTGCGCTTGCATCCGCTGCAGATGGGCTTTTCCTCGTTGCACTTCTTCTTGCGCCGCCGACACGTGAAGCAGCCGGTCCTACTGCGTATGATGGGCACAGCCCTCATCGTGAGGGTCGGTGCATGGGCGAAGTCTTGCACTTGTTTGTCAAGTCAAGCCGTGTGATTCATTCATGGATAGTCACGTTTGTCGCAAAGGAAGCAGAGATGAATGAATGAAGGTCTCTCGAAACTTGCTTGGGGAAGGTCTTACCCACTTTTGCTTGGAACCATTCAACTGTGATAAGGACCGGTTGACTCAATCAAGGACCAAAACAAATCAAAACACCACATCAATCCGACCGGCCAGCCTCTTCAGCCCTTTCTGCAACGGGGCAAGTTACAAACATACACAGACAAGACACAGACACAGACACACCACACTCATCCATCCATCCATATTGTGCGGGGCGTCAGAATTCCGGGTGGCCAGACAGCCCAGAACACCATCTCTCGTGGTTATGGTTCCACATCCACATGAATTGAGAACAGGAGACTGCCAATCTGACTCGCTCGCCACCTATCTCGCTGCCTGTTGGGTACATGTCCCTAGACAAAGACAGGTTGGGGCCATGGATGGCGCCACATACCGCATGGGCGGTTCTAGCATGGATAAACGCGGGATGGATGATGGATGCTGGATGCTGGTTCAAAAAAGCTGATGAGTGACTGCTCCGGCTGTGATACCGTAGCTAGGAAACTTCTCCGCATTTTAATTTTCCAAGGGCTTTGGAAACGGCAGACGAAATCTGGGGTAACCGACATGAAGGTGACGGAGATCGTAATGATGACGTTGGTGATGCTGTTCTACAAGAAAGATGGTCCCCTTCGAGAATCATGTTACACCACTTTCTCTTGTCACAGCAGCACAACTTGTACACAAGTCTGATAAGCCAATTTCATTGTCTTCGTCTTGAATCGACGCCTATCAGCTTCTAAAACCCCGCTCAACTACCAGTGCACATGTCACAGCCCTCTCATTTCCCAAGTCCATCACGTTGATAAGGGTCAACATCCTTTTGTCAATGCGTCGACTCCAAACAACGCTCACTCCAACTCTATTCTGCAACAGCGAAACAGTTGGTACCAGTGACATTGCTTCTCAACCTCCATCTTCAAACTAGCCAACGATGCGACGGACCGCGGCGGGTCTTGGCTCACTCAGCCACTTGAAATAAATACCGCGCTGACTTTGTGGGTCATGAAGCAGCTCAAAATGTCGTGGATACTTTTTGACCCAAGGCTTCTGGAAACGTTCCAGGCGATTTCGGTTGCGACGACCGTTACAACGTGCGGGTAGACATGTCAACTGAAACCACATGCGTTCTCCCCAGGTAAGCATCCAACGCCATCGAGATGACTTGCAATCTCGCACAACTACAGGTTTCCTGTTACCTTGGTGCTCTTTACACCCTCAGATTCCCCCTCACACTTATTCCTCGTGGCAATGAAGGACATGACAAGGTGTCTTGGGAGAAGACAAGGTGTAGCTTCTAAAGTCAAGCAGCCCTGCCCAACTGTAGCATGGAAAACACAATAGAAGACTGGTTTGCCAGCACTCTTCTTGACAGGTATCTGGGCATTAATGCCACTTTCATCGTTGGCGTGCCATTTCCGTCATCCGATTCTTGGCATGATTCTGACACTAGTGCTACGCATCTCTGACTCTGTTGCGTTTTCGAGACCAAGGTATTTTTGTAGTGCGAGATCATTGTCAACACTACGAATTTCTTTACTGAGACTGGTAAGAGTCTTGTCAAGTCAGGAAGTGTTGGTTCGCACAACAAACTACCGCCATCTGTAAACCCAGCCCAATCTCACGTTCCAGATTCAATATCCGATGTGGCAAAAGCCGAACTCCTCCATATTGATGGGAAATCGTTGGGCATGTATTTGTGAAACCACACGACGGGAATTCATTTGCCAATGGGTTTCTGGCATGCCGTTCTTGTATTCGCAAACACTCACATCCGTATGTAACCGATCATGCTTGAACCAAAGAAACTTGGCCAAACGCCTCTCATTGGCACTGGATACACCTCGACAGCAAAATCTCACTAGAACATCCGGTGAAGTTCAGAAAGTGTCTTGGCACTCTTGGCCAAAGCCATGATTCGCAGGCCTCGCTGATTCGCCTCCACGAAACCAAACTCTCAATCAGACGCACATGCAGCGTCAGCCTTGGCTCTTTGAACTAACTTATGACATCGATTTCCACGTGAGATGCTCCGTACAGCTTGGCCACACTCTGCAATCAGTTATACCCGAATCCATGCTTCGCCGAGGACTAAGTGCTCACTAGCCAGCCGTTCGTAAACTAACTGCGCTTGGCGTAGCTAACGTGCCTTGTGGTACGGGATGCCAGTATGAGTGGGAGCAAGTTAAGCTTGGCCCAGTGTCATGCACTAAACCGCAGAAGAAAGCTATTGCAGGAGGATGTGGAACTCATTGGGCTAATGTAGATCATCTGGGGTCTGGGGAAGCCACACCTTGTACATCAACCTTGTTATTCCCAGGACTGAATCGAAACCCATTGTTCAGCTCTCAAGTCAAAACAGAGCATCACTTGGCAACGTGACAGTAACACATCAAACTGGTCGTCTGTCGCAGCCGTGAGCAACATTCTTCATAGCCGTGTCTTGAAAGATATGCCAGGCATCTTCGCAGATGAATACATGTATCCAAAAGCAAGAGAGGTAAAAACTTAAAATCGCATGGCCGAGAATCTGCATTTAGACCATCCCGAGTAAGCATGTTAGCCAATCACTCAAAAATCCTTGCACACCCCAAGATCTTGGCTCCTCGTCATCAGGCGTACTGTCGGCCCAAACAGTTCATTTTACGGCCGAAAACCAAGATACCAAGCAAGTGATGGTGGGTAGGATAACCTGGCCATGTAGCTTTACCAGACTTACACCTTGTTGATGGCTCAGGGATGACAAGTCACAGTATTTGTTTAAATACGGTGGCAATGGACGCATCTCTCCGTCAGAATAGAGGTCTTTGCTTCCCCCTGGTTTACTATTTGCACTCTCTTTCAAGCCTCTCCCACTTCAACCCGAAACATGGCGAGCAAGTTGAAGAGAATTTTCCAGTTCCTCGCACCTGACGCTGAAAAGGGGTCAGATGGGCGCGATGTGTGGCCGTCTCGTACGGCATTTGTGCTCGCAGCCATGGTGAGTACACCAAGACGCTGTGATATCTCCCCTTCCATGTTCCATGCCTTCTTGCGCCAATTCGCCGAGAGGGATCCAGTCAATTGTTGAAAACGTGTGCAATAATATACTGACTCGATATGCAGGGCGGCGCCGTAGGCCTGGGTAACCTTCTCCGATACCCATCAGTCGTCTTCGCCAACAACGGCGTCCAGTGGTTCATCCCGTATCTTCTCGCCCTGGTACTACTAGGCATACCACTCCTTCTGCTTGAGATCTCTATCGGCCAAGCCTATCGAGGAGGATCGGTAATCGCATACAACGGCATCAACCGACATACCCGTGGCGTGGGCTTCGGTGTCATCATGACTGGATACATCGTCTCTACCTACTATGTCCCCATTCTTAGTTGGATCATGCATTACTTTCGGTCCTCCTTCCAAAGTCCACTGCCGTGGACAGGTCGCGGTAATGAGTTTTATATGCAAGACGTTATTGCCAACGACGACCCCATAGCTGGTACGACCGATGGAAGCACTGTCACGTCCTATACAAAGTATCCAGGTACTGGACTTGTTGGTGAGACGGTTGGTTGGTGTGCCTTTATGTGGCTAGCAGTGTATCTCTGCTTGTTTAAAGGTGTTGGGGTAACTGGCCGCGCAGTGTACTTCACCATGGGACTGCCTATCATCATGATGTTCGTCTTGATGGGACGGGCTCTGTCATTGCCAAACGCCATCGATGGAGTGAGACTATACTTTGCAGAATGGCACGGGGACAAGCTGGCGAATGGCCAGATCTGGCAGGCAGCTTGTGGACAGATTTTCTTCTCCATCGGGGTCGGATTCGGATACTTCACAGCGTATGCGTCTTACAACAGCCGCTTTTCCAATGCTGTCCAGGACGCAATCATTATTTCCCTCAGCAACTCGTTGTACGAGGTATTAGCCGGTTTTGCCGTGTTCGGTATTGTGGGCTTCTTGGGTCTTCGGCCAGAGGATAACGTTGAACTAACCACATTCTCTGTTGGCTTTCTCACCTATCCTCTTGCTCTTGCTGAAATGCCAGGGGCCAACGTTTGGGCCGTTTTATTTTTCCTGACTCTGGCTTTCCTGGGTTTGAGCTCAGCGTTTGCTCTTACCGAGTCCATGGTCACCCTGCTCTGCGACTCTGATCTCAGCAAAAGGTTTCCTCGAATAGCCATATCCACCGGCATCATCGTCATATCCTTTCTTATCTCTCTCATATATTGTACGAAATTCGGTTTCTACCTCCTGGATGCTGTAGATACCTGGATAAACAATCTGTCGCTCATGTTTATCGCCTGCTGTGAAGGTTTGGTGTGCACGACGCTATATCGACACCGGGATATCTGCAAGCAAGTTGGCTGGGCAGCATACTTGGTCTATGCAGGCTGCTATGTAATGGCCATGGTGCTCGGTGTTGCTGTCGGACATGCAGTAAGTCCCGAAGCTGGAGCAGGAGTGGGATTTGGTCTCTTCGTCATCGGCACCATTATTTCCTTGTTCATCGCCAAGCCTCCAGACTCTATTCCTCCAAAGTTCTGGGGACGGAACGTGTGGTTGAGCAAGTTCTGGTGGGTTGCGTTCTATTCGGTGAGAATTCCCCTGCTATTCCCTTGTATATCCTGCTCTAATTTGGGTGCCATGTGCAGGGCAACCAACTTACACGCGACCTCAACTCTGTCGTAGCCACCGGAAAGAATTGGCGAATTCCTTTCTTCTGGGCTCCAATTATTCGCTACGTATCTTGTCCGATTCTCTGCATTATCATGTCTTTCGCATATCCAGCCTTCTACAAGAAGCGCATGGATCCTCTCCACATATTCGCATTTGCAGTCGCACATGTCATCATGGTAATTGTGGTAGTTGGGTTCATTTTCCCGCGAGGTTTTGACATTTTCATTCCCCCTAAGCGGCGGGAAGACGGAAGAACAGCATATGCTCCCCAGATCACAGTCATGTCCGCGTATGAAGGAAATGATGCTGTTGAGACTGGCGAGGCTGAGGAGCAAGACCAAGGCTTCGGCAAAGAGGCCAAGAGGGAAAGCAGCTAATGTTGATACTGCGGTGGAAGGACGTTTCATGTATCAAAATTGATATTGCGCCAAAACTTTCTTTTCTCAACGATTCCGTCCAACTGTGAGGTGGTAATCCCGAGTTCGTATGTCCGACAGAATGTGATAGGTTGGTCATCTTGCAACGCCCGCAGAGAGGGCAAATCACATGCCGTGTTGAGATGCACTTTTGGTATTACACAAGTGCAACGTCAGCTGGTGGCTGGACGGACGGCACCAAGAAGGGAATTAACCGGTGGCAGAGTCCAGGAACGAGTCGTATCCAATTGCAGGCTTCGCAATCAATGACTGAGCAGACCTCGTGGGCAATCGAAATTGGCGGCCGCTAAAAGGTGCCTCAGAGGTTCAGAGTGGGCGGGCCGAATTGTCGCAACTGATTGATTGTTCTTTTATTGTCGTGTCATGTTTGCGAACGTGTGTCTGGAGTACGACTGGTGGCTTTCCACGATTCCATGATCCATGATCCACAAGGCTGGACAAGCATCTTTCTGGACCACAGTTATGAAATGCAATGGCAACTCCCGGTCAAGTGTCGCCCGAACAAGCGTCTGGCGGGCTGAGAGACTTGGTCGCCACCAATTGTTGTAAATAAAACCGCACCATCATCCGCCACGGGGCAATTCAACAGGGTGACGTGGGCCTTGGTTGGCCAAAGCCTGCTAATTGCCAGACTTGCTAGATCGGCAGTAAACTGTTCCGAGAGCTCCAATGGCTTAGACACTCTTTACGGGCTGGATTGGCCTCGAGTTCAGATTGATGCGCCACTCATGATTTGGCGCAGCATTGGCTTGTCGTTGGCGTGATGAAAAAGTAAGACGAACCAAGCTGTTGATGGTTGATGGTTGATGGCAAGGAGCTCAGCCCCGCTCAATGCTGACACCCCCAGTCTTTTCGTCTTTTGTCTGGCCTTGTTCGTCCCCAGTCCCTCTCGGATTGCTTGGATAGCGGATGCCCTGGTATCGGTCTGGTAGTTCTCTGATACCCTGGTGCTTGAGGCGGCGGCTTGATTATTTCATGGGCTGCTTCGTGGTTCAAACAAACGTGTCTTTGAATTTATTTTTTGATCCCTTTTTGTTCGTCGCGTCTGGTTTGTGTGCTGAGCCATTGTTCCCTCCTCACCTGCCAGCTCTTTCCAAAAGCCAATCCAGCATATAGAGCACGATCGCACCTTCCTCTCATCTCAACAATACGTGAAGTCTCATCTTCTACATCAACCGCACGTCCACGGACCTCAAAATCTCACCCAACCACCAGCCGTGTTACTTCATTCCCAGGACACCCTGGGTACGACATGTCCGGGATGCTTCGCAAAAAGGAAGCCTTTACGGTGATTACACCGATCCCTGGCTTTATTCCCCGCCAGCTTGCTCTCGACATTCTCCATTCCCACAGTGAAGTCATCACCCTCAATCCTCTTGTCCTCGACCATAAGCCGATCCCGGCACCAAGAAACGCCGCCTCCGACGAATTCTACAGCACTTGGTATGAGATTACGCAGCGCATCCAGTTTGTTCCTGGCATGGGGAATATTGGGTCTGGCAAAATTACCTTCAACGGGTGTTTTCACGATATGCCATGGGGATTGCAGACACACATCTACGCCCCTTTCAACATTGACATGCGGTCCAAGTATCAGATTGGAGGTAATCAGCCTGGTGTTGAGGCCCCGGAGCAGCGCGAGATTGGACTAGGGGCTCCGGCCGATGGACTGTATCTTCGGGAGGATATTGAAATCAAGTGCAATATCACCATGGTCAGCTTCGTCAAGTCCCAGGCCAAGGCTGCCAATAAGGAAATGGTGCAGCGTATTGTCAAAAAGGCAGAGTTGCTGGACGCTGGGGTTCTGAAAGCCATGATGGAAGACGGCAAGCTGAAGACTATCAATCCCAACGATCGATCAAAGCTTGACCGCACAAGCACCATTGGCCACAGTCCCAGCCCTAGCATTGGTAGTCCGCAAATGGGCACTCAGCAACCTCAAACTTCGCCTTATCAATTACCAGCTTCCCCGACACATCCGTATCACCCCCAACAGGTGTACCAAGCGCAAGGTCAGGCCGCTCCATATGGCTACGCGAAGCCAGCACCGGCCGCGCCTGTCGAGCTACCGGGCGATGCTCAACAATATCAATATTACCACAGCCAGCCCAATCCTCATGTCCACCAGCCACAGGAACTGACTCCCAACTACCGACAGTCGGTTTCTTCTTCAGATCCACGTTGGTCGCAAGGCCAACTAAGCCCGTCACTGGCGGATACACATCGCACAAGTGTTAGTTCGGTTGCCAGTGGTGCAGGTAGCTTCGGCCATCCGTCACCAGGTCTGCAGAGGACAGCATTTGCTTCGGAATTGGCTGCTCACACGGAAACAAAAGACGAGCACAAATGACTTGCAACTTCTGATACAACAATGAACTCGGCTTGCTCCCATTATTCAAGGCCGTATGAGTTCGCACTATCCCCTCCATCGATCAAATGACCACGTGTGACGACGCCGACAATCTGTGGTCACTTCTCGCTAGTACACACGCATGGAGAAACAGCCGTTCAAAAGATGTCTGGTATCATGCCTAGAAAATCCGCTGGCTTATTACAGCCACATGGCCTTGCCATTCCATCAGGTCCCTCAATCAAACACATGCAGTGAAGCACGCTTCTCCCCGTCTCCCGACGCTTCGCCTGCACTTTCCCAGCTCCTCCTCCGGCCGCATTACAGTCGCATGGCCGAAACTTTTCACTATTACCATCGAGGCAGAGACAATGTGCGGGCACGCTGGGGGCTGGGCGATCACACGGGAGTTTACCCTTGGTACATTGGTTGGAAACTTGGTCCGGCTCCTCCAAACTTATATGTTTAGCATCGTGGGGAGGATTGCACCTGCATGGGCCATCAGACCGACCACATTCACAGTGTCGAACATCGAAATCCTAATAATACATCATGTCAGTTGCGGGAGCACTGTATTGGGTTTCGGAGATGTTGCTTGCCATTGTTGGAGCTGGGCCGGCCATTATAGCCAGAACGGCCGCGGACAAAACTACAAGAAATCTCATACTGTCTAGGGTATTGGATATTGATACGATTTGCTGAGAGTTGGAGATTTCCCGACCAGCATTGTCTGCGTCTTTATACCCGAGGCGCCCATTTATATAATTAGATCCAAGACATGGGATGTGCGGGCCATTGGCAAGGGAGACGGCTGTGAAGGTCACACCTTACCATCATTGGACTGTCGAGGTGAACAGGAATGAGGACCGGGTCAGCTTCCTCCAGTGTGGAATTCTGCGGATTTCTGGGAACGTCTATTGGACCTTTTTAGGGCTGAAGAAACAGAATCCTTTTTAATGTTTCTATTCATGTTAATCGTTTCTAATGAATAATGTTGAAGTATAACAAAGTCGATCTTCGTTGCTAGTGACTTTCAACAACTACGGTGTGATGGTCACGCAAATATGACAACTTGAACAAGCAAAACTGCATTTTCAAGGCGTACGTGACCGACACGGTATAACTCGCTCGTCTTCAAAAGTTTCCGAAAACGCAATCGCTGTCTTTCACAGATGCACATCTCCCGCCCTTTCCTACGAAAGATAGTCACATCGAACACCATTAGCGTTTGAACCACAGCTCGATCGTACCCTGCCATCAATCTCAAGATTCACAATATTGGCTCCTTGGGCATTCACCCACCCATTCCTCCCATACGCAGAAGTATTATAAATGTCAATCTCGCCAAAATTAACCAGCGGCACATGGCCTCCATTGCCGTCCCCAAAGTCCTCCAGCACAAACTCGGCATCAGTATTACAAAGAGCCGCCTGGTTAGAAAACGTCTGAACAACCGTCTGGCCCGTCGTCAGGTTTTCCAGCGTAGAGTTCCCCGAGGTGGTGGTCCAGGCATTTACCGTCATGCGGACTTCATCGCCGGCAGATACGCGAAACGCAGGGTTCGCATACGTATAAGACCAGGCGGGCCACCACTCGTACCAGGGGTCGATGCTGCCGTCGCCGTAGAAGCTCAGGCCCGTCTGGAGAATGGCGTTCCGGCAGTTCATGCCGTCGATGCCCACCCACGCTGAGACAGCGTAGTTAGATGGCTGGCCGGTGATGCTGGGCACTTTGACTATGCCGGTGACGTAGCCGAAGCCTTCGCCTTCTTGGACAGCACCGGCCCAAGGTTGTTGGACGTTCTGGCGACCAGCAAGATTGGTGGAGTCTTTGGTTAAAGGATAGGGGCCGCTGATGTGTCGTCGTCTTGGGCCTGGTGCTGCCAGGGCGCAAGAAGCGGATACGGCTATGAGGAGGTTGGAAACAAACTTCATGATTGTGTTGTTCTGCTGTCGGAAGAAGGCTCTGGATATCAGGTCGTCCAGTCTCTATTCCAGGCTGATTATGGTCTTTTATGTACTTGTGATTCTCGAAGTGGTGATAGTAAATATCCCGCAGTGTTGGCCATTCCATATTGTGCAGGTCTATTCCTCCGTTGGATGCTTTTTGTACGTCCCAGGACAAGTATGGAAGGTAAGCAGCACACAAAATGACAACAGCTGTTGGTCATGGGCCGAATTATCCGAACAGTTGCAAGAGTTTTATCATATTCACACGTAGAGCCATTAATTAATGATGTAAATCGATGACATACATGCCTATTCTCGTTAGAATGGGCGTTGGGTAGACCTTGCCTCCGACATCGCCCAACTTAGGGCTGCCTGCATCCAGTCTGTGGCCGTTGTTGCGATTCTTCAATGTATTTTTAGCTATTTCGTCATACGGTGCATCTTGGCATACCTTCTTAAAGTAGAAAAGCTGCTTCTGGCTCTCCTTTATGACGGGGGATTTGTGTGCTCGTGCCCTGCTGGTTGTAGAGGATGGTTGGACCTAGTCGGACAACGTACGCCGCATAGCATGAAGAATCAGGTACACACCTTACAAAGACAAGCCCGCACCTTGCGGTATCCTATATACTTTCAGTTGCCAAATTTTATTTGATGGCAGACTATTATGCTATGTCACCTGTTAAAATCAACAGGAGCGCCTGAGAGGGGGTTATTCACGGATCTCGTGGTATCTAGCCGGAAATCATGTTCGTGAAATACCTAGGGAGGCTTCCTAGTCTAAACTAGCCTTGTATCCCAAGTACTACTAGAGACTTGTGCGGTCAAAGATCGCCGTTAGCAGCTGCGATGCGGAAAAGTGGCGGAGAGGTTGCAAGCTAGCCTAGGCGGGTTGATTAGGCTTGTTTAGCTGCATTTTGGTGCCAGTAAAAGGTACTATATTATGCCTTCAACGTAGATCCCGACTGTATTGGGCTTGCTCTGTTCTTTTATTGTCGCCACTACAACATCGCTGTATTTGTTGAAGTATCCATGTGCCAAGGATGCCGGAGCCAGACCTGATAAGAGAAACGGAATTTATATTCAACAGCAGATACATCTCCCACTTTGTTCACAACTTAAAAACAATAGAGACACGATATACAGTACTGGTCGGAGTACTGTATATCGTGTCTCTCTTTCAGTTGTCATGTGCGGAACATATCTGACCTACAGCAACAAGGAGGAAGGTTGCGGTCTTGGCGATGGTGGCTGGATTACGGATGATGTGATTGCACACCCTTGCGAGGATCTACGGGTATCTCGCAGAGATGGGTTGGGTTGCAATATGCCGGTTATCGCCATATATAATTGCGATGCCGGAGGCGATTGCGTTTGGTGGTGAATGTCAACTTCTGCGGTCTGATTGTAGGGTAACGGGCCTTACTGGCGGAAGATCAACAGGCAATTAGTGCATAGACATCTATATGACAATTGTCTCTCATTTGACAGGCCCAGCGTATACATAGTCTCTACTACAAGACGTGCAAAGATAATGAATGAAGTCGAAAGGAGTCGTCTGGTTGTCCAGATTTGAGCATTGCGTCGCCTTACTGTGAGGCCAAGGTTGACCTGTGAGGCTCAAGTTGCCGGATCCATTACACACAGGGAGGGGCAAACTAGCGAGCTACTCGGGAAGTAGCAAAGTTGTTCCTTCCTTTCAGGGAAGTTCAAACTGCGTTGCCATACGTGACGCCAGACGCAATACAGGTCAGAACGCGTGAAGGTGGTCAAACGGATGCGCCTTCCCCGAACGGAAAGGACAATTTCGGCGTGGACGGCCACATGCACGAGCATCAACGCCCGGAATAGGCGACCGGATGGCCCGAGACCAGGATTGGTTTTGGGGCCGGAGAATTCAGATTTCATGATATTAACATGTTAATGTAGCTATCTAGGTATTGAAGTAGTTGAGCACCTTGGCGCGACTATCGATGGTTTCTACATAGATTGGGCGCCAACCCTGGTGTGATTTCCGAATTGCAGCCTCCTAAAGTTGGTTCAATGTTCAATTCTTAGCAAATTTCATACCTCTCCGTAGCCTAGCCCGGTTCTGCTGAGAGGAGAAAGTCGTTACTCTAAAGCAGTTCTGGGCCAGACACTCCAAAAGGATTCAACGCTGGAGCAAGAACGAGGATCTCTGAAAGGTCATCTCAACATATTGGCGCCTTAACTCTTTGCTGGGGACAGGGGCATCAGCTTCATCGATTTGAGTAGCAGGTAGGCTTGAGCTGGTCGCATGCAACCTTCTAATGTTACCCGCCTTCGTTGGCGATAGACACCATAGACATCACTCAATGTCGTGAATGCCATACGGGCATAAAGCCTGAGCTACTATAGATATACCGCTTCTTTCGACAGCCATCCCTTCATTTACAAGGACTCTGCAGGCCTCTGCGCCTTTTGCTTCCGAATCTCCGTGCTGCTGATTTTGCTCTCAAAGTTATCGGTCGTCGTGTTGCCCTGGGCACCCAGGACATCGATTTCGTAAACATCTAGGAGATGCCATCCTTGGCTGTGCCTCTTGTCATTCACAGCTTTGCCGCCGCTCCGAGTCTCTCCAGACACGACCAACGCCTGAATGGACTCTTGTTTGACCGTTGGCCCATATATGTCGTGAAAGTCAACACAGCGCACCAAAATCGCACCGTTCCGGAATGTAGCGTGCAGTTCCTTAGTTTCTGCCTGTACGGCCTTGGTTTCTGTGGTCAAGGTTGTAGACCAGTTGAGCAGGGTGGAGAGGAAGCTGATGACGGAGCGAGAACGGACTTCCCAGGACTGAAGCTGCTCGGCATACTTTTTCTTTGCGAGTAGTTCATCGCTGGAAATTCCGATGACAAGTTCGCATCGCGGGCTGTTCGCAGGCGTGCTTGTGCTTTCTTGCAGGTTTAGGAGGAGTATGGCGGCATGGAGGAATAGTTTGTGGCCGGGATGCAGATGGTCAAATGTGCCCCCGAGACAAACTGTGGTGTAACTCTTGGCCGAGTCTTTTATTTGCCGCCCATCAACTGTGACTGCTTGTGAAGACGCCGCCGCCGGTTTTGATAAACTGAGTCCGCCGTCAACGCCAATGAGTTGGCTCTGGAGTAGTTTTTGCTTCCCTCCTGCATATCGGAGATAGTCTGCCTGGAGCTGATAGCCAGGTTCACTGCTTGGATGAAATATGTATTTCCATGGATGGACCTCTGAAGCAAAAGTGGCCAAGTCCGGGACAACAGTATTATTTGGCGCAAAGGACCCGTCTGGGCCGGGTTTATATTCTGTAGTACATGACGGATCATGGTCAACAAGAATGATGCGGACGTCGACAGCACCAGGATCGTCTGCCTCCAAATCGCTTGCAATGCACTGTTCCGCACATATTGACACTATCAGAGAGTAGAGCTCAGCGACCAGTGATTGCGAACGTTCCCAGTATACGGATCGGGTCTTGCTTTCAGAATTCGGTTTAGTCAAGATTGGTGACGAAACGGCGACGACTAATACAGGCGCTACATCGCGAGTAGTATTTGGCTGGTTTTGTTTCGAAAGACGAGATATAACCGATGCGAGAGTACCTCGGTAAGCTGCTCGAACTACGTCTGCATTTGCGGGTTCTGGAGGAGACGGGAGGAGGAGGAGAGATGGGGGTCTTGCAGGCATGGTGCCCGATGAAGCTCGAAATAATATGTTGAGTAGAAGTGGTTGGACTGTTGAGGATCGTGTTCCCTTGCACATCAATGTTTTACTTTGGTTCGACGTTGACGTCTCTTGAAGTGCAAGATGCGGCCGAGGCTTGAAGCTTGCTTGAAGTGTGGGGGCGGGTCAGCTTGAATGACCGATCAAATTGATACTCTCAGCTCCGTACCTGGAGCATGCATCAATTGATATCTTGATCAAAATTACAGGGACCCGCTTAGCTGCCCGTAAGAGGAAAATAGAGGGGCCAAGTTGCTACCAGACACTCTGATATTTCGGCCAGTTTTCACAAGACCCTTTACGCGCTGAACGGCATCGACGTGCAGACTTTTGATGCTTCCAGATGTCCAAAAGAATTGGTAGGTAGTCTACCAGACCTCACGGTACATATCTACTGCTAGACCTTCTCCACTGGATGACAGTAGCTGGCTGACCTCAGGCCTTGCACGTCTGGCCCGCCGTGGATTAGGGTCATCATCTCCTAAATCCCCAACCAGCATCCATGAAGCGTCAAGTCAGCCATGTCAACGCTGGCTTCAATCACGGCCAAATCTGGCGCGTGTCTGCTTTCAACACAGACTGCTAGGCAGACGACAAGATGCAGAGCAGCAACGGCGGCTTTTGCATCGCGGAAGCCGCTCCTGCCCGAACCTCCAATGCGATGTTACTCCAGGAGGCCGGAATTATTCCTTGCGGCGCAACATGGTTCGAACCAAGGCGTCCATGTCACCAACGGGAGCCTGACCCGAAGGTACGTAAAGTATGCACTTTTGTTTTTGCCCGACCAAAGTTCCTTAAGCTCTTCCTAATGAGGTCGTTTGCGCCGTCACTGCTCTTCAATGTTGTCAATGCGCCGCCAAACTGGACAAATCAGTTGATAACATTGGAGTCGAAGCCGTCGTCAGCCGTGGCTGCTTTCCGTGGTATTGTATTGTTGCTGCGCAGCCAACGCTTTGTTTTGTCCAGTGACAAGGCTATTTCCCTTTTGAGAGCTGCTAGTGCATGCCTCGTTTACGCTTGAGATGCAGCAATGAATGAAGAAGAATGCTATTTGTTTTCAATGTTATCAACAAGTACAGTACACCGCCAAAAGCCGGATGTTGTCTGGTCGCATGGTTGGGCTGAAGTCTTGCAGCCAATGGTGAAGCTTCTACATTCTGACCAGATTCTGATTCGTCTTGCGATGCTGATGCTCGTTTGACCACTTGAGTCGGGTGCGCCTGCCGCGATTTCATTTTACCCCTCCATCCATCCATCCATTGCCCCTCCTCAATTTGATCCATCAATGGTCTCTCTGCTCGAGCTGCATCAAGCCACCAGACACGACATTATCTTGTTACAGTTGACTGCTCACAATCATCCAGCCATTGAACATTCCCCGCCAGTGACCAGTGACACGCGACAACTTGTTGAAGAGCACCAGACCAGTCCCCCTTCATCTTGCGGTGAATTGGAACTGTGTTACAGTAAGTACTGTAAAGTGCTGCATGGTCTGATTTATTCATCTCCTGTCACTCTGTCACCCCTCACTACTTCCTCCCATCACATCTTGCCCCTCTCTTCACAAAGCTTCAGCCACCATCTCGGCTCCACTAGGCTTCGGCTTACTCCCACTTATATGATGACAATAGCTTTCACCTTCTTCTTGGAGCTATCATAAGACCCGCTAACACGGATATTGCTGCTCAGGCTTCCCCATAAGAGATCAATATTCGAATCCACACTTGGCCTTCTGCCTCGATCCTTTACGACTGCTGCCTCCTCTTCTACAACACGTGTCTCGTCTCGAGTCCGATATCATCTCGGATTCAACCGCTGGCGCAACACTCAAGTTCGCCATTGTTCGTATCGAAGACATCAAGACAAAATGTGCAGAGCTCAGGCTGGTGTCGACCAGACTGGCGGTGGTGCTGCTCCCGGCAGCACCCATGGCCGCGAGCTGCTTCCTGCCAATGTCATTCCTCGCCATTACCATGTTACTCTCGAGCCCGACTTTAACAAGCTGACCTTTGACGGTACCGTTGTCATTGATCTGGACGTTGCCGAGGACTCCAACTCGGTGTCGCTCAATACTCTTGAGCTCGACATCCACAGCTCCAAGGTTTCTGCCAACGGCCAGACTGTCAGCTCCGCCCCCAAGATTTCCTACGATGAGCCCACTCAGACCAGCAAATTTGAATTCGACGGCTCTCTTGCCAAGGGTTCCAAGGCCCAACTCGAGGTCAAGTTCACGGGTCAGCTCAACGACAAGATGGCCGGCTTCTACCGGTCCACATTCAAGCGCGACGACGGCACCGAAGGCACCCTTGCCTGCTCTCAGATGGAGCCTACAGACTGCCGCCGAGCTTTCCCCTGCTTCGATGAGCCTGCTCTCAAGGCCAAGTTCACCGTCACGCTCATTGCAGACAAGAACTTGACCTGCTTGAGTAATATGGATGTTGAGAAGGAGGAAGATGTTCAGTCCACCATCAGCAACACAACCAAGAAAGCCGTTCACTTCAATACCTCTCCTCTCATGTCCACCTATCTCGTAGCCTTTGTTGTTGGTGAGCTGAATTATGTCGAGTCCACCGACTTTCGCGTTCCTGTCCGCGTCTATGCTCCCCCCGGCCAGGACATTGAGCACGGCCGGTTTTCTCTCAACCTTGCCGTCCGGACCCTTGAGTTTTACGAAAAGGTCTTTGGAATTGAGTTCCCTCTCCCGAAAATGGACCAGGTCGCCATTCCCGACTTTGCCCAAGGTGCAATGGAGAACTGGGGACTTGTTACCTACCGAGTTGTTGACTTGCTTCTCGACGAGAAGACCAGCGGCGCCGCTACAAAGGAGCGTGTGGCCGAGGTTGTCCAGCACGAATTGGCTCATCAGTGGTTCGGCAACCTCGTCACCATGGACTGGTGGGAGGGTCTCTGGTTGAATGAGGGTTTCGCTACTTGGACTTCCTGGGTATGTGTTGAAACCAGATACCGTCTCGAGTGCGCAGTGACTGACCAATAGTTTGCAGTACTCCTCCAACGTATTCTACCCGGAGTGGAAGGTCTGGGAGAACTATGTTACCGACAATCTGCAGTCTGCTCTGTCGCTTGACTCTCTCCGCAGCTCCCACCCTATCGAGGTGCCCGTTAAGCGAGCCGACGAAATCAACCAGATCTTTGATGCAATCTCTTACTCCAAGGGCTCTTGTGTTCTTCGCATGGTTTCCACCTACCTTGGCGAGGAGACCTTCCTTGAGGGCGTCCGTCAATACTTGAAAAAGCACGCGTATGGTAACACCCAGACTGGTGACCTGTGGGACTCTCTGAGTGCTGTTAGCGGCAAGCCCGTCCACGAGGTCATGCAAGCATGGACCAAGGAAGTTGGGTATCCAGTCTTGACCGTGTCCGAAGATGCTGATAACAGCTCCATTCACGTCAAACAAAACAGATTCCTGCGAACCGGTGACGCCAAGCCCGAGGATGACAAGATTCTGTACCCTGTCTTCCTCGGTCTTCGCACCAAGGACGGTGTTGATGGCCAGATCGCTCTCAATGAGCGCGAGAAGGACTTCAAGGTTCCAAGCACCGATTTCTTCAAGCTGAATGCCAACCACACTGGTATTTTCCGCACCTCGTACTCTCCTGCTCGTCTGGAGAAACTTGGTCAAGCTGCCAAGGATGGCCTGCTGTCCGTTGAGGATCGCGCTGGTATGATTGCTGATGCTGGTGCGCTTGCCACTTCTGGCTACCAAAAGACTTCTGGTGTGCTCAACCTACTGAAGGGCTTCGACTCTGAAACCGAATTCGTTGTCTGGAACGAGATTATCGCTCGCCTGGGCGCCATCCAGAGCGCCTGGGTGTTTGAGGATGCGGCCATCACCGATGGTCTGAAGGCTTTCCAGCGTGACTTGCTGAGCCCCAAGGCACACAAAATGGGCTGGGAGTTCTCTGAAAACGACGGCCATATTGAGCAGCAGTTCAAGGCTCTGCTCTTTGAGAGCGCCGGCCTCAGCGGCGATCAGAAGATCATCGACGCCTCCAAGGACATGTTCAACAGGTTCATGGCCGGCGACAAGGCCGCCATCCACCCCAACATTCGCAAGAGCGTGTTTGCCATCTCTTTGCGATATGGCGGTACCGAAGAGGTATGTGTATTAGTCTGTAAATTTCCCTTGCATAACCATTTTGCTAACAAAGGTGGGCCATAGTATGACAAAATCCTCGACTTTTATAGATCGACTTCTGGCTCCGACGAACGGAATACCTGTCTCCGCAGCTTCGGCCGTGCCAAGCAACCGGAGCTCATCAAGCGCACGCTCAGCCTTCTTTTCAGCTCTGATGTCAAGGACCAAGACGTGTACATGCCAATCATCGGCTTGCGCACTCATGCTGAGGGTATTGAGGCCTTGTACGAGTGGATGGAGGAGAACTGGGATCTTCTCTGCAAGAAGCTCCCTCCCGGTCTGTCCATGCTTGGCAGTGTAGTCAACATTATGACTTCTGGATTCACATCTCAGAAGCAGCTCGACAGGGTGGACAAGTTCTTCGAGTCCAAGAATACCAATGGATACGACCAATCGTTAGCTCAGAGCAGAGACGGCATCCGGTCCAAGATTGCATGGCTGTCGCGTGACAAGGACGATGTTGCTGCGTGGGTGAAGGCTAATGGGTACTCCAAGTAACTTTTGAGAGGTACGGGGCAAAAATGATGGCAGAAGTCTTTAAAACAACGGCATCAGACATATTTTGGCGCTGTGGTGGAGTATTGATGTGGTGCCATAGCAGATGTGCAGTCTCAGCACAAGACCAAAGTAAAATATAAAAGCATAATTTATAACGGATCACATCTTTATCAACTGCATGCTA
Source organism: Pochonia chlamydosporia 170 (assembly GCF_001653235.2). Classification (NCBI taxonomy): domain Eukaryota; kingdom Fungi; phylum Ascomycota; class Sordariomycetes; order Hypocreales; family Clavicipitaceae; genus Pochonia; species Pochonia chlamydosporia. The sequence goes on along the minus strand of NC_035795.1, from coordinate 302,291 downwards.
CACCTATAAAAGAAAGAACATAAAAAGCTCCTCATAAACATTGTGAGCCACCTCGCCCCCGGTATAGATGCATCTTGTTCCGTACTTGGAGCTTCACTAAGCTCGCTTTTGAGCTTGATCAAATATGTCTTTGATGAGGCCCTTCCACAACTTTTCATTCGGTCGAAGCACCCGACGATCGTATGTGTACAAGCCGTTGACTTCACCCTCGACATCCGTAGTCTGGGTCCACACGGCGCCGCTGCAGGCATAGAAGCGGACCTGTTCGGTGAGTTCGCGGAACAGGACCTGGGCGCGGTAGTTGTATGTTTCCAGGTCGTCGTTGAGTTCGTAGGTCTGGTTGATGGTGTCGATGGCTTGTTGAACGTTCCACAGACTAGAGGAAGTTAGTCACGATAAATGAACTGGTGAGGGTGTTTGAGAGGCATACTGCTCTATGGAAACGTTGTGACCGATGCCGGCAAATTCGCCTTGGAAACCGATCCTCTTGGGGTCGTATGGAGAAGATGCGAGCGAGTAGAAGGGCGTGCCGCACTGGGGATTGGCATAATGGTGGTTGTCCTGAGATGTGTTAGTTGCGATCAACAGGTAGGTTAGGAGGACGTACGGAAAAGTCACCGAATCCGTGGTCATTCCAGCCAGTTACAGAGTCAATTAGTCTGGAGGGATCGATCTTGCGTACGACTTCCGTAAGCTTCTCCTCGGGGTAAGGAGGGCCCCGGAGCTGTCCCCAGCTCTCGTTGTAAATGACCTGTAAGGTGGTTAATGGAAGAACACTACTTGTGAAGAATATCACCCACCCAGACGACAATGGACGTGTAGCTCTTGTGCTCGTTGATGAGTATCTCGAGCTGTCGTTGGAATTCGGCCTGCTGTGCCGCATTGGGAGGTCTGTTGCCGTCCGCAGGAAGACTAGGCATATCCTGGATAACCAAGAGGCCGATTTCATCACACGCACGATAGAACAGATCCGGCTCAACTTTGATCTGCACATCCGTCAGTTGACCTTGAAACAAGGCTTACCATGTGTGTGAGGGTACATACATGCTTGCGGACCATATTGAAGCCCAAGCTCTTCAACATCTTCAAGTCGTAGATCATGGCTTCCCGATTCGGCGGTAAGTACAGCCCATCAGGCCAGTATCCCTGGTCGAGCGTGCCGAACAGGAATTCAAACTTGCCGTTGAGCATCGGCCGTTGTACCTTGTTGACGATGCCGCTGCTGATTGTGCGGAATCCCGTGTAGCTGTGGACGACTTCATCGCCCATGGTGACTGTCATGTTGTAAAGCGTGGGTGACGAGGGCGACCACTGCTTTACATTGGGTACCTTGAACTGGACTTCCTTGTCGGATGAGCCTTTTTGCTCGGCGAGAACGCGGCCGTTGGTGTCGAAGACTTCGATCTTCATGTCGGCGTTTTTCTTGAGCGTAGTGTGAGCAGTTAGCTTGACTTTTGGCGAGAAGTTAGCCAGCTTCCTTGTGGGTGTGTTTATTCTGAAACTGATGTAGAGTGTTGCTTACCCTCGCCGTGCATATCTGCCGTCACGTCGAGTTGAGTGATGCGGTTTGCGGGTGCTCTCTCCAGCCATACTGTCTGCCAGATGCCGGAGCAGGGCCGGTAGAAGATGTGGCTTGGGTTTCTGGTCTGTTTCCCAATGGGAATGATATCCGTGTCTGTTGGGTCGTAGACAAAGACGAAGCTAGCAGTGATGATTAGCAGATGTTCTCACTATACTATCTCAAACTTACAGCTTGTTGTTCTGTCCCCATTTAATGTTCTTGGTGATATTGATAGTGAATCGAAAGTAACCACCAACGTTTGTGCCGACCTTGATGCCGTTCAAGAAGACAGTGGCTTCATAGTCGACAGCTTCAAAATTGAGCAGGACGTCCTGTCCCCTCCAGTTGTCTGGGACGTTGAAACTACGAGAGAACCACATATTGGTAGAATTGAGGTCCTGAATGCCCGAGAGACCACTCTCAACACACGACGGGATCATGATTTCACGCGACAATGCATCCACAGTTGGCGGACCGCTCAAGGTGTAAGTCTGGCCGGCTCCTTCGTACGTCCATATGCCATTGAGGTTCTTCCACTCCTCGCGACGGAGCTGCGGCCGCGGGTGTTCTGGCCATGGGTTCGTTCCCACCTTGTATGTCCAGTCGGTGTCTAGAGGAGGTTTCTGGACTTTGTAGGACTGTGCTTCACTTGTTCCCAGAATAGGAAGCAAGGTCAGGCCGCCTAGCAGGATGCGCTGTAACAGCTGCATAGTGATGGGTTGCTGTATTCCTTATATGTTGTTGTGACTTGGGCGTGTTAGCATAACTGGAGTGAATGACTAGATGGGGAAAACTTGTATATACAGTGATACACTGCTCCAGAAGGGGGATGCTTACATTGTTTAATATTATGTCTTGGAAGAAGCATAAAACGTGGGGGATGGGACAGGATGAGATGGGATGGGATGCCCAGAGGGCACACAAAGGTGTCGCAGATGGCCTACTTAAGTACACGCGAAACCATGTAATCCCGACACTGACTTGGAGCATGCATGAGCGTATATTTGAAGTATGCACTAGGAGCTAGTCAATCACAACGTCAATGTAGGGTGCGGTGCGGCGAATGTAGATCTGCGTGGGAGTCTGGGTTCAAACGACTCAATCATACATCGGGAGCTTGCGCTAGGGAATTCACATCTCACTGTCGGCCGTTTATGCACTTCCAAGTGTTGAGCCAAGCCTGGTGAGATGGGGGGAGTTACATTCACAGCTACGTATTTTATTTTGAGTTGAGAAGAGTGCCTATCTGGGTAGGTGTTATGAGAGGCGCTGCCACAGACCTCGAGGCATCACCGTGAAAAGATTTTTTTTAATTTTTTTCTTGCTGTTTCTAAAGATGCTGGGATATGGTACTTTTGTCCAACATGTTACTTGATATGCTAGAGAGCCGTATAAAATAGTTGATCTAATGCCTTGGGTGGCTGAAGGTGCGATATTCGTGACATTCATTCATATGGTCACAAACTTCACGAAATTTGGAAAGGTCATCACGACTGCTCGTGCTTCCCCGCCTCGCTCACTTATTCTTGGCATCACGGCGCCTGACACTTTGCGTCGAACAGGTAAGACATTTGCCGATCGTGATCACAACAGCTGCAGTCGAGGAGTCCAGGTTGAGGGGTTCGATGCTACTGAGGGGAAATTTGCATGGGCTCGGGGCTCATGTCATGATGGCTTGTCTTTTAAAAGAGACAAAATGGTGAGGTATTGCAACTCTGCTACCTGATCTCGGATGTCGCAGGCGTCACTGTGCATGTAGATTGGGGAGTGTGAAAGTCGAGAGAGTCGAAAGGCAACATTGAGCTTTGAAGGCGGTGCAATATGTCGGCTTCATCTCGGCCTTGTGGGTTGAGCTCCGATTGGTGCGCCAAACAAACATAAATTTGACCTTGACATGGAGATGGAGATGGAAGGATTTGGTATAAGATGGAGGGGGCTTTTTGAACTTTCTAGGATCGCGATTACTGTCTTGAGGCTGTTGTCGTGATTCGTGATTCATCACTCGGCATAGTTTGATGCGAAGCTAAGATGGACTTTGCTGAAATCGTCCTTGATTTTCATGAATTAGAATGCGGGGTATGTGTCAGTGAGATGGACTAACAGAGTTGAGTTGATCCGGCAAGTTGCATTGAAGTCGGTTCTTGTTGGTGTTATCTGGGGTTCAAGTCTCGTGGTTGGTTGCTTTCTATACTCTCATGTCCATCCATACATCACACCCTGGTCTGTCTTTCTGTCTTTCATACATTAACTACCATGTATACAAATGCCATCGCGGATCTTCTTATAATCTCCGCCGCGTTCCCCGAGACTGACAACAACCTAACCCATGCTACCTCTTGGCTCCTCTGTACAAGGCATGTATGTCATGCTCGATCATGCTGGACAACTGGCACCAGACAAACCACTCGTGCCTTTCTCACCGTTCTTTCTGCCTGTATTCGTGTAAGCCTGGCTGCTCACGCGTCCCATGGTTCATCGCCCAACATCAAGAGGCTGTGAATCAACCTGCCCGATATGGAAATGATGATCCTACGCGGGAGCTTCGGCAGATGATGCTTCTGTTCGCTCTACGGGCTATGACAAAGCATGCCTACCGGCCGAGTCTGATTAGGAAATCACCGGGTAAATGACAAGAATTCCCACCACAAAAAGTAGACGCTCTGATTACTATTGCTTGAGCGAAAAAGTGCTAAATCTCACAGGAATACCACCCATCGGCCCAAGAACTGATGCGGAGAACTGCGCATAATGATGGTGACATCGTGGCAAGCATGTCTTGTGTGTCCGAGTTCGAGATCACCTCGAGTTACTCCGTACATACAACAGAGTTGCACTGCTGCCCTGCGTCCGCTTCACAACCCAACCGACTAAATACCACCCATTTCATCACTGAGGTGGCGCCCGTTGAACCAACCATCATCTGGCAACAATGCTTTGTTACGCTTTTGGTGCCATCCCACTGTGAGCTTAAATCTGGTGTGAATGGAACCGTGTGAACGTCCCCATTCACCCGCCGTGCGTACCTTCGACCACGACCCCAACTAAATTGCCTCAAGTGAGCCTCTCCTTTTCATCCTGAGCAGTGCGCCCAATAGCTCGGATCTTGTCGCCCCAAAACCATAAAGCCAGTGTAATGGGCACACATAATGCGGTGAAGACAAGCGCAAGAAGACTGTTACCCCAACCATACCCCAGCCGAGCATACAAATTTGGCGCAAATATTGGAAACGCAAATCCGAGAATGTAGATCCAAACACGGGTCGCTGCGTTGGCGCTAGCTGCCCTCGTGCTCGTAAACTCGTCAATTTGATATGCCGTGAGACCGTGGGCGAACATGAACGTTCCACACGTAAATAGCAAGATGCCGACATCTACAACCGCCCAATGAGCTCGTTTCTCCGCCGCCCAAGCATACCAAAATAGACCAATTATTCCCGGGAACAGGCCAAACGTGATGTACGGTACTCGGTACTCTGGAGTGGGTTCCTGATCTGGTCTCGCTGCCTTCATGCGATGCCAGAGCAGGTCCATGACACGGCCGCCAGCCTGGGCGGTGATGAAGGCGCCCGATGCGATGGCTATGTAGTGCAAACTGGCGGATGTCTCTGACTGACCGTATTGTGTGATGAATAGGTTGGCAAATGTTGACAGTACAATTGTGAATATACCAAATTCTACAGCCGCCCCAATTGCCAAGAGCGGGATGACGGGACGGCGCACCATTAGATGAAGTGGCCAAATTATGGCTGGTCCAAGACGGCTGAAAAGCTCCTGGCTAATCGTTCTAATCTTTTCGGTTTTCTTGATTCTTCTTGCGGCCGCTGCTGGTGATACAGACGACGAGTTTGCTTTCTCCCTGAGCAGCGCTTTTCGTCGCAACAAGACTGGCGCATATGTCTCCTTGATAATAAACATTCCGAGAACCAGGAAAAGTGCGTCAACCATGGACAGAATCCAGAATAGCCATGGCCAGCGAAGATGTTGCGCGGCCAGTCCACCAACAATCGGACCCAGAGCTGGGCCAAGATATGGGAGCAGACTAGAAATAGCCAACGACTTGCCACGATCTTGAGCGTAGTACATGTCCGCAAGAACAGGGCCAGTGAGCTAGACACATTCAACATCAAACAGTCAGCTTCAAGTACAAGATACAAGCCCATGTGGCCAAAGCAAGGGGGAAAACTACTGCGTCATTGCATCATACCGTGACACCCACACTACACCCAGAGGCTGCTAGGAGCCTGCCAACGATCATCATGGCGGGAGAGTTGCCGACTGGACAGAGCGAGTTCCAGATGATGTACACGACGTTACCGGCTAGCCAGACCGGCTTTCGACCATATGTCTCGGCCAATGGCGCGACTAGAAACGGAGCGAATCCCAGTCCGAGAAAGAAGACTGAAAAGGCTATTTGTCCCACTGACGGCGCCATCTTTAAGTCGAGTAAGATCTGGTCGAGAGCGGGAGCGACCATGCTTGCGGACATGGTGGTGATGAGCTGGCTGCCAGAACATACCATGCCGACAATTACTTTGCGTCTATTCGACCAGTTGTAGGGGTTTGCGGGATCGTCAGGGCTATCCCATGTTACCTGACATTGGCCGATTAGTGTATAACGTGGTAAGATTCTTGAAGGTTTGAGCGTACTTCGTGATCAGGCAGTCTGGAAGGTGGATAGCCGGATTCTTCATCGTGAACTGGATGTTGAGTTGCTGCTATAGCTTTGTCGGTCGCGCCATTACTTCTCCCCTCGGTTGACATGTTGTGAAGTTGGTCAAGTTGATGATTTCACTGTGGAAGGGCAAACTGCAGGTATACAAGATGTGTGAGGTCAAGATCAATCAGCCATGAGAAACGTTAAATACTTCATAATTCCCCGCAAACTGACACTTAAGCGACGTGAATTCCGGGGCTGATGATCGCAGTCCTAATTATCGCTGCAAGATTCTGCAGCTCGGCCTCCGGTTTCAAACCGAGACTGGCGATCAGCCGACTGATGATCTGATAAGATTACAATGTAAGTTGCTTACTGAGTCCACATTGCACAACGCCACACTCTTCCTTCAGCTTCCTCTCTGGGTACCATTTCCGGGGTCCATTGACTCATAATGTGAGCTTACTGTACCAGAGAGGGAGAGTGGGTTTTAACTCTTGAGGTCGATTGAGTTGCGAATTTTCTCTTCGCTGTCGCGAATTCCTGACGGCAAGGTGAATTGATGTGGGTGTAAGTAAACTTATCGCAACGCACAAAGTCCAACTATTCTAGGAACAGCCTTGGACACATATTGATCCATTCCAGTACGATTAATCTATACTCTTACGACCAACTTTCCGCCGCTAATCTCGCCATTGCGCATCCGATCCAGACCGGCGTTCACGTTGCTCAGCCCATATTCCATGTCCACGATATCTGGGGGAAAGAGAAGCTTCTTATCTAACAATTTGGCAGCCCAAGTAACAAGCGATTCGCCAATTGACTCAACCTCGTGGAAAAGTTTGATCGGCACTGTATGCAGCAATACGTCACTGCCTTGGTAGCCCTTAGGCAAACCCGTGAGGCCAACCAAGTGGCCGCGCCGTTTCTTGATGGCACTCGGCGTACTTGGCGGCGATATCAACGATGCAGAGTCCACGTATCTCTTATCGTGACTCTGCTTCAATGCCTCTAGTAAATGAGTCGCCGACTCCGAGCCACGAGTGTCCAGACCAAAGCGCAGACGGCCCTTCGTATTTGCGCACAGGATGTCCACAGCGCGCTTCGGATCGTGGCTGTCAATCAACAAGTTTAGACGGATGACATTGTGATTCAACAGGCGGAAGCCATGTTTCGCGCTGTCTACCACCACAGCTACTTTTAATCCGACGAGGTTAGCGAGCTGGATAGTGAGGTTTGCAGACGTCGCGGAACCTATCTTCATTCAGCGCTGATCAAAATGAGGGAGAAAGGCCTGCATTATATTCTTACCACCCCAAATGACGAGCCAGTCGCCAGGTCTGGGCCTCTCATCAGGTTGAATCCCATGCAAACATTCTGTGACCACATCCTGCGGCAGGTTTTCCGGGCCCAGATCGCGAACTGACTGATACAGGTCTGGCCCGTCGAGAACATGGGAGAAGTCTACGCCCAGTGACACCCCTAATGAAAGCGCTGCGGCAGCAAATGCAACCCCAAGTGTTGAGCCGGCTTCGTATGATATAGACGGTGGGAGTCGGACGACGTTGTGGCTTTGAGCAACGACGAATTGTTGGTACGCAGCTTTTCGCAGGTCACGATAGTCGGTAGATATAACGGCTACCTGATAAAGAGGTCAGCGATAAAAAGCGGCATGCAATTCCAACGATCCAAGAGTACATACTCTGTCACCGACCTTCCACTTCTTATTCCCTGGTGAAGTCTTGGCTACAACCCCAGCCAGTTCTCTCCCAGCGATATATGGCAGTTCCGGCAAACCAAAGTTAAAGTCTCTATTTATAGTTAGAAATACCCAAAGAGTGAGACGAAACGCTTACGGTGCCTTCCAATCAATTGGATTTAAACCAATTGCCTTATTTCTGACGAGGATTTCCGATTCGTGGTGTAGTTCTGGAATCGGGTAATCCTCAAATATCTTGTACTCCTGCTTCGGCGCATGTAGAAGCAGCACTGTCTGCTTTGAAGGTATTTCGGCCATATCGAGCACAAACAAGAGACTTTGCAACACTTAAAAGTTCAAATTAAATACGCCAAGCAGAAAGGCAGAACGAATTATGTTGGTATGCTCTTCGGCCCTGCGTAAAGAATATATCCTAAAAGCACCTGCGGCCTTCACATCTACCGGTAACAACGCAAACGCCAGCCGAAACCGGCAACGAATTACATCCCGCTCGCTGGCCTCTTTAGTGAACGACGTGCTGTTGTATTTGCAAGACTCCGCGACGATTGCGCAATCCACACAATGCTCAAGCGTTTGATCTACGCCCCACCGCTGCCCTGATATACATGTATGCCGTCATAAGAAATCTTGGGCAAAAGTAAAAGATCTCTGTTAGAGTATGGATAACGGTCAATGAGATTAGATGCTGCTTCGTCCTCGGCAGCACGTCATGTGCGTTTGCTGCAGTTGATGTTGTCGTGGCTGGGTGGTGAGTGGTGTTCTCGTTTATCACCACTTATACCGCTCCGCTAATAACCTAAATGGAACAAATTTCTGGCTTCCAACCAATGCTACTGCAAGAATGACTGCAAATTTACTTTCCTTCAAGCTTGGTATATCTGGCTGAATGTAATTCGGTCCAATCCTGCCAGTTCTCAATCGAAGTTCACGCCAATTGGGGTTAACTTCGCTGCTGGTGTGTATTGCTCAGGGTTCATGGCTATTACTCCCAGAAGAAAAACCCATATAGCCAATATAGGCTTGTGACTACAAGCAAACAAGTTTAGTAAATCGCAGAGTTCGACAAATGCAACCTACTAACCATAGAGCGGTGTTGGGGAGCAAACCTCGTTACCTGCGTGCAGTTTGTACTGGTTTGCGTATTTTAATTCATGCCCTTTCATCAGCTTTCCTAATAATGACTTGCTGATTCCCGTCTGATCGCCAATAAACCCCCAAGTTGGACGCTTCTTTGCACACTAAAGGGTCTCGAGAGCTGCTGCCCTATATGAGTAAGAAGCCAGGCCGAGGCGCTCATCTTATTCTGGAAGACGACGCATCCAACAACAAGTGAAATGACTGAAGTCAGAGACTGGAGAAAACTTATCAAGGAAATGGTAGATACTGTCCCGTTCCGAAGAGCCCGCTAGAGCGCAAGGGTCGGCGCTCATGATATCTGAATCACAGTCAACTTTTATGTTGCCCCTGCCTCAAGGTCAATAAGCATGCCAGCACTCAAAGCGAGAGGCGCTGGGTAATGAACATCAAACTCCTGTATCTTCACGTTTTATGGATCAGAAGAGCCGCAACGCAGGGGCAATAGATGACAACATGAGTACCAAGTATATATATCAGAGGTAAGAGAACTAACGCCAACTAGCTATGGTTCTTTAGCATTGGAACTGCAAGCTGTATCGAATGTCGGTCGCTCCTGGCTGCCGGTCACGGGACTATGAGAAAGGGTGAGATGGAAAACTGACACGAGACCTAATGTTTGGGTCTCAGTACCGTGGAAATATGAGGACCCTGCGAGAGAATTGTAAAATTGTAAATTGGTGCTGCCAAGCTTGCTAAGCGTGGTACTTCGCGAAAGCATGAGCCTTCGATGTCGATGCTTATGACGGGCGAGCGCGGCAACTCTGATTGTACATGTCCGGACGAAAACTATCCCACATTTGCGCGGAAGCAGAGGCGAGATGACAAAACGTATTTCATTAAGATGATACGAATAAACCAACGAATGAATCGCAAATGCTCCATTAGGTTGCAACACCAGAGTCCATGTAACCAGCCATCACAATCATTAATTTGAAGCAAGTACTCTCGATCCACGCCCTACTTGCTATCGTGTCAACTATAAAGTCACAGTCAATGAACTTCCGATATCCCGTCGGCATATCCGATGACTTGTAATCTAAACGTCTTATAAACCTGCAGGCACCTCAAGATCGGCAGGTCGCTCCAAATCGGCACTTCGGCAGGACTGTTGTTTTGAAGCAGCCACATGGCTGTCAATCGTCGCGAGAATCTCACCATTCAAGTTGAAAACGCGACAGGGCGGCTGTTACAAACAGGCTGGCGGCGTGTAGATCAGGGCTATTAATGAGCCTTCGGTTGGGGGCGATCGCTGACTGTCGATCAGCCGCGAAGGTTATAAGCCGGTTGGGCGATTTGTCCGTCTTACAGCCAGTAAGTTTGACGGGATCAATTACCATGCAATTGCGATTGTGTTTCTTTCTTTGCTGAAGTACTAATCTTGATGAGTTGTTATTGCTGGTATGAGTATTACTTGGGAGTTCTCAGTACAAAGCGTGTGTCGGTTGCAACATTCGCGACAGACGGGCGTCGTGAAACAAACGGACAGCAACTTATGATCCGCAAAAACATACACGTAAATAAAAGAAGGCTTACTTACAAACTGCATTGAGCTGTGCCAAACTTGCAGCACTTTCTGGACATGTACACCACCCCCGGAATAACTAACCCGTACATACGTCACTCCCCATTACCGGTAGCCGTGTATCTCAAACGGTCAATTGACACTCGTAGTACCAATACGGAATGCGAGATTGAACAGAACGGACGATTGGGCCGATTAGAATCCGAACGAGGAAACAACTCGTGAGCATCTTTCAACGTTGCAGCTCGATCTGTCGATCATGGAACATGGACTTTAAGTCCGGGAGCGACTAGGTAGTGACGCTGACAGAACTGGAAAGGGGGAGATGTTGAATGTCGAGATGAATCTGCCGGATGTAAGTCATACTGACCAAGATGAGGAACCGTGAACCTTGTGACATGGATACTTTGCGCCAGCAAGCGTGCTCTGAGGTAGTGAGCCGGACTCAACATTTCATCTTGGTGTTGAGTCTCGTATTTGAAGCAATACGAAGCAAAGAGAAAAGTATATAAACATATTGATCTTCCGTCCAAAACAGCTTACTTTTCAAAAACCTCAAGCCTAAACAGCAACAACATCAACACCAACGTAAACATCTTAAAGTCCACTCCCTTACAATGAAGACATCCGGTATCCTCGCAGCCCTCGCCGCCCTTGGCGCTACTTCCGTCCTGGCCACTCCCGTCGATGGCATGGTTGTCATCAAGCGTGATAACCTCCCCGGCCTCAACGACGTGCAGTCTGCCAATGCTCGTGCCGTCATCGACGAGAATAACAAGGAGAAGCTCGGCAAGCAGGGATGTATCGCTGCCCTTACTACCGGACTGACTGAAGTTTGTTCACCACACTCCTGCAGAAGCATAGTCTTGTCTAACATATAACAGTCGAGCCTTCGCATCTTGGCTAACAACGGCGTGCCCGCCTCCCTCAACTACAAGCACGACGGCCTGGGCAGCGACCACGACAGCATCGGCATCTTCCAGCAGCGCGCGTCCATCTACACCAACATTGAGTGTGATATGGGGGCCGCGTGCTCTGCCAGCCAGTTCTTCAAGGGGATGACTGCGGTTTCGGGCTGGGAGACGATGGATGTGGCTACGCTGTGCCAGAAGGTGCAGAGGTCTGCGTTTCCGGACGCGTACAAGAAGTGGGTTGGTACTGCTACTGATGCGTGTGCTGCTGCTGGGGTGTAAATACATGTAGCGGGTTTTGTATATTGGGTTATGGAGTATAGACAAGTGTGTCTGTATATAGTCAATTACCTGTTCCCTGTGAGCAAGCACCGGTGATATTGTAGGATAACGGACTGCAAGTAAATGTGACTGAATGTCACAAGATGTAGTATTATTATTAACTATATGTGTATATCATATGCTCTATGCGCCTCGCTGTAAATGCAAAACGACTGTTCCCCGGAATGTATGACCAACCCATCATGCTTCTTTCAACGTGAGTTAGCACCATGTCGCATCTGCTCACCAAGGACGGTACTTGGGCCAGTCGATACCGGCAACATCCTCATAGCACTCGGTTTCATACGCAAACTTGTGGCTGGAGATGGATCCCTTCGGCAAGTCATTCAGCTTAGCGCACTGGGCGAACAACCGAACGGGCACACAAGTCTTGGGAATAGCGTCGAGTCCCTTGATACCCAAGTTGAACTGTTTGACAATCAAAAACTTCTTGCCGCCGTAGTAGGCGAGGCTCTCGTTGCAAATGGCATATGTCTCAGGGTACATGAACGTGTACGGGACAGACCAGCGAGTCAGGCCGATGCCCTTGGCGCCCGGGCCGCCGTTGAGATGCGCAGTGCTCGCGATATCAGATCCCTTGTCCTTGGTGAGACTGATGCCCCAGGGCGTGAGGGGGGTGCCGGCGTCAGAAACGACGGTCGAATTGGCGAAGTGGAAGTCGAGGGCAGTGCCGTTGATGTAGAATGTGCGCGGGCTGTCTTGTTTGCTGCCGACGCCGAGGAGCGACTGGCCGGCGCCGACGTGGATGCTATTGATGTATTTTTGATGGATGGAAGGGGCGAAGTCGCGACTCAGATCGGTGACGTTGACGACGAGCTGAAAGCCTTGTGATTTGGAGGTTGGAGGCGTGGATGTAGGAGTATCGCGGGTGATGGGGGAGGCAGCAGCCAAACTGGCGATGCTGAGGATAGTGGCGAAGTGCATGACTGGATATTGATAGAGTGGAATTGATACTGGTAATGTTCGTTTTGTTTATTTTATCTTTGTTTCAAGCCGAATAGATGGACGGTGATGGAGATGGTGATGATGAAGAGAGAAACACGAAAGAGCAACCACCGCATTTAAATACCTACATGCCAGCCTTTCGCATTAACCATGACCATGTCGTATCCCAGGACCAACAGTCACACACAAATGCAAGACATTCAGGCGCACAAAGTACGAGGGCAAATGCCACAAGTGCCACAGTCAGCCAGGTATGACGATATCCTGCATGGGTCGCAGCTCAAGATGGACCTAAAATCGGAAACACGACAGAATGCAACGCTACGCCGCGCCGTGTTTGTCTTGAATGTTGGGTAGCTGACATGATTTGGTCCATTGAAATCGTGGATCTTGACAGGGGACGACATTAGGATGGACAATCAGCGATGGGGACAATACGTCAATGCAAGCTTGGCCTCGAGTTTGTCAGACGCACTGATATCATGATGATCAAGCTGAAGGAATGGTGATGAAAATAGACTCGTGTTTCTGCTTCTTGATGCATCGGAGTAGTGCCGAGCTGCAGTCACAATAATGGGTTGGATCGTCAATTGACTTCATTGTTGTGATTGACGGCATGCAGCGTGAACAAAGTTCAAGATGGATGTCAAGTGGCGATGATTGACATGCACAAGACGCGGCTTGATGATCAGCATCAAGTCAGTCAACAAGACACAACCTCTGTCGATATTCACAGGAACAACATTTTGGAGGCCCAAACTCTAATTAAAGCCTCCATGTCAAACTGCTACACCGCATGTCCTCACAAACGGCCAACAGTCAATGTGAAGCGCCCGTTGCAAAACTCCCACAATCAACCATCATCAAACATGACGCAACAACATCAGTTTATCCTCATCTCGCCAACCTCAATAACCCACAATTTGCATTTCTCCATCACCGCCCTTCACTCAGCCTTGGCCATCGGACTAGTTGACCCAGAACAAGCCAAGATCGGCATCTGTTCTGCCCCAACCAGCCACACGGACCCTTATGCCCTGCCGCAAGGGACAATCAGACTCTGATTCAGAGAATCCCATCAGCATCAAGATCCAACTGGGAATAGACCAGGCCAGTGCGTCCGTATTCAGTTGGGCGTCACATTGACTGGCACGTTGCACGCATACAACATGATCCAGATGACCAACTGCCGGACCGAATCACTAGTCTGCTCACCTCGAATGCATCCTGACATGATTTAATTGCTCGGGTATTCAAATATATTGTATTGTGCACTTCGTGCTTCCGGTGCGATTCTCTCTTTCAATAAAATTTGGCCGCGGAGATACTTATGATACATGGCGGTACTTCCAAATTTGCTAGCATCCAAAATTGGACTCAATTTGTAAGGATCTGCAACACGCTGCATCCAAGTGCCGCTGTGCCAGCAGTACAATTTAGTAGCTAGAAGTACATAGAGATGACGCTGGGTCCGCAGCCCCATATGACAGTGCGACCACACTAGCTCAGTACTTTTCATTCTCATTGGGGTACCTGCTGGCATAGCCTTGTACATCCCAGGCAGCAATTCAAGCCTACCTAGGTAGACAGCCCAGCATTAGAGTCAACTAAACCACACTCTAGCTTTGCCAAAGCTGAATCTCACTCATCTCCCTAAGCTCGCGAGCGGCTGCAAATCAATCTTCCGCACACCACGACACCTGACAGACAATGGCTGGTTCTACTCACAGCCACCGATGGAACGGAATGGCCGATGCAGCTGGTCATCCTTCCATCCAACGACAACTCGCCCAGCTTATCTGGTTGGCTGTCGGTATGCAGGCGCCGAGCGCGTAGGCGCTGGCCTCCTCGCCCCCAATATGGAGGGCTGAAAGCTGATGGCAAGCCGTCTTTGCGCACACACTTCGTTTCCCTGTCGCTCTCGATTAACGAACGCAGCATTCCACCTACTCGTACACATGGAAACTTCATCAATCCCGAGGTCGAGGGATCTCCGCACGTCGAGCCAATACAACCACTATGCGACCGACGATGCCACAAAAAAGATTGAGCCACGATGACTATAGGGCGGGATGGATCTGTCCGTTGGAGGTGGAGCAGATTGCTGCGATGGAGATGCTGGACGAGGAGCACCAACCCCTACCGCAGCTGAGAAGCGACACGAATATTTATAACCTCGGCAGTATCAACAATCATAATGTCGTTATTGCCGGCCTCCCTAAGCCGGGGAACTGCTCCGCAGCCACCGTTCTTGCCCAGATGAAGATGGCATTCCCAAGCCTAAAGTACTGCCTCTTGGTTGGGATTGGTGGCGGCGTGCCGGTA
This sequence comes from Pochonia chlamydosporia 170, assembly GCF_001653235.2. Classification (NCBI taxonomy): domain Eukaryota; kingdom Fungi; phylum Ascomycota; class Sordariomycetes; order Hypocreales; family Clavicipitaceae; genus Pochonia; species Pochonia chlamydosporia. The sequence goes on along the minus strand of NC_035795.1, from coordinate 287,174 downwards.
ACGACAGATAACCGGATGATCCGTCTTGGACACGTTGTTGTTAGCGAACCGACTGGTATTCATTCTGGAGCAGTGCAATACGATCATGGAAAGGCCAGAGCAGGAGAGTTTCAACGTAAAGGCTCCCTCGCACCCCCGCCTACAGCCCTCCTGAACGCTGCTCGAGAGGTAGCTGTACGGCGGCAGCGGATGGATCATGACCCCATTTGGAAGAACACGCAGCGCATTAAAACGAGCCGTCCAATGCTTCGTCGCTTCAAGTTCCCTGGCGCTATGAATGACCATCTTTACCGACCTGATTATGAACATCAGCAGGTTGGGGTACCATGCGCAGAGGGCGGGTGTGACCCTATGGAGCGTGTCGAGCGACCGAGAGACGATAATAATGAACGTATAGTTGTTGTGCACAGGGGAACAATAGCGTCTGGAGAGCTGGTGATCAAGGATGCCAAGAAGAGGGACAACTTGGCACGGGAGCACGGGGTGCTATGCTTTGAGATGGAGGCAGCAGGGGCGCTTGCGGATTTTCCATGCATTGTAATCCGAGGCATCTCGGACTACTGCGACTCCCATAAGGACGACGCTTGGCACGGGTATGCGGCGGCGGCAGCAGCTGCTTATGCAAGGCAGTTATTTTTTCACTTGCCTATCGAGCCCTGGCAAGGTCCATATGAGAGCGCTGCAGCTCGTTGTAGGTAAAACAACAACGCTCGCTATCTCATCCGGCGACGCTAACACCGGGTTCAAGCGATGACGCTAAAAACTAACAGTATCGGGGACACAAACGAACGATTTCTCCGTTACCTTCAGCCTGTCCGAAGTTCCCCAGATCCAACATTTCATCGCACGGGAGAGGGAAATTGCAGAGGTGCGCAGAGCACTAAGCTCAGACGGGACACGTCGCGTTATTGTCCTCCACGGCCTCGGCGGCATTGGCAAGACACAGCTTGCCGTAGCATACACAAAACGATATCGAGATAAATATTCGGCCATATTTTGGTTCAACATTAAAGATGAATCGTCTATTCTACAGAGCTTCACCAAAGTTGCGAGACAGATTTTGGAACAACACCCTAATGCTAGCCGCCTCAGCGCATTAGACCTACAGCAAAATCATAACGAGGCAGTTGAAGCTGTCAAGGCATGGTTCAACTTGCCAGGCAACACTCAGTGGCTTATTGTATACGACAACTACGACAACCCGAAATTGACTAACCATACAAGTAACACGGGAGTCGACATTAATCGCTTTATTCCTACGGCGCATCAAGGCTCAATTATTATTACGACCCGGTTGTCACAAGTCGATATAGGACATCCAATTCAAATAAGGAAGCTTGAATCAACGGACGACAGTCTCAAGATCCTATCATCGACCTCAGGCCGTGCTGGCCTGCAGGATGGTAAGAGTTCGCAGATAATATCAAGGCTCTACTAACAATTGCCATAGACGTGGATGCTAAGAGGCTCGTAGAAAAGCTGGACGGGCTTCCTCTTGCCCTTGCCACGGCTGGGGCGTACCTTAGGCGTGTTTCATCGAGCTTGGCTGACTACCTTCGCATTTACGAGAAATCATGGGCGAGACTTCACATGAGCACCCCAAGGTTAGGCTCTTACGAAGATCGCACATTATGCTCTACGTGGCAAGTCTCATACCAACAAGTCCAGGAACAAAACCCCCTTGCAGCTCATTTACTCAGATGGTGGGCCTACTTTAACAACGAAGACATATGGTTCGAACTTCTCCAACCCGATGAAGAAGACAGTCCAGCGTGGATATATGATCTAGCTGATGAGTTGAACTTTAATGACGCGATGGGCACTCTGCATGACTACGGATTTGTCGAGCCACACACCTTTATTGTAGACCCTTTCGAATCAAGGGGGTACAGCATGCACGGCTGCTTGCATTCTTGGACCATTCATATATTGAATCAAGAGTGGGATGACTATTTGGGTAAGCTCGCAGTAAAATGCATAGCCTCACGCGTTCCGTCACGGAACGACCCTCAGTTCTGGCTGCTTCAAAGGCGACTCCTCTCACATGCAATGACGTCTTGCGCCGCAATTCAAGCTAGCAATGAAGACTTGAACTGGGCTTTTTACAACCTGGGGAACCTTTACGCGGACCAAGGCAAATTGCAAGAGGCCAAGGAAATGTACTTACGGGCGCTTGATGGGATGGAGAAGGCATGTGGACCAGATCACACATCAAAACTAGATACGGTCAACAACCTAGGAATCCTTTACGCAACCCAAGGCAAATTTCGAGAGGCTGAGGAGATGCTCTTACGAGCGCTTCAAGGGAAGGAGAAGGCGTGGGGGCTAGATCGCATATCAACACTAGACACAGTCAACAACTTAGGTCTCCTTTACGTGGACCAAGGCAAACCTCAAGAGGCCGAGGAAATGTACTTGCGGGCGCTTCAAGGGTACGAGAAGGCATGGGGACCAGATCACACATCAACACTAGACACAGTTAACAACCTAGGAATCCTTTACATGGACCAAGGCAAATTGCAAGAGGCCGAGGAGATGTACTTACGGGCTCTTCAGGGGAAGGAGAAGGAATGGGGCCTAGATCACACATCAACACTAGACACAGTCAACAACTTAGGTCTCCTTTACGTGGACCAAGGCAAACCTCAAGAGGCCGAGGAGATGTACTTACGGGCTCTTCAAGGGTACAAGAAGGCATGGGGACCAGATCATATATCAACACTAGACACGGTCAACAACCTAGGGAACCTTTACGCGACCCAAGGCAAGCTTCAAGAGGCTGAGGAGATGTACTTACGGGCGCTTCAAGGGAAGGAGAAGGCATGGGGCCTAGATCACACATCAACACTAGACACGGTCAACAACCTAGGGAACCTTTACGCCGACCAAGACAAGCTGCAAGAGGCTGAGGAGATGTTCTTACGGGCGCTTCAAGGGTACGAGAAAGTCATAGAACCCCAAAACATCACCAGATACCGGCCAGCAATCAACATTACGTGGGGTCTAGGGTCCTTGTTATGGACTCAGGGCCAGCTAGTTGAGGCTAAGGCATACTATCAGCGCGCTTACAATAACCTTAAAGGACTGTTGGGATCATCGCATAAAGATGTCCAATTGCTACAGAGTACTCTGCTAGACCTGAATCGTACAATCGAGGCTGGGTCCGTTGATGAAGATATGCCAACGCCAACACCAACACAATCCAGGAAGAATAGCCGCCGGGAGGCCCTTTGAAAGGTCTTGGGTATTCGCTCGAAGTGGGTATCTCACAGTTGATGATTCCTTCTCTCTTAAGAGGATACATTGTTCAAGCTTATTCTAAGTTTTCATGAGCAAGGGTTAGAATAAGGCCATGTGCATTATGGTCTATGGAAATCATGTTCTATTAAGCGGAGACGCACGTGCTTCATATCCAAAAACGCAACGTATAGGCAACCTACGCCTGATGAGTTCTGGAAAGTATCCTCGTATTGATTTAGGTAGTTTGAAAGCAGGGTCTTTGTACCGGTACGGGCAGCTCATGCTACCTGGATTAGAAAAGTTTTGCTAATGGTGGGACCCCAGCGGTAGGTAGACATGGACGGGAACGCTGTCTTGTAGAAGAAGGTGCAACTACTGTAGTGACTTAGCGAGCATGGTAAATTAGAACGTGAGACCTTTCTTGTAGCTGGGTTCGAGGCGTCTTGATACCACAAGCGGCACATTTAGCTCCTTTTCTTTCTGCTTCTCTTTTCTCTTTTCTGTTGTTGATTGGGGCGGTTCCCTTACCCTGGCTGCGACTGTCAAAGCCAATCGTCAAATTGCACCAGCACCTCCAACCCCAGAAACGTAGTGTGCCAATGGAGAGGTCGAATGCGGCCCAAAAAGGACAATTCCAGGGCTGTCACTGCTCGATCCGAAATATCTTTGGCGCCGTTTGTGGAGCATGCAGGGTTGCCACGCAGAAAGGCTCTGTTTCGATTACTAATTCCGAAAGTCCAGTTCCCGATGGCAGAGGTATACAGTACAAATAAGGAGAATTCCTACTATGTGGATCTTCAAAATTGTTTGAAAAGAGAGTGCGGAAGAGGAAGCTGTACTTGCACAACACAATACGAGGTGGATCTAATCTATACAGGAAATAACGTAGGGGTCTTGGACATTTACAAATTCCTCGCCTTCTCTCTTCTCGACTCCCAACATCACCAAAGTCGGTGCCGCGTACTGAAACCGTGCAACAGCTTACGCCCTCCCCCAGCCCAACACAAAGAAAGAAACCCGACACCCAACGTGCCAGACATTTATATCCCGTCGTCTCACAATCGAGCCTGTGCTGCTGCTGCTCCAGCAACTTCATCCGCCATCGCTCGCCCAGCAGCGCGACCTGAGAAGATGCATCCTCCCAAAAATGTGCCCTCGAGCGAGTTGTAGCCGTGAACACCTCCGCCGCCGAACCCAGCCACCTCGCCAGCTGCATACAGACCCGGAAACGCACTTCCATCTGCACGCATCACATTGCTCTGCAGGTTGGTCTCGATCCCTCCCAGAGTCTTTCGCGTAAGCAGGTTCAGTCGCACCGCAATGAGCGGCCCCTTGGACTTGTCCAAGATTTTGTGCGGCTTTACGACCCGCGACAATTTGTCCGGCCAATATAATCGGCCATTGTTAATCAACATGGCTTGCGCATCCTTGGAGTATGCATTATCGAACTGAGAGTCTCTCGTGTCGATGACCTTCTTGATCTTGTCGAATTGCAGTTTTGGTCCGTTTCTCTCAGCTGCAAGCCCATTCATACCCTCCACCAACTCCTCAAGGGAATCCTTGACAATAAAATCCTTGCCGTGCTGCATAAAGTTTTGCACCGGCACAGGGCCCTTGCCGCTAAAGATTCGCCCCAGGAGCTGCCAAATGCTCTTACCTGTAATGTCCGGATTCTGTTCAGAGCCCGACAGGCCAAACTCTTTGGCAATGATGGTCTGGTTGAGAATGAACCATGTGTAGTCGTAACCGGTATGGCAGATGTGCTTCAAGGTGCCCAACGTGTCTGAGCCTGGGAAGAGGTACGGCGGCAGCCTGTTACCAGCAGCATCCAGCCACAGAGACGAAGGAGCCGGAAGGATACGAATACCGTGATTCGGCCATATGGGATTCCAGTTTTGGAGTCCCTCCGTGTAGTGCCACATGCGATCGCGATTTATCAGATGTGCGCCAGCCTTTTCTGAGATGCCAACCATTCGTCCATCGACATGAGCCGGTACGCCAACAACAAAGTTCTTTGGGACCTTGGGGCCGAGGCGATCAACTGGCCACGAAGCCTTCACAGCTTCAACATTGCCTCCAATGCCACCGGACGATACCAGAACAGCTGCGCCTCGAAGCTCAAAGGTGTCAATTGCGGTGCGCGACGTCTTGACGCCTCGTATAGCATCATCTTCTTCCAAGATGCGGCCCTTGACGCCAACCGCTCTGCCCGTCTTTTCATCAACAATGATTTCATCCACTGCATGCCGGTGCTTGAACTGAATAATACCGTCCTTCTCAGCCTGTAAAACTGGTTCCTTGAAGATTCGCACCACCTCGGGACCAGTGCCCCACGTAAGATGGAACCTCGGCACGGAATTGCCATGGCCGTCTGCCCTCCCGTCACCTCGCTCTGCCCAGCCAACATTGAACATGAATCCCAAGCCTAGACCTTTGACGTAGTTTTCCATCTCATCTGTAGCAAAATCAACAAAAGCTTTTGCCCATTGTCGCGGCCAGTGATCCTCGTGTTCACGGTCAAACTGTGCGGAATTGAGCCAATCTTGCATGGCCAATTCGCGCGAGTCTTTGATGCCCACTCGTCGCTGCTCGCTCGAGTTTACCACGAAGAGGCCACCTAGGGACCAGAAAGCTTGGCCTCCAATATTGTTGACATTTTCCTGATCAAGAATAATGGTTGGGATTTTTCGCTTCGATAGCTCATAGGCGGCGACTAGACCAGCTAGGCCGTGGCCAACAATGATGACTGGCCGCTTCTCGTCTGACATGGCGACGTGTGACGGAGTGAGTGGGAGATAATTATGGCGTTGAAGTAACAGATGCTCAGATAAATACTGCGCGAGCTATGCGGTTGCGGGTATTGAAGTTGTCAAAGGAGACCCAGCTTAAATCTGGGGTTGAGGAGAGGATGGGTTCGGTAAAACGGGCCACGGGTCTGGATATGGAGAAGAAGTCCGGATGATATTTAAATCGACAGGTATCGGGTGTTGTGACCGGCGTTTTCGGGGTACATGTGACGCCGATGAGCGTCTTTGATCATGGGCTGCAGTTGAGCGGCATACTTCCAGACGAGCACTAGAACTGTTTGGTCTGTCCTTAAGTAAGCGGCTAATTTAAATGATTGCATTGTCAAGAAGCAGAGATAACAAACCTTGTCATCTGCACTACATCATTTCTCAAGCGTGCCTGGTGGTATGTGGCTCAGCATTCAGATGCTTCGTAAACCATGCCACCCACAGACTGCTTGGTCGAGATTACAGTCCAAGACTCCTACAGATGCTTGACGTCTGGTTGCAAGTAGCATCCGACCGAATATTTGTCGATGCGTGGTGGGGTTATGCCGGGCTGTAATAGTGAATGGCATTGAATGCCCAGGGAATTTGCCTCAAGCCTCCTGGGCGAGTTATGTCTATCAATCTAGATGTTGACAAGATGTCAAATGAGTCGATGCTGTCTGGTGGAAGAGCCAGAAATGAAAGCGCCAACATTGAAGCAGGCAGGTGCAGCAATCGCCGCCCTGCACTGGGTTGAGTGGCTGTGGGTGGGTGCTCCTTCCTTCAATGTTCGGGTTGATCCTCAACTGGCTTGGCTCCCTTGACACCTGTCACAGCGCCGACTGACAGCTGCCAGCACCGATAGGTGCTGGCACCTGACTGGCCTCCCAGTTACACCCAGTGCTGGTGGCATCATTTGATCATTCGACTAGACGAGGTCAACTGATGTCACGAATCGTGCACAAAGCAGATGCTATCGCGAGTGACCATTCCACGATGTTCATATGTTTGAAGTGCGGAAGCATTCACAAGTACCGGTCTGCGCATGCATCCGATCCGATGACTTGTCGAACGTGTTTCCTCAAGATACCTGCAACTCCAACTCGGCAACGAACTACGAGCTAGATTTTGGACCTGAACGACACACAAGTAAACGAACGACTCGGGTATTGAAAAGCGCTTTTCAAACTATGTACTTATTTGCTATGTAAACAATGCGATGCATACCAGCTGCAATCTCAGTTATGTACCAACACCTGCCGACGATCAAAGGCTTCTCAGAGCTTTGATACTACAAACGCCGCTGACGAGTCTGCATCCTCAGCATAAGTGATGTGCTGGAGGGTGATGATAGGACCTGCATCACAGATGTTGTCCCCCTTATGACAAACAATATGCACACGGCTCGGGTCGATTCCTTGCACAGGCTGTTTGGACATCGGGTCACCGAAAACGACGACCGCCTTGACTTTGGACCTTGCATTGGCGTCAAGGTTCTTGGCAGCGTTGTGTACCGCATAACCGCCTTGCGAATATCCGCTCAATACGAATTGCGTGTTGGGGCACTTGGCGATGGTGTCGGTGACGATTTTGGCCCTAATGAAGTCGTCTTAGTACATATTTGTGCCAGGAAGTACTTTCCATGGTTCTGTATTCAGGAAGGCCATTTGAAGTGATCGACTTACATTGTGACTCCCGCCTTCGGGTCGGCTCTCAGATACCCATCAACGCTTGCAGGATACTCAACGCCCTGAAATGTTACCGACTTGGACGAACCGATAGCCTTCTTGACTGCGTTCAGAAACGGCGGTCCGACTAAAGCACCAACGTTACCCGGATCACAAGTCCCTCTGGCGAAGACAACGGTTACGTCTGCGCATCCTTTACTGTTGGCGTTGATGTTGAGGCCGAATGCTACTGCCAAAGCTGTTTCACCAACTCCCAGTGCACTGCAAATGCCATTGACTGGAACGTTAACGGGAAAGGTTTCCACAATCATTGCCAAGAATGCATTGAGATTGAAGTCACGCTTCTCAATCGGGACGTATTCCATATCAGACACTGGAGCGGCATTGACAGAGCCACAAGCCAGGGCAGCCAGAATAATCTTTGAGAAATGCATACTGAACCGCAGATCTGATAGATTCGACAAACTTGGGAAGAAGCCAGAAAAGAATTTCTTCTGAAGAAGGGATGGCGGTGTCAATTGAAGCCAGAGGAAGCCTGCCTGATCTCTCCAACCAGCAACACAGCCAACTTGAGGATATTCCCACCATCTTATACTTTTCTTCGTCACCTTCGTTCCAGTGCCCTATAAAACGCAACACCATATTGCTCCTATGGGAAGGTCGGATTTGACTATCCCGTATAGAAGCGCAGAACAGAGGCGCATACATTCTCGATACAGGACTTGGTCTTCCACGATTGGCAGATCTCCCGGCGCTAAGACATGTTCTTGCATCCGCATTCTCTACCCCATGCAGAATCCACTCGTTTCAGTCCGCCGAAAGATGCGCATCAGGGTATGTCAAGTGACGGCTAATTCTTGTCAAAAAATTATCCGCGACTATCTCGGACTAACCCCGGTCAACACGTCATATGGCTCATCATGCGGTGTGAGAAATTTTGTCTATATTGTCCAGCTTTATGGATAGGTACTTGTGAAGTCGAGGCACAAGAACTACAGGTCCCCAACTGGAACGCAATTCTTCAGTCTACAGTTTGACGCCAGCGTGGTACCTGAGCCTCAGATGGCGCCTTCTGCCACTCATTAATCACAAATCACAAATTTGAGTCTCTTCAATGGCAACCACTCAGCTGTGGCATCTCCCAATTGCTTACCACACACCATGGATGGTCCTGCAAGTCCACTGGATGATCGGCACCCGAGAACACCACTTGACCTTCATTGTGCTCCCCCGCATCTACGACCCTTGCGTTACCCCAGATCCTCCGGGCCTGGATTTGGCGCTGATCAAGCCATAAGGGGCTCCATGTCCGATTCCCCAACCCAAGTTCCGGGCTCAGCCCTTCTGACCATAACCCACCATTCCGAGCCAGGGTTAGGTTACAAAACCTCGGCAAGCGAGACCAGGATTAAACACATGCACATGCTTTCCGTTAACCCGGCAAGTCATCGTTCGAAGTTTGTGTTCAAGATTTACAAAGTTGCCTTTCATGACCTGAATGTCCTTGCATCTCGTCCCTGAATCTAAAGCTGGTGATTGCCTTGATTGGATGGAGAAACCTTGTGAGTACATCCGTGGACCTGGATATCTGCAGGCTCGGGAAAGTTGCCGACCATGCGAGACATTCTATGTTCGTTTGCGGATGCTATCGATATTTACTGAAACATTAATAATCTACGCTGATATTATGTATGATCCGCGACATTTCGGATGTCTTATCTGCCAACATAGACTTGTCTCTGCCGTACGTTATCCGAGAATAAGAGTTTGTGGTCATCGAGGAGGGTACGCTGGTCTGACTTTTTTACAGAATATACCCTCTCTTCTTGACCATTTGGATAAACGACCTAATTATGTAGAAAGTGACTAAATGCAAGCTGGAAGTGTGGCGGCCTCGTTGTCTTGTTTCAAGCTAACATCTCAAATCACGACTCTTTGCCAAAGCAAACGGGATAGTGGTTAGCCCGATGGCCAGGGTTGCTTACCAGGTGTTTCCAGGCAATCATTTGTTTCTGCGAGATTACTCATAACACTTATTCAGAAACTCCATATTCACATGAAAAACTGCCTGTATGAGTGTACTAGATAAATCGAAACACTTCGGCACACCACCCGAGCTGCAGCTGTGTTGTTGAGCATTCAACCCGTTAATTGGAGAGAATGACATCTCAAAGAGGCCTAATGAGACCTTTGGAAAGTGAATTTAATCAATGAGTGTTTCAAATGCAGTCGTAGCGTCACTTTTGTGCGATGGAGACGCTGCCTGTCGCGGAATTGCCGAGCAGTGTTGTTGAAAGCCGAATAGAAAATTGTAACAAAGCTGTGCAGTCGTACCAGGATACTCGATCATATACGCATGTCAGGTTCAAATTTTAAGAAATGATACTCGTTGAGTCGCCCTTACAATCATATGAAAAGGAGAAAACGGACGCCACGGACTAGAATATGAGATCTGGCGTCAAAAGCAGGGATTGCTCGAGCCTCGTATCGCCCTTGTGTTACTCATGACACAAATACAACCGAGTCGGCTAATTTGAAGAGAAAATCATTCCCAAGGCTTGAAATATTTCTTATTATCAGCCTCACTTGTTTACATCAATCTAGGTCTACTACGACAGGTGTATCAAGTCTCAATAGACATCACTTTCAAGCTTTGAACTCGTACAGAACAAACCAAATCCAATAAACCTTCTTACAGTAGAAGAAATACAGAAACTAGTAATCATGATGAACTGTCTGTATGCGCCTGAATATCAACTCCCGGTATCCCGAAGGGTAGTACACCGCATCCCGCGCTAAGACAATGCAGGCAACATGTCCGATCTGGCGGCCACCCACATGGACGTGGTACATACATTCGATTCTGGAACCTGTAATCACGCGTCACGTCACAATCTAGTGTGTGGCTGAAGGCGTTGTAGTGCGTTCAGCGACCAAAGCCTCCATTCCGACCACGGAGTAATGTGTAGATGGGCATCAGCGTTTTCATATGATGCTCGAGAATTGTCGCAAGTTGGACAAGTCATACCGAATTTGTTGGGGTTGTTCAAGTTCAGCATCACACGGGAGTTTGCGCTTCTCACAGGTAGCACAGCATGTGATGGACGCGGATAGCATTAAATTAGAAACCTATGGACTCCATATACCGCCAAGAAGGCAGTTCCTGCAATGAGAAGGCATTCAATGAGAAACACGAAAAAGTAAACACTCTCCAATGGTCTATTAAAGAAACCCATTTGCATAGTCTTCACAGACCCTTCCGTGCCTGTCAGTTTGCCCACCCGTGGCACATACTTGAAGTTAAACTTGGACTCGCCCCCCAGTCCGCGTTCAATAATCCCTCGATGTAACATCTTCTTTGAATATTCCACGACGGCATGATCGAATCTCGGGATAAGCCGTTGTACAACGGCAAGAAATTGCACGAGCCAGCAGTGCCCCTGGAAACAGGCATAGTGCATGAGTCCCGGCCGGCCGAGTCCGAGACTGTCACAGAATTGGTCCCCATTTAGTACTCTGCTCCCTGCCTCGATGAAGCCCGTGGATATGTTCATCGGGGCCAGATCCCTGATACTCTGTACGAAGTTGTACGCGACAACAAAGGATGTCGGTGATAATACCCGCTCGTGCAGAAGCATACTTTCCATTGTTGCTTTCGCCCTCGGTACAGAAGAGAAGTAGCTCGTGGGCGTACCTAGTAGGTAGCCAATGTATCGCCACAGGGCAATGTAGTCTTGTATTTCCTGCTTCTGCGGGTACACGCCCATGAATGGGAGCTGTAGCCACATGTGATTACAGCAGAATGTGGAAATGGAGTGGATAGAGTCCAACGTATTCAGAGGGATGCCATGTTTCTCAACGTCATAGTAGTCAGAGCGGCTGCCGGCCAGAGAAAGAATGCGCTCTCGAACAGCTGAATGTAGTAGGCGAACTCGGATTGCTGCGGTATGAGCGTTTCCTCCGGGCTTGATGTCGCCGACTGACTTGGTAACCTGAAGGATAAATTGAAAAGTCTCGAGCAAACGTCGCGGGAGCACTCTCGTGGAAAACCCGCCAGTTCTAACCAAGACCTCAACAACGCCCGAAGCAGAAGAGTTCTCGCCCATGAAGCCTTGCAGAGCGAACCCCATGAGGTTGGCGGTCGCATAGCGATAGAAGAACTTTTGTCCTCGCTCGAGCTGCGCCCAGTCTACCCAGCTAGGAACAGTGTGTACTTCCTCCCAGAAAGACGTTATAACTTCGTCCGTCTTCCAGTTCTCCCTGAGAAGGGTGTACATGTCGAGTCTTTTCTTTCCATCTTGTGATAGTCCCGCGTTAGCTTGCTCTATGCCTTGTAGTTTCGTGACAGTGCGGCTTCCGAGGACGTCGTACTCGTATCGTAGCGGATCGGTCGTTGCTCTCGATAGGTGAAGGTCCGTCCAACGGAAACTGTAGTTGCCCATTTTGTGGATCGTATCCATTTCGAAGGAGGCAATTTTTGGTAGCTGTACACGTTGAAGGTACGTATAGTGGCTAGGAATTTGGAATAAAGGTTTGAGGCGGAATGACGACTCGTGTAGATGTCTCGGGGGGATGGTGCAGTGTTTGCTTGCGTACTCAGTCCAAGCAATTTTTAAATATAACTCTGCGTACGTACTTCATAGAAATGTGCTTCGGACTGGGGCTATGAATCATGGACCATGTCGTTACGTACAAACACTTGGTAGACCGGCACTTTTCACAGTCTGTAAATGATGATCATAAACGAGTCGTCATCACTTTTCACACAGTGACAACAGAGACACTGGTCACATTCAAGGTTCATGTTGTTCTAAGTTAATAGTCTATGAAAACGAGGCTACAACTGCCGAGAAGCAAGTGAGCCTTGGCAACGGTGGTCATTGTCCCCTTTGGGTCGCCCACATCTACGCGACCATGGCTGTGACGCATGGTGTATGCAAGACGTAGTGTCAGTCTCGGTGCCCCGAGCATCATCAGCCTCGCATTCGTCTGTCGTACGTACTAATGATGACTCCAGGACACTGCCGTTCGAAGTCTCCCGTGTATTGGTGGGCAACTGGTAATAAATCACACCGAAACAGGAGTAAATACGTGATGTTGGTGCTGCTTGTTTCTTTGTCTACGCTGCATACTCCTACATTACTTGCCAATATTCACAACATCCACCAGAGATCCACTCTTGGGTCTGAGTTGCAATGTTTGCAATCACTGGATTGCGCCCCGAGAACAGCTACTCATAATTCTGGCTGATTGGACATTACATTCATCTGGAGAGAAAGATTGGAGACGAGTTACTGTGAATGGTTGTGAAAAACACTGAACATTAGGATTCAGGACGGGATGGTTTATTTCAATCTTACCATCCTTCCAAGGCAACAGAGTTTCTTTGTCCCTTTGGTTGTCTTTGTTGCTAATGGCCCTTGTAACATCAACCAACAGTAAGGCTTAATGCATCTACTTGAGCCCACCGTCCAACTCGCATGACATGTAGTGTAACCGCCGTTGGGCGTCGTTGGCCTGACGGTGTAACATCAGTTTCAACTTTGAAAGCTCAAGATTCTGATGGTGGTGTCCAACTTGTCAGGTTCATGGCCCCCACCATTTGGTAATGGGAATTCATGGGTTCTCTTCATTGAGTCACGAGTTAGCTGTGATTCGTGCGTCATAGCTATTGAAATGAAATGGAAACATCAGAGCAGCTGGACCCATGGTGGCCCAGGGTAATGATTGTGTTTGCTTGATTTGATTCCACCGTGAATTCTAGCTAAATTTAAACTGTTTTACAAATACCGCATCGACTGAAACTAGTTTTGTGCTCCGTTGGTCGTAAACTTGTCCCTTGATTGTAGTTTGCATCATCTGCAGACGCGTCAAGATGTTCATCTCGCCGGTTATCGCGGATCTGGTTCTCACGCAAAAACAAGAAAACACAACTGTTTTCATCCCGGACATGTTCCAGACATTTCTTCAGGATGAACCAAATACCAATCGCTTCTATAATAAGGCCAAGTTGGAGTCGGAAGCGTGGCTGACCAAGTTGGTTGTTTGGTGCCTTGCTACTATTCAAGCTAACGCATGACAGATTCTGTTGTTTCTCTCCGGAGATGGAGATGAAGGTGGCGAAATGCGACTTTTCATACTTTTGCTCCATAGCGGCACCGAATGCTCCATACGACGAATTCCGTACCTTGTGCGACTGGGGCAACTGGGTTGGTCTCTCCTTGTGCTCTTGATGACCCTTTGCTAACAGGGTGTGTCAGGTGTTTCCTTACGATGATAGTGAGTAACACGTTGGTCGCCATCTTCCTTGTGTACTGACTTCGTGATGAGTGTTCGACTTTGGGGAGCTCAAAGATCAGCCTGAGGCTGCCCGCCGTGTAATGGACAGTCTCATGGAGACTATGTTGAGGCGTCCTAGTACAGCAAGAAAACTGAAGCTTGTTCAAGCGCACGATACTGTCGTCTTCCGTATGTCCAAGGTATGGTAATGTCTTCCCAAGTGACTCACCGCATGCTAAATACCGGAACTAGGCATGCTCGCAAGGTAAACCCGGAGTGAATTCGCTGCTCATCCTGAACTTCATGTTGACAGACCGAAGGAGTTCAAGCGAGATTTGCCAGCACAATGCATGCTTATTGTGATGGCGCAATTAGCCACGTCGACGACGAATTCGACAACAGAACGCCGACACTGGAAGAAATAATCCTAACTCGCCGGATGTCTGCTGGAGTTTCTCCATTATATCATCTGGTCGAATATGCGCATCGCATCAAGTTACCGGACTTTGTGTTCAAGCACCCGGTCGTACAAGAGCTAGAAGTGCTCGGAATTGATATGGTTTCAATGTAAGTGACCCATCTCCCCATCTGGGTGTCATTGACCCTGGGAATAGATCAAATGATATTATATCGTATCGAAAGGAAAAGGTACGCATTGCGCCATCTTACTTGTGGCATCCTTACTCATACCACTCAGGCGGACGGGGTAAAACATAACATGGTGGGAATTTGTGAACTACACGGAGCGTCAACCCAGCAGGCATTCGACACTGTCGGGCTCCTTTTACAGGATTGCTACGACAGGTGGGATCTGATGGAAAATCATCTACCACGGTGGAGCAAGCCAATCGACCGAGAACTACGCAGGTATATTGACGGAATCAAAAACGTTGTCAAAGCAAACTTGTATTGGAGGTCGGTGGCACTCTCACGGCGTGGAAACTGTAGTTGCTGACAGGTTCAACAGTTTCCGGTCAGCGCGATATTTTGGCAAGGATGTAGAAAGGGTGAGAAGGACCCGCGCCATTGAGGTGCCTGCAACTTGGCTGTAATTGTTTCCGGTTTGGGACCTTGTGTTACTATCTGTAATCGAGGACTTGAGCTAAGGCTCCATGTACGTCGTTCTTGTTCCAGCTGTTTAAACTCTCGGCTCTCACATATTGGGTGATTACAGATTAGAAAGGGCCTCGATAGGTTCTAGAGCAACGCTGAATTGGTGAAAGATGATGATGAAGGCAAGATATTGCCGTGGACGTTCTTTTTAAAGCAATACTCGATTTTGGCCAGGCGCCACTAGCAGCCCTCTCAGCTATGAAACAGTCTCTGTTCCTCTTCAGACAACTCAACTCGCATACTGATAAAGCAGTATGCCAGGCTTCCCTGTGACACTAAACCACGCCAGACCCCTGATACGGGATATATTTCTCATGCTGAGTGGTGAACTCAGTGGTGGTATTGTAATTCCACCAAAAGTCCAAATAATGGGGCATACTAGCATTCACCTTGCAAGTCTCAACGTAGTCGTCCAGCATGTTGTCCACCAGCTTGGTGTAGTTTGCAAGGGAACAAGAATAGCCTGGTCCATCCTGGCAATCATTGAACGGCACCACCGCCTCGTTCAGTACCACTCGAACGAATGAGTCCTCCTTTGAAGTGGCGGTCGCGTTGCAAGACAATCTCTCAAACGTTAAATGGCCGCCCATCGGCATCAGGTTGCCCGTGGCGTAGGTGTTAGGGAATGGGGGCCGGTCCTTTGGCAGATGCTTATCCGGGGTGCCTATGCCAAGTGCGGCAAGAATAGGTGTGATGTTGGTATCATGGGAGCTTTAGAGAGGCCGTAGTTAGTACATTGTGGAAACAAAGTTGTACAGAGAGAGGCGTACAAGTTAAAGATGAGGCTGCCAGATTTTCTTGGTCCTTGCTTCATAAGTGCCAGTGAGGCATTCATGTATACGCCCCCAACGGCCTTCATATATGGATTTCCCGGCCTTCACAAGTTAAAACTATTCTTCCGTAGTGTAATTTATCATACGAGACAACACTTACCCAGCGCAGTAGTAGAACTGTAGGTCTTGTGTGTAGCCAAAGCTGAGCCATTCATCGAGTGTGAACACGTTTGTCCATTCCGAAAAGCCTCGCACGTTAAGTTCATAGGCCGACATCACTGCTTTCATTAGAATGGAACCCACATACGTATACACGGAACCCGATGGTGACGTGAAACTTACGCATAAGTCCATATACGTCCGAGGAGTTTAAATGAAGCCCCGGATTTTGCTTGTTCAATCTGGAGGCGGCGACATCAAACTGTGGCATGTAGTACGTGAGACTACTGCAGGCAGATCGGTTGTCAGCGGGACATCGTGGTGTAAGACTGTTTGCACCCATGGCTGTAGTTTCGGGTATCATGTTGAGGGCCACTGTGTTTGTATAGTTCCAACCAAAAAAACCTTCGCCTGTGTATTTGTTAGCGACGAATGGGTGCCTGATAGGATGTACGGGCTGACAGCATGTACATGTACATACCAAACTTTCTAGCAGTCTGGACAACTCTTTCAAACTCGGCTGTCCACATCGGAACGGTCGTATTCTTCGATTGATCCCACAGGTGGCCATATCTCGTCCGATACTCGGATCCATGCTTGTACGTTGTAAGCAGACCACTGTATGGGCCAGTGTCTGTTTCTAGCTCATAAAGACCTTCGTCCGTGACATAGAACTCCCAGTCAGGGAGAAATCGCAAGTCTCCTCGCCAATCAGTGATGTTAGAATCTTGAAGCTTCGTCAAGCCTCGCTTCATCTTGGCACCATCAACGGCTTGGGGATATCGCTCGCCATGACGCCGAATCATGATAACCTGGTCAACGGCGCAGCTATCTGGGGGATCGCGGCCAATGCCATAAGATTGCCTGTTGGAGTATGGGCCACAACCTCCGATATGTTTAATGACGGAGTAGCCTTCCAGGAACGACTGGTCGTACGGTGCGGCGAATGTATACCTTCCGGCATTTTGAGGACTGTTGCTTAGAGCAAAAGCCGTTCCCCAGAAAGGGGTGATGGCACTCGTAACCTTCATATTCGATTCAACGTCGCTCGGACTTGGTCAGGCTCTGAAGTGACAGCCCTAACCGGAGTTTAGGACGAGGATATTGGTTTCTTTAGTACATCTGAGCAGAATGTTCCTGCGCCAGTCTCGACACACTAAAACCCTTGCATTGTCCATAGCAAACTTGAACCAATGCCAACAATATCCACAAGGTGTCGTCATAATACCTGCGGCCCGACTGTCCAGAAGTCGCGTGCACAGTTGCCTATCTTGGATAACCACGGCGTCATGATACTCTTCTGGCACCGTCACGAAATTGCCATCCGGCAAAGCTTGCCGTAGTGATCACTTGCACTAACATCCCCAGAACCAAAGTGCGGGGAAGTGTCAGAGGGAATAGAGAAGTGATCTTCATCAGTCGTTTAACTCAGCATTGGAGGAACCAGTCAGCCGTTGTTGGCGCCAATTTAGCGACGGTACTCCGCGGGGTTGAACAACATCCGAACTAATATTCCGCCTAAATTAAAGAGAATGCTAGCTAGGTAAACCATTGATGCTCTTCGTAAGTAGTAGGTCCGATATTCGCTTTTACGGAACTCGGGCGCATATTAATGAGCTGGAGCTTGCTGACAAGAGATGATGAACGGCGTCGGCTCCGGTGGCCGAGGAGTGGAAGTGGCTTTTGATTCTGCCCAAAATGAGTTGTAGTGCGATTATCTGTACTTAAATCTTTATACCAGATTGTTCCTATGAAACTGCTTAGCAATTGAGTGTAGTTTTTACTTATGCTTAATTGTTAAAAGACTGTCAAGAGGCTGTCGTTGGCACCCTTTACTAGCCCTCTGACTTTGTGTTGGTCGCCGGTAGGAATGTCTTACCTCTTATTTCGCGGAATTAATTACTTTCAATAGGAACACTCGAAAGTTTAACGCTGAATATATGTTTCACTCTGCCATGTTGCGGTGCTTAGGTTGCTGCTGAGACTGACGTTTTGCTACAGTGCACAGCCTTCCACTCTTGTGCATTAAAGTCAGCATCTTCCTTCACTGCTAAAGACATTTACAGCAAATATTACTAAATGGGACAGAAATACAGATGTTTATCTATTCCGTTGCAGAAAGGTCCTATAATAGCACGCTGTCACTATCTAACTGAGACATGGCCATTTCTCCGGCTATCAATGCAGAAGGGAACAACAACAACTAAAGTCGTGATTTCGGTTTCAAGCCTCGTCTGACGTACGGATGGCGGCCATGGCATACAAGATGATCTACAGGAGCCGTATTGAGGAACTCGGGGCCCGCATCCTCCATCAAATTGGTCATTCCGCACAGACGCATAGCCGTCTCTATTTCGTCTCGCAATACTATACCCAAGTTAGCTAGTGACATGCATGTACTTGAGTTGGTAAACTGGGACTTACTTTCGATTGCGTGTTCGACTCCAGCCGTGCCGTAGTTGACGGCATAGAAGAATGGCCGTCCCATTCCGACTGCCGAGGCGCCAAGACAAATTGCCTTTACAATGTCGGATCCCCGCCGGAAACCACCGTCTATGAGAACCTCCATGGAGTCGAACACCTCAGGACAGTTCCTGTGTAGCTCAAGCAAGGTGATGATGGAGGGCTGAGCAGTGTCCGCTGCTCGGCCGCCGTGGTTGCTCACAACTATTCCTTGACAACCAAGTCTCAGTGCTGTCTGGGCATCTTCCCACCTCTGGATGCCCTTGATAACAATAGGGAGGTGAGTATGCTTCCTAACCCAGGTTATATCGTCCCATGTCACCGCTGGATCAATAAACGAACCCGATTGCCTTGCAAGCCCCGCGCCTTTCTGGTCTTTGCCCTGGGTCACCTTCTTCTCCACCATGTTTTCGGGTTTGACTCGTTCATCATCCTCTCGCTTCGACACTACTGGTAGGTCAACCGTAACAAAGATGGCCTTGACCTTGTTGTTGCTGCTAATGTGGGCGAGTAACTTTGCAGACTTTTCGCGATCCTTGTCCACATAGAGCTGGAAGAAGGCGTGCTCGGGAGTGACATCTAAGATTTCGTCGTGAGGGTACGAAGCGGGTGTGGAAATGCAATGGATGATGCCGGATGGACCAGCGCCTCGCGCAAGCGCCAGTTCTCCTTCTTCTCCTGCGGTTCGGACTGCTCCCGTTGGGCATACGAAAAAGGGGGCTTCGAGATTGCACCTGAACAGTTTCGTTTTTGTGGTGACTTGTCTGACGTTTTTCATCACGGCAGGTCGAAGCCAGATTTTCTTCAGGGTGTCGACATTAATATCTCTTGTGATGTTATCGTTGGACGCGCCGTTAATGTAAGCCCATGCTTTGCTGGTGAATGATTGGCGAGCTGCGTTCTCAAAGTCGTATATGTTGATGAGGTCTTCTAGCGGAGGCTTCGATAAGGTTTGCTTCGGTTTAACTGTGGATGTGTTTGCTGCAGCCCATGATTCCGTGATTGTAGAGACATCAAGAATGCCGATGTGATGCTTTGGGTCGAGTGACGCTTTTATTAGTGAGGGCGCGTGAACTTCATTATACGGTACAGAGGCATCTTTGCCAGAGTATTGATGTATGACTAGATTAGTGTTAGATGTCGTCAACATCACTTTTGTCGCACATGAGCGTTTGGTGGTGAGATCAACTCACTCTCTGGGCCACCTGGATGAGACGGCGCAAAGTCCGTCATGTCATACACATTCCCATCGACCACTATCCAGGTATCATCTGCCTTGGAATGTTGCAGTACTTCGGACACAGGCACTTTTCTCGTCATTTTGTCGGCCTCGGAAGGTGCCTCAGTTGCATGACGTGGTGAGGGTTCGGACAATCCAATGGAAGACGAGGTGTTTATAATGCATCTCGGCCACTTTCAAATTGCCCCATGACTGACTGCATGGACCTTTGCGAGCGGAGCCTTTCCGACTGGAGTGCCAAGGGTGAGAAAGCGGCATTCACACCGACCATGAAATTGTCTCCATCTATCGTGTGGGAATTGGAGAGCCGAGATTAAAACCAGGCTGAAAATCATATTGAGAGCTGCGGGGTAAAGATGGAGCGAAATCGGGGGCGGGAATTCCGAATATTGAACCGGATGGAATCATCACATCATCAACAAGACTCTCCGGGTTAAATAAGCGCGAACAGTCTCGTCCAATTCCAATTTTGTTAACCCGAACCAATAAAACACCCCACAAGGTAGAGATGGGCAACATACTGGAACTCGTCCCTGGCCATGTTGGAGATGGACATGGTGAGACATTCTTGGCATTTAGATGGCTGAGAAACATTTCGGTACTCCGTAAACCATGGGAACGTTATTTCCGGCTGGTCTAACCTCTGCCTTGGCGGGTCATCCGAGAGTGGCTTACACACGAGTAGGGAAGAAGACCTGTGAAAGTGTGTACAAAAGTACAATGTGAGCTGTTTTGGTCTCAGCGGCGGTTGATGGGTTACGCAAAAAGTAGTTAACAGCTCATTGCGCCGCCCTAGGGATTGATCAGTTTGGATCATCATCATGGTTCTTGCCTGTTGGAAGGCAGTTTTCCATTTTGGCGTCTCTTTCTGCCGTCGACACTTGGAGCACGTCATAGTCTACTCTGTCAGCAAGTAGGAATCGTTCCTCGCCATTGTTCATCCAACCTCTTCTACACTGCTAGCTGTTTAAATCTCAAGCCAGTTTCATAACGCTGTTTAGATCCCCCTTCTCTGAATGTATTGTGCTCCAGGTTGTATTTACGGGGATTCATTTCAGAACCCGGTTTCTGGTAACGGCACCAACGTCTAGGGTACTAACTGGCGAGGTCACATACATCACTCTGGCCGTCTATCTTGACCTGGTTCTAGGCACTTAATGCTCCATGACTGGGTTTGATTCTGAGAAAAAGCACATCTTTTTAATTCCACTCCAGAAAATATAGACAAAACGTCACGTGGGTCGTTCCGGTCGAGCAGTTGACATGCTTGTGGCTAAGGCACATTTGGTTTCCAAGCACCAGCTTCGCTTAATCCCACGATTGCCTCTCAACCCGTCTCCCTTAAATCGTAGCCCGAAATGGAATCGCTTAACTCGGGCTTGCAGTGCGTCATAACATGGTGCCTTCATTTCAACGTGCTGACAACGTGGCAGTCAAGACTGACCAATCCTGCAAGCCACAATCTGTCAGCTACCATTACGCATTATGTCCCACGAATGAGGTCCTTTCCCGTCACTACATAGCTCCCCCGGGTTGAGACTAGAAACCATGGTGCTGTGTAAACAACAATGGTTATCCCACGTGGAAGTCACCACAGTAGCTTTTGAGTCGAACTTTTCGTCATTTACTTCCACTATAGCTTCGTATCTTGGCTGGACTATAGCGGAAGTCGCAACAATGATACATCGTATGCGAGCCTTTGCATCTGATATGAGTTCTTTGTTGGATATAAGGTGAAGGTATTGGTAACTCCGTATTCACTCTCCATCGGGATGAGGAATTTGGGACGGCTGTTATTGTAAGCCTCGTAGTTCGGCTACGAGCTGACAGAACCTGCAGTCACCACTGCGAACGTGAGGTTCTCGTTTATCTCATGGACAAAAGACACACCGATCTGACCATGTTTCCTTGAGCTGAACTGCCACTTTTTGTCCTGAATCCCCGTCTTGAGGCATCACAGTGACGCGTTATCTCTCCCGGTGATGACCCGGTACACGACACTGTTCTCAATTGGCGGTTAATTGGATGGCTGCAGTGCCTTCGATGTGAATATCGATGTAAGCTGAACAATGGAAAAGTCTAGGCTCGCTCGTGATTACTCGTATCTGCATTCTGGGACAAGATAAACATCATGGAGCACCAAGGGCGAGATCTCTATTAGTTAATTATATCACATATAATCGTCTGGACTCGTTATGTTTTGCCTATATAGCTGTCCTTCCTCAAGCTTTCCTTGGCAATCGGCGACCTGGTCTGCGGACTTCTCCTTAAACATTCTGACAACTCATTTGCTGTCAACTATTTACAATGGCGTGCAAAATTATCACATTGCTGCTGTTTCTAGCTGGAATACTTTATACACCGTTGTAGGTTTTCTCCATGCTATACGTAACCTCATCTAACTATCATTATGCAGCGTCTATGCAAGCCAAGATTATGAGTATATAGTTGTAGGCTCCGGTCCGGGTGGTGGACCCTTAGCTGCCAGACTGGCACTGGCAGGACGAAAGGTAATGTGACATGGAGACTGGAGTTCATTGAACTCAATGCTAACTTTGTCCAGGTACTGCTTATCGAAGCCGGTGATGACCAGGGTGACACGTACTATGAGCAAGTACCAGCTTACAACTATGCGTCATCCGAGTTTCCTGATATGCAGTGGAACTATTACGTGGACCATTGGGAAAACAAGACACAGCAACTGCAGGATAAGAAGTTTGTATGGAAGACTCCGGATGGTACCCCTTGGGTGGGACCCGATCCTCCAGCAGGATCTTCTAAGCTAGGCATTTGGTATCCAAGAGCCGGTACACTGGTAAGTTTGCTCAAACTGTCAGGTCAAACTATAAATACTAGCGACATTCCTACGTAGGGCGGCTGTGGACAGCACAATGCCTTGATTTCGATCTATCCCTTCAACAGCGACTGGGATTACGTTGCTTCGATCACAAGAGATCCTTCATGGCGGTCGGATAACATGAGAAAATACTTTGAGAAGCTGGAAAATATCCATTATAATCCCCCATCGCTTAAGGGGCATGGAACACAGGGGTGGTTTGGGACGACCCTCCCCAGCCTTCCCATGATCGCTGGAGACATCCAATTGCTCAGTCTAATTACTTCAGCTGCCAACGCCTTCGGTGCCGGGTTGAAGAAGGTGATATCCACCGTTCAGCAACTTGAAGCTGTTATTAATCCAGATATCAACGCCGATGATCCCGGGAGAGACCAACGCCAGGCTCTATACGAATATCCGAACGCCGTCACAAATGCCAAGCGCAATGGCCCGAGGGACTTTGTTCTTAGTGTAGCCAACGCTGCTTATCCTAACGGTACGAAGATGTATCAATTGGACATACGGTTAAACACTTTGGTCACAAAAGTGCGATTCAGCAAGGGTAAAGGCCGTAAACCAAAAGCTGTTGGCGTGGATTTCTTAGACGGCAAGAGCCTTTATTCAGCTGATCCACGATGGAGTTCAAGCAATGCCGGCACCCCTGGCAGTGTTAATGCGTCGAAAGAAGTTATCATCTCGGCTGGGACCTTTAACACGCCTCAGATCTTGAAGCTCAGTGGTATTGGGCCGAAGAAAGAGCTTGCTGCTCTGGGCATTCCCCTGTTAGCTGATTTGCCTGGCGTCGGTACCAATCTTCAAGATCGATACGAAGTTGGAGTCATTGGAGAAACGACCCAAGATTTCGCAATCTGGAATAGATGTACTTTTGGAAATGGCAACGACCCATGCTTCGAGCAGTGGTTGACGGGAAATGGGACGAACAATGGACCGTATGCGAACAATGGATTGGCAATTACCATGACCAAGAAATCTAGGTCTGCGAACTCCACCGACTCGGTAGATCTTATGATTGGCGGCGCTCCCCTTCCGTTCAAAGGCTACTATCCCACATACTCTTCGGAGGCAGTAAAGACAAAGAAGCAATTTACCTGGGTAATCTTGAAGGGTCATACAAGAAACCGGGCAGGGACCATAACACTCCGCAGCAAGAACCCGCAAGATACTCCTGTTATCAAGTTTCGCTACTTCGACGAAGGAACAACTACCAACGGAGCGGATAAGCTAGATCTTGATGCCATGGTCGAAGGCGTGCTGTTTTCACGGGCCATGTTCAAGAACACTTCCGCGGTGAATGGAAATGGTGGATTCAAAGAAATCTGGCCCGGGCCAAATGTAACTTCGAGAAATCAGATAAAGGAATGGGTGAGAAACGAGGCTTGGGGTCATCATGCGTCTTGCTCTTGTCCCATTGGCGCCGATGGGGACCCAATGGCGGTATTGGATTCGAAGTTTCGCGTTCGAGGAGTCGATGGACTGCGTGTGGTGGATGCATCGGCTTTTCCAAAGATTCCTGGTCTATTTATAGTTGTGTCCGTGTACATGATTAGCGAGAAGGCTGCTGATGTTATTCTATCGGCTGGTGGTTACTAGTCATGATCCAGAAGTGGTGGGCTATCCTGATGGGTGTCTGTTTCAAATGATGGGCGGCTATCATTGTTTCCTGCCTTTGATACTTGGTTCAGGTGTAGGGAATACTTAAAAGCCTTTAAGAGACAAATACGACACGGAATGGTATTCTCAGATTACATCCCTATTTGGGTGATGGGATAAAATATGTTAGCAATAGTTTGTTGCGGGATACGTGAACGCATAAAACAAAGGCAGCCTGTTGTGCTATTTCTCTTATTGGGAAACATTAGACCGTTATCTAAGTGCCACTAAACTATAATACGATCCTACAGCTTTGGCTATCGATAGTTCCTGAAGTTATTTCTGCTACTCGTTTTGCCTTCCAAACCTATTTGCAACTCGTCCTCTATTGAGTAACTCCAAGGAAGTCCATTGACCAAAGAAACATCTTACAAGCACATTCCTTTGTGAAATGGCGGCTCCGTGAGCAGACTAAATGTGATTACAAACTACGACTATCTTTTGCCTTCCACTTTGGTCAGGATGCATTCATGCACTACAAGGTTGGCCACAAAGGAAGGGAATATGCAGACCAGTGAACCTTTAGTCTTTGAGTTCGTATGCCACTGTTCTCCCCAAAGGTGTTCACACCGTATCACTAGTACTTACTTGCTCGCATATCGACCATGCGTAGACTGACATGACTCCTCTGTAGGCTGAAGACTCTCCACTTGGACCAATTAGTGATCACCAGGAACTTGACTATTCAGACGAAGACGGGCCCTCAAGTCCACCCTTGTTAATCCGAGCAAGAACTGGATCTAGTTTCTTCAAAAACCGGGTTATCAGATGGCAAACAAAATGGGATTTGGAATAGTACAGATGCCGGTAGGTTCACGCTGCTTCTATGCTACAAGCTACTGCTAGCAATGCCGAGTCCTATCAAGTGAAACAATCACACTTCAGTCAGGATGCTATGGGTAACACAACATGATGGACTACCGCCACCTTCCTGCCTCAAGACATTTGTGACTTGCGTGAAAACGCCCTGACAAATACACTCACCGTCATTCGCCGTCTCCATGCAAAGCCTTCATCAGCTCCATCAAATGCACCAAGCTGTGTCGCCGGCAACAACATGCATGCATGCATGTGTGCGGGGGAACAAGCAACTAAATCCTCGTCACAACTGAGTTTGCCCAACCTCTTTTGGTTACTATGCCATGAGAAGTCCGCGAAAATGCACTATGCCACGTACATTCGCTCCCATTAGGTTAGAAAGACTACCATCCCTGCCTCGGTCTCTCTCCCAATCCATCTGTCATCGGTGATCGACAAACCTACTGGGATCGCGTTTGCCCATGGGAAAGGGTTGCAGTGGTTAAGCGAGTTGCCTATTTTCTCTGGTGTGCTACGTCCGCATCGTCCGCCTGACCAGAAGCTACATGGAGTTGCTTTTTCTTCTTTGAGGCGCGCCGGATCACCGATGCCGTGTATACTGTCTCGGGAACATTTTGCAAGTTTTGACGCACCACCGATGCATTCAGCCTGCTTTCGCACATGTGTAATTGGCTGAACAGTCTATCAATTTGCTCGGTTTAACGCTGCGCCGTGACCGGAACTATCACACTTGAAGGCTGTCCGTACGAGATTGTGACGAGTAAAATTGAAGCTTCACTCGACTATGCAAGGCGGTGCCTGCCGAGCGACCAGCCGAGCTACAATGTAACGTGCTTGTGAGGATGCAAGGGAGTTTGCAGCGGCCGAATTCCGTGCATCTTGGGAAGAAGTGCGCAGTGAAAGTGAAACAGGCTTGATCAAATGTTATGGTTATAAGTGTATGAAGCTCCCTTGCCTCCCTCGCCGTGTCCTCTTGATGTCTGAGCCAACTCTGCTGCTTCAGACAACAAGATGGCTTCCACTCTAGCTCAGCTGTTCACTTTATGGCTGGCGGCCTTCGCAGTCACTCTCAATGCCAGTCCGGTTATTCGTGCTGTCGTTGATGAGAGAGCAACTCCCCCGTTGCCCAGCGTGGACAAGTTCTATCTACCTCCTCCCAACTTGGAGTCGTATGCCCCGGGTGCCATCATTCGACATCGCCCACCGCCAAACCCTATTGCGGCATTCGCAGTCGATCCCATAGATCTTCGTGCGAGCTATCAGCTTCTGTATCGAACTACAGATAGTCTTAACCAGGCAACCGCAACAGTGCTCACAGTTCTCGTTCCCCATAACGCAGACTTCACCAAAGTCCTGTCGTATCAGGTAGCAGAGGATGCCGCCGACCAAGATTGTGCTCCGTCTTACGCATTCCAATTGGAACATGACACTGGGCCACAGAATGGGACGTCAACTACACAAGCTGAGTTGCTGTTGATAGAGGCAGCTCTAGAACAAGGTTGGGTTGTCATTGCTCCCGACTTTTTAGGTCCAAAGGCCGCCTTTCTTGCCAATGCCCTTGCCGGTCACGCCACCTTGGATGGAATCCGGGCAGCGAAGAACTCGGGTTCAATTACGGGCATCAGCAAGAATCCAACTATTGCCATGTGGGGATACTCTGGTGGAAGCGTCGCTTCCATGTGGGCAGCCGAATTGCAGCCATCATATGCGCCAGAGCTTGTGATTGCCGGCGCCGCAGTTGGAGGCGTCGTGCCCAACATTACCACGGTTGTGACAGAGATCAATGGAAAGGGCAACGCTGGACTCATTCCCGCGGGAGTTCTTGGCCTTGCTCACCAGTATCCTGAGCTGGACGCCATCGTGAGACAGCACATCCTGCCGCAATACAAGGACGAGTTCTACAAAGCCGAGAATCAGTGTCTGGGAGCCAACAGCAACGACTTTGCCAACAAAGATATCATCGGCATGTTTGATGATCGTAATCTTGTCTATACCAACCCAACTGCTATCAAAATTATCACCGAGAACGGCCTTGGTCAGCGTGTTCCCAAAATTCCCATGTTTGTGTACAAGGCCATCAAGGATGAGGTCAGCCCAGTTGCGGAGACAGATAACCTGGTTCAATTTTACTGCAAGGGCGGCACAACCATTCAATACCTCCGTGATCAAAACGCCAATCATGAGCAGATGGCCATTATTGGAGCCCCAAAAGCGCTGTCTTGGTTGATAAAGAGGATGAATGGCAAAGATCACCAGAAGACTTGCTCTACGAGCACTGTGTTTTCTGCACTGCTAGATCTTGATGCTTTGAAGGTTCTGCCAAAGTTTCTTCTGGATGCGTTATTGGACTTATTGGGGAAGCCGGTGGGACCTATATTTGGGTAATTCAAGGTTGGGGTGAGACGGGTTGGGAAACACTCGGCCAGTCATCTTACATGGTTGGACGGGCTTGCTGTATATGCCTGCCTTTGTCTTCTTAGTTTACGCTGCTATAGGTCTGAGTACATATCGTAGGCTAAAATTCAGTATATTTTGTAAGAACGAGTCTCGAAACCCCATGGCTAATCTTACTCTGGGCTGGGCTTCATTTGGACGACGTCGCATCCTCTGGTGAATACATCAACTTGCCGAGTCTTGTTGGAACTGCTCTCCGACGCTGCATTGACTGGCGGTACTGACAAGCCACACATACTAACATGTTCACTTCTACAAGCCCTCGACAATTATACTATAAAAGTCGTTAGTAACACAGCAATGACGAATGACTGACATTAACTGACCCCATTCCACGATCCAGATCTTCATGTGATGCTGACGCGGTAACATGCGTGGACTCTTACGTTGTGCCATCATGATCATCGCGAGGGTGACGGCAGCTCACTCACTCAACCTAATTACCACCTCAATCATTCGTCACATGAATGTAGTTTGTCATCCTCCCCTCACAAGGTGTAATACACGCTCGACGGAAATAATCTCCATCAAAAGTCGTTAGGGTAAACTGCGTCGATCATAGGCCTCACCAAACTCACTATTGGCGCACTTACCTAGACGATGCCATCATGAAGCGCTCTTCGGGAATAAATCCAGATAAGAAAATAACTACAACATAGCTTCACCGTGGATTTGGCGTAAAATAACTGCGGCCCGGGTATACCCTGCCAGCACACTTAAGAAGCACATGTGTGATACACTCTTATCAACCATGCGGCAACGCGTGCACACATGTGCATCCAATTCTCATGCCGAACAGCCTTCCGCGACAGACCACTCCTCCAGGCCAAAGTCGGAGGGTCCGTTTGGAACGGATCCATGGAGCCACTTGAAGGTCCGGCGGACGGCGCCTCCAACACAAGCGCCGTCTCACGCCGTCTGGTGCCGTGTTTAGCCCCAACAACCCCAGAGAAATTGTCAAAACTGACCATTTGGAGCCGGATACACACCGTGAAGCGGACCAACGATTGGGTCCTCTCATTGCCTCTGTCTGCTTGTTTCGAAGCTTGTGAAGTCGCCCCTCGTGGCAAACCTCACACCAAATCTGACCCACAAGTTACGACGCCAGTCAAACCACCCTCAATCTGGCTTAGCAAATGAGCAAATCGCATTGATGGATAAGTTCCGTCCTAGGCCCGGTTGTGAGCAAGTCTCAGATCAGTGTGTTACTGAAGTGTGGCACGCTACAGTTACCGAGGCTTATACCTACGGAGTCCAGGGACCATAAATTCTGTCCGATCGCGTTCTGGTAGGCAAAGAGATTAAAATAAAGTCATTGGCCGTCCCATTTTGCGACAGGACTTTGTTCTTGATCTTTCGCTGGAGGGATTGGCATTTTGCAACAGTGTCATTTGACGAAACGGTACAAGTTGAGTCATGGTTTCAGCTTCGCATCTATCTTGATCACCACGAAAGAGACAGCTCCGTTCCCGATTCCACATCTACAGCCACTCGAGAGTTAGGTAAATTTTCATTGCCTTCCCCAGACTACTTGGTCAAACGCAGCATCTAAGCCCAGCGAACGAACCCAACACAACATTTGGGAAGGCATCTCTGCAAAATGGCACACCGCAGACAAGACGTCGATTATGACGTAGTCATTGTTGGCGCAGGCATCTCTGGCATCAATTTCGCCTACAGATTGCAAGAACGAAACCCCGAGTTAAGTTACTGCATTGTCGATGCACGACATGAGATTGGCGGAACCTGGAGTCTGTTCAAATACCCTGGTAAGGAAGCGCCGAATCAGCTACGTTGAAGCTCCCAAAGCTGACTGTAAATGTTCTCAGGTATCCGATCTGATTCCGATCTCTACACGTTTGGCTTTCCTTGGCGACCGTGGGAAGAGAAGCAGCCCATTGCCCATGGTACTCTCATCCTCAAATATCTCAAGGAGTCTGCCGCAGAGGAGGGAATCGACAAGAACATCAAGTTCAACCATGCCGTTAAAAAGATGAACTGGTCGTCAGACTCGTCCACCTGGAACCTGGACATTATCGCCAACGGCTCCGACAAGGTCAAGCTGCGCTCACGCTTCATCCTCCTCGGAACAGGGTACTACAACTACAACGAACCCTTGAAAGCTCAAATTCCAGGAATCGAGAACTTTGGCGGTACTGTCATCCACCCTCAGTTTTGGCCCACCGACCTCGATTACACCAACAAGAACGTCGTCATTATTGGATCTGGTGCTACGGCTGTGACTCTACTCCCATCCATGTGCGACAAGGCCGCCCACACAACCATGCTCCAACGATCACCTACTTACATCCTGGCGCTTCCCGAAAAGGACCCCTTCGATAGAACCGTGCGGTTTATGCTCCCGGATAGATTGGCCAAGCGTATCGTGCGATTCAAATGGATCTTTTCTGCATTCCTCCTCACCACCTTTTGCAAATGGTTCCCGCGCCTAGCCCGAGCCCTTATTCTGCGACGAACCTCTCGTGAGCTTCCTAAAGGCACTAATATGGACCCTCATTTCAAGCCTCGGTACAACCCCTGGGAACAGCGCATGTGTCTATGCCCCGGTGGTGATTTCTTCCGATGTCTAAAGACGGGTAAAGCTAGTGTTGAGACCGGCGTAATCGACCAAGTGACGGCAAAAACCATCAAGCTCAAGTCTGGACAGGAGTTGCATCCGGATATCATTGTTACAGCCACGGGTCTCAAGTTACATATCGCCGGTGGCATCGAAACTTCCATCGACGGCAAGCACGTTAATGTCTCCGATAGCTACTCATGGAAAGGATGTATGCTCGAAAATATCCCCAACCTGGCAGTGTCACTCGGCTACGTCGATGCTAGTTGGACTTTGGGAGCAGATGCCACCGCACAGCTGGTCTGCCGCATGTTAAACAAGACCACAAAGGAGGGATACAACGTCATGATCCCTCGACTGAGCGACCAGGAGAAAGCCAGCATGCAGCAGCTTCCGTTCATGAGCCTCAACTCGACGTACGTGGAGAAGGGCAAGGACCTGTTCCCCAAGGTCGGAACTCACCCTCAGTGGATGCCACGGTCATACTATTGGAAGGATCTTACCAATGCATGGTGGGGAGATATCAACGGAGGCATGGAGTGGTCAAAATAGATGATTGATGCGAACATTAATGAACCGATGGCTTGAGGGGCGAGGGGATGCTAGTTTCTTTACTGTATTTTAGATTCATGCGATACACCTAGATTATACACCATTTGAACACGACCGGGGTCCTATGCTCCTTGTACTTTCTTGGTCATGAAAATGAAGATAAATAGCCGACTGCTATACTCGAGCCGCGACCAGACTCATGTAAATGCCCCATATAAATCCAACAAAACTAAGGAACACAATCCTTTTCGAGACGGGTATCACGCTAAAGCTGATGATTGAAGCTATTGGCCATATTCTGTACCCTGCTACAATGATTGGAATTGTTTCCTGTAAAGGATTAGCATCCACATTGGAGAGGAGTCTCAAGAAAGGCAATGCTGCGTGCTCGACGACCACAAATTCACTTACATCAATAATACTTTGCCATATACTAGCAAGCGAGTGCACTTTCAATACGCCCATGATGACCAGAAACGCAGTCGTGTTCAAAATGGCTCCCACCGTCATGCAGTCGATGAACCATTTCGTGAGTGTATTTCGCCAACTGAATCTTGTTTGGGAGCCATGAGGTGATTGATCTGTTTGCGACGTGTCCAATTGACTCCCCTCTTCAATGCGCTGCAACTCAATTGACTGGAATTGAGGCTGCTGAGTCGAAGTGTAAGCTGGGAATTGCTTTTCGAGGAACTGCTGCCAGTGGTAGTTTGGGGGAGCGGTCAATAGCGTCAACAATATGAATCGTATCAATTGCACCAAATCCAGTGAGAACGAACGCTATTTGAAGGTAGTAATGCAGTAGTTAGTCATTTGAACCCCATTCCAGAATCCAGACAATGCTCCCATTGGGCAACCATCGAGATGGCCAGAGTGTTTGCTGCCAAATACGCACCTGTCCACGGTACCCATCGATGAACTGTGCACATATGTTGGACGCCGTTGAGAGCCCAGTGGCCTGGAGAGTCGCCACTGTAATGGGAGAGATCATACTCTTGGTGAGCTAATTGACTTCAATGACTTCAATGCTTGAATTGTCTCGGCTACACCATCATCTCCTTCGTCGGAGTTGACACGACAGCAAACTGTCAGGGTCGTCACGTGACGTCACCCACATATCTCCAGCAGTGGTTTCGAATTAAAGTAGAGATCGACAGGAGAATTGGATATTAAAAAGGATACCGTACGCATGGCTAATAAATCTGATGTTGTGCCAATCCATGGGTGGTGCAGTTTGGTGTGGTGGTGGTTGGGCGCTTTCATTCTAACCAATGTCGGACGTAAACATGCAGTCAACATTCCAGTATACACTTAACATATTTCTATGTATTGTACTACATAAGGCGATAAGCTATACTTTATCCTCGCTCAGATGCATTCGATCCACACCGACTGCAATTGACTGCCTTCAAGATGGCGATTGAATCATCCCAGCATAGCGTGATACTTGGTATTTTCAGAGAACAACTAGGTACATACGCAGCAATTAGTTCGAGCCGTAGTATAACCTTGCGAAATCAAGAATTGCGTACTTGTTATTAGATGAAAATTGGAATTCTGACCGGGGGTCTAGGGTAAGCCAGTGTTATTGTCGCCTCACGTCTATGTGAATGGAAAAGAAGAAGAAAACATAAACGGCTTAAAACTAACTGAAAGATTGTATTCTATTATAGCTGAAATCTTAATTCTGCAAGAAAAACAACACACAGCCCACAACGAGTTCTCAACATGCTATTCTAGTATGGTGGTGAATGAAAACAATTCTTTGTTAGCCGTCGCACCATCCGCTCCGTCCCGATCCGTGCCAACACTAACATCCTTCAAAATTTCTATCAAAGCGAGCTGCTCTTCGCACTTCTGTTTAGCTGATCCCATTGCATCGGACCCAAGTAGCACCCTTACTGCCCAAGGCTTCGACAGAACAACACCCTGCCTCTTCACGACATCAAATACCGTTGCCGCAGCCTTCTTGATGTCTCCAGGCATATGTGCAGACGGGTTCGTCGCGAATTTGCCCATAAGAGAGTCAAAAGTTGGACCATATGCTTCAATGGAGGGTTTCACGCTTCCAAAACCGGCATCCGCTGGTCCTCTCGGCTGACCAAGGTTGGTAGGAAATCCTCCGCACTCAAATGCCACACATCGGATGCCAAGAGGCCGGACTTCCTTGTAGAGCCCTTCAACATATGCACTGAGAGCCGCCTTGGAGGCAGCATAATGTGCCATGAAGGGAAGGGGAGCCCAGGCAGTGCTAGATGATGTAAAGGCAATACAGCCGTGGCCTTGAGCTCGAAAGAATGGCAGGATGGCTTGAGTAACACGCATGTGGCCAAAGAGATTGACTTGAAACATGTTGTTCACAAATTCCTCACTACAGATGGAAAGTTAGCAAGGTGTGGCTCTTCGACTTGGGGTGATGCTTACCTGGACTCTTCTGCGCTCTTCATTGCCGACATGCCGGCGTTGTTGATCAAAATGTCGATATGGCCAAATGTGTTCCAAGCTGATTTGACCTGTTTCGATATTTCGGTAGAGTCGGCTGATATGTCAAGTTCAAGTATCGCTAGATTCTCTGATTGAAGATGACCAAGGCGATTTTGAGCATTGCGACCGGATGCAATCACTTTGTCACCTTGAGAAAGTGCATAATCAACAATGGCTGCTCCAATGCCAGAGGTGGCACCAGTAACTAGCCAAACTTGAGGACTCATGATTGTTAGAAGGATGGTGGAGAGCAAGTGCAAAGTTTAAGTGATATTGTGAGTCGAGTTGTTTAGTGGGAGCGGAGCATTTCAATTGAGATGAGAAACACCGTATTATATAGTTCACCAACTGATCTGACTTATATACAGCCATTGCTCAAATTACCGTTTCTTCTGTATTCTGTTAGACAGACGGACGGACGAAGCGGATGAAGCCATCATCGGACGAAATGGTCAACTCCGATTCGACGCCACTCATTTGGATGGGGACCAAACCATCTATTGCCGCTCCTTCGTCCGTCGCTGCCCTACCTGCCACGGCTTTCAGGGCAACAGTTCAGATTCTGGTTCCGTTGGCTCGTGGCGTATTGCTAAGATATCATGAAGACATCAAAAGCCGGGACTCTAATGCCGGGCCATGCACTCCCTGGATCTCGGAGGCGCATGAGAAAAGGCACGCGGAGTTGTGTTGAGTGTGAGTAGAGTTGTCCCATTCGCCCGCTTCTTCTCAGGCACGGCAACGCGTGTTCTTGTCGCATGAGCTGCTCTCATGATTCAAAGGTCTAACTAGTCCATGAACAATCAGGCCGAAGGCGGAAAATACGCTGCACATATTCCGCGGGCGAGGACGTTTGTACACGTTGCTTAAAGCACGGCAAGGAGTGCGTCGATCAAAGGGCACAAGTTGTCAATGTCGCCAACACCGCCTCCACCAATCGTCGGGAGGTCGATACGCCAAGAACGAATCAAAGTATAAAGAAACAGTCGAGCGAATACGATCTAGGAGCAACAGGAACATCCTCTTACGACCTGGCTATCCATGACGATCTTCCAGCCGGAGAGACGTCTTCTCGCCCGCCGTTTGTCTCCATGTTGACCTCTGACGAGGCAAGTTAACGTCTGTCAACTCGCTTTACCAAAAATAACTAACCTGACCATAGCCCCCACACGAGTTCCATTCTGGACCGTCTACAGAGAAACACGCAAACATACATAGTTCCAAAACCCGGAAGGAAGCCATCTGTAAAACCCTCCGGGCAGCCCTACCAAGCTACGATGATATCACAGCCACATTTGCTGAGAATGGAGGTTGGTGGGATAGCTTCCGCCAAAAGACTCGTGCCATTTCCCAGGCCGAGATGTCGGAGTCACTTCTCTCCTTTGCCTCTCACGCGTTCACCAGTAATAACCCAGCCCAGGTCGCTACGCTCGTTGTAGCCTATGCCAGGAGTGTGGGCAACTCCTCACAGCTAATCTCACTCGTCGACAACCTTGTTATTTCAGATGTTTCATTAGCCGCTACGGTTGAAGGGATGGAGTGCTTGATTCTCCTAGGCAAGACGTACACTGATGTTGGACAACCACGACGTGCGTGGCTTACTTGGCGAAAGGGCATTGCAACTGCCCAGCTTATGGCGAGTACCTCAGCGTGCACCGGCGGTCAACAGGGCATTCTTATTAACCTTGCATTTAGGGTTTGCATCTCCTCAAATCAGGAACTCCAGCAATCCGCCAAAGGCTTTGGTTGGCAGTATACCATGGCGATCGATTTACAAGTCTCCTACTTGGCTTGCCATATGGCTGCCAAGATCCACATGTAGACACGCCTTCAGTAAATTCTTCTAATATGGGAGAACCGCAAAACTGGTTACCGCATTTCGTTCATCAGACGGCAAGCTTGGCTGGACTCGTCATTGATCGAAACGTGTCCACCACGAAGCCTTCAATCGCAGACTCAATGCAACTAGATGAACAAATGGACAAAATTTCCGCCCTAGCTCCGGAAGTATGGTGGACTATACCACTGGAAGAGGTTAAGAGCGAAGCTGAAGCTGGCGAGTTTGTGGACTCTCTTTTGATTCAGTTCTTCTTCTTCCACGTGCGCATATATATCCACCTCCCATTTCTGAACGCATCATGCGAATCACCCTTGGCAACAGTTAGCAGGTTTAAATGTGCCAGCGCTGCTCGGTCCCTGCTCAGGCGATACTTGAAGCTTCGGACCATGTTTAATGGAAGATACTTGTTTGACTGCAAGACAACAGACTTCGTGGGATTTACCGCTGCGGTGGCGCTCCTTGTCAGCAACTCACCCTCCCGGAGTAACGGCAGTGAGCTCGATTCTGAAGATATATCAACATCAATATTGAAAGATGTGGAGGGTGCTTTTGGCATCTTGGAGAAGCGAGATAACTGCAAAATTGCCTCTCAGTGTCGGCAGGCTCTGGCCCTACTGTTGCGGCCGACTATCTCCCAAAAGTCTCCCCAGACCATTTCTATCCCGTACTTTGGCAAAATATCGACGGGACCTCGGCGAGAAATAGCCAACATGATTCAATCCCACAAAGCTCAAGGCGAATTTCTGACAACATCGAATTACGCTATTGACCAAGCTGTGATCGCACCGCCACAAGACTATACATTGGCATTCTGGGGACTTCAGAGCAACGACTCGTTAGGGGATATGGCGTGGAATGTGCCGGATGATTGCCAGGATGATATTTTGGAGCTATTTGGGCCGGATATTTCGGACTGGAATTTTAATCAGGACATCGGAAGCTACTGAAGTCGGACATGCGATCGGTTCGCTACGCTACGCCACGCTCGTGTGCTGTTCTACGCTGTTTAATCTCGTGATGCTATTTGGCCTTTACATTATCTGGAGGCTCAATATTCGATTCCACGTCCCTGCCAGAGACGAATGAGAGCATTGGCCAATCGCATCCTACCTGAATACATGGTCGCGAGTCGCAACACCTCTCGACTCTCGCATTGAGTCCGCCGTTGGCTCAACTCCCCGGTTGAGAAACCACATGCCATTGTTCTATCTTACCGGCAATATTACATAACAGAGGCAATCTGGCTTGTATCTGTATTACAAATAGCATACAAGTCTCATGGATATCGCATTTGGATCTTACACCCGACTGGGAATAACCTCCCGACACCCGACAGACCCGATCAAGGTCTGGGTTGCCCGAGATAGGCTGAGCTAGTCCCAGACTGCATCACAACTGCTTGGTTAAATCGGCACCAATCATCATCAGGTGTACGTCGCAGCACGGCAACTAAGGAATACTGCTACCTTGCGCTTAGCCGTGTTGCGCGTCTCATATTTGCTCGATTCGTCAAGCGTTGGTCCGGCGTTCAGAGTAGACAGCTAAACAACTGGGCGGTACAGCTGCACCTACTTCCATTCCAAAAGCCTTCAATTCTGTATATCGGAATCACCACAGTAAACATGGCTTCGGATCAAATTGCTGCTCAGCGCCTGGGCCAAATTCACAAGCACATGGCAAACCAACCTGCTCGTGCCTCGTCCAGAACCAATGTCTATATCATTAGTGCAGCAAGGACGCCTACAGGAAAGGTAAGCTAAATGAAACGATCTGAATAGAATAAGGACTAACCTTGAAAAGTTTAATGGCGGTTTGCAATCGTTATCCGCTCCCGCATTGGGAGCGATTGCAATCAAAGGAGCTCTGCACAAAACCAGCGTTCCTGTCGAACATATTCGGGATGTCTATCTGGGCAATGTATTACAGGCCAACCAAGGACAAGCACCAGCTCGACAAGCGACGATATATGCCGGTCTAAGCTCTTCCACAGAAGCAGTTACTATCAACAAAGTTTGCGCATCCGGGCTCAAAGCGATTATGCTGGCTGCACAAAACATTCAACTCGGACTGGCTAAGGCACAAGTTGCTGGCGGAATGGAGAGCATGACACGCGCACCGTATTATGTTCCTCGCGCGACATTGAATCCTCGTTTCGGAAACATTCAGATGGAAGATGGGCTGGTCAAAGATGGTCTTTGGGATGTTTACGACCAGATTCACATGGGCAATTGTGCAGAGCATTCTATCAAACAGTTCAACATTACCAGACAAGAGCAGGACGACTATGCTATACGAAGCTTCAAAAGAGCGCAAAACGCTTGGGCTGAGCGCAAATTTGATGAAGAAATTGAGCCCGTACAAATTACGGGGAAGGGAGGCAGTACCTCTGAACTTTCAGAGGATGAAGGATATCGCAGCTTGAACGAAGCCAAAGTCTCGCGGCTACCTCCAGCTTTCTTAACTGATGGCACTGGAACTATTACGGCGGCCAATGCAAGTAGTATGAATGACGGTGCCAGCGCTGTCGTCCTTGTATCGACGGAGCTTGCCGCTCAATACGGGCAATCGAGTCGAGTTCTCTCAGAAATAATCTCATATGCCGATGCAGCTGTCGATCCGATTGACTTTTCGGTAGCTCCAGCAAAAGCTATTCAGATTGCCCTGGACCGAGCTAATTTAATCGTGGAGGATATCACTCTGTGGGAGATTAATGAGGCATTTGCGTCTGTGGTTCAGATTACGCAGAAGCTGCTGAAGCTTGGTAGTAACAGCAAAGTAAATGTGCTGGGGGGTGCAATTGCATTGGGACATGCCCTTGGGAGTTCGGGTTCGCGGCTTGTCACGACGCTAGTTCACCAGTTGAAGGTTGGTGAATATGGAGTTGTTGCATTGTGTAATGGTGGCGGAGCGGCGAGTGCCATGATTGTTCAAAGAGTACGACACTCTGATGTAAAGTCTAGGAAATGATGCTTGTGTTTGGCCGTTATTAAATCGTTTTCTGTACGGTGAATCTCAATTGAGCCAGCTACTTGAGGCATGTGACAACGGATATAACTTAGACTCTTTCTCTGCATCTAGGCGCGTTCCGTTTGAGTTAACTTTTCTTCATAATATGAAATTAGAGGCAAATTAAAACAGCTACACTAGTACTCTTAACATGGATGGGCCATTTCAAGAAGATGCAGGATTCAACTTTATTTCTACCTCTTGTGACTCTATTTGATGTTTTTGAATGTATATTACGTCAAGGTCCATTTACAACATAGCCCGCAACACCCCCGGAGACAAAACACAACGATTCAGTAGGTCTAACAACTCTGTTAGCATGAATTGACAACTTGCCATAACTTCTTCCATACCTTTGCCAATGTTCTTGATGTCATCTTTCTTCAACTTGCCATTTGCGGTTTTCGGCCACTCGTCCGGCACACCGGCAACAGCATCCCCCAACCACCAGATATATATCGGTGCTTTATACCGACTAAGGTCTTTCCGAACCCATTCCCTAACCTCGTCGTCCGAAAGCCGTCTCTTGGCCGTGTCATTCAGCTCCAAAATAGCTGCAACTTCCTCCCCGTACCTTGGGCTTGGAACGCCAAAAACGGCGCATTGCTTTATCCACGGATGCTGGTAGAGTTGAGCCTCAATTTCAAGGGGCGAAATGTTTTCTCCTCCTCGGATGATGAGATCTTTAATTCTTCCTGTGATCACGAAGTACCCCTCACTGTCAAGATAACCCTCATCGCCCGTATGCATCCATCTTCTATTGCCGGGTGGTGTCTTTTCAATTTTATCGAGGGAACTTGAAGAATCATCGTCATGTTGACGAACCGCTTGAGCTGTTTGCTCTGGCTGGTTATAATAGGAATGCATTACTCCAAAGCCACTGACGACGATTTCACCACGGTGACCCCAAGGAACGGGACAGGCTGCCGAATCTACAATTTTGGCAACGAATCCTGGCAGTAGCCGCCCGGCTGACTTCATCTTCTTTTCCAATGGATCCTCAGCTGTGGTCATTGTGGCGATGGACGACAATTCCGTCATGCCCCAGTTGGTGTAAATATCCCGAATTGGAAACTGGCTCATAACACGGTTGAGTAGCCCATCGGGCATAGCAGAACCTGCCATTAAACCGAACCTATCTGGTTAGCCTCCGTATCAAATACCTGGCAACCGGGTTAAGAGATCTTTTTGGCTCACCGCAACGATGTTCGCTTCGTGGAATTAAATTGGGGGTGAGATAACATGTCCACAAACATGGTGCTTACACCATATAATCCAGTACATTGGTATTGATCGATTGCCACAATAGTTTCTGCCGCGTCAAAGTATTCTGAAGGTAGTACAATAGTGCTGCCATACATGAAAGCCGTACAAAGACCTACAGTTTGTGTAAGTTTTCAGCCATATCAGAAGTTCATGTTGTGAATACGAACCAATTACGAGCCCAAAGGCGTGAAACAACGGCACAGGAACGTTGATTCTATCAGTTGGCCGTATCTTCATTTGCAATCCAATGTATCTTGCGCTATTCAGCATGCCATAGTGTGTCAAAGCCGCGGCCTTGGGCAGTCCCGTACTTCCTGAAGTGAACTGCAAATTGAGGATATTTTCAGGCCGTACAAACTGTTGTGCTCTTTTGACTTTCAAAATGTCGGCGTCTGATGCTTTTTTTAGTAGATCCTTGTAGTTAGTAAAGTTTTGTGGCAATACAGAGCTCACTTTCGTCCCTGTAATATCATCAAGCAAAATAATTCGACGCAGGCACGCCGCCGACTGGCCTAAGTCTTCTAAAACGGCTTCGTAGTTGTAGCGGCAAGTTTTCAGAGTTGTGAAGAGTACTTTCGGCGTTGTGGCTTGTATTGCGTTGACGAGTTCTGACGGCGTGTATGCGTAGTTGTACAAGGTGAAGTAAGCTCCGAGCTTGGAACATGCAAACAGAATCTGCTGATATGTTAGTATCTCAGTGGTCATGTTTCAAACAAGAAAGCAGAGATATTAACTTACAATTGCGTACTCGAGTCGATTGCCGAGCAATACACCAACACGGTCACCGTTCCTAATACCCAGATTGTATAGCCCTGCAGCAAGGTTCTCGGCATATTGGTGTAATTCTGTGTAAGTGAGATGTGAATTCTGATGTTTGGAACGCACTGCGACTTGTTTTGGATGTTGTATGAGCCGTTGTTGGAGTAAGTCATTAAAAGTCCAATTGAGAAGTGCTGGCTCAGTTGGCCCGCTGATGACGGAGAGCCTTTGTCTGCTTTCAACAGACATATTTTGCTTCGTATCCATTGGTATTTGCAAGGTAGAGATGATGGTGCTTGACAAGTTTACAGAAGAGCTGAAATTACATTTAATTAGCAGCGAACCTTGGCAATGAAGGGTCGTTTCAGCCAGCTTGGCTATGAGTGCCGTCAACAACGGAGCACTGGAAACGCAGGTGCCGCATTAACATAGCTCTCAGCCGGACTATAGGTTCCAAAAGCGGTATCTACCAATATTCGTGCCATACATCCCAGTGATACTGCGCGGTCGGACATTGTCGTGTGTCGTGTCGGGTGTCGCAAAAAGCTCCCCACTAACACCGATTGTTCTCTGTCCGTCGTCTCCATCAAGACGGCTGTAACTCTTTGGCAAACGCGGGAGTAACTTGGGAACATCTTCCATGGCATGCTGCATTTATCCGACGTGGCGTGCTGACTGGCTACGTGTGCAAAGTAAAACCCTTTAGAGGATGCAAGTAATCATTGCTGCTACTAGCGCTACTATCATGCCTTCGCTTCCATCAACCATCTTAGACCGTCAATAGTGTCTGCTTGCTGCTTCTTCCCGAACCCAGAGTTTGGCCACCAAGACGAAAACCCATGTGGCAAGCCCGGATACATGTCAAGTCTAGTCGCAACGCCGGAGTCACTCAACATCCGCTCGTAGATTAGCCCTTCATCTCGCAAGGGGTCCATTCCGGCAACCTGAAGATAGGTTGGAGGTTGTCGTTGGTGCCCGGATGGCCAAGCCGCTGGCGACATGAGCGGTGATAGGGGTTGGTCCTCATACAGTTCTGTGCCATTAGTTCAGCAAAGTGTACGTAGTATCGGCATCAATTGTCGGAGTAAATGCAAACGTACTTCTAAATAGCGCAATGGCTCCTGCGTTGAGAATTGGCGCATCCTTATTCTCCTCACGACTTTTATATTCCGACTTCCATCTCTCGGGAACTGCTTCTGGGGCCAGCAAGCTGGGTATGCCCAAGTATAACCCCGTGATTTCTGGTTTCAGGTCATCATCCCTGGCAAGATGACTACATGAAGCTGCCATATTTGCGCCGGCGGATATTCCTGCGACAATAAAGCCTTTGGTTAAATCACCGCCGTGTTTGTTTGGGTTGCGAGCCGTCCATAAGATCGTATCATAACAATCGTGAACAGCTGTGGGAAACTTGTGCTCTGGTGCAAGTCTATAGTCAACGTTGATGCTCACACCATCAAACGTGGTACACCACTTTCGGCACAAGAGTGCTTCGTTTTCCAGGCCGCCCAAGACCCAACCTCCCCCGTGGAAGACGACAAGTACGGGGCCGTTCTTTGACTTTGGACCGTGATATGTTCGAACGGTGATTTGCGAGCCATCTCGAGTTGCGACTATATGGTCCGTTTCTTGGATACTTGCACTGGGAGGCTCAGCTGAGGCTGTGAGCGCCAGTTTCTTCTTGAGAAGTGTTTCACGGAGAGCATGGATATCAGTAGTCTCGTTCAACGAGCTGACGGGTCCGCTCTCGGCTAGTATCTACCAACTCGTAAGCAGTGGTCGTGTACAATGCCGAACGTCTATTTCACGTACCTTCTCCAGTTCTGGGTCAATGTAGCCCGGAGTTTTCATCAATTCCATCAACATCTTGGAAAGGGCAGGGTTTGCGGTTAATAAGTGAGAAGGCAGCGTATAGGTATGGTGTGCTTAAGGGTCCTGTTGATGCCGAGGCAGCTCCTAATTATACAGTGAGGGGATGATCTGAAGCTTTGGGGGGTGTGGAATCTTGGATGGGTCAGTTCCTGTCATGGCGTCGGGGTTACATGGAAATCAATCTGCCCACTGGTCGGAAACATCGCATGGCATTAATAATTAATGTCCGTTCAGTCCTGTGCTAGTGGAGACGCACTAATATTTTACCCAACTTGGTTAAATCTGCGCAGAAACGTGTTTGTTTGGTTTGTTTGGTGGAGGTTATGAATCGTCACCCCTCATATGGGCAGCCAATTCCTTGAAATGCATATTATGTGCAATCAGGTCACGTAGTATTCGTCTGATGTTTCTAAATTAAAATTTCTCGAAGCAACTTCCTCACTTAGCCTGGGCATGGTTTCAAATTGGCTTGTACGAGTTTCGGCGTCGCAGACCAACTCCGCCGTTATGACAACTAATATCTGGTGACAAAACTCATAGTTATTATACTTATAATACCATCCCGGACTATTCTAAGAAGATCTTATAATCCCAACCCAATCCACCTGCACTTTGCATGACCAACTGTAATTGCATTACGACAATAGCTAAGCCCCGTGAGTTTTCGCATCCTCCCGATGCACAGTACCAACGCTGGTGTTTTGGGAGTCTTTTTCCATGTTGTGGTGCTCTGGGCCTGCATGAATTGCGGAAGGGTACGCGTCTTGCTGCACATCATCGCCGAATAAGGCGGCAATCTCTTCTAATGCTAGTCCCTTGGTATTGGGATAGAAGAACCAGCATACTATGGCAAATAGGTATGCTGGGATGATGAAGCAGAGATAGAACTTCCAAGAGATATTTTTAAATGCAGTTGGTGCAGCTTGAAGCCACATGATGTTCATCAGAGAAATGGCAGCCATTCCGATGGTCATTCCCTTATTCCGCAAGTGGTTAGGGAACAATTCTGCAAAGTAGACGTATCTAGGGACCGTTAGTCATGCACAGATTTGAGTAAAATTCCGGTACTCACTGGGTGCCGTCAAGGAACAATTGAGCAAAGCCCTGCAATAGGTAGTCAGTATAAGTCACTATTTCCAAGTATGGACGTATATCAGCAGATGTAACTTACGACGTAGAGGAATGTCATAGCCGCGGCTGCTCGTAGCGCATCGTTATTCTGGCCTGGTCCAGTAGGAAAATTGGCCACAAGCGCCGCTTCGACAGCCAGACAAGACGTAACTATGGCAGTACCAAATGAGACGAGCTTGTTTCGAGGGAACAGGTCAATGAGCCATATCGCGATGAAGCCGCAGCCAAAGGCAAGCGTGTTGTAGCCCGCCGCGTAGATGAGAATCGTAGGACCATTGAATCCGAGGCTACTGTAAATAATGGCCGAGTAATCTGTTCGCTTGTCAGTTGCATGTGCGTACGGTTCGAGCAGCTAATGGCTCCGGGAACGGGACTACGCCATACTATTGATCACGAGCACACCAGTAAACTGAATACCGCAAGCCAGCCCGAGTGCATAGAATGTTCTAATCCGGTAACTTTTCTTTGTGATCAAGGACGACCACGAATGCGGAAGCGCATTGTCCAGTTTGATCTGCGCTGCGATCTGGTTGAACTCAAAATTGGCTTCCTCCTCCTCGTGAAGGCGGCCGAGAACCTTGCGAGCTTCCTCTGTTTTGTCCTTCATAATCAGGTATCGGGGTGATTCCGGTAGCCATCTCATTGCGGACAAAACAATTAGAGCTGGGAGGCATTGAATTGCCAATGGCCCACGCCATGAACTGCTCTAAATTGGTTGTTAGTCATCTCTTCCGCTGGTTGCTGCAGAATTTGACAAGGAGTAGAACATACACTTTTGACAAAGAAGAATGCATATCCCAT
Organism: Pochonia chlamydosporia 170; assembly: GCF_001653235.2. Taxonomy (NCBI): domain Eukaryota; kingdom Fungi; phylum Ascomycota; class Sordariomycetes; order Hypocreales; family Clavicipitaceae; genus Pochonia; species Pochonia chlamydosporia. Next base: position 243,382 of record NC_035795.1, on the reverse strand, counting down.
CCAACTGGCTGAAGCGTATCCGAGCAAGAGGGCGCATGAGTGAATATCAACGAGCAAGCCTCTGTTCTTTGGCGGCACAATCTCTGTCATCCAGACGGGAATAGCGCCAAGCAACCAAAAGGATCCCATGCCCGAGAAGAAACGAAATGTCAAGAACATTCCGATATGAACTGAGCCAGCAAGTAAAGCACCTGAGATTACCACCAACAGGGCAGGAACAGTAATGCTCATTTTACGACCAAATCGGTCGCCAACGTAGGAGATGAAAAGGGCGCCGAAAAAGGCTCCTGCCTGGAACAACCCGTTCATAGCAGAAATCAGGGACGTACCATTCGACCGAGTCTCCAGTTCAAAGTATTCAACAAACGAAGGCTGGCCCAATGTGACGCCAATGACGCTGCCGCTGTAGCCCATGGCGATCGAGCCGAAGCTCATTGCCAGAATGACAAGAACATTGTAAGCTCGGAACTGTCTCTTCGCAGTATGATTGCCGCCAATGTTGTACTCCATTTCTGTGTCTGTCATGGCCGATTATCGACAATGTTTAGACAATGCAAATTGTGTGGTATTCTATGACTCCTTTTGTTCTGAGGTTGTGGAGTTGGTGATAACTCAGAAATGGCAAACTAACATCGGTTTTGACACATCTGCCGGCATACTTTTATGGGTCGAGGCTCGCGTAAGGATCCGAGACCTGTCACTTTATGTGTTTAAAATCAAGTACTTGATGTTTATTTGCGTTGCAGTAAAACTCAATGTACAATTCTTGCATGACCCATCATATGCCTGACAGTAGAGTTGCCATGAGATGCCCGTATCATCATCTGTGAGCTATTACGCGACAGATGCGACCACCCCGACCAATTCGTCGCTTGAGACACAGCACCAGTCGGGTGGCGGTTGAATAGTCGGGCATTGCACCAGCTTGTCAGCTCCGATTTGTCGGACAAACTGGTCGAAGACGACATCGCCCGGAGACTACGGAGTGCATGGTTCTCCGCAGATTTATTTGGCACTATAGACCAATAGTCATGGAATCCGTCAGACCAGTTGATAATATCCGGGGCTATTCCCCACAGCCCTTTCGATCGCCACGTTTTGTTCCCCAGACTTTGGGCCATGTCGTGGGGTTACCCCAACTTGAGACCGGATGTAGAACGGAGTTTTGGATGAAGAAATCCCCCTCCACGGGGATGCGTGAGAACTACCTCATGTGCTTCGCGTGATGAACACCACTATCCTAAGCTCAACGTGTTTCCTATATCCTTTGATCTGGTGTCTGCTTGGGTCAAACCGACAACTTGGCTAATGAGCTGATCTAATTCTGGCTGTCATGCGAGCATCACACCAAGCTTCGCCGTCACAAACTGCGGCTACAGCCATGACGAGGGGAACGACGAATGCTAGCAGACCTCGCATAGGACGATCCGGACCAAGGTCTCGAGCTGGTTGTGTGATATGCAAACAAAGGCGTGTTCGGTGTGATGAAGTACATCCAGTTTGCGGCCACTGCGATAGATTGAGGCTGGATTGTTACTACAGACCTGAGTCCAAGAGATGGAGGTTGGCCCCAGAACAGCCTGATGAAAACTCAATGGAGCGGGAACCATCAAGTCGCCCAAACCCGTCTCGGCCATCCGGCGAAGTACTTCCAGGTGACGGCATAGACGTTTCGACGTTGTCAGCATTCCACCGTGCGCAGAGGACATATAACGGGACAGAGAATAATAATGTGACTGGCCCTCTGGACGGTATTTCTCGCAGTGGCAACGCTACTCCTTCTCAGTATCTGCCTGCTGGGTTCTCGTGGGCGTATTCCAGAAGATTTGATGCAAACGACATACTGTCAGACCTAAACACATCATGGGCTGGCGAATTTTCTTGCATGTTGACAGACATGGCCAGCCCTATGAACACGTCGTTGGAAACACAGACGCGGACAGCAGCCCCTTATTCTGGTATATCAGTGAATGGTCCGCCCAATGAAGCGACGTCCAATTTGCAACAAGCAGTGTTACAGAACTCTGCTCACTCAACCACGCAGTTGAACAGCGGCGCTGAGTCTTGGGAACCAAAATCACCAGCCAAAGGCGGCATAAGAACCACGAGCCTATCACCGGGTCATCCCGAGCTCGAGACCGGGAGAACATCCTCTGATGAATCCACAAAACTAATTCATCTCTTCCAAAAGATTGTTCAACCTCCTGCCGCTATTCTCATAGGCGGGATCGAGCGTTGGCGTCGATTGCAGCGCTATCTATGCAAACTTAGCGACCAGTCGCGCGCCGTGAGCAGCTCTCTACTTTGTGTTGTTGAGCTTCTCATGATTGAAGACTTGGCGGCTGAGCCTGGCCAGAGCAGAGACGCCTTGATAGAAAGAATCATGGAGCGACATGCTGATGCTTGCCACGAGATTTCCAGGAAGTTGGCCAAGCACCCCGATTTGAACCCAAAGACTAGGGAACATCTCCTCGCTGCAGTGTTTTTGCTCTCGTGGTTTGAAGTCATTCGTGACCAGGACTCTCAATCCAGTCTCTTCCCGCGTGATCTTGCTGAAATCATTATTACCGCTGACACGAATTGGAACCGACATTCACAACAACTATTGTCATGGTTGAACACGTTGGATAGCAAAGCCACACATCTGGGTGGCCAACACCTCCTGCTACCGAGATCACTTGAGATTGTCTCTCACTACCAACCACAAATTACGTCGGAGCAATGTCACGACGATTTGCAATGTAGAGATCCCAATGATTCGGAGCTCTCATGGGACGACATGTCGCCTGAGGATTCCCATACTTCGCACCACTCACCAGACGATGTTTCACTACATGCGCCGATGTTGAAGCTTGGAAAGGTCAAGCAAATAATGCTCAACACCATGTTACAGCCAGCATTAGAGTGGTACCTCACCTCACAAGCCTACTGTCGGCGCATAAGTGCTCATGATAAACACCACCGCAAACGATTGACCAGCGACGACGAGTACGAAGTGATTACAGCATGCAAGCAGCTGGAACTGGAGCTTTTCGAGCTTTGGGACTACCGACCTGCGATCATTTCAATTGCGGCGGAGCAACTAAAAGCGATAGTTTCACCCGACGTTGCAACGAGATTGGAAGAGGTTTTCAGTGTATATCTAGCTAGCTTTTGGATTCTTTTTGTGTATCTGCATCGTGTAAGTTGGTGGAACTTTCCACATTCCACTCTCACTACCCGCGCACTAGGTGAAGTTTGGCTACATCTTCAGAGGGCATATGGAGAGGAAGTAAACGGACCGCTGCGCCGAATCATTCATCCAAGTCTGTTGTGGCCGTTGTTCTTGTTTGGATGCGAGTGTCCTGATCCTGTGCAGAGGTCTTGGGCCATTGAACAGCTTGAAGCCCTTGGTGAAGCCAAAGCAACGCTTCGATGTGACGTAGACGATACGCAAACATTGCCGCCATTTAAGCTTGGTTCCGGTGCGACTAGAAACGCCCAGAGAGCTGCCACTTTATTGAGAGAGCTTATAAAGGAACAAGACGAGAAGAATATGCGGGTTGATGATCGAGACTTGTCGATGAAAATGTTTGGCTGCTATTTCTCAATCGTCTAGATAGCCTTAAAACAATATCACGTCTCATTTACGCTACGGCTTCTAATATCTCCTGGACTTGCTCTGACTTTAGTAATGGAACCGGATTTGTCGGCGCCCAAAAGTCATCAAGAGCACGTCGGGATAGTGCAGGGAGCAAATCCTTGGCTATTTTGAGCTCACTCAAAGTCCTTGGCAGGCCGAGGGCTCGGATGATTACATCTAGTAAATCGCCAAGATCCGAGGACTCTGGAGATAGCCCGGCAGCTCTCAGAGTTTTGGCTACCTCTTCTTCTGACCACAAGATATCTCTAACCTTTGATTGGCGAGCTTCAATCTCGGGAGTTCCTGAGCCATGCTGAATATTGTACTTCATAACGGCGGGACACATTATACAACTAGTGACCCCGTGAGGAACCCCAAGCGGTCCTTTTCAGAGTAAGCAAAACGTTTCGGAAAGGGAAAGAGAAATAAAAGCATTCATGACGTACCCAATTGATGGCCAATGGCATGACTTCCGCCCATTGGAATACCGGCTCGAACGTTCCACATGGCGAGATTGACAGCCATCTGGCATTCGTGCCTGGCTTTTACATTGCTTGGATCAGCCTTGCACCTTAACAGATTTGGCACGAGCAACTTCAATCCACGTTCCGCCCTTTCATCAGAAGCCGGAGTGGCAGTCAGGCAGCAAAGGGCTTCCACGCAGTGATCGATGCTTCTCACACCGGTACTCAGCCAGTGGTACTCGGGCGTGAGAGTACAAAGCTCTGGATCGAGGATGATCAACTTTGATCCCATGCCAGAGTGCAGAAAGCCCTGTTTATGATGTGTTGAGTCATCCGTGCCACCTGCAAGACTAAAGTATTCGCCGCCCGACAGACTGGTCGGGATGTTTATCAACGGCACAGTTGGGGCTCTGACGTTTGCAGGAATATCGTTGCTTTCAACCGAATACCGAGCAAGCTGAGCAGGTTCTGTGATATCGTTTGCCAAGCACTTCGCAGAATATTAGTATGGAATAAGTGTTGTCATATTTGGGGGCAAACTCACCAATACGACGAGTTTGGCTCCGTCCGTGACACTCCCCGCTCCTAGGGTCACCACACAATCTGCTCCAGAGTTGGCATTCCTGAGTTATACTCAAGATCTCGCTCCAGGGCGTATGAGGCGTGATTCCCCGACGAATTCCCACTACTGCATCTTTCCCCAAAGCTTCGACTAGACGATCCAGCCGGTCTGTGTTTCTCGCAAGTGAACCTGATGCGATAATGTATACTTTTGACGCATTAAATGTGTCTTTAACATGCCTGGCGCATGATACTTGATACGGCAGTCCGTATGATACATACGGGGAGGGTAGAACGAGCCCTTGAATAGGAATCCCAGCCAAGTTTGTTCCTGGAGGCTCAGTGAAAGCTGGCTTGTATGTCTCTGGGCTATCCATCCTAACCCTCACTATTAGTCCAATCTTCGACGGGCCAGTAATTAGCTTTGTAGTGTAAAAAAGTGTATCACCTTATATGAAACTGTTTGGCTAGAGTACAGGCGTCGGATGTAGTACTGTCTTTTAAGATGAAGTCGCTTGGTCGTACAAATGCCCCGCATCCATGATGCTTCTCAGTTGCGTAATGTTGAGCTTTTGGAGTTGTGGAGTAGTTTCGGCTCACTATTAACCTGCTAAAGAGGTTGATAAGCACTAATAATCCACTCCCCCAAATTGTTTGCTGTTGTGTCGGACGTATCGCGTATGTCGCATCTGTCGGCAACACGCAGGTCGCCATGGGGGTTAATGGGGTGTCACCATTCGGGATTGCTCCCGTCGACTGCAAAGAAGTCCATGGACTTTATCACTTAACGACCTCTCGGGCGTCGGCAAATGGGACTCCGATGTTGTGCTCCCAAGCATGAGGTTTCACAAATTACTCAGACGACGTTCATGCACCACCTTTCCTATAACTACGTAGTCGCTGCAAAGTCATCCCACGGCCATCAAGTTGTGACAAGTAGCTAAATGCCTCTGCTCTTACCAAACTCCAGGTCATCAAATCTTCAATAGTAATCATGGCTCCGGGAAGAATCATGGAAATAAGTGGCGTCCCAGACCCAGGTCTTGTGCCAGCATCCGACGCACTTCATGAGAACTCATGGTACAACCAAGATTTTGATGGATACCGCATCAGCGAGGAGCCTTTGTTCACCAAGAGACAGCTGCGAATCGTCTGCGTGGGCGCAGGCGCTGCGGGACTACAGATTGCGTACAAATCAGAGCGTCTGCTTGACAATGTCGATCTCCAAATCTACGAAAAGAACTCCGACATAGGTGGCACATGGCTCGAGAATCGATACCCGGGCTGCACCTGTGATATCCCCAGTCATTCCTATCAGTTTACCTGGGCACGCAATCCAAATTGGTCATCCTATTATTCATCGTCCAAAGAGATCTGGCAATACTTCAAAGACGTTGCGACAAAATACGATCTGGAAAAGTACGTCCAATTCAACACCACGGTGGAGAGCGCAAGCTGGGAAGAGGCGACTGGGCACTGGAGCCTCAAACTTTTGAGCCCCGAGGGACAACACATCGATGACTGGTGTGACATTCTTATATCCGCCTCTGGTGTCTTGAATTCCTGGAAATACCCTGCCATCCCCGGATTGGACCTCTACAAGGGGAAGTTGATGCACTCAGCCAAGTGGGATACAGACTTTGATCTGACTGGGAAAACAGTCGCCGTCATTGGCGGCGGCAGCTCTGCTGTACAAATTGTTCCCAATATCCAACCGCATGTGAAGCATATGACTGCTTTTCTACGCTCCCCAGTTTGGGTTACGACCGGGTTTGGTGCCAAATATGCAGCGCCTGGTGGAACAAACTTCCAATACTCGTCTGACCAAATTGACGGGTTCACCTCTGACAAAGAAGAATACAACAAGTACTGCCGGGCTATTGAGGGTGAACTGAATAAGCGGTTTAACCTGATGCATCTTCACTCTAAAGACCAAAAGAATTCGAGAGAGCTCATCGCGGGTATCATGCGCGACAAGCTAAACGACGAAAAGCTCGCCAAGAAGATGATTCCGGAATTTGCACTCGGCTGCCGGCGAATGACACCTGGATCAGGGTATCTAGAGAGTCTTTCTAAAGAAAACGTCAAGGTAGTGCATGAAAGTGTTATGCGCCTGACGGAAACTGGTGTGGTTGATGAATCCGGCGTCGAGCACAAGGTGGATGTGGTCATATGCGCGACTGGATTCGATACATCATTTACGCCGCATTTCAAAGTGCTGGGAAGAAAGGGGGCCAATATCAAAGAGCAATTTGGGGACTTTCCTAAAGGTTATCTTGGTATAACCGCTGAAAACTTCCCAAACATGTTCCTTTTAACGGGACCCAACAGCCCTTCTAGCCACAGCTCAATTTTGCCTATCATGGAGTGGTACACGAGGTATATATTCCAGGTCATTGACAAGGTTCAGACTGAGAATATCAAATCGTTTGAACCCAAGAAGGGTGCGGTTGCCGACTTGTATAACCATACTCACGAGCTTATGAAGCGTCTTGCATGGAGTTCAGGTACGTATTGTCTGCTAGACCAGCACCTCTTTCTGGTCATACTTTACAGAGAGCATACTATGCCATGTATTTACAGATCATCATTTCTAACATTGAGTAGCCTGCCGATCCTGGTTTAAGAATGGCAAGACTCACGGCCCAGTTACGGCTATATACCCTGGATCGAGACTACATTTCTTTGAAATGCTACGAAATGTTCGATGGGAGGATTATGACTTGACCTATAAAACGGATAATCGGTTTCAATTCATGGGCAATGGGTACACTCACTGTGAATGCAGTCCTGATGGGGACCCTGTGTGGTACTTTGACGATCCATTTGTGCTTGTGTAGATTACTCGCTATATACAAGTCTAGAATTATGTCCACAATCAGACAATTATAACTCGCGCTATACAATATTCTAAGTCTAACATTCTAGACGTTAACCTTGATAACAATCTTTCCTTTGGCAGTTCGTTGGTCGAGCTTGGTAAAGGCTGCTTCAAAGTCGTCAAAGTCATATACACTGTCAACGAGAGCCTTGATGCGCCCCTGCTCAATCAATCGCCCAATCTCCGATAGTTGGCTGCCCAGGGATTTGACGATGAAGAACTCGCTCTTCTTCAGCTTCTTGTTGTTTCCTTCTGGGCGCATTCTGTCGGGGAAATCGCTGACACTGATGATCTCGCCGCCATCCTTGACAGCCGTGAAAAAGGCACGCATCGCATCGCCACCAACGCAATCCACGATGAGATCAAATTCTCTGTCTGCTGCACTTTCCGTCACCCAAGAATCAATGCTCTGCTTCTTGTAATCGACCACAGCCGAGGCACCGAGACCGTAAACTTGCTCCGCCTTGTCGCCGCTGCAAACACCAACAACAGCGCCGGCACCAGCCGCAGCAGCAAGTTGGATAGCAAAGCCGCCGACGCTGCCACCAGCTGCTGTGATCAGTACTTTGCGCTTGGAGTTTCTTTCCCGGGCTTCGGCATCGTCAAAGAGGGCACTCGATTCCAAACTTCCATTCACAAACAGGGCTTGCCAAGCCGTGAGTGCGCTGAGGGGCGTTGCCGTCGCGGAAATCCAATCCAAGGATTTTGGCTTGATAGCGAGCTCAGACTCCAGTGCCACAGTGTATTCGCGCAAGCCGCCTGGTCGCGTTGCATCGATGCGGCAGAAGACTTCATCGCCAGGTTTGAAGGCAGAGTTTGCATCTGCTTGCACAACCGTGCCGGAAACATCCTGGCCGGGTACGGGCTCCTTGTCAGGAGGGAAAAATTCGGGATTCTGGCCAACCCAGGTAAGCTCGCTGTAGCAAGGTGCAGTGGCGGCCACCTTGATGAGGACTTCGGAAGGCTGAGACAGTTTGGGAACTGGGGTTTCAACAAGCTTGAGGTCTGGCGAGTGCTTGTCTGGTTGATGGACGGCGCGCATGGTTGCGGGTAGAGCTGGTGATGCCATTCTGCGTCGAGTAGAGGATGAGCTGCGTAGAGAGGTTGTGAGGTTGGCTTGTGATGCTTTAAAAGGGTCTTATATGCTGTGTGAGAGATGTAAGATGCTAGGAAGCTGTAACGTTTCCCAGAGAGGCTGCGATCTCAACTTTATATCGCTCGCAGCCCAAAACTCCCTGCCACATTAACTGTGAAGTTCCACCGTCGGGGTCGGAAGTTTGAGAGCGAGAAGCGAACATCTCAATTCAGCTCTACTGTTTCGGGGCTGTTCTGCCGATAATCTGGATAACCTTACGTCAAGCATAACTCACTGATCCCAGTCGGAGGCGCAGGTGGGCCGAACCCCGATAGCATAACGGTTGCTCAATGAGCGAGGTGCGAGCGTGGCTTAAATGAAGTCATGGAATGAACGATGAACAGAACACGGGACAAAAGTTAGAATAGTCTTCGCCTTGGCTCGGTATCGCCGTTTGAGCGCTTCGCAAGTGCTTGACCGTGAGTTACGTTGTGGCATTATGAGTCAAATGGCGAGCACCGTGAAAAGCGTCATTGCAGTTAGAAAGCGGACCCTTGTCGATGCAGGGCATTGGAAGAGATGTTGAATGAGTCTAGACTCTGAACAAGACAAGAATCAACGATTCAAGACCCACCTAAGAAAATGAGCTTTCAGCTTCACTGTTTCTAGGCGAAGAAAATAAAGAACATGACGATATACAGTCTGTCGTAAAACGTGTTTGCTCATGTCTAAGTATACACTAATACATCTCGACATGTCGTAGCTCACACTGCGACATGTGATACCTTTTGAGAGACCACATACTTTTGAACCCGCGCTGCAGCATGAGCTTTGTGGACGCTGCCAAGAGACTGCCCAAGTTGACAAAATGAGCCCGTTGCGTTATGTTATCATTTCTGTCAGTATGCGAACTAGGCAGAGTGAAATCACAACAAAGCATTGAAGCCAAGGTGTCTCAATTGCTGGGGTGTAGAGCGACCAGACATTGGTATACTTCGCCATGTAGAGTGAAATGGAACAATTAGAGAAAAGGAAAGTCTCAGTTAGATCCTAATCAAACCCTGCTATTAACATGATGATATCCATCACAGCAAACATTAATACAACCGCTACCAAACACAATCGTACAAATTGCCTATTCCTTCTCAACTTCGGAAGACACCATATCCAACGCAGGGATGACGTCGGCGTCAACCATTGGGACACAGAATTTGTGCCTAGCCCAGAATGCATAGTAGACGAAGCCAAACACCATCCAGCCACCAAAGACGACAACCGAGTAGTTCATGTTCTTGGCTGTGACTGGCATTGTTGTCGGGAACAGACTGAATATCATGACAGTGATCATCCAAATAATACTCAAGACGTTGAGAACGATACCCGGCACAAATCCAAGGCGGAATGCACCGTACTGATGAGACTTCAAGGTCCATCGTCCATACAAAAGCATGTATACAATAGGCAGGAGGTACGACAAATAAAGTCCGATGATTGCCATTGACAGAATAGCATTAAATGCTGTGTCGTTACCCAGGTAGATGAAACCCAGTAAGAACTGCAAGGCTGTCACGAGAGCAACCGATCGAAAGGGTATCTGCAGTCGGGGGTTAATATGGGACAAGAAATCGTGAAAAGGGGTTGCCTGATCGCGAGCAAATGCCCAAAGAGTTCTCGAAGTTGATATGATGCCAGCAATCGTCGCTGCAATAGCGATCAGTATGATCATGACGGACATGACAGTCGTACCGGCGTGCGAGTTGGTTGCATCGAGGTAGATTTGCATAAATGGGAACCCTAGCGGAGCACTTGCTAAATCTGTTGACCCAGCCGCGTACAGAAGCACGATGATGTAGGCAAGGCCCATGATGCCGTTGATAAAAACACTGCCTACCATGGCAAGTGGCACGTTTCGGCTAGCATTTGGTAGCTCCTCTGCAATATGGCAAGCAGCATCATAACTATAAAACAGTAAGCGAGTGCCATGTTTGTTGCAGTTGTCTCCCCTTACCCAAGGAACGGATACACCGCACTGATGAGCCCAATCAGCCAAGATACTCCATCGTTCGTCCAGCCGCTGCTGTTGACAAAATCAACAAAGACATTCTCTGCTGAGGCCTTTTCAGACATTACACCGAGGGTCACAATAATGCCGACGAAACCAGCGACGTGAATCACACCTAGGGCTGTCAATACATGCGTTTCTAGTCGAGTGGCAGTGGACTTACCTGACACAATGTTTACGTGCGGCATTACCTTCATGCCATAGACGTTGAGTACGAACGCGTACGTCAACACTGCCCAATACAAGAGCATGCCTTGCCATCTGGTGGGAACATAGCTGGCGTTATTCAGGACAATCAAAGCCTGGATCTGGAGGCCCGCAGCAAACGCAGCCGAAGCCGTGAAAACTATTTGGCCACCCACGGAGATCCAGCCGGTCGTATACGCGGCAACGGTCTTGCTTGACCCAGGGCAAAGGGCAGCAACCCAATGATATTGACCTGTGAGGATATCGTAATGTTGGCAACCATTACAGTTATTATGTGTTGCTAGGTAGATGCTTTACCTCCAGCTGTTGGGTAGATGGATGCAATCTCTCCCAATGATGCAGCAATGCACATTGAAAACAAGAAGGAGAGCACACTGCTGTGTATTAGCGCTCGGGTACATTTCTTGACGGGTCTGGGCATCTTACTAGTTATAAAAGAGGCATGGTGATCCACCGCTCATCAGTGCAGTCGCGATAACTGTTGACGCTGCTTCCCATGTTGCCATGAGACATACGCAAAGAGAGAGCAAGGCAGGCAGTGAGAATCGACGCTTTAGCTCTTGTCGATGGCCCAGCTGGGCGAGTCGCTGCTCGTCAGTGAGGTTGGCGGTCGCCATGATTGCTGATGGGTGACAACTTCAATGTCAACTTTGAGGAGTCACAAACAGGCGACCGACTAGATTTGGAAGTGCGTCTCTTATTAAAGACTATAATAAGATGTGTTCGGCTATGGCACGGGTTGCAATCTTGTTGTGGTAATTTGTCTGTTACGCCTCATTGAACCCCCTCGCAGCCATAGCCTACCATAGTGTGTACCAATTTGGATCAAGCCGGAGGAAGTCACCAATCACCCACATTGCATTTCTTGGGGTAGATGTCAGCAGGGGATTATCAGCTTCACGGAATAGACGGAAATCATGCCCCGTTCCGCTTTCGCGGGGAACCATGTGTTGAGATTGGGACGGCAGACGCCTCATCAACTTGGAAAGGCAGGGTCCCCGGATTCACAAACAAGCCATCCATGTGCCGGATAATATGCTGAAGAAAGGGCGTTCAACCAGAACAGACCAGGCCTCTGAAGTCCATGTCCATGACCACTCCCTCCTCACAGGCCGCGCCTGCAATGATTGCCGGCAGGTGGGTCTTTCCTTCCCCAAAGATAAACTAGCGCCTTCCACAAAACCCAGTGGCTTCGTCCAGCTCGGAAACCCACGCCGTGTTCCGAATAAACGAGGTTGCTCTTCCTCCGCTTCCATCTTTCTTTCCAAGGTTGGCCAAGGTCTCTGATTATTTGATCCTGAGTTGGCAAGTGCCCAGTGCCATTTAACCAGGCCTGGCTTTCCCTTGACCGATCTATTCTTCAGCTACACCTTCCCAGCAAAGCAGTGACCATGCCTGAGGTTCCACACCCCCTCTCTGACCTCTCAGTCGAAGAGTCGAACCTTGCCAGAGATGTCGTCCTCAAGCTTCATCCTGGCACAGTCATTGACTTTCGTGCGATTTATCTGTTAGAGCCAAACAAAGAAGACGTTGTACAATTCTTGAATATTGAGCACGCGGGTAAACTGACGCCTGACACCCCAAGACCACCTCGACTTGCACAGGTGAAGTACGATGTCATCGGCGGCTCAGAACCCACGCGATATCACGAGTCCATCATCGATGTTGTCAAAGTCGAAAGAGTCCGACATACCGTTGTCGACCAGGAATACCATGCCAGTCTATCCATGTATGTATAGCGACCCATGCTGTAAGGACACTGGCTAATGTGTGAATCTAGCTTCGAGTTTGAGAGGGTACTGGAATGTGTCCAGAAATCTTCAATGTTCCAGGAGAAGATGAAGTCTATCGAGCTGCCTGAGGGCTTCGAGGTTGTCTTGGAACCGTGGCCATACGGGGGTCCGGATGAGGCTGACGGCCAGACACGATTCTTCCAAACCTTATGCTTTGGACGAGATACGAGGAGCGGAAATCCAGACTCCAACTTTTACGCTTATCCTTTACCATTCATCCCCATTGTAGACGCAAGAAAGATGGAAGTTGTTCGTATCGACCAACCCGCAACCGGCGGAAAGGGGGAACCGCTGACCGGTGTCTCCCACAAAACGCGAGTTTTGGATCATTGTCGCCCTGCCGAATACGTTCCCGAACTGATTCCAGGCGGCACCAGAACCGACGTCAAACCTCTCACAGTCGTCCAGCCCGAAGGACCAAGCTTCAAGGTTCCTGAGCCTAATCTCATTGAGTGGCAGAAGTGGCGATTCCGACTTACGTTTAACCCGCGCGAGGGAGCCGTGTTGCATGATATTCGATATGATGGCCGAGACGTTCTGTACAGGCTGAGCCTTAGTGACATGGTAAGACTATAGCTGCCCCATTTTGATGCACCACTGACTCAATGAAGACCGTACCATATGCCGATCCCAGAGCACCGTTCCATCGTAAGCAGGCATTTGACTTTGGCGATGGTGGGTTAGGAAACTGCGTGAATAATCTTACCCTCGGGTGCGATTGCCTTGGTGTCATCAAGGTAAGAGACATGGTTTCAATGGGTCTGTTTGCTATTGATCCGCTCCTGGGTCTAACCTTCCATGCTAGTACTTTGACGGTCTCGTCACAAATTCCGACGGCTCCGCGGAAGTCACCAAAAACGTAATCTGTCTACATGAGCAGGATAATGGCATTAATTGGAAACACACGAACTGGCGTACTGGCAGAGCTGTTGTTACACGACGGAGAGAACTCGTAGTGAATTGGCTGATCACGCTTGCAAACTACGAATATGCGTTCCAGGCGGTATTTGATCAGGCCGCAGGCATCAAAATAGAGGCGAGGGCCACTGGGATTGTGTCTGTGGTCAACATTGATGAAGGGAAAACCGCGCCGTGGGGGAATGTTGTCAATCCGGGCACACTGGCGCAAAATCACCAGCACATATTCTGCCTGCGGATAGACCCAGCTGTGGATGGGCATAACAACACCCTGGTCCAAGAAGAAAGTGTCCCAGTTGAGACGAACCCAGACACAAACCCTAACGGTAATCTTTACGAAGTTCAGTCCACCGCCATTACAACCTCCTCAGGACTTAATCTGGATCCTTTCAAAAACAGAGTTTTCAAAGTCCAAAACATCTCAAAACGCAACCCGGTCAGCGGAAAGCCTGTTGGGTACAAGATCACCACGCCGCCAACGCAGCTACTTCTGGCTGCGCCTAATAGCATTCAGTCGAATCGTGCACTCTTCGCTAGGCATCACCTCTGGGTTACGAAATATAAAGACGACGAGTTGTACGCTGGTGGTCGATATACCTTGCAAAGCCGAAACGAGAAGGGTGGTCTCGCTGATGCCGCAGCTAGGAAGGATAAAGTTGCTGATGAGGATATTGTCATCTGGTCCGTGTTTGGGCTAACACACAACCCCCGAGTTGAGGATTGGCCGGTCATGTATGAGCCCTTGTATCTTTCCGTATTGAGAACCCTGACTAACATTTGAAACTAGGCCGGTAGAGATGTTACAAGTACACATTACTCCTTCAGACTTTTTCACTGGGAACCCCGCTATAGACGTTCCATCGAATAAGGATATTGGATCCAAACTGGCCAATGGAGACTGCTGCGAGACTTCTATTAACGGGACAGATGCATAAGGCCATATTAACCAGGGTAGTTGGCCAGAGAATATAGGGCCAACACATGCGGTAGAAATCACTGTGTCTCTGAAGAGAGAGGACTATACGGAACTCTGGTGCCACTGGCTAAACAGGTCTCCTACAGTAGTCCGAGCCATAAAAATTGAAATCCATAAATTTACTCTGTGACCACACGTCTATGTCGTGCAAACCAACTGTTCAAACATTTGGCAAAAGTAGCCTCTTGATTTACTGTGGCATTGGGAGGTTCATCGCGAACAAGGGTGCTTGCCGCCGAGTAGTCTAATTGCATGTCTAGTTCTGCCATGAAATATCTTGGTCTTGTCTTCTAGTACCTTACAATAACCTACATTTGATCGTCGGTGCACTGGAAGATTGTAGAAGGTCCGCCTCAATTAGAAACTAGAGTCTCACATACTCGTATTGTCACCACTACGTGCAACTACTGTTTCTGACTATCGACATAGCTACATGTCATTGACTGTTACCGCTTTCCATATCCCTATTACGAAATACAAGTCAGAAGTCACGGAAGAAACAGCAGGGTGAAACAAACGGGAATTTCCGACGCACCGCTTGCTGCTAACAAGGCGCTGGGCAGCCACCTGATTCCGAATTCCGAGCATTGGCTGATCCCCAATTCTTGCGTATGCTTCTCCGCCAAACAATCAACACTAGAACAAATCTAAGACAGCTAGTTACATATCTAGGTACTTAAGACGAGTGTTGATTAAGACCCTAGCTCATGATTCGCTGGCCATAGCTCTGTGCGCACTCGTTGTACTCTCTCTCATCTTTACATTCATAAACGCATCATGGCATCTCCAATTCACCGTGTTACGTTGTTCAAAATTAGCAGTGAAGAAGATCAAAATCGCTTGCTACAGCTTTACAAGCAGATGAAACAGACTGCCTTAAAAGTGAGTCCAGTTCTTTCCCTGCTCGCAACACATGTACAGGTTTCTCACGGATAATCCTCAGAATGGCAAACCGTACATCCAGTCTGTTACAGCTGGTCCTACAAAGCCGGATCAGCGGGCACAGGGATACACCTTTGCTGCAATCTCGGTGTTTAGCTCCGAGGATGATATGACCTACTATGACAATGAGTGCACTGCACATGCAGAGTTGAAGGCTTTTGCGAAAAGTGTACATAATGGGGCATTGATGGTCTATTTTTGAGAGCATACATACAACAGGTGGCCAAGAGCATCTAGCCACAGCCAAGTACACCGGAACATACTGCAATATGCAATGATATACTGCACGATAATGCATAGATAGAGGAACCTTTAGCGTGTCAAATACTCAACCTCCAACACTGTGTGGTATTATTTGTAGCCACTAAGAGATTAAAGTAAGAAATTCACTATGTGCACATCTTAGCGATTCCTTCTCGTTCATCGTCTTACATCAGCCCCTGCAGAAAGCGGCGGGAAATACCCAGCCCGTCTTGACTACCGAAATCAACATCCAATGCATTGTATATCCCAGGATCAATCTCGTCCTGGAACTGATTTCCTTGGCCAAGCGTATCAAAGAGGTTCATAATATCATTACTCAATTCCGTCACACCAGGGAGCTCACTGCCAAACCCTTGGTTTTCGACCTGACCGCTGAGTTCTTGGCGATTGATGGCCCAGTTGTCTTGATAGCGAACAGTTTGCCCAATACGGCTGTAGGGTTGTCCATGACCACTCAGGTTTGTCGGTTCAAATGGCGAAGAAGGGCTGCGTCTTTGCGATGTCAAAGCCATGTCTCGAGGTTGAGCATCGCAGTCTTGGACACCAAGACTTTTCAGCCGCGGCAGCAGGCCTCGAATGCTCTTCCACAATCGTCGGCTTGCAATACTGTGGCGACTAAACCCCCTTACTAGCCCAATGGCGTCGATGAAGCTCTGTGTACATCCTGCAGCGAACAGATTCGGCGCGTGGCATATGGCCAGTGAGATCACTGCAAATGCACTCAGCAGAAAGTAATTGAAAGCATTTTGCTGTCGAGAATAGATATCCGACGTGGCATTCAGGTGGACAAGAACTTGGACCGTGTCTTGAGCCAAGTCGACGGCAATTTTTGCACGCGGCAGATCAGCTCTGATAGTAGCCGCACTCATGAGATGGTGTTGGTATATAGATATTCTGGTAAGGTTGCCGCGAAGGTAGAGAAGCGCTCGAAGTCTGTGAAGGACCCTAGGTTGCGAGCGGGTGGAATAAAACGCCCTTGGATGTCGCATCTGAAGATGGGGTGGGATGGATTCTAGCCATGTTTGAGTGCTAGAGTCCAAATCATTCACCACGTCGGAGGGTATCGACTGGCACGAGGCACCAAAAGGAGGTATTGCGTCCCATAGTTTTGAGCACAGCCGGGCATACCCAACCATACATTTCAGATACGATGAATCAATGTCCTACGACGCAGTTAGTCAGATATTGGCGAGAATACGATGGCTGTTGTGTTATTTACCGGTTCTAGGAGCGCGGGATCTATGTCCCTGTCCGCCAGTGCGAAGGACAGACTTGTGCCGAAACTCCATCGTCGATCGAGTACATAGCAGCACCAAAAGACTCTTAGTGCTTCATGGCGTGATTTTGCATCTGGAAAGTTGTCTACAAGACTTTTTCGTCGGTGAAGCCCCATTTCAAGAGCCTCGCGGGCTGCAATGCCGATTGTCCTCCATGCTAGTAACTCATCGTCGCAGTGGAAGTAGTATATGCTCTGTTTTGGATGTTAGGTGGAAGACAATGGCATAAACAGCGTGAGAGCACTCACCAGCATCATGAGCAACTGTATACCCTTGAGATCTACCTCACTTCTGGAAATCCTCGCCGCTCGAGCCTCAACGGAGCCAGAGATTGCTGTACAAAGGTCGTTTTTGCCATGGGCTTCAATCGCAATTCCAGTGGCTACAGCAAGTTTGGCCAATTCCACGTCGGTGGCAGTCAATGGTGGTTCAAGGGCATTCTTGGGAATGTCATCAAGTGATGCCGGATCACGAATGACTCCTAGAAGCTGCTCTGATTTCGAAGCGAGCTCGAGTATGTCGATGAAGGGATACACGGACTCGACCTCTTCCTCAAAGACGGCCAGCAACCTGGCCATCTCGTCAGGGGAGCACTGAGCCCAGAATTCCAGATCAGTTGTTTCCGCTTGTTCGGGCTCTATTGGTGACGGCGCGCCGCTAGGAGATGGGGACGGGGAAGCAGGTATTCCCATGCGTGTAAGTGAGCGCTCAGCGATGACAAGCCCGTACGATGGTCGCGTCGGTCCCACGAACTGGGGGTGTTTCGGTACATTGTCCTTGGATGTATTCGAAGGTGATTGAGCTAGTAGCGCATCCAGCTGGCTAGTAGTTGTGATTCGAGCTCCAGATGACTGGTGTTTCAACTCGTCAACTATTGAGGAGAGATCATTGACTTGTTGTCGTAGTTTTGCCAATTCATCACCAAGAGCTTGAATCTGATGGCTAACGCATTATAATTAAATAGTTAGCATGTGTTTTACCATGTTTTTCTAATGCTGCATAGGTTCTACTACCTTTCGTCCTTCTTCTTGTTGCTTTGCTGCGGCGCAGCTGCAAACACGCATTCGACGCCACTGGCTATGCATCGCTCGCAATTTGAGGCGTCTACCGGAATGCATTTCAGTTTTTTCTTTTTACACTCGTTGCTTCAGAATCAATCAGCAAATGCCTATCACAAAAAACATCGATCGGTACAAATTAAGTCAAGGCAACGTCGAAAATCACATACCAAGCAACAGAGGTGTATTTTCCACGCTTGGGCCTTGGAGCAGCCTCGGAGCCTGAGCTGGGTGCTGGTCGTTTGGGAGGGTCTGCGTCCAACGTCGGGCTGCATACCGGCGATGAGTCCTCATCCATACTGACCGTCTCTGTCTTTCCGGAACACAGTCTGCGACCACAGCTGCTTTCCGATAGAAAACAGACAGCACGATGTGGCCGAGTTGGTGGAATGGGTGAAGGGCGAAGTTATGGAGCTGGAGTCGGAAATATTTCCGAGGTTCCGACGCCAGTTCGGTGGGTGTGACAAACCACAGTGTCACACAACATGAATTACAGGAGCCAAGCCAGTGTTACTGTAGGTGCGGGGTGAAGTTGACAGTGATCAATATTGAAATGGCTGGACAAAATGGCAGCATGAGGTGTCGTCGGAAATCTTCACATCCTTTGCGAACAACCCACTCAGTCCACCTTGCCGATACTACCTAACGTCAACACTCCTGTTCTAAGGACCACTGAGCTAACTTATCAAGCCGGGATCAATACAAGCTGTTGGTGGACGCTAGAGCTCTTAGTTCGGGTAAGAGAAGAGCCACATCCCGATCCCCAGAGGAGATTGTAAAAGCTGGGACCGACAGAAACCGCACAACCACTGTGCTATCACTTAATATAAAGGGATCTTCTCTTAAGAGTCAGAGTAATCAATTCCACAAAGCCTTTCGAAGTTACCTCGCCGCAAGGAATTATTGTCGCCATGCTGTCGATTACCGGTCTGATTGCCTTCATCCAACATCAGCAACAAGATCTTACCCTAGGCAGACTTGCGATTACACTTTTCTTCGCGCCACTCCTGTACATCATTGTTAACGAGGTTATTCGATACCATGCTCGGATTAGAGGACTGAAGGGGCCTACTGGGCTGCCACTGATTGGAAATCTCTGGGATATTCGCGTGAATGCAGCGGAAAAGTATCGCGAATGGGCTCGTCGGTTTGGTGATGTATACCAAATACAACTTGGAAATGTCCCCGTTGTTGTGGTGAATTCCGCAGCAGCCGCAAAATCCATCTTTGGACAAAACGCACAGGCGATGAGTTCTAGGCCAGAGTTTTATACGTTTCACAAGGTAGGCTTTTTCTGTATCCGTGAATCGCATTTCACCATTTAGCGTTGACATAAATGACAGGTTCTCTCCGACACGGCGGGAACTACAATTGGCACGTCGCCATACAGCGACTCTCTCAAACGGCGGCGCAAAGGTGCTGCCTCCGCACTTAACAAACCTTCTATTCAAACTTACATATCACACCTCGATATTGAGTCTCGTGACTTTATCAAAGAGTTGTATGAGTACGGAAATGCGGGCAAGACCCCTACGGATCCGATGCCCATGATTCAGAGGCTGTCTCTCTCGCTCGCCCTGACATTGAACTGGGGCGTCAGGCTCAAGAGTCAAAAGGACAACCTGTTTGACGAAATAACACATGTCGAGGAGGAAATCAGCAAATTCAGGTCTACGACTGGAAACCTTCAGGACTACATACCCGTGCTGCGACTCAATCCGATCAACACGCATTCATCCAAAGCCAAAGACATGCGCAGCCGACGAGACATCTACTTGACTAGGTTAAACACCGGGCTTGATGAGCGCATCGCCAATGGCACCTACAAGCCTTGCATTCAAGCAAACGTCATCTTAGATGAGGATGCCAAACTAAACAAAGCTGAGCTTACTTCTATAAGCCTTACGATGTTGTCCGGTGGCCTCGACACAGTCACCACGCAAGTGGCCTGGTTTGTAGCCTTTTTATCTCAAAACCAGGACATTCAGGATAAGGCGGTGTCAGAAATACGCAAATTCTATGACGAGCAGCACCCCATGTGTGATCAAGAGGATGATCAAAAGTGCGCCTACGTCGTCGCGCTGGTCAAAGAGTCGCTGCGATATTTTACCGTGTTGAGGCTCGCCCTGCCGCGTGCATCAACGAAGGCTGTAACATATAACGGATTCACAATCCCTAAGGGGTCTGTTGTGTTTCTGAACGCTTGGGCTTGCAATATGGGTGAGTGACACAACTCCAAGGCCCTACTGCCTCCTTTTTTCTTCCCCTTGCTTCATGGAAACCCAAAGGTTAACGTAGTCCATTGCAGATAGCGAAGTGTGGCACGATCCAGATGTCTTCCGCCCTGAGCGATGGTTTGAGCAACCAGATGCGCCTCTATTTACATATGGAGTTGGATACCGCATGTGTGCGGGATCCTTGTTGGCAAACCGAGAGTTATATCTCGTGTACATGCGACTCCTGAACAGCTTTCGTATTGAGAAATACGATGCGGTTGACTGTCACCCCATCACCGGTAACTCAGACCCAACGAGCCTCGTTGCTCTGCCTCATCGATACCGCGCCCTTTTCGTTCCACGAAATCAGGGCGCGCTAAGAAAGGCAATGGAGGAGACGAAAGCAATGGAACGCATGGATGATACCATTTCGGCGTGAGCATGCCGGCATGAAGAACTCTGGTTCAAGAGACAGGAAGCAAACTGGCTCATGAAGTTGAAAAACGCCTATGTGTCTAGGCCTCAACCAAGATATGATCGTAGAGTCGAATACATGTTACTCACATCTGTTGCGTCTGCTACTGTCGGGCTGATAAAGAAATTTGGAGTTTTTTCCTCGCCTCCTGGCGACTGAATATATCAGACAGCCAACTCACTGACTCTGACGTAGCCGTGTTGCGTGACGTTGCCATATCAACTTGCCCAGTTAAACGACCTCAACCTCTTTAAGTAGCAGAATGGGACAGAGTAACCTTCTATTCCGTAAACTTAGGACACCGATTTCATGGCTTCAAAAGACATCGTTATTCATCATATTGGTCAAAGCGAGTGTCATTGTCTGGCAACACAAATGCGTCCATGGCGTGCGTGGACACTTCAACGACCCGAGATATCAGAATTGGGGGACATTGTACAAAGTTGCCGGGAAGACAGACATTTTCTGGATGAAATTTGACTGAATATCATAAAACATCTCCATTTCTACAGTACGGGGTTCAGAAGTATTTAAACTCGTAAAGGGCATCACATATCACAGTGTATGCCGATATATACTGAGATGCATTAGTGTATACTTGCATGTGGGCAAATACTTTCTACCACAGACTGTAGTTACGCTACTCTAGCAGATATACGGTTATGCCTGACCTTTCCTCTCCACAAGAGCACAACAGGCGCCAGTGTCAGCAGCAAAGCAACTAAAGCCAGTAACGTGCTCGCCCACTGAAAGTCCAGCCGTAAGTACATAGGCTTCGCTGCTAGAGGAAGAAACGCCGCAAAGAGGTTTTCTCCAAATGCCACGGCTGCAATGGCGCTGGCGGCACAAGCTGCATACTCATCAGTGACGTATATCGTAGCAGCATGCACAACCGTCATGATTGCAAACCCAGTAAGACCCAGCCCTATCGCCAGCACAATCCAATGTGGCTGAAAGATTCCCCAACCGTACATGAAAAGGCCGCCTGCAAGAGCAAAGGCTGTGCTCGGGATCGATAGGTGTAAGATAGACTCGGGGATTGGCGACCCTGGAGCTGCCTTGTTGGAAGCGGCACTCTTTATGTATACTCTGTTTTGTACCAAACAGGCCATGAAGCCCAAAAGTTGTCCGATCCCAATGCTGGCTTGCACAAGACCACCACTGGTCTCGGACCAGCCGTAAGTGTCAGTG
The DNA here is from genome assembly GCF_001653235.2 of Pochonia chlamydosporia 170. Classification (NCBI taxonomy): domain Eukaryota; kingdom Fungi; phylum Ascomycota; class Sordariomycetes; order Hypocreales; family Clavicipitaceae; genus Pochonia; species Pochonia chlamydosporia. The sequence continues at coordinate 221,400 of NC_035795.1, read as the reverse complement.
AAGACGAGGGGTACTGACTGAGTCGAGATGAAAATGAGGCCAAATGTGAATGAAGACCAAGTGGTCATGGATATGATGGTTGGTTCTGTGGTGAGAAGTTTAGCACTACGTGATATTGTCTGTGTGAGAAGCTTAACGGGTGATTTCTCTTCCGCAGTTTCATTAGGCAATTTGCCAGCCCGACACAAGCGATCACGGATAACAGGACCCCGATTCTCTCGCATGAAAATGACGACAAGAGGTATAGAAGCACCACAAACGATGAGTTGAATCCAGATGATCCTGGTCGGATTAGTATAATCTGCTTTGACGATGCATCCCAAGTCAACTTACCAGCGCCATGTCATTGGATCACCAACAGCGCCCAAGACAGGGCCCATAGTAATACCCAAGAGGAGGGAAATCACATATAGAGTCAAAGGTAATATGCGCTCGGAGTGAGATGGAAACATATTAGCAGCAATACCGTCGGCAGCATTCTGCAGCGTACCGCCAAGAACGCCAGCAAACACGCGGCATATCACCAGAGTTGCAAAGTTTTTCGCCAGAGCTTGTGGTATGAGGAATATGCAAAATAGAGCAAAGGCGGTCTGAAGCGTAAGCATATAGCCGTTTTGGTATGAAATAAGGTCAAGCATACCACATATCCAACCCTCACACCATATGTATCCATCAACGGCAAGGTGACCAAAGGGCCGAGGGCTGCCGCTGCATTCCACGCAGTCGAAGGTAAAAAGCTGACTTCGATAACGTCATTCGATAAGTCAAATTCGGAGGATATTTCGGTAGAGGCTGTTGTGATGGAGGTCGCATTCAGTCCTATAATAAATGTAACCCAAACGGCTACGCTCATGGTTGCCCATTTTTGCCACGGCGGCCAATTAAATGGATTGGAAGGGTGCCGAGACCATTCCGGCGCATTCCCTGATGTAAGATGCGTTGAAACCGAGTGCGATTGAGTGCCCGACTCCCGTTCTAGGGCCTTTTCCCGTACCATGGCCGCCGCACTGCACAGCTGAGACAAAATCCGGCTTTGTCTCACAATTTGAGGTCACGGTGAAGGGTGTGAAGTTTCTCCGGGTCTGGTGTTACTAACACTTTCCCCCCGACTCTAGTGGCCGTAGCACAAAACTGGAGCCGTCATTCATTCTGGTTGTCTGGTTCCCATTCTGGGAATAGAAGCATTAGGGGTGGTGGGTATGGATTGGAGCTACCGATCGAATCAAATGCCACAGACCCGCGCACAAGCACCGAAACTCGAAAAGAATAATGGGGTAGCTTGGTTGATCTGCCGTCGAGCATGTTGGAGCCGAAGCTGATATACTCGAATGCAATCAAAGTCGTTACTGCTTTTCAAGGTGAGAGAGATATGGAGTGTGCAAACTCTCTTCCTTGCCAGCTACAAGTCGAAAACATTCCGCGCCTTGAAATGGCTAGGATGTGTGCTCAAGATAATGAACTTCTACCCATGGCCACTAGTTCCGTTTACTGATCTATTGGACACTAATTTCATCCAGTGTTGATGCTCAATAAGATACAATGGGATTAATTTGACCGCCATCCTTCCTCCATCGTGGTTTATGACGTCATGCCACGTTCCCCTCTGTTCTGGAAGGGTTCCTTTTTGCGGAGTGCAGACCAGCGGGTCAATTTGCAGCCCTGACCCGTGCTATTTGATGTCAAAGTCTGGTGCTCTTTCCCCTTTTCCTGGCAAATGTTTTGACCAACATTGAAGGCATTCGAGACTCACAGACGATAGTTGCCCGAAAGTTGCATCACCTGAGGCGTTCTTCCGATGGCTCTACTCTCCATTGCTGAGATTAATCTAGACTTTGCAACCCCATGGGAAGCAAACGCGATGTGCTAAATGATCGAGCACAAGGCCAGGAATCTGTCCCAAGACCTGAATCCAGATGATTCCATCTTATGCACAGGCACTAGGAATCGACGAATCTCACACTACGCATGACATATAGTCGGGCAATCAATGACTGGCCGTCCATAAGCTCATTCATATTTCTCATCAACTATCCTGCTCACATGGCCTACGACGTCTCCTAACCAGGAGCATGGGTGACTGGACCCAAAATAACCAGTCATACAATCTAGAATATGATCATGGCGGCGATGCCTTCGACTCAAGAAACAGGAAATTATTGCAAGGAGAACCTGCATCCACAGTTAAATTGGGGCTTGTATAAACGGCGATGAACCCTCTCAGATAATAATTTGCCAGTCAGCATCAATGGATCAACGTCCGGCTTTTAAAAGGAAATACCATGGCTCTAGTTTGCTGCAACGAATAACCTTACAAATATTAACCTTGACTTCTCATTTTTTTAATGCCCACAGGTTCGCGCTAGCAAGTCGAATGTGTATTTTCACTACTACGATGCTGGCTAATATTCTCAGCTCTATGACTCAGTATGCTTTGTATATCTCCCTGGCGTAAACGCAAGCACGCAGGACGCAACTATTCTCGCGAAATCACAAATATGCAGCAGTCGATTGACATCATGAGGTGTCACGGAGACGTCACTGAGGCTTGAGCCTTACCTCACGAACTGCTTCGCCTGAATGTAACCAGTTGCCTAAGCCTAGTTGAGCGTATGATCTCGACATTACTGCCTCGTACTTGCCTCTCGAATTGGCTCGGGCCATTTCTTGACACATTATTGTTGGGCGTAATGGGACGGCCCCGGGATGCACATGCTGGTACTCGATTGACATAGCACTCTTCTACGAAGAATCATCACCAAACAACTTCAGCAGGCCCTTCACAGCATGCCTACCGAGCTCATCAAGAGTCCCCATTCCCAACAGCTCCAAAAGCCTAATGTCGAACCCAAACGCCTGCCTCCACCAGCTGCGCATTTCTACGCTGACCAAAGAGTCCAAACCCAGCTGCGACAGCGGAGCAGACGTATTCAATTCGTCAACCGGCTTGAGTAGGAACCCGAAAAGCTTCTTCCCAATCTCGATGGCCAACAGATTGGCCGACTCTTCCGTTTTTAACAATGATGTATCGGATCGAGCTCGCGCAAGAAACGTTTTCAACCAGTCGCCCCCGCTCGCCGTTGCATCACCATCGGCATTGGCCTTGTTGGAGTTGTTGTGATACACGGCCAGACGCCTATCCTGGCGCCAGAACGCGCGGCTATCCTTGTCGCTGAGCGAGACATTCAGCGAGAGTCCGAGGCCGATGGTGTTCCTATCACTGTATGTGTGATCCTGGTCCGTTGCGTCCTTTGACCGCGGGAGGAGAATGGCAGCGGACAGCGTTTCCATGAGTTCTTCTTCCGTTATGCCATGCGCGCTGGTAGCCTTCATTCTCTTGAGAAGAGCCTCGTCTTGTGATACGTACCCGATGTCCTGTACGGCACCGATGTCGATCGCAGAGCAGAGCATTTGTAGGCTGGTCCTGTACTGCACGAACGAGTCGAGGAAGGTATTCGCGCCTGCGTAGTTGGCCTGGCCGGCCTGACCAGTGACGCCCGACATGGACGAAAAGAGTACGAAGAAGTCAAGCTCGATGCCGGCCTTGACCGTTGCGTTGTGAAGGTTCCATGTACCCCGAACCTTGGGCGCCACAGCCTGGTTCCATTGTTCAAGACTCATGCGCGTAATATTTTCGTCGCGGAGGACCATGGAAGCCTGGATGATACCTTTCAAGTTGGTCGCCTGTTGGACTGCGCCAACTACGTCCTCCTCGCTCACGACACTGCCCTTGATGAGCTGTACTTTGGAGCCCATGCCCTCGAGCTCGCGGACTGTGTCGGCATCTTCGGCGCCAGAACCTGCGCTTCGGGACAAGAATACCAGGGAGCGAGCACCTTGCTCAACGAGGTGTCTGGCTACGGACCTTCCAAGACCTCCAAGACCTCCCACGAGAAGATACGAAGCCGAAGGATCGAGCTGCAGCCTTCTCATTCTATTTCTGACAACCCTCTTGATGTCGAGATTGAGACTGCCATCGGGCTGGCGAACAGAAAAGACAATCTTACCGATATGCGTTCCTTGCTGAAGGTGCCGGAATCCATCCTGGATGGAAGACATGGGAAAGACCTTCTTTGGCGACAACGAAGAAATCAGGCCACGTTCAAAATGGGCAACTATGTCATGAAGCAAACTATCCAGGTCAGTCAGTCAGCAGCAAGCAACGCGTTTTCCATGCAAATTGAAGCGAAACACAGCGAGAATGGAGAAGAAAGAAAACGTACTCCTTGACGACATCGTGCCTCCTTGCCATTTCGGCGTCCAGGTAGAAGCCGGAATAGCTGCGGCTACCGAGGAAGACGTCCATGTCCAGTTTTCCTCCGCCAAGAAAGTCTCGCTTTCCAATCTCGACGAGCTTGCCGAACTCAGCCACGCAGCGCCAGGTCGCGTGTAGGAGTTCTCCGGATAGCGAGTTCAAGGCCAAATCCACGCCTCTTCCGCCTGTTTCTCTCATGAGACCTTCTACGAAGCTGGTGTTACGAGAGTTGAAGATGTGGTTCCTGGGTATTGCGAAGGTCTGTACCAGGTAGTTGGCCTTGTCGTCGTTGCCGACTGTCGCGTAGATCTCTGCTCCCACCATCTTCGCCAGTTGAACAGCCGCAAGACCAACACCACCGGCTGCGCTGTGAATGAGTATCGACTGCCCTTTCTTCAGCTGACCAATGTTGAGCAGGCAGGCGAAGGCGGTCGAGAATACAGCCGGCATGGATGCTGCATCTTCATAGGACATGTGCAATGGGATCCTTTCGCAGAGCTTCGCCGGAGTGGTGACGTGGCTGGCAAAGGAGCCGTCTGCGAGGAACATAACCCTGTTTCCGGGTTGGAGATCCGTAACATCAACGCCAACGCGGGTAATAATTCCAGCACCTTCCAGGCCCAGGCCATCTTCGGGATACGGAATCACTCCAAGAGCGCCAAGTACGTCTTTGAAGTTGAGACCTGCGGCGAAAATCTTCACCTCTACCTCGTCCGGCTTCAAAACCTTCGCACCACCATCATCCCCATCATCAGCAGCACTTCTCCAGTGCAAGGTGTTCAGTCGGCCAGGCTTCGTCATGTCAAGAGCGACCCTGGCCTCCTCGTGTGAGGCTCTATGCCCATGTTCCACCTCTTCCTTGACGAGGGGTTTCGACAGCTCGTCCCTGATCGAAACGGGGAACATCCGGCCAACGCTGACGATGCCGTTCACAATGGCGTATTCGTAATCTGGGCGCAAATCAAGCGCATCTCCTTCATCCAGCTCGTCGGTAACTCGGGGGCGGGCACGGAACCGCTCGAACACATCCACAATCCTGTCCAGCGACGAGTGAACATCATCCACTTCGCAAGTAGCAAAGTCGATGAGCGACTCTGTACGAACTGTGCGAGCAGTTCCAATGGTTTGGGCGTACCGCGGGTCTTTGCAGTTGACTTGACAGAGATGCGTCACCCAGAGCATTCCGGCGCCGGAGGAGCTCAGTGCCTGAACAATGCTCTGGAAGGCTGCGAAGCGACCGCTATCAATGTCTTCAAAGACTGGATGGGTGGTGTCGACAAGAGATATGATATCGTGTGGCTGCTCGGGCAATGTGTCGCCGAGTCGCAGGCTCGTCACACCATATCCTCTCTCGTTGAGCCGCTGTACTATTGCATTCGATGCAAGGCTCTCGTCATCTTGTAGCAGGATGACCTCTTTTTCATATCTGCTTACACGAGGCTTCGCTCTTGCGAGAATCGTGGCATTTAGCTGGTACGGCTGCTCTGCATCCCGAACTACGGCCTCTAAGCCATCGAAGCCAGCCTTTTCCATCTCCTCCCCCCATCGCTCAGGAGTCACGTACGGCTCGTCTGGTCTTCCGTCTGCAGCGCCGTACCACCACCCGGCAAGGAGTCCAAATATGTAGTTTGGCCACTTGGAAGGACTGTTAAGCTCGTGCAATAGCAGCCGCCCGTCGCGGTGGTCGAGCAGTTTACGCGCGTTGCACAACGCATCGTGCAGACTCTTGGTGGCGTGGAGCACATTGGTCGCGATAATGAGGTCATACTTTTCGTCCTCCTTAAAGCCCTGCTCTATGGGGTCTCGACTGATGTCTAAAACACGATATTCGAAGTTTTTGTACCCTCTAACCGCTCCTTGGCCCCGACAAAGAAGCCGGACGAGATGTCGGTAAAGGTATACTTGCTGTACAACGGATGCCCGACTGGTAATATCAAGTGCTTCAGAAAACTGGCCGTGGACGCGCCAGTACCAGCACCAATCTCAAGGATACGTAGATTCGGCTTACTGTGAGCCAAGTGGCTGATGAACCCGGATCTGTTGCTGGCATCCGTCGCGGTGTAGATGTTGGTAAGAGTGTTGTCAGCTAGCAGCATCTCAAGCCCGTCGGTACTGCCCGTGAAGATGTTGTCGATGTTTTTGAGCACCTTCTCTATTGCGGTAGCGCAGTCTTCCACGGGAGTGTCTCTCATTTGGCCGAGCAGGACGTCAATTCTATCCAAAGCCGCCGCGTCGTCAAGTCCTTTCAACGCAGTATCTTGTTCCTTTTGAACTTGTGTATCGATCCAGGTCATGTATTTGACCAGCTGCTCCGGAAGCGTCTCCTTCATACGGCTGCTTTCTTTCATAAGTCCCAGGCGTCTCTTGGTAAGGACAAAGCACAGGCGGGCCATCTCATCCAGCATGGGTGTGTAAATATGCCATGGCATCGATGGCCGGATGAGCTTATGACAATCTAGGAAGTCGATATGAGGCGCCCAAGTAAAGCGGCTGGTGATTAAATCCTCGGCCAATGCCTTTGGTGCTGCGTCAGAGCCTCTCATGGTTTCGTCCGCCTCGCCTTCGGCGGCAATGGCTGCGGTTTCGGCATCGTCTGTTTCCAGCATAGACAGTATTGCGCCTTGCATATCGAGCAAGATTTTGCCATTACTGATGCACTGGATTCTGCTTGAGACTTGGCTGCTACCCTTAACGAAGGACGCAAAGGCAGCGGCCCTGAAGTTCATATTCATATCTGGATCGACGCGATGTACTACGATACGACCGATTTTCGTAGGCACTCTCCTGTAGTGTTTCTCCTCAATCTTGCCCATCATTGCAGCCACCGGCCCGGACTGAATACAGGCGTCAATAATGGCCGGGTGCAGATTATAGTGCTCTTCATCACCACAGGAAATGTTATCTAATGATGCCGCAGCGATACCTTCCAGAGTTCCGGTTCTGAGATCGTTCAACCGCTGGAACGTTGCGCCGTACGAGATTCCGGCCCGGTTCAGCACGTCGTAATACTTGCGACGATCGACCTTGCGCGGCAGCATGGCGATATTCGGATCAGGGGCAGTCTCCGGTTCGGTGCTTGAGACAGTAACCTCTCCGCTGCAATGCTTTGTCCAGATGCTGCCGTTATACGAAGAAATCATCCATTGCCACCAAGTGCTGTCCAAGGAGTCGGTAAGTCGCACAGGACGGAACGTAGTGACAATCTCTATCGTCGTATCCTCTCGCAAGATGAGGGCTGTATTGAGCAACATGTTGCGAATCACAAAGGAGTCTGAGTCCTTGCCTGCCGGCTTCTGCGGCTGACTTGCGGTGATCTGCCTGATGCCTTCGCCGATCATGGCAATGTATCCCGCGCAAGGGAAAATGATGCTGCCCTCGATGCAGTGATCCCGCAGCCAGGGCGTATCTTTCAGGAGAAGCATGTTACGGAAGCTAGGTTCCAGCGTCGTGCTTTCGAGCTGGCGAATGCCAAGCAGCGGATGAGCAGGAAATTGGCGATGCCGCCATTCGTGCGAAATCCTCGACTCGCGCCAGAGGCTCGCTGCTGTATGGTCCCACGGATAATGAGGAAGTCCTGGGAGTGAGGTGGTCTTTCGGACAAGACGGCTGTAGTCGACAGGTATGTTGAGCTCAAATAGTTGACCGACTGAGGCGAGGAAGGACTCCTCACAGTTCTCACCGCGGCTCATGGCTCCAAAGTATGGAATCTCGCCGTCTGAAGAACTGGGTGACTCTGCCACGGTCTGTCTTACTGGTCCAGCCAGGGCGGTGTGAGGGCCGATCTCCAAGAAGGCAGCATCGGAAACCTTGTTGAGAACGGCCTGGATGGCGCTTCTGAACAGCACCGGGGACTCGAGATTCCGCTGCCAGTAGGTGCCACGTAGTTCACTCAGCTGAGCTGGCTCCTCGGCGCCGCTGACACTGGAAAAGAAGAGTGCCTGCCGTTTGGATCTCGTTTCGGGAGATTTCAACGTGGACGTGTTGTCAAACAAGTCGGGGACATATCTTCGCAGGGCTGTGGTGTAGAACTCGCCCACTTCAGCCATGTGGTTGGAGTGATATGCCTTATCGACCTTGAGAAGACGAGCCGTAATGTCGGGAAGCTCCTCGTGTATACGTCGGAGGGTTGTCTCGATGGCATCTGCGTCTCCGGAGATGGTGACGCTGCCCGGAGAGTTCTCGCAGGCAATGACCACGGAAGGCGGCGACAAGAACTTCTCGACATCTGTCCTGCCCAGACCAATCGCTGCCATTGCACCAAGGCGGCTCTGTTGCTTGGCGGCAAGACCTCTCTGCCAGGCGATGATGATGGCTTCTCTCGCCGTGATCACGCCTGCTGCATACGCAGCCGCGACTTCACCACTACTGTGACCTACCACGGCGTACGGCTCAACGCCGAGAGATTTGAAGAGATCGACTAGACCGATCTGGACAGCAGTGCAGAGCGGCTGCGATAGCTCTGCACTTTGCACCCTTGATTTCCTGGGCAGCTTGAGCAGCTCCTCTTCGATTGTCCATTCAGGGGCATCAGGGAGTTTGCCAAGAAACTCGTCGAGAGCCCTGATGCTGCTTTGGAAGACGGAATCTTGGCGCAAGAGCAGCTCACGACCCATACGAGGCCACTGAGCACCCTGGCCGGTGAAGACCATGACAAGATTAGGTGTACTGTTCCCTATCCGCCGGCCCTGAGACGCCGTCTCGGGAATCTGGCCCGGGCTTGCCACCATGAATGAACGGTGGGGGAGATTCTCTCTTCTCATGGCAAGGGTGTATGCAAGATCGTCCATCTTGTCGGGGTTCCTTTCCATCCACGGCCTAAACTGGTCCGTCATGCTCTTGAGAGATGACGATGACGCAGCCGAGAAGAGAAGCAGATGCGGCCGGGAATCAAGCGAACCTTGATGTAGAGGAGCAAATCGCTCTGGCACATTATACGCCTGTGCCGATTCCAAAATGGCATGGGCGTTTGATCCTCCTATGCCAAAAGAGTTGATGCTCACTCGATCCAAGCGGTCCTGTGGCCATGGTGTCGGTTCCAGCGGAACAGTCAGCTTTCTCTTCTCGAATGGAATATCCGGGTTCCCTTTGGTGAACTTGATGTTGGGAGGGATGATGCGGTTTTCCAGGGTTAGAACCCCCTTGATCAGAGACGTTAACCCTGATGCTCCCTCTGAGTGACCCAGATTGGGCTTGACAGAGCCAATGTAGACGCCCGCGTCGCCAAAGACATTGGCGACGGCGTTGGTTTCGATGGGATCTCCGACAGGCGTTCCAGTGCCATGGCATTCCACAAAGGCCGTCTTGGAATAGTCCGAAATGCCGGCATCGCGGTACGCCTTCCTCATCAGCGCCTCCTGGCTCTCGGTGCTCGGTTTAGTGATGCCTTGCGTCTTGCCGTCGCTATTGGATACGATGTTGCGGATTACGGCGCGGATCGGGTTGCCATCGCGCAAGGCGGCGTCTAGGGGCTTGATGTAAACGGCCGTGACGGCCTCGCCTCTGGCATAGCCGTCTGCGTCGGCAGAGAAGGTCTTGCAGTGGCCATCTGGCGAGAGGATGCCCTTTTCCGTCATGAAGGAGGTCATTCCCGGTGCCATTATCAGGTTGGAGCCTCCGACGATGGCCCCATCACAAAGCCCGGTTTGAATGGCGTGGAACGCCTCGTTCACGCAGATGAGAGCCGCTGAGCAGGCTGTGCGTATGGTCATGCTACAAAGGGGTTTCAGTCAGCGGCCAAAGTCGCAATATAGAGAGACCAGTGGGAAACGGTGGTATTTCTGGATGAGAAGGGAAGGGCTTCGTACCATGGGCCCTTGAGATCCATCTCGTATGATATTCGACTGGAGAGCATGAAATCGCTGTAGCCATCCGCCCTGTTGATGCCAGTCTGTTGGTGGTCCCTGTTTTGCATCTCCATCCAGTCTTCACCATAGCTCCCCATGTAGCAGCCAATGTTTTTGGACTAAGTCGGTTGATCAATACTTGTATGAAGTCAAGAAACGATACTTTGAAACTCACTTTGAAGTCGATTTCGCCGGCGTCATCAAAGACTTCTCGCACTACCTCCAGCATCCGTCGGTGCTGCGGGTCTGCGACCTCAAGTTCGGCTCGGCTCAGGGAAAAGCGAGACGTATCCAGACCTCCCAGCTTGATGCTCTCATCAAGGAAGTAACCGTACTGGGTGGCAATAGTTCCGGTCCGGCCAGATTTGGAGTGATATGCATCGATATTGTAGCGAGACTTGGGAACTTGGCATCGAGCATCGCCCTTTTCCAGGAGAAACTCCCAGAGCTCTTGGGGGCTCTCCAGCCCGCCGGGTAGCCGAAGAGCCATTCCACAGATGGCCACGGGTCTGGGTAGTGAGCCAGGATTGGGAGGGATGTTGGTGGAAGAAGATGGGCTCATGGTTGTACCATTGTGATAGACGCTGGCGTGGCCGTCGGCGCCGTTGGAGTGAATATCAGTGTCATTACTGGTAATATTAGCTTGGCCGTTTATACGCCAGCTTGTTTCATTATCATTGATTCTAGCGTGGCTGCTGGCGTCGATTGAGTGAGCACCAGCATCATCACTGACAGTAGCACCGCCACTGAGAAGCCCGTTTGGATCTTGGGCCGAGGGTAAATCCTCCAACATTATATCATTTTGCGGGAAGGCAATCCCACCGGACGGCTGTAGGAGTAAAGACATGTTTGAGAGCTAAAGGAAGTGATGTTGGAACAAGGTAAAATTGAAATCTGTCTACTGTTCAATACAGTGACCTGATCAGTCCTAGCCAAGGATTTTGGTATACATTTCTACATCCAGGGCAGAAAAATCCAACAGAATGCCAATATATACGTCTATATGCTGCACAAGTACATAGACGTCATACAAATACACATTAACTCAAACGCCTGGGCCACTATCACACACCGCAAGTATTTAGTCAGTGTGCAAGCTGTTACAATAGCAGTCTAGAGCTATTATAAGTTGCATATAAGTCTAGTTTGTCAAACTACGTAATGTTGTGATAGATCACATGCGGAATAAGACTGACCAAATATCCGGGCCGAGCGCAAAGGTCGTATTGGAGAGAATCCCCGGCAAATTACTCTGAACAAACCACCGCAGACCAAGCTCCGCGGTGTCTTGCACATAGACTCTCGATGAATATGTCTGAGACAGTCTCGGGCGCCGGCAACAAGAGCAACAAGAAAACACAAACAACAAACTGCATAAGGGCAAACATCATCACGAACACTCGGCGAGCGAACAATGGGAATTAGCAAGTCAGTTGACGGCATAGTGTGACTAGTTTCGAAGGACACGTTGCTTTCGTGTGAGATGATATTTCTGAGGAGTCATCGTATCCCAATCGCACGACTGTGACTGAGTTCGTACGAAAGAACGAATGCTGCATCAGCAATTACTCAGGGTATTTGCTTGTCTAGTTGGTGATCCTAGAACGTAGAGTGATGAATTCGTCTCCTACGTCTTTCCCCCGAGGCTCGTCAAAATGTTCTTTTTTCTCTTGTTTCTCTACTCTTCACCTTTGATGTTTGAGGGCTCCGAAATATTACCTATAAGAGAAACATGTCTGTTGCATCTCGATCATTTGTGGAAGTGTGGGCGAATGCGCAAGTTCTGTGCCCAGCATGAAAAACGACACGATCTCCTATCGGATCATGGAAGACGAGCTCGACGCCGCCCGATCAAGGTCTCTCTGTGCCATTTACCACATTGATTAGCTTCTCATCGAGCGACGCCGTGTGTCTTGGAAAGTCGGGGGCTGTGAGAACCGCCGTTCTCGAGGAGCTCGCTGCAAATCCGGACTTCCAGCTAGAATCGCATGGAGCACGGCAGCTGGGTGGAGACTCTGCGGATCTCGATATGGTGGAAAGGAAAACCGCCGAGTTCCCGATATAGATAGATATATATATGTATATCTATCTATATTGGGGCAGAATCGGCTCTGCTTCGTGGCTCTGGTGCTGTGGCTAACGATGCGGTCTTTACTACCACTGTACGGCCAGGTGAGGCCAGCGTCTACGATGAACTAACTCATGCTAGCACTCACCGCCCGAAACCACACGTGCGGGAACTCTGTAGATGGCTCTAGAGGTGTGTGTTCCTGTTACCCCTGGCTGGTCCATGCTTCCTAAAACCGGATCGTACTACTCCGTAATGACCGGAACGTAAGCTGCCATTCCGTCCAATGTAACAGTAAGAAGCATGTTCATGAACAACACAAGATCTGTGCTTTACTCGAGAGCCCAGGGTTCCTTGCCGCCGTATTCACCCATGTGGCTTACCTACTCAGAGCTTAACAAGTAAGCTCCTTTCTGACCAATAGTAAACTAAAGATGATGTCTTGGACAACGTACACGGTGCACCTTGGGGACAAGAAAAAGATGCAGCACCTGGTGAAGCTATTTCTGTACATCATCACTGAGAACCCGGTCTGGGAGAAGGCTAGCGATTATGATACCGTGCGTATTCCCCTTTCAAAAGATGATTGGAACCGTTTTCCTTTTGTGACTCATATTTGCCCTGTTTTTATAAAGCCCAAGCACAATCTCTATCTCGCCGTTCATTTGTAGATAGACGGCTTCTGCGTGTGCGCCCCTGTCGTCCCAAAGGGCACAAACAGAATTCGCCCTCGTCTTTCATGTGCACAATACGGATGATGAGGTGAAAAGTCTGGACGAATCCATTTGCAACTTGGCAAAAGAGACAATGGAATGCGAAGCACAAAACCGCCTGAATAGACCAGGCTATGAAGTCAAGCTCTGCGCGGTGGCGCACATTACAAATTCCGTGGTTGCCAAAGTGAACATGAATTGGGGACAGTAGCCGGATGATTCAGACTTTGAGATACGACATGTGCTTTTGATTGTCTTTTTGTTCACCATTATAGCTTGACTGCCCACCATCGTATTTATATCTGTCATTGCACACTCACCGCATCTTCTTCGTATCATCATCCAGGCGTGATAAGTTAACGCCGCTATTTGGGGTTGACGTCTGTAAGTCCGCACTTCAGAGAGCTGCAGCACAGTCTTGCGGAGTGTGATGACTCAAGTCTGTTGTGCTAATAAGTCCGGTCTGTCATTTTGAAACTTAACTTACATACGTCACAAAATTGACAGGCTGCAATGTTGCCTCCCTGTTGGAAATCCCCACCAAGTCCGTGCCTCGTGGTAGTTGACATGTCAATGTTCCTTAAACGTCAAGTCTCTAACTGCATCCACTCATTGAGTAAGACCGCCATTTGAAGTCATTCAAGTCTTCTTAAGTCTGATGCGTTGGGTAGTGCCAGCATGAAGTGTCACAGACAATACATCACTCGGCCAAAAAGGGACAACTCCGATTTAAGAGTGGATTATTCTGGTTGTATTGTGTGCAACATGAAGCAATGATGTCAACAGAATATAACCTGTACGATCTCCCCACATCGACCGAGCGTAGCCCTTTACTGAAATGATCTAGTGGTCACGTTCTTTGATAAATGACCAGTTCGATCCCCACTGCAGCCGAGTTCCGATCAAATGGTCCGTCGTAAAAATGTAGGGGGCACGTAACTCAACCATGTCCATATGTTTACCTCACATAATTCTTCAGATCATGTACTTTGGCAAAGGAAAATGTCCGTTAGGTCACTTAACCAGCAAATGCAACACTCCGCTGATGCAGGAAGATGGTCTGATGACATGAGTTGACATACGATGTGGTCCAAGATCCTTTGCACATCCAAAGACCAATCGGGCTTTAACTGCTGGCGCCACCGCCTTGGGGTCTGAAGGCGGAAGTTCACAGAAGCTAGCCCGAGAGACACAGGATCCGTGCCTTCCACTGAGACGTCAGGAAAGTATGCTAGGCCTCTCTCTCTCTCTCTCTCTCTCTCTCTATGGCCTTGCTCTCTCTGTATTTCTGTTACTTCGACTCGTGGAGAAAGCTATATACTTACAACCTATGATCAGAAGTATTTGCCATATTGAAGCGATTAATCCGTAATATGGTAGACAAATACTTGTGACCTCCTACCACAGTTGAATACAATAAGACAGGTGTATGTATGTCATTAAGGTGTCAACAATACATATACAAAAAGGGAGGATGTCATAGCCACAATGAGAGAAGCATATAAGCAAGTGGACAGGGACTGCATCTATATCAGTGCACAATCCAAATTCCAGCACGGTTACACTGATAAACTCCGCGTCTCAATTTGTAGCCCTCGACGACGTCATATCCTGATATATGTATTTATATGCACATGTATTTTTCCGCCGCGTCGTATAACGTATCCAGGAACCCATTGATACTTCCAATCCGCCATGTACAAGTTCAGTAACAAACATATAGAACACATTTTTGATGGCAAAGTAGCAGATATGACATTAATGTCTAGCTCCCAGGGTTCACATTCTACTTTAGTTGATCGAGACAAGGATGTGAACCAGAGAGCTTCTTCAGGCCAGAGCCCTCCCCAGCAAACTCCAGTCCAAAGATCCATTGCGCCTTCTTTGTCGAATTACACTACCGAAAGCAACACCGCACCTCATAAGGGCAGCAACCTGGATCCCAAGTCACCAAACTTTGACCCGACGGCATGGATGAAGAGGGTTGCAGCGCTCACAGAGTCAGGCCGGAGGTCTGCTTCGCAGCGATCTCTAGGTGTAGCGTTTAGAAATTTGACCGTGTTTGGCTGGATAACTGAAGCACAGTTTCAAAAATCGACCGGAAACGTTTTGATTGGCATTGCAAAATCACTGGCCAGGTTGGCTTCCGGCAGCGGCTTCAGAGGCAGACGAGTAGATATCTTACAAAATTTTGAAGGCATCGTTGAGGATGGTGAAATGCTGCTTGTTCTTGGCCCTCCTGGCTCTGGCTGCTCAACATTTCTGAAGACATTGTCTTCGCAAACGGCAGACCTAGAACTATCCCCAGACGCTTATATCAACTACCGTGGTATGTTTGTTCCTTTACGTGCGCTCATTCCGGGGAATGACTCAAGAAAAGCTGATTAGCGTGATGTCAATGTGATGGATTAGGAATCGATCCGAAACTGATTCGTTCCTCTCTCCGCGGCGATGTTCTCTACAATGCAGAACTCGACTCGCACCTTGCCCACCTCACAGTCAACGAAACATTACTCTTCGCAAGTTGTGCTCGTTCCGTTCGACATGTTCCCCAAGGCTTCACCCGCCAACAGTTCGATGTTCTCCGACGCGATGCCATGATGGCCACATTCGGATTGACGCATACCGCCAACACTCGAGTGGGCGACGATGTTGTTCGCGGTGTAAGCGGCGGAGAGCGCAAGAGAGTCAGTATCGCCGAAGCAGCGCTCACAAACGCCAAGTTCCAATGCTGGGACAACTCTACTCGCGGTCTGGATAGTGCCAACGCCGTCAACTTTTGTCAGAATTTACGCCGGCAGGCCGACCTTTTGGGCACCACGTCAGCGGTGACGCTCTACCAAGTTCCCCAGTCAGCATACGACTTGTTCGATCTCGTTACCGTCATTTACGAAGGCAGGCAGATTTTCTTTGGGAAGTGCTCCGAGGCCAAGACATACTTTGAAGACCTGGGGTTTCTTTGCCCGGAACGCCAGACCGTTCCGGACTTCTTGACCTCCATGACAAGTCCGCTGGAGCGTACTGTCAAAGCCGGGTTTGAGAATCTGGCGCCTCGCACGGCCGACGATTTTGCACTGTGGTGGCGCTCCAGCAAGTTGCGGCGGGAATTGCAGCACAGACTGAACAGCTATGAAAACAAGCATCCTGTGCAGCACAGGCTAAGCGAGTATCTAGAGTCTCGCCATGCTGAGCAGGCAAAGTCCCAGAGCCACAGCTCCCCTTACACCATCTCCTACTACCGTCAGGTTTCTCTGACCTTTTGGCGTGCTTGGAGGAGGCTTTTGGCTGACCCTGGCTTCACAATCGTATCTTTGGTGTTCAACCTCATCGTAGCTCTCATTCTGGGCAGCATGTTTTACAACCTCCCCAACAACTCCTCCAGCTTCTACTACCGTGGAGGAACTATATTCTTCTCGCTCCTATTCAATGCATTTGCCAGCCAGCTAGAGGTACTCACTCTCTACGCCGAGCGTCCAGTTGTAGAGAAACATAACCGGTACGCCTTCCACCGTCAATCAGCACAGGCAATAGCCAGCTATTTGTGCGACATTCCCTACAAGATTGTCAACATGTTTGTGTTCAACATTCTTGTCTATTTCATGGCTCATTTGCGGCGTGGGCCCGGCGCCTTCTTCTTCTTCTGCCTGGTCTCTCTGCTGGCGACTCTCTCCCTGTCGGCCATCTTTCGAACCCTCGCCAGCATCGCGAGAACATCTGCCCAGGCTATGATACCTAGCGCTGTGATCAGCTTCGGTCTTATGATCTACACGGGCTTCACCATCCCTACTGCTTACATGCCTGGCTGGTCGCGATGGATGACCTATATCAATCCGTTGGCCTATTCCTTTGAGGCGCTCATGGCGAACGAGTTTCATGGTAGGGAGTTTGCATGTTCAAGCATAGTGCCTCGGGGTCGTGGATACGAACGGCTGCCTGCGAGATCCCGGATTTGCGCCGTCGTGGGGGCCAAACCCGGGTCAACTGTTGTCAATGGCGACCGGTATATAAACCTGTCGTTCGATTACTGGAATGATCACAAGTGGAGGAATGTTGGCATACTCTGTGCATTCACCGTCGTTTTCTTTGCAGCCTATCTCCTGGCCGCAGAGTTGGCACGGCCACCAAAGACAAAGGGCGAGGTCCTTGTCTTCCGACGAAGTCATAGAACATCCCGTAGTAGCTTGATGGATTCTTTTCTGCCTCGGTCTGATCTGGAGACTGCTCAGTCATCCAGGGGCAGCCAATCTTCCCGACTAGAGAAGAGCAACATTGTCAACCATGAGGCCAGCTCTGATGGGAATGTAACCAAGCCCCTCGCCGCCACCACACAAGCTTTCCATTGGGAGGACCTCTGCTATTCCATCAAGGTCAAAGGGGAAGAACGCCAGTTGCTCGATCATGTCGACGGCTGGGTCAAGCCTGGAGTTTCCACTGTTCTGATGGTATGTATTATCCTATTGCTGCTTAGAGTTCGTGTCTGGACTGAAGCTTTGCTGCCTCGGGTCAGCTTGTCGTTGATTCATTGCTGATTGACTCGTTTGTTCATTTTTTTTAGGGTGTTTCTGGAGCTGGAAAGACCACACTACTGGACACCTTGGCATGTCGTGTTTCCTTGGGTGTCGTGTCTGGCGACGTCTTGGTCAACGGGACACCCACCGACGCTACTTTCCAGCACCAAGTCGGCTACGTACAGCAGCAAGATCTTCACATGGCTACAATGTCGGTACGTGAGGCTCTGACGTTCAGTGCGGTGCTACGACAACCAGCCGAAGTGCCGCGCAGTGACAAGCTTCGATATGTCGACCACGTCATTGAAGTACTGGAAATGCAAGACTTTGCAGAAGCCATCATTGGCATCCCCGGCCAAGGGCTCAACATCGAACAGAGAAAGCGGTTCACAATCGGCGTGGAGCTTGCTGCTCGTCCTCAGCTACTCATCTTCTTTGACGAGCCGACTTCAGGTCTTGATGCGCAAACATCATGGGCCATTTCCGTGCTCATCAGAAAACTAGCCAACTCCGGGCAGGCAGTCCTCTGCACCGTCCATCAGCCCTCAGCGATGCTTTTTAATCAGTTTGATCGGTTACTTCTCATTGCGCCGGGCGGTAAAACTGTTTATTTTGGTGGTAAGTGGCGAGGCAGTCTGCCCACGGGATATTTCTGCTGCTGACCTGAAACGCAGACTTGGGCGAGCATTCATCCACGTTGATTGACTATTTTGAACGAAGTGGTGCCACGCCAATCCTACCTGGTGCGAACCCTGCTGAATGGATGCTGAAAGTCATTGAGCCGCAAAAAAATCTGTCCGAAGGTGTAGATTGGCATGCAACATGGAGAAATTCTCCAGAATATCAGGGTGTAAAGACAGAGCTGGCCCGTCTGCGAGGTTTACGCTTGACAGAAACTAATGCAGCAGGACGTAGCAGCGAAAAGTCGCAGCATCAAGAGTTCGTTGCTTCCTTCGCTACTCAGTTTCGAGAAGTCTTGATTCGAACAGCGAAGCATTTTTGGAGGTCCCCCGTGTACATGTGGTCCAAGATTGGTTTGATCACACTATCGGTCAGTATTGGTGTAGAAGCCTTTTTTTTTCTTGTTCTGCAGTCTGAAACCCACAACTAATGCTATTTGTGACAGTCTTTGTATCTCGGCTTCAGTTATAGCGCAAACAACTCTATCCAAGGTTTGCAGAACCAGCTATGGGCCGTTTTCATGTTTCTTGTGCTCTTCCTCAACATCAGTGAGCAGATCATGCCCATGTTTGTGCCGCAACGCAACCTCTACGAGGCACGGGAGAGGCCGTCCAAGATCTACCGATGGGCCACGTACGTGCTTGCCAACATCTTGATTGAGATCTTCTGGAATTCGCTCATGGCGGTCATCATGTACTTTTGTTGGTACTATCCCGTGGGCTTCTTCCGAAATACCACAAGCGATGACCAGACAGTCCGAGGCTTCCTCGTGTTCCTCTTTCTCTGGGTCTACTTGCTGTTTACCAGCACCATTACGCATGCAGCCATTATGTGGATGGATCTTCCAGAGACTGCTGGTGTTCTCATAACATTTTTATGGACACTCTGCATCCTTTGTTGTGGCATCAGTGTACCGCAGGTTGACCTCCCCAGATTCTGGACCTTCATGTACCGGGCTTCTCCTGCTACGTACTTGGTGGGAGGCATCATGTCCACCGCCGTCGCACACAATAACATTACTTGTGCTGACTACGAGGTATTGCGCATTGCACCACCTGCAGATGGAATGAGTTGTGGCAAATTCCTCGGACCATTCGCTAGCAAGATGGGCGGCCGCGTGCTAGATGAGGCTGCGCTTGGTATATGTGGCTACTGCCCTGTCGCGACCACGAATGACTTCTTGGCTCGTTTTGGGATATCTTATGATACCAGATGGAGAGATTTTGGACTTGTTTGGGTCTATGTTGTTGCGAACATTGGCATCGCTTTGACACTCTACTGGGTCTTTCGAGTGCCGAGCCAGAAGAAGACCCAAGCCAAGAGGGTGTGATGTTAGTAAAGACGTCAACGAAGCGGAGAAAAGATTGTGATATATCTTGGGGTTGCATTACAGGTTTGGATAAGTTTTTCCCACAGTGTGTATTGGGGCGATTCAAATCAACTTCATTCATTAGACAGACTGGTGGTTGATTTACAGCACATGAATTGTTGTTTATTATTGCTCTATGTCGAAAACCACCCCGGGTAGTAGTTCCACACTGCTTGCACCGCCTGGAGATCCCTTAAGCTTGACATAAATCCCCGTCGTGCGGTCACTCCCCAGTAGCGAAACCAAATTGTTTGTCGTAAATTCCTTGTTTGGGACGCCAAAGTGCCAGCTATGTGTCGATGTAGTGCGGTCATGAATAGCGCTGTAAGCTTCAGCAAGGTCTTTGAGCTGCTCAGTGGGAACAGTGACAGTAATGGAAGAGATGCCTCGCACACCAGATGGATGTTGGGTTTGGTGAGAATCTTCTTGGTACGGGACTCGAAGCCTTCGTGGAGTACGATCCAGACACCAGAACGGCAGTATTCCCGGTTGTAACGCATCGCCGAGATCATCCTGAGCAACTGCCACTGCCCACTTGAGCACGGTTCCATCTTCCCTTATTCTACCTCCTGGTATCGGATCGGAGTATCGAGAAGAAGTTGCCGCCCTCTGAAGACGTTGCTTCACGGGGTAGAAGTCATCTTCCGACGGAAAAGTATAGGCCCAATCGATGACGCTATTTTCCTTCTGATGCCCCCAGCGATGCTTTTGCCGATGTTCTGGCTCTTTGCCATCCACAAAGGCAATGAGCTCAATGTAGAAGCCGTCCTCGAACAGAATCAACTTGTTCATCGTCACACCATCTGCGTGGGTTCCACCTGGTGCAACAACTAACACATCCTGCAGTCGTTCAGGGAGCCCCAAAAGCGTCGCTTGTGATACAAGAATCACCAAATGATCAAGTAATGGCAAGGAAGGGGAGTCGCTCGTCATTTTGGAACAATGAATCCGTCTGATGATGCTTTGAAGAGAAGCCGAGTCCGGATTGATGTGAATGTGGGGTTTAAATGTCCTGATTCTGAGCTGTAAGCACGTCACCGCAAGCATCAAATTCCGTGCGCTACCCTATTCAGGCACGACAATTTCGTGTCCAGATCCATTCGTGCGAAGAGACCGACGAGAAGAATTAGCACTTCTTTTAGGTAGATATAAATTGTCTAATTTTTTTTCTTCTCTCTCATTCTTCTTTTGTTGACTTCTGTTACTGCCGTCTCATAAGCCGCAGCGTATGGCCGCAAGTTTTCCACAACTTCGACAAGTTCCGGCAAACCAATCATCGAGGCACTTCTAACTGTCCCTGCAACTAACTCGGAAATCAAATATTGTCGACTACAATGTGAGTTTAGCGACATCGCAATCGTTCGAAGCGATCATAACTCCTCAAGTTCCAGAAAGACCCTAGTGCAACAAGAAAGGTGAGATATCCGGTTGATTCCAGTCGCCACTGGTCAAAACTTTCAGCAATAGTTAGGCTCGCATGTTGACTCGGCCGCATAATACGACAAGTTTAATGCAAAGCATGATTTATCCTTGAAACTTACGCTATTTATAAGACTGGCCGAGTTGGATAGTCTTATTCAAGCTCACGCATCTCGCCTCGTCAAGGTGTATTACCGGATTTGGCTACGGGTTCGTGCTTGACAATTTTTGCGGCATTGATCGATCCCCCACATTCCGTAACGCGGCCGAAGCTAGTCAAACAGTCAAGTTTGGTCTGGTGCAGTCTAGACTGACACACTGTCTGCATTTTGATGGTGCCAAGCAAAAAAAATGCGCCTCGGGAGGTATGGTGGCTTAAAGTCGCGTGAGGCCTTACCCAAGACAGCCTCAAGCCTTCTATAGTTCGCGAGATGACGCGGATTTTCACATCCAGTCAATACTGCCGGTGGCAAAGATTGTCAGGGCATTGCTTGATCATGGAGCATCGTAGCCCATGAAACTTGTTTGGGTTTTGGTGTTCAGAGTTCAAATAACCACCCACAATCACCCGCGCCAATGGTTTGAAGCAACTTGTTGACCAGAATGGTTGAAAATGGCCGCACAGTCGATAGTGTCTTGTCGACGCGTGGCACAATCGTCGTCATTCCCAATTTCTGAGCCACAGACATTCTATTCAAAGCTTGCCGTTGTAAATGCCGCTTTTTCTTTGTGTCGGACTCACCACGATGATGAGTCGCAGTGTAGTTGCGGCAAGCCTAGCCTCTTGCGTTGGAAGATGCCTTTTCCAGAAGAAACTTTATTAAGAGCTTGGCCCGCTTCCGGCATCACGATGAAGAGAGCAAGGTAGTCTGAGATAAACGAGAATAAAGTTCATCAATTGGGCACCTCGGACCTCATTTACACCCGCCTTCTCAATCCAACCTAGAGTTGCGATTATCGCCATGCTGCGGGAGGTGTTGCTTCTGTGGTGTTCTGCAGCGCGGTGGTCTCTGCAAGCACCAACAGCTCGTCAAGCAAGCAATGATGAATTACCGTCGTTAAAGTTCAACGCCAATGGGACCTTTCAGATCTCCGTCTTCTCGGATATGCATTTTGGGCAATGTGCGTAGCATCACCAATGGTGACGCATCTCCTATGTTTTCACCTTGCTAACCCAATGACCTGCAGACGAGTCCAGCACTGGCCCAGAACAAGATCGCAACACGGTTCGTGTTATCGGAGATGTACTGGACTTTGATCCCCCGGAGCTTGTGGTGCTGAATGGCGACTTAATCAACGGCGACACCACTTGGGAACACAACAGCACACACTACATTGACCAAATTGTCGCCCCGATAATACAAAGAAACCTGACCTGGGCATCCACATATGGCAATCACGACCACAGTTACTACATGGATGGAGATGACATTTTGAAGCGGGAACAGATGTGGACCGGCGCCCGAACTCAGAAAATGGTGGATACAGAAACCAGCGGAACCACAAACTATTACTTGCTGGTGTATTCGGCAGACTGTAGTGACGACAGCTGCTCTCCTACACTCGTCCTCTATTTCTTTGATTCTCGTGGGGGGTTTTACCGCGAGGGTGTCGCCCAAGAAAACTGGGTTGACACCAGCGTCGTGACTTGGTTCAACGAAACCAAGGCGTCATTGTTCAAGAAATACGACAAGATGATTCCTTCGCTGGCATTCGTTCACGTCCCTATCAATGCCACCTGGGCGATACAAACAGAGGCCGGGCCGAAGCCTCACTACCAACCCGGTATCAATGACGAGCCTGCTGTTGCTCAACAAGGAGAAGGATGGTGTAGCAACAACAGTCTATACGAGACTTGTAACTACGGCGGTCAAGATGTCCCATTTATGGAGGCTTTGGTCAGCACGACAGGCCTGATGGGACTTTTCTATGGGCACGACCACGGCCAGAGCTGGTGCTATAAGTGGGATTCATTACTGCCCGGAATGACTGTTGCTGGGAACGGAATCAACCTTTGTTATGGACAGCATTCAGGATACGGCGGGTACGGCGATTGGATCCGAGGCGCTCGCCAAATCGTTGTGACGGAATCCAAACTCAAGGACCTCGCCTTTGACACTCACATTCGTCTTGAATCCGGCGAAGTAGTGGGTGCTGTGTCGCTAAACTCAACCTTTAACACCGATTACTATCCGGCCACGCCGAACCAGTTGACTTATATGGATAAGGTCTCGGGCGGCAATGTTGACGTGTTTCTGTCTGAGTCTTCGGCGCCAGGATTGCATAGTAAGATTGGGCGTGGCATGCCAGCAGCGCTTAGCTACCTTGCAATCTGGATGATTGTGGTATGGATACTTTTTTGAGACGGTGTGAAAATCCTGTGTCGTCCAAGGGAGCCACAGTTGTATTTTAAACCTTTATACGATTCACGAATTAGACAGCATTGAATAGTACTTTTTTTTTTGAGACGGCTTACCTGGCACGATTCACGCACACATGCTTTTGTATAGGTATCGTGCTCGCTATTTTATGTACTAATGTTCAGCACAATAAGTAGATGAAGGACAAGTATGTCGAAGTGCTTCAATCACCTCATTTGCACTAATCACCTCAGAGAAAAGTGCCCTTCTAAGCATGTTTCCTATGTACGAGAGAATTCCGTTCCCGCGAAGTGCAAACTCGGCAAATGGGTTAAGAGACGCTAAGAGACGCTGCCTCTACAAGTTGACATTGATTTCCCTTAGACAGAATAGGAGACATGTCCCAAGCTGAACTAAGCTGATGATGGGACTGGCGTGCAGACTTGTCAACATTGAAAGTAATCCAATGACAATTGTGGTCAACTGGTAGCACCAAGTCCAGTTGCTTTCAGCTTGTGGCCAACTCCACGGCACCAACGAAAGAGCAAGCAACTTGCTAAATAAAACAGCAGGCGCAAAATATCTCACCAGAAAACATTCTACTCGGTCATCGGTGGCAAAAAAATGTATCAAACGTCCCCAAAAAATTAAACATTAAACATTACTTCTTCACCTCCTTCTGCTTCTCCATCTCCCCCTTCTCCACCTTCACGATTTCCTCAATGGGACCTGGGGCCCCATCAGAGTCGGGCTCTTCTTTTACGCGGACTGTGTCCGCCGCGGCCGCCAGGTGTGGACAATTGGCCACAAAGTGGCCATCCTTTTTGCACTGCCGAATAAATAAGAATCATCCTAAATAAAATATTAAAAGCTAGGCATAGAATAACTTACCAGGAAGCATTTTACTTCCTTCTTGGGCCGTTTGGCCACCCCCCCCTTCCCACCCCCACCACGCTTTCCACCGCCGCCGCTGCCGCGACCACCCCTGCGAGGCTGCGACCACCGCCCCTCCAGACCACCGCGGCCAAGGCCCCCCCAGCAGCCCGAATTTGGGCAGCATTTAACGGCATCTGAGCACATGCAAATTAGCATACATGTAAGTGTTGTATATGGAATAAGAGGTATGTGAGCTGGTTCCACGCACTTTTTGTTGCTGATGTTGTTGTTGTTGTTGGTGTTGATGGTGGTGCTGGTTCATTGCTCTTGCTTTCTGCAGAGAAAGAAAGAAAGAAGAAGGAAGGCACTGGGGAGAAATATTAAAACGAAAGTAATGTAAACTGGCCTCGTGACTTGCCCTAAATCCTGTCGCCAGATGGTGTAAACTGGGAAGGAAGTGCCTCAAGTGCTGTGACAGCTGGTCAGTCGTTCTTTCCTATTTGGGCTGCCATCGGCCATCCCACTTCCAGCAATCTTTTCCATGCTCCCCGACTCTGTAATAAGTAGCACACGCTTAAGACTCCTGCTTACGGTTACAATATAGGCTAGGCAAAGTATGCAGAATGTTGAAGTGTGAATGTTAAAGTGTCCAAGTGAAGTCGCTGGGCGGATGTAATCCAGCTGATGCAGTAGTATCGGTGAACTTTAATGAGATCATCTGGGCTCTATGGAAGTAATATTCACAACGGCCTCATTTTCGGCTAGATGATGCCTCTTTCCTTCGAGTGTAGGCACCTCGCAGTCATTATTCTCATCGCCCTCTACCAACCGGATTACCAACTATCAGGTCATCCAGTGTCATCGCGTACTCGAGTCATCGGGGACTGGGACTCTCGAGTAGAGGAGTTAGGCTCCAAATAGGTAAATCTATAGCTTTAGGTATAACTGATAGATTAGTTTCACCAAGCTCTTGGCCACATCGTACGTTGACGTCAATGGCACTTGTCCATATCTACAACCACCAGACCGCCAATACCAAGCAGGCCGTCGAACCACAAAATTAGACAGTAAGATTATCCGCCGGGGGGTAATCCATTGGAAACTACAACGATATCTCAAAAGTAGGTTATGCGGTGGGTATCTGTGTATAAGTCTGGAGGCCCGTCTCTATGGTTAAAAAGCGAACAATATCACAACATATTAACACTAGAACCAGGCTGACACCACCAACTTCTAAGGCAAGAATTAGTGTACTCCTACCTGGCTCTAATTAAATACAACGCATGTCCATATGTTCCGTTAATTCCACAACCGTGATGATGTACTGTGCATCATTCAAACTCTCAACAAAACAGTATATCTGGACTCCTGACTCATATCCAAGTTCTCCAAGTGTGAGGGGAGCTTTCCAGACAACAACAACAACAACAGAGGATGCTTCGCAGTACATATTCTCGCTTCCGAGATTATTGAGGTCTCCTAGATTTCGCCTGATAACACTATCCACGCGTTGGCGTGGAATGAAAACGACCAGAGCGCAACCGCGGTTCTGATGAGTCCTGTCAATAGAAAGTACGCATCACAGGACTTGAAGCAATACGCAGGAATAACACCCAAATTTAAGTACTTTAGCAGTATATATACCTCTTAGTGTCTATGGAAAGGAAAAAACCGAAACATCAAGACTAAACAGGTGTCGGATGGTGTTTCTGTGGGCTTTACCTCTCGCGAGCAGGGTGATGGGTGACAGACAATGCGGAGCAGGAAGCGCCTCTACCACTTTCTAATCCGTGAGTTTCCGATCAATGCCTTTTTTTGACCATAGTACGGAACAAGTTTCTAACATTAGCATGTAGGTCAAGCCAACTTGCAATACCGCGAGACAGTTGGGCACTTCAACTTTCGCCCCGTCACTAGTGCAAAGTTCAAGCCTTTGTGGAACCTTTCTTCACTACAGCCCAGGTACCTCCCAATAGGATCTCCAAGTTCTTCCGAAGAATTGCTCTTGCAAACTCCATTTCCTCGTTAGTCACGAACCCATGTTAACCGCGGCAGCGCTATCGGAGTTGTCAAGAGATTTACTACAGTGGGCGGTTAAACGGAATTGGCCTCGTAAAAGGTATCGCATATCGCAGTGTGTGCTAACACATATTGAGATATGTTAGTGTATACTTGAACGTGAGCAAATGGTTGTACCAGGGACCGCAAGAAATATAATATGCTCCTGGGTTATTGAAAGTCGGTGGTTTTCAAGCTTGCCATTGTTGTATGCTTCTTAACTTACAACCCCTCCAACGCACCAGCAACCCAACTGCTTAGCCATGGGTTCCATCAAAATTAGGCAAGAGAGTTCAATGCTACCCAGTACGACACATCATTCCATGGCAAGGCTGCCTGGTTCAGGGCTGGCCGACCCGGTACGAGAATTTGCCAAGCCCAATGAAGCATTTTTGGGTCCTCTAACAATAAATGTCAGGCGCCTTTGGCAATGGGGGGCTTTGCTACCACCTTGCTGAGTGTATCTTTGGCCATGATGAACTTCCGAGGAGTTTCCGTTCAAACAATGTTTGTTGGTGACTTGTGCTTCGTAGCATGCATCGGGTTATTGATCAGCGCACAATGGTCAATGGTAAAAGGAGATACGTTTACTTATACCGTTTTGACTGCGTTTGGTACGATCCCACCCTCGCATCATAATTGGCTTGGTGTCTGCAATGGAATCTAACTCAGATATGTAAAGGGCTATTTTACGGCGGTTATGGTGCAGTTATGATACCTTCATTCGGCATCGCTGATGCCTACGGGGGTTACACTCCAGAGTTTTACAATGCATTTGGCTTCTTTATTTTGAGTGAGTACAGGCTTGCCAAGAAATGTAATCAACCGACAAGAGCCACTGACGATAATCCACTTCAATAGTCTGGGGGGTGCTGAACATTTTTTTCCTTCTGGCTTCAATCAGGATGTGAGCTTTTCCCAACAACTCCCGACAGTCGTTGCTGTTGGGCTAGTGCACGAATGTATTGATGGGCGAATCACTGACTTTCATACAGAAGCATCCTGTATATTCTAGTGTTCAGCGCTATAGAACTTTGCCTTGTTCTCGATGGCGTGTCGCAATTCATGAAAGCGGATGGTTATGACCAGACTTATACGAACATGCAGAAGGCCGCAGGGGCATTTGGCTTCGTTGCCAGTTTGCTCGGGTACTACTGCACAGCCCATTATCTTTGTGAAGATGCATTGGGATTTGAGCTACCAGTCGGCGACTTGTCAGCAAAATCACTGTGGAAGAAGTCGAACTCTCTCAAAGACTGCGAAGCATAACAAGATGACAGCGGCAAGATGTGTTGCTACCGCAAGATCTTCAACAGAACGTGGTCGCACGGGAGCAGCCTAGTGTTAAAAGCAATTGCAAATGACATACTGGAGTTTATTTCCATAATACATAGACGAAAAAATAGAAGTGTGGCTAATTTATATCTTATCCTTCAAGGCATCTGAAGCCTCATTTATTTGCCCCGTGTGATTGCGTCATGTTACTTGAGACACCTCGACGTGGTGGTCATTGTCTATCGTTTCGCTGCAAGACTACCTGCAACAGTTTTACCCGGTTGTACCGAACCTATACTCTGCTACAGGCTTTTTTCATAAGTTGCTTTGCTTTATGCCTCTCAAGATAGTAATACAAATTTCGGCTCAACCCTGACCATACACGAACCCAACACCCCAAATACGTGCTCCATCCCCGTTTTGTCACCGTGCTGGCATGTGTGAATCATTCACTAGAAAACGAAGAAACCAAGCGACCCAGCCACAAGCAGGTTTAGGGTTGATAGCACGAGTCGACTTGGTTTATTTTACGTTAAAACTACTCCGCTGCTACGATATCGGGATGCCATCGGATTCTGACCCGATCCCTGTAAACTGATGACCCACACGGCCCTCGCCGAAAAGACACATGAGCACGTAAGGGAATCCGGGTGAGAGGCGTTCAGACTTCGATTGCCAAGAACAACTGCCGGAGTAATGTAACATTGTGTTGCTGGTTGGTAGTTTATGCAGTGTTACCTGTTGTAACAGTGGCTTGCCTTTGGGAATATTGCCATCTTCTGGCCGCAGGAGGCTCGTTGGACGAAACAAAGCAAGAGTGTATCGGGCATATTTCTTGGAAATAGTCGAAGTGAATATGCTTGCAAGAATGAAGGAAGAGCATCAACAAAATAAATTGGGCTCCAGGAACTGAGTAATGATGAACGCTGACATGTTTTGGCAAGCAGAGATCCCCGACAGCTTCAGTCACTTGACTCTTGCAGGACAGCAGAGGCGGGAGTTGGGTCCTGAAGCAAGAAGACTTGATCCGTTCTTGATTCGTGAGGCAAGTGGCTGTGGTATTATGTATTTCTTGTTTTACTATTGAGGCTGAGAAATAGTTCTGTTACTGCTGGGCTAACTACGCGAAAATCCTGTGATATCCCCCCCTCTTCAAGACCACATCATGCATGTTAGATGCAATGAGCCCGCCACTTAATATTTAAGATGTTAATTGCATATGAGCGCCTTACTTTCGACCTCATTTTTCAGCTTCCAGGGCGCGTGAATCGCATAAAAAAGTCCTGAATAATCGCGCTGGCGTCAATGTGCGTGGGTTTATCGCCAGCAGCCAACTGTGAGAAGTTGGGCTCGGTTGACGGCCAGTCGTGCTCTGAAATTGCCGATTGTTAGCATTGTAGTTGTATCATAAGCTTATATCTCTGAATAAAATACTGTGACATACTTTGATCATCAGTTTTGTAATGTTGAACTACTCCGTCCTGCCCTTGGCATGTCCAGCTAAGATGGTGCACATCACCGCCAAACAAATCCTCTTGGTTGTTTGGCGTGTCGCAAGAGTTCCGTGTCGCCCACCTACTAAGCCTACACGGGTTTCTTTGTCAGTGTTAATTTTCACGGAAATGTGAAGGCATTGGTGAAACGTACCAGTTCACGATGGATGGCTCACCACCACCCTCGCCTTGGCCACCCTCGTATTTAACATCCGTGTCCGCTCCACCATGAAACTCCAGTATAGGTGTTGGAACCCGCGCAGGTTTGCAGAGATCATGGTTGGCGTCGTTATTGGTGTAAAAGGATCCAGATGCTGGCGCAAACGCGGCAAACTCGCCTCCCACAGTGCTGTTACATGCTATTGTGTCCACGAACCCGCCGCCAATGGACAAACCCGTGGCGTATATTCGTGCACTATCAACACAGAAATTCCGTCGCAAGTCGGTGAGGAGATCCCAAACGAATTGCAAGTCCTGGCTCACGGTGGCCTTGGAGTAGTTGGCACCGGCCCAAGCACCTCCCAAGCCATTGGGGTACACCATGATTTTGTCTCCTGTGAACCGTGCCTCATCGAGCTTGGTATCCGCCTGAAAGAAAAGCCCAACGCTGCTAGAGCCATGAAAGCCGAGAATAGTGGGATATTGATGGTTTTTGTCGTAATTGGAGGGTAGATGCACACTGTAACTGCGATCGATATTGCTAGACTTAACCCCACGATAGATTGGGAGGCCAATGCCTTGGAAGATATGAGTCTTTCCGCATCCTGATGTGTCCCCGCCCGTGTATGGGCTCAAGCTTCTTGTTACCCCTGGAGCAGCGGCAACAGTGGAGAAAATGGCGGAGAGGACAGCCAGGGAGCGAACCGCCAATACATACGCCATGGTGGTGCGGACGAGGATGAGGTTGACAGAACGTAGATGGTGCCGTTGAGGCTTCTGGCAACCTGCGATCCGGGTGTTGAGGAAGAGGAGTTTACAGTTTTGGTCTGCAGGAAGATCGCATGGGTTGTGTTATTAGTATTCATGCAACCAGACTCGAATAATATCAATCCCTCACGCTACTCGCAAATGAAAGTACACAGAGCATCCCATGTCCCTCCATCTACACCATTCCTGGCTAGTGTCACCCGACCGATCAAAAGTCTCGCATGCCCCTGAGCATCTGACGCTGTCATTTGTTACCCCACGACGCCAACAGCTACAAAGGCTTTAGCAGAGCCAGTCACCATCAAGTACTAAATCGTCACAGCAAGATCCCTGCCTAGAGAAGGCACGCACTCTTCTTCGACGCATGGGTTTATATTACATATTGCCCGTCTGCTGGTAGGTGATAACGCCCTGCGACAACTGCCAAAGAGATGGTCTACCACAACACACGGACAGTAAGCTAGCATGGCCGCTTCGCTTGCGAAGGCACACCCATGGCGGAACGGAGCCCTACAGCACAAAATTTCATGCATATATTTAGAGGACCTCAAGGCGCCCTGAGCTCTGGGGACAACTTGGGCGCTATCAGGCTTGACTTTCAAGATTTCTTCCCAAAATGATGCATCTTCCAGTGAATGAAACGAAAACTTTCCTCTAACATTTTATGACGTACAGGATACCGCATCCTTGCCTGCAAGGATTATACACATCAAGCAAAAGAACTCTATCATGCAACTTCTTCTTCTTTTGTGGCCCAAAGGTGATGGTCCATACGGTTCAAGTGAAGGCGACATCTAAACGCTTCCCGATCCAAATGGGCTGAAAGCAAACTGAGTGCCCAGCGCAGAAAGATTTGGTCCGCCATTTTGAAGGAGAACTTTGCTGGGGTTGGCAGTACCAAAGTAGGCATATCGGTCTACACAGCCGTTCTTGTCAAGGAAGGGCATCGCCTTCTTGAGGAACGCACTCTGATCAGCGGGGGAACCAAAGCCTTGAAACTGCGATGCTGTTAGACTCATTTGTATGAACTTTGTTACCAATATATCCCACTCACCTCGGTAATCCACACTTTGCGACCTTTGACCAATTTGCAAACTTTGTTAACCCAGTTTTCCAAATCCTTTTCCAAGCTATGGTCATTGTACCAGTGGACCGGGACAAAGTCAATATGGCAGCCTTTGCACTGGTCAAGGAATTTGCTGAGCCAGTCAAAACCACCGTTAGAGACCGCAGGTGCACCAAGTTTCACCTGACCAGCAAAAGGCTCCATGTACTTTTTCCATGCAGCCACAGCAGCAGCAGGAGACATGTTAGCCTGATCTGGGCGGTCGGGCTCGTTGAATCCGAGAATATGCTTGGTTCCCTTCTTCGTCCAGCTTACGACGTTGTTATGCCACTGGTTGGTGTGGTAGCTCTGAGTGCCCCAGAGCATGGGGACGAACTCAGTAAAACCCATCTTATTCTTGGTGGTGCTGTCCCAGTTATACTGCCAGTTAACTTGGGACTTTTTGCCCTTGAAAGAGCCGCCGAAGTTTGTGATGGGAATACCGTCATTGGCAGCCAGGCCACGTTTTGGGTTGTTACCAGCAACAGCCGTTGTTGCCAACACTGCCAAAGCCAAAGAGCTGATGTTAACCATGTTGATTGGCGTGTTGGTCTAATTAATACTTGATTGAAAAGGAGTGAAGAGCGAAGCGATGTATCCTGTCTTGCGTCTGAATTGAAGAGTGTAGTACGAAATTCGAAATTTCTTCTACTGATAATTCACGTTCCCTATGCTGATATTTATACAAGAGTATTGCCAACATTTTCTTGTCGCCTTTACAGGCGTTACACATAGGATCACAAGGCATGCAGGTACAGTACGCTGAATCTGGTAGGTGGCACATATTGTTATCTAATTTACCGAGTACTGTGGTCCAATAAAACGCCTGTTCTTCTTAAAAGTCGTTTTAGGATTGGATAACAATGGAACCATAATCATGTGTCAGAGGAGTTAACCTAGTGTCGGGAACAAAGGATTCAGGAACAGGATCTAATGGCGCCGATGACTCAGCGTTAGTTTACCAGGAGGATCGATCCTATCCAGCATTTTTGGTGTTATTCACCGACTTCATTTAATCCTACAATACGCTAGCAACGTTCAATTTCTGTCGCGATTAGAGCTTGCGGCCAGTTTCAGTGCACTTTCCGTTCGGCTGGATTTGATGCCTTTGTACCAGGAACCCAATGTAACTTTGTTATGCCAACATCCAGCCAGTAGCGGAGTACCCGTGCCGTTAACATTTCAACTATGTGGAGTATACTAGATCTAGGTACTTGCGCCGGCGTGATTAGATTCTCTTGTGCTCGACATGGTCCCGGGTTACCTCGATAGGCTGGCGCTGACTGTTCTTATCTTCCATGTCCATCACAACCTTGGATCCACCACTGAGCTCTGCTGTCACAGCAGCAGAATCACCCAGCCGACCAGTGTCAAAAATCAAGGACACTTCTTCGATGGTAAGTTTCCTAAAGTTAGGTGTTAGTATGATTCAAGGTCGCTTGACTATGGTGTGCTGGGGGTAGCAACGTACCGGGTTTCGGGAAAGAAGAAGTAAATAATAACTAGATAAACACAGAGAAGACAAATATAGACAATGTAACTGCTTGCATGTAAGTAAAGTACCTTGAAGACTTCTATTCCTTACTTACTATTTCCACGAAATGGAAGACAGGGCAACAGGGTTGACCCATTGGTTCTGTGGCATTGTAATCACAGGAGTCAGTTTTTGAATCCAGAGCTAACAACTTGACAGTAATTGCAGGAACTTGTCTTACAAATGCTTGCGCTACACTCTGCACTGAGAGCATTATACTGAGACCTTTCAGGCGCATGTGATATGGTAGAATCTCTGCACCATACGCGACTGTGCGACGTAAAGTTAGCACATCGAGTTGAACATTCAGAGACCTGGTAAACTCACAAGGCAGAGGCGTCCATCCAATATCGTAGAATCCGTAATAGATGAAAAGCATAGGCACAATGGCAATCCCCACAGATCGGTTATGATCCGATGCAAACGAGCCCTATCACCCGCCGTTAGACGCGTGCACTCACACCACTCCAATAACAAAGGCGACGTACTGATAGACCAGTCATAACAACATATGAAAGCAACATTCCAATTGTAGAGGCCATCCACAATTTTCGACGGCCAACTCGTTCGGCATTGAAAGCGCCGAAATACGAAAGAAACAAGTTCCACACTGCCAAACCACCATTTATTCCAGCTGAACATTGTTAGGAATGGGCAAGTATTCTGAGATACTGCAGCTTACAAATTTGTGTGCTATCCGTGATTCCAGCAATCTTCAAGACGGGGGCAAGATAGTAAGTTATTATGCCGTTTCCAACCCAGTTCTGTCCCAAAAAACGTTAGTGGAACACTACCGACAAAGCAGATTTGCAATTATGGCTCAGTGTCAAACTTACAGTACCGGTTGCCATAGTTAAAAGCACAAGAAGACGTCTCCTATTTCCAGGCGTTTTAACAAAATCCCGGAAGCTCGTTTTAGAGTTTTCCTCTTCAAGTTGAATTGCGTAGCAAATCTCGTTGTATTCATGCAGCACAAGCTCATCATTCGCGTCACCGTTGGCGTGATATTTGGCAAGAATACGAATGGCTTTATCCTTTTGCCCATGATGAACGAGCCACTGTGGGAAAATGTTAGTTGCATCCCGAGCATGTGGCCAGATCGACAAGGGTTGCGGTCTTACCCTAGGACTTTCTGGTATGAAGATGAGAAAAACTAAGACGACGAGAGGAGCCATAATTTGGAACAAGCATGGTGCACGCCAAGACCAGGACGTGTCTCCCCAACGAAGCGACCCAACTAAATACACCCATGAGCATGGGACCTCCTTGACAACTCTGACCGCATTGAGAGTCTACTTACAGCAAAACCACGCTGCAGCGATGGACCCAAAATAGTAATTCGGGTAGAACGATGTGGAAAGCAGGCTGATCATGAGTTAGGTCCCAGAAACAAGAAGGGGGAACAGAAGCACGAACGGTCGAAGTCGTGGGTGAGCAATTTCCTGCAGTAGTGCAACGGCAGTGATCTTCCCGAACGGGCCCGCCGCACTTTTCGGAAATCTATCAGTTTTCATCTCGTGGAGTTAGATGCGTCCTTATAAACGTACCCAACGAGAACCCTGCCGGCGATAAAAGTACCAATGTTCTTGGCGAAGGCGTTGATAAAGGCCCCGAGGATCTGAAAACGGGATGGTTAGGACATGCTTCAAGCTATCCAAACGCTAAGAGGGAGCGTCATACTAAAAGTAACGATCCGATTAAGATGGCAACTTTACGGCCCCATCTGGAATTGATGATGGAACTAATATATGGGGTTCTGTAGAAGAGTGTGCACAGCTTCCGTCAGCTTCGCTTCCTTTCCTCTAGCCGGTGCCCATAATGGTGACTTACATGATCGCAGCTATGAAATGCAGGTAAGAATGATTGCCATGTACTGTAGAGAGCTAGGACTTACGCAGAAACATGCTAGCAGATATAAGACCCAAGAGGTTGCTATCGGGATGATGAAAGTATGTCTGCCATTGGGGAATGGTCTGAAGACCATTTAGCAGCGAGGCATCATAGCTAAGCAGAGTTCTAGTTAGCAGGCTGTCCTTTGTTGCAGTTCAAGACATGAGGCATGAGAAATGAGTTTCGCACCCAAGATAGAAGACACAAAAGTACAAGCCAGCGCAATGCAGCACGTTGACTCTCAAGCCTGCATCTTTCCACCACCGTGGATTGGTGTTATTGCGATATCGTGTGAAAGCTGGTTCGGTCGTTGGACCTGCCATCGTCAAGGCAATGTATGATACAGATCCTTGCAAAGTGAAGCATTGATGGTGAAACCGAGGATTTACGATGCCCACTTAACTATGGATATACTGAATCCAGCGATGTTGATTCCGAATGCGGGACATGCATATTCGGAACTTGGGGCCAAAACCCATTTCAGAGGTGCAAGGATCCCATCCATGTTGGGGTTCGGCAACAGCTTCCCCGCGTTGTAGTGTAACTAGTGTGTGTGGCTTACAGGTGTAAAAACAATACGTTTCCGAGCTCGGCGATCATCCCTCGGAAGGGGATTGCTTCGTAGTGCTGCCCTGGTGGATTGGGCTTGAGCATCTCTTGAAGTGGCGCGCACAGGTAGTGTGATGTAGGCTAACAAAGAAGAAGCCATTTGCATTTACTTCCGAAGCGTGGAATAGAGCTGTTGTCACGGGTCTTGATATTCGCCAAATCTTCAACTATCATATTAACTAGTACTCTTGCTGTAGCTCAGAATAACTTACAAGCCACCACTGGCAACATCTCCACCTACAATACGCGTCTGAATTATCCAAAACTTGTACCATGTCTACAGAAACCATTACGGTTACGCCTACTGCCACTTGGGTGCCGTTGAAGATTGAGGGCGTGATCCCAGAACCATACTACAGCCCCAAATTCAACCTGAAAATCATTCCACTACATCCCACGTTTGCCTGTGAACTTCTGGGAGTCGATTGGAGCAAGGATATCTCTCCAGAACTATACCAAGAGATTCGAGATATTGTTGACAAGGTAAGATGTTCCCTCAACTGACACGGACCTCAGGACCAATTGGCACTAACAGCGTGAGATAATTAGTTCGGAGTTGTGGTATGTCGAGATACAGGGCTAACTGACGAAGGACACATCAAATTTTCTGCCAACTTTGGTGACTTGGATGATGTCAGGCCGTATCAGAAGGCCGGCCGCAAGCATCGTCTCGCCCACCCAGAGCTTTTTGATGCAGGCAATATTGACCCAAATACTGGCGATGTCGCACCGCTAACGGCCGCCCAAGTTATTGGGAACAAGGTGGGAAATGGGAGCCCTGTCAATCATTAATTGAATAACCTGCTGAGCTCGAATAGGCTAACGAGCTCTTTCATGTCGACTCATCTTTTAATGGACGCCGTGCGGGACATTCACTTCTCCTCGCTCATGTTTTGCCTCCTCCCGGTACGGGAGGTTCGACAGAGGTAGGGATGCATAGAATACCAAAGTGGACTTGGTCGTAACCGATACTAACTCAATGGCGTTCATACAGTATGCAGATTCGCGGACTGCTTACGACGATCTTACCGCTGCAAAGAAGGAGCAGATCAAAGAGTTGGTGGCGAACCACTCGCTTTTCCACTCACGCAAGACGGTCATGCCGGATTATTTCAAGGATACCGATCCTAGCAAGCTGCCATTGAGCAAGCATAAGTTATCCCAGGTTCACGAGTGGTCTGGTCGGAAGGTATTGTCTATTCCGAATTTGACTGCATCTTCACGGGTTTAACAAGCCAGCTAATGGGAGCCGGCCGAACTCATAGAACCTCTACATTGCATCCTACGTTTATAGCATAGATGGCTTAGATGTGGATGAAAGCAAGGCATTGATCGCGGAGCTGTTGGACCATGTTCAAAAGCCTCAGTATCGGGTCACCATCGACTGGCATCAGCCTGGAGATATGATCATTTGGGACAATACTTCGGTCATGCACAGGGCAACCGGGGGTTCATACGAGGGCAACTTCAGGCGAGATATGAGGCGCACGACAGTCAAGGACATGAGCAGGGACAAATACGGTCTCAATGGCTATGGGGCGGACTGGCGAGTTGGTCTCCCATGAGTGTGTGGTTCCAGCATGCTTCATGCACAGTTCCTGCATGTTACTACAAAGGATAAGACGCACCGGGGCAAGTAGTCACATCATAAATTTATTAGGAGTTTTTATGTACAGTTGGGGGTCAGAATTATTTGAACGAGGAAAAGTATCACATATCGCGGTGTGTGCTGGGGCATATTGAGCTGTGCTAGCATATACTTGGAAATGTTCAAATACCTTTGACCACAGACTGCACAGTGAGAATATGAAATGTAGTAAAAGTTCACTATCACGGCGATCATGGGTGTTAGTGTCAACTGAAGACTTACCACTGCAAGCTATGGCACTTCAAACACATTAGAGTGTCTTAATAGCGCAAACAGCCAGTATTGAAAACTCGTGCTATGAACACTCATGAATGGGCCATCACGAATTTGTGAAGCATTCCCAAGATCAGGTCTGGTCTGGTTAGCAGATCTCTGTAAGCCAAGTTCCCCACGGGGCTTGGGTTGATGACCCCCGACGATTTATACGAACTTGACCAGACACTGACGCCACCAGACTCAGGCGGAAAGAACCCCGCTGCCACTGTAATGCATGTTGGAACTGGCTTGGAGCCCGGTTTGCTCTGGTCAGGTTGATTCCATCGATATAGCTCTTCATTCAATACCTACGATACACACCTTCTCAGCCGGACGCAAACGTGCATAACAGCAACTCCATCATGACACCGCGAAATGATACCTCCAACGATGACCAAGCATCGACCACGCCAAGACGCAGTAAGAAAATGCGGGGAAAGTATTCGTCTAAAGCTTGGTAATAGCCTAGTTGACCTCTGTAGTTCTGCAGCAAATTCACTAACGTCGGTCGCCGTTCTCAGTGTGCAGTGTCGGTCACGAAAGTTAAAGGTTTGGGAACACCTTTTGCAACTTTTGCCTCTGAAGCACGACAACTTGGCTAACAGTTTCTCAGTGTTCAGGGAGCGAACCTTGCCAAAGGTGCTCTGGAAATGGGCAACCATGCGTGTACTCAGACGATCCAGCGGTCGCGGTGGAGTTTCTTCATCGTCACAATCTCTCCAGACAAGATCGGATCTCATGTTCTAGGTCAAAGGGACATTCCATTCCCTCATCTCAGTTGGAAGAGAGAATGAAGAGAATGGAGTCAACCCTCGAGATACTCGTCAGCCGCTTGCCGCCGGGCACCGAAAGCAGGAATAGTATGGAACCGCAGCCTCCAGATGAGAATGATGGGTTCCAAGGTCATTACCCTTAGAGGTCTACTCCGTACGTTTAGTTATATTGCTAACTGTAGGATTTTAGGAGACACGACCTTCCAGGCTCCCCTCAATGCCTTCAATGCTAACCTCGCATCCATTCGAGAGAAACTCGGCTACCAAGAATCTGAATCGCCTCCAACTCATGATGAAACGGCGCATGCGGCGTCTAATTCATCGCCAACAGAATCTAGCAGCTCCAAGCCTCTAGAGACCATCCGCTGCGGCGCACAACATCTTCCCTTCCCGAACAAATCCGACTATAGTCGATACCTCGACTTTATTTTCGACGACATCAACCCTTGCCACCCATGTGTGAATGAAGCTGACTTCCGGTCAAGGTGTCAGAGCCTCCTCACAAGTCGCACCATTGATCCATCCGATGTTTGCGTTCTTGCACTTAACTACATCCTGTTTGCATGTACAGATATTTTGACTCACTTCGGTCCCGCCCAAGAGAAGAGCCGACTTCCTGGGTGGCGGTGGTATCGTGTCGCAGATGACCTCATGCAGAAGCGAAAGATCAGTGGTCGTGGCGACCTGAGCTTGGCACAGTTTCTAGTTTACGAAGTAGGTCCTTACCGCGTATAGCCCTTCAAGACTCTCTCTCGCTCTAACCTAGTCTTTCTCTCATTCTCCAGGCCTTGTACCTTACGCACGCAGACAAGGCAAATGCGGCTTACAACGTAGCTGGCCTTGCTTGTCGGCTGTGCTTCCAGTTTGGCCTTCATCAGCAGAGGCTCTGGGGGGCGGATTGCACACAGTTTTCGAGACATATGCGCCAACGGCTTTTTTGGACAATCTACTTCATCGACAGACGCATATCATTGAGTTGTGGCAGGCCATATGGGATAAGGGACTCAGATATTGATGTGGATCTGCCAGCAATGGTCGATGACAAGGCATGTACACATCTTTTTAATTCGCAGGCTCATCAGAGCTGCCAGGCAATACACCTGAGATGATTAACGATGTAATACAGACTTTGGTCCCGAGTCAGCCCTTTCCCTCAACAGATTCTGAGACGACTTATAGTGTGTATCTGTCATGCATGGTTGCGTTTGCAAGGTTTGCAGGGGAGATCTGGGATCAAGTCTTTGCATTATTAGGCCCAGACAGGCCCAATGTAGGGGAGAAAATCACTGTTCTCGACGCTCGGATTCAGTACTGGCTGACCACTACGTTTCCCTCTATGCCGGGCACCTCCCGAGAAAGCGCCGCAACTACACGCCAACTCTGGCAGCAATCCCTGGCTCGCACGGTTCGTCTCAGTGGCATGATGGTGTACATGCAAATGTTTCCAAGCTGACAATTTTCAGAGAATGAACCATCTACGTCTCTTACTTCGTCGACGCAGAATGGTAAGCCTGAATTATGGCACCATGGATGGGTTTGTTTGTGGTGGTGTAGCCATGGACATTGTCCAAGACATACAAACCTACGCCATGGAAGCGGACAAACCCAGCTCATACAGGTTCCATATGGCTTTTTCGCTTGGCGGAGCGATTGTTGTTCTCGCAACTCTCCTTTGTCGAGACCTCAGTACTGTCGACCTCGATAGACATCGACCATCATACACAGAATCATACCATCTCGGGATGTCCATGTTGCGTGACCTTGCAGCCACTCTGCCTTCCGCTAGGCGCATTTTAGACGATCTCCGGAAAATAGTGGAAGTTGTGGATTTGGTTCTCCAAGACCGAACCTCTGGGTTGTTACATCACGAGGACTTCACAAATCTTGTACCTTCAAACATGGACGATCTCTTGCCGTATAGCTTGCTGGCCTCTGGTACCGACATGGATATTAATCAACCGGATCAAACATGCGTAACTGGAAATATGGGAATGCCCGAGGTGGAATTCATAAGTCATAGACATTCGACTCCGAAAGCATGGGATTCTTGGGACTCGTTTGAGTTCATGATGACCCCAGGCGGACAGGGCGTCCCATGGGTGTAGTTAAATTTGAAGGGACTAGGCTAGTAAACCTGCGCTATGAAAACACCACGTTTATGTCATCCAACAATACCACGATCATAGAGTATTCTCGTATTCGAAAATCTTTCGCAGTCCATCCTTCAGCTCCTCCTTTGCGGATGGGCCAAGACCCGTCAGCGGTTTGCGAAATGATTCACCTATCGCATCATCGACGTGAATGTGCATGGCAGTCTTGATGCCAAGAAATCCCTAGACGTTTCAATTAGCATTCCAGGGCGGGGGGATGTTTACGGATGAAGTCTGATGACTTACCACTTTGTTGATCACTGAATCCGCTTCGGTGACGAGATCCTGCAACGCCTGTGCCTGTCGAAGCCTGTCAAACAAGGTCAGAAGCCTACTCATAATTTATTTGCAGCGTCGGACAAACATCTCAAAATTTCCCGTCTCCAGTGCCTCAACCGCGGTTTGGTAAAGCTTCATACAGGTCTTTGGATATAAATTTGCTCTGTTTGCCGCTCGAAATTCGGTCAGCGGTCACCTTCTGTGATTTGAGTGGGCATTGCTTACGGTCCGCCAATACAACCATGTTGCCTCGCGACCAATGCAGGAAGAAGGTAATCCGTAGAGCCCGGTAGCACTAGAAAGGGAAGTCGATGTCGTGCCTGATACTCGGGCGCGTTGACATGTAGTGCTAAACGATGGCCCTTTGCAATGTTGCAGCACGTAAGCTTAACACCGCTATGGTTTTAATCAGCAAACTACGTTTCATAAGACACGCAGAATATTAATAAATCAACTAAACCTGAGCGGGCTATTCGTACGTTATGTTTTGGTGCTCTCTATGAACAAGACTAGTTAGCATGTCAAAGCTATACCAAGCAATGATTGTTCACTTCGTTACTACTTACGAGAGAACCATCAAGGCTTGCGCATCCAGATCAACTCCTCCAGCAGCGAATGGTATCTGAAAGATCAACGTGTTAGTCCAATACGACGCTGGGCAAACAAATCACAATGTCTGGCACTCACGTTGTATATGATCAAGGGCAAGGGGCTTTTGTCGGCAACGGAGGTGAAGAAGCCAGACACTGCAGCTCTATCGCTGCCATAAACAAAGGCAAAATATGCCGGAAGAGCAACAATGCTGATTGTCAATTTCTGATTAGCAAAGCTACAGCATGATCGAAGAATCCCCAAAGCTGCATCATGCCACTCACACTGCATCTGCTCCGGACGAGGCTGCCTCTTCGGCTTGCGAAATGCACTCGCGCACACTCGCTCCGACTATGCCTGTAATTACCGGAATTTCGTCACAGAGACCAGCGTGACGAAGTGCCTTTTTGGCAGACTTGATCAAAGTCGCACGCTCATCGCGGCTGAGCAAATGACCCTCGCCCAACGTGCCCCCGATCAAAACCCCGACGCCAGCTTTGGCAATGCGATAGACAGTAGACTCAAAGACTGTGATGTCAATTTCTTCAATTCCATCGCTTTTAAAAGGAGTTGGAACCGGCGCGTATACCCCAGGTTGGAGACGAAGAAATCGTGCGCCAGACATGATAAACAAGTCAATCAAGAAGGTCTACACTAGTTGGGGAAGAGCCTGAAAGCAATTTTGGGACCACACGATACTAGCATCATTCAGTCACTCAAATATTTACGAGATACGCGTCAAGAATTGAAATGGCTTCGGACCGCCGCCTGAATAGATCTCCCAATGTGCTTTTCCGTCGACTGGTAGTGTAAGTGAAGCCTCGTTCCACTTCACCAACTGCTAGGTTCCGAGCAAGAGTTCCGAGCTCGGAATGCCGACGCCTCATTTCAGACAGAACATTGCCGGAACAATAGGCAGATATGCCGGATTTAGTTGCGCAATGGCAACTCGGGCATGGTAAATACTCAGAAGTGTTCGTCATGGCCGCTCGGTTTCCATGCCTAGCGTTGTGCGATTAGCCTCTTCAGAAGGGTTGTGTCTTTGTAAACCAGTTCCCAACATGCCTGTCGAAGGTATCATGATTACGGGCTTCACAGTCCGCGACCTGCGATGGCCGACTTCTCTAGACAACATTGGAACCGATCCTATGAACTTGGCTGGAGAAAACTCATTTGGTTACCTGCAATATCAGACAAACACAGGTTTGGTCGGTACCGGTTGGTCTTTTGCCAACGGCCAAGGCAATGAGTACGTCCATTAAGTGTCTGCAAATGCCCATATACCATTGCTAACTGCCCTCGAAGCGTTCTCTGTACTGCAATTCGATCTCTTGCACCTCGCTTTGTTGGGCGATCTCTCCCATCCATCACGTCAAACATGGGAGAGACTCAACGGAAGATCTCGTCAGGTCAGATCCGATTCATGTCTCCAGAGCGCGGCGTCTTGCAACTAGCGACTAATGCAGTGCTTAACGCTATCTGGGATCTCTGGGCCAAAGCCGAAGGCAAGCCGCTCTGGAGACTCGTTGTAGACTTTACTCCTGAAGAATTTGTGAGAACAATGGACTTTCGCTACGTCACCGATGCCTTGACGCCCGAACAAGCGCTAGAAATGCTGAAGAAGATGGCTGCTACCAAGGCAGAACGAATGCAACTTGCTCTCCAGAACAAAGCCATCCCTGCATACAACACCTCAGCCGGGTGGTTGGGTCACTCCGACAGCAAGGTAAGTCTCCAAGGTCAACAAATTGTTGGTGGTCCGAGCATACCATTCAAGTATTCTTATGAGAACCAAAAATTAGGTGCGCGAGCTGCTGCAAAGTGCAATGGCGCAAGGATTCCGTCATTTCAAGCTCAAAGCGGGCCTAGGCATCGAGGCTGACAGGAAGCGACTGGGATTTGTTCGTGAAGTAGTCGGTGATGATGGCATACTTATGGTGGATGTCAATCAGCTCTGGGACGTCGACGAAGCAATTGAGTATATGAAGAAATTGGCTGATCTTAACTTGTGGTGTGTATCTCATTTCTTGATGCCATGTCGCAGGCACACTAAATGGAAATATAGGTTTATCGAAGAGCCCACATCTCCTGATGACATTCTTGGCCACGCCAAGATCCGGTCAGCTCTGAAGCCGTATGGCATTGGTGTAGCGACTGGCGAACACATCAACAATCGGGTCATGTTTAAACAACTCCTTCAAGCTGAGGCTCTCGACGCGGTGCAACTGGATGCGTGTCGGCTGGCTTCTGTCAATGAAATCTTGACTGTTCTTCTCATGAGTGCCAAGTTTGGCGTTGCTGTAGTTCCGCACTCTGGGGGTGCGGGA
This sequence comes from Pochonia chlamydosporia 170, assembly GCF_001653235.2. Taxonomy (NCBI): domain Eukaryota; kingdom Fungi; phylum Ascomycota; class Sordariomycetes; order Hypocreales; family Clavicipitaceae; genus Pochonia; species Pochonia chlamydosporia. Next base: position 178,397 of record NC_035795.1, on the reverse strand, counting down.
ATGGTTGAGCTCTGCTCCCATATAAGCACAATTGACTTTATCGTGGTATCTGGTAAGGGGAGCATACTAGAATACACTGACCATCTACATGAGGCTTTTGAGGCACCGGCGACAATTACTCCTGGGGGTTATCATGTCACACCAACTGTTCCTGGGTACTCGTGCGATGTGAAGGAAGCCCAGTTCAAGGACTTTGAGTGTCCTAATGGTGCATTTTGGTCATCAAGTGTTGGACAAAAGATGCTTGGTGACCCATGGAGAGGAGTACCGGGAGAGCAGACGTCATGATCACAGTAGAGTATGGGCGTGTCCATGTTAGTTTAGGTGGCAGGAATTCTGTTTGGCAAGCTCTAGGCATGCTGGATTACTTGCACCGAAGAACTCGCCTGTATGTAGGGTAACTGGTACATTGCATCTTATTTGGACATTAAGAATTCGTCGACAAATGTGCCCGTACTCATTGTTTAACTATTACACTCCCGTATTTCATGGAAAGGCGTGCAGTTCAGCAAAAACCCATGAGAGGACGCGTATTCGAAGAATATTCGAAGCCAAAGTAAGCTCATCTTCTGGTCTTGGTGCTGGGAGCTCGTGGTTTCGTAAATGAATTAATGCTGTCCTTGCAGAAGCCGGGAGACTCCTGTCCGACATCTTTCCAGAGATCATGTCTCTGCCAAATGCCTGACTCTGCTGGAGGACTTTGTGGGGCACAATAAGAGGTTGTTACTCTCAGTTAGCCATTTAAGGAAGGTCCCGAACATACCGCCACCCACTCAAAAAGGCTCAGGGGAACCAGACCATACCAGACACGACACCAGTTGACCATCTATCATCGACCAGGGCACCAAATTGGGTTTACGTTTCCCCTGTAAAAGTTGTGGACACTGCTGAGCGGCTGATGGCTTAGTTCACGCCCGGACCTGGCCCAAGCAGGTAGAAGCCTCAAGGTATAATCCTAGCACACGGGAGAGGCGCCATGGTACAAACCAGTAAGCGTCTGGTGGCCTCATTCCCAAGCGAGCGCAGAGTTGTGGTAGCATTGTGAATGGGTCCTGCAAAGTGTTTGGTGACAAGGTTGTTCCAGTCTTACGCGCAACTTTTATTTTTCATTTCTGAGACCATAGAAGAGGATGTCTCGACACCTTTCATTTAGCCAATTCATCTTGAATAGTCCAGCGACACTCACTGCGGTTGCATGTTCATCGGAGTTGTCTCATTCCAAGTCAACATGACTGCCTCTAGGGTCGAAGAGAAACAAGCGCCTATCAGGGCCGATTGGGCTGACAGAACTCCGACAGATCACGACAAAGTCGACGTGTTTGGGCCAGAAGACCAGCATGACATCAAGTACAAAGTGCTGTCATGGCCATTGGTGGCAGTTCTCATGATCGCTGAGATTGTATCCAATGGCATGCTATCGCTACCGTCGTCTCTCGCACAGGTGGGCATGGTGCCTGGACTCATCATTATTGTGTTTCTTGGTGTCTTTGCGACATACACCTCATGGCTGCTGGTCAGGTTCAAGCTTCGACACCCCGAAGTTCATACCATGGGAGACGCGGGCTTCATCATGTTCGGGCCAATTGGGCGTGAAATCATGGCCTTTGGAACTCTCTGCTTCTCAATATTCGCCTGTGGTGGACAGCTACTCGCTGGTCAGATTGCGCTGGCCGCCTTGACCGACAATCGGCTTTGCCTCATGTTATACACGGGCATTTTTGCTATCCCAACGCTGCTGTGCTCGCTTCCAAGAACATTCCATGGTTTGAGCTGGATCTCTATTGCCAGTGTTCTCAGCATATTTGTTGCGGGAGTTGTGGGCATGGCAGCGGCTGGTATTGCGCCTGATCCGAACAGATCTGTCGAGGTGGCCGTGGCATCGGACTTCTACACAGCTTTCGTGTCCATCACCAATCCAGTCTTTTCGTTTGCTGGACATTTCATGTAAGACAAAGACAAATGGACGCCTCTTCTCATGTTGCGTCTCTTCCGGCTATTGACGTTTGCTCGCCACAGGTTTTTTGTGCTCGTTTCCGAGATGAAGGAACCGAGACATGCCATGCGCGCAGCGTATACATTGCAGTCTTTTGCCACAGTTTTCTACGCCATTTTTGCCGGTGTTACCTATGGATATATTGGGAGTACGGTCAAATCGCCATCATTTTCTTCGCTGCCCCCATACTGGCAGAAGGTCTCGTATGGAATAGCACTACCGAACCTTTTGCTGGCTGGAGCCTTGTATGCGCACACGGCGAGCAAGGTAATCTTTGTTAGAATATTTCGACATTCGAAGCATCTTCACAGTCACACAATCATAGGTTGGAGTGTATGGATTGGATTAGTCCTCCTCGCGAATGGTCTGTCCTTCCTTCTCGCTGTTGGTGTTCCAATTTTTAACTACTTGATTGGAATTGCCGCTTCACTCTTCGCGGCCTGGTTTACGTACGGAATGTAAGTTGCTTATCCTTCAGGCTTCACTGTTGTGTCTTACTCCCTATTTCACGAGCAGTTTATGTTTCGCAGCGAAATGCGGCAATATGTGCTGACAAGTTTATTTTCCACAGTGCTGGCATGTTTTGGCTTCACGATGCATATCATGACGGCCCGGGTTTCTATGCTTGGCGTCGACAATGGGCGCAAACAGCTCTAGCCATTGCGACAATCCTTTCTGGTGCCTTTATTTGCGTCGCTGGTCTTTATGTTACGATTCGAGGAATTATTGATGCTTATGCCAGTGGTCAACTTCCTCCCCCGTTTACTTGCTAGATGGAACACAAAGAGAAGATAGACATTTCAGCGCATGTACGACACGTATCAAATATATTGACCAGACCATCTGCTTGTTGCGTTGTGTGGGGGTATTATACATACTCCCGGTTATACTTTGCATCACACACCAACTTCGCCTATTTGACCGACTAGCAATGGGCATGTGCTCTACTTAGTTGACTGTATCGGATCTAATAGTTCGCCATCTCAAACACCGTAATGAAGAAGGCTATGCTAAACTACCCTAATCCGGCGCTACAATTATCCGCCATCTGTCTGGGCTGTGCCCCTGACTGATGCCCACAGATTCTGATGGCTGAGTTTGATGATGAGGATTCCATTTGGCGGTATGAAGTCTTAAGGCACATTATGAACCGACCATTGTACCAGGACACAGTGAAGACTTTGATCATCAACTTATGCAAGAAGACGAGTAGAGGGCGGGTCCGGCATCGGAATTGGTTTGTCTTAGCACTCACAGCTTACAGCGGAAGAGCAACTGCCATGTCTACTCATACCAAATATTTTGTCTTTCGTGAATCCATGGCTCTTAACTTTCCAAACTCCTAGCTTGGCAATTCATAGTCCAAAATATTGACGCTCCAACTATTGGAGCAGGGGGGCCAGTAGCACAAGCTCCCCATTTCAGAATTATGTAAGTTGAATCCATTCGTGTGACTCAACAATACATGGAATTCTACTCATCAATTCAGATGTGCACAAACATGGCTGTTATGAAGAATTCTAGTCCATTAGCAGAGACTAGTGTCGAATTCTGGGTGCCAGGAACTGTTGTCCTGGAAAATTGTAAGTGTACCGCCAGCACCACCATATTGTAGCGCCTCTGGAGATTAGAAAGACCAAGGCTGATCGTCAAAGTGAATCGCCTGTTGGCAAGACGGTCTGGAACCCAGCGCCAAGTCGTGATTCTAATGATCCCCTAAATTGGTCTAAATGGCGCAAGACCCTAAACTTCACCTTGGTCAACTTCTATGCCTTGATGACATTCGTCCAGCTTAACGGCGACTTTATTGGAAGCAATTTATTTTCAGCTCTGGGTGGCGCTATTTGCAAGACTATTGCGCAAATCACTATCGCCGACATATTTTGTGTGCATAGCCACGCCGCTATGAATGGATGGTTCATGTTTTCCCAAATGAAAGGCGGGACACTAGGGCCGGTGGCTTCTGCCTATGTTGATAGCCAAGGATGGAGATGGATGTGGTGGTCATGCGTTTTATTTTCGCGAACTTTGTGTTTGCGTTCCTTTCATTTGGAGCGTCCAAGCACGTCGCCCTTTCCGATGGCAAAATGGATCATGGCCACGTTGATCAGCCGTCTGTTCTGGGTCAAGAGGAATCAGACGACATAACGAGCCACATTGACGAGGAACATATATCCGCTGGGAAGGAAATGGGACACACTCCCACAGAGATCAAATTGGATAACACCATTCTAAAAAGAACAATCTACAACGGCCTACCTTCATAGGTCCATTATATGGTTGTCAAATCGCAATAATGGTGTTTTTGAGCGCGAGATGCGCCTTTGGATGTCGTCCCCCATGGCACCGGTCATGGCTGGAAGTGTCCTAATGGTCAGCCTGTCTCTTAGCTACGTTCGTGATCAATGGGCTACGCACATACTCCATGCCAACACACTGCTATTCTTCTTTAGGGTGCTCCTTGGCCATTAATCGCCGTGGGACTGGGAATCTTCGGCTTCGGCACCAATGCCATCAAATCAATCGCTCTCTCCTACGCCATGGATTGCTACCACGACGTAAGCACGTATTACCTCAAAACGACCTGAGTATCCTGTGCCATATCTGTTGTCAACGGAATATAACCTGTACTCTCTCTCTTCATCAGCGGAGCGTTCCCTCTTGCTATAATGCCATGGTGGGTCATTTTCTTTGATATCTGTTTTACCAAGGTTAGCTAACAAGGCTTGTGTAGTTTATTGGTGCTACCATGGTTAGTAATGGCTGTGGGCATCCTTTTCTCTCTCACACCTTGGATTAAGGCCATGATATTACGAAATATTGGTCTTTTGATTTGCTGCTACGTCGTTACAAATCTTGCTGATACCTCTTCTTCTTGTTATCTGGGGCAAGAGGGCCGGCATTGCTATACCGGAGTCGTATAAGTGAATGGCACTTCGACAACCTGCCCATCGCACAATCTGAGTGGTGTAGATATGATCATGGAAGAATTGCAATTTTCTTCCCCATCCACTGCACCGTACAATGGGTGGAGGGCGGTAAGTGCTTTGTCTTGTTTTCAGTTCCAGTTAGAACACGAACCCTCCGTGATGATGCTGTGATCATATTACGACTTGTCCTTATTTAGTACCTACATTTGAGCCTTCCATGCGCATTTTGGTCACGACAAAGGCGGGAATTTGAACCGCTGTTTGCAAAGAGTAGTGCACTTGAAAGCACCGACATGACCAAACCATCTGTTTTCGATCATGTAGATGATGGGGAAAGCTTACTTCATGCAGAATCAGATGCATTTCACAACGAATGGTGAGATGTCGCCCAGGCTGGTTGTGAGTTGGATCATCATTTCTAATACTCTAATAGAACTATCGGCTAGTCTGCTACTGCACAAAAACCATCACAGCTTCGCTATCGGGTATATCCACAGAAGCAACACCATTGGTAACCTTGACAGTGCTTTCTTCCACCTTGCCAGTTGTGTAATGACCTTTTCCTTGATCGAGAGAGTGACTCCATTGTTCACCAGCCCAAGACACGTTGCTGTTTGGTCCTCCAAAGTCGTATCCCATGGCTCCTACCCCCCTCTCGGCGTGGAGTCGTTGAACCTTGACACTCTGTATTCCTTTTCCAACCTGAACTTTGAAGGTTTCTTTGCCTCTTTTATCCGCCTTTGTTCCATTGTACAATCTCATGTTAACGAGAGCGACCCGTTGAAGCTTCTTTGACCCGCTGTCGTAAGCAGCATATGCGCTCAAAAGATCACGTTTTGTATCAATCTCTGTGACAGCGACGTTGCCTTTGCCAATGAAATCGGCAACAAAAATGGCTGCCGGATAGGGAGCGCGAACTTGAGGACCAGGACTGTTCGGTCCACCAGAGTTATCTGGGCACCAGAAAGCGCGATCTGCACTCGGTCTGGCCGCGAGATTTGATACGCGAGCCACTCCTCTGGACATGGCCACCAAGTTGAAGTCTACTGACCAAAGAGTGAAGCCAAAACCTCCAGCGAACGTAATTGGTGCGCCACCAAGAACAGCGGCATCCTCATCGATGGCGTATGGAATGTTCTTACTTTGAGATGCCTTCAAGTTGGGAGCATACACCTTGAATCTCTCAGTAATGGCCGAGTGGTTTGTCATAAGGCCTACAGCAATCAATTTGTTAGCACTCGTGTAGTAAATGGACCAATCGCGTACATTGGAACATACGTTGCATTGTGTCATCTGTCCATGGATGTGTCCCCGATACCTGATACCAATGCTCAGCTGTGACTGAGATGAGCCCGTTTTTATTAATTCCGGCCTTCAAAACGTCGTCGCTATCAATGGCGTAAGCACAATGTTGTCGACCAAGCCGTTCAAAAGATATTACACCTACATTTGGTAGCCTTTGTTGCCTGTGATACTTCCGCTTGCAATGTTTCCGGCTTCAAATATTTTTGACGACTCATGCGTTAAGCTCAGGTTCTTAATGATGCTGCCCTGAAGCTTCAGCGCAGCATCTACGTAGGACTTTGCACCATCCTTGTAGATAAATTCTACTTCGTTGCCGAGAGCAATTGCGGCGGCTCGTTTTCCATTGTCAAGCTTGCTCCACGCTCGGGAAACAAACTCGAGAGTGTTTGTTGTATTAATTGGGTTCTCGAGAGGTGCCTGAATCGCGATCTTGGCATCTTTGAAACGTCCGTATACGTTGAAAAAACTTGGGCCAAGGACAAAAGTACCTTTGCTGCTGTTGCAAGGCCCTTTCTTGCATGTTCGAGCTTCTTTCTGGTTGGGGTTAAATGTGAAATAGTCTCCACTGGTACCTCCAAAGCGAAGAATGGGCGCAGCTCCCATTCGATGGGCTAAAGCAGAAACGAGGTTCGACGAGAAATCATTGTCAAAGTTATTGACGAATGCTGACTCCATACCAAAGCCCACGAAGTCTTTGGGAACGCCCACCGCGGCATTGGGCTTTGTCTCCGGCGGAGATACTGTGACAGGGCTGCTGGTGTCAATCTTCTGCGCGAAGATTGCCTGACTCAGGCAAGCCAAAGAAAAAATAACCTTCATACTGGCAGCAGGTTGACTTGAGGGACAAGAAAGAAGTCAAAAGCTCTTTAGAGACATATCCTCAAACAAAATGTTAAATCTGAATGCGGTTTCTTATTTATCTTGGCTGTGGGTTTTGTATATTGGACTTGCATCATAGGATCTTAATGCCGTCTTGGCGTTGGTGGATGCCGATCTACATGGCAGTGCTGCCAATCCCTTCTTTATTCACACAACGCCTAACGACAATATACCAAAAAAAGATTCGGCTTATCTTACCAGCATGCTCATGTCAGCAGCAGTGGAGGAAGAGTCTTAGTTGAGTGCCTGGCACTTTTTGCGACTTCCGAGAGCCTGATCGGAAGTCGCAACACTCTTTGTGAACAAAACTAAGCCATCTTATTGATGCTCACGAGAAGTCGCTTAGCCGACACATGAATAGAAAAAAAAAGGGTATTAACCCACGTATGTGAAAACCACCCCTGAGCATTACATCACCGTTTGCCCGACTGGAGTCTTGATCATCAACCAACTCTTACCTCAGCTGAATGTCTGGCTCATCGTTCTCAGCCGTTTGACGTGTAATTGGCTGAATGTAAAATTTGTGCTCATGCAGGTGAATCGATCGAACTCGCCTGGGCTGGTAAATGGTGTGTACCTGTGGAAAGATGTTGTCGTGCACCACGGGATCCCGCCCGTGAGTTGTGTAATCGGCATCCAGATTTCGATCGGTGTCCAGTCCCAGGTGTAAAATTTCGCCAATGTCTGTTGAGTTTGCATTGTCTTTTCCTTCATCTTTGAGGCTTCGGGAGATCCCTGAACCAGTTTCCCAGGCAAGTTTGTTGCCTATTTCATCCATCTGCGAGGATTGATGAACATTGTGCAACGTCGACGAAGTCGAACTCAAACGACCACCAGGGAGAGGCTTCCTTTGCGGAACATTGCGTGAGGTTGAATCAGGAGTCGTGAAACAAGACGCAGATTGACCACTCGCCTCGGTCTTCTCTATATTGCTGGTAAGGTCTTGGGTGCACCGGTTGTCTAGTCGCTTCGCTCCTTGTTTGCCTCGAGAGCTCTGATCATGTCTGTTACTCGTCCCTGGCGAGCTGTGTCCAGTGAATATGGTTTTCGCGACATCATAGCGACTGTTGATGTTGCCATCATGGCCAATGGCTCGGGCAGTGCGGCTTTTATTGTTTCTGGCGGGTTCCTTGTATTTCCCGTCTCGTCCATTATTCGGCCATTCACTCCTCCGTTTATGACCGTCCAGCAAATGGCGCAAATACTGAAGCCGATCAACCAATCTGGTCCAAATTCTCATCTTGATGTAAATTCTGTAGTTTTCGAATGCATATTGGAGTACGGTTTATGGTCAAGTGAAGTTCGTACCCTGAATGAGTAAACGTTATCTGATATCTGTTTCCAGACACAAGACGAGTAGTCGTAGCTGTCGCCGCCCATTGTACGCAAGAGGAGCTGCATCATATCGCAATAGGTGCAAACAGAATGTCGTCATTTCATGCAGATCTTTAATTCAATTCTGATTCTTGAGATCCTGATGCCGCCGCTCCGGACAGTAGAAATCAGACTTTATTAGCTTACCTTGGAGACTCAGTGAGTATGTCTGTTGAAGCTAGGAGTCTCTACCGCTGGCGATCGATGACACCAAAGCTGGTGCCCTTCAGTTGCATCTTCTTGATATGGAAAGTCTTCTCCGATCGTTAACATTCCAGCCGTTCCGCTCATCAACCCGTTTCCTACTTAAGAATTGTGGCTGCGCTGGAGACGCGATGGCGTGAAGCTTATTTGGAATGTTAGCTGAAGTGGCCCAAGTCGATTAGTCGAAATCACGGAAGGCCCAAAAGAGTTCTCCAGCTCCGCATCCAGTAAAACAAAGTTCAAAATGACGTCCTTTTGCACTGAGACTTGATGTCACTTATCACACTGTGGGTGAGCAGAGCGTAGCATCAGGTCGAGATAGTTTCACCACTAGGACCACGGGTTCTTTTCGATTTTGGCAATGATGATACCTATGACATAGATTATTACATCAGTCGTTAATTTCTCCAGCAATTTAAACTTCCTCATTGATCGCCTCTGACGTTGGGGTTGAGAAGTTAGTGAGATGTTGGAAGTTGGCTCTCACTTGTAGGGGTCGTAGAGACATGAGTCTGATGTATTTAATCTTGGCGATCTCCCAGAAAAACAATGTAAAATTCGTCATCGACAAATCTATTCACTGTAGAAACCACAGAATTACGTTATATTGAATCATCCGAACAATGGAGAAAGCAAAGAAGGCCGTGTCCAATTTCCTTTCCCAGGATGGAAAGCACAACACCACCGTTGACGAAGACGTTCGAAAGGCTGTGACAGAGGAACATGTGTATCCTCAGCAGCATGAAGAGGTAGTCACGGCAGTCGATCGAGAGATTCATCAAGACCATCATCAAACCGTTGTGCAGCCTGTTAAAACCAAAGAAACATTGTTAGCACCCACTCCACCAATACCAACCTTAGATTGCATCCAAAATCTAACATTAGTCCTAATTTAGGCCAGAAAAGCATACATTCAATGCTGTTCCCGTGGAACACAAAACAGTTGAGCACGGAAATAGTCAGGATCTTGAGGCTGCTCTCCAGCGCGACGCGGCAGGCTACACGAACACATCCACTACACATGACACCAAGCACACAACCTCAACCGCCCCAGTGATTGAAGGAGAACATACGCATCACCATGTTCATCACCACATTCAACCAGTCATCCAGAAAGAGACTGTTGAGCCTGAGTACATACACACGACGGTTCCGGTTCATGAAACTCATCACGCCAACGCTATCCACCACGAAGCCACCGTCCTGCCCACCAAAACCCTTGATGAATACACCGCAAGCCGTGGTGACTTGCAGTCTCACTCGACCAAGAAGTTGAACGAATATTCTGGTTGCCCAACCATCAAAGATAAATCCCTGCGATCAGATTCCAGGGGCCAGCAGGCTATCCATGGACATTGAGTGCATTTCAACAATCGTGATACGACATATGAGAAGACTGACCATGTGGAACTGCTGGGCTTTGTAAATCATTCACTCTTTTGATAGGAAATCTATATCTGTACTCAATAAACCGCGCGCATCGTGCTTGGTGAGGTTGTGATGTGAGATGAGCGTGGTTGGCTCAATGAAGATTTTTAGTATTGATACCACACACACTCCTCCGGGCTATTTCCGTCCCATCCCAGGTTCGTTCCGCCATTCCTTCGGCCATGGCGTGCGGTGTGGCAACCCGTTCGGTAGCTCCAAGACCGTGATCGGCGCCAACCGCCACATCGCGAAAATAGCAGCCGCCTCCGCTCGGTCGTCCGAACTCTCACCGAAAATAAATCTATAGCCCAAGGCCGAGCCAGTCACGGTCGCAATATTTGCAACTCGGTATAGACTTTACCTTTGTTTCACTCAGCATGCGACCAGTCCGTGACTCTGTGCTGTGGCTTTATCATGAGTTTGGCTTGGCCTCCGTATACCAAACAGGATCCGACACATGGCTCCTCATTCTGGGGCGGACATGTCGGATGTTCGCATTCGGCGCTATTTCTCTCATTATGGCTCTGTTCATGTCGTCCTTGAATATCTCTGATTTCAGAATCGGCCTTTTCATGACGCTGACACTTGTAGGTGATGTCATCCTCTCCCTGCTTGTCGCGTTAGTAGCGGACAAAATTGGACGAAGGCTTGTTCTGTTTTCCGGCGGCTGTCTTATGATCTTTTCCGGGGTAATATTTTGGCTCTTTGAGAATTATTGGATTTTACTATTCGCGGCTGTCGTCGGCGTCGTGAGTGCCACAGGAGGAGATTTGGGTCCGTTTAGGTCGGTGGAGGAATCTACCTTGTCTCATTTAACTACTCCAAAGACAAGGTCGGATGTCATGTCGTGGTATGTCACAACATCAACTCTGGGTTCCGCTATTGGTACGGCGATGTCTGGCCAGATAGTGAAGATTCTACGGAGTAATGATGGAAAGTCGGCTACAAATGCATACCACACCATGTTTTGGTCGTATATCATAATGGGTAGCATGACCATGCTTTGCACCGGTTTGATGAGCCGAAAGTGCGAAGCAAATCCTGATACTAGTCAAGGAAGGGTTGGTGAATCAGCAGTCCCACTGTTAGACGAAGAAGCACCGCTCGACTTGCAACACGAAGCATCAGATTCACCAAGTAACTTAAGAGATGAGGTAGCCGCAGATCGCTGCAGCTCGACTAACAACAACGTATCCACCAATACAACGACACCGGCATATTCGCCTCCAACTCCAGGGTCCTTTTTACAAAAACTGTGGACATTCCGTCGCTTTGCTCAGATATCGCCGACGTCGCGATCCATCGTGTACCAGCTGTGGATTCTGCTCACAATTGATTCCCTGGCAGACGGTATGGTGTCCTATGCATTGACAAACTATTATCTCGCACGAAAATTCGACTTGACTGAAGCATACCTGGGCGGTATCATGTCGACAAGTTATCTCCTGATGGCCGCATCGACAATATTTGCAGGGCCACTGGCGAAACGCCTTGGTTTGGTGAAAACCATGGTCTTTACTCATATTCCGTCTTCAGCCGCCGTGTTGCTGTTTCCTATACCAAAAAGCATAGCATTGTCAATTATTTTGTTGTACATCAGAACCGGGCTGAATAACATGGATCAGGGGCCACGGGCGGCTCTCATCGCGGCGGTTGTCAAGCCCAACGAAAGGACTGCTATCATGGGCATCACTGGAACTCTAAGAACGTTAGGCTCTACCGTTGGTCCAAGTCTGACTGGCTTTCTTGCAGGCAGCGACAGGTTCTGGATCGCTTTTGTCATCGCGGGCGCGTTGAGGCTTGGATACGACTTGGGCTTGTTCTACCTCTTTGTTGGTCTGGATCTTGAAGCTCTAGAAGCAGCAAATGCCAAGGATTCTCAGCTTGAAAGCGAGCCAGAGACATAGAGGCTTGGGATGTTACGAGATTACATATGCGCTCGGATCATTTAAGATGGAAAATGTGCCGAAATGAGCACAGATCTATGACTAGTATACAAGCAGACTTCCAATCAAACAAACAAAATAAACCCAACGCTCCTCTATACTTAGTTTTTCAAGAACAACCTCGGCGCCATTTTCAATTCATATCATCGTCAAATAGGACCCGTAAGCATTTCGCATCACATCAAATCGTGCATCGAGGAGTTGTTATTGCTTTGGTACATTGACGCCATTGCTTGGTGCTTCTCAATTGCACACTTGCTGAGCCTACTCAGCTCGGCAACAAGCTTGTCCATTCTCATCAAGTATTCTGTTTCATGTGAAGTGACTCTGCGAATTGGCATGCTCCGAATGATCTGGGACGTCTTGCCAAGGAGCTCCATGTCGTGAACAGCAAGCCTGTGGCCAGGATTTTGGAGAATGTTGAAGAATAGGTTCATCAATGCCGACAATGGGTAAAATATAAAAAACCTGCACAATGTTAGAGCCCAGTTCGGTTTATGACGCTTGTCTCTGTCGTAAACTTCCCGACGTGGCAAGGGTGTTTGCTGCCAACCTACCAGAACGCTTCCCCCGCAAGTCTATTCGCTGAGACACTCAAGTAGACTATAGTTGATCTACTCGCCTCGACAGAAAGATCAAAGCTGGACTGCACACCAAACAAAAACTGCTGTGGACCACCGCTTTCTGCCGTAATGCATCGGCCACTCGCACAGTGGATTGTATTCAGTAAGAAGTGATAGTCCAGATGCAACTCGATTAAAAGCATGTTTTTCGAAAGGTTTGTTACTACGTCGAGCCTGGAGTCTTTTCTGACAGAGAGGTTGGGAGAAAAGCCTTCTGGGATGGACGTGCGCCACGTTTCCAGTTCCTCATCTAACTCCCGAATTGTTTTCAGCAGCTCGGCGTCTGAATTCCGCAGCGAGGCATTGGAATAGAGAGACTGCACGGCTTTTGACTTGAGAAGGCTTAACCTCAGGTCGCCGGGCAACCAAGGGGTCTGAAGTTGTCCGGGCTGTCGGGGTAGAAAGCGCGTGCGTTCATATCCCTCTGGGAGCGTCAGATCACAAAATTGATCAGCGATGACTGGTGGCTGCCCAGTCCGCAGTGAGATGTCTTTATCCAGGACGTAGCATAGCCAAAAGAGCATGCGGAGGTGGCGATCCTCGTGCTCCTCAACCGTGAGATCTCGGTCCTTCGGTGTCGGCTCGACGACTGTATGGCCCCCGAGTGCAAAGACAGTTCGACAGGCAAGCGCATGGTACATAGAAGACGCCTGTAAGCGACCGCATAGCGTCTCATACAATAACTGTTATTACGATTAGCAAAGTTCGCAATCTCCAAGCTCCAAGAAGGCAGTGTACTATCAGCCTGTAGTCCGAGTGAATGTCACCTACCAACATAAGAATAGTTTGCAATGTGGTTATGCTTGCGTCCTCTATAATATCACCTAGAAGTATTTGTGCATCCCTGGCACAGGCATCACTGTCAACCTGTGAGGCTCCGGTTGAAGTTGGGAAATGGCCGCACGCAAGAGACGCAAAGGCCAAGACACAAGCTTTCGCGGTTATCCGTTCAAGGGGGTGTTCCGCTTCATCTTGGCTGTAAGCTAATCGAACAGTTTCTTCAAAAAGAACTGGATTCATCAGTGGAAAGACAAGACTGAAGTCTGACTTGATAAAGTCGGTGGCAAGGCTGTTCAGAATCCATCGTTCGGGAAGCCCAGGCTGTTTCATTTGGGCTCTGGCAGAAACAAATGTCGGAATAATGTCAGACTCCGAGAAATGCGAACGGGGTGAGTCTCCAGAGTAAAGATCACGGAATCCGGGCTCCTGTCCTGTCCTTTCACGTATCCATTGCTCGCAGTGGGGTGTTAGATGAGGAATGCCATTTCGAGGGCACACGGCACCAAACTTTTGCCCGCCAAAATAAATCTGTCCAAGAGGTGCAATGCCAAGACGTCGTTGAGGGTTGCTTGTTGTAGATTCTGATCGGCAGACGGGGCAGGCCGGGTATGCTTTAAACTGAGCTGCCGGACCAGCAATAGTCATAAATTGTGACTCCGATGGAGAGGAGGATGACTGATGATGCTCTGAGGCCCGGGCATCGTCTGCCAAAGCTTGACGATGGGACTGGTCACGGCGGATCGGCAGGCTAGGCTGACGTTCCACGGCATCTCCATTCCTACAAAGAGGTCAATGAGCATTCAAGGCAGACAGCTACTAGTATATAGCGGAATGGGGAGTATCAAGTATGGGAGCTCACAGCTCCAACACTGCCAACACATGGAAACCGAGCAGGCTTACAATCTCTTTTTGCGTCCATGAACTCGATGGTATGTACAAGGAAGGTTGTGATGCAGACACCAGTCACACTGGCTGGCCGATTCCGACACGTCACACTGGATCTGTAGCCATTACAAGCATGCATGTTAGTTATGTTATGGTTTCCCATTTGAGTAGCTGGAATATGCCAATTGCGCCGAATCGGGACAGCCACTTGGCATTGAAGCCGACTGGAACAATTTGGTTCATGTTATCTTGCTGGTGCCATGACATGGATCAACCCACCTTTCTTTTGTGGCACGAATCACAAGCTCTTCTTCGTTTGTTTGCCATGCCGACTAGAAGGGCTGGCTTGTCTGTTGGAACGCTTGCAATGTAATAATTGGGTGGCCGCTTGTTGCCTCTTGGCTTTAGTCAATTGAATATCGAATTTTTAATCGGCAAACGTGCATGGCATCAGCGGGAACAATAAAGCAAATCAACCTGGAGCTACCACGCAATGCCGCTTACGTATCACCAGGGCTTTGACTTTTTGCAATCGGGCTCAAAAGGTATCCGAACGCCGCAGTACATACCCACGGTGACGACTCTTTTTCTCGAAAATAAGTACGTGATGACTCAGTCTCAAGATAATCTGACGCAAGGACAAGGTTGTCATGGTAGGTGACAAGAGCCGAATCTGCCGTGGGTTGAAGTTGGTTGAAATCTCACAGCCAAACCTGGCTGGTGGTGACCAAGCGATGGTGACATCTCATTGGTTGGGCGCAAACTGGTATCCCGCTTATTAAGCGGCATGGGTGGACCCTAGTCTGGAGCCCATTGGCCATAGGAACTGCCCAGCCTCCACCTCTCGCATGTCTCTGCAGCAGCTCCGCTTTTATCATCCCCAGATGTTGTCCATAACCTTGTTTATTTCGAACCAGACACAACTGTCAGTCACAGCATTATTTGTGCTACAAATCTTGATACAAAAATTACCTGAAAACCCAAATTTCCTCAGTGGAACTGCACGGTCAGCGGGACCGGATCCCTGCAAGGCGGGAGAAGTCGTGCCATGGTTGCACCGCGCCTATTGTCTTTCAGGCCAGGAGGTTCTCGGTTGACTGTTGACTCGTAATTGTCCGTTCTCTGGAACAATCACCGAGTTCCTGAAGGCTTGGGACCAAGCAACTTTCAATAGTTGGTATCATAGCGCATCACAGTGTGCAATTACTGTCAAATGGTTACACTTCTCTTCCGATGTTATCGCCATGATGGCTTTCCCCCAAACCACGCCGATCTTACAAACATATCCTGCTCTCGTGCCTTTGGAGAGCGTCTTTGCATGCATGAAAATGTGACTAAGCGGCAACATTCAGCCTCCCCCCGAGTTTTCCGAGTCCGACATCCAAACACTAGGAAAAGGGTCCACATGGTGGCCGTTAACGCCGCTGGTGCGCGGCATGTGAGACAAGGGAGAACGCCGATAAGGCAATGCCTGGTTCAAAACCAAGCCCAGACTACGGTTTTACGTTTATTTCGTACCCATTTGCCTTCGTTCTATACTGTTTCCATGTGGATATTTGCAGCATCTCCGTTCCATTGATTGCAAATCTCGGACGAACCCGATTTACCGAATCTAGGGTGCCGAGTCCGAGTCAATGATACCCACGACATATAAATACACAAATTCACCATGCATCCTCTCCATTGCTGTGCTCAGGCCACGGAGATCTTTGTCTCATATATCCCTTTGCGTCAGGGCTCCACGTGGTGTCTCGTTTGTCCATTCGTGGCTGAAAATTCGCATACAATATAGCAATCATGTTGTCCGACGAGACAGAGACACTTGGCAACGATGACTCTCCATCTAGGGACGAGTCCATTGAGACTTCAAACGAATGGACAATGAAGCCCGACGTGGTCAAATTCCACGAAAGGGACCAGGCATCTGGCTTTCCACGCCGGGAACTTGGTGTTACGTGGTCCGACTTGACTGTCAAAGCTAGAAGTGCGGAATCAGCTATTCACGAGAACGCCTTATCACAATTCAACATTCCCAAAATTATACGGGAGTCACGAAGCGAGACGCCTCTCAAAACCATCTTGGACAGCTCTCATGGCTGCGTAAAGCCAGGGGAAATGCTCCTTGTCCTTGGTCGCCCGGGATCCGGATGCACGACACTACTCAATCTCCTCACCAATAAAAGACGCGGCTACGAGCAAATATCTGGCGACGTGTTCTATGGCTCCATGAAGGCTGAAGAAGCAAAGAGATATCGTGGCCAAATTGTCATGAACACGGAAGAAGAAGTCTTCTTCCCCACGCTCACTGTTGGACAAACAATGGACTTTGCAACTCGGCTCAAAACACCCTTCCAGTTACCCAATGGGGTGAACAGCAAGGAAGAGTACCGTACGGAAACTAAAGACTTCTTGCTAAAGTCTATGGGTATTGAGCACACTTTTGACACCAAGGTCGGCGACGCCTTCGTCCGCGGTGTTTCCGGCGGTGAACGAAAGCGAGTCTCCATCATCGAGTGTTTGGCATCCCAAGGAAGCGTGTTTTGCTGGGACAATTCGACTAGGGGCCTTGATGCCAGCACGTAAGTCCTAGATACTACCAGCACTGTGTGCTTGAATGCTGACCGTGTCATCTCTTTAGTGCATTGGAGTATTCCAAAGCCATCCGTGCTTTGACTGATGTGCTCGGTTTAGCGTCGATTGTGACTCTCTATCAAGCTGGCAATGGCATTTACAACCTCTTTGACAAGGTGTTGGTGTTAGACGAAGGCAAACAAATTTACTACGGTCCAATGAAAGAGGCACGCCCATTCATGGAGAACTTGGGCTTCATCTGTGACGATGGCGCCAATGTTGCAGACTACTTGACGGGAGTTACCGTGCCCACAGAGCGCAAAATTCGACAAGAAATGCGTCACAAATTTCCTCGAACCGCAGCGGATATTCGCAGCCAATACGAACAGTCGCCCATTTACAACAGTATGAAGGCAGAGCACGATTTTCCAACCACCGAAGAGGCCAAAGAAAAGACGGCGCAATTCCAGCAGGCGGTTCAGCTAGCCAAGGAAAAGGGATTGCCGAAAAACAGCCCCTTGACTGTTAGCTTTATGCAGCAAGTAAAGGCTTGTGTGATCCGACAGTATCAAATTCTCTGGGGAGATAAAGCAACATTCTTCATCAAGCAAATCTCAACTATTGTGCAAGCTCTCATCGCCGGTTCCCTATTTTACAACGCTTCCCCAACGTCGGGAGGCTTATTCGTCAAATCGGGTGCTTGTTTCTTTGCCTTGCTCTTCAACAGTTTGCTTTCCATGTCAGAAGTGACGGATTCGTTCAGTGGTAGACCTGTGCTATTGAAGCACAAATCATTCGCATATTTTCACCCTGCCGCATTTTGCATTGCGCAGATTGCTGCAGATATACCAGTCATTTTGGTGCAAGTCTCCGTCTTCAGCCTCATTCTATACTTTATGGTTGGCTTGACAATGGACGCGGGCATTTTCTTTACCTTTTGGATAATCGTGGTCGCAACTACGTTTGTACGTGTATTTTTAAAGCATCCATGTCGAGTACCCTCACTAACTATTCACAGTGCATGACAGCGTTATTCAGATCAATCGGATCTTCATTCAGCACATTCGATGCAGCCTCCAAGGTTTCAGGCTTCATGATTAGTGCTTGTATCATGTACACTGGCTACATGATCCAAAAGCCACAGATGCACCCTTGGTTCGTGTGGATATTTTGGATCGATCCCCTGGCCTACGCATTCGACGCGCTTTTGTCCAATGAATTCCATGGAAAAAGAATTGACTGCATCGCCAACAATCTCATACCCAGTGGTCCCAACTTCAATAACCGAGACCATCAAGCATGTGCTGGCGTTGGTGGTGCGGTTCCCGGCCAGTCTTACGTTGATGGCGACGCCTATCTCGCCTCATTGTCCTACAGCCATGCTCATCTGTGGCGAAACTTTGGCATCGTCTGGGCGTGGTGGGCTCTTTTCGTCTTCATCACAATTGTGACCACATCACGCTGGCGGTCTAGTTCCGAGGCCGGCCCTAGTCTTTTCATCCCGAGAGACACTGCCCAGGCATACAAAGCTGGTAAGCTGAAGAGAGAGAGAGACGAGGAGGGACAAAGCGAAGGCAAGGATCAAGTCGTATCCAGCTCATCTTCCGGAAATTTTATGAGTGAGGAAGCCAGACCAGCAGCTGAGGAATCAGCAAACGGAAATCTCGTTCGCAACACATCAATATTCACTTGGAAAAAACTCTCATATACCGTCAAGACACCCTCTGGCGATCGACAACTCCTGGACAATGTGCAAGGATGGGTCAAACCTGGAAATCTGACAGCACTTATGGGATCTTCGGGTGCTGGAAAAACGACTCTTTTGGACGTTTTGGCTCAAAGAAAGACGGAAGGGACTATTCACGGATCAATCTTAGTCGACGGCAGGGCCCTTCCAGTTTCTTTCCAACGATCGGCCGGGTATTGCGAACAACTCGACGTTCACGAGTCGTATGCAACAGTTCGCGAGGCTCTTGAGTTCTCCGCTCTTCTAAGACAAAGCCGTGACACCCCACGAGAGGAGAAACTGGCTTATGTGGATACGATCATTGACCTTCTGGAACTTCATGACCTAGCCGATACTCTCATTGGGGAAGTTGGCGCAGGACTGAGCGTCGAGCAGCGGAAACGTGTCACGATCGGCGTTGAACTAGTGGCCAAGCCAAGTATTCTACTCTTCCTCGATGAGCCTACTTCTGGTCTCGACGGACAATCCGCGTACACCACTGTTCGGTTTTTGCGAAAACTCGCTGCAGCCGGCCAAGCTGTTCTGGTCACAATTCATCAGCCTTCTGCCCAACTGTTCGCCCAATTTGACTCGCTCCTACTTCTTGCCAAGGGAGGCCAAACCGTGTACTTTGGAGACATTGGAGAACAAGCTTGTGTCGTGAAAGACTACTTTGGCCGAGAAGGTGCCCCCTGTCCACCAGGCGTCAATCCAGCTGAACATATGATTGATGTTGTTTCTGGTGTGCTTTCGCAGGGCAAAAATTGGAGCGACGTCTGGCTATCTTCGCCGGAGTACGAAAAGATGACGGCCCAATTGGACGAGATCATTGCACAGGCTGCCTCCTCTCCTCCTGGGACTGTTGATGACGGACACGAGTTCGCGGTGCCCATGTGGGAGCAGATCAAGCTCGTAACACACCGAATGAACGTTTCGTTGTACCGCAATACTGACTATGTGAACAACAAGTTTGCATTGCATATTTTCTCCGCTCTCTTCAACGGATTTTCTTTCTGGATGATTGGTGACTCAGTAGGTGACTTGCAGCTCAAGCTTTTCACCATCTTCAACTTTATTTTCGTCGCACCCGGTGTCTTGGCGCAGCTTCAGCCTCTTTTTATTCACCGCCGTAATATTTTTGAGGCACGCGAAAAGAAATCCAAGATGTACTCCTGGGTTGCATTCGTCACTGGTTTGATTGTTTCGGAGATTCCATACCTCATCATCTGCGGAGTCTTGTACTTTGTTTGTTGGTATTATACCGTGGGCTTCCCATCCAGTTCTGAACGGGCCGGCGCGACATTCTTCGTCATGTTGATGTACGAGTTCCTGTACACAGGAATGGGTCAGTTCATTGCGGCGTACGCGCCAAACGAGGTTTTCGCAAGCCTGGTCAACCCTTTGCTTCTGGGAACACTGGTGTCGTTCTGTGGTGTTCTTGTGCCATACTCGCAAATTCAGCCATTCTGGAGATACTGGATGTATTATCTCAACCCATTCAATTACTTGATGGGGAGTATGCTGGTGTTTGATTTATGGGGCAACAAGGTAACTTGCTCGTCAAGAGAGTTTGCCACGTTTGATCCACCAAACGGAACGACCTGCGGAGAATACCTAAAGGACTACCTGACGCAAGGACCGGGAAGCATGGCGAACCTGATCAATCCGGACGCGACGGCGTCGTGCAAAGTATGCTCATATACCGAGGCACAGGATTATCTTAGGACTCTTAACCTGCAAGAATACTACTATGGTTGGCGAGACGCGGGTATTGTGGTCCTAATGGTGTTTAGCTCATACGCCCTGGTATATGGGCTGATGAAGTTGAGGACGAAAACTTCAAAGAAGGCTGAGTAGGGCAGATATATCACGGCTTTTGAAATACTTTTTTTAAATCATGTTTGGGCAAAAAGGTACATTAGACTTTTAGAAACTTATGTTATATTATTATTCTTGCTATAAATAGAAACCTAGGCATTTACGTTTAATTTAAAGAATGCAATATCTCTCGTTAACAACCTCGAGGCTAAAACATCGTATTCGACAAACAAGCCAGTCTTCTCCTACTCATAATGAGACAAAAAGCATATTCAAGAAAGGGAACACATAATAAACACATACAGTGGGTATTAAGAGCATTTTAGCGCGAGAAATTCGTTGCATATCGCTTTATATGCTAAGGCACATTGAGATGTATCAGGTTATACATTGATATATGCAAATACTTTTTACCACAGGCTGCAAATCTAAACAGTAAGCTCTTAGCTGCTGCACCACGCGATACAGACTTTTCCGCAGATCGTAACAGTCTATCCCTAATAAAGACATAACTATAGTGAGTGAGCTGACTCAAAAAAGGTCATTATTACCAGAATGCATGTTCATGTACAAGGTGTCCAGAAGGCAGGCATCCTAGCAAAGACGAGCAGACACCAACCACTTGCCAAATTACTAGGGGAAAACACGCTAATACTTCTTCAAAGGAGATTTTGCTTCCCATAATCTATTTTGAAGTGAGAAGAATCAATAGCCCAGAGTCTAGCCGCTTTTAAAACTGATAGTTTTGGCAAATTGGAAACAAGTCGCCCCAATCCATCAAAACTCATGGGCTACGACCCGTGATCGGAGTTTCGCGGTGCTTCTGTCTCTTTTAGCTGTTCAACTATAATCCCATCCCCCTCTTTGTCCTTGTTTGCCTTGTACTCTTGCCACAAGGGGTGCTTTGATCGAAGTTCATAAGTGACCAGAGGCCCATCTCCAACGCAAGCGACAACTATCTTGGGAACATGCGCCCACCCCTCGGTTTGATTGGTAGCTCGATCAATCGGTACCAAAGCCCATTGCGAGTGGTTAGACAGGGCAGAGATCAGCTCTTCAACCTCCCACATCAAGTCCCATTTGGCGGATTTGAGTCGTGGCTCCAAAAGTCCAAACCATGGATGGCGGTCTGATAGCCTCTTGACGGCAATCCATTCGCAGTACGGTGGCAAAAAGCCACTGCACTCTAGATCAATAATTCCGCAGACGTTTTTATCGGCAATTAGTATATTGCTCCAGTCGAGGTCGCCATGGGTGAAAACGTTCTGTTGGTCATCGAGCATCTGGCTCCTATCCCGAACGAAACGTGTGATGACCTCCATCCCTGAATAGTTTTTTATCCTTTGTAAACTAAAGCTTGTGGAGTTATTCAATCCAGATGAGAGTTCTTGTCGTACGAAAACCTGAGCATCGATGGTGTCATTCTTCAATTGGTGAAGCTGGGTAACAAAGTCCGCCACCTGATCGGCGATGGACTCTCTCTCCTTGGTTGATAAATGGCCCCAGACACTCTCTAACGTTTTTCCTGGGAGCCGTTCCATAACTAAATGCTCAAATTCTCCTGAGGAAGAACATTGTACGGCTTGGGGCACAGGGATGGTTGTTCTACCTCCAATTAGCTCTAGGCGGCGCTTCTCCGCCTCTAGGTCACATTTGCCGCTCCTCACGGATTTCCGAATCAAGCCATTTCTCTGGATGGTGACTTGGCGGTCGACAATGTCGCTCAGAGAAAAGGGATCACGGTGTTCATAAATTATCGTCTCGCCGCCTTGATTATGGAGTGGTTGCTTTTCATTGATGGTAGAGGACAGCGGATAGCTAGTGGATGCCTCCCTCCGAGTGCGACAATTGGGTGCGTTAACAAACACAAGATCGTCTGGTATTGGAGTATCCCAAAACTTGTCCATGGTCTTGAATCAAGTGTGTAAAAATAGGGTGTGCTTGGAAAAGAGTGGTATAAAGGAGAATGAAATTGCACTGGATCTACTCCGATTCAACACATGGCAGCTCTGACAAAAGCCTACTTGATCTTTGCAGTGCCTGTCGGTCGGCTGTGAAAGACGAGTGTGGATATCGGCGTACTATCCCAACATGGAATTCCGGGTTATTTTTAAACGTAGGAGAAAAAGTCGTTAGGAAGTACTTGAGCATTTGCCGAGATTGATACCTTAGTCATCCTGCCTACCTAGTAACTTTGGCTTCTGCATTGACAGTCCGCTCGGCTAACCAGCCGGACCCACTCCATGTGGACTGTTGACCCCATAGTCATCTACTTTGGGATGTCGTTGAGTGGTGACACCAGCTGACTTCAAATGGGCTTCCACAAGTCATCACTGTCTGGCTTTCCGCAGCTTCTACTTGGCTTCCGTTTGCTGCGATTCTTTGTGTCTATGAGATACTAAGATGAGCATGTAGCAACTTAAATCACATACACCTGTTAGCCCTGTGAAGGTTTACCAGCACCATGCTAATTTTGTGATAACTGTAGGGTAGTAATACCGTTACCAAACCAAAAAACAGAACAGAGGAGCCTCAAGTTCCTTCAAAGTATCAATCCGGCAATGGGTTCGACGGGCTAGGTCTGGTGCCAATTCTCTCCATCAAGTAGGACGCTGAAATGCCTTTAGCACAAAACTGTGCTACCTAGTGCCTATACTAAGCTGAACCGATCCAACTTCTCTTATTGGGGTTACACTTTGCCCACTTGGCCCACTTGGCCCACTTTGCCCTCCCGTCTACCCTCTGTCATGTTCCAAATCTTCTTAGCCTGTGTTGGATCGCGAAGTGGCCATCCGTGCATTTACTGGACGGAGAAATTTGAGGATTTTATTGCAGTTAGTCGGAGCTTCGCTTTATCTCTGGGCTAGAATTATTCCGCTGATGGCAGGGTCAAATGCATGGGAGCATGTTTGTCGTGACGGCTTGACCCCCACTTTGTTCCGTCTGCTGTAAACCTCCCCGGAATCAAACGAGCTTAAGTCCTATATCCATTGTATGTGCCTCAAATTGCAAGTATATAATGCTATGGACTTCCCATTGTCGTTATGATAACAAATTTAAACTCCCTACCACGGCGCCCAAAAACTCATCAAGATGAGCAACTTTTTCAAGATTGCACCAGAACCAGCTACAGAGCTTGGTAGGCACCGCGTTCTGTCACCATCTGCAGCCATTCGAGTCTCCCCTCTGGCCCTTGGAGCAATGTCTATTGGTGATGCTTGGACATCTGCGATGGGGTCCATGGATAAGAAGTCTGCATTCAAGCTGCTTGATGCATTCTTTGAAGCAGGTGGCAATTTCATTGATACCGCGAACAATTACCAAGACGAACAATCAGTGACATGGATTGGAGAGTGGGCAAGCCAGAGGGGCATCAGGGATCGGCTTGTCATTGCGACCAAATACACTACTGACTTCCAAAGCCACCTGCTCGGGCTTGGGACAATGCCCAATTGTTCTGGCAATCATCGGAAAAGCTTGCATATTAGTGTGCGAGACTCACTAAGAAAACTCCAGACTGACTACATCGACATCTTATACGTCCACTGGTGGGACTATACTACGAGCATTAAAGAGTTGATGGATAGCCTCCACGCGCTAGTCCACCAAGGCAAGGTCTTATATCTGGGGGCGTCAGACATGCCTGCCTGGGTGGTTAGTGCAGCCAACACGTACGCTATGCAAGAGGGCAAGACGCCATTCAGTGTGTATCAGGGACGATGGAATGTGATGCTGCGAGATTTTGAAAGAGATATTATTCCAATGGCACGCATGTTTGGCATGGCCCTAGTGCCTTGGGGCGTATTAGGTGGAGGAAAGTTCCAGAGCAGAAAAGCTCTTCAAAAACGGCACGAGGATGGAGAGGCTCTGCGCTCATTTACAAGCTCTAGTGCACAGAGCACAGAAGAAGAAAACGTCAGTGAAGCACTAAGCAACGTTGCACAACAACACAGCATCGAGTCAGTTACGGCCATTGCACTCGCGTATGTGCTTCACAAAGCAGCCAACGTTATCCCTTTGGTCGGCGGGAGAAAGGTGGAACAGCTGGAGGATAATATTCAAGCTCTGAGCATCAGACTCACTGAGGAGCAAATCAAATATCTTGAGAGTGTCACCTCTTTTGATATTGGATTCCCGCATAACTTCCTCGGACCCGATCCAAACATAACTGGGCGGTCGCATCGCTTGGAGCGTTGCTCCATACTTGGGTTCCCAAACGCCCACAAAGAAACAAGCATTTAGACAATGACGCTTCAGGGTGTTAAAATAAAATCTGGACTGCTGGCAGCTCCATGTCTGGTGCAAGTATGGCTTCACTTGGGGTTACTTTCTAGTAGACGATAGATTCGAGTAGTTTCATGAATGCGAATGAGGTAACTCGCAGTATCTTTTACACGCTGGATGGAGCAATGTGATGTCATGCTACGCTGTTGATAGTAAGTTCCCCTCTTTTCTCGTGTTTAGCGGTATGAAGACCAGGTCAGCCACTACGGATTCGCAGAGTTCTCACAATGCTCATGTTAAATATTCTTCAGTCGAGACGGCAAGAATAACCTATAACCTATTCTTTCAGCCATTGGCTATTAGTTCTCCCAACTTACCATACAGAGCAACATGGGGATCAAGATTTCTGTCACATTGGAGTCAATTCATTATTGGGAATATCGCTATTGTCATCTTAAGTGACATTTAGAACACACCCGAGAACGGGCCCCGAAGGCTGTCGAACTACTGCTTGACATGCCCCAGGTTCGCTGTGGGTAAACCCCGAGCTCCGAGGGCGAGGTATTCTAAGCAAGCGACTGACAAACTGTATCCCATTAATCATGGTAATTGATATGCCACGAGTTGGAAATTTGACATAGCATTCGTAATCTCTTTGTCAGGCTGTCGCCGAAGTGCTGTGTATTTTTCATCAAATGAGTGCATGAAAGGAGATAGATAAATAGTGTTGGACGGAACGAAACATGTCAATTAAACCATTGATCTGGGCTTGAGAGCATACACAGTGGCAAAGGCAACTCCTTCACACAATCACCACCGTAACATAGCAAACTCCGCCTAAAAGTAGAGCAAGATGCCTATGCCGGCCAACCCGGAGATCCAAGCGACCGGTGAAGCTCTTGCTGCGACACTCCAGTCGCTATCGGGCCCACGCCCCGGCTTTCGTCCCGGTGAGTGGTTGGGGGCCGGTCTGCTACTCTGAAACACCCTTCATTGATAGTTGCTAACAGTTGTCGATACGGAAGGTCATGCAAAGGGGATTCTTCTACAGGGCACCTTTGAGCCAACCCCTCAAGCAAAAGCGCTCTCTAAAGCCCACCACTTCAATGAATCGTCGACGCCGGTTATAGCCCGTTTTTCATCATCAACTGGTAACCCTGACATCCCGGACTCAGATCCGCGGGGCAACCCCCGCGGATTTGCACTTCGCTTTCAGTTAGCTGAGACGCCACGGCGTGTACACACCGACATTATAGGTAGGGAAGAAGCTCTGTAACTGTAAGCAAGTGTAAGCTAACTTCTGGATTCAGCCCACAGCATTGATGGCACACCTGGGAGCGACGGCAAAGAGGTGTTGCGCTTTTTCACTGGGCTGAAGAACGAAACCGTTGGTGAATACCTCACTGGCCACCCCAAGGCAGCAGAGTTTATGAACATACCGCGACCATTTCCTGCTAGTTTTGCTCACCAGCGACATTACGCCGTTAATACCCTCAAGCTCGTTGCATCGTCCGGGGCGGAAACCTTCATTCGGTATCGTTTCGAGCCTGTTGCTGGTGTGAGAAACATAAGTGCCGAGGAGGCCGCCGCTAACGGACCAAACTACCTTTTCGGTGAGATTCCCAAGACACTGGCCGAGGGCCCAATTCAGTTCCGCCTTATGGCACAGGTAGCTGAGGAGGGAGATGTAACCGACGACTGCTTGGTGAAGTGGCCTGAGACCAGGACCATGGTAGAATTAGGGATGGTCAGCCTCCGCGCTGTCATGCAGCATAATGAAGCCGTACAGAAGTACATCATTTTCGACCCAGTGCCCAGGGTCGACGGCGTTGAGGCTTCTGATGATCGACTCTTGCAGTATAGAGCTGCTGCATATCTGGCCAGTGGACTAGAGCATAGAAAGGGCTGAAAAGTCATGTCAGACTTGTGATAGCACAGTAAATAGGAACATTGTAAAGGAGCGACATCCCAGGACTCAAAATTGATTGTCAAATAGTGGCTCTTGATAAATCTAGTTTTGCTTCAATTACAGCGGGAGGTACAAAATAATTGGCCAAAGGTATCGCATGTCGTAGTGTATGCATAACATATCGAAATATATTGGCGTATGCTTGAATGTGGGCAAATACGTTCGCCACAGACTGTAAATTCTCATACACATGTTGTGGTTTAATGGAAACTGGCTTCAGATTGACAGCCGCCGTTAACCTTTGTTGAGACATGTAGTACACAAATGGTATTTAATGAGCATATATTATTCTAACAACGCTATCTCTAAGAGATAGGGGAGGTATTATTACATGCCTTGGCCATGGTAGCAGCTGGTTATTGTCCTCAATATGACGCTGTATCGTTTCAGGACCAAGTGATTCCACCACCACCCAACTCAAACATATTGTCTTCTAGACTGATAATTCGATCACCGTTAATATATTGCGAATCAAGAAACAGTTGCTCGATGCTATCCATGCCAGAGGGCAATGTCTCGCTAGCCTGATAGGATGGAGGCATCATACGTTCCTGATCGGCTTGAGGTTGGCGCTGGTTACGATGGTATGCCAAGGAACTACTCTCCATCATCGTTGTTCCATATCCCAGAGTCGTGGTTTGCTCTGCCGACGGATCTGATTGTTGTGGGAGGCGTTCATCGGATGTAGCACCCGCTATTTCCTCGACGTCGTCACCATCGGCGGTGTAGTTTGATGGATCAATTCGGAAATCTTTGTCCTCTACACATCGTTGTTTAAGTTTGCGGAGTCGTGTCGCGTATAATCCAGCTAGTGGGCAACTAGCGGTCTCGCCTTGTGGTGACCCATGACCACGCCACTGTGCACATATCCTATCTAAACTGTCGACGAGGGAATCGAACTCGGGTGCAAGTTGTGGTGTACAGTAGTACCTCCAGTGGATGATTAGGGTACGGGCGCATACGAATATACAAAAGGCGAAGAGGGGCGTTACGGGGATATACGGCAAGACCTCGAGATAATTGTTGGCGATAGCCGCAACGACCAGGGCTGCATCGTGGCATGTCTCTGCCGACGACAGAGAAGGAAGCCGAGTCCTAAAAGCCCATTCAAAACGCGGAAAAGCGATGGCCTGGTGTAGCAAGACGATTGATGCATTGTGACTGACGTGCGCTAGTGTTAGGTTCGGGTCCATCCTCCCAGATGGGCGATGTCCCATGTTAGGCTTCAGCTTTTGTGGTAGAAGCATCTTCCAGTGAATGAGACGCAAGTCGAGCTCTTTGAAACGAGTGAGCCACGACTCAACTTCTCGCTCGTTGCGCATATCCACGCGCTGCTGAAGGAAGTAAGTTGTAATTTGGCACAAAGACTCGGTCGCCTCTACGGAGCAGGCAAAGGCGCCTATTGTCGACTTGTCAATCAACGGATCTGGCTGTTGGTCACTAAAAGCAGGACTGCTTCCGACGTTACAAATCTCAATAGACTGGCGCCTTGGAACACCAGAGTTCGAGCCGCTACTCGTTTTGGTGTGATTGCTATTCTCCATGTCGTCTGGAGGCTTAGGCTTGTAGTGCGACGGTAGAAAGGCAATTGGGTTGCCAATGCGTCCGGCTGACTTGTCCCATATGTTAAAATACGGCGTTACTACATGCTCGTCTTGCCACCAAAGAGTGATATCACAAGGTAAGCGGCGACAAACATCATCCGACGTGAGGCTGGTATTCCAGCCCATGGTGACGGAGCAAAAGCGGTCCAGATTGAAGATGACCCAGAATACACGACGTTGCTCTTCGAGCTCAATCCAAGAGATGTTGTCCCGTCGCAGAGAGTTGGCTAAGTACGGTTGCGAGAGAGGCTGCGGTTGGCTCAAATGTTCACGCTCCACGGTGAGCTGCAGATATTCAATGGTGCGAGTAAGCGACCCCACGATAGGCCACATTCTCATGGCACGGCCGTTTCCTATCTGATAAGTCTATTAGCTTGGCTCGGAATCTGCGCTTTCAGGGGTTTAGTCGCCTACATTACTGAATGCGATGATGGTGAGCGCTTGGAGGCTCTCAACAACTAGCGAGCTCATGGCGTGGACGACGACCCAGTTTTGGCGAGCCTCGAGCTCTTGCACTGGCATGGCTCTCAAATCCGGGGAGTCGATGTATCGAATGGTTGACACGATCATAGCCTGCAGTATAATGAACAGTTTTGGCTTCACGACGGGGTCGTTGAGGCGCTTCTTGAATCTGTTCTCCTGCAACATTGGGATCCATGGATGCAGGCGGGAGAAGTAGCAGTCGAGCACCTGATTAAGGACTGGTGTAGGTGGCAATGGTGGCATATCGCCGAATTGAGTTGTTGTATCAGTTGCATCCAGTCGTCGGCGCTTTCGTTGACCTTCTTGGACCGGTTCACGGACATGCTGGACAGGGTCAGTTGAAGATGCCGGTTGACCATCATTCAATCGGCAGATTTCGCGGGCCAAAATAGCCATGACGCTCTGCACCGTGCTTTCATTGCTTTCTTGTGATATCCTATTGCCAGTAGTTTTCAATTCTTCCATGAACTCTTCGACCTTGCCTATTGTGCTTGTAAGAATGTATTGCAGAAATCAGTGTAACAGCCTGTGCTTACCAACTCGCTGATGTAGCGATTCTATCGCCCCAGGCCTTATGCCAGGCTTCATCTTTTCCCGTCTGTACTCGCACTGACTGCCTGAAATTTTGCGAATTATAAATCAGCCACCAAGATCATAATCGAGTTATCAAGGGATGTCACTAGTAGACCCAACAACTCCGTCCAGCTTACCAACTTTCCGGCATTGTTGACATGTCGGCAACTCTCGCGAACACCGGAGCTTTCGTAATCGGCAACAGTTGCATGAAATGACAGCTTCCTCGGTACTTTGCGGTCTGCCGCCCATGGGCGGCCGTTGTTGTTGGTCATAGTACGGATCTGCCATGATGCGTTGTGGTTTATGTGGACATGTCAAGCAACAGCTGAGACTTCAATGTTGCATGCAGATGACAGACGGCAAGAAGCGGGGAGTCCCAGATAATGATGGGACCTGGGACTTGGAGACTTGGGGTACATGTAGCGCTTGTGGGTATCGTCAATCATCATCACTGAATCGATGGCGCACAGTCTTGGCAGGGTCTTATTATGGGTGGATCAACTCGATAAAGCAACATTTGAACAATTGAACACTGAACATTGAATATTCCAATCCGCGGACTGGAAACTGAGTATCGGCCAATTCCTGGGCAAAAGGACCTACAGACATCAACTGAAGCTATATGTATCTACTTGATCTCTAAATTGAGGATACACCGACACCACATCTGTTTCTCAAAGCCTTCAGTGCTGACATTCACTGTTGGGTCCATAAAATATCATCTCTCTAAACTACATGTTCCCACCCAGTTACAATTACTGACAAGTACACCTACTGGCTAGGTGACGGCTTCTCTGGAAACTTCTTGGCTATATGATCAATAGCGTAGCCGTATCCCGCTACGCCCATTCCCACCTGGTGAGAGGAATTGTTAGCTCCGTTTTGGTTACCAAGTCGTACAGCTAGGGGCTGAGGGGTACTACCAGTATGGCCTTGGCTTTGTCGGCAAAATATGAGTGGTGGCGCCACTCTTCTCTCGCATGAATATTGGCAACATGCAGCTCGATGAACGGAATGCACACTCCGAGCAGGGCATCTCGAATAGCAACTGAGGTATGTGTGAAACCACCTGGGTTAATCACAATACCATCTGTGCCGTTGGTCCGCGCCTCTTGAATCTTGTCGACTATGGCGCCCTCCCAGTTGCTGTTGACGGTAAATCTTCGTGTTAGTCTTAGATACCAGGCACCCCGACACCACTAGGCAAATATTTGGCAAGGAAAGGTCAACAATACCTTTGGAAGAATTCTACGTTTATGCCCAGCTCTTTACCCTGCTTGAGCCCTGCTGCTTCTACGTCGGACAAGGTCTCGTGGCCATAGAGGTGTGGCTCTCGAGTACCCAAAAGATTCAGATTCGGTCCATTCAGAACCAAAACCGTCTTCTTTCCGTCGCGCATCGTGTGCGAGAAGATGAATGGCAGTAGGAGTGGCTGTAATGTAGCGAAAAATGCGATGGAGATGTCTGCTATTCCAAAAGTAATTTGATCAAGAATAGTCACCAGGTAGACTGGCAGTAGTAATAAATAGCAGTCGGCGATTCTCCTCCCATGCTCGTCGTGCACCTAATACACCCTTGGAAGCTTGCTGGAGACAGCCGTGGGGGACATGCATGAACCCAATTGCCCGCTACCAGCATTTTGAGCCCCTTGTTCTGTCATGGGTGGCCAAGGATGTCTTCCCCGGACAAAGTCTCGGGTCAAGTCATGGATAAATGTCACGGACAAAGTCTCGGGCAATGTGGCGGGCAAGAGCTGTTCCGCATCCCCGCATCCTGGATTGAGACAGTTTGGGAAATGGTGTACCATGTACTACCTGATGCTTGAAGGACAAAGGTCAAAGCTGCAGAATTGAAACTTAAAAGCTTGTTTAGTCGTTGGTCAACGAAGTCTTTAGAGAAGTCGCCATTGTTCGGAAGCTGTTGCATGTCTTTGCACGACTTACATAAATATTACACCTTACTTCCTCTGAGCGTCAACTCTCTGCAGACTCAAGATGGTCGAGCGCAAGGTTCACAATGTCGGCATCATTATGAATGGCGTCACCGGACGAATGGGTACCAATCAACATCTCATAAGGTCAATTTGCGCCATTCGCACGGAGGGCGGCATCAAGCTGCCCAACGGCGACGTCATCATGCCAGATCCAGTTCTTGTCGGCCGCAATGCAGTTAAGCTTGACGATCTCTGCATTGCGCACGGCATCACCCGCTCAACTACAGACTTGGACTCATGTCTTGATGACCCTTACAACTCCATATATTTCGATGCACAAACTACTGGAAGGCGCGCCGAGGCATTGAAAAAGGCAATCGCGAAGGGGAAGCACGTTTATTGCGAAAAACCCATCGCTGTGTCCTCCGCCGAAGCTTACGAGCTATATAGGCTGGCCCAGGAGGCTGGTGTCAAGAACGGCGTTGTTCAAGACAAGTTGTGGCTACCTGGTCTCATCAAGCTCAAGACTCTACTCGACAGCGGCTTTTTTGGTGAGGTCTTGTCAGTTCGAGGTGAATTTGGATACTGGGTTTTTGATGGAACGAGCGGCGTGCTTCCTCAGCGACCCAGTTGGAACTACCGCAAGGAAGACGATGGCGGCATCATCAGTGACATGATCTGCCACTGGCAGTATGTCATCCAGAACTTGTTTGGCGACATAGATTCATTGACCTGTAAAGGCGCAACTCACATTAAAGAGCGGGTGGACGAAAACGGCAACTTATACAAATGTACCGCCGACGATGCGGCATACGCTACGTTTGAGCTTTCGAATGGCGTTGTTGCTCATTTCAACTCTTCCTGGGCTGTTCGCGTTCGGCGCGACGATCTTCTCACAATTCAGGTAGACGGCACAAAGGGCAGCGCAGTGGCTGGTCTACGAGACTGCGTGGCCCAGCATGAGAGTCAGACAGTGCGGTCGACCTGGAACCCTGATGTGGACACAAATATCAAATACATGGATCACTGGTCGCGTGTACCTGACTACCAAGTGTTCGATAATGCCTTCAAGGTACAATGGGAGATGTTCCTGCGCCACGTAATCAACAATGAGCCATGGAAGTATGACTTGTTGCAAGGTGCAAAAGGTGTACAGCTTACGGAGCTTGCTCAAGAAAGCTGGGCGAAGAGGATGTGGGTAGATGTTCCCAGTTTAGAGTAGGCTCAATTCACTGGCCTTCTAATATAGACACACAACTAAAGACTGGAACACTGATGTTTGTTGAATCAGCTTGTCAAGACCGTAGCACGGGAACTGACTAAACATGACCAAACAATACTTGGCTGCCACCAGACAGTGCTTAAAACCCTCTCTGACGTGAATGAATTAGAATCTAAAGCATGTCAGTTTCTACAGTCACCTATGGACATGTACTGGGGCGAATTGCTTTCTGGGTTGAGGTAATGTAGAATCAACACTAAAAATGTATCGTGTATATATCTATACTCTATTCTACTGGCGCTATATTTAGCTTCCTCGCCGCTATCTATCGTCCCATGTGACCACCGTCCACAACCAAAATGCTACCCGTCACATACTGGCTAGCCTCGCTGCATAGAAACAACGTTGGGCCTGCAAAGTCTTCTGGTGTGCCCCATCGTCCAGCAGGACACCTTGCTATGCGCGAAGCATAGAGCTGAGGATCGGATCGCAGGTCGCGGTTACTACGTGATGGTCTCATTAGCCGGCGCCTTGATACATCGCCAATGCAAACAAGTTGACGTGGTGAGCAATGTGCTTACATGTCGGTCGCAATAGATCCAGGGGCAATGCAGTTAACTTGGATATTGTATTGAGCCCATTCGTTGCTCAACGCCTTGGTTAACTGTGAGACGCCGCCTTTAGAAGCCGCATAAGAGGCAACAGTCTCGCCCCCTATAAAACTGTTCAAGGATGCGACGTTGACAATTTTGCCCGTTCTGCGAGGAACCATGTGACGACCTGCGGCCTGACATATGAAAAATAGCGCCTTGAGGTTCACGTCCACAACCTAGTTGATGGAACTCGATCAGAGATTCTGCTCACTAGCAGCATTCGATAAAAGTCTCCGTACTTACACTATCCCAATCGTCTTCACTGACTTCAGTGGAAGGCTTCCGCTTTAGGAGCCCTCCGCAATTTACCACGATGTCAATGCGGCCGTTCATAAGCTCCACAGCTTTGGGCACAACCTCCTTTGCATCTTGCATGCAAGTAAGATCGCACTGAACTAGCTCAACTCGGATACCCTTGGCTCGAAGGGCCGCTGCGGTTGTAGTGTTGGTAAGATCTCTCTGAGCCAGGCAGATGGAAGCTCCAGCGTCGGCCAGGGCATGAGCCATTGCTTGGCCGATCCCTCTTGATCCTCCCGTGATGAGGGCATGCTTTCCCTTGACGGAAAAAAGGGCTGGTGCTGGTACCAGAGGCGTGTGTGCCGCTTGTGGTGTCGACATAATGGTGTCAGTAGATGAATCTCCGCAAATCGTGAACAACACTCTGTCAAGTACGATGGAGGTCGCTGGTAGAGCCTCTTTAAACAGGATGTTAGCCAACACACCGGGTGTCTCCTTCGATTTGTCGCTGAGTTCGTGCCTCGGGACATTCCTAATCCGATGTATAATGAAGTTCACGCGGGATATCCCCAGAAAGGTTGTCTCTACGGCCGGGGGTCAAAGTCTGTATCGCATATCGTGTTGTGTGTCAGACATATTGAGATGTGTTAGTGTATACGTGGACATGGACACATGCTTTTAGCACAGGCTGTAGTCCCAACCAAGCCAACTATTGATGGAAATTATGCGCCACGAATGCACATCCATCCGCACAGCTGTACCTGGACATCGGATCAAGGCTCGGTAGCTTGCGACGTCAAATTATGACCCCCGCGTTATCGGACGAGTGACTCCGATGTACTACACCGATACCCCACTATGGCTTCTCCAGACTCTGCCAAATGGGACTAACCGTAGTTGAGGGTGTAGTTGAGTCCCTGGCTTGGTATTGGAAGCTCCTTTGTGTGGTAAATGGTGGCTGTAATGATACTAATACCGTACGCAGCAGTCTGGTAGCATATAATGAGCCATGACGTTCCCACTCGGCAAAAACTGCGCGATCAACAAGGCATGGTAACTGCATGATAACTGCTTGTTGCTTCACAATATGTCTGTACAAGAAGAAGCTGCCATCGATAGGGCCAAACCAACCATGAGCGTCGGCCGGTATTTGGCAACACGCTTGCCAACCCTCAAGCCGCCCATGGACCACACCATTGCTCCATGGACTGCCTTTCGGATGCTCAACAAGAGGCAGTGGAATTCCTTTCTTGTGAGTCCGGTTGAGTTGAAAACTTACATACACGAAGCTAAATGAGCCCCAAGTGCGCGTGGTCCGCCTGGGTCTTGGACGCCCTCGATTTCTTCACTGCGAGCCTTACTGTTACTCAGCTCGCAAAAGAGTTCCACAAGACGAACTCGGACATCAGTCTTGGAATTACCCTGGTCCTGATGCTCAGATCTGTCGGCTCCGTCCTGTTTGGCGTATGGTCCGATCGGTTCGGACGACGCTGGCCCTTCCTCTTCAATCTCTTTCTGTTCGCAGTTATAGAGCTGGGTACTGGCTTCGTCACGACCTATTCTCAGTTCTTGGCTTGCAGGGCGTTATTTGGTATTGCCATGGGTGGCATCTATGGGAATGCAGCTGCGTTCGCTCTAGAAGACGTCCCAAAAAGCGCTCGTGGTTTAATGTCAGGCTTGTTCCAAGCCGGATATCCTATAGGATACTTGCTCACGACGGTATTTTCGCGGCTTTTTTTATTTGAAACGCCCCAGACTTGGCGATCGCTGTTCTGGTTCACTGCCGGTTTGCCTATTCCCATTATGATATGGAGATGGTTCCTCCCTGAGACGCAAGCCTATCAAGAACGCGAGGCTCTCGCCAAGTCCAAGGCGGCAAAAGCGTCGGCATTCTATAGAGAAGGCGCCATGGCAATAGCAAACCACAAGTTGATTCTCGTATATCTCATTGTGCTTATGGCAGGATGCAACTTTATGGTTTGTCCATGCCCCCGTGTACACTGTTTACTTTACTAACACGGCCCAGACTCATGGCGCCCAGGACTTTTATCCTACCCTTCTTATATCGCAGTACGGCTTTACAGCTGACCAGGTGACTATTACGCAAGTCGTAGCCAACATTGGTTGTGCTTCTGGCGCAATAGCTGGTGGCTATCTATCTGAAATCTTTGGACGGAGATTTACTGTCATCTGCTTCTGTGTTTTGGCTGGTACACTTTGCTATCCATATGCTTACACCAGCACTCTAGCCGTCGCGGCGCCGGCCTTCTTCCTGCAATTCGGAATCCAAGGGGCTTTCGGCATCATGCCGACACACCTTATGGAGATGGCTCCCCCGGTCATTCGCACGTTTGTAGTTGGTACAACTTACCAGCTCGGTAATCTTGCCTCCAGCCCTGCTGCCCAGCTGCAAGCCAAAATTGCCGAAGAGTATTTCCCTCTACCCCCTTCAAAAGCAGGTGTGGCTCGGTATGACTACGGAAAGGTGATTTGCGCTGTAGTCGCAGCCTCGGCCGTTTTCGTTATAGCCGTTGCTTTCCTGGGTACAGAGAACAAAGGACGGTCGTTTGATGTCTCGGGCGAAGCTAGTGACAACCAAAGTATCATGATCAAGCACGAGACGCCTTCTGGGTATCATAAAGAGATTGCTTAGTCCCCGTACAGAGTCAAACTCTCAAAGTCTATGTAGCTGCTGAACTTCCGGGTGTACGTCTGATACTTCTAGTACGAAATGTTCTCTACTTAACCAAATTTGCCTACCAGTAGCTCATAATGACAGCAGTTGTAACATCACAAGAACAGAGTAGCCTCCCATGCTCCATCCCAAGCCTTTGCAACAAGTGGTATCTCTATGTTCTATTTATTAGACTTGTCAAAACTCAAGATCAAGAAATGAAATGCCCGTGTTATGACCCTTGCAAGACGTTAATAAATGCCAGGGGCTGTGGCTATGAGGTCTGCGGTAGGAGGCAGGAACCGTACGGTTACTAGCTCCGAGACAAATTCTGGTGGAAGGACAGGAGAGTTGTTACAACAGCACACAAAGTACAACATTTGCGTATGGCCGTGATCCGTTTTCTACAAAGGCTGCTTTCCTGGTTGATTCCTTACCTAATGAATATGCTGCGGACTGGAACAGACAAAGCTTTGGTATGGGGCCGAGAAGACACATATCTGGTACATTTAGTACAAAACGCAGCACGCTAAATATGACGTAGCCAAAGTCATATACAACTTCATTTCAATAGCGTAAAACTGCGATACCGGTGGCTGCTATTCAGTCATAGACACCCATACAAATCCAGGTATAAAGACTCCGAAGCACACGACAGTCAGTATCCATGCCCCTGCTCGGTCACCTGTGGTTATCTCCGCAGGCTTCTTCTCGCCATTATTGGCATGCCCACTGCCGTCATTGCCCTTGGAGGTGCCGCCGCTCGAATTGGTCACGGGGGTTGTGGCGGCATCTATCAACAGGCTCGAAACTGCTCCCAGCACATCCATGGCTTCTCCAGCGCCACTCGTGTGATCTACTGCTACATCGACATACTTGCCCGACGACCAGTAAAACCCACATTGCCTTCCGCTGCTTCCACCAGTACATTGTGCAACTGCCGCCTCGGTCGACGTTTTTAGAACGGGCAAAATTGTATCTCGCGTGAAAGGAGCAACCTGGGTGACCACGGACAGCCAGCGGTGGACGTAGCCTTTAAAAGAGAGCATGTCTGGAGTGCACTGGCCGTGTCGCATTTCGCAATTCGGCTCGTACGCTATGCCTTTGGGGAAGAAGTTTTTCAAGGAGGCGGGCAGCATCTTATCGATGCGCGATTTCCATTTTTCAGATCCATTGGTCTATCGTCCTCCGCAATGAGTGATTCAAAGTTAGCAATGATCTCGCGGTTGTACCGGCTAGTCGCAAGGGATTCAAACTTACATAATTATACATATACGCCGCCCCTTGTAATAGAACAGCAGCGTTGTAAGAATATGTCGTTTTTGTAAGGATCGTGCAGTTGTCTTTTCCATACCCACCATCATAAACGAGCCACGAATTATGGTCAATGTAATTGACTCCCCAGATCCAGTCCCAGGTATCTTCGGCATATTTGGCATATGTATCGTTGTTGGTATAACGGGCAAGTCGAGCACCCATGTTAAAAAAACAGCCGTTTGAGATAGCTACGAAGTAAAAGGTACATGGTTAGAGAGAGAATGTTGATGGAAAGAATAAAGAGAACTCGGGTTTAGCATACTGTTTTTGTAGTCATATCCCTTGTTTGTTGGAGGAATCTGCCAGTGCAAACCACCTCCACACAGCTTGTCATGTCGACTTGGATCCGCCTGAGTTGCCCAGACGGACTGGGCCAAAGCAAGCCATTGCGGTTTATCAGCCGGGGGATTTGGGAAACGAGTCTCAGCCGCAAGAAGGGCGCTCATTCCCCAAAAAGCCTGGTCATCGTTTCCCAATGAGAGGGAGTAGTTCTCCGTCATGTAGTCGGCCGAGCCTCCAACTTGGTGAAGCATGCCTTGCATGACGATGTCATTATATGTCGTGTCGCCAGTCAGGTGCCAATAGTCGATGAAGGTGCCCATCAAGGCACCGCCCTGCCACCAGTAATACGGCCCTTTGTTCTCTGAAGGAGGTCCGGGCAGGATGCCGGGGACTTGACCGTATTCATCGCCATGGTACAGTTTTCTCAGGTCACCGGCTATAGAACGCGCCGTCTCTTTGATGTTTTCTGATGTTTTTAGCCTGCGTCAGTTACGGCGACGATGGTGAGAGCCTGCGAGCTACGGGATGAAGGACGGGATTTGTCTTACCCACAGAATCAATATTGTATGCAGCATTTACATGCGAAACTAGTTGCGCAACGATCCAAAACACCACGGTCGCCCAACCGAAGAATCTGCAATTGCCCATGATGATTCTGGCAGAGTAGCTCAACGATACAGACCGAGCCAACTGCCGCGGCTTATGGGAGAACTAGGCTGCGC
The DNA here is from genome assembly GCF_001653235.2 of Pochonia chlamydosporia 170. Classification (NCBI taxonomy): domain Eukaryota; kingdom Fungi; phylum Ascomycota; class Sordariomycetes; order Hypocreales; family Clavicipitaceae; genus Pochonia; species Pochonia chlamydosporia. Next base: position 140,039 of record NC_035795.1, on the reverse strand, counting down.
TCAACTCAGTTGTCGCGTTGCCTGGCTCATTAGCGTCTCCAAGTCCCTGGTTATGCTTAATCATCATCCAGTTTCAGTTGCCCCAGTTAACTCTGTTGCAAATGAAGCAAGCCATGATGTAAAAGACTGAGCACTTCCACAAATGCTTTCAGAAAGAGCTTCACAACCACACCTCCGGATGATTAGATTTTTAGATTGTTCAGTTTGTCTCCATCTCCGGTGAGTCGACCAATCCGCATCAAGATTGCCCCTTACACTAGCCCTGTGATACGAGATGCTGAGTGTGGCGGAGCAGTCATGGTTCCCTAACGACATTCCAGGATTCCCACTTCAGCCGCTTGCGTCACGTCCGGATAAAAACCCTATTTGTGTTCTGGTTTGTCTACCACAGTACGCTCCGAACGTCCCGACCAAGTCGAAGCTTCAATGATTTCCCCTCCAAGCATCGAGCTCGAATGATTCATTATGAACATCAAGATCGGCGTGATTGCGCACTCCTCTTCTTGGCATGCATATTTTCCAGCCCGTGTCAGCAAGCTACTGTTTTAGTCTCCTGCCCGGCCCTAAAGCAACCCAATACGAACTTGCCCACTATTTACTCAAACGGTGTTCCATAGCCACATCCGTTAAATTTGACGTCCGGTTGATGCTGACGGTGGGTCTGGGCAGTTGAAATCGTTCCGGCGGGTGGTCACTGGCTTTGTCTTGTCTTTCCACTTGTGAACTTGCCATTTCTGTTGGCTGTTTCATTACCGATTTGTCTTCTTCTTCTTGTACAATATCGTTAGCTATGGTCCGTCTTGACATCTCACACATGTTTCGGGGCCATTGAGACAAAGTCAAGTTATCCACGGGTTGGACCCTTGTTCTCCGGCTGTTTCCCCCCAAACTCCGCAGAGATTATCCATGGGCTCAACACCATTTATCGTTTGATGCAGTGCGTACAATTTATCATCACTGGGCAACACAGGCACTGAACTGCCAAGATGCGCTTCTTCCGTTGGCATTTCCTGTTCGTGTCCCTTGTTGGTCTACTTTTCTCGCCTGGTCACTGTATACAAAAATTGGAATCCACGGCTCTCGCTACCTGCCAAGACGACTCACGTTTCTCGGCGAGCCTTTTCAAGGTAGTCTTCACGCCAAACAACAATTCAGCAAGTTTCCAGATAGTCGCCACCTCCACCGTCGAAAACTATGTCACCTTCGATGTTCGAATCTTCGCATACGGATACCAAATCATGCGCAAAGTTTTGGATCCATGCAAACTGGACATTGGACTCTGCCCAATGCAAGCCAGTAGATTAACCAACAAGTTTAATCAGAACATCGATCCGTCTGTGCTTAAAGATCTACCGGGTCTCGCCTATAGTGTTCCCGACTTGGATGCCTCCGTCAGAGTCTTCATCAATGTGACAAACACCGATAACTCAATCGCCTGCCTTGAAGCAAAAATCTCCAACGGGAAGTCCGTCGACCAACTTGGTGTGAAATGGGCCACCGCCATCATTGCCGGCCTGGCGCTGATGTCGTCGGCCGTTATAAACTTTTTGGGGTACTTTAATGCCGCCGCTCATCTCGCTGCAAATGCCCTCTCCCTCTTTGGCTATTTCCAGAGCCAGGCTGTGCTCGGGCTGATGGCTGTTCACCTTCCGCCTATAGTTCAGTCCTGGACGCAGAATTTTCAATGGTCTATGGGCATCATTCGCGTCGGCTTCTTGCAGACTATTGCTACATGGTATCAGCGGGCAACAGGTGGTGCCGCATCTACGGTGTTGGACTCCCTTGCGACTATCTCGGTTTCGGTTCAGAAACGCGGCATTTTTTCCAAGCGCGAAAGCGACGAAGCGAGCTTGCACATCGTCCGTGGCATTGAGCGAGTGGCCTTTCTATCTGGCATCGAGTCAACAAACCTGTTCTTGACCGGTGTCATCTTCTTCATCATCTTTGTCTTTGGTAGTATTCTGGCTGTCGCCGGCTTCACGGGCATTTGCCAGCTCCTTGCCAAGAAAGAGACTATGAAGTCCTATCACTTCGCCGACTTCCGCAGGGACTGGCGTGTGGTCCTCAAGGGAATACTTTACCGTGTGGCACTGATTGGCTTTCCACAAATGACCATTCTCCCTCTGTGGGAGTTTACAAGAGTTGATTCACCAGCTGAAGTTGCTCTGGCAGTTTTATTCCTTTTTGGCCTTACTGGGATGTTGGCCTGGGGAGCCAGCATGGTAATTCGAATCGCACAGCGCTCAGTTGTCCTTCACAAAAACCCAGCCTACATCTTATTCGCCGATTCACAGGTCCTGAGCAAGTGGGGGTTCTTATACATTCAGTTCCGTGCTTCAGCTTATTACTTTATTGGCATTTCTCTCTGCTACATCATGGTACGGTCACTGTTCATCTCACTTTCGCAGAAAAGTGGTGTGGTGCAAGCCGTGGCGTTGCTGGTGATAGAAGCTGGCATGCTAATCACGGCGTCAGTGATGCGGCCTTGGATGGATAAGCCGACAAATTCCTTCAATATTGCCATTTGCGTAATTAACTTCCTAAACGCGATATGTATGTTTATATTCACGAATGTCATCGGGGTGCCCGGTGTTGTTGTTGGTGTTTTTGGAGTTGTCTTGTTTGTTCTCAACGCCGTCTTCGCTTGCGTCTTATTGATCATGGTCGTGGTTTCGACGACCTTTATAATTCTACGAAAGAATCCTGATGCACGCTATCGAAACATGGGTGATGACCGGGCGTCTTTCATAAAATCGGATATAAACATTGGTAACGTCAAGGAGCTGGATGCATTAGCGGCCACGGCAAGGGGAGACGAATTTCCACCGATGTTTCAGGTCAAAAATGGTCCTTCGGAGCAGTCTTTGACGCAATCAAGGGGTAGTCGATCACCGGCGTCTTCTCAATCTGTGTTATCAATCCATCGGGGCCGGAAGGCATAATAACTGCGACTGGGAGCAGGCTTCGAGCAGGGTGCATTGATGAGAGGGCTGACAATTCGCTGCAATGCGCCTGGTAGGGCATGACTTGGTCAGCCAGCTGCCACCTTCATCGTCTGAATTAACCCGTATACGAGAAAGTAGGATATTCTGAGTGAAATTCCAAATCGAATGTATTTAGGATTCTATTAGTTCACAACATTTATCGCTACGGTATATAAACGAACATGTTACATACTTTTTATTTATCTCATTAATGCCTGCTATTAAAGTTTTCCTATTAGTACATAGCCCAAAAGGCGCAAGGCGTATATATAGCAATACAAACATACTGTATTCCATGATATGGGATTCTGTGATCTAAGGACGGAGAATGGGTCTTTGGGAATCAATCAGGCCATCGTTTGCGTTTTACCGCAACCTTGATAAATCCAGAATTGAACGTAGCCGTCGGGCGTGATGCTCTGATCGACCAAATAGAATTGGGACCAGGCTGACTCTCCTGGCTTTGCCTAAAATAATGCCGTTACTAGTGTGTTTACCTTGTATGCCCACAAGAGCTCTCAAACTTTCGGGTCTTCTTCTCTTTTGCTCCTCTACTTCATTATTAACCTATAAGTTAGATTTTAGAGTTCCACATTACTAATCCGCTTTATTGTTCCACCAGTAAAGCATTTTCCGAGTGGTACAATACAGCCAAAACGGATACCGCGGACTGCTTTACACTACAGTCGCCGCGGGATAACAAACAGAGTCTGTGCCAAGCTTTCATTTGATGTCTAGGGTTGTTTGTGATCCTCCGGCGAATGTCGGCGAAGGAGGGGCCGGCTCTACTTGTCATTGGCCCAAGGACAGTGTCTTCCTTCAGGTAACGAGGTGTGGCGCTGTTGACAAATGTAAGCTTAAACTGGTGAGTAGTTTTGCGTATGCGACGTGTTCAGGAATGGTGCTACCACACTTCTGTTCTTTTGGCGTTTGCAGGAGGTTGGTGTTATCATAACAGAAGTAGCACTGTGAATGTTTTAGACTTTAGGAAGTTAGCTGGTGCGGGCTTAGCGAGCTCAGAATAATGTTTCTTTATACCCATATGCGATTCTCTTTGGTAACTGTTCGAGTCTTAGCTACAATACTCCGTGAGGATGGCGTTCGTGTTGTCTAACGTGGCTTATAGAAGTAGTATGGTTATCCGGGCTTCCCATGTTATTCATATACGACATGCCTTTTACTTTCCGCCACGTCTTGGCATCCATGTCTAAGTCTATTGCTCGATGAGCTAGAAATTTCTGATGCTTATCTTCGTATTATTCGTAAAGCATAACGAACTAAATACGTAGGTAACAAGGTCGCCCTCGAGTGGTTTTGCCCTGCGCTTTAACCACCGTAATAAAGGAAACACAAAGTTTCTCTGCAGAGTCCTAAAACATATTCTTTTGGATACAGGCACTTCTTCAATCCTACTATTAACGACCCCATGGAATCACCTTGGTAAACAGCCGCAATTTTCAGTTAGCAGTGCAGACACTTGTATATATCTTGCTGTAATACCGGAAATCTAAAACACAACAGAAGGAGTTATTATCGTATCTGCATAAAGCTTCACGAGGAGGGCTATGGAAAACGCAGTGGCTAAGTCGAACCGCCGAAATCCGGCGAAACAAGCAGATTTGTGTATCTGCCATAAGCCCTAGTGCCATAAAACCCGGTGTAGCTATTTACCATCAAATACCAATTCTCGAGTCGGCTATGTGTTTCTCGACAATCCAGATTGGCTGTCTAGACTCCTCGTATATCGGTTTCAAGTAAACTTAGAAAGGTAAAGCACAAAAAAAAGTATATAATGAGAAGCTATGTCTGCTATTAAGCTAAAACCAGACAAGCAAGTCACACTGAGAACTTGAGGACGATTCTATAACCTTCACATTACCTTCCAACATGCGCTCTAACATGCTTCTCGTCATTTCCCTGGCACTTGGTGCTATGGGAGGTCTTGCAGTCGAGCCAAGAGACAACAATGGCCTCGACAAGCGTGGCGGCTTTCGCAGTGACATACATTGCGGTCAACATGACTACTGGAGGTGCCCAGAATACTGCCAGAAGAAATATGGCGGTTCTTGTGGCCCCGGGTCCGCGGTATGCAACGTCAAGTATCTCATATACCGCCCTCTGTGTTTGCTGCTAACTAGACTTCTCTATAGTGCAATGGTGGCTATTGTTGGTGTGTCTGCCCCTGAATAAGGCAATAGCTACAGGCTACGTTAAACTGCTATATTTCTGCAAGGGTTCAGGGCTCTGGCAGTCGTGGTTTCAGAGCCCTTTGCAAATTTGGACATTGTCCGGCTCTGTACTAAGTCAGCAAGACAAATATACAAATTTACTTCACAAACCCAGAGATTCTAGTTTTATAATAGTTCAAAAGAATACGTGCTCTCCTTATTAAAGCTCTAACATATGTATTGCACGTGCACGAGAGCTACGTTGAGGCAGAAAGTGCTAATGGCTTTCACCTACCACGCGAAGTAATGCCGCCGTTGCTGGAAAAGACTGACTCAGCATTCTCAACCATGCTGTCCCGGACTAGACTTCGGTGATGCTGAATCAATGCACCCGGAATGCAAGTAACTACAGTGGGGGGTTAGAAGTATTTAAGCAGGAAGGTATCGCATATCGCGTCGTCTGTTAAGGCATATATTAAGCTGTGTTAGTGTGTACCCAGATATGTCCAAATACCTTTGACTACAGACTGTATGCTCTATTGAAAATATTCTCTCAATACATTACTTGTAAGCCCAGCAACCTCATTGCCAAATTTGTTCCATCCCACAGAGCAAAACCTTCCCAACACTGAACAATGCTCCGCTATCTCCGGATGTGTAATATGTTTTGTCGGCTCTAATCTCGTTATTCTGAGTCCCTAAAGTTTGCACCATTGGAAAATCGGCTTCTTTAGGTAACATAGCATAGAGATTATATTGCCTAATGCTCGTACCTATGATACTGGTGTTGGCTGAGCTGCCTAGATGACAATCACCCTGGTCGATCTCGGCACCGCTTGCACCACCTGCGAGTCCATTTTTACCAATCACTTTATCACAGTAAGTGCCTTGAAACATCCAGGCCATATCTGGGCTATTGCCAGCCTATGTTCGCCAATATGGTACTCCAAGACCCTGCCGATCCAATAGAAGCCATTGCTACAAGAATACATAACATTGCCGCCGCCGCGCTTGATATGCTGCTTATAGGGCTGCAGAGTTTCCACTGTATGGTACACGGGATTGAAACCAGTTCCGGTGGTGCCGTAGCGTCGGACTGCATGGCCACCAAAGGTGTACGAGTCGTGATCACAAGCCACGTCGTAAGGAACACCGCTTCTTTCTCGAAACTCGAGTCCAATCAAGTCTGCGTCTAAGGGCATGGGTTTGTCCAACAGCCAATGAATATAGGTAGTCAGGGCGCATATTCATAATCGGCTGCTTGGCTGTTGGATAGATCACTCCAGACTGGTCATTTGAACATGTCAACACGAAAGTCCTGTATCTTGCCATTGTTGAATGATAGCATTATGACTGTCCTTTCGAGTTTCCCAATTTGGAAGCTGCAGTGTAGCAAACTCATTTGCGCCGTATGCAAGACACTGTGATGTTTAGGTCGTGGGTAAGCTTCACTTGTGGTTGTTTGTTTCTTTTTATTTGGGGTTTCTTTAGGACATTAATCATCTTGGAGGCGCTCACAGTAACTGTGGATATTATGTACGTTGTTCTTGCTCCAGCTGCGCTGCTTGTTGTGGCCGTTTATGGTGATATCGGTGTCCCAGTTTGCATCGTGGAGATCACATTCGTGAAAGCGGGTTGAATCGCAACCATAGCGAGCTTTAGTCCAGTCAGACTTCGTGCTATCCCCGTCACTGGCAGTGACTGCCATAGTCAGAGCATTGATTAGTTGACCATGACCGCTACCGTCGAATACATTGACGATTCTGTCACCCACGAATTCGCGTGAGAAATCCCATTTAGCAAGCAGTGACTTGTTCAGTCCTGCGCGTAGCATTGCAAGGTCCTTAAGACGTGAGTTTGTCTGCCCTAAACGCCAATAGTCAATATTATGCAGAAATTGGGACTTAGAAGCACTTGCGAAGCTTGCAATGCCGCCAAATTAAAATGCAGCCGCGAGAAGCCTATATCTTCTCGTTGCAGCAGGCAAAGGCCTCGTCGCATCTATATCGCCACGAAACGTCCAAGTCCCCGAAAAGCGTTGCCTGCTCTCACAAGTCCCTGAGAGGAAGTAGAAGATTCAGATCCACCATGTTAAATCAGGACACGGTGAACATGACGATAACAGGCGGATCGGCGTTGTCTATCGAGAACAGTTCCTCGATTCACTTGATGACGCAGCAACTTTCACAGACATGTTGCCCTGTGTCTTCATTCTAGAGTAACTAAGCTTTACCTACGCATGCATTTAAGGGAAACATGAAGAGGATTGAAATTAGACCTATACTTACATCTTGACTACCTAGTTTGGCTGAAATCCAACAGCTTTAAGGAAGTATTAGCTTGTTGCTAGTTATGTCCCAAGACATTCTTAGGCAGGGCAAGTTACTTCCAACTAGCACGAGCCGTGCCACGTACCAAATGGATGCATAAGACCCGCCAGCCATAATCAATCAGAGGTAAGTTTAACCACAACAACCTCTAGCATAAGATAAGCGAGTATGATAAGACCGACAAGTGTAGAATTAGTGATATACGAAGCAGTATATATACGGGACGGTTACGGTTGTCCTTCTTCTACGTAATACTCAAGGCTAGCTAAACTCAAGCCGTAGTAGCGAGAGTCAATCTCCAAGTGCTTAGGATCTCGTTAAGTGGCTGGAAGTATGTGGTACCGCCGGATTTGCAATTGCCGCTACCTCCAGAGGTAACTCCCTGAGCCTGATCACCAGCGTACCAAGAGCCGCCCGAGTCGCCACCTTCAGCGCAGGCATTAGTTCGGGTCAAGCCTGTAACAGATCCTTGAGGGTAGTTCACAGTCGAATCGAAGCTTTGAACTGTACCACAGCGAACACCAGTGGTTGAACCGGACCGGCAGATGGCCGATCCAACGCTAGCAACCCTGTTGCCCCTAACGGGTAGGTCAGCGCGCCCGTAGCCGTTGATGAAGGCCCGGAGGGTTGTTCCACTAGGAGAAGTGACGAAGGCCATGTCCCCGTTACCTGGAAAGACTGAGCCACCAACGTTGCCTAGGGACTCGCCGTTGCTGGTAGTCGTGGACGAACGTACGCCACCACAATGACCAGCTGTAACGAAGCCAGTTCTAGTTGCAAAGCCGATAGAGCACCTCGCACTGTTGTTGATGTAGTAGGCATCGCCGCCCCTGACGGTGGCAAATGTCGTGGGCATTTCATTCACTATCCGGACCTCAAACTCAGACTCCGCAAGCCCAACCTGTGCCGCTAGTTTCTTTGCGGAGGCGATGCTGCCAGACAATGTTTCGAGCACGAGTTTGTTAGCAATAACATCGACGAAGTAGGCAGCGATACCTGAGTTAGCTGTGTCTGCCTGAGAAGACAAGGTGTCGGCGATGTTTAGTTTGTCAAGCGCCGACTTCGCATCGCGGAGCCTGAGGAGGCTGTTGGCCATAATCTTTGGCTTGGCTCCAGCAGCAGTTACCTCATCAGCCAAGGCCTTATCGGTAACGCCGATATTAATTGTCATTCCATTATCAGAGACCCAGCCTCCAGCGAACGACTTGCCAGTCGAGCTTTGCAGCTTCTTAATGACCTCAGAAGCGCCCATCTCCCTCGCAACACGAGAAGAGGCCTGCTCAGCATCAAGCCCCAAGTCACGCTTCATAGCAGATAGAATGTCCGGGTGGAGGTCTCTTGTAGCCTGAGCCGGGGCGCCATACACAACAGGCAGGACGACGGCCATAACGCTAAGAAGTCGGGTGAGCTCCATATCTAGCTAGACAAAAGGAGTTGATTCTTGTGAAATAAAATTCAGATTGCGAAGCTAAGGTGTGAAATTGGATAGTTAAATAAGATGACTCTAGGATGCTCCGTATCAATTGTCAGATAGAATGGAAACAAGCCTACTTATTTATACTTGTCTAAGTTGAGGGAACATAACCACCGTAATCTTATGGCAGGTTACATTAGAATTACCCAACGTATTTCTCCTTCTTAGGCTAATTGTTACGAAATTCGCCTTCCCGATAAGTTCTAATCTGACCTGTGATTTCGCCACATATTAGTAAGGTAATAGGGTTGGGGAACCTTTTTACCAGTGCATATGGTCTTGGCAGGACGCAAAGACAGGCTAATAGGCAGGTAGCAATAAAAATTAGTGCAGGTGGGATGGGCTGGAGCTTTTGGTGGTGAGCTCTTGGCAATATTCAGAGATACCTTTAGAGTTAATCGACGGGCATTTATTTGGCGCTTGATAGAGAACGTCACAATCCTAGATAAGTTAAGCCTATAGTTATCTACCAACTGCTTTGCTTACTAGGCAAGATTTGGAAAGTTGGAATAGTGGTTAGACTAATTTATACTCCGGTGTTTAAATGCTAAGTAGCTAGACAAGTGTTGTTCTCTGTAAGCCTGTCTTTGTCGGGACTACTTAAGACTGTTATCGCTGCCGCTATTGCCTCACTCATATTGGCATTACCCTTGCGTATCATTTCATCTGAAAGCCCTTTCCGTTATTGTTACATAAATATTGTCGTATTTCTTCTCATATAGTACGGCGATAATAGACTTGAGTGAGGATCACCCGACTGGCTGTTAGTGAGCCGTTGATGTGTGAGAATTACCAGATGACAATACTTAGCTACCACCTCTTCTACTAGCTCCCGTGGCTTTAACTTGTTTGGCGAAGACACTCGCGGAGGGCTAGCATGAGAGGCCACTGATGGTTAGTTTAGTGATACCTTCCACTTCAGATATATATCTGCTAGCCACGTGCAGTTCATATACATTTAGCGCTAAAATTAACCGTGTGGCTATGCTAATTATAGTCTATACCTTCTTTTTTAGGTTATAGTTGATATGTTATCACGTTGCAGATAACAGAGATTCTAGACAGCGAACACTTAGACTAAAACAGCAAGTGGTATGCAGTAGCTTTCAAGTTCCCTAGCACACTGACCTTTCTTGAATCCCAAAACCGCAGCCGCCTCTTCGCTGTCGTTACTGTTCCTCTTTCATTCTTGCGCAGATTTGGGTAACTCTCGCTCTATGTACCTTTTATTACTCTGACTCTTTGCTAATAGCCCCAACTATTTCCTTGAGCTGCCCCCCCTCCTTCTGTCAACTTGCATAGCTTAATCCTGTAAATTCTTCGCTGCTACCTACTTTAGATGCAACCCTTATTCGCAGTGGAAACGCCAAGAACCTCGAAACACTAAAACCCCGCAAAAAAGCTCCCATTGAGAGCTTGCGGCATGGCATCCGTCGCTTAAGGCGCCTCAGCAAATAACATGGTAAATGAACAGTATAATGAGCGGAAGCAATCTTGGCGCAGCAGAAGTAGCGACCCCAACTTGCAATTGAGTGGAATCTCTTTCTTAAATAGACGAAACTAGTGGCATTCGATGGAAAAGACGTTAGCCCAATCCGTTAAATGCCTCCACTTAATAAGGTTGGCAAGGGAGCGTTTGTTATAGTACATTCTAGAATTGCTAAGTACAATACCGGCCTGTCACAATTTCAAAGCGGAAACGAGTATAGCTGATAATCTTATCTTCGAAAGCAGCGGATGTAGACCACCCCACAGTTGCATTTAACGCAGGCGTTTTGCCAACCGGTAACCCACATAACTAGCATTTACCATTCTGTGAGATTTATGGCTGGATAGGATGCTTTGGTCGCTCTTAGCTGGTTGCCAGATTTACATGTTTGAATTCCGCACACAACCTCCAAGTTCAAAACTAGAGGCCTGGAATGTCACCAGCCAAGAGGGATCGCGTTGTCAGCGTATATATTGGGATGACGAGGAGACTCCTGCAATCCCCAAATTCTAATACAGGCAACACACCATCCTCCACAAAAAAACTTTACATTCGCTTTGCTAGTCAACATTGAAAGCGCCTCCGACGCTCAGCCCGCTATTTATACTATGTATGGCATACACAAAACTGCTTTTTCCAAATACAAAAAGTCCACTCCCTAGCGGGTATGGTAACAATCGGGTTAGTGACGAAAGCACGCTCGAGAAGTACAAGCCTCTGGCTTTGCGTAAGTGCGGAGAGATGGGTTGTAAAGTCTCCCACCAGCAGGAAGATTTGCCGACTTTTGGAGTAACTGCTGAAGGGTGCGATCACGGTGGACTCTAGCCGCCCGTATACGACGTTCTTCAAATAACACTAGCGACAGCCCACATAACAACCCTTCTACCTCACTGGCACGTTTCTGGAAGTCTGTATCATGGGACAGCAAAATGCAAGCGTCATCATCTCTATACCAGTAGAGACAACGGAAGCAGCGTCATAGCCACTGCTATCGGCGTAGGAGCTCCCATCGCTGTTATCGCCACACATCTCGTCGTAGCTACTATTGCTTATTTTATCGCTGTTGTCTTCACTATTGTCATCAATTCCATCATCATACTGGTGTCATTCTCATCGTTACTTTCAGGCTCCCCGGCATCGTCAATCCAATCAACTACTTCCACGCGGAGACTCGGGTCTATCAAGTCGCAAGTGACGGCACTCCTACTAGTATTACCAGCCTTACATTTATTAGGATTTCAGTATTAGTTCTGCCACAAACTGCAAGCGGAGATCTTTCGTGCTGAACCGCATTCCTGTAAACCTCTGCCGCACAACAGGGTCAAGCCAGTAGGTGCGCAAACGAATGCCAATCATGTTTTGCGCCAGATTCTGGTATTCCCCTGTGGTCCTTAGCCGGCGAACGAGCTAGAATGGTTCGGCTGAGGATGAGAGCGGTTTGATGCTGCGGACCTAGCACAGGATGTTACGGCTTGTGCTTCTCACGGTCCACTTACATAGGTCCATTATTGGGTCAACCAAATTCATTACAACCACAATTCTTCTCTCGTCCAATATGCTTGCCACATTGTTTTCTGGGCAATTGATATTGACGCGTAAAAGTACATGCTGTTGGCCCGCCTGTAGGCGAGGCATCTCAATCATGTCTGGAGAAGCTCTCGATCTCCGGTCCTTAGCATTGCTTCCCAGCCAGCCAGCTCTTTCCAACCGTGGACTTTGTTCTGCGAAGGAAAGCATCCGTGTATTCGGGTCAGCCTCATTCTTTGACGCACAAACTCCTCGTTCCCAGACGGATTCCAGGTGGTTCTTGGCGGGTTTCCTGCCCGCCGATCTGACAATTGTGCCATTACGTTGAATAAAGAAAAGGAGCAAAAAGGAAACAAAACGCTGACTTATTATTTAATTTATATTAGCTGTATAGAAAGTATTTTACTACTTGAAGAATTGAGCTACTGTAAACCGTAGTAATAGGTAAGAGTTAACTATATCCTACATCTTATTTCCTGACTTCGACGGGGTCCGTCCTGTGGTTGTCACAGAAGATTGTGGAGAGTCGCCAGAGGCGGTACTATCTAGCTCTGTCGATGGATCAGATTTCATGTCGAGTAGGTCGGAAATGTCATTCGGCATTGTTGTACTATTAGGGACTTCAGGAATCATTGCAGCTGGGATATTCTCTGCTGCAAGTTGGGCTAGCCTGGACATTTGGACGTCGCTGCTCATAATCGTAAGCACCGGGATGTTAACCTGGAAATTCTTCAGAATCCATGACCGAATATCTACAGAGATTAGAGAGTCTAGTCCCAAAGACGTGCTATCCTTCTGCAGCAGCTCCTCGTCGGGCGTAGGCTGTTGCAGTATTCGGCGAAGTTGAGTACAAAATGCATCTATCTTCTGGTTACCAAACTGCCATTACAACACCTTAGAACTGAACCAGAACTATACTTACGGTTTACGACTGCAATAACGGCTTCGTTGCTCTTGCAAGCTCGTAGCTGTTCCGATAGAGGAGCGCCGCTGCCTTGATCCGATCGCTCTTCGACCTCGGCAGCCCTCTTTACGACAAAGTGAGAGAATTTTGGGTTTGGAGCCCACTTCGGAAGATTGACCGCGTCACTCCAAATTTCCTTGAGGCCAAGAGTGAGCTCAGGCCCGTTTGGTGAGTCTGGATAACCAGCCTCGATGGCTTCGACGAAACTTTGATGGAAGTCGGTCTCTGACAAATGCACCGCAGCCAGCCGCTCCATGGCATCATCCAGATTCCGGTCGGATTGCGTGATATAGCCGACACCGTTTATCATGCCGACGTTGATGCACGAGGAGTTCAGGCCGCGATTCCTGCGCTGGGCAGCCAAGCTACAGATGCCTGCGTTTGCTGCTGCATAGTTTGCCTGACCTACCGTCCCGATAACGCCGCTCATTGAGGACATCAGGACGAAAAAGTCAAGATTCACATCGTAAAAAATGCGGTCCAGGTGGATGCTTCCGAGTATCTTGGGGCGGATCGCAATCTCTGCATCCTCGAGCGACATGTTCCCCACCGAGACGTCCTTCAAGACCATTGCGCCGTTGACAGCACCGGCGATGGGAGGCATTGTCTTGACAATGTGGTTGTGAACAGCGCGAAGAGCATCCTGGTTCGTTACGTCGCTATAGTCAAATCGTCAGCAAAGTCGTCGAAGGCAACGTTACCCCGAAGGGGTTGCTGAACTTACCAAGAGAGAATTTCGATGGTGACATTGTTCTTTTTGTGGGCGTCTAGCCATGCAACTTCTATGTTGGGGTTTCTGCTCGTGAGAGCCAGGTATTTCACACCATTTTCGATCATCCAATCGCAAAGACTCAGTCCCAAGCCCCCTGACATTCCGCACAGCCAGTAGGTTCTATCGTCTTTGAGAATCGGCTTCGGGTCCAATCTGACCACACGCATGGGGAGCGAGGGGGCTCCAACAGCCCAGTCGACAACAGTGAATATATTTTCTGGCCGCATGCCACTTGCCACATCGCCTATATTTACTGGCTCAATAGGGTAGGAGCGGCTCTTTATCATGGATGCGATCTGGCTGACGTCCCGAACCAGAGCCGTCAAGGTCTCACTTAGAAAGGTACTAGAAAAGGAGCTGCCAGCAGAGGATCTCGAAAACAAGCTATTTGCAGTCTCAACGCGCGTCAACGGTGACAGGGTGGACAGTATGATCGGCACGTTAGTGGATGTCTCAGTGGACAGGTCGACGAAGCAAGACACCTCCCGAGGCAGGACATCATGCATATCGGACGAAGCAACGAATGGGGGAAGGCAGATCCAGGAAGCCGTAGAGGCTGGCGGCCCCTCAAAGTCGGTGGTGAAAGTGATATTGGCTCCCTTGACGGAGGCATAAGCGCTGAGCACGCAGGCAGCGTATTCGGACGGGTTGTGTACCAGGACTCCTTGCCCCCCGAGCAACGGATCGACGATGGCTTTGGTCCCAGAAACAGCGAGAAATAAAGCCACGAGCGCAGCTGAGGGCAGGCTCGAGTCAATCATGTCGCAACCGACTGCGAGCTCACTGCGCACCTGCATCCTAGACTTTGGAGCAGCCGTGAACGTAACATAGGAGCGTTCGGCGGAGTCCACTCCCAGAGCCACAAATTGGTAACCGGCAAGTGTTTTTACGGCCGAAAGACTCGTGTGTGTAATCTTCAGCTCGAGCACATCGGAACGGCCTGTGGTCTGCTGCTCCAGCTCAAATCTCGACAGGGGTCGACAGTAACTGCCGCTCTCCTGCTGGCGGAGTTCGAATACTGTATGACTTGCATCAATATCGCGAACGATGGGGCGCTGGATAGAATTATAGCGGTCATTCAGCACAGGCATCTGTCGAAGTCTTGGAACTAGCTGGCGGCCCGTCTCATCGACAATGACCTCGGGCTCGGCGGTGAACAGGATATCGTCGCCTGGAAGGTTGGTGTTATAGAGAACGTAGAGACTCTCGGCAATCGTGCGAGCATCAACCTTGCTCAAGTCTGGGAAATCTAGGAATTGGACACGCAGGTCTTCATTTTCATTTGCGGCAGTGCGCCCGAATCCGACAACCATGTTGCTGTATGGTTCGTTGTCATTCCGACCAGTCGTGACCCAGAGAACCGTTCGCTGCCCAACGAACAGCTCTCTGAAATGGTGCCACTTCTCGGGGTTCAAGCTGTTGAAAATGGGATAGTCGAGCTCTGAAAGCACAAGGACGGTGGCGCATTCGTCGCAAATCGCAAAGTCAATTTGCTCGAGGGTTTTATAGGCGAAGATGTCTTCAGAAATATTCCCTAGGACACTGAGAAGCTCGTCAACCAAACTTCCAACAGGCCCAGTCTCTCCACCGACTAAGACCAGCTTGCTAATCTTGGACCGTCCCAGCGATCCGGCCAGGGGTTCTCTTATAAACTCGACTCGATCATCAACAGCTTGACTTATACCTAGGACGACACCCAAGACCCTGAAAAAGTCCGGCGGCGCGGTAGTATCAAGACCTGAAAACCCAGTCCGTCGAAGGATGGCATCCCACTGCGAAGCGCTCGCAAGCGGTGACAAGCTGCGGCCTTCTTCGGCACCGAGCCACCAGCCAGATAGCGTCCCGAAGATGAGGCCATAGCCGGCCTGGAAGGGACCGTCGTCGGTGGCTTCTCCAATCACCAAATAGCCCCCCGGCCTTACGAGCTTACGAATGTTACGGACCGTCCTATCCAGGTTGGCCGTGGCATGGAGGATGAAGGAGGCAACCACCACGTCATACTCGCCCGCGGCAAAGCCTTGGGTCAGAGGGTCCTTCTCGACATCGCAAACCTTGAAAACCATTTTGTCCTTCCATGGCGCGAAAGTATCGGCAGCGTTCTCGAAAAAACTGGAGGATACGTCACTGAAGGTATACGAGTGGAAGTTGCTACCGACTCCAGCTAGTATGCGCTTCGTAGCACCACCAGTTCCCGCTCCGACCTCAAGTATCTTGAGGTGAGGGTTATGGTCAGTCAGCTGTCGAACAGCGCCTCCTAACCATGCGGCCGTCTCCAAAGTGCCAATGCCGTTGGCGTAGTACTCGTCTAAAAGACCTGATATGCGGAGATGCTCTAGCATGGTGGTCTCTCCATTGAAAACCCGCGGCATTGTCTCTCCCACAAGCGTTGCCATCTTGACGGCGACATTGTTTTCGATCCTATTTCGGACATGGTCAGCAAGCGCATCGCCTTTTCCACAACATACTCAAGTCCATTAGACAGAGGGGAGTGGTTAAAACCTACTTTCTCTCTTTGATCTCCTTTTGGACATCCTCAAGGCTGTCATTTAACCATTCCGGGTCCGCATACTTGTATTTGCCAGCTTTGACTAGTTGCATCATGTGGCGTGCGTATGCTAGATAGAAACTCAACGGTCCCTCGGACCGTAATGGAGCTGACAAAGGAACCTGCTCGTTAAATATCCGCAGATAGTACGTTCCCAGACGGCTAAGAGTTCTCAAACGAAGCACATCGTCCTCGGCGATAAGAATACCTTCGCCAGCGGCAAGACCATCTGGTACACGAGGGACCAAATGCATATTGTGAAAGATTTTTCGATGGTCGCTCCCACCTGACCCTACTGGTTTGAAGCTGAGGCGGTCAAGCTGAATTGCCGCATGAGCACAGCCGGTCCTGTACACTTTGACGGAGCCCGAAAATCCTGAAGGGTTCGCGCGGTCTGCTCGAGTGCAAGTCGAGTCAATAGTCAGATGCTCTCCTTCGCTAGGCTTGGTTACGAACAAAGCCGGGTTAATTCGCACCTGGAACACACTAGACGGGAGTTGCAGAGTCCGGATCTCGTCGTCGCCAGGATAGCTGTATGCGAGTATCACCGACTGAAACGCAGCGTCTAGATCCACGGGATGGATCATAACGGAGTTGCTGTCATGCGTGACGATCCTCTTGGCACGGCAAGTCGCATTGCCTAACTTTCTTTCGAGGGAATCAAGTGAGCGAAAGTGGTCAGCGAAATCGTACTCCAAATTCTCCATGAAGCCGTACAAGCGGCTCTTTTGGCAGGGAATAAGGTAAGGTGGCGAAGGAGCACGCTCTGGTAGCACAGTTGAGGAGACATCCCCTAGGTACACCTTTAGGTCACCCGTGGCGGCCAGTGAGAAGTCCGTCGCCTGCGATCCTAACACTGCGGAATAGGAGAACTTGGCCGTGACTTCCGTGGACCGAGGCTGGGCCACTTGAGCCAGTTCAATCGAGATCTCAACGCTGGTGTCTTCAGAGTCGAACGAAACCGCTTGATGGATGTGAAACTCATTGACTTCGATCAGTCGGATGGCGCCCCTGCCGTCGCCAAGAACCCTCGCTGCCTCAAACGCCGTAGATAGGTAGCCAGAAGCAGGGAACACAATCTGTTTCTGAACTTGATGTCCCGTGAGCCATGGCAATTCTGAGGGCTTGAGGATGTTGGTCCAGCGTAGTTGGTGCGATACGCTATCAGGCGAAAGATGGCCGAGCAGCGGATGGAACGGCCCTCGGTGGAGTCGCATCTTCTTTGACCTTCTCGATTCATGCCAGTACCTGGTTTGGTGGTTCCATTGGTAGGTAGGAAGGCCACGACTGAGGGACATGTGTGGTTGATTCTGGGCTGACAGAGACAACTGGCAGTGGTTGAGGTTCACGGACAACACATCTAGGTGCGACCACATAACGCCCAGCGAGGTGGACAGCGCCTCAATGGCTCCCTTCTTGCGGTCCAGGATGCCATGATAAGGCAGAGGCTTCTGGATCGCTTCCTGGATTGTTTGGGTTGCAGGGCCCTGGAGCGTTGAGTGAGGTCCGAGTTCAAGTGCCAGATCCAGTCGGGATCCTGCAGAGACGGCAGCGGTTATTGCCTCGGAGAACAAAACCGGTTGGACCATGTTTTCGGCCCAATATCGATCGCCAAGAAGAAATTCCGAGACCACTGGCCTGCCTCCGTAGACACTGGAGAACCAAGTACAGCAAGAGGTGGTAGGTTCCAGCGCCTTCACCCCTGCGCGTCGGAGAGAGACAATGTAAGGCTCAGCGCAGGGGACCATGTGCGTCGAGTGATACGCCTTGTCCACCTTGAGCATGCGATGGAACTTCTTTTCATCGTCTAAAACGAGTTGCAGCTCGTGTATGGCATCGACATCGCCGGACACGGTGACGCTGGAGGAAGAGTTGCTCGCTGCCAGAGCAAGGCGGCCGGCGAACTCTGGGTCTTCACACAGTTCCAAGATTTCTTCAACAGAAGTACCGACGGCCAACATGGCTCCCTGGACATTACCATTTGGGCTCTTGGCGGCTGTGCTGTGCAAGCCTCGGTAGTAGGCGACGAGGAGGGCGTCACGAGCGGTTAGCCAACCGGCCGCATAAGCTGCGGCAATCTCTCCAGAGGAGTGCCCGACTACGGCACTGAACGAGATGCCAGCTTCCGCAAGGATATCAACTAGCAGTATTTGCAACGCTGTGCAAAGCGGCTGGGCTATCACCGCTTCACCAAGACGGGATGTCTCGCTGTCACGCAGCAGTTCGGCTTTAAGCGACCAGTCCGGGCGGTCCTCTTCAGGCAGATTCGCCAAATACACTTCCAGCTTGCTGATGATATCTTGCGCTAGAGGCGAGCTTTCCAGGAGCTCGGCGCCCATGCGAGCGTACTGGGCACCCTGGCCGGTAAACACACCGAGGATGCGGGACGACTGGCTGCCTTTTGCGGAGGTTCTGATCCCAACTGGGTTTTCTGTATTGCCAAGCTTTGCCAGGATGTTTGCCCTTAGGGACTCGGCCGAACTGGCCGGAAACGCGGCTCGGTAGGGAAAGACAGACCTACGCTGACGCAGGGTGTAAGATATGTTGTGAACGGCCATTGCTGGGTGGCGTTCAATGTAGGCGGCATATTCTCGCAAGTTGGCCCGAAGACTGTATTCCGAGGCCGCAGAAAATACAAAAGGCACAAATAACAGTTCCCTCTCTGTCACTGCAGACGTGGTCCTGGGGCTTTCATAGCTCTCCAAAATAGCATGTGCATTGGTGCCTCCGAAACCAAAGCTGTTCACACTTGCCCTCCTCGGCTGCGAATTGGGCGGTTCCGGCCAAGGGATAGCCTCGCGACATATTTCCAAGCCCTTGTAGTGTGGTGCAACCGAAGTGCTAAGTTCGTCAAACAACAGGTTTGGAGGTATGGTCGAGTTCTTCATCGCCAATGCCGCTTTGAGAATGCCCGCGATGCCTGCAGTGCCTTCAGTATGGCCAAGCACGGTCTTGATGGAGCCAACATATAAAGGATAGCTACCAGCCGGCGAGGATCCTTCGCCAAAGAATGCGTTGCGAATGGCTTCGCTCTCTATGGGGTCTCCTGCTGGTGTTCCCGTCCCATGTGCCTCGAAGTATTGCGGGCGATCTGCTGCCAAATAAGGGTCCAGTCCGGCCTTTCTGAAAGTGCTCTGGATCAGTTCTTTCTGAGCCGTAGCACTAGGCATTGTGATGCCACTTGTAGCGCCATCCTGACTTATTCCTGTCTCGCGTATCAGGCAATGGACATCATCCCCATCTTTGAGGGCCTGGGTTAGTGGCTTGAGGATGAGTGCAGCGATTCCGTCACCTCTCGCATCTATGTGAATCATGTATCAGCAAGTCACTAGGCGTGATCATGCGTTTCACCTTGACTTACAGCCATTTGCATCCTTATCCCACATTCGGCTTCGGCCGTCCGGCGACAACATCTTGACTTTGCTCTCAACGATGAAAGCCTCTGGTCCAAGAATGAGATTGGCACCACAGGCAACTGCCATTCTGGACTCTCCTAATCGGAGCGCTTGCACTGCCTGGTGCACTGCTACCAAGCTCGACGAGCATGCCGTATCAATCGTCATCGAGGCTCCGTGCCAGTCGAATAGATAAGAGATTCTGTTGGAGAGGATCGCTCGCGACACACCCGAAGCGAAGTACGTAGGCACAGTATTGAGGTCCCTCAGGAGGAGAGATTCGTACTCTGCACACATTATACCTACAAACACCGCCGTATCGCTGCCTCGCAAGGCCTCCGTGCTCATTCCGGCATCTTCTAGAGCCTCGTGAACAATCTCGAGGAGCATACGCTGTTGTGGGTCTATGGCCTTGGTTTCCATGGCGCTGATGCCAAAGAATTCAGCATCGAATGTAGCAGGGTCCTGATTAAGAAGATAGGCATTTTGAACGTTGGTATGACCATGGTGTGCGTAGTTCTGGTGATAGTAGCCGTCGATGTTAAAGCGTGTGTCTGGAATCCTGGTCTGAATGTCCCGTGGTTCCTTTAAGAGCTCCCATAGTTTGGACGGGGATGTAGCATCGCCAGCAAAACGGCATGAGCTGCCAACAATAGCAATAGGCTCCTGTGATGTTTTTTTTGGACACATACTATTCGAAGCAATAAACTGTCCAAATAAAGAGAAATCTCAATAACTTTTCAGGCTTATTTCACATTATACTTATGTATAATACTGTTTGTAGTGTTAAGGTTATCTTATTATCTATTACACTTGCAGAGATGGCCCGATCTTGCGTGGCTTGCTTGGCTTTATTTCGCTCGGTCCTTTGGGTTGATATAAAACCTAGAAACTAGCTCTCGGTCTAGTTTGCTATTTTTTTCCTGTTTAGATTAATACCGCACAACAGATTGTTCTCCCTTATTGCCTCCATTATACGCAGTAACTGCGCGGAGTTATGAGGCCAATATTAGGACCGTGCTGCCGCACCTTGCCAACACATTGCTATTGTTATACTAAAATCTCACACAATAGTGCACAATACAGCCTTAGATCTAAAACAAATAGAACCAACAACCAAGCAGTTCGGGGTTTTTTTTTAGCCCATTAGAACTGCCATTTAGAGTTTCTGTGAGGGTACCAGTTGGTTCAACTAAAGACCAGACCTTGTTTACTCCTCTTTTGGCTACCCTAACAGCTACACAGGTCTCAGAAAAGCACCCGCATTACCGGAAAACTTTCTAGCGGTGAGTGGCACAATCATACAAGGTGATAGATTGCAACGTATCAGGTTTTCGAGCGATTAGTACTAACTTGAAAAAGGCCCCGTTTGACAAACTTGTTACATGCATAATTAGAACTAGTTTCTAGATAACAGAATATTAAGGAAACTTACAGATCTTTATGTATTAATAGCATTAATCCTGTTAGTTCTATGCCTCTAGTTACCCACTTCTATCCTGTAAGCACCTTTGCGTAGACGCTCTAATTTCTACATAGTGCGCTTATTGAGACTTGGTATAAACGCATCTCTCACTATAATATCTGTTACTATCGCGAACCACCCGATAATCTTATTATGTTTGGTGCACTAGAATGTTTGGTATTCTGGTCACAACTAGCCTAGACAAATAAGCCTAGAACTTTTAAAAATCTAGATTCTATTACCGCAATTTATTAATACCGTCTACATTAATAGTTGCACGTCTTGCTGCTCTAGAAAATTTATGATGCAATTGTTTATAGAAACTCTTAGTCTGCATAGATAACTGTAAATATTAATAGTAGGTTTAATAACATGTAAGGTTAAGATAAATTACAGTATTATTTTACTAAGAGTATATATAGCTAGCTCTAACTATGCTACTGGGATGCTATGACAATTTTAGTGTACGTAATATGTGCCTTGGTAGGTTTATAACTTACCTCGTTCCATTCCCGTATCCATAGCTGTAGAGGCTTAGCCTGTTAGGGCCACCGCATTTCTCACCCGAGTTCCCATTGCAGTTCATATTACACTGAGCATCTCCGTCTTGCGCAGCAGCACCTCCATTCCTAAGAGCATTATCACAAACTGTTTGATACATTGTTATTAGTAGCTAGAAGCTAGAATGCACTACAGGGTGGTAAGATTCGGGCACACGATAGGATACTTACAGCACTCCTGGGAATACTCAAGTCCGGCCAAAGTATAGCCGAGCCCCTTGCACACAGCCTGGCAAGTCTCAACCGTCATAGATGAGGCTCCTCCGGGAACTTGCTGTCCAAATGTCAAGGCTCTGCCGCCAACGTTATCTGTGTAGCAGCCGCGGTACTGCCATCCACCTGTTGGGGCAACGGTGTTGGTGGCGGTGGTAGTTCTAGTGGCCAGAGTTGTAGGTGTAGCAGTCATGGTTGGAGTAGATCCATCGTCGCCACTTCCAGAGGCAAGCTGGAAGAGAGCAATAACGTCGGGGAACACGTTTTTGTTATCAGTAGATATGGCAAGGCTCTTCCCAGCCTGTGAGATCATGTTGTTTGTTCCGACAGTGGCCAAATTATAGATGTTGATGTTCTTTAACGTTCCCTCAAGATCAACCATGCTCACCTGACAGGTTTGTGCGCCATCAACTGTGTTGCACGCTGTAGAGTGTTGGCCTTGCAGTTTTCTTTGAGAAGACAAGGGAGATTAACTCACCTCCATTATTGTTGTTAAAGAAGGAATAGAGGCCAGCGCCGTAGATGAGAATGTTCCGCGAGTTTACGATGCGAAGACCCCAGGAGTCATAGCAGTTAGGAGCTTGGCCCACGCAGCTCCCAAACGTGGGATCGTTTAAAGCCGGAACAACTTTAAATGGTGCGGGTGCAGGAGGGTTTGGCTGGTAGTATCTGTTGTAGCGTTGGTTAGTGAACTGCAAAGAGCTGGGAATGGCCTCGAACTTACGGTGTTTCCGTCTGGATAACGCCCATAAAGACATTTTGAGTATTAGCGAACTGGTATTGATATAGCACGTGGTGTTCCACGCCTGTGCCGACCCTGTGAAGTTGTTTAGATAGCTTGTTTTATGATTCTTAAATAGCAGTCATCTTACAGCCAGAATGTCCCAGTAGTACTTTCGATAAGCAAACCCCGTCCAGCAAACACTGTAATTTGCGTGTTACCTTGATCATCAATGTCGTGGTCCGCGGTCCAGAACCAGTTATTCTCCATGTAAAGGCCAGTTGCTGATGGGGTGATGTGCATCGACATGTACGCCGCGATGCAGTTCTTGTTAATTGTGGTACTGCTTGGGGTCTTGGGACATTGAGCAAGTTGAAGATCAGAACCAGCAAATCCCCCAATTCGGGTATGCACATCCCACAAACCAGACGGTGTTCCCGAAGTCGCCAAGTTCCACTCAATAAGAGTCGCGCCGGCCTGAGCACCCTTGGTGCTGAGAATCATATCAGACCATTCTACTTGACCCGTAGATCCAGCGTTGCCGACCTTAACTACTGGCTGTGGGCTGTCCATGTTGTTGAAGAAGCTACCACTTGACATGATGACAGAAGCTAATCCCTCGCCAACAATCTTTGCTCCAGGAGGAATGACGACTGTTTTGGTGACGATGTATGTTCCGGCATCAAAGAAGACAATTTTGCCGGCAGCAGTAGCGCTGTCGATGACATTCTGAATGGCCGTTGTGTCGTCAGTCACACCGTTACCTGTAGCGCCAGCGCTGCGTACACTGGAGAAGGATGAGACCGGGAGAGTGTTGTATTGAGGCTTTGTTCGAGTATAGTATTTGCCACCACTAATAAGAGATCCCGGTCTGGTGTTCGGTGTGAACGCGCCCTGGAAGCTTTTTGGTCCAGTGGGTGAGTACTGATGGCCCTGACCCCAGGCCCCGATGGTTGTAGAGCCTGAAGTACCAGCGAGCAGAGTAGAGCCGCCTGACCGCTGGATGGCGGTAGGTACGTTATTCAAGGCAAGATTCTCGATGATTAAACTTCCTGCTGTTGGGGGAGTTGTCGAGGGTGGATTATAGGAGGTCACAATGCCAACCGGAGTGTTCGTAATAGAACTGTCGAGTACAGTAATAGACCCAACAGCCTGAACAGCACTGCCGACGGTGGACATGTCAATGCCGACCAGGCAGTTGTTGATGCTGATGCCTTGGTAAACCCACGTCCAGCTGAAAACTTGAGAGATGGCCGTGACACAATTATTAAAGACGAGGTTTCGCATGGTGAATTGCTGATTGCCAATCTGTGCGCCGATACGACCACCGTTAAAGGTAAGGTCCGTGATAAAGCCAGCAGAACCTAAAAGGCGCCGTTAGTGGTTTTCTCCCAACAGCACAACGACGCCAAACATACCCTCTTCACAAAACAACCCGACGTGCTGAGTTCCAGCTGCAGCACTCATCTTAAAGACGATATTTTGAAGACTTGTTGCTTGGGCGGTTGGCCAATGTATACCCGTTACTGCAGAGCCAGCTGGCACATTTGTTGTGTCGATGATGAAGTTCTTAACCTGTCTAAAGAACACGGTTGTGGACGCCCAATTCAGGTATTGACCGTAGTACTTGTCTCCATCGATAAGTCCGAAGCCTGAAAATGAGGGCGTTGCTTTCAAAACCGGGAGGTCATTTGGATTTCCAATAAGAAAAGTGTTGTATTGATCAATAATGGAAGAGGAGAGAAGATAGGTCCCTGAAGGGAAGTATATAACCGCAGGGGTAGTTGTGCTTGATGCACATCCCTGCCCACAACGACCACCATCGTTCATTGCAGCATTAATGGCAGCCGTATCATCGGTCAACCCATCGCCTATTGTATCTAATTAGCATGTTAACCAATTATATAGGTAAGAGACATTACCCTTTGCTCCGTAATCCTTAACATTGCGGTACACTTTATACCCGCTGGGCCCAAAGGCAGATATTCCTTGGTGTTGGATATTTTCGTACCAGTAAGAGGACGCCTGTCGTTCTGAGAGTGCTTTGGAAACAGATTGATTTCCGCTAAAGTGGACGTAGGCGTCTTCCTTATGGAGTAAACTCTTGACTACTGCGTCAACCGGAGGGA
Organism: Pochonia chlamydosporia 170; assembly: GCF_001653235.2. Lineage (NCBI taxonomy): Eukaryota > Fungi > Ascomycota > Sordariomycetes > Hypocreales > Clavicipitaceae > Pochonia > Pochonia chlamydosporia. Next base: position 115,303 of record NC_035795.1, on the reverse strand, counting down.
TGTGCAGTTGTGAACATGATGCTCCAAGCAAGAAGACAGCAGCAATTGTACTATAGATAGACTTCATTGTAAAGAGTGCGTATCTAATTCAGTTAACAATGGGCATAAGACAGTTTCACACCAAAAGCATGAGAACCTTATGATACTTATAGAAAGACATCTCGACCTTTACCAGCGTAAATTGAATAGCCTGTACTTGTGACTAAGTTTGGTAGCAACTCTGGGCCAGAAGCCCGTTTGGAAGTAGCCCAAAGGCTGGAGATTGTGAAATGATAGTGGATTGGTATTGCCTCAATCGGGGAGTCTCGGCAAGCTTCTTTAGCTGTCAAGTGTATTTAGCAAAAAGTAGGCCCTTATGTGTTTCTTATGAAATTTTAATATAACATTAGAGCTCATCAGTTAAAACCGGGATCTAGAGACAGTGAGGAACCGTACTCTGACAGCAGGGCAAAATGGCGCGGGAGTTTTAACTGCATATGGTTAAGGGCCTCGGTAGGCTGATTGAATTTAGCCGCTCGTTCTTGCTCACTTGATAGCCAGACTTGAAAATAGAGCAACAGTTGGCGTGCTTCTTTATCTGTAACACCAAACAACCTGTAGTAACGTGCAGTTAAGGCCGGTCCGATATGTACGTGCAGTTCAGCAATAATGTTCAACTAAAGTAGAGTATTACCAACTGGCATGCGCAAGACAAACTATCAGACTTCTAGGAAAGTTAGTGGAAGAAGTTTCGGACTCACAACTCGAACCGTGCTACGTAAGCACTGTGCGGCAGCTAAGATTTCACCGAATTCTGCTGTATAGAAACGTATAACTGTTAAATCTGCTGCAAACTATTAGATCTAGAACGTGAACACCCTTAATAGCCGGCATATTATGGAGCGATACTACCTGCCGCGTGCCAATAAGGTAGAACATATCGGGCCGATCATTAGATTCAAGGGCATAACTGATGTTAATGCGCGGGGAAGCCCTGCAACATGCCCCGAGTCCTGGACTATCTAGTGGCGTACACTGAAGAGCCGCTAGGCTCCTCAAGGAACAGGAATGGTTGGAGAGATGCTTCTGCTAAAGGAGGCATGAAACTTCGGGGAGAACTTACGTCAAGTAGCGATCAGGCACCTGCAGGGGTATGAGACGCCCGTCCGTACGAATAGCAGCCACAAATCGAGAGTTATTAATGCTGGGAACCTGGACTTGCCTACTAATTAATCGTCTAGAACACGGTCTAGGCAGGGAAATAGCCTTGGCAGAATATGTAACCTCTAGAGCTTGAGGTTTGGGCATATTGGCAACGGGCGACATTCCACGAGCCATAACTAGAATTAGCTATGAGTATTTACAGAGCTATATTTACCTGCCGTTTTCTTTTATTGTGTCTTGTTTAATCGTGTATACAGCCCCGAAACCTTTATGCTTTATCGACATTGCCCAATATGAAGGTTTCCCACGCCGTAATCATTACTGCTCTTTCCCTCACATCCCACAGTTTAACAATTACTAGAGAATCACATCTCCAGATCGAAGCAAGAGCTGGTTGGATCGCCCTGGGATGCTACACTGATAATGTTTCTGGCCGCGCATTGCCAAGTGGCACAGCAGTGCCTGGAGGTCCTGGTGCGATGACAAACCAAGCTTGCCAGCAAGCTTGCCAATTAGCCGGCTTCTCGATTGCTGGTACCGAGTATGCCGGCGAGTGTTGTAAGCAGTCCATCAAGCTCAGAAATAAACACAAGATTACTAACCATTAATAGGGTGCGGTAACGCTGTTGTGAACGGTGCTGGCCCAGCGCCTGATGGCAATACCCAGTGCAACATGGCGTGTAATGGCAACACGGCTGAGATGTGTGGAGGACCCAATCGCTTAACAGTGTACAAGTATTCGTCTTCTGGGGGGACAAATCCGCCTGCTTCGGGGACAGGAAAGAGAGGACTTCCTTACAACAATAATAATCCTAGCAAGAATTCCGTATACGCAAATTTGTTCAAGGGCTACCAGAAGGTCTCCTGGGCTTACGACTGGGGATACCCCTCTTGGGGGTTAGATACATTCTTTGAGTTGTGAGTTTTGTCGAATTTCCGATATCTATCTCTATAACTACTTTGTCTTCTCTGAAACCGTTTTGTACTGTATAGCTGACTGCTGCATTAATCTAGCGTCCCCATGTTGTGGGGGAAGCCGAGCGGCGCTGCACCAGACTGGACCACTGCAGTGCAGACTCCTGGGACGAAAAACATGCTCGGTTTTAACGAGCCAGACCTAACGTACTCGGCCTCTTCTAACATTCTTCCTGCTGATGCCGCTGCCGGGCACAAGACATACATGGAGCCGTTTCGGGGTCAGGTTAAGATAGGCATGCCTAACGTCCTTTGGAACAACAACGTCGGTTCATCATCCGGAGGCAACTACAACTCGCGAGTTTGGACGCAGTACTTCCTCGGCAACTGCACTTCGTGCCACTTTGACTTTGCTGCCATCCACTACTATCAGGACTGCGTTCCACCTAATGGCCAGGATGGAGCGGCTTGGTTCCAGAGCAATGTGACGGACGCCTACGACACACTTGGCTTGCCAATCTGGATAACCGAGTTTGAGTGTTATGGGACAGAGGCTCAGCAGATCACTTTCTTGCAGAAGGTTTTGCCGTGGATGGATGCACAAAGCTATGTGGCGAGATACGCCTACTTTGGAGCGTTCCCTGACTATCTCATCAACCATGACGGAACTGGTCTGTCAGCTCTTGGAACCGCGTATGCAACAGTATAGATATATAGTGATTCTTTGGTACCACTTTTGTTTAATTGAGTCATATGTCCAAGACCATTACATAAAGCGGTTAGTAGGCAGGAATACACATGGATTAATTAGAAAGGCCAGTTGTAAGGGAGAGAACCACAACGCGTTGCGTCTTGCACTATACAACGTTGAACTATTATCTGAAGAAATAGAGAATATAGCCGTTAAGTACCTCTAACTCGCACTCTTTAAATCTTATAAACTGGTAAAATTTTGCAAGGTTAATGCACTAAACTAAGCGAAATTAACGTAACGCGAAAAAGCATTGTACGAGTCACAAGTAAATAATCTATACTCCGTACTATTCTCTCATCGTTACTTACCTTTAAGACTTTATCTCTGCGGTTAACATTTCTGTGCAGTGTCTACCTTTAGACTGCTGCTTGTGTTCCTGGAATTGTAACTTTATTCGTATGTATCGGTGCCAGGTTGGGTGAAAAAGGCGCTATAGCTCCGTCTGTCTTTACCACTACCGGTGTGAACAGCAAACCTTCCCAGCAGTGTTAAGAGAAACATTCGTGGAATCTTGCTATTAAGGAGGTAAGAACATAGAAAGCTTGAGAGGTCTTAGGTGATTAGGAACCTCCTCTATTGGAGGATAGACTAACTTGGCGGTAATGCCATGTCGGCCTGTTATTTTTTCTCCAGACACAGTTGCAAATTAAATTCTTGTGAGCAAGCTCAGAAACCACCGTCGGCAAAATTATACCCAAGACCCCTGCCTTCTAGTGTACTAGTGTAACCAAGACCATCAGGGCTGGTAGCTCCGCATGATGTCGCACCAGGTTCTCCGCATCCCCAGTGCAAAAATCACCATTTATGTGACACAACCCCTGTTGTTCGGGGAGCCTCGCCCTCCGCATTTCTGGTTAACAAGCTAGTGCCTTCTTCTGTCACATCCTCTATGCCCCCAGTTGTTTAACGTTGTTTGTACATCAAGCTACGGGGATGGCGAAGGCGGGGAGACATAAGAGCCCGAAGGACCCAGGGCAACTTTTATACTACCAAACATGATATAAACCTCGATTTCTTGTTTTGCATTTATTCCGCCAAGTGCGTCTATTTTAGGTGAGTGGTAGCATTTTCCTGGCGGAGAATTAAGAGCCTTTAATAACGGTTACACAGGATTAACGCAAAGAGAGATTAGCTAAGAAGTGTATTATAGTTAGTTCTTAAATATGTTTATCTGCTTAAACTCTAAGTAACTAGTTAGGATGCAACATTATGAACTACCTAGTGTATAGACGCAGCTTGTTAACATGAGGAAATCTTAAATGTACCGCTACTAGTGCACTGTTACATAAGCTTTATTTGCACTACTGGCGGTGCACCAATTAGCCCCCGTCCAGCGGAATTTTAGGCGAGCCCTGTCTCCTAGCCCTCCCTGTCCATCCAATCCCCAGTCCATATCGCAAAATAACTATGGACACCAGTCCTAGAGAGAAAGGTGAATGAATTGTCCGACTATGTAGAGGGAAGGAAGGAAAATAGGACATTTTTATAGAGCTGCTAAGAGCTCCCTTCTAATTGTGATGACATTTAGTAACATCCTCTGTGTCATAGCGAGGGCCATAACGATGTTCAGGAGGAAGGTCAGAGCTACTCTCGTTAACAGTCCTGCTTATGCTGTCGAGCGTTATTACCACGTAATGGGAACGTTTATATTAATTATCGCTTTTTATTGAAACAAATTAGCCATCCGCACGAGTCTGGTTAGCCAAGACTAACTCCCGAACACCCTTGTTTCTTCACTCAAACAGCCTACTTTTGGCTTGCTTAGCAATACAGTGCCAGCGGAAGGAGGAAGACATAGTGGCTGAGGCAAGAACGCTTGTGGAAGCGAAGGATTAAAAGGCATTTAATACAGTTAAATGAGTGATGTTTCAAGCAGCTAAAGCCTGTAAATAGAGGATATCTAGAAGGTTAAAGCCAGTTATAATATATAAGTCTGGCTTCTTCCCTAGAGCGTTAAAGCGATTCTAACGCAGAGAAGGCTTAGTTTGTTGCGCACCCTAAATAATCTCTTCTATCCCGCGTAACTAATATTTGAATTACAGTTATTCTAATCTATTCATCATGATTATCGCTCAGTTATCGGCACCCTTAGCTGCGTCCTGAAGACGGCAATTGATAGCCTTGTGGCATGGCAGTTTAATTATGCGGAGAGTGGGATTGAGGAGGCGAAGCAGTGGCTTCTTAACCAGCAAGAGAACATGGGAGCCCCTTAGCGGTAATACCTAATTATGATACCAATAAGTTAATGGAGATTTTTTAAGATATAAGCTTACTACTTGGGCAACCTGGTTGGTGAGAGTCCTGTAATCTAGATTGGCTGATGGCACAGAAAGAAATCCAGCTCTAACTCAGCGTTTCTTTTACTCCGACAATAAAACCGCGTAACGACTGCAGTCCTCCAGAAACCATTGGGTCCAGGAAGTTTATCTACGGACTGTAAATTTGCGGACTGTAAACTTGCGGACTGTAAACTTGCGGACTGTCAGATCATGCTGATCCCTTTGGAGTCGGCCGTGCCGTCGCCAAGCAGCTAAGACAGACAGGGACCAGCTCAATTTACCGCGTCGGCAGACGCATTTATATCCTTAAAACCTCCTTTGTCCAAAAAATAGATGCCGACGATAACGTCGACGAGTTTGCAGCTGGTAAAACGGACATGCTATCTGTTTTCTGTCACACAAAGAATGGTAAGATCTACAAGCTTCTAGGACACCAAGAGGCTGGCTAAAATGGGGTAAGTTTAAACCTCTCCTGTTAATGGAAGCTTCCAATCAGCATCTCTATATTGTGGCAGTCAAAAGTTAAAAGCCTATAAGCTTTAGAGTATGTATATTTACTAATCTGGCATTAGGAGACACCCTGCTAGAGCCCTCCATCACACACTAATATTCGTTTCCCTGAAGCCAGATATAAACAGGACTGGTATCGCAGGATGGTTATGGAAGATGATGAAAATGACTGATTGAATTGAACTACCTGACTGACTATCTGCCTGACTGTCTGTCTGACTGATGGAAAGAAGGGGAAAGTGACCTTCTTTTATGGACCAATTTGAGGGATTTTTCTGACATTGGAAGGGAAAGCTGAAGGAAGGAAGGTTTGACAAAAGCATTGAATATTGAACCTTATTTCTGTTGGAAAGGAAGGTCCTTTGGAAGGAAGGTTGGGAAAAGCAAGCAATATTGAACCTTCTCTCGTTGACAACTGGTGATTAAGAAGCATGCCATCGCACAAGGTTACCATCGAATGTCGATGTAATCCAGCTCCCGTCACCCAACAGCTCGAAGTCGCTTCCCTCAGGGCAATTCGGCTCAAACCGCCCCATTGGCTGGCCCGTGAGCAGGTCCACTCGATGGAAATGTCGCCACTCCTGCCCATCGGTCTCGCCTACGACCGCAATAACAGCTACCTGCGGGCTGAGGAAGCCACCGCTCCAGTTTGTCGCCGCATCGTCCCGGTATCCAAAGTCTACTACCGGAAGGCGCAGTACGACGTCGCCATCTGGGAATCGGTGACAAGCGACATCGCGCCAGCCGTGGTGAATCGTTATAAACAGTCGCCCGTCAGACGCCAAGTCGACGAGGCAGCGATCCGTCCATTCGTACAAGTGCAGCTCTATGCCGTCGTTAGTAAGTGCCGCTCGGAAGATTTTTGCACCGTCCTGCCCTTCACCGATGCCTATTAGGAGGTGTTGTCCGTCGGGGTGCTGCATGAGATTGGCGCCATGCCCGACAGTGTCTAGGTCTGCCTTAGCTACAACGTCGCCGGTATTAGCGTCTAGCACCTCCAATGTGTCGAGGCAATGACGACCGGCCATTGCGTCAGGGCGGTAGACCCATAGCTTAGTCCCGTCGAGAAAGAGTGCGCAGCCTGGACGATGTCCATAGAACCGCGTGGAGAGAGGCTCCAAGTCACGGCTCCATAGTACAGTGCTCTCCTCGCCGATGCATACTACCTTGGTGCGGGTGGCGTAGACTGCTCGACGTAGGTTTAGACCGACTGTGCAGTCTGCAATCTCGTCATTCGACTGGATGTTAAAGGTTGATACTGGTTCTAGCGGCTCCTCCACGTTGATGTTGCTGGAAACCTGATAGACGCGCAAGTCCGCGTCTTGATAGCGCGTAATTGTCAGTTTTGGGTTAGGACGCTGAGGTTGCGCAAATAACGACCCCGGCGATGCCAATGTTGTTGAGCCAGCTATCTGTTTCTTTAACACCACACGGCGTCTCTGTTCTGTTTTATAGATCTGTTGCAAGATTCTATTCGTGGCTGCAATCGATTCAGCCGAACGCATTAGGACCTCCTCATCCATCTCAGAATATAGTAACGAACAACCAGTGCCGCTGCGCGCTTGTAAAAATTAAGAAACCTCCCAGAGATTAAACGTCCTAATTTTGGCACAATTTATAAGCTGTGGAGGCAACTAGAACGGCATGGAAATGGACCTTCTCTCGAGCATCATGTGACTCGTATTCTATCGTGTTACTAGCCATATTCTTGCGGCATCCAGTGCTTCACCCTAACTGCAGCAATAAGCGGTCACAAAAAAAGTCTCTAGCTTTCCCTGTTGCTAATGGTAAACATAGAGATGCCGCGCATTACCAAAAACAACTTTCTTTTCTAGCGCAATACACGGTATGGCTAACAACAAAAGCTGCCAAGTGTTTAACGATCCAGGCTTATAACCTAGTAGGTTATAATAGTAGTGGTAACGACGGGCTCGTCGGCTTGGAGACTGCAAAATCTCATAACGAGTTCTATCCAGATGTAAAACAAGCTGTCGAGGAGAAGGCAGCTAAGGTTCGTGCTAGAGAGCTAAAGAAAATACTATAGAGAGCAGGTAGCAGCATTCTCAAACGTACAAGTAAATGCCCATATTATATAGACGCATAGTAAGAGGACGAATTGCGTTAAAAGAGGGAATAATTAACTAGCTAAAACACTTTATCTTAAATTGCTGCTAATTCCGTATAAATAAATTTATTTTATGAGATAACCACCTAAGTGCCCGCGTTATTGGCAAATTATTCTACTAAGTCTAGAAGGGAACAAACTCGGCAACTAAAGAATTAAGAGAATTAAAAGGAGAATACGCGTCTCTCTACTTTATGAGACTGTGGCGGCTCAAAAGCGAGTCAACCATATTATGGGGAACTTTACAACAGCTTGGGTCTCAGCAACAGAGGTATGCGAAAAGCTAGCTCAAGTTTATCAAGACCTCTTCTCTTTAAATACTATTATGCAATTAACCTCGCCAAAGATAGCGACCGTATAAGGTATTCTCTGCCTCTGTAGGGGCCGCTCCTAGGCGTTTATTTTAAAACGACAGCTATCTGTCAGCTAATAGTAACTCTTTTTGTTAAGAGATATCAGATGAGCGTTAAGGGTGCGGGTAAGAGCAAAACTCAGCGAAAACTAGCAATAATTGGTAGAAAATCGTAGTAAGGGTACAAAGGATATTTCTTCACATAGCATAACACTTTAGGTAATACACTAAAGTTTAGTAAAATAGCAGACTTAATTATATATAATAAACTATTATAACTGCGTTTTTAATATTTTTAGTTATTTTTAGAATGTATATCTCTTGTAAAAGATGCAAAATTAACTCAAAAATACATAGAAGTGGTTTATGCACAGAGCTAATTGCTAGCTAAGAGCATTAGAGGAAAAATGCAGAATATCCCTACATGTAACGGGCGAAGCCCAATAGTAGCTCGGCTTGCGCTCTTGCCTTTGTCTTTAGCCTTATCACTAGTAGCCCCTAGCAACAAGCAAGATTAGCAAAAGCAAGCTCACAAGCCTACAAGAGCTCTATAAGCTCTTTCTTTCTTATTCTCCTTTCCTTTTCTTCTTAGCTTTAGATACTTATTTTTAGTCACCTAGCTAGTTGTTAATATACTCGCTTAGACCGTTACATTTGTATTACTCCTACTACTAAATTATACTGCCTAGGGTACCTTAACTATTACCTATAGTCTGTATTACCTTTTTAAACTTTTTCACTATGTTTTAAATCTTATAGGGGTTTTATTTTTAATGTAAATTTCCCTATCTAATCTATGCTAGAAATCTTTGTATTACCCGTCTAATAATTTTATTAAATAGAAAGAGCGTATAAAGATACAGAGTTTAGTTAAGGGCTGCTCTTATATGTTAACTGCCACTTACAATATAGCAGCTTGTATTATTAAAACAGTTAATAACCTTCTTGCTATTTTGCACTGTAGCCACATATTAGCCTTAAAACGCGTGTTATTAACGTTACCCGTCGCTATGGTGGTAGTTATATTATTGTGTACCAACGTCGCAATGTTATAACCAGATAGGAGGGGACGCGTTGGCCCATGCATAATAATATTTTAGAGTCGCCAAATGTCTTATAACCAATTCAGACTGTAAATCGCGCCAAATTGTCTAGGTCGTTTATACTGCCTGTACCCTAACAAGTAGCAGTTTTACTCGTAGTCTAGCGAAAAGCCGCTACGCTATCTTATCAACGTATAATGCAGGCTATCTTTTCTTATACAATCTTATTTGTGACACTTTGTTCGCGTTTACTTGAATCTATTGCCTTTGTAAAAGATAGTTAATAATATGCACTTTATTGTGACTTGACACGCACTGACCAACAAGCTAGCCGGTAGATAACGTGATCGTATTCTTAAAAATTCCTCCCATCTTTCCCGTTGCCTGGTACCCTTTAAGCCCAGATGCTCTGATCCTAGTCGGTATTTCTGGATCGTGAGGCTACGAAAAGCCTCAATTTGGCGGCGTGGCGGCATTGCCCTCTTGCAGTTGGAGTGCTCATATCCCACCGTAACCTGCCGCTCAGACCGCCCAGACTAGAACCTAATAGTTGGTTCTAGACCGAGCCTCCTTCCATTTTCCTTGTACTCCGTATTTAGGTCCTAGTATCCCTGCCGTACTCTGTACCTCCTGGTCATCCAATTGCGACAATGTGCCGGATAGTTCCAACTACATGTTAGATACACTCTATATACCATTAATCCTTTCCGTCTTGGCAGCGCGCCTCTGCGATCCTCGCGGTTTAACATAGGGTACTAATAAGCCACTCTTCTTCACCTTAAATTAATTGAACCCGCATTTTTCATTCTCGACTCCAGGTCTTGTTTCTCATGCCGCTGTTGCCCTTTTTGGAGCTTCTCCCCCGGGCGTAATAAAGAAATTGAATTGAATTGAATTGAATTGTACAGCAAATGGCTGTGCGATTTCCATCCGAAGTTTGGACCGAGTATGGCCTCGGTGTCCTTGTTCTATTCCTCCGGTACTTTACGAGATGGAAAGCCGTAGGATTCAAGGGTTGGGAAGGAGATGATTATCTTGCTATCTTATCTCTCGTCTGTTGGACAGTATGTAGAAAAGTTTCTAAGCGCAAGGTACTCCCACTGACGAAGGCCCTGGCAACTTCAAGCTTATGCTCAGTTTTATACCTGTAATTGGTAGGTGGTTTTATAATCGCAATGTTGCTCGTTACTAATCTTCCCCCTCCCTAACACAGAGAAAAACGGAACAATTGCTGGCCTCACCGAAGAAACCAGCTTGACCTTAACTACAGAACAGATTGCGAGGTATGAGTTGGGGTCGAAATGCCTCCAAACTGGACGGGTCTTTTACGTTACCTTAGTCTGGACACTAAAGGGCTGCCTGCTCTTCTTTTATAACCGCATTGTGTATGTTCAAGCGTAGCCTTTAAGAAGGCATTTAGAACGAGCTAATTAAGTATTATTATTTAGTCGCGGTTTAGAGCAGCAGGTGCTTGTTAAATGGAGTGCAGTAGCTTGTATTTGTACGTATATCGCAGCTATAGGGACTATCTGGGGCCACTGCTGGCCAGCTAGCAAGAACTGGCAAGCTGCGCCGTTTCCTGGGGGTAAGTTATCAGCTTGGAATTACCTTGGCTGCTTTTACATTTTACATATTTTCTAACAGCAAGCAGATGAATGTGCAAATTCAAGGGTTTACTATATAATTATTATGGCCCTAAACGTATCGTAAGGCTACTATATACAGTTTCTAATCTTCACTCTATTCTTACTATTTTCAGAACCAACCTCCTTATTCTAACCATACCGTTCACATGGTTCCCGATGCTACGAATTAACCTCTGGCACAAGATAGCGATTAGCGTTCTTCTTTGCTCTGGCGTCTTTATTATTATTGCCGCGACCTTGCGCTGTGTTCTAACACTGCGTAATATTCAGAGTATTACTAATACCGTGATGTGGGCGATTCGAGAAATGGTAATTAATTATTCTGTCTACATAGATCACTACTTATAGAAGGGATAAATAACCTATTTATCTCTATAGTTTTTCGGAATTATCGTCGTTAATGCCGCAGTCATTAAACCGCTGTTCTCGAAGAGGCTTTGGATTAGCTTGTCCGAAGGGAAAAGCCCCCAACCCGCCGCACAGAGCCAGGACAACTGCGCTCTGAGTAGCGTGTGAGAGCCCTGTACGATTTCCTTGACGGCAAAGTCCGTTTGCAACAAGTCCATCAACTAACAGGTAGCGTGGGAGCGGAAGAGGCAACCGAGAGCCAGGTAAGATCTGGGCAAGGTGGGTTACTAAAAGCAGCTAAGCACTTGGTTGTCGGGCGGGAAACACGGGGAAACATCACTTTGCTGCGATTATTGCGGCAGCGACAAGGTTAACACGGAAAAATAAAGATATAGTGCTTATCTTGTAGCACCCTGGTTCAACTATTATGACTGCCAACAGGAGGATGTTTGTCAGAGATAGCTTAAAGTAGATCCCTAGGTTGGTGCAAGGCCTAGGTAAGAACAACTTATATCCGGAGCACAAATAGCAATATGTGTAACGGTCTAAGCGAGTATATTAATAACTAGCTAGGTAACTATAAACAAGTATCTAAAGCTAAGGAGATGTAAGGGACTAGCCTAGGGGCTCCTGCAAACTAGCATTACTAATAGTAACTTTTCTTATAAGAAGAAGAAAAGAAAAAGAAAGAGATTAGTATAGTTTCTAGTAGCACTCTTATAGGGTCTAGTTAAGCTCTAGTTAAGACCTATAGTAGGTTCTTAGGTAGCTTTTCTTATATGCCTATCTTCTTCTTTTCTAAGATCTAAGTATTATGCTTAAATCTATAATATACTCTCTTACTACTTACGATTATACTTACTTCTTTCTACCTATAAGTAGGTCTTAGTAGTTATTCTTATTACTTTTGCCTTAGGTTTTACTCTCTATTATATATATATATATAGTTATTAGTATAATAGGTTTATTATATAGAATAATTAGCCTAATATAAGGCTATATTATTATAATTTTACTCCTACTAATATTACCTATAAAAATAATCTACTTACTTTTTTCTTTCTCTTATTTCTTTTTTTTCTAATATTATAATCTAAGTATTCTCTCTTTAAGTAAACTTTATAAATCTCCTATTTTTACTACTAGTAATTCCTAGCCTCTCTCTTATAATAATATCCTATCTTACTGCTATCTTAGCTGTTATAAGATAGAGAGTAACTCTAGTAATAAGAAACTCTCTAATAGTAAGAAGAGTAAGTGGCTTTATAAGCTATATTAGAATAACCTATATAAGAAAAGCTATACCTTTTATATTCTAGGGTAGGGTAATACCTATAAAGCTTATAAGGCAGTATATTATTACTATAATTAGAACATATAAGACCTTATATTAAACTCTTACTTATGCTATATAATCTGCTTAATATAGTAAGTTACTACTAAAAAGAAAGCTATTCTTATTGCTACTATTAAGGCTACTCTTAGATAGAAGGCGCGCTATATTAAGCTTACAGCTAAGTTTCTTACCCTTAGCTGCTATTATAATGCTGCTAAGTCTGCTACTTAGGCTAATTATAGGTCTATGCTATGGATTTAAGCGTAACGCTTAAATCTTAAGAAAGAAGGAGGCAAGTAGGTAGGAAGAGCTACCTAAGAACCTACTATAGATCTTTTCTAAAGCTTAACTAGACCCTATAAGAGTGCTACTAGGAATTATACTAACCTTTTTCTTTTTCTTCTCTTCTCCTTATAAGAAAAGTTACTACTAGTAATACTAGTTTGCAAAAGCCCCTAAGCTAGTCCCTTATATTAGCCCCTATTTAGTTAGGTCTAGTATCTAGAGAGTAGAATTTAATAACTCTTAGAGATTAGAATTTAGATATATTTATATTTCTTTATCTTTTAACTCTACTATAAGACATTAAGATACCTACTATATATTATGCGTGTTAGTAGTATTAGTAATACTACTGCTATTATGTGGGCGGAACTGCTTACACTTAGGGGCCTAATAAGGGGTTAGAAAAAGGGGACTTAGTGTTTTTATTTTGGGCTAATAAATTACTACTAAATTTTTTGATAATAAATAGCTTACTTAAGTGCAAAATGCACTCTAAAACATGCTACTAGCTAGCAATACTACTAGTTGCTATTAAATGATTTCTAGCTACGTGAACGATCTAGAAGCGCTAGTTAACCGCATGCGAGTTTAATACTATTTAGCAATAGGGAATAAGAATTAAAGATATATTAGCAGTTATTAGTAAATAAATAACGCACTAGTCTAGATGCTAGAGATTTATGTTAGATTAGGAACATAGTATCTGGTTGGCAGGTATTTTATGCATAGGGAGAACACAGTAAAGTTAAGGCTATTATTAAACGTCTTAACGCAGTCTTAGTAGCTAGGTGAATCTTTTAGAGGCCTAAGTAGTACGCTTAATAAATATAAAACCTAACTTACCGCTAAAATCTTCTACTTTAATGCCACGCAGAAAATTAATTAGATAGACGTGCAACTACTAAATAATAAATCTTTAACTAGAATAGATGCTTTTGGGATTTATTTTGCTATAAGAATAATAGAATTAGGCATATTATAAAGGCTTAGTATGGCAGTAAATCCTAGCAAGAGACTTCCCGTGGGTAGTCTAAATTCGCCTGGTTATCGTCGGTTTAACGGGTTAAGCCCGAATGTGGCTCGGCTTGCCGGACTATAGCCTACAATAAGTGGGATTAATAGTGCTAGGCTTAGTTGCTTAGGATATTCTTAAGCTCTCCCTCTTCTTCTTCCCTTTCTTATCCTTATTAGCCTTTAGACGGTTATATTTATCGCCTAGCTAGTTCCTAATATAGTTACCTAGACCGTTATAGTAGGGATATACATCTAATAGTCTTATAATAAGTGCACTAGATATGCGATGTGGTTTACATGGATGCTCTCCTAAGTGTTTAAGTAGTCTTACACCTAATAATAACTTTATTATAGATATAAAGTAGAAGGCAAAGAGGTAGTAACTTGGCATTTTAGCTAAAGCCTCTAAGATAGTTAATAAGCGGGAAGCTATACTTGCCAGAGCAATAAAGCTAGCTATTACCTATATTTAAACCAGATGTAATAATTTATAATTTTGCACTTTATAATATAAAATACTTCTTAAACTTCTTATAGCAAAGATCAAGTTATTGGCTTAGAAGGGCATAAAGTTATTTATTTAGTCGCAAAAACGGTTTATATCCTGTGTGCCTATTGCGTGGGTATATATGCTATTAGCCTTAGATAAGCGACATTATTGTATACTAAAGGACTCTGCTATAATAAATACAAGTGCTTATACTGGTATTAAGCAGAGAGTCCTAGCATTAGTACATATATATTATAGGCTAAGCCTAATAGTAGCTTGGCTTAAACTCTCGCCTTTATCTTCGACCTCGTTACTAGTAACCCCTAGCAACAAGCGAGATTAGCAGAAGCAAGTTTACAAGCCTAGAAGAGCTTATAGAGCTATTCTTTTCTTGCTCTCCTTTTTCTTTTCTCCGTAGCTTTAGATACTTGTTTATAGTTACCTAGCTAGTTATTAATATACTCGCTTAGACCGTTATATTAACCACTCTAGCAGAACTTCTATACCTATAATGTTATTCTATAAAGAGAGTTAGTTTTAGGTAGTGTATAGATATTAACCTAGAGTTTTATCGCTTGTTTCCATAAGCGTTTGTGCACTGTCAGTATGTAGCTATATGTACTTGCATTGGTAACTAGCTAGGTGCTGAGGCAAGCAAATGGTACTTCTATCATAGTACATTTTGATATGGGTGAGAATGTACCCCACTGATGGCTGCATCACTATTGGCCGTATCCCTTGCTGAAGGCCACGGTATTCATTTGGGGCTTATTCAAGAGACCATAATGCGTTATGGAGGAGTACTCGCTGCGCTTTTAATGTAACACCTGGCCACAGCCAGCCCCAGTCCATATGTGGCCGCATGGCACTTGAATTCTCCGTACACATTAATGCCGGCTGGTGGCACATTCCCAGACATTCGAGAGAAATGAGCCTCGGACTTGGTGGAACAGCGTTGCAAACAAGCGAGCCCTGAGATCCTAACAAGGCGACCTTAACCCGTCAACTCAAACAGCTTCGCGTGCGTCCGCTTTTGTTTACCACAGGATGCGCCGCCTCTCTAATATCGGCGCCTGTTGCCGCTTTATTCTCTACGTTGCCTTCTCGGGCATATCGGCCTTCCTGGCACTCCTCATACTGGCTCGCCTCGCAGCGCGTTCCCCAAGCATCCCCACATTCGTCCGAGATGTCAACCACCCATGGGTTGAAGAAAATTCCAGGATACTCGAGAAACTAGGTGCCAAGGAGACTCTGTGCAGCAAAGACTCACCCCTACGCTCCCAGCTGCCCGGATTCCCCGAAGACTTGTTCAAGACCCTTATCGTGAGCAACGATCGCGCTACTGAATCGCGCCTAGCTTGGGTCAATACGTACGAGAGGCTAACAGAGATCCTTGGGTGCCTTGAGGCCCTGCGGAGCTGCGAAACCCTACATGTCGGGTTATATAGACGCGAAATAGATAGTTACAATTACCTCTGGGAGCCGGAAATGCCGCCAACCAATGTGACGCACGTTTTCGCTGCCGCCGTGTCGCAGATGCCGTCGCTGCGCAGGATAGAATGGATGCGCCTCCGGCCGAGCGCCAACAGCTTGACAGACTTTGGAGACGCATTCGACAGCGCTAATGTCCAGCTAAATACTGTCAAGGAGCTTCAAGTAAGCCCAGACGCCAATTTTCTCGTTTCGGTAGCGCCAAACTTGGAGACGCTGCATGTGACCAAAGGGCGGCCGTACCTTGTGTCGGCTGCATCCAAGAGCCTTCAGGTGATGCTCAACTCGACAAAGGCACGCACAGGTCTGAAATCTCTCTCCATTTATGCGACGTGGGATGTGGAGCTTGTTCATTCCGTTATAGACAACATGCCCAATATTAAGACGCTCAGTCTCGATGGTTTGATCCGGACTGTTCCTAAGATAACCGCTCATGGGAGTGAAGATTATCGAGATACTAATACCCTAGAAGTAAGTTGATAATATAATTACTCTTAACGCATCCATTTCTTTCACCCCCGTTTCACCTCGTTCTTGTACCGTCGAGGCCTGGCCGGTCGTTCATGTATGCCATTCACATTAATAACGAACGATTGGTGCCGCTACAGAATATCTTACATGCCATTGGGCATTTGGAGAAAGTCTCGGCTCTCTATCTTCCCAATGTAGACGACCTTGGCTGTGGGTTCCAGAAAGAAATTGTCTGGGGCAAGGCATACCGTGGCGTTAATGGCAGAAAGTACGGCCGCACCAGGACACGACAGACCATGCGTGATATTGAAAGGGTGGCAGAGATAGTCGTCGGCCTGCTTCTTCACTTGAAGACTCTTAAAATAGGCGCAACCGCGATTAGTCTCAAGGATAGGAGCGAAGATGGAAAGCTTATATTCCCGTGGACGGGGAGAATGGCGGAATATCTCTTGGATTCTCACCCCAGGTACAAGGCTACTAATATCGATGGCGACGACGAAGACGAAGATCCGAACGGGCCAGTGTTTAGCACATGGGAACAAGATGAATCTATGCTAAGTGAGGCTTGGGGAAAGAACCAAGACGGCGGCAGTAAATAGGTCCTAGGGACAGGGTTAGATAGCGATTAAGAAAAACTTGACAGACAAAGAAAATATGCTTCGGTGTTTGCCAAAAGGTGCGGTAGTTGCATTGGGCTCTGGCGATGTTAACACGTCTTCCTGTTGCTGAACTTCATTTTTCTTGAAACTTTGGGGACTATCTTTGATTGGCAATTGCTATGCGGGCCGAACCACTTTGCTACGCGGGGGCCGTGTGGCCAAGTTGGAATCAGCCACAATGAAGGTAGTTTGCAAAGTGCCTTCTACCTAGACACTAAACTTGCGCTCCTCCTACAGTACGGCGACTATTAAGTTGGAAATGAGTCTCAATGGATACTGTATATATGATGTGCGTTTAAAAATTTGTGAAAAAGCTACCCAAAAAAACCCTAACCCATTTTTTAACAATTGTAAAATATAGAAACGTTAAAGAAATCCAGGATTACGCTCACACAGATTAAACTGCAGTTATACGCACACGTTGATACAATCCTCACACCCTGTTTTATTACCCAAGCTTGCTCTAGCCGATGGTACTGAAATAATTGGCTTTATTGCGCCGTGCGGACTCTAACGTTTACGTTTTGGGGGAGGTTCCGGGTCCTCATCGTCACTGATAACTTCCCATTAACGTCGATGCCTCCGAACACTTGGCTGCCTTCTATGGCCAGTTTGCCTTACTCCGGTTTGCTTGCCAGGTCCAAGAACTGCTTTCCTTCGTGCAACCTTGCAACTTATGCTAGCTCTGCCTACTGCAATCTGATTAATCGCCACGTTCTCTGGGATAGGCTGGGAAGTGTTCTTTGGCCGTCCTCGAAGGTTTCTCGCGATCTTTACTTAGTGTAATTAATGCTTATTTACTAAATCTCTTATTAACTAAGAGTACCTTTCTTTATTAATAGCTATACCTTACAGAGGTATACTACTAAATAATATTGCTAAGGTCTTTTAGAAAGACTAAAGCAATTAAAGATTAAATACTATTTAATCTAGGCAATTAGAAGGATTCTAACTAATTAGACTAAAGGGAAGTAATAATTTAGACTAAATTGCTAATAAGCTGCGTGTAAGTGCGGTATTACACGGGCTACTCTGAGCTCTTAGGTGTGTTCGTTTTGGGCCAACAAAATATAGCGCGGTAAGTATGTCGCTTATTTTCCGGCCGTCCTGCGGCCAGTGCAAAGCAGATAGTAGGGTCCGGTGCATGCTCTATGGTTAACCAGAGACTTGGGGCACACTATGATATTGTGAACAGGGATTTCCTGCCCATCTCAGACAAGAGTGGCCTTATCACGAAATCTGTTAAGGGTATGTCAGACTCGATTTGCGTTTCTTAATGTCGACTATCTTACTCTGAAATCTGCAACTTAGCCTCGCAAGGCTCGTCGTGTCTAGCCATGTTCAACTATCGTCAACTATCGAAGGCCAGGTCCGAATCTCAAAAGTTAGGCATAAAAGTCTGATCCAGTTCCATTATATGCTGAAATAGAATCTAGAAAGCCCTAGTCTATTGAGAAGCAGCAATAGGGCAGTGCTATAAACCGGATACTAGTTACTCGATTCCAAACGTGAGCCAGCTTACCAAGCTGTTCTATGACAGTTGCCTCTAACACTTCGAAATCATTTGCTCAAGGATACTTATATTCCTACTGTACTTGCATCTGTGCTAAGTGATAGCGCACTATAGAATCCACCTCTATCGTGCTGCGATGATAACATTGATATGGTTATCGCTGGGGCAATATTCATTGCCTGATACGAGGTTGCCGCGGGTGCAAGCATCCATGACCCATCCAGCAGCTCGGGCAATGTCATTGCTTTAGAAATAATTAGCAAAGAAATTGTGTCTCCCCACTAGCTACGCTATATAGGGTAGGACTCTCTCTATAGCAAGCTCGATAATAAACCTGCAAATATATGCTAGTTTTTGCAGGGTAGATGTTAACCATTAACAAGACTAAATCCCTTTAGATCTCTCCCACCGCGAGAATCCCATTAGTACCCATTTTGGTATGACTGGACGAGTATTTTAAACTTAGCATCTTGTAAACTATCCTTATCTTGAATTAACCCTTACGGTCTCAGGCCTCACTCCTATGTTGTATGCAAGATCTTCGTGAACTACCGTTTAGACCTAAATCCATGGAAAATTACGTTACTCCCTGAGCCTATAGGATTAAAGTAGAGCAAATAGGGTAATTATTATCCGATGTTTATCCACCTCTTTGTAACATGCATATGCGCTGGAACCTACCTGCCCCTCCCAATAGATATACCAGTAACTTTATCGATCTTTTGTGGCTTATGTATAACATGGGGGGCGATGCGCCTCCTGGGATATGCGACGCGCTCACTTAAGCTAATGGGAGCTCTTGAGCGATAGCCCTTAATTGACTGGTTGCCACCAGCAATCGTGTTATATTGCGTGAAACACCAGTAGAATGTTTGAGCACCAATAGTTGGATAGCTAGAGCGTAGTCACTCGCGCTACCAAGCGATGCTTCTTTCACTCGTACAGGACTTAGCTAGTTAAATGGAGCTAGCGACCTTATGTTTTCTTTCTTTTCGCGTTAAACGCTAAACCGCGTGTAAACACGCGTGCGGCTGTACTTTCCTTTGCAACTATGGATGAGTAATACGTTGCGCCTTAGCAAAGCTTAGATGAGTTCCAATATTCTGGCCAAGCTCGCTCGATCTATAGAACCGATTTGCTTGACTAGCTAACATCGCTATGATGTCCTCCGAAATATTCTCTGCGATCCTTTCCCCGTTGAATCAGCCAGGCTTAATAGAGCGAGTTAAGCTCTCGTCTTCGCCACTCGCTTTGTCTTTAGGAACCTTATTGCTAACAACGCTACCGCCCCATCCTCGCGGGACAGCCACCGACTTTGTCAAGGCTAATTGGACACTCTAGGGCCGTTAGGAGTGGGCGAAATGGCCGGGATTTAAGCGTTATATTAGCGGCCAGAACACAAAGGCGTGGTGGCAGCAATTTGGGTATCGTGTTCAGGCGGCTGTTCTACCTCGCGCTAGGGCAATAAGCTAAAGTGGATCTATGCGGACTGCTTCGCCTAAGGCTTTAAGAAGAAGTCAGATTTCTGCTTTATCTGCTTAACTAGGGCCGCTATTAAGAAGCACCTTCGCTAAGCCCACGGGATTCTAGTAAGTATAGGCAATACTTATGCCTCTTAAGCACTGCTTAACAATATAAGTTCTTATTTAGCAGGCCCTAAATAAAGTTACTCCTAGCATAGAGGCTTTATCTCTAGATTACCAGAAAATCACCCACTTTATTAACGCTAACTTTAATAACCCTTATAACTAATTCTTTCTCAGCAAGTTGCGTGGAAGATTTAGCAGCAAAAGGCTTTAGATTCTCCTCCTCGACTAGATTACCTACCATAATTTGCCGTTTAACATCGTTAATACCGAGCGGTTCCAGCGAATCCTTCTCTACGGTAATCCGCTCCTTAATGCGGCCTATATTCCCTCTGTAAAGACCCTTCTTCGCATGCTTAAATCTAAGTATAGGGGCGCCGTGGGGCTGGTAACTAAAGTGTTACGTAGCGCTTAATCCTAAATCTATTTCTCCTTTAACGGTTAGACATCTAAGTTATATACTTTATTTCTTAGGATTAACGCTTAATTTATCAATTATATCTTCGTTTAACACTAAATTCCCCTTGGGCTTTAATCTCTCTCAAGCAGACACAATAGCGCATCACTTGCTAATAAGGTTGCTAATACGCTCGCATTCTGGCAGATTAATAACCCTGACAAGCTTGGGTACTTCACACTTAATAATGCTGCCAACAGCAACACCTACATGGAAGATCTTGCCTTTAAATACGACTTCTCTCCCGAAGAGCAACGGATTTGCTGTGCTGCGCACATCTTTAACCTCTACGTGCAAGCTTTACTCTACAGGTTAAAGCGAGAGAATTTTATTGCAATTATCGCGGCAGATAGCAACAACTAGGATGTAGATAAGCAGCAGATTAACCACGCTATTAATAAGGCCCTAGATAGAGAGATAGACAACAAGGACGAGAAGATGCAAGCTAATGCTATTATACACCTAGATAAAGACTTTATGTTATCCTACCTAGCTCTAGAGAAGATAAATGCGGCTAGTTTCAGGGAGTATAGCCAGTATAGCGCGCTGGGAATACTTCATAACATTAGGCTTTAGCTGCAAGTAAGTTCGTAACTCTATAAGCAGTTTTATCGGTCTTAACGTAAGGTATCTAGCGAGAAATCCACGCTCTACTAGGTCTTTAATAACGCTACCTAGTGGGACTTAGACATGCATATAATAGAGAGAGCTCTTCTCCTCCAGCTAGCGCTTAATACCTTTTTTAATAACATTTAGAACTAGTAGGAGACAGAGAGCGCTAGCAAGAATATAAGGCTAGTAGTTCTATAGTACCGCCTAAGTGCGTATAACTAGAAGGTTATTAAGATGCTTATTAAGCTTCTAAAACCGTTTAAAATCGCCACAAAATAACTTTAGGAAAATAGTATTCCCAGAGTAAGGTCTACTTGTGGAAGTTTTAATAAATACTTCCCTGTCTTTAAGATTCTCCTTAATTACCTTAAAAGTGCTATTAAAGGTATAATATTAGAAGAGGTTAAGAATCTAGTAAGCAAGGAGAAGAGGGATGTCAAAGTTGCTATCTTTAACAGACTTAACAATAAAACTCAGAAATTACTCAAGGTCTTTATTAAGCTTGGATGGAAGAAGTTGCATAAATACTATAGCTGTCTAACTAGCGCTACCTATATAGGCGCTATTATTTTTAACCCGGCGAAGAAATAGCGTCTTCTAGATTAACTTTAGTCCTAGGTACCATCCCGTAAGACTAAGACTTAGCGATCGGAGTATAAAGAAAAACTGCTGGAGATCTGGGAAAGGTATAAGGAGCGTAAAGTTAGCTATAAGGTGACCGCTTTGACTAACGGGGCCTCAATGGATTACATCGAGCGGAGGCTTGCAAGAAGTGTAGCTGGACTATAAGGTACCCAGACTTCGCCCTTTGCAGCGCCCTCGCGCGAAGGCAAGAGCACCCGAAAGACAAAACAGTCGGCAGCAGGAGTGATGGCTGACGATGAATATGCTTGGTACTGCGCTGAGGATGTTATAAACAGTCACCACTATAGGAGCAGGCCAATTAACTGGTGGAAAAATAACGGTTATTGGTACCCGTAACTGTCTCTAATAGCAGTTGATATGCTAACTATTCCATCGTCTTTCGCGGAGAGCGAGAGGACGTTTAGCAGCTCTAGACGTATAATAGTGCCATTGCAGGGCCGACTGAGGAGGGAGATAGTGGCGATAGCTTAATGCATTCGATCATAGAGTAAAGCTGGGATCTACACACCCTTACTGCCGCTTCTTAGCCTCAGTAAAGATGCCTAGACTAACATTATTGTGTCGCTCAAGAGGACGGGTGACATTTAATCTGCTTAGTACCTAATTGACTTGTGTTCCGCGACGTCTCGTTTAAAGTGACCATAACCTGGTAACGTTTTTCTGCCTTTATTTGGACCAGTCTTTAACGTTTCCCACGTTAAACGGAATTACACGACCGTTCGATCGAATTTAAATCGAATTCGATTAAGTCTTAGCATTCGATTAATATCGAATCTACTAACGACACATTCGATTCGATCCGAATCTACAGGAGACACGTTCGATTCGAAACGAATCTACGAGACGAGAAAATTCATGCATTCGATTCGATGCAAATCTGCGGATGGTGTGTTCGATTCGATTCGAATCTACAGGGGTTACATTCGACTCGAACGCCAAGGCTTGGCGTTCGATTCGATAGATTCGTAAGATGTCCATCCCTGGTTCTAATGGCCGCCTGGCTACCCGTGTAGATAAGTACCATGTTGCCACTTGCCCAATCCCTGCAGCTCTCCCGCGTAGACAGTTGAGTTATTATCGTCTTCCATTTACGTAGTTTTCTCTGTTGTGTTGTTGTGCAGACAGCGGCCACTCCGACGTACATCATTCGGGGAACGGCAATTCCTCTCTATGTGTTTCGCATTTCTCTCCAGTCCTGACTGTAAGTGCCGTAATTGTTTTGGAGACTTTGCACTGTGTTTCATCTATATGAAGTCTTCAAGACTGTCTACCCAGTATCCAGTTGTATTGGACTGCTCTTAAAAAAAAAAAAAAACAACCCCATCATGCCTTCCGTGGCTGACGTAGCTCATTTGACCACCCTCACGGGTACTCTATATCTGTACCACTATACAGTAAACGCCAGCGCTCTTACTTCTTCGAAATCCTTAACTTTACATCGCGTTCCGCCGCGCACTATACCTTCGCCTCAGACTCTCCGAACTCGCTAATCTGCTTAACGGGTCGTATTCCTGAGCTCGCTGATAGGCCGGACTTGAAGTAGCGGATGTCTAGAATCTCTTTGGCTGTGTCAACTGCAGTCGTGTCCTTTGTTGACCCGTTGGTCGCCTCGGTTTTAATAACTTCTGGCAGCCCGTATTTCCGGCTTTAGAAATTACGTCGTCTATTACTTTGGGTGTTATCTCTTTTTCAAGGTAGCTACATAGAAGCCCTTGGCTTTGTATACTAAACGACTGAAAAACTAGAAATAAGAAGGAACAAGAAAAAGAATAAGAATAAGCTTGATTGACTTCTCAATACAGAATAATCGCGGTGATACTGCAGTGCCATTGTATTTCTAACACCCCGACATGTCACAAGGTTAACTTTCCAACCATTGGCTCGATTCCGACCAACCTTAATCGCGCATAAGGGGCGACGGTAGTTAACATTAAGCATGGCTCACCTCGACTCACCAAAAACTGAGGTCCGACACAACCTTCCCTCCCCTGTAGGGTTTCCAGGTTCGTGCGAGGATACTACTTAATGGAGCTAGATATATGGAAAAGAACATAGCAGGTGGCTGGTGGCCCTATTACCAACACCAAAAAAGTTCTCAGCCGTTGAGAACCTGTCGTAATGATACTAGATTATCGCCGACGGTGGGTTGAACCATTTACCAGATTCTGCCGCACTGCGCGGCCATCGTCACCGCAAGCGTGTCATTAATTCCAATGCATGAGCATCGCTTTATCTAAGCCCGCTAATTCGTTCTTGAACCTTTTCACGGTTTGAAGTTCTTAGCTACGTATATTTTATTAACGCATCGGCTACCGCTGGATATATTCATTTTATGATGATTGTCCTCGGTAGGTTGGCTCCCTTAGCTGTTGAACAGGATTATACAACGTTACATATTTTGGAATACTGCTTTCTTCATGGCAGAGTGTTCGGATAGCAGAGCGAAACAAATGTGGTACTTGTAGCCAAGGGATACCGTCTTGCTGCATCCTTGTCCATAG
Organism: Pochonia chlamydosporia 170; assembly: GCF_001653235.2. Lineage (NCBI taxonomy): Eukaryota > Fungi > Ascomycota > Sordariomycetes > Hypocreales > Clavicipitaceae > Pochonia > Pochonia chlamydosporia. The sequence continues at coordinate 91,128 of NC_035795.1, read as the reverse complement.
CTTTGGACAGCTAAATCGTTATTAATATAACTTGTTATTTAAGGTATCCTTTCTAGAGGATATAAACAACTCTACCCCAAAATGGAATTTAATGACGCCTTATCGCTGCAGAATGCGCCTCGAGGTAGATTGTTCTGTTGTGCAGAACCAATCAACGTCAACAGAAGAGAAACATTTGTTACTTCAACACTTCACGTGGCTGTCCCCGTTTCATTCGGCAAGATTGGTAATCTTTTGCTCAAGGATTTCACTAGTACCGACCGTACTAGCAAAGGTCGTAGTAGGCTTCCACTTAGCAGAGTGACGGGGTGTAGTCTCCTCCATCATCTTATCCACCTGCTCCAGGGACAGACCCTTCGTCTCAGGGACTAAGAAGTAGGTGTAAACCAAGGCACATGTACACAGACCGCCCCAAATAAAGAAGACCGACGATTTCAAGTTGCCCTTATCTTTACCAACCATGTAAGGGGTTATGACCGCAATGATAGTATTCCAAAGCCAGTTAGACGCAGTAGACATGCCAACGCCACGAGATCGAATTGGAAGGGGGAAGATTTCTCCGATAACGATCCAGGCCCCTGGGCCCCAGGTAGATGCAAACCAGAAGATAAAAACAGCAATTAGGGCAATTTGTGCGTTAACAGCAGGAATGTTATTTGCGATATCTTTACCAGGCTTACTAGGGTCCGGGTGGGTATGATTAAACCCAACGGACACTCCGATTGCCGCAACGAGGAACTGGCAAATGAGCATCCCCGTGGCGCCAACGAGAAGAATTTTGCGGCGGCCAAACCGTTCAACAGTCCAGAACGACAAGGGTGTAGAGAAGACATTAATAAGAGTGAAGATAAGGGAAATGAGGAAGGTGTTGCTAATAGCGCCAGTGGACTGGAGGAATGGGGTCGAGTAATAGAAGATAAAGTTAATGCCAGTCCTGGAATAGTAGAGTTAGAACTAATAGCTTATGGATGATTAATTCGTACTGTTTTGGGTGACATACCATTGCTGCATCATTTGAAGAGACGTGCCCAGAATAGTCCGGCGGAGGTTAGAATTAGGCTTCCACAGTCCACCTTTAAAGCAGCTAGCCCAGCTCCCTAGCCAAGCAGTATCGGGGATAAGAGCACGCTCATATTCCTCGTTGGCAACAATTTCGGCAAGTTCGCTCAGGATATATTCTGATGACTTGGGCTGGCCTCGAATACGAGAAAGCGAGTCAATCGCCTGCTGTAACTGCCCCTTCTTAACGAAATATCGGGGCGAGTCAGGAAGAAATAATAAACCGCAACCGAGGATTAATGCCCATAGAAACTGGATAGCGATGGGTATACGGTAAACAGCGGTTGTAGTAAGATCTTTAGTTGCGTATACCACGATAGATGCTAGCATAATGCCAATCGTTATGCAAAATTGGTAGCCTGCTACAAGGGCGCCACGGACTTTGCGAGGACACTAGACACGCCAGTTGTTAGCATGATTTGATTGGCATGGCGATGCAATTAAGAGGTGATACGAACAATTTCTGACATGTACAGGATAACGATAGCCGATTCGAATCCAACTCCAAGACCAGCGATAAGGCGCCCAGAAACAATTGGCCCCAGAGAAGAATTGGGACTAGTTATCATCTGAACAATAACTCCAATCATATAAACACCGCAGCCCATAATAACAGTCCACTTGCGACCGAACCAATCTGCTAAATCTCCAGCAATCAAGGCGCCAAAGAAGGTCCCACACGAAAGAATAGAAACGATCAGAGACGAGTAGTTTTCCGAGAGCTCTTTGTGCCCCGGTCCCATAACTGCATTGATGAAAATGCTGGAACCAAGAACACCATTAATGTACCCAATATCGTAGCCAAAAAATATGCCACCGACGGAGGCGAACGCGCAGAGCAGGTAGGCTTTCCATGTGACCGGCGCTTCGATGTGCTCAACATCTTGCGCGACATGTAGATTGAGGGGCGCTATCCTTTCGGCGTCTGGTTTGCCCGCAAGGTCTGTCATGGCGTAGCAGTTATGACTATGGAGGGTCAGCTGGAACCTGACTTCTCGCTCAGTGTTTTTAAGAAGGTCGTATCAATCAAAGACTATGGGGATGTGAGACAGACAGAAAGACGAGAAAAGAAGTGCTTCCCCTTTATATGTGTATTACTGGCGCAATTCCATGCCCGGCGGAAGTCATGCCCCGTGAGTCCCTAGATTTGCCGCACCATATCGCGTAAGGCTGAAAGTGCATAACTATGTTCAAACAAGGTATGCGATCAATGTCAAGGTGTCAATTAGGTTCATGTCAGCATTCGTTTCCAGAATTCCGTCCAGGATGTGGTTACTCGTGAGTGGTGCGCATCTGCCCCAGTAAGACTGTGGCCAGGCTAACGAAAAGCATTATCACCTACGGCTGATGGCTTGGTGGATCAATGCCATACTTACCAACCGCCTCAATGGGAGAACTGCTCCAGAAAAGTCTAGAAGCCTTGACTTGGCTAATGGAGCTTTTGCTTACTTTACAGCCGCACCAGTCACAATTTGTACCTGGTTGTTAGCCCCCGCAATACCTCGGGGGCAGAGTCGACAACACTATGTCGTACACCGAAGTCCAGCTGTTATGCGCGTGGCAGTAGTACTAAGATGTTAGAGAAGGTCTGACGGTCCCGGCAGCCAAAACCGGCGATACTTGTCGCGGTTTGCGGCAATGGCCAGTGTTGTCCTATTTTACCTTAGTATCAGTTGACATAATCTTTCGGCACCACGAGAACACCGCCGCCGGTTTTGCTGAGACGATTATGCCTGTTCAGAAATAAAGCTGTGGAAGGTGCGACGTGTTTAAACGGACTTCTAGCACGTATTTCACGAAAGTTTGCGACGATCTGTGTTTGGATTATGGTAACGCTTCGGAAAAGTCCCTTGTGCCCTTAAAAAGGCATATCCACGATTAAAGCGTGCAGGTATAATGGCTAATCTGTAGTGGCAAGGTCTATAGCTATCAAGACGGATAGAAGTTTGACTACAAATATGTCCTCAGAATATATGCACTAACGTAAGGCTGCATGGCTTCTAATGGAACTGAAGACCATGCTACTTATGCCATTATGGAGCCTGGAACAGCCGACAGTTGAAGCGGCCGAGGCACCTTGGATAGTTGGAAAGATTAGTCGCAAGTTAAGTTTTGTACGTCGTGAACTCCGGCTCGCAAAATACCTGAGTAACCCATTTCGGGTCTGGGAGCTAACAAGAGGGCAGCGGTACTTGGCCGTTTAGACAACACTAAGGTGCCTGCCTTCTGCACAATCTCCAGTCAAGCCTCTGACACTAATAGCTCCAGAGAATCAGAGACCAGCAAGCAGAACGTATCACCAAGTCGTATTTAGTACCCAGGTAGACATAGCACGGATATATGGATACACAGTTTGTAAGTCTCGATGCTCTCTTCTTACGGGTACGCATCTCGGCACAACGACCCGACGCCGTCAACCTTCCGATATTGAACTCGCATGGACTCATAGCGTCAAGTCGCCCACTTATAACGTTGCTTCAATGCTCTGATTGGGGCGAGTCTGGGGAAAAGCCTTCCAAGTGATCATTTGACGCCGATGGAATCAATTGCAGCAGCGTAATCCATAAAAAATGCGAGAACATTGAAGAGGGCCATTCGCTACGGTGACTGCAGTTGCGGGTTCTTGTAATTGCGACTCCCAGAGTCAAACTTCCCTATTACCTGCCGAACCAAGCTGGGCCTCCATGTCCACATTTAGAAGCTTGTAATGTTCCGACTTGCGCGCCAATGAGAAGTTTCTGATCACCAGCCAGTATGGATGTCCATGGACCCAGGACGCCATTATTTGAAACCCACAGATCTGCCCGAGGACGTGTTTTCGCGGCGGCCGGACCGAGATCAGGCCAGTGGCTGAATGAGGTCATCTGATGTAGTTTTTATTTGCGACCTCATTTTTTTTTAATGTGTGAATTGCGACCCTCAAGCACTTATCGTGTGCCCCTAATTCCATCACGTCGGCAGGAAGTTAATAGCTCACAAGTATGCGACTCAATTTCTAAGCTTTATTCGGCTCACCTGATCTCACTCTATAGAGGTCCATTTTGCACATACGGCTATTCTTTTTGTGCCACTTTATTCAGCTTGCCTGATCTGCAACATCACCAACCAAGGTTAGGGCTCGAGCCAGCGACAAGGGAGTGGAAGCTCTTGTACATCCCGCGGGTTTCAGTTAGAGGTTACAACATTCAAATATCGTCCTTCCCCCATCAAGTCTCAATTTTAACGGTCGGTAGACAGGCGAGCATCTTACACCGTATTTATACCTGACAGTCTCTATGGCCGCTGGGCCACACAGATAGCTACATGTCTGGACGGCCCTTATTGCCCAAGGCTCGAACCCACTACACTGGATAGCCACGTGGACCACATATAAATGGTCCATCTCTAATAAATCCATCTCCTTAGCGCTTAGCTTATATAATATCCATTATATTTGTGCTTAAAATGGATATAGAATTAAATTGAATTGAATTTGGTATCGCCTGTTAGCGCTCTGGTGTAGGCATTAGGCGTGCTAGCTAGTCTTTAATGGTGATTACATAAATCCACCTGCCCTGTAAGCCCTACAGAATGTAACCGGCAGAGTTATTGCGTCTATGCTTTCACGGTAAGCCCCTAAATAGTCCTTTATGTAAATTCCTCTAACTGCAGCAGATATTTGCCTAATAGCTATTTCTCTGTTAGTATTAATACCTGTCTGCAGGATCTTAATGCCTGCTAAGGTTTCCCGTCTACTAATGTATTTCCTTGCGGTTAATTGCGCCTGGTCTTTTCATGGGGACTGAGGAGAGCCCTAATATCTGTAGCAAATGCCTTAATAAAGAAAATATAGGTTATAAATAAGTAGCATTAACTACTTAGGCTAGATACTAGTATAGAGCGCGCTAGGCTTATATAGCCTACTTAGTTTAGTAGTGCTTATTAATCTTTATGTAATAGAAGTCTATAATGCGCAGGTAAACCTTATAGGATCTACCAAGAAACTATCCTATTGCTGCTTTAGGATTAGAGGTTAGCTAAGCCTAGAGATAGTAAGGGACTTTCCTGCAGTAGAAAAGATAGGTAAGCGACTTTTAGCGCTTATAGGGGCACTCTAGGGTTGCCTAGCCTGGGTGGAATCTCTTGTAGTAGTCCGCAAAGTTACTATGGTGTAATTAGGCAGCAAGTAGATATCCTAATAAATAGCGTGGGAGAGCGAGTTTAGGGAGCTTTTATAGCTTAGCAGGCAGGCTAAGCAATAAGTAACCTGCTCTCTCTACTCCTTACTACTATTATTAGTACTCTATAGCTATTTAACCCTTAACCTATCTCCTGCAGTATAAGACTAAGGGAATATGTTCTGGGATAGGGAGATTAGCTCCTTACTTAGCAAGAAGGTCTGCTAGCTTATTTCCAAAGATATTACTATGTCCTAGGCACCACTTAATAGATATCTAATATAGATATTTGTCTCCTACCTTCTAAAAGGCCCTAAAATAGGCCTATAAGAAATCTAGCGCTATTGCTCCTATGCAGTTAATAATAGAAGTATTGTCTATATAGACTATAATTAGTTTATTAGCGAAATTAGTAAGTATAGCGTATTAGAGGCCTTATACCGCACTGTGGATTTCTGCGTTAAAGACTTCTCTGCAGCTAAGTTAGCTAGAGCCCCAGTTAACAAGGCGTCCGTTATAAAATACTATAAATCTATACCCTGCGGTATCTCCTTCTGTCTTAGAGCTATTGCTAAAGATAATATATCCTACGGGTTTGTCCTAGAGCTAGTGCTAGAATTTTAGCATAGCGGTTTCTTTTGGTAGTCTTTTCCCTGTAGCTTTAGTTAGGATGTTATTATTAAAGCGGCGTAGGATAAGCCTTAGTTATTTAACCTCTCCTGCATATGCTGCTATCTAGAGGAGTTAATTGTGCCTCTATAGGGTTTAGCTATATACTGTTAGGTAGATATTCTGGTTAACTTTATGCTGTGCTTATCTTAGCCTTCTAGCAACTAGGTAGGTAGCATCTAGCATGGCGTATCTTAGCGCTATGCGCGCTTAATATTGCTTAAGTATAACGTTTGCTGGCGGGACTCCTACCTCCTTCTAAAGGATAACTTATAGGGTAGTCTTCTAAATAGGTAGCACTATATGGCAGGCCTTATTTAGGATTACTTAGAGCTTTAAGAGTTAAGTTTTAGTTATTATTCTTGCTCTCCTATATATTAACTCTAAAGGGAAGCTAGGGAACTATATGTCTAGCCTGTAGAGGAGTATAGGTAGAGCTACTATATATACTGCTCTCCTAGCTACTGCTGCTAACGTTCTACATACTGTATTATTAATAAACTATAGCTGTAAGATAACCTTACTTGCTTTATGTAACTATTTCTTAATGTGCGTGTTAAAAGTAAGCTTATAGTTAAGCTAGACTCCTAGCTAACGTATTGCCTTCTGTGCCTTAACCTTCTAGCCTTAGTAATAGACTATTAGGGAGCTTCTATTTCTTTTTCTAGAGAAGTGTATAACCTCTATCTTGTCTAGGTTAAAGGAAAAGGCCTCTTATTACTCCTATGCTTCTATTATAGCAATTGCCGCGTTTGCTTTTACAGTAGCCTCCTTTAGACTGTCTCCTATGAAGAGCATTACTATATTATCTGCGTAGCTATACCTCTCTATTGCTTCTAGAAGGGAGTAGATAGGGGTGGTAGCTAGGAGATAGAGAATTAGTAATATTAGCAAGCCTTAAGGGAGGCTATAGGGCAGTTTTGTAGGTTCTATTTTAGCATCTTAGAATCTAACTAGAGCTTTACGGTAGGAGATAAAGTGGTAGATCTACCAAACTAGGAAATCTAGCTATTCTTATTATTAGAGTTATAGGACTAGCCTCTTAGAGAGAATAGCATTAAAGGCCCCTTTAATATCTATTATAATAAGTGTGGCAACCTTGCTATTACCTAGAGCACATTTAATATTATAGATAAGTGCAGTAACTATGTCTGTGGCGCTTTGTTTTAGGAGTGCTCTAGCCTAGTTTAGATAGAGAACCTTATACTTAATAGCTAGGTAGGCAAGATGCTAACTAATTACTTATTTTAGGCCTTTAGACAGGCAGGAAAGAAGGGAGATAGAGCGCTACGTAGAAATATTACTAAGATCTCTCTTATTAAGTTTTAGGATTATTGCTACCTCTGCTATTTTAAAGGGAGTTAGGTAGTATCCTAGAGTAAGGCATGCGTTATAAAGAAGTATAGTTACCTATAAGATGCTTAGCTAGATTGCTTAGAGCATTTTTATTGTAATACTATCTATTCTAGGAGTAGTATTTCTAGTTTTAAGTAGCGCATCCTAGGCTTTACTAATAGGGATATATGCTAAGAAAGGGATATATTAGGTTAGAGATATAGTAGGCATCTATAGATCTAGGATATTATCTAATGCGTCCTGTCTTTTAAGCTTCTCCTTGCGTAGAATATTAGCGCGTTATAAGTTAGTTATATAGACTATACTATTAAGTTAGATTAGGGGAGGTTATAGCTATTGCCTTAGCTTTATCTAATAGGTAACCCGGTAAATATTAGCTAGGTTAGTAATTTCTGTAATAATATTACGCTAGAAGTCTTGCTTTATATAACGGATAGTGCGCTTAAGGTAGACCCTAGCTTGCTAAACTTCCTGTCTATGTTAGCTTTCTGTAGTATATTAGGTAGCGTAAAGATTCTTGTGTGCTTCTTTGCACTCTCTACTCTACCACGGATTCTATTAAGCTCTTCTCCCTTTGCTTACCTGTCTGCAGGCCTTTACTGCGTCTTAGAGAACTTATAGAAGCTATTTAGTAGCATTATTAATGTCTCTTTTAGATTAGATGCACGTTAGTAGCAAGGCAGCCGCGCTAGCTATATGTTTAGCAAAAGCCTTAATCTCCTCTAGTAGAGTAATATAGACTTTTCCTGTGGTTCTAGGGCTGCTTTTATTGTCTAGGATCTCTATTCTAACAGTATAATACAGCAATCTAGTCATAAGATATTCTTCTATAGTTACAGTAGAAGTTATAATATTAGAGAATATTAGGTTAATTATACTAGATCTTTTGTTTAGCCTTAGCATTATAGTTAACATTTCTAGGTTATTTAAAAGGATTAGGTTATATTCTTAAGTCCAATTAAAGATCCTTATACTATCCTATGATACTCTCTAATCTGCCTGCTATAACGGATAAAAGGCGTTTATATCCCCTGCAACTATGCATTAGTTTAGAGGGGTCTATAACTTAATAAGACTTAGCAAAGTCTCTTTCTCTAGCTGGTTGTAAATATTAAGGATTATAGTTCTATTTACTTAGACCTAGAGAAGGTCTTAGTAATATGCTAGGAGAAGTTATTTGGCTTAGATATTCCTATCTATCTATATGTAGGTTAGTACTTATAGCTGTATTAAATTATTAGTCTAACTGTCTACGGGGCTAAAACAGAGAAAGCTAGGATAGTATTATGTTTTATAGAGGCCTTTTTGTGCGTTATAAGATGTATTTAGTTCCTATATAAGTACTATATTATAGCCCTCCTAAAAGGCAAGTTAGAGAGCTATATAGTAGGCTCCCTTGCCTTTATTCACATTTGCTTGGAATATTTTTAGCGTAGTCTTTAGGGGGTTTCTATTTTGCGCGATTCTTATTTACGCCTGTGTGTAGTAATGCATTGTATTTTGCTTGGTAACTAGTCTTATCTTCTAGCAGCTAGTAGAGAGCTGCTAGGCAGCAAGTAAGTGGCTAAAGTTCGCCTAGGTGTACGTACTTTAATAATTTCTTAGGAGGTAGTTTTACTTAGTAGTTCCTAGGCAGTAGCTTTGCTTAGTAGCTCTATATTATTAGTTTAGGGTTATAGTTAAAACTGCTTTTTAATAGTAAAGTACTAGTCTCTAGTTGTGCTGGTGCTAGTTATAGAATTTTGCTTGGTAACTGCGTGCAATATACCCTTCCTAGTGATATAGAAATAGTATTTAGGATTAGAGTGTTAGTTCTGTCTTGTGTTAGCTCCTATTAGGTATAACTGTATTAGTGGAGGTAGTGCTTCTTTAATCTCTTGTTTCTCTGCTTCCTCTTTACCCTCCTCCTCCTCTTCTTCTTTATCTGCTTCCTCCTCTCCTGCTACTTCTTCTTCTGTTTCTTTATTATCCTTTTTATTTTCCCTCTCTTCTAGGGTACCTACTTCTCTCTCTTTGTGATCTATAATATTTGCTAAGTATGTTTCTAGGACCTAGGTTATTTAGACTAGCTCTGTGCTGCCTATCTTGGCATCCTGTAGGGTGCTAGCGTCTTCCTTACCCTCCTCCTTAGCAAGGGGGGGTTAGTTACTATTAGCTTGCTGTATATTATTCTTTTATTTAAATTCTTCTTATCCTAGATGCCTAGCGTAAATAAGCTAAGTCTTTAAGAGTTTCTAGAAGTTACTATAAAGTTTCTATAGGTAGGCATAGCAGTTCTTATAGTTAGCTTTATGTATGCTATAGTAGTTTACGCATTTTATTAGATTATTATACCTGTTAGCGCTATGCGTATTATTCTTAACGCTATAGCATATATAGACTTTTATAGCAATACAGCAAGTTAGCAGGTGAAAGTTCTAATAGTAGGTACACTAAGATAGTTTCTTTGGTTTAGTAAGTTTAAAGGAGTAGCTTTCCTGTCTAAGTAGCTAGAAGTTACTATTTAGCAGCTTAAGGAATAAGATAACTAGTATTACTTTAGTTAGATCCTTATTATTAGGCTTTTATAAGATATACTATTATTCTAGCTTTTGCTCTATTTAGGCTTTAATCTCTTCTTTAATTATTATCTTAAAGTCTAGAAGGGTACTATCCTAAGAGTAGATAGTCTTAGGAAAGTTCTTAATCAGGTAGGTATGCTATAGGATTTATTTCTCTATAATATCTAGGTTAATATATAGGCCCTATTTATTCTACTTCTCTAGAATAAGCTGCTAAATCTTCTTATTCTAAGCTATAATTGCCTATCCTATATTTATTAGCTTAATATCTTGGATGTTCTAGGATATAATAGCAAGCTTGTCCTTTAGTATAAGGCGGATTTATAGGCCCTTCTTAAAGAAAGAGAAGCTACTCTTTAAGCAGAGAAGGACCCTATAATTAGTGTAATTTGCAATAGTTATATTTTAGCGGCAGTAGGGTTGCACGTGCATATCCTCTAGTGCCTAGCGTAAGGCATTTTCCGCGATATTAGTAAAGCTTACTAACTTATTAGTTCTAGTGTTTTCTCTAGCGGCTGGTATTAGTAGTATAGTATTGCTTATCCCTGTGAGTAAGCTTAGGGCGGGGGTATTCTTATTTTCTAGTATAAGTAATTCTTCTGCGCGTACAAACTAGTTCTAATATTAGAGAAGGGTATTCTAAAACTTATTAGCAATATATAGTTTATAACCTGTAGTAAATTTTCGCGTGCAGGCTATTATTGCTTCTGTGTAGGTTCTAAGAACCTTAGCGTGTATATTAAGTCTCTCCTACTATATATTAATAATTTCTTCTGTCTTAGCTTCTAGATTAAAAACTAGGGTTAGCGTTTATATAGCGTTATCCTCTTTTGTAAGGGCTATAAACCTATTAGTTATCCTGTATTATGTAAGGTGCGCGAGCGCACAGACCCCGCTTTGCTACCACTCACGTGTTAACACATAATTGCCGCCATTTAGCTAGCACCTCGCACATCTAGATGTGCGAGGGTAAGCTTAAGTCTTAAATACAACGTACCCTATTGCTGCTACCTAGCTTTATCTACTACTATTACAGTGCTCGTTACAATTCTTAAGCTTCCTTTTAAGCTACCTAGAAGCAATATGGGAACTAGAAGCACGCGAAATACTCCTGTACCTACGGCGAGCACCCAAACAGCCTCAAGTGCAGAAAATACCGCAACCTCCTACCAAGAGACAGCAGTTCCCCTCCTAATTAAGGCAGAGCAGGCAGCTATTCGCGCGCGAATTGCACAGCTAGAGGAACTACAGAAATTACGAGAAAGGGAGGACCAACTGCTCTAACTTATAAATCGCACAGGCAGCCGCTTATCTAGCAATACTATGACAAGGCGTCGGCGAGACTCCTAGGACTCCTTAGGTAGTAGTAGCCAGGAGATCAAGGTTAAGAATATTACAGCTCTCTCTCACCCAACCAACCCGCAAAAGCATAAGATCTGGATAAATAACCTAACCCGTGCCTTTAATAGGGCAAAACGCAAGTACCGTCGCGACTATCAAAAGATCCTCTTTGCCCTCGACCATATAACCTCCACGTGTAGGGCAAGATGGGACCAATACCTTGACGATAAACCGGATAATAAGCGGGGGGAGATTAAAGATAACTGGGATAAATTCCAGGCTTGGACACTTACCCTGCTAAAGGACGCCGCAAATAGGGAAGCCCAGATAGCAATACAGCTTAAAAAGGCCCAACAGCTTAGCGGGCAAAGCCCTATGGACTTTAGCATCTACCTTAATTCACTAGAGAAACACCTAGAAAGACCTAGCGAAAAGGCCCAGGCGCTTACCTTCTTCGCAAAGCTACACCCTAAGCTACAAGACCATATTAACCTATACGCCTTAATAACTAGCCTAGCCCGAGAAGAGGTTGTGCAACTAGCCTAGCGATTCTGGGAAGCAATGCCAGGGAAGAACAAGCAAAAGCAAGAGGAAGCCCCTAATAGGGAAGGGAGCTTTAAGGCTAGCAAGTACCAACCTAGCAACTCGCCAGGAAATCGCTCCTCCTTCCCCTCCACACCGCCACCAAAATACCAGCCTTCTAGCCCAAATAATATTAGGCCTCCCTGGAAACCTTGGTGCTATAACTGCGAAAGCGAGGGACACTTACGCTTAGCCTGCGATAAGCCACTAAAAGACTCGCAAAACGCTCTGGGAAACAGCTAGCAGCAGAAGTAGTCGCCCTTGCTTCTGCTACCTAAAAGGAAGTACCTATGGGGTGCTGCTTTAAGGGCAAGGTAATTATACACGGCCGAAAAGCTATTAATACATACGCAAACCTTAATAGCTGTGCCGCTATAGACCTTATAAGCATCTAATTTGCAAAAGAATACTAACTCCCTAAGGCAACTATAACCGCCCCTATTATACACGCAATTGGCGACCTTGCGGTTCCCTAGTACGGCGTGTATAAAGTCCCCCTTACTGTAATAGACTTGCAGGGGCAGGAGAAGCAGTTCTCTATACTATGTGTTGCTATCGATAGAGACCTAAATCCCTGGGGAAGTCCCCTACTAATTGGGATGCACACACTAGCCGCTCATAGGATACACCTATCCACATACAGCTAAGAATGGTAGTATGAGACTCATAGAGACCGTTTTAAGCTACTTAATGCCCGGCAATTCGCTAGGGAAGCCCGAGATACAGCTTTTGTGTACTCTATATCTGCGATCCCAAGCGAGGATTTATTACCTATAGAGGACGAGGACCTAGCAAAAGGGCTAGGAAATCCAGGGGATATCCTAGCGGAGCTAAGAGCATTCACGGACGTGTTTACAGATGCGCAAGCAAGCATTCTGCCCTCTCACAAGGAATCTGATCATAGTATTGACCTAATATCCAGCACAACGCCACCATACGGTCCCATCTACCCTCTCTCTTAGGGAGAGCTAACGGAATTGCGGCAATACCTTGAGGATAACCTAGCGAAGGGACGGATAAGACTATCTAAGAGCCCAGCAGGGGCCCTAATCCTATTCGTGCCGAAGAAAGACGGAACGCTCTGACTGTGTGTTAACTATAGGGGACTTAATAAGATAACAGAAAAGAATCGCTATGTATTACCCCTAATTTTAGAGATCCTAGATAGGTGCTAAGGAGCTAAATTCTTCTCTAAGATTAATATTAAAGATGCCTACTATTAAATTCGCATTAAGGAAGGGGATAAGTGGAAGACCGCTTTTAGGACTTGCTATAGCCATTACGAATATCTAGTAATGCCCTTTGGGTTAACTAATGCCCTAGCTACCTTCTAAAGCTACATCCACCAGGCTCTAAGGGGGCTAGTTGACACCATTTGTGTAGTATATCTGGACGATATCCTTATCTTTTCTAAGACTAGGGAAGATTATACCAAACACATACAATAAGTACTAGAGAGAATAAGAGCAGCAGAGTTATTTGCTAAACCCTTAAAATGCTCCTTCTACTAGGACTTAGTAGAGTTCCTAGGGTTTATCCTCTTAATTAACGGGATATCTATAGACTCTCAGCGAGTTAATACTATCCTATAATGGAAGGAGCCTACCACTTATTAAGAGGTATAGGTCTTCCTAGGATTCTGTAACTTTTACAGGCGGTTTATACAGGGATACTCTGGTATTGCGGCACCATTAAACGCCCTTATGAAGGGTAGCTAACAGGGGACTAAGCTAGGGCCTATTATACTAGGAAGCAAGGAGAAACAGGCGTTTACTCGCCTAAAGGCTGCCTTTAAGGAGGCGCCTCTCCTCTGACATTATAATCCAGAACTCCCTATACGCATAGAAACAGATGCCTCTAATTTTGCTATGGCAGGCATCCTCTTACAGCCGGATATTCGGGGGCAATATCACCTAATAGCCTTCTAGTCTCGGAAATTTACAGACACAGAAAGGAACTATGGGACGCTAGACTAAGAACTACTTGCTATAGTAGAGTCATTTAAGCACTAGCGATATTATGTTGAAGGGGTAGCTAACCCAGTTAAGGTTCTATTAGACCACTAGAACCTTTAGACTTTTATGCGTTAGCTAAGGTTAAATAGGAGACAAGCACGCTAGTGCATATTCCTAACGCCTTTTAGTTTTATCATTAAACATCAGGCTGGGAAGTCTAACCCTGCTAATAGGCTATCTAGGAGGCCAGATTATACTAGCGAACCTATGACAAATAGGGAGCTATTGCCAGACCTTAAGAGGAAAATAGCACCTACTTAGGTAGTAGAAACTATACCAATGCATTAAAGAAGACATAGCGAAACGCTAGGAGCTACTAGCTCTATCTTAGTTAAAGCTAGTAAAGAAGTTCTAGTGCCCGCTACTTAGGGAAATACAGCTCTTATAGCTTGTGTGACGGCTAAAGATACAGCGACTACGCTCCAAATTAATAACTAAATTAGGGAGAAAGTAGGGTCTATACAGACAGTCACAGTAGAGAAGGTTTAACAAGCTCTTAGGCTGCAACCTACCTATGATAATGAACTGGCTAGGCTACTAATAGAAATACTACTTAAGGCCCAAAAGGAAGACGCTAAACTGCAAAGGCAGGCTAGTGTAGATTCCACAGGGAATAGCAGGAGAAAGAGTGGTGCCTATACTTATACTATAAGTAGCCTAATATTATATAATAATAGGGCTATTATCCCACGGGAACCTAGCCTTAGGCAAGAGCTATTGCGGCTATATCATGATAATCCGCTAGCAGGTTACTTTAGAATAGAAAGAACTATTAACCTGCTGCAGAGGCATTTCTATTAGCTTGGAATAAGGGCTAAAGTTAGGGACTATATCGCTAGCTGCGCTACCTGCCAAGGGGTTATTGCTAGACGGCATCGCCCATACAGATCCCTTAAATCCCTACTAATACCCCGGCGACCCTAGGTTAAAATCTCAATGGATTTTATCACAGGATTGCCTGCAAGCTATTATAATAACCAAGAGGTTAACGCAATCCTAGTGATAGTGGACCAATATACTAAGTATTCCCTCTTCCTACCTATATCTACTACTATTAACGCTGCAGACCTTACAGAGCTATTCCACAAGGAAGTAGAACTTCGCTTTAGAGCCCCAGAGGGGATCATATTAGACAGAGGGCTAGTCTTTACTAGCAAGTTCTAGGGAGACCTCTGCTATATATCTAAGATAAAACGCAGGCTATTAACAGCTTTTTACCCCCAAACTAACAGGCAGACAGAGCGAATAAACCAGATAATTGAGCATTATCTACGGTGCTTTATAGGCGAAAACCAGGTTATCTGGCCACTATTACTGCTACAAGCACAATATGCTTGCAATAATGCTACTAGTAGCATAACTGGCTATATACCTCACTATGCCTTAATGGGTTACACGCTAGAGTTTTGCCTTGCTCTTAAGGCCGAGAGCTATAGGGTAGAGGTGCCTAGCGCTAGGGACTATGTTTAGAGACTCCAAGAAGTCCGTGGAAGACTAAAGCAACACTGGCAAAAGGCTGTGGAAACACAGGCAAAATACTATAATAAGCAGCACTAACCTCTCACTCTAAACAGAGGAGACTTAGTAGGGCTTACTACAAAGAACCTCCGGTTTAAGAAAGAGAAAAGGAAGCTAATTCCTCGTTATGTCGGCCTATTTTAGGTCCTTAAAGCTATTGGCAAATAAGCATACCGACTAGCTCTGCCTAGCTAGTATAGCTGCCTCTATAATGTGTTCCCTATAAGCGCGTTAGAACCCTGGAAACACCGGCGAGAAGCAGGAGAGAAGCTACTCCCCATGCCTAACTTAGACGATAACAATAATAAGTATAAGGTGGAGGAGGTCAGAGATCAGAGAACCTCTTAAGAAGGTACCCTATACCTGGTGAAATGGAAGGGATGGCCTTCGGAATACAATTAGTGGGTGCCTGCTAAAGACATGCACGCGCCTCTCGCCATAGCAGCATACAGACGGGGAAAAGGCAGTAGAAAAGGCGGCAAAACGTCACAATGACACTGGCCAAAGGAGACGGAAAAATCATGCAAAAGGCGTCGCGCCACCAAAACTCTATTTCTGCGGAACTACCGCTATCTACCTAGCGAAAAACAAGCGAAAACCCCGTTAAATCTAG
Source organism: Pochonia chlamydosporia 170 (assembly GCF_001653235.2). Taxonomy (NCBI): domain Eukaryota; kingdom Fungi; phylum Ascomycota; class Sordariomycetes; order Hypocreales; family Clavicipitaceae; genus Pochonia; species Pochonia chlamydosporia. The sequence continues at coordinate 75,257 of NC_035795.1, read as the reverse complement.
GGGATAGGAATCGGAAAAGCCCCTAGAGCATCTGGGAAGTCGGCATTGTACTCGTCGGCGGCAATCACCTCCTTAATGCTATGAAAAAGACGGTGAATCGCCACCGCCCAGGGGCGGTATCCGGGGTCCGAGGGACGCAAACGCAACACCTGGGTAGCCTTCTAGGCATCTAGGGTGCTGCTATAGGCCTCCTGGAAGGAAATCAGCAGGCGAAATCATGGCAAAACGAGAACGAAGAGCCCGCACATACTGAGTTAAAACGAGGAGGAGAAACCGCAGCAACCATGAGTTGCTGTCAAGCAACAATATACTGCTTGTAAGTAGTAGTCGCGGGCTAAACAGGGACATTAGCTGGCGATACACAGGCGATTGCACTAGGTAACCACGCACCAAACGCGCTTTGGCGGAACCAGTCAGCCCATGGGCGACCCGATGGGCGGTCTTAGCGTGGTTGAAACCACGGGCAAGGTCCAGCGAAAGCCGGGCAAAACGGAGGCGAGTTGCGGGCGCGAACACCCAAAACCCATCGTTATCCTCTGGGTCGTCCGGTTGCTCCTCTTCGGGGACCATCGCCATGATTAAGCTGCGTAAAAACTCCAGGAGCCGGAGGAAATCCTGCACGTCTCCCGCTATTCCAGCCACAGGCTGTATACAAACGTCAGCGAAGGAAAGGAGAAAGCGTGGCAAAGACGTAGCGACTTACCGCTTCACAGGTATCGGCACGCGCAACACACTGCTGGCATCTCTTGCTTAGCCCTTTCTTGGAGTCGATCTCGGTATCAAATCGACAGCAAATCTCTAGCACTTTAGGGGTGCTTATCCCTCCGGCGCGGAATTCGTTGATCGCGGTTCGCAGGCAGTGCATGCAGAAGTGCTTTTCCATGGTAATGAAAGTCATTTCGGCGGCGATTGGGTGGCGATTTGCTCGTGAAAATAAGTTTGAATGGTAATCTGGGGCAGGGAATGGTGATGGAAAAGATGGTGTAGCAGGAAGGAAAGACGAGCAAAGAGTGGGCGAAGGGGCAGCAATATATACACAATATTGGTTGCTACGCGACGGTACCTTGGGTCACGCGCACCAATGTTTTCACAACAACAGACAGTCATGTTGATGTTGTGAGGCGATTCACAACCTGACAGCTGGCGAACCGACTGTGAGGCCGTCCGGCGACCGGCCATAGTGGGGGGGGGATAGTTGTAAGGTGCGCGAGCGTACAGACCCCGCTTTGCTACCACTCACGTGTCAACACATAATTGCCGCCATTTAGCTAGCACCTCGCACATCTAGATGTGCGAGGGTAAGCTTAAGTCTTGAATACAACGTACCCTATTGCTGCTACCTAGCTTTATCTACTACTATTACAGTGCTCGTTACATATTAGGTGCTCTTATCTAGTTGTCCGTTGCAGCAATTTCCTTTGTCCCTATTATATGCTATTAGACTGTAGGTTAGGCTGCTGCTAGGTTAAAATAGCTATAGGGTTACTAGAAGGCCTATTTTCTAAAGCTATTAGCGAGCTCTAAGGTTAAAGCTATCTAGGTACTGCTAGTTAAGCTAAGCCCTAGCGCTATGCTCTAGCGTGGCTAGTTAGGAGATAACTATAGCCACAGTAGCACAGCAGCGCTTAGAATATCTTTGCAAGTTTACTTAATGTAAAGATGTTTATTTCTCTACGTTACTGTCTGTCTACAAGGTAGGTACCCCTATAGATGTAGGAGGAGAGTTGCTTAAAATAGATATAATTAATGTATTTAGGTGGATTTAGGGTAGATATAAGGATATTCTCTAACGCGGTATTTTAATGGTCTACCGTGCGTAATTTTACACAAAATAATCTTAAATGGAGACACCTTAGGGACCCTAGTTAGTAACGCTAATCGTTCTATAATTTATCTTACACTGTCAGCATGGGAAAGAGTGTCTTTAAACCTTCTGCTGCTTAGTTTGCCAAAAAAAATTAATTTTTTTACTATGTATGCCGTTCGATATGCCAGTCCAGTTAGAGCAATAGAAGCTGCTTAAAGACCGTCTGTTTTGCTATTTTAAAGGCTAGACTTAGTCCGAACGTGCTCGTGATACTAGCTTATAGCTTTAGGGCTTTAGCTACAATATTTAACGGCATGGTATACAGAAATGGGTCTGTAAGCAATGCATCCTCATGAATTGGCCCAGTATCGCTAGTTTTGCTTTATTAGGCCTTTAGAACGCGGCAAATCATCTGTGGCGTGAGCACAAAATACCAGCACCAGCACGTGAGAAAAGAAGCAGGGCACAGCTAAAATCAGAAGGCGCACTAGAATCAAAGCAGCTAACTATTGCCTCTGCTTTAAAACTAAACGTCGAGAAGCCTAGGGAATAGACCATCGCGAATTGCTTTATCTCACGGTTTGATAAATAGCACTTTCAGCGAATGCTGGTGGAATTTATCGTGAGTAGCAACCAATCCTTCTCCTTTGTTGAGAACCCCGTCCTCTGAGAAATCTTTAACTATTTAAGTCTATCCGTTTTAATCTAATGCGCTAACCTAAGCGATAGTGCTATTTAATATAAGATTATTTAAGAATATAACCGCTAAAAGCAGCAAGTTATAGAAGCGCTAAGAAACTTCTCTAGACTACTCTATATATCAATTAATAGCTAGACGTCTCGAAATAAGCTCGCCTTATATGGGATTGCCTGCTTTTTTAGAGATAAGAAAGATCAGCTATGCAAAATCATAATTGGGGTTCTAAAGGCTTATTGCCACTTTAGCTTAACGATTAGCAAGGAGGTTCTTAATGTCCTATATGCTCTTAGTGTGAGTCAAGAGAAAATTAGCTATTTTACCCTTAATAATGCTGAGAATAATAATATAGCGATAGAGGTTATTGGCGCTAAGCTTGGGTTTAATAGCTAGCTACGCTGTGGACATTGTATAGGCTACACCAATAACTTGTTAGCTAAGGCACTTTTATTTGGCAGAAACACCAACGCATTTGAGCAGCAGTTATTAGGTGTAGAGGCGTTATCTAACGCTAAATACGCTCAATAGCGCTAAAAAGGGCCTGTTAGAAAGTTACATAATATTGTTGTAGATGTGCGCATTACCCATCGGTTAATGTACTTATTCAAGGAGGTCTAGAGGGTAGGCGGCTTGACCAAACGCTATTCGCTCTATGCTAAATTTGGCCCTTTAAACAGGAAGAAATTAATCGAGCTACCACTCTAAAGCTTCGGTCAAAGAAACCGCTTAAGCTAATTATCAATAACGACACGCGCTAGCTATTATAGCTCTACATGATCCGCAGGGCTCTGCGGTTAAAAACATCCATTAAACTACTGCTAGTCAGGTATAAAGCACAGTGGGAAGACGAAAATCTGTCTAGAAAGACTAAGCAAGTGATGCAAGCTAAGTTATCAAAAAAGCCACACATCCTCCGAGACGAGAACTAACTAGCTAATAAAGACTGGGAGGTTCTCTACCATTTGGAGGCTATTCTAACTATCTTTTAAACCGTGGTAAAGACGCTAGAGAGCGACAGGCACATCCGTAAGCGCAAGCAGGGCTAGACCGGTTTCTACGGCAATGTCTGGGACGTGGTGCTTAGGTATAAGTTACTTCTAACACACTAGAAGAGTATAAAGAGCTTGCTGCTGGTTTTCCCAATGCAGAGTACTTGCGCATTGGAATTAACCTTGCTTGGGATAAGCTAGATAAATATTACCAATAGCTAGATAAGACGCTGATATACTATATAGCTATAGCGCTCCACCTAGCCTATTACTGGGACTATTTTAATGAGACGTGGTTACATAAGCCTAGTTAGGTAAAAAAAGCAAAAGAGATAGTTTCTAATGTCTAGTTATCTAATTACGCTTACCTTAAAGTTAGAACTACCAGCAGCAGGAGTAACAACAAGCTACCAGCAAAACGGTCTTGGTTTTTTAACCCGTTTAAGAAGAACAGTTGTCTGCTAAGCTTAATACCGGCCTATGCAACAGCTATAATAGGCGACAAGTACCAGGCGTGGCAGATAGATCGTAAGGTAGGTAATAGCAATATTCGTGATTTAATCCGTTACTGGATCACAAAGAACGGCAGATATCCCAGGTTATCCAGGATAGCTTTAGACTTTATAACGATTTAGCTAATATTAGCCAAATGTGAGAGGCTATTTTTAGCAGCTAGCAAGATAGTCTTGGCATTGCGTATAGACCTTAATGCTAAGATTATCGCTATATATTAGGTTTTACGTTCTTGGTATTATGTAGGTCTTATTAAGGACCTAGATCTATTGCTTTACTCGCATGTTAAGACTTAGCTGGATAGAGTTTACGCGACTCTAAACGATAATAAACTGGCACTTGCCAAGTTAAAGTAGCTATTGGACAGCGAGAACAGCGTTAGCTAGAGAGGTAATTTTAGTACCGCAGCAGGCGGGGGGAGAGTTAGTGACAAAATGTGAAAGTAAGGCCAAATAGGCGTAATTCGGTAAACAGTCTCCAAACTGCACTTATATATACATATATATATCTATCCACTCAACTTAGATATATATAATATCCACTAAGTAGAGGCCTGATATATAGCACATCCACTCGACTTAGCCCAAATGTAGATGGGTGTAGTGGTTTCGAGCCTTGGCAATTGGGTCTGGTTGATATCTCTTTCCAGATTGATCCAGAGGACGCTTCACAGGAGAATATTAATCAAGGTGATATTCAGATGTCATCTGACACAGAGTGAAATCTGAGGAGGGGGAAGGTGCGTGTCGCATATAATGCATGATCTTTGATGAGCCACATGAAACTACGGTGTTAGTAAATCACCTGTGTACTTTAAAACATCTGCGGGATGGGACCCCGTACCTTAGAACAACTTCAATCAAAAAAAAACATAACGGTTTCTCAACGATTTTTAGCACCCTAAGTCCGAGAACAAGAAACACTACGAATCCACATATCCACAATAAATTCAAGGATAACGAGGTGCTCCCCCAGACATGAAGACCCCCTTTCCCGCAAGACAGACGCGGGAGACGCGTGCACGGACGAAAAGTACATGATTATGGGAAATAAGCTGCCAAATGAGGCAAGACCCCGGTTGTTGATGGGAAGTGGAAAAGTGGAGAAAACTCCAACCGTCACCAACTTTTGGACGATTTGGGCGACGCGTTGGTGCAGTAGGCGCTAGCACGATACGAAGAAGAATTTGGTAGGATTCCAGAAGACTCCGAAGGGTAGTAAGTAGACTGTTCCCTCACTATAACCACTGGAGAGAAGAGGTATATTGTAACGAGCTCAGCCTGTTACACTATTATTGCCACGGCAGCGCTACAGCGCTGCGGGAATTTTTGGAAGATTAATTAATGTAAAATTATAAATTCTGTATATAGCTATCTATCTATAAGGTAGATACCTCTATAGATATAGGAGGAGAGTGTGTGTAGTTTAATGAATTATATAGTACCTCTTGCACAGTAGAGCAATAGAAAGAAGAATGGACAGACAAAAAGGTTTATCTCTTTAGTTAAGAACTTTAGCTAGTATAGATATTAAAGCATAGTAAGTTATCTACCGCAAGCTAAGGAATAGAGAAAGGCAAGCTCAAGCTTGCATATTTAAGTTGCAAAGCAACTTAAGCGAAATTAATCCAACAATAGCAGCTAATCTAGCGTTAACGCTAAAACTCTAAACCTAGCAGGGCTAGGTCTATAGTATCAGTGTAGCTCACAATACTATTATACTTATTCCGTGATGGTAACTCTAAGACCACCACAACTAACTATAGACCAAAGCCACCAATCTCCGTGCTGGCTCTCCCACTCCCTGGCGGAATTAACGGCGCGGTCGCACTGATTAAGGTCACCAGTAACACACATGTAGCCTTTTTCGGCTCGATAGCAACCGCCGCCGCTAGAGCAGAGCTCTCTAAGTCGGTCACTGGGTTTTAGTTCACTTTTCCACCTACCAGCATCATTATTGTGTTGGCATGTCTGGTCCGTTATAACCCTAGCGGTGTTGACTTTAACAACGGCCATATCATGGCTGTCTAAGCTGAATGACACGCTAGTGCTCGTGCCAGTCTTTCCACTGTAATACTCAATCCAGTCATAGGCCCCTGCCCCAAGACCCGGGACGTCTGTAAAATTAACGGACAAAGTCTCGGCGCCATTAGCTGCCACAAGACCGATGACGACACCGTCACTGAGAAGACCAGACCAATATGGGTACAGTTCACCCGACCGAGGAGGCCTCTTTCCGGTGGGAATAAAGTACCCGGCAGCTTTGCCGAGCGGGTCTTGGTTGATGGAAATGATACCCTGTGGGAATGGTCAGTGGCTGTGATGTATTGCTTTGATACTATAGATCAGACCTTGTTCTTGATGATAGCCAAGGATTTTGGAGAAATTTTAGAAAGGTCGCAGCCGAGGATAAGGGGTGACTTGGCAATGGCCCAGATGCCGAAGTGAGCCCGCTGTTCGGCGACGGTAAGTTCGCCATTGCCGATTTCCTGCGCTCAAATGTCAGGCTTTCTTCCCAAGCAGCCTGCTCGGCTGAGTGGATTGGTGTTTGACTCACCAACATGTCAAGATCATTGAATCCTCCGGGACCTGCATACTGGGAGATGCTCCCGGCCATACGGGCAATTTTGGCGACTGAATCCCAGGTAGGACTGATGTCGCTAGACATTCTCCACGAATTGCCGTAGTTCGCACCCCACGTCCAGACATTGTCGCGTCCCCACTGGCAAACGGAAAATAAGATAGGACGTGAGATATTGAGGAACGCATTTCGCATCGGCTCGTACCATTCTCTTGAGTTACCAATCGGTCGTCCCCCCCCGCAGGAAGCCTGCGAAGAAGTGCAAGGGGTGTAACAGTTGTCGTATTTCCAATAATCTACGCCCCAGCTTGCCAGAGTCTGAGCGTCTTCAAATTCGAACCCCTTAGAGCCAGGGTATCCTGCACAGGTTTTAGTACCCGAGTCACCGTACAGCCCAAACTTCAAGCCCTTCTCGTGAATCTTATCGACAACTGCCTTGATACCGTTGGGCCACTTGTCAGGGTCAGGGACGAGCTGGCCAGCTGTACGACTCTTGGCCGACCAGCAGTCATCGATGTTCACGTAGGTATATCCGACGTCCTTGAGGCCCAGTTCTACAAATCCGTCGGCCACAGCAAGAGCGTTTGTAGCAGTGGCCCCAGCGCATTTGAATGTATTCTGGATCAATGTAAACATGTGATTAACTTGAGGGGAACTAGCTTCTCATACCCAGCTATTCCAGCCGAGGGCTGGTGTTCTCCCAACCGTACTGTCGGGGAATTTGGAATTTTGGTCCTGGAAGAAACTGGCGTCGGCGACCCGAACCAGGAAAACTGCAACAAGAGAGTGGCCGAGGTAGTTTGACAGCATGTTTGTGGAAAGATCTGGTAGAGTTAGACTGGAGATGCTGTGAGTTCTGACCAGTGGTACCAGAATAAGGTAAAGCAGGGGATACAGATGTTCTTATACTTTGTAGCGTGTCTATCTATCAAACGGTCTTGCCAGCTTTGCTTGCTGTTGGCTGCCTTGAAGTCGTACTCTGCTTGTGCGTGGACCCTTCGTATGCAAAAGTGGCTGACAGAAGAATAGCGAATCTGAATCATTCGCACCAATCAAGTCTTCACAAGCAACTAACCACCACATGGCTGTTAGCGCGCAATGGTATATGGCGGAATTAATGCATCCTTGAGGAACCAGTGGAAGTATGGGCATGATTCAAGTTTAATTGTCGCCCAATAGTGAAGTGATAGTGGCTATGCCATCTTTTGCATGACCGGCATTTGCCGCTCCGGTCACTGAACAAGTGCCGCTCATGCTTGTTAATCGCCAGGATCCAAATTCATTTATTTCTTGGCAGCGCTCTGACCTGCGTCATAAGCGAACGAATTAGCAATCAGCAGATGTACCCCCAGGCAATGGGTTTACTGCACCATTACGTTCTAGAAGCCATCCTCGGCTCCCAAGGGTGGTGCGCATACGGCTGGGCGACTAAAATGGCGCCAATGGCGCGATTAGCCCCAAGTTCATGGGTCCAGATTCTAGTTCATCCCCATGGGGTCGGACCCCCGTAACTGCAAGCTCCCCTGCATTTCCTGGTCGAAGTCATCTCTCACTGTGGTAAGCCTGTTGCCTGGGGTCATGCGCCTACCGCTGATTCGTTCGCTTCAGAAGCAGTCAACGAAATATGGGAGCATTCTGGCCTGACAGCTGACGGCAATCTCCCGTGGATATGTGTCACCCCGCAATTAAACTACCGGTGCCCTCAAACCCGCAGTTACTGTATAGGATTTGTGGTATTAATATGCATAGTGCGCATCGGTCATGTCATGCGTCCAGATTCTAGCTCATCCCCATGACGCCCACGTGGCTGGCAAGCGCCTCTATAATTTAACCTTAACAAGCTATTCCGGCATAACTGGCACTTACTCTCCACCTGCGAATCCCAGACGATCCTCGCATGCCGCTATTAGTGCGGGAAACTTACCGTAAAAATCCCAGGGTCTAGAAATTATTGTCGAAATATCTATAACAGAGAGCTATTTATGTACAGTAAACTTAGGCCAATTATAGTCTAGCTGCTATTACTGTACTATACCGTTCTAACAAGTTTATATTTATATAGCAAAGAAAAGGTAGTTATTAAATGATATCTCTATAGCTAAGGACAGGGTGTCCTTCCAACCAACTCAACCCACTTAACCCTAGATTGGATTAATTGGAAACTTTCACAGCATGGATTAGTTGGATCCAACCAACCGGAAGGTGCAACAACGGATAAAGAATTCCAGAAGAGTTCTAGAAAAGTCTAGAAGCTATAGAGTTTGCTTTTTTGTCGAGCGTTCTTCGGTTGGCTAATTCAGCGGTGCTTAATTTGGGGCCGCACCAATCCCATTTAGTACCTAGTTGTCAGTCTCTGCCGTTGACTCAACACCGTGTCGTGCATCTAAATTAGGTTGTTAGTGCGTGGTAGTACCGGTACTGCGCTTGCTAGACCGTTACATTACGAAATGGATCCTGCATCCTACCTAACGAATCAGACAATCCAAGGGAAGTCCGGCATGTAGCGCGGCTGGAGACGACAGCCAGTAATTACACCAAATCGTCTTGTTCTACCCGGTACAGTAGGTACTGTGCAATAGGTACGGCATCAACAGAAGCAGCCATATCCAACAGCACAGAGCGCCACAGTACTGTACATTTTAGGAAGTCGAAAACGCGCCGTTCCAAGGATTTGGCCCCATAGGGTAATCCAGTAAATACTATCTGCCGATACGCAGCGGGGGAAGTAATGCGAATGTGCACCCATCTATCGCTAACTGGTTTGGTTATACTGCAGACTATGACAGTACTGCACGCGGCAAATACTACCTAACACCTATATCACGGTATTATCACCTTATCCTATGGGTTGGCGTCACATAGCGAGGATATAGTTCATATATACCTATCTATTGCTGATTGGCTCGCTTATACAGCACTCTAAGTGAGGAATATTGCGAGCTATATTAGTTATTTTGTGAGTTGCTTTCGGCCATGGGGAAGGGTACGCCGCGACCAGAATTATCGTGACTATTTTAATTTAGCTGGCGAGCAAATGTCCGCCTGGACCCTGGCGATCTGCTCCACAAGCCACGCATACGTGAGCGGCACTTGTTTGCCGTTAACTGGAGCGGCAAATGTGGCTTGTGCTATTCGTGCGCCCAAGAATCGCTATTTGTGCGCCTGCGCCCACTAACTGCCTAATCTAGTCTGCTTTAGCCAATAAAAAGTAAAGAGAAATTTTACTATATAAAAGTAAGTGTTGGAAGCGCAAGGCTTCTATTCGGGTGATAATTATCACGGGATTGGGGTACTTGTAACTGGTTGATTGACGCTTGTTCTAGCTATCGCCACCACCGCTAGCGGTGGTGGTGATAGCAGCTAGATAAGTGGGCCTTAGCCAGGGGCTAGCCAATCAGAAGCTAGCAGGGATGCTTGCTTCCTGGTACAAGCAACAGTAAGTCTCTTTTTTAAAAATAAGAATTTACTCTAAGATAATTTCTAAAAATTAAGTAAAAGATAATATTATAAATAAATATAACTCTGTTTTTTTGTATAATTTTTTTTCTATTTATCTTCTAGTAAATATTATAGATAAATATAATTTAAGTAAACCTCTTTGTGATGGGAGTATGAGGGGCGCACAAATAGCGATTTTTGGGCGCACGAATAGCACGAGCCGCAAATGTGGCATGGCCATTACCTTATTGGGCAGCAATTAAACTTGAATCATGCGCAACGACTGCCAACGGCCACGTGGTATTAAACTGCTTGTGAAGACTTGATTGGAGCGCATGATTTCGCTTCGCTATTTACATGGATGATTTCTATACCGGAATAACGCGTCACGTCGTTGCGGAACACGATAATGGTGTTCTTATTGGCGCGGACTGCATTGTGAAGAAGCTTCAAGCGGTTACAAAGCCTCGTCCTTGGCTCGAGCTTTTAAGTGTTCGCATGACCTGTTACTGTAATTATGCGAACCAATTGGCCACTTTGACTCATGTGGTTTAATTTAGTGTTTGCCTGTTAGGTGCCGGACTGGTCAGGGACTCATAGCCGGGAAATTGCACGATTTTCCCTGTTAACCTGCTTCTGTCACGTTATGAGACTTATCGTTAACTAAGCTCTTTTTAAAAATTATTATTCTTATTATTTATGCTATAGATAGAGTCTATAGCTATCTTTTAATACTAGAAAACTTCCTATTTATCTAAAGTAAATAATTGCTTTTTCTGGCTATTCTTAGTTCTTATAGCTAATGCTATAATAGCTAGCATTTACACCAAGTTTGCTTATTCTAGCAATAGAGGCAGTTTTATCCAATATACCCCCTTAGATAAGTTTCTTTCTAAGTGCTTATCTATACTAATTTATTGCCTTTATTAAGCTTTAGTGTTAGCATAATTCATAGCTAGGCCCACTAGGGTTAGCACTCTTTTTGCCCCCCTTTATACCTAGCTTTAACTTAAGGTCTAATTTATTATTAGAGTTTTAAAGTCTCTCTTACACCTTACTTTAAGCTTCTTCTAATTTACCTTTAATAATAATTTAGCTTTAATAATAATTTAGCTTTAATAATAATTTAGCTTTAAATATCTTCTATTTATAATTGCTATAGGAATTTAGTATGCTAAACCTTAGTTAATGCCTTTATTATTCTGTTTGCTACTATATCCTTTAACTCTACTTACTATACTTAAAGTTAACTATTTTAAACTTACTAGCATAGCTAGTGCTAGTAAATATCCACATAATAAAGCTAAGTGGTTAACTTTACTAACTCTTTAACTAATAGCCTAATTATTTGCTTATTATTAATTTCTAGCTATAAAGGCTTATCTAACTTAATTTATAAAGAGTTTAATAGTTATTCTATAGCTATTATTTCCTTGGCTGCTTCTAACGCTATAACTAGCTTAGCTTCTATACTTAAGATTATTATAGTAGTTTGCTTTAATGCCTTACATGTAATTGGTCTACTATATAGTCTTAATATATAGCCTTGTGTAAGAGGTTTGTAAACGAATCGAGATTAATATCGTGTTATCGGATATAGTCGGTAATAATAACCGGATATAATCAGGTATAACTCGAGAAAATAATGCAGCGGATAACTAGAATTAGGTAACCGATATTCTTGCTTATATAATAAGAAAAGTGGGTCTTTTGATTATGTAAGCTTGAGAGAAAATAAGAGCTTAAGTTACTATCTAAAAGGAAAGAATCTATCTAGGCTTTATATACCTAGATAGAAGGTATACTTTAAATATGACTTCTGCCTTATCTCGGATAGATAAGCCCTTTATCTTTCATAGATAAAGGTAAAGTTTACAGAAGACAAGAAATATAGCCTAAGGGGCTATAGAGTTTTATACTACTAAGTTAAATATTAACTTTAGGTATAAAGCTCTATAGTAACCTCTATTAGAATATTCAGAATTTTCTGATTCTAATGAGATATATATTGCCTTATAAGATACCTTAAAATAGGTTTTATTTCTTATATCTAGCAAGACTAGTTACTAAGTATAAGAGAAAGAGCTTCTATGAGAAGAGAATACCACTATTACAAGCAAAGTCTACCACAAAGGCACTTAACCCACTAAGGCGCTTAACTTTAAGACTATATAAACCCTATTCTTATTAGTAATAGCTTACTAATAAGCAATATTCTACTATATAAAGAAGGAATTCCCTCTCTCTAGATTGAGAAGAGCTTAATCCTTAATTTTTTACATAATATATTTTGTTGGCCCAAAACGAACACACCTAAGAGCTCAGAGTAGCTCGCGTAATACCGCACTTACACGTAGCCTATTAGCAATTTAGTCTAGATTATTACTTTCCTTTAGTCTAATTAGTTAGAATCCTTCTAATTACCTAGATTAAATAGTATTTTAATCTTTAATTGCTTTTAGTCTTTCTAGAAGACCTTAGTAATATTATCTAGTAGTATACCTCTATAAGGTATAGCTATTAGCAAAGAAAAGTGCTTTTAGTTAATAAGAGATTTAGTAAATAAGCATTAAATACACTAAGTAAATAGCTCTAGTTAAGAAAATCGCGGTTAAGTCTATTAATTAAGTTTCTAGCTAAAGGGGAAAGAACCTCCCTTTTATTTGTGTGCTAGCTATAAGATTAAATAAAAACACTAAGTCCCCTTTTTCTAGCTCCCTTGTTAGGCCCCCAAGTGTGAGCAATCCCGTCCACATAATATTTTACTCCCATGCTATTTCCGAATTATATTCTATGATAATTGCTTATCTAATAAGCTATTATTCTAAGCTACTTTTAACTAAGGTTATATCCGTATTATATCCGTATACTAACCCTATTTCCATCTTATTCCCGCGCATAACTAAACCTCCTTTTTACTCTAAAAGGCTCTACCTTTTACACTATATAAGTATACTTCTAGCTTGCTTTAGCCTTTATAGCTTCTAAGTTATTAATCTATTTAGACTATTATTAGATAATTAAGTTATAAGTAGGTATATTAGCAGCACAAATAGCCTATCTAGACTTAGTCTAAGATGCTTGCGGCACCTAGCCGAGGTTAATGCTAAGACGGCTGGCAACGTGGGTCTAGATAGTATAGCTCTCGCGAGTCTAAGAAGGAGAGTTAGTCTCTAATTATATAAAAACTAAGAGATTATCCATTGGCAGGGCTATAGGGATAGGCTAGTTCTAGCTAAAGGTTAGGAATTACTGCGGCTTATTCCTTGTTACTAGAGTCATAGAAAAAGAGAGCAAGTGCTATCAAAGAAAAATAACCGCTAGGTCATTCAGCAAAAGGGAACGCTCCGCTGATGCAGAGAGATAGTACAGGTTATATTCCGTTGACAAGTGCATTTAGGCAGAAAGGCTAGAGAAGGCAATAGATGCATATAAGAGCTTTGCAATAGTTAGTCCTATTATTACGCTATAGAGTATATTTTCCTAGGTCTAAAGAAATCCTTGTGAGAATTCTTACGCGAAATAAAAGGCAGGTCGAGAAGTAAACTATGTAGCAGTCTTATTAAATGCAGCATAAAAGGCCTTAAATATAGCAATTTTAGTCTTATATATCTTGGCTATTTCTCGCGCAAGCTAGCTAGCTATCTTACTAATTGCTACTAGAGGGTGCTCCTGTGAGAGATCTAGGTTATAAGGGCTTGCCTAATTAGCGCGCTATGCCTCTTTCTTAGCTATAGCTATGGCTGGGAAAGGCAATATTATTTGGGGCAGACGTTAAGAGCTTTTGCAGAGGCACAGTATTTTAGCTTTTGCAGTAGCTATAGAGTTTCTTAGAAGGGCATTTTAGGCTCTAATATTTAGATTAGCTAGAGTCTACTCCCTAAGGTTAAACACACTTACGGTGCTACTTGGGCTTATAGCAATTATAGCTATTAGAGCTATTCTACGGCTATGCAAAGCGCAGAATTAACAGCAAAAAATGCGCACTTATTAAGTAAAAAGATGTATTACAGGCTACTTTCTTAACATCTGCGTGCCAAGAAAGTATTAATACTGGGGAAGGTGACGGGCGGCTTATGGATGTATTGGGAAGTAGAAGTAGGGCGCGCTAAAACGTAACATTTTCGCAGTTAATTGGGATAGCCCTCGTTAGAGTGGACGTTTGGCGTCTTCACCTCAACTTCCTCAATTGTCAATTCCAGCGACGTTCCTGCTTGTAAAAGGTTATGTCGAGCAGTTAGTTTTAACAGGGCATAATGTCGTGTCAACGAGAGAAGGTTCAATATTACTTGCTTTTTCTAACCTTCCTTCCAAAAGACCTTCCTTTCCAACGGAAATAAGGTTTAATATTCAATGCTTTTGTTAAACCTTCCTTCCTTTAGCTTTCCCTTCCAATGTCGGAAAAATCCCTTAAATTGGTCTATAAAAGAAGGCTATTTTCCCCTTCTTTCCATCAGTCAGTCAGACAGTCAGACAGATAGTCAGTCAGGTAGTTTAATTCAATCAGTTATTTTTATCATCTTCTATAGCCATCCTGCGATATGTCGCGACGAATTTGTGGTAACTTTGCTTCCGTTGGTGGGGACGAACGACCTTGCGCAGGTGTGGCTGAATAACTGATCAGCCACGCGGGGTCCGTAGCAAAGTGGGGCGCGCATAGCAATTGCCTTCTGCAAGCTATCCCTTGCTTCCACGGTGGTCGATAGGGCTGGGCGGCTCCCTTGTCACGTCATGGGTCCAGATTCCAGTCCCTCCCCATGGTCCTTTCCCATGGGGCTGCGGGGCTAGCCCCCCTGCATTAGGCCAGATTGATGTCATCTCTTACCGCGCCATTGGCTGCGGTACATCCGCCTATTACTTATTGGTTCGCTTCTGAAGAAGGTTAGAACACTTCGGCGACGAACATTGGTAGATACCCCTCCGCCCAGCCGGGTGCCACCACGTGGTGGCCGTTGCGGTTGTGGGGGCGAGATGGAGATTGCCAATGAATGTCTCCGGGAACGCGGAGCTGAGAGGTGGTTTAATTTTTCGCCAGGAGGGGAAACCCAAGGTGGCTCCTGGGCTAAAGTCAACTTTTCCCCACAATCTCGCTTGAAAGCCAGCTTATTTCCCCAGAACAGAATATTGTGGCTTTTTTAGCTGATGAGCATGAGCGAGCGGCATTCTATTGTCCCATGTGCGGTTCCCCAAAACAGCCCCTATGCCGGCATTGGCGTTTGTGGAAACTTTGATTTGTGCGTTTCATTCGTTGATGGCCCTTACGCAGGGTTAAATGATTCAAGTGTCCACCTATCTGTTAATACAGTAATTGTTTCGCCTATACAGTACAGTAGCAATCTAAGCGATGAAAACAGTACAGTACTAATCCCGTGTCATGTACTGCTGGTGTCGCCTCAACGGCCATAGATAGGATTCTGAACACTTGGAGGTGTGACCCCAAGCCAGCCTCAAACAACAAACTAAACACACGACAAACCGTAGCGAGTTAAGGCAGACGATCTCTTCTCTCCCTCTCTTTCTCTCACGACGTCTCTCTCTCTCAAGACGTCACACAGCTGTCCAATGAATCCTTCACATGATAAATACAATTTACCTGTAAAATATTATATTAATACTTGAGGTCTTATCATTGCCAGAAGACTTCAGAAGTTCATTTCGACCGGGTTTCCCCCTGGTCAAGATGTGCTTCCCCGCAATGAAGGCCGGACCATGCGACCTACGGCATCAAGGCATATTACGTAGCTCAGTCTTGACTGCTATTCCCGGCACGAGCCATTCTCCAAGCATCCATTTTGGACGCTGCACCGGGCAACCCTGCTATGTTGCTCCGACTAATGCGAAGCACCAGGGGATAATTCACGCCCTCCTTGCATCCCCCAGTCTATATACCCACTTGCTCTTTCTGATTAGCCATAGATTTAATGCGCATCAATAAAGGAATGGCCGTTGGCCCCAATGTCGAGCTATCGTCCTGTATCCGTGTCAAAGCGCCTCGTTTTGGCGGATGTGAGTTGAGGGTGACTCCAAGTATGCTAAGGGGACGATGCGACATTATGAGCAGAGTGGAGTCAGATCCTGAAGATGCTTTGAAGACTATGAAGTATAAAAGGGCCACATCCCTCCTCTTTTAAGTCAAGAAGATCTACAGACCAGTCCATTCAGCTCTCAAGATCATCGACTCGAACCAGCACAGAGATGCAATCCAAAATGAGTTGGAGCAGGCAGGCTATATGTACGCTGGCCTTGCTGGTAGGCGCTCGCGCCTTGGATATGAGTGCAAAGACCACTGAGGCAAGGAAACATATTCCCGCACTGTAGCTCGCACTAACAGACTCACAGGGCAAACTGCCGGTTCTGGGCTGGAGCTCATGGAATGCATACCAGCACGATATCAGTGAGGCAAAGATTTTTGGCGCAGCCCAGGCAATGAATGACACGGGTCTGAAGGCTGCTGGCTACACCTACGTCAACAGTAAGGATCAAATTACACTAGCCAAGAGGGCTGTAACTCGACGCGGTGAATTCTCACACCTTCTCTAGTTGACGACAGCTGGGCTATGAACAAACGTGTTAAAGGCCATATTGTGCCGGACAGGACTCGGTTCCCTGACGGGATTGACGGCCTGGCCAAGAAGATTCATGATTTGAAAATGAAAATAGGGATTTATAGTGGTACGTATGTGCTCAATCGCAAACATGCGATGGGTAACTAAGAACTGGCCAGACGCGGGAACCGCAATGTGTGGTGGCGACCCTGGCAGTTTGGATCATGAGAAGACAGATGCCGGTGACTGGGCTTCATGGGAAATTGACTGTAAGTCTAGAAACCGTTCGTTGTCAATTGTCCGGCGGGAAACTAATGGCTTATACGTGAGGCAGACCTCAAATAGTAGGCCTTAAAACTCACCATCTGCTTAGCGAAATGACAGCACCAGACCAAGACTAACCGGAGAACAGCGACAACTGCCATTCAGCGGGCCGGAGTGGCCGCGATCGCTACTCCCGCATGCGGGACGCGCTGGCAAGTCAGACACGCCCGATTTTGCTTAACATTTGCATCTGGGGCAAGGAAAATGTCGTGACATGGGGCAATGATATTGGAATTAGCTGGCGTGTTACCGACGATATCAGACCGCGCTGGTCGGGGTCAAATAACGGCAGAGACAAATATTCCATCATGTACATCCTCAACACGAACTCGAAACTTATGGACCACGTTAACTTCTGGGGCCACAACGACGCCGACAGCCTCGAGATTGGCAACGTTTTCAATGGTTGGAGTCTTTCGCCTGCAGAGGAGCGCTCGCACTTTGCCTTATGGGCAGCCATGAAGTCGCCCCTGATCATCGGGACCGACATAAGCCGGCTCAAAAGTGAACGCCTTGACTTGCTCAAGAACAAGTATCTCCTTGCCTTCAACCAGGACGACGTGTTTGGCGCTCCCGCAAAACCGTACAAGCGGGAAGATGGCAGGCCATGGAAGACGACGTCGGACGATGTGCACCCGGTCGACTACTGGTCTGGCGAGTCCAAGGACGGCTTTTTGGTACTGATGCTGAACACGCTTGACAAGACGGTAAAGAAGACGGCCAAGTGGTCCGAGATTCCTGGCCTAGGTGGTAAAAGCTACAAGGTTACCGACGTGTGGACTGGCAAAGACTTAGGTTGCTTAGATGAGTATACAGCTGATGTGGAGTCGCACGACACGGCTGCCATCCTGGTGTCCAAGGAGACGTGCGTAAGTAGATCCCTCGTCTTTATTTAAAGGTTATTAGATCGAAAGATTTAGTGCAAACATAGTTAAGTAGTCTAAGCTTTTTACCCTAGCTCTTATATGCTAGGCGCTACATCTAATTAGTTATAGTTTAGGGTTACTCTACTAAAGGGTTAGGATTAGCTGCTTAACTAGAGGCTATTTATATTAGATAATTAGTATAAATAGAGAAGTTAAGCGTTTATAATAATTATACCTCTATATTTATATTACGTGTGTATTGTGTCTATAAGCATAATATATACTTAAGAAGGGTAGAGCTCTTATATAGTAGACTTATTACTACCCAGTATATTAAGTATGCTAGCACTATTATGGTCTAGCCCGATTGGGCTATCGCGGGTGCTAGCCGCAGACATACCGGTTGCTCCGGGCCCTTTAGCCATTACGGCAAAAGAGTACAAATTAAACTAGTCCCTTGTGACTGTTTAATCTAGCACTATACAGGCTCTCTTGGTTGCGCGCACTAAAGA
Source organism: Pochonia chlamydosporia 170 (assembly GCF_001653235.2). Taxonomy (NCBI): domain Eukaryota; kingdom Fungi; phylum Ascomycota; class Sordariomycetes; order Hypocreales; family Clavicipitaceae; genus Pochonia; species Pochonia chlamydosporia. The sequence goes on along the minus strand of NC_035795.1, from coordinate 56,986 downwards.
CTAGACTGGGCTTAAGCCCAGACCTCTACATAGGTCTCTTCCCTCTCTGCAACCTTTGGCCTGTACCTCTAACCCCCTAGGGCTTACACCAGCCGCAAGCCCTATAAGCCCAAGCTGACTGCGTGCAATCCCAGCTATTACCGCGTCTTAAACTTGTGACCTTAGGTGACTAGTTTAATTGTTATGGTCTAGCCCGATTGGGCCATCGCGGGTGCTAGCCGCAGACATACCGGTTGCTCCAGGCCCTTTAGCCATTACGGCAAAAGAGTACGAATTGAACTAGTCCCTTGTGACTGTTCAATCTAGCACTATACAGGCTCCCTTAGTTGCGCGCACTAAAGACTAGACTGGGCTTAAGCCCAGACCTTTACAAGCACACAGTAAAACCTAAAGCTAGTATTAAGTTCTACTTTAGCTATAACGTGAGTGCATAGCAAGTGCGCTAATATAGCAAGTGCGCTACATTTAAATACCTCCCTATAAAGATTATACAAAAAAATAACCATAATATAAGAAATTAATTAATCTTTACTGCTATTCTCTTTATTAGATATTTCTATATTAATCTAATAAGTTTAAGCATTATAATTAGTCTTACTATATATACTATATTACTATTTCTTTATCTTATTCTAAGGCTTATAATCTCTAGTTTTATAATCTTCTTACTATATTTACTCTTTTATATTATTTTAATCCTAAAGAGCTTATCTCTTAGTAATAGTTATACTACTACCTTAATATAAATATATTTTTTTAGCTTTATACTGCTTACTTAGTAGTATATTTACCTCTTAAAGTTAGTTAATTTTAGCCTTTAAGAGAGCTATCTTATATATTATTTTATATATACTCTTTATAAATTAATCTATAGTATCTAAAATTAATATTAGTAAGCTTTCCTAATAGTAACTAATTTATCTTTTAATATAATTAGTCTATAAAGTTATCTTAGTTAGATTATTTAGAGTTTTTAGAACCTATAGGTTTAGTAGCTTAAGTATAGCCTTAACTAGTATTAGAGTCTATAGCCTTATATCTAGATATAATAAGATACTATTTTAATTAAATAGAATAAGTTTTATACCTTTAAAAGCTTCTTAGATATTTTCTTTAGTTATTATAGCCTTAAAAGCAGTATAAAATATAGGAAAGAAGTTAGCTTATATAATATATATAATATATACTCTTATAAGTCCTTTAATTTCTTTACTATATGCTTTCTTTAGTAGCCTAAAATAGCTAATATCTAATAGCTAAAGAATATAAGATAAATAAGATAGTATATAAAGTATAATAATCTTATATTCTTTATAAAATACCTTAAATTTAGTTAAATAGTAACTTTTATATCTATCTAGAATAAGAAGTTAATATATACTATAAGTTTAGGGTTTAGTATACTTTTTAAAGTACTAGATCTAATTTATAGCTTTCTTATTTATAGTCTAGCTATTATAAGTTATAGAGATAACCTAATCCTTTAGTAGTATACTATCTTTATACTAGTTTCTAAGGTAAAACTACCCTATAGCTATAATAAATAGCAGGATAGCTTTACCTTAGGAATTAATAGACTAGAGTACTAAAACCTATTTTCTATTACCTAGCTAGGCTAAAGTTAGTCTCCTATATCTATCTAAGCTTATTATAACTATTATAATTAAGATTATACCTATTATAAAGCTAGTCTTATTAAAGTTATAGAAATCCTTATCTTATATGCTATATTTTGTGACTGTATTATGTATAAGCTTAAACTAAGGCTTAATTATCTTTAGATCTTTGCATAAGGCTCTCTAATAGTTATATCTACGCGTAAAACGCGTGATAAGCTCTTAGTAGCGCTTAATAAAGTTTAAAGCCTATTGTGATCCCACGGGAGGCGCGTCGCGATTAGCGAGCAGTTAATTTGCCATATCTTACACACTACTAAGCTAGAGAGGAAATAATCGCGCATCTAGATCGATAATATATTAAATAATTGTGGATTCTTCTAGATTTGTAAGTTTCCGACAAGGAGGCAATATATCGCGTCGAGACAATTAACCGCGCTTTCGGCGTGCTAACGTGCTAAAATTAACAGTGTAGATTTTAGCAACGCTTTGTATGCTTAAAGTAGGATCCCTTTTAATGGCCTAAAGGGCAAGAATAATGCGATTCTTATTGCTTTTAGTCGTCATGCCTAGAAATAGAATAAATTACAAGTAGAGGTAAAATGTTATTAAAGCTAAGTAGGGTGTGGCATTTACTATGCTGTGGCACTCACTATACACCCACGTTAGATCTAAAAGAATTAATAATTATTTAATATATTCTTAACTTAGATTTATAATTTTTCCCTTTTTAGCTTACTAGTATAAAAGATATAGCAAATTATCTACTTACTAATTATAATATACTTTCTATAGGATTATAATAGGCTTTAAACTTTATTAAGCACTATAAAGAACTTACTATATATTTTATATATTAATATAACTATTAGAAGGCCTTATATAAAGATCTAAAGATAATTAAGCCTTAGTTTAAGCTTATATATAATATAGTTATAAAATATAGTATATATAAAGATAATTTCTATAACTTTAATAAGACTAGCTTTATAATAGGTATAATCTTAATTATAATAATAATTATAAGCTTAAATAAATATAGCAAGCTAAGTTTAGCTTAATTAGGTAATAGAAAATAGGTTTTAGTACTCTAGTCTATTAATTTCTAAGATAAAGCTATCCTACTATTTATTATAGCTATAGAGTAATTTTACCTTAGAAACTAGTATAAAGATAATATACTACTAAAGGATTAGGTTATCTTTATAACTTATAATAGCTAGACTATAAATAAGAAAGCTATAAATTAGATCTAGTACTTTAAAAAGTATACTAAACTCTAAACTTATAGTATATATTAACTTCTTATTCTAGATAGATATAAAAGTTACTATTTAACTAAATTTAAGGTATTTTATAAAGAATATAAGATTATTATGCTTTATATACTATCTTATTTATCTTATATTCTTTAGCTATTAGATATTAGCTATTTTAGGCTACTAAAAAAGGTATATAGTAAAGAAATTAAAGGACTTATAAGAGTATATATTATATATATTATATAAGCTAACTTCTTTCCTATATTTTATACTACTTTTAAGGCTATAATAACTAAAGAAAATATCTAAGAAGCTTTTAGAGGTATAAAACTTATTCTATTTAATTAAAATAGTATCTTATTATATTTAGATATAAGGCTATAAACTTTAATATTAATTAAAGCTATACTTAAGCTACTAAACCTATAGATTCTAAAGACCCTAAATAATCTAACTAAGATAACTTTATAGACTAATTATATTAAAAGATAAATTAATTACTATTAGGAAAGCTTACTAATATTAATTTTAGATGCTATAGATTAATTTATAAAGAGTATATATAAAATAATATATAAGATAGCTCTCTTAAAGGCTAAAGTTAACTAACTTTAAGAGGTAAATATACTACTAAGTAAGTAGTATAAAGCTAAAAAAATATATTTATATTAAGATAGTAGTATAATTATTACTAAGAGATAAGCTCTTTAGGATTAAAATAATATAAAAGAGTAAATATAGCAAGAAGATTATAAAACTAGAGGTTATAAGCCTTAGAATAAGATAAAGAGATAGTAATATAGTATATATAATAAGACTAGTTATAATGCTTAAACTTATTAGATTAATATAGAAATATCTAATAAAGAGAATAATAGTAAAGATTAATTAATTTCTTATATTATAGTTATTTTTTTGTAGAATCTTCACAAGAAGGTATTTAAAGGTAGCACACTTGCTATATTAGCGCACTTGCTATGCACTCACGTTAGTCTAATAGCTAATTATTATTAATATAGTCCTACTTCTACTGTAGAGATAATACTAGTGCTATAATATAGACTGGCAATCTGTTTGTTAAGTTGTAATACTTATCTAGCTTAGCCTAGCTAGAGTTATAATAAGAACTTATAAACGGGTTATTTGCATATTTTTCCTTTATACTCTTAAACTACTTAAGAAGAAAGTCTATTATTAGTAATACTCTATTAATAGTTACATTATAACCTTCTATCCCTATTATAGCATTATAGAAGAATAATAGGAAGTTCTAGAGCTTTTGTAATTCTTGCTAGTCCTTTTCTAATAATAGGTTATTGCTATTCTCTTAATATTAGTAGCAAAAGAGGTTAATTATAGTCTTAAGCTTTATTGCAGTATAGATTATTATATACTAAGAGTTCTAGCAAGTAGAGTTATCCTGTTTAAGGTTATAGCTGCTACTAAGCTCTCTAAAATTAGCTAAGCATTATAGGCTCTACTAGATATATGCCACAATATTATGTAGTTTCCTAAGACGCCCCTACGTTACTATTACTCTATCTTAAGTACTATAGGCGTTATTAAGGTGCTTATATTATTCTTATCTGTAAGAGATTTATTGTTAGTCTAAAAGAGAAAGAACTAAGCGGCTAGGTTTATAATATAGCTATTACAGCGCAGGCAGTAGTATTTCGCATTATAGACAATCTAATACTAGTTAAAAAGTACTATTTACAGGCCACTTAGCATGGGTTACAGGCTGTAAATATATTGTGGTCTGTAAACCCCCGCTATATAATGCGTAAGCTAGCTATATAACGTACGTACGCGTAGAAAGAGCCTTTATTATTATACCGTTATTATTTGTATTATCTATCATAAAATAGCCTACTTTAGAGGCAATTTTATTATTATCAATAATTTCCATAATATAGTCTGCCATATTTAGGCCTAAGTGCTTGCTATTAAGTTCGCTTAAAGCTAGAATAGAGTATTCTAACTAGCTAGATTTAGATGTATAGTATGCAATAATGCTAAGAATCACAAGAGTATTAGGCGAAGTCTAAAGATTAACTGTAAAGTATACTTTTAAGAGAGCTAACTAGATCTTACGTTTAACTTAAAGTTTCTAGGTCTTATATGTCTGTAAGGTCTAACTGTGTATAGTTAAAGAAGAGTTTAGCAGCTAGTTGTTAATTGCTAGATTTAGGAAGCAAAGTAAGGCCCTAAATTCTGCTTGCTTTGCCATACAAAAAGAGACGCTGTAGGTCGTGATCCACCGTACGTATAGTTGTTTGAGGACAGCAGGCACTATATTGTGAGTTGCAATCGTGGATAGATAGCAGCGTTTATAATCGGTGGTTTAATAGGCCTTTTTAAATGCGTTAACAATTGTGGCTTGCATTAATATAGTTTGGGTTTCTTAGGTAGAAGATATATTAATATTATGCTAGTTCTTTAGATAGGTTAAAATAATAGTTATTTTACTAGACTTAAGATACTCCTTTGCGCAGTACTTATAGCGCTATATTAACTTCCCCTTTGCATTAAGAGTAACCTTATTGTAGCTAATAAGTATATAGTGCCACACTTTAGAGTAGCGCCTTTTTATAGCGGCCAAGGCGGTTATAGAAGGAGAGAACAGTATAGAATCATAATATGGTGAAATTAAGGTTATCTAATAGCTTGCTCCTAAGCCACAAAAGCATATTAGAAGGTTATAATAATATTATGTTAATATATTATAATAGTCTTAGTAAGCATATTAATAACAGACTAAGCGAATATAAATAGATACAGAAATAAGAAAAGGTGAGGGGAGTTTAAATAAGCCCCTAAGAATTAAGCCAATCTCGCTTGCCACAGGTTCCCTGTATGGGCTGCTTAGGAAGGAACCTTAAAGCGCAAGCTAAAAAAAAGTCTTTAGGCTAACCTATAGTGCCTTAAAGGGGCAGATATTTGACCTCTGTTGTGCTTGTTAAGCCATAGGAATTACTATATTCCAGTATTAATACGGCAATATCTGGTCATATCCCGGATGCCGATATCATACGGCCACCATATCATATCATGTGGTAATATCAATATATGGTAATACGTATTGCCATATCGCAAATACTATTGGACACACTAGAGAAGGCTAGCTGCCAGACGGCCGCTGAGTCCATCTGGGGTTCTTATGATATTTCCATCACTTGAGAATGGACTCTGCGGTTGTGACTCTGAGCCGATCCCACGCTGGATAAGCTGCGGAGAGATGGTGGTAGAAGAGATAGCCATAGCAAGTTGTACAAAGTTTGGTGAAAGCCTACTTTGGGGCAGGAAAACCGCCTCTAGAGATCAAGTCCGCTGGCGCTACCACGGGAGGACTTGCCAGGAGAGCCGGGCGAAGACTACTATGACAGGATTTATAGACAGTTTAGCTCACCCCGTCCGGCGACCCAGCGGTCTATGAGCCGCCTTCCGGAAGCTGGATGGAAAGTATACTGCAACGAGTTTCGGTAGATATGTACGATATCAGCCTACGAGTAGTCAAAGCAAATGGGTTTCAATTTTGTAAGAGTGTGGGGTATAAGGGTCAGGGTTTATTGTTCAGAATACTTTCGATAGGTCTCCAGGTCAGGGTCAGGGTCAGGGTCAGAGTAATGGCCAGAGTATCGAGTATTAGATTCACTCCAACCGTCACCAACTTTTGGACGATTTGGGCGAGGCGTTGGTGCAGTAGAAATTAGTGATATTTGGATCTACTCTTCGGAGTCGCAAGGACGATCAATCCTACAGTATAGGCAAATATCATGAAAATGTCACTTGTCCACCTTCTCCAAAGCCCGAATTCTGCGGTTAAGAGATCTTCCCATGGAATCAAGAAGCACAGGCTTCACTGGCCATCGAACTGTATACCCGCCCCCGGTTCGCCGTTAGACTGTTTATTAAGTTAGACCTGGAGGTTGCTACAAACCAAATTATGGCTTTGACAACTAGTGCACATGCACAGTTCGTCGTGGTGAAAGCGTGGCTTGAAGTCTGCCATGAGGCGTTTCGTATCAACCTGCCTTATGAACCTTGGTGATGCCAGCCTTGGTAACTAGTGGAAGCAGTGCTCGTTCTGTATCGGACAGTTACTGGCACACATCACGTGAACGGAGAATGAAGTGGAAGCAGTTGGACTAGAGACAGGAAGGAACTGGCAAAGGCGCCTTCGATGAATTGAATGAGAATTATCTGAAGAACAAATGAAAGGAAGGAATGAACGTAGCTATTTATCTTGTGAGCAGCTTCGCCGAAGCGGCGAAGCTGTAACAGGTAACCATGTCTGATACAAACCTAAGACCAGGAGTCTTTGATGATACAATGCCGCGTCGCGGCATTGTAAAAAGCAACGACTTGCCCCATCTTGAAATCGTGATAGCTGACACAATGTCGGTGACCTCTACGGGTGAACTGTCTCGAAGGACGGCTGCGCGGGCGCCCCGAGCTAAATTCTTAGGCGTGTAGATGCCGAGATCGAGCCAATCCGGCTCACAGGGCGGGCTGGAGGTGGCAGTCGCCATCGCCCGCCGCCGCAGCTGCGCAACGCGCAGAAATTGAAGTTTTATGTGATGTTAAGCAAATTAATAGTAATTACGAGTACCTCCTTAACAGTAAATGCCAAGAAAGTAATAATACAAGGGAAGGTGAAATAATGGGCTGAAGCCGACAGGCCAACGCAAATCTGGGGTAGCCTATAATAAGTCGCGTGGCCCATCGTGTTCCTTCACTCAAGAAGGCCTATGGTTGAAAGAAGGACAGAAATTCTTCAATTAATGAACTGGCTTTGTTCCCGCATAATCTGCCGGGCCCTTAAAGTATCTTAGTTATTCCACATAGACCATTTTCCTAATCAGCGTGCCCTCCCGTGTCCCAAGTTAGACTTACAAATCTGTCAAGTACTCTAGCATACATTGTTTGCTGGCTCCGGGTCAAAAGTACAAGTGCCTTTACTCACGCAGTCGTCCTTTTCGCTGGCACATCTCAAATGCAACGACTTGAATTTCCAGCCATCAGTCCACATCCTGTGACATGTGTCTCTGCTGGTGTAGCTATACCCGAACCACTTCCCCGTGCAGCCAGGTTGCTCCCAGTAGCTGATTTGTATCTCGCCATCTGGGCACGCACCTTGCGGGATGACTTTAACAGACCCTGCCTGGCAATCAGTGTTAATACACGCGCCATCCGTCTGCATTTGAATGGCTGCCGCATTGTGTATAGTACCAGTGCAATCGGTATGGTAGTAGGTGCCGAGAGTAAAGGCTGGTAGGATGTTGATGCAGGCATAAGCATTTGCCCACAGCCCTTGACAGTTATTTCCAGCATCTGGATTCCACTTGAGAAAGTCGTCCAGAGAAATTCCACTACGAGCAACGACATCGGCACACGTGTCGCCACTCTTGACCTACTGGAAGCGGCTATAATACGAGACTATGTGCGGCTGCGTTGGTTGGGGAGTTTTGATACTGCGAACAATAAAGAGTCGGGTTAACGTTTCTGTATTTATGCTTCACATCAATGATTGATGTGCTAGTCCTGATGGTAGCTTACCCGTTTGCCGGCTTTGTCGGTGTGGGTGGTGTCACGACAGCACCCGGGGCATGAACGCAAACATAGTAGCCACGCCACGGGTTACTACATTCTGTCATAGATTTGTTAGAACGACTTGAACTATATTCTATCCAATAGTCAAAATGCTAACACATGGTGACCTACCGGCGTTGATGGAGGGGTTCCAAGCATAAAATTGGGCCGAGCTGATGCTGAATTTGGCTTCAATGCCATCACACTGGTCGCCGGCTGAGACGAGATAAAACTTGTCACAGTCGGGTGTCAAGCCAGGCTGTGTGGGAGTGTATGGAGAGGACGATATTGTTTTTGTCGATGTCGATGTCGTTGTCGTCGACGATGTCTTGATCGACGTTGATGACTGAGTCGTACTGTCTGGTACTGTCGAGACTTCGCCTACGACACAGTAGTTTTGGCCAACAACAAGGTCAGGGCACTGAATACCGGGGTTCAGCGATGTTAGCTTGGCTACATCCAGGCCCCAAGTCTTAGCGAAAGATTCACAAGTATCTCTGTTGCTTGCAGGCGTGGAAAAGCTGCAGACAACGCCTCGCGAACGCATCTCGCTGGCGGAAAGCAGCTGAGGGAGAAATCCCGTGACCAGAAGAGACTTGAGATGCATGCCTTTGATGCAAAGATGAATAAAGAATGAATGAATCTGTAAAAAGTACGGCAAGAAAGACGGGATGCAGAACTCGTTGCTTGTGATGCAGCCTTGCTTTATGCTTGAGTCAATCACCACATAAGGTTAACGGCCGCTGTAAAGCTTTATTTCTTCATTTCACGGAACTGACCGTTCCAGACTCTTTTACAGTATCTAAATAATCGAAACGTACTGTCTGTTGGTGGTTGGAGATGCATTCCCTATCCACACTGAGGTCAAAAGTTCTTTACGAATTTCAACAATAGTCTTTCTCGTTGTTGTGTCACGCCACCACTTTTCCATCACCCGCATTAGTAGGTAGCGCACCAAGCCATGGCCGGCCGGCCGAGATCTCGGCCCTTGTACGGTCTGTGGGGCTTAAGGCCCTTAGTTGCCGCGTTTGAGAAAGTCAAATGGCCGAAAGGACAATAAAAGAAAGGTTCAAAGTTGTGGTGTGTAAAGTGCATGTATTTATCTAAGCCCTTGTGGTAGGCAAGGAGTTATGTAGTCTAGGTTACAGCTATATCCTCCCAATTTGGGAAGGAGCACACCTAGCTCTAGCTAGACACAGGGAAATAAGAGGCCCCTAGCTAATTAGAATAAATAAATAGTCCTAAACTCCTTAGAAGTATTAACAATTATTAATAGGCTACCTATAGTCCCTAAGTCACAGCAAAGTAATATATCCCCTATTACTTACTTCTTCCTAAATACCTTAGCCTGCTTATTCTTTAGTAATTCCTATCCTACCTAGACTACTGCCTTCTATGTAAATATTAGCATAGTGCGTTTCCCTGCCTTATTAATAAACTCTATTACCTAGCGCAATACGTGGAAGATTCCCTTCCTAGCCTCTTTAAGGTAAGGCTTAATTAATTTATGGTAGACGTTTTAGGTGATTTCTATATTGTTAAATTAATTAAATACTTTAACTATCTTAGCACACGCGTTTGCTAGGTTATTATCTTAATCCTCTATAAAGCTCTAGAGTGCTCCCTTCTAGATAACGTTCTTACGCTTAGGGTTTAGCTCTACTCCTAGAAGTACCGCTAAAAGCTATTTAAATGTATATCCCTTAAGAGGGCCTAGAGTCTAGATAGGTCTCCCTATATTAATAACCTCCTTTATAGCTAAAATGTAGGCTTTATATAGGGCTATAGTTTGTATTACTTCCCACCTTAGTAAGCTTATCCTTACTTTGCCTCCCTAAGTTATAGTCTCTTAAAATCCTTAAAGGGTGATAGTTAAGTCTTTAAATCCCTTAAAAGTGAGTATACCTATGCATAGCTCTAGTCTCTCTAGCAGGTAAGTTAGGTTACCCAACTGCAAAATTGTCTCCTTAGGTGGTGGTACTAGGTCTCTAGGAGGTTAGAAGAAGGTCCCTTGTGTCTTCGCCACAATAGCCTTTACCTTATTAGGCGTTATAGTATCTAGTTTCTAATTGCTAGGAAACCCTTTAAAATACATACTATCTAGTCCTCTAATAATAATAGGAACTCCTTCCGGGATAATCCCTAGCTTCTTCCCTATTGCTAAGGTTTAATTTACCTTTGCAAGTGCATGCTCCTTAATTATAACGCTTAGGTGAGCAGTCTAGCTTACAGCTGCTCCTTCTATGGTTAAGTTAGTGATCTTTATGCCTGCTAGAATAGCTCCAGAGGAGGTTCTCTGTCTCTTTAAGTTAGTTAATAGGGTCCTTAACGAGCTAGTCCCTAATATCCTAGCCTTTCTCTTGTCCTAACTCCTAATACTAGGAGATCTAGTCTAAGACGTTCCTATACCCTGCGAGAAGCCTATAGAGATAGAGGCATTACTTGCTTGCATTAAGGGTTCTTAGTTATTTGCAGACAAGCTAGTCCTAGTTAGGGTAGCTATAGACTTAGTATTATTGCTCTAATCTAATAATATAGGTCTAAACAAACTTATATATAGTAATAATCCCCTAGAGAATAGGTTATAAGCTAACTAACTCTGGTTTAACGTACCAGACCTATTCCCAAAAAGGCTAGTAGCTAATAAGGATCCTCTGGAAAACGGGTTACCAGCTGACTGACTCTAGCTTAATATACTAGATACATTCCTAAATAGGCTAGCGGTTAATAATGTAGGCCTAGGAAGCGGTTTACTAGCAGGCAAGAGTGTATGCAGAGCAGCAGTAGCAGTTAGCAGTTTAGTCCTCTCTATTTTGTCTAGAAGGGGAGCAAAACTTACTCTTCTTCCCTCTTGCTAGCTAGTAGGTCTATTAACTTCTATGTTATTCTTAGCTCTTCTAATCTCTAGCTCTCTTGCGCTTAAGGGTTTCCTAATATTAGCTCTATATACCCTATATGCTTCTGCTTGTTAAATCTCTTGCTTAATATTATTATCCACTAGAACTCTATGCAGGATGCTGCCTAGCTTATTCTAAGGTAGTAGAGTTATTATCTAACTAGTCTCCGACAGGTTATAGAGTTATATAGGAGCTTTGCCTTTATTAATAGGTATTTTAGCCGTCTGCTCCTCTAGGCTAGAGGGCTTGGGTGTCCCCTCTACAATCTCCTCTGCCTGCATCTTAGGTTTAACACTAGGGCTGCCTCTAGCCAGATAGTTTTTTAAGCTTAGATTAGCCCAAATTAGTCCAGGGATAGGACCTCTCCTAAACACTATAGTTGGCATATAGTTGCTTGGGTCTATTCTTTATTTATAATACCTACTAGCTAGGATAATCTGTTTTCTAGCTATCTTCTAGGGGTATTTAACTAGGATTTCTACCTAGTCTAGAGAACGTCTAGGTGGTAGGCTATACTGCCTTTAAGTGCCTATTATGAGAAGACCTAACACAAACTTAGTAGGCCTAAATTAGCCTAGGTCCTTAAATAGCATAGAGATAGAAGAGTTACCTAGCATCTAGGGAAAGAATAGCAACCTTTCTAGTCCTAGGAATATAGTCCCTAGCAATATGGTAATGCCTTTTATAGCTCTCTTAATATCCTTAAGATTAAGCTTATCTATTACCACTTTAAATTCTCTACTCCTCTCTACGTCTATATTAGCCTACGCCCTAATAACCTAAAATAGGTGTATAAACTCAGAAAACTAGAGCTTAGTAGTCTCCCTAAAGTATAGTCCTAGGTATATTAGAAATTCCTCTAGCAAGACCTTAGGAGGCATAAAGCTTTTTAAAGTGCCAGGTTTAATATACTAGGCTAAGTTATCTACCAGGTTAAAGTACCACGCAAAGCCTATTAGAGATAGATTCTCATAAAAGGCATTACGCTTCTATACCTTTACTAGCTTTTTAAGCTTATTTAGCAAGATAGAAGGCACCTTAGCCTATAAGAACACTAAAGGGAGAAGCATTAGGAAGTAATTCTAGCTTAAGATGTATCCTTTAGCACCTCTAGTCTAGCTAGTTAATTGGGGGAACTATAAGCACTTAAGCGGGAGATAGAGTCTTCCTACATCTAGATCTTAAGCACTATAGGATAGAGTAGGTAAAGCTAGGTATAGTACTATTAGAATAAAGAGCTATCCTTTCTTAATAGCCTGTACTATAGTATATGCCTCTCTGCCAAATAAGTCACAATTCTAATACCTAGTCCTAGCAGCTATAGTTAAAAACTCCTTAGATGTATATTTTTAATCTCTAGTTATAAATGCTAGCATTTTCTTTAAGAATGCTAGGTTGCTCTCCACAAGCACATTAGAGAAGAACACAGTCCTCTAGCCCGCCTAACCCCTAGAGACTAGTATGTAAAGTTTATAGCCCTTAGGCTTATCTAATGTGAGTTTCTCTAGTATAGTAGTCTTTAGCTAATACAAGTAGGCTATTATTACTAAGTCTATAGTAACTAGATTAACGCTCATAATAACCGCCTTTAGGCCTAAATAGAGTACCCTACCTTGTGTTTGTACTACCTAGGGTTAAATTAACTTCTTCTACTCGCCTAAAACCAGTTTTTTACCTCTAAGCAAGCTTTGCGTGATACTATAATGTAGAGCCTAATTTAGTGCTCTAACGGTTATCTAGTCTCCTCCCTTTACCTAGTCTTTATTAGGTGGGTTCTAACACCTAGGCTAGAGCTAAGGAGGGCTTACAAGCCTATCTACCAAGCAAGGATTACTCTCTTGCATAACACTTAAGCCTAGCAATAGATCTATTTTCCCGTTAATATCCTCTAAGCTTAGTCTCCTAATCTTAAGGGCTATTAGTTTCTCTATTTCCCTCTGGTACCTAACCCTTAGGAGGATAGCTATCCTATCTGTCTTCTTAAAGTTTATTGTAAAGTTTACAGCCTTAGAAGGCATAGGGGTATTATTATTACTTATTATTAACAAGCAGCAGCCTTAGTAGCCGTGGGTAATAACTAGGAGCTAATTGCAATATTAAGGTCGCCTAACCTCTTTACCTAAGGGAGAAATATGTACCAAGAAGGCCAAGTAGTTAATTTCTATAATATAGAGACACGGGAAGAATAAGATAAAGACACGGGAAAATAAAAGTTATAGTGCTTACACTAAAGAAAATATAATAGTAGAAAGAAAAAAAAAATAGAAGCAAATGGAAAGTTCTCACACTTAAGTGCAAATAGCACCTAATAACTATACACACTAAAAACAAAGAATAATAATGCCCTACTCCTAACCTCTTGCTTTGTCTTTACTAATACTATCTACTTCCTCCTTAACTTCTATTGTCCTAATATTACCTTCTTATTCTCTATTCTTAGGTACCCTTTCCTAGGCCTAAATAGTTTTAATGTGTCCTTATAGAAGTCTAGATTTGCCGCATTTAACCGGAGAGAGAACCTATCTATATTTTCTAGTCTATATAATGCTCTCCCAGCTTAGTATAACACTATAAATAGTCCTAACCACCTAGCTTTTAGTTTTAGGGGTTTGCCTTCTTACACTACTATTACTAGGTTCTCTAGGGCAAATAGTCTAGTCTGCCTTAGATTATGCCAAGCTTGCCTAGCCTCTACTAGCGCCTAATAATCCTTCTCTACCTTAGCATATTATTATTATAAGGATGCTACCTAGCATGTTACTAGATTAGCTCTAGTTTCCTAGCTTAATAGCTACACTAATATCCTATCCTAGAGAGCTACTACCTGTCTAGCAGGATTAACTATTAAGTTATTTAATAGGATTAGGCTTAACTAGTCTAGTCTATAGAGAACCTCCCTTAGGGAGAATCCCATGTTCCTAATATATTAATTGTTTATAATACATGCTACCTAGGGTACTAACTAGCACTAGGTCTCCCTTAGATTAACCGCCTTATTTAATACTATCTAAAAGACTCTATTTATTACCTCTATTATGCCCACGCTCTGATGTAACTATAAGGGGGCAATAGTTATAGCTACTAAGTATTCTACTAGTAAGATTACAAGTTTATCTAACCTAAATGCCAATCTAGGGTCTAAGTAGAAAGCTACTAGTAAGATTAAGAGTATATCTAGCTAACTTCTTAAATGCTTTGCCACCTTTATAGCTCCCATAGATTTACATAAGTATAGCTAGATAAACCTAGAAAAGTAGTCTACTAGCACTAATATATAAGAGAATCCTCTCTCTAATATAGGGAATAGCCTAATATAGTCTATGCTAATAATCTAAAGGGGCTTATCTACTATCACAGGTTAATCTAGGGCCTTCTGCTTATTAGGTGCATAATAGGCGCACTATAGACACCTTGCGATATAATTAACCACATTTAACCCTATCTTAGGCTAGTATATAGCTCTAGTAAGTTAACGTCTTGTGAGGTTAGGCCTAAAGTGTCTAGCCTAATTGTGAGCCTCCTCTAATGCTTTGCTAACCTAGCTCTATAATAGGCAATACTAGTCTCTAAATTTTCCTTTATATAATAGAATATTATCTTAAAGTTTAAATTTAGCCGCTTTAGATGCTAGTCTTCTCTGCTAGTATTAATTATACTGCTTCTTAATACCCTTCTTATTTAATATAAACTCTACTACTTCTCTATACTAGTTATTATCTAGGTAGGGCTAAAGTGCAGAAATAACCTCTACTTTACTATATCTAGTTACTATTATAACCTCCTCTATTAGTCTTAGTTAAGAGCTCTAATCTAATATCTCTGCTAATTTAGACTGCCTCCCGCTATTATCTAGTGCTATACTAGTCTATAATGCTTAAAACTTAACTCCTAGAGCTATAGCTAGAACCTATAAGGCAGCTCTCTCTATCTTCTTTAATATCTCCTTATATCCTCCCACTCTATCCTTCTAGACCTAAAGACTAGAGGTAAGGTTTACCTCGCTAAACTCTAAGATATAAAGGTCCTTATTACAGTCCTATAACGGGAATACTATGTAAGATAGCCTATCTGCTATAGTATTTCTCTTTCCCTTAATGTATTCCACCTGAATGTTAAGAAGCCTTATCTCTATCACCTATCTAGCATAAATTCCCTTATAACATAAGGAGGTAATAAAACTTATAAGGGGCTTATAGTTAGTAAATATAGTTAATAGCTGTCTTGCTTTAAAGAAGTACTTATGCCTTTGGCAGAACTCTACTATAGCATAGAGTTCTCTCTTATACGTGCTATAGTTCCTCTAGGTCTTTGTGAACAAAAAGGAGTCATATAGGATAGGGTAAGGTATACCGTTCTAAACCTATATAATAATATAGCTAGCTCTATATCTACTTATATCTGTGTATATATAGACCGTAATATTAAACAGATATCTATACATCTTAACAGTTATAGCAGCCTTCTCCCTAAGGATTATAAAGGCTAGGGCCTCTAACTTATCCTACCTCTAGTTAATATTTCCTATGAGTCTAGTTAAGGGCCTTGCTAATTTAGCATAGTTCTTAATCTATCTGCAGCAGGAACCTAAACCTCCTAAGAATAACCGGACATCTGTGGGGTTAAGGGGAACTAGCTATTCTCTTAGCTTTACTGCCCTATTAGGCTTAATAATTATAGTGCCCCTAATCTAATGCACCTAGCTAATTGCTACTACTATATCTATTCCTAATGTAACCTTCTTAAAGCTTAGCTTTATAAGGGACTAGAGAAGATAAGAAAGCAAGTAGCACTTAATAAACTCCCACTATTTCTTAAATGTCGCATGTTTAGTAAAGATATTATCCATGTAATTATCTACTAGGCATAGAGCCTTAGGGTCTAGTTGACTAACTAGAGATAGCTCTAGGTATAGAGCTAGGATAGAACCTAGAGCTACCCTTATAACTTCCGTCATGGAAAATCCTGCTAATTAGGACCCTTAGGGCATCTAGGTTAGTTATAACTAGGGAAATAAGGGGACTAAGAACGCAAAGATGTATCTCTAGTTAGGGTCTATAGGAATTAACTAGTATGTATGTTTTAGATTAAATACGCTATATAAGCTAATTTAAGGGTCTAATAGATAATTATATAGCTCTATAAGTAGTAGTAGATAACCTCCTAGCATGTTCTTATTAACGTAAGAATAGTTAAAGGTAAGATAGTATTTAGCCTAAGCGTTCTCTAGATCTTTTACCACTAATACTAGCTTTATACTCTAATCTAAGAGCTATTTATTAGCCGCTATAGTGCTTTTATATATTTCTGCTTTAACTCCCTCTATAACTAAATAATAGAGCTAGAACTTCTATAGAGAGAACTACCTCCTTCTTAGGAACTAGTTCTAGGGTAAGGTCTCTACTTTAAGTTAAGGCTTATGTAAGTATAGATCTATCTTAGGGATATCCTAGATAGTCCTTATATTAAGATCTTAATAAGTGTAAAACACCTATATTACTTTCTCTTCTAATCTATTAGGCACTAAAGAGCTAAGCCTAACCCTATAAGATGTAAACTATAGCTTAATAACAGACATAGGTATGCTCTAATTAACTTCTCTCCTCTATACTTAATAAGCTATAGGAAATAAGAACGCAGGTAGTCCTTTAGCTATAGGGCCTAGCTATAAATCCTTAGTAACACTTGGCAATACCTCCTGCTTAAATTCTAACATTAATAATATTAGCAAGTTATCCACATTAAAACTAGCCTTATCTAATTTAACAGCTATATATAGTAAACTTAAGGAATTTATTATCTAGTAGTTATCTGCCTCCTCTTATAAATAGGTGATTCTTAGAGCATAGCTATATATCTATAACACAGGATCTAGCTAGTACTAAGAAAATAGTTACTCTAGGATAGCTATAGCATCTAGCCTATTAAATCTCTTAGGCAACTTATAGATATTACTAGGGTTATATAGTTTAGCAATATGCCTAGGTTATTCTAGAGAACTTAGTTTCCTAACTTAGAATCTAATAAGTCTTTAATCTCCTTCTCTAATGTTTCTAAGTTAGTATTATTAAGGTTCTTAAGGCTAATGTATTCTTAAAGGACCTCCTTATTGTCTGGGGCTAAGAGGAGCTTCTATTTGGTAGACAAGGTAATTAGGAGACCTTTTACAGCCCTTAGTTTCTCCCCTTCCTCCAGTCATCTAATCCACAACTCTAAGGCCTAAATATTAAGGGTAGCTCCTACATTATAAAGCCATAGTATCCCTAGGATTAGGATAACGTCTTAAGGCCGTTAGAATAGCCTGTCTGGCTTTACTATAGCCTAGGTCTTCCGTTTAATCCTAGAATAGGTTACCGTGAGAATCACAAAGTGGGTAAGAGAAAGCACTCTTCTATCTGCGTTTACCATTTCTATACCCTTAAAACTAATAGAACCTAGATTATAGACTAGGATTTTATTCTTACTTATATACCTCTTTAAGATAAGGTTAGCTTCTAAGCCTTAGTCCGCTAGGGCTTTATTCTCACCTAACTCTAAAAGCTTAGAATATTAACTAGTCCTAGCCTGGATTAATACTTCTAAGCGGAATAGTTATTTCCCCGCCTTATTCCTCCTTATTAGCTGTATATTTTATCGTGAATCTAAGGTAGGCACCCCTCTAATAGGAAGGATACTAACTAATCCCGCTATAATGGGTTTCTTTGCTCTGCCTTTCCCCCTTCCCTTTAGGGCTCTTTTCCTAGATAATAGATAACAGAACTATTTAGCCCCCTTAGGACTAACCTGCTAGAAATCAAGGAGACTTAGTGGGACTATAATCTTTCTTGCTAGTGCAGTCTAGTCTATAGAGCTAAGACCCTTACGGCCCTAGATCTCTAATAGGGTGTAGATACTAGTCTTAATACTCTTCTCCCTCTTCTTAGTTCTCTCTACCACTTTATTATCCTCTAATAGTTCTTCCACTAATATAACTTTTCTCTTTTTTAAAGGTGGCTTAATTTCCGCAGATAACGCTATTATCCATAATGCTCCCTCTATAAACGCCTTCTAGTCCTCCTCTATAGCCTGTTTTAGACCTTCCATAGTACTCTTAAGGGAAGCAGGCTTTAGGGATCTTAATTTCTCCACCTTTACGGTCTTTAGGGGCTTAGAGGGCCCTTCTAATGCTAGAAGGCTGCCTGCGTTAACTACTCTCTTACCCTTATTTTCTTTAGCCAGCCGTATTATAATAGAACAAGACTCTAGGTAGCCCCTAGGTAGTATTACTATAACAGTTAGTGTGGTGCCCAGCACATCTAGAGCGGCTAGCACTCTTCCCTTCTTGCAATCTACATCCAAGAGATTAGACTTAGAGGGCTTAATAGAACAGAAACAGGCTCCTAGGGTGTATACTAGGTTCTCTTTATTGGGCCCAGATAGAGGGGATGCTTCTGGTGTTAGAGCTAGTAGGGAGTTAGACTCTAAGCTTAAGGACGTTACCTCTCCTTTATAGTATATCTAGGCTAACCTAGCATTTACTTTCCCAGGCACCTAAGGTTCTCTAGGCTTTAAAGGAGGCATAACTATACTCTTTAGGTATAAGCGCTCCTAGGTAGTAAGAGCCTTATTTAGGAGAGCTATACAGAATAATATGTAATGCCTAGCCACACTATAGCTAAAGCACACTAGACTCTTCTTAGGCAAAGGCTATAATCTATTAATATATAGGTTTAAGAAATTACTAGGTTTATATTATAGTTATTGCTATTAACCTCCTACAGACTATTATGGGGTAGGACCTACTTAAGCTTAGGGTGTAGGGGCTAGAGCTAGGGACCTAGATAGAGGTTTAACTGCTAGTGCCTAGGATGTAGTTCTAGCACTAGCTTAAGGATTAGCATTCTACTATCCGGTTTAATTCCCGTTTAACTGAGATGTGCCCTAAGAGTATTATTGCTAGTAAGGTGCTAGAGTGGGCTTAGCTAGTATAGTAACCACAGGATTTATCTGCTAATTTCTAAGCAAAGGCGCAGTATATAGTCCTATGAAATAAGAATAAAACCCTACCTAGGGGTAAGATAGTTACATCTAGACGCATATAGCCTCCATAGATAGTGCTAGTTAGGGATCTAACTTTATTACCTCTACTAATGCTAGATTAAGGTGATATCTCTAGATTAAGAGGTTATTAATACTTATCCTAGACTATTTAGTGGCAAATTTCTCTAAGAGCGTTAGCTTTACAGTTTAAGTAGTCTCTAGGGCTACCTCTTTCTTTGTATTAAGTACTTACTAAGCTTAGCGTATAATCTCTTATGCCCCTCTTAAACTATCTGCTAAGTACACAGACTAACTAATAGCCTCCTATATAAGGTTTACATCCTGTAGTCCTTTGATAAACCGCCTAATAAAGTCCTTAAGGGTATAGGCTTTAATAAGGTTTAATAGTGTGCCCTTAAAGGCAAGCGGTTAATCCTAACCTCTAGCCCTCTGCAAGCTATTTAGAACTCTAGTGTAATAGGCAGCAAGAGCTTTAGTCTTGCCTTAAGTAAGTTCCACGTTAGCTCTAACGTTCTCTTCTTTATCTACTACCTTTAGAGAATACCTCTCCTTTAACGCAATTTAAAGGGTTTCTAAGTCTAGGAGGGTAGCTAAGTTAAGTTCCGCTTTAGCTGTAATTACACGCAGGTTATTCCTGCTGTTAATAAAGGTAGTAGCTCCTCCCTTAAGGGCTATGTTAATTGCCTGGATAATAGCACTTGGCTCTAGGAGTCTTTCTTAGTTGACTGATTTAAAAGTCTAGTGCAAGCAGGCCAGCTAGCGACCAGCAGATAAAGACCCATTAAAGGTGCTAATAGCCTAAGAAGAGGGAAGTGTAAGGTCCTCTATGTTGGGGAAGAGGGAAATGCCCCTTGCAGGAATAGGAATATAGTTGTATAAAATAGGTAATAATCCTAGCCCTCTAACTAGGGGTTTAGGATGCAGCTTAATAGCAGGCTAACATGCTAGTTAGGCAGATAGGTCTCTTAAGGTCTAGTTAATCCAAGCAGGACAACCATATAGTGCCTTTATAGGCTCTAAACTTAATAAAATGTTAGCTTTAATAGACTTTTCTAATAGGGTTAAAGATAACTCTTCCTAGTCCCAGGAACAGGCAGTCTGGAAATCCTCTAGGGTGTAAAGTGGCCACAGCCACACGGCGCGATAGCAAGGAAAGCTTTAAAAGTGGGTAGGCATATAGCTATAATAACTAGCAAACTTTCTTGATGAATAACTAATAACTTTTTAATGCACTAACAAGGTCTCCTAGCGTGGTTGCCAAAAGAAAGGTTTAAAGTTGTGGTGTGTAAAGTGCATGTATTTATCTAAGCCCTTATAGTGGGCGAGGAGTTGTGTAGTCTAGGTTACGGCCACATCCTCCCAATTTGGGAAGGAGCACACCCAGCTCTAGCTAACAATAGCTGCTCCAGTTTGCCACAGGTGCAATTTCCGAACATGTTTATGATTGGCTAGTAGCGCCCCTACCCGGATACATCCGAACGGTGAACGTTCGAGCAGCGTTCAAATGCTCGGCACGCGACCCTTAGGCTAAAAAGGTTCAGTTATTCGGTGGCCCAGACATTTTCTGTCTGAGTTCCCCGCAAAAAACCAATAAATATACCTGCCGTCCATAGTTCCCATGTGCAACCTGCCGAGCGAGAACAAAACCTAGCTACTAGCAACATTCTACCGCCCGCCCACATTCGATCAATTTTCAACATGAGGCTTCTCGTCCGGTGGTTTCTTCTTCTGGCCTGGTGCCGCTGGGCGGCTGTGGATGCCTCAGGGCAGTCGAAATTACCCGACACTGTTGAGGTGGACTTGGTGTTCCCTCACAACGACACATATGCGCCAGCCCCGATTATACCTATAGTTTTTGCTGTTCAGAATTTTCACGTAAGCCAACCGCTCCATCTATACTCCTATTACACGATTACCGGAGTCCCGTGGTGGAATACCACTACTATACAAGAGGGCATGATTCATTTCGATACCAACCATGCCAACTACTCCAACAATGCCGGCGACTTGCACTTTGTCTACGAATACACTAGCCGTCTTCATAATACCCAGGGCAGCTGGACATTTATATGGGAACTGTACGCAGGAAACTGTACCGACACGGGTCGAGGGCCGGCTCCGCTGCAAGGTAGCCTCGTTTACACGCGGAAAGAGGTCTACTTCTCTACCAGTGAGGGTGCCCAGCAACCGCATCTTGTTGCTGCCACGACGGACGACTCCTGCGAAAAGACACAAGGTGTTACCTTTAATATTACTCAAGTACTCGACGTTCCTGACTCCGAGACACACGCCTTCGGTCAAGGCGTTTGTCCCGTAGTGTCATGGCTAAGCCCGACTCCGAGGCCCTGCTCAGTCAGGATTGACGCTGCTGCAGCATCAAACATGTCGTACCAAATTCAATCTTGGGCATGTATGGACGGCCTGAATCCAAATGTGACCTGCCCATCTGGCGTTCACGGTGAGAGCGTGGCCATACAACTTGCACCGTTTACATCCGGGCAGGCGTCATGGTTAGTGACGGCTCTGGCAGGGCTCGCAATCTTGATGTAGTGGGTTTTTGAATTTTACGTTATATTTTTAAGCAAATTTCTATAATTATAGAACGCGTCTCTATCTAGATAAACAACGGGGGCAATTGCGCGATCTCTTCGTATTCCTGATAGTAGTGATAAGGACAATAAAGGCTGGTTGTAGAAGAGACGGATGCGTCCCAGCGAGCCAAACACCCCAAAGTTCGTATCAAATAAAGACAACGACATAGATATGGTTGTAAGACCCACGACATCACTCAGTATGCTCAGCTAATAAATTTTTTCAAGTCATGTGCTATAAACATTGAAGGAGCAAGCACAGAGCCATACATGGTGGCCTATCATGTTACCCTGAGACAACACGGCCACAGATACTTCTGTCGTCGTCTCAAGCCCGGAACCCGGTTCAAACGGCTGGAAATTAGGTATCCATTACAAGCAGCTCCACAAGCGGCACACGAGATAAAATGCGCACACTGTGTGCCTGCGGCGACTGCCAATTGCTGTGTCGGTATTCCTGTAAGTAGGTAGACCGAGCAGCACAAAAGACCAGTCCAAGACGTGTATTCAAACAAAATAAAACTTCAACTTTCTCTCATAACGCCTAATTCCACCAACTGGCCCGATGCTACGTAGTAGCAGCTAGCTGCCCAGCATCGATGGCCCCCTCCTGGCTAATGTCGGTTAGCCTAGTAGGCCTCGGTCACTTGCTACCTACCAATTTTGAGATAGTTTCGGCGCAGGCGACTCTCCGGCATCCTGTTAGCCCGAGCTACGCTGGTAGAAATGCCTGTCCAGAGCGCTGTATCATTTCCGGACCAAATCCCGCGAACTGGTCTGCCTATCACAACTTTGACCAATTCCAGTCATGCCAGGAAACTTTGTTCTACGGATTTAGTATCCACGACGTGGTTGACGATGCAAACACACTTCATCGCATCTATTCTTGTACTTCGTACGGCTCCGATTGGGCTAATATCCCCAATTCCTCTGTAACAAGCCCTGTCGAGTCCGCACATAACGCTACTTATGAGATTGGATGGTCGATCGGAAAGTTCACTGGGCAGTCTACTGCTACTGGTGGTGCTCTCATTGTCTTGACCAGACAGTTACGTCAATACCTCGCCGGTGGAAATGGTCACAGAAATAAAACTACTCTGCTGTTTGCCCAGTTTGGCCAGACAGCTGTTGGCCTCTATATCGGAAAGGGGTTACAGAGTGAGGGCATAGGATCCTTCGCACTCAAGGCTCTAGAAGATACATTGCTATCTTCAAACCTTTCTGCCTCTAGCATCACCATGCAAGCGTGTGAGCCAGGCCGCGACCACATATTCGGAATTATGGCCACCGGCAATGGCACTTTTACTCCAATACAAAATACGATGAAGAGCTGGGCCAAGGCCGACTGTATCTCCTTGGATGAATCTAGCAGTTTCACTGGCCCAGCTTACTTCATTACTCCGCTTGTGAGGGCAACCAACGGCACGGTGCCTGGGAATCGTGGCAGTAACTCCACATCAGACTTGAAGTCTAGAATCTCCCGGGTCTCAGATCGGGATGACTCCAGGCCAAAGCCCAACGCGGATGGGTCTTGTCATGTGTATACGGTCCACGGAAGTGATAACTGCTGGAGCATCGCAACTGCCAATGGTATCACAATTGATGAGCTTGACAGTTTCAATAAGAATACTTGGGGTTGGAACGGATGCACAAACGTCTGGGACAAAATCAACATATGTTTAAGCACGGGAACACCACCAATGCCTAACCCTATGGCAAACGCTGTCTGTGGCCCACAAGTGCCGGGCACTCAAGCTCCAGCAGCCGGAACTGATATTTCCAAACTTAACCCTTGTCCGTTACATGCTTGCTGCGATGTTTGGGGTCAGGTGAGTTGTATTTGAATTTTTTTGAATGGGATGGATGTCTATGCTAACCTGATCTATCGTATGCCAGTGCGGCACCACGCAAGAGTTCTGCGTGGATACTAGCACGGGGACTCCTGGAACAGCCAAGCCTGGCACAAACGGGTGTATTTCAAACTGCGGCACCAGTATTGTTCGTGGCGATCCACCGGCCGTGTTTCGAAAGATTGGCTACTTTGAAGGCTATAGCTTTAGTAGTCGCGAGTGCCTCTATCAGGATGCACTACAGATTGATGGCTCCCAGTATACGCACGTACACTTTGGCTTTGGAATGATTACGCAAGACTATCAAATTAATACCGGAAACGCCGAAACTACATATGAGTTTGAGAACTTTAAGCGCATTTCAGGGGCCAAGAGAATCTTGTCCTTTGGCGGATGGGATTTCTCAACAAGCCCGGACACCTACACAATCTTCCGTGAAGGTGTAAAACCCGCTAACCGTTTGACTTTGGCCACTAATATCGCAAACTTTATTAAGAAACACAACTTGGACGGCGTTGATATCGACTGGGAATATCCGTCCGCCCCGGACATCCCCAATATCCCTCCGGCTCCCAAGGAAGAGGGAATGGATTACTTTTACTTTTTGGTGATTCTCAAGAACTTGCTTGCCGGCAAATCACTCTCCATTGCGGCCCCTGCGTCATATTGGTACTTGAAGGGGTATCCCATTCAGATTATTAGCTTGATCGTGGATTACATCGTTTTCATGACCTATGATCTTCATGGTCAGTGGGACTCCCAGAACCAATGGTCACAGGTCGGCTGCCCCTCGGGCATGTGTCTTCGGAGCGGTGTCAACTTGACTGAGACGATCAATTCTCTTGTCATGATCACCAAGGCAGGCGTCCCCTCGAACAAAATTGTTGTTGGTGTGACTAGCTATGGACGGTCCTTTGGCATGGCCCAAGCTGACTGTTACGGCCCGGATTGCTTCTACACCGGAGGTCCCCTCAACTCTGGCGCCAAAAAGGGTCGATGCACCAACACGGCCGGCTATATTGCAGATGCTGAAATCAAGGAAATCCTCAAGGACTCAAGCCGAGTGAACCAAAACTACCTAGATGGACCCAGCAACAGTAATATCCTCGTCTACGATGACACCCAGTGGGTGAGCTACATGAGTCCCGAAGTCCTCTCCACGCGAACCCAGATTTACAAGTCGCTTAATATGGGGGGCACAACCAACTGGGCAATCGACTTGGAAGACTACAACGACGTCCCGAACGAGTCGGGCACGAGCAATTGGGTCACCTTCAAGGAGGACCTGAACTCTGGGTTGGACCCATATCAGAAAGGAGACCGACATGGGAATTGGACAAGTCTGACTTGTACAGACCGATATGTGGAGGATAATGACGACTTCACACCCTCGGAGCGGTGGAGCGGGTTAGATTGCCCCGACGCCTGGAAGGATGTGATCGATATATGGAAAACCTCCTACCAAGGTAAGTCGGACAAGCCATTCAGCACAGCCGTCGTCAACATATTGCACGGCCCGCAAACCGTCCGTTGCGAGACGGTGGTGAGCCAAAATCACTGTGATGAGCCAAAGGAATGCACCGACTTTGTTGGATCAGGCACCGGCCCAGCAGGTTACGAAATCTTCAATTCTTTTGTCGAAATTCATGGGGTAAGCTAAGCAAGCGTCCTTGGTATTGTATTTTGCTGGCTGTTTGATGTTCAGGAGCCAACCTCTCTCTTCTCTCTTGTCGACTCACTTGTTACCGCTGTCCGGCTACTAACCAGGCGGTTCAAAATTGGCCTTTTGCAGATGTACGATGACTTTCGTCAAGCCGTGACTGAAGAGGCTGCCCTATACATCAACAACGCGCTTCCCAATTTCGAGAACAAGTTTGCGCCAGTACCCGAGCCGGAAGATAATAGGTGGCTTCTGCTCTTAATCGATCTCATTACCCTCGGCGCTGGCCTAGCCGCTGGGCCATTCTTCAATTCTTGTCAGTAGTAGTAGTCTTCTCTGGTGGTACTCTTTGTCCATGGATACTAACAGACAAATTTGTTTTTTACTTTCCAAGACTTGTCGAAACTACCTTACTTTATAAAGAATGATGCTGCTGGGGCTACACTAAAGGATACTACCATGACCCTCATTGGGCAAAGCACCACCATCGCAAAGGACATGTTGAGTACGAATAACGCGTAAGCTAACAACCACCCACTTGCCACATGACACCTCCCATATTCCATACTCTTCACGGCCGCAGGCAGCTCTCAAACGTGGCTAACTTGACTGTTGAAACCACCTCGCCTCAGTGATTCCTGGTCTCCCAAGAAGCAGGCTGAATTCTCGCACTACATGGGCCAAGCTCTTGACGCCTGGGCTAACCTCGCCGAAGCCTCGGTGCACAATTTGTTCAATGGCTCGGATACAAGTATTGGCCTACTGACGTCTCTCATATCCGATGGGAAGTTCATTCAGGGGAAGGGCCGTGGAGCGCCAGCTTCCCCAAGCAACGCCGCCTTGAAAGCCGCCATTGGGAAAGCATTCTTTGCTTATGCTATCCCTGCCATTTGGGCCGTTTCTGGAACATCCCCCTTCATTATTGACTCGGGTTTTAATTGTGGCGTGAATGACCCCATTGGCGGGTATATGGCTTCGGACACGATGCACCGAACATGGCACTGCGTTGACGACAAGCTGTACTACCTTGCTAGTCCAAAGGGTGATGCAAAATCTTGTGTCAAGCCGTGCACGGGATGTGCAGATGAATGCAAAGACAACAAGTTCTCGGCCCCTCCGGGCATAGAGTGGCTGGATGGCTCGTCGTTTGGACAGATTACGCTGTCTGATCTAGTAACTGGGTGGGTTTCTGAGTCTCCAACACTTGACATTGAATCATCTCACCCCAACGGTGTAACCAAAAATTGACTAATGTCCGATGCATATAAATATATAGATCTGTCAGAACGTACAAAGCAAACGGTGGCCAGAACACCAACACATCGCCGGACCCTAATACGTTGGCCAGTTTCACCGGCGTGGACGTCACAGCACCGGGCTTCATCCGAATGCCAGTTTGCAGTCCAGCCATGGCCTACAAGGCATGGATCGGCAACGGAGACGGACCCGACACCAGTGCACCAGGCTACCCTTGCGCAGTACCCAAGAATGACGACTTCTGCGGTGCCTCGACGTTTGTGGACCAGACAAGCGGCGCCTCCCCGCCAGTTTCCGACTGTCTGGCGCTCATCAAGAAGATACAGGACCGTTCTGACCCTACTGACCACGAGATTGAGAATGCCGTCGGCAACCAGCATCAGATTGAGGAATACGGCGAGTGCAAATTCGGCGTCCAGGGCAACGGTAAAAACGGCAATATCGACTTCCACGTTGGCGGGCAGGATATAATCGATCTTATCAATGATTCCATAAACAAGTTTGGCTCATCTGGCAGGGTCGGTGCCAAGGGCAGCATGAGTTGCAAAGGAACCGTCAAGGGTCAGGATGTTGACTGGGGCCTGTATTAATGCATTTGATGGGACCACGTCTATTTAGTATCATATGTAACTTCTAGCCTTCCCCTAGAAGCGCGTCTAGTGCGTCCTTTCGGAGCCGTGTGCCAAGCCCACGATCCTTACTATGCCCCATATTCCCTTGATTTAGTTTACTTCACTTCAATCACTATGGGGCCAGTCGGTGCCCAAAGAGGGAACGAAAATGTATTATTCTCCGACTAACCGCCCACGGTCAATAAAGAAAGAAGGTCAAATGTCCAGTTAACTACATATCTTTCGTTATATGCTTGCTTGCTTTTATTACGCCCGGTGGAGAAACTCCAAAAAGGGCACAACTTCCCCTCGACAACCTTTTTGGCTCATCTGCTACTGTTAGTGGAGTGTTAGGTTGGTGCTGGTGTCGGGCAAATCCACTGTAGGAGCTAGACCTCAGTGGACGCGCAGCTCCAGAGAGCACCTTGGGCTACTCTTGAAATGAAAGGCCTGGCGTGAATGTTCGCGGAAGAACTGGGAACCCAGGCAAATCTATGAGCGATGGCCAGAATGGCCGAGCTTGCGTAAAGCCCTACCGTGGAGGTCACGGTAGGCATGGCTATGTCGGATAGCTGGGGAAGGCAGAGGTTGCTGGGATCCGCTATACTGACAACTAATGGCCGAGGCCCTGCTGGCCTCGGAAATCTAGGCTGAAGCTGTCGAATATCGGATGAGCATTGAGGGTGCGGGTAAGAACAACAACTCAGCGAAAACCAGCGATAATTGGTGGAAAATCGTGGTAAAGGTACGATAGATCTTTCTTTATATAGCACAACACTTTAGGTGATACACTAAAGTTTGGTAAAATAACAGACTTAACTGTGTATAATAAACTATTTTAACTGCTTTTTAGACATTTTTAGTCTCTTTTAGAATTTAAATTTCTTGCAAAAGATGCAAAATTAACTTAAAAATGCATTAAAGTGGTTTGTGCACAGAGTAAATCGCCAGCTAAAGGCATTAGGGAAAAAAGCGGTGCATCCCTAGAGAATATAGCCAATAACATAAAGTGTAAGATGCGCAACATCCTTGCCAGTAACTTTTGGCGACGCAATAATTATTAATCCGGGCCTCGTGCCTGAGCCACAAGGTGGCGGTGGCGTTGTATTCAATTTAGACTAACGGGGTCAAGGGGCCTTCACCACCCACCATTCGACCCTTCGGAGCAAAGATTATTAGTTTTAGATAGGCATAAAAGCTATAAGTTAGTTAATTTTATGTACCTATGCTATTAGCATAAGATTTATCTACTTTACCTCTACCCTTATACCTCACATGTCCTATAACCTCTTAATCTATCTATCTTCTCACCTCTTAAGCACTTCTACCGCAAAGAGGTTAGATTTCTAAGCCTCTTAACTAATTTAAGCCTAATTAGCAAGCAAAACTTTCTTATCTGCTACTAGAAAGCTCAGAGATAGGCATTATCTACATTAAATATTAAGGGTAATTAGAAAGCAAGCGGTCTCTAGCTAGTATTAGTTGTAAAGCCTCTTTTAAGCTATCTCCTGCTAGAGAATAGTAATAAGAGTAAGAATAACGCGCAAAAAACTACTAATTAATTAAGAACTCCTTTATCTTGCAAATCTTAGATATCAGAGACATCACAGATTGCATGGTCTACTCCTAAGAGGTCTAAAGGTCTTAAGGTTTAAGTACTCCATTTTAGCCTACTAGAAAGCGATATGCCTGCAAAGCGATTGCTCTTTAGAAAGATTACAAAAGGGTTTAATAAGAAGGATAGCCTTCTAGCAAAAGCCTAATTGCAGATTCAAGCACTAGAAGCACAGCTAGAGGCTGCCAGACCGAAGCGAAGAAAGAGGGTCAAAACTAGCCCAAATTCGAGGTTGGCGGATATTAAAGCAATACAGCGCGCACAAGAGGAAATTGATGTTGCTGAAAATAATAAAGGAGATGAAGAAGAGCCAGAAGTATCTGAAAATGAAGAAAACTGTATCGTAGTTCTAGGCGAATAAACTATGATAAAATAGAAGTTGGGTTTGGTCTGTGGATATTTTTAGGCGGCCCATATGGGGGGGTGGCCCACATCTATGTGCAGGGACTTATCCATCGTGTTGGCTGCTAGGAAACAAGGCTGCCAGAGCCCGTTAGCGAAAGAACAAAATGGCTTCCACAGCGTGACGCACGGCAACATTTGATACCCAGAGCCAAAGGTTTACATCCTTCGCCTCCATTTTATCGGTCACAACAACGCAACCTTTCCTGGCGGCCTGCACTTATACATGACGCGGTGACAACCGCCACATGATACGAGGCGTTGTGTACAAATAAAGTGGCCATCTAACAAGGTGTTTTGGTTAAGGCCGTTGCGCCGAAATGAGAACCGCCACGTTAAGAAATACTTATCGCACTATAGCTCATAGGCTATAGAACCAGGTAGATTTTCACTATTAGCATATAGGGTAGTAAAGACAATATACCATACTATTAGTAAGCTAGTTAATTATTAATAATCGCGCTAGTATTTGTGTAAAAGTAGCATTTACTAGGCTAGTATATTATTAATAAATATTATTGCTAGAAACTTACGTTTGGTAATAATTTGTTCTATATAGTGAGTGTTGCAAAGTTTGTTATCCCTTTCAGCTTAGGTACTTAGAGCTACTATTAGTAGTTACACCCAGATTTAGCTGATAAGAAGCCCCAACCTAGAGCTCTAAAAATATGGTAAGCCTGGG
The DNA here is from genome assembly GCF_001653235.2 of Pochonia chlamydosporia 170. Classification (NCBI taxonomy): domain Eukaryota; kingdom Fungi; phylum Ascomycota; class Sordariomycetes; order Hypocreales; family Clavicipitaceae; genus Pochonia; species Pochonia chlamydosporia. Next base: position 26,914 of record NC_035795.1, on the reverse strand, counting down.
TTTCTTGGAAGCTGCCAGTCCCTTAAGTGTTTCTCTACTCTTTGCTATTACGTATTATATTACTTTACTTGGATTGCCAGGTCCTTAGTACTTACACACAGCTTAAAATTTAATGCTAGTTCTAAATACTAGCGACTTTGTAGATCTCCTACAGACCACCTTGCGCCAGGCTTAACGTTAAACACCCCACCAGTTTAGCCCTACTTAAACTTGCGAAGGACAACCTCTTAAGTCTACGTTCTGGTTCTACCGCTAGATTGACACAAGCTAAACGCGAAGCTTGGGCGTGTAGGAGTGTTGTGAATAGGGCGCTCATGAATCCACCTGGCTCGTCGGTAGATAGATCTAAACTTCAAATTTTCATTGCTGCAACGTTATTTAGTCTATAGCTTTGCTAATTCCTGAGCTTCCTTTCTCTGAACAACGAAACCGTGTCTTGGAGCATGTATTCTCAACGGGGGATTCTGTTCAACTGCCTCAATCACCACCTCCAAACTGTTCATGCTCAGCAGCGGCCCGTTTTCTCTGTGCGTCCTACCGTAATCAGATGGCCCAATCGTCATCATATCCCCCTTATGAATTACTTCCTCGCTGACACGGAGGTCCTGCTTAATGACATCCTCGCCTTCGAAGAATGTTGACTTTCGGATCAGAGCTGCTGCTTCAGAGCCAGAGATCTCCTCCGGCTCGCCTATGCGGTTGCGCGCCTCAGCTACTGCCTTGTTAAACCGTGCCACCCAACTATACACGTTTGGAAAGATGGCTGGAGAGAACTTTTCAGATGGTAGAGCTCCCCGAATGCCTATTATCCAAGCAATAGGCCAAATAGCTTCCAGGTCGGCTAGTCCAGGTGTTTCGGTTTCCAAAATCCATTTCCTATCATTGGATAGCAATGTTGATTCGATGAAATCAAAGGTCGCCTCCAACTGGATCAATGCGTTGGGTCGATTCCGTACAATCGACTCCCGTATATCAAACCCCAATAAATGGAACCTGTCACGCAGTACATCTACATTTAGTAGCCCTGGGGTAGTAGATGGCAACAGATGCACCGCGGCTGCAAACACTCCCCCATCATTGATATATCTGGATAGAATTGCCTGCACTGCTCGGCCGCTAGGGTCATTGGCACCCAGGGGCGGGATGTCCGAGTATAGCAACTCCAGTTTGGCTATTTGTAGGCGGCTATCCAAGTAAATATCCCTGCCGATAGCGAGAACCGGTACTCGTCTGTAGCATACGCCCAAACTGCCGATATCAGGTTGAGGCATGACTGGCGGTTGGATCTAACACGCGTTGTCAATTCGTCATTGGTTACTATTCACATTGCCACATCGGCGGGAGGTTGACCGTCGGGTTGTGAGAAACTACATACACATTTCTTGAATGGTATACTTCTCAGAAACAAATACCACATGATGCGTTGTGTGACTATGGACATATCATAGCCATAAAGAATAATGGGTAAGCCGCCCATGTCCGCTGATGTTGGCAACGGGGTGGAAATGAACTGCAGACCTCACGAAAAGTCCAGCGAAGAAACCGAGAAGAAGACGTAGGAGACCGAACATCCCCAAACAAAAACACTTCGTGGGCCACACAATAATAATATACACATATGGATCTCCTACATGTCTTGGCAGCAACTACGTACACGGCTCCTTTGAGCACAGTACAATTAGCACGGTCTTCAGCAAAGACACAATCATGGGCTCGACATTTATGGTCTCACTATGATGTATGCCTCTTGAGTCTCACCGTTGAATCGCAATTATACGGAAGACGCTAATGCCTAGACCACGTTAATAGTGCCTGATATTATGCCGTCGTTCCCTTGTCGGTGTTTGGTCGCACTTTCTTATCATGACGCCCCATACGAACTTGGGCGTCTGGGTCTATTGGCCGCTACGGGTGCGCCAATTTTCCGATGTTCATCATCCCCAGCTCTTTGTCCACGTGGCAGGGTATTTATGGGTCAAGAGTGGCGGAGCACAATCCCGGTTCCTTTTATTAATTCTGCAAATATTGCAAGGCAAAATGTCGGGTTGTGCGGTGGTCACGGACTGACATCCAGCAAATTGGCAATGTGCCACAACATACTTTCCGCGATGTGTAAAATTGTTCAAGTACAGTGTGGTTCATATAAGCAGCAGGCTTCAGATCACCCATAATACATCTTACTCGCACGGTGTACGTTAGAATACCTGGCGACGTATTATACTGGAGACGGGAATTGTTGCTTCCACCGCCGTCTTTGGCGGCGGAGCCAGTAGCCTGCGAATGGCTTCAAACAGCGGCTGAAACAGACCTCACGCGAGCAGGCCTCAACACCAACACAGGCGTACGCCATCCATAGCTAGATGAATTCAACAAGCATCAATCAACCAGTTACGAGTACCCCAAACCGCGTGATAATTATCACCCGAATAGAAGCCTTGCGCTTCCAACAGGAATCCTTTCACCACCAGTGAATTGCTTTTTGCTGATATTTGCCTCATCAAACGCGATGGACAAAAATACCGTGGAGAAGTAACAGAAGATCCTAGCCAGTTCAACCAAAGCAGATCCCTGTACTCAAACGCCGAATTTCAAAAGCCGTGGGACCTTGTCGGATAACGTTGCCCCCGGTCGACTCTACTAGCGGACTTAGAGCAGTTGACATCATCACGTCGGTTATCATGAAAGAAAGCTGACCGGAAAAGGCAATTATGAAGTGTAAAAGGCTCGGACGAAAGGAAGATATTTTGTATTTGGAGGACAACAGAAACAATTTGGTGAAAGCAACGACATCATGAATACACAATTCAGGCTATCGAGTGCCGTGTCTCTCATGTGATAATCATAGATAATTGGAACCGCATAACGTGACAACACGAGGTGTGTTGATGCCAGTTGAGGTTGGATGCAGGAAGTTGATATGGCCACGAAATCACTGCGGCATGTTTTTACCTGGAAGGCCTCCTTGATGCATGCTCCAAGATCGCTTTTGAGGTGTGTTCAACATTTACCTCGGCAACTGACCTCGGTGTGAAGCGAATCGTAAACGGTTCAAGCGCTCTCAATTCAACCGCTATCAATAGAATTGCAGATACGGTGGTCCAACTTCATGAGGCGAAGGCTGCAGAAGCTGTCAGCTCAATGCACCGCGATGGTGACATTGACACGCGACGCTTCCGTCAAGGCTCTGATAGTCATTACTACCACGTATGGACTAGGCATGAACGTCACCATTTGGTTATAACTTTACAACTTCACCTTCTGTCGTATACTCGGCCGGCCGTGGATGGCTGCTCTGGGTGCTTGTAGCATCGCTGCTGTCTAAGGCGAGACAGCCTTTCTTTTGTGTGTGTGTCGCATGAATCTGGCCCTGTCAATAGAATATGCAGCCTAGATGCGGAGTTTAGGCACAATTAGGCTATTACCGGAAGCGCAGTAGTGTTTCAAGGCGTTAATGATTGTGTGCTGCTAGATACGAAGGACAGTGAACGGTACTAGGTATATCAACTGACTGCCTGCGCGACAATGAAAGATATATTGCCTTCACGTAACATCCAGAAGAATTAATTTACACTGGATATTCCGTCTGCTCTTTCGGGTGCTGGTTCACTGCCCTGTTCCAATTTCCATCCCACCAGTTCAGCCACAGTTCCACTACATACGTTATACCATAGTCGTCATAAATGATCGGGTTCCATCCGATACCCATTTTGTGTATATGTGGTCAGGCTGATTTAATCGAAACTTGGGCTTATAGTTGAACGAATGCAGTTGTAGGAATTCTGCGACAACTGTTCACTTAACGTTCAACTTCCTCGCTTAGCCTAGATCATAAGTACTGAGACTTTGGTTCATCTCCTGTAATTTTCAAAAAAACGAGGGTTGTAACTTACGTATTGAGTATGGAACAATTCTTGGTGACAGAGTAAATGGAACAACAAGAAGGTACGGGTTTCTAAGTCAACACGACAGATATATATACTAAATGACGACAGTTGTCTGCTGAAGATAGAGGCAGGGAAGTACACCGCTCAAATACGGGCAAGCTTACCCAAGAATACAGACCCAGATGTACAAGAACTCGGCAGAAGGACAATTTTTTTTGGCTCGGTTCAGTAGTAAAGACCGGCTGACGTGAGAATGCTAATCAACGGTTTTTCAATCCAGCAAAAACACGGTTGGGATTGGAACGTTACATACTGTACTAGCCTCTCCCACACACTGCCATCGTCAGTTCAGTTTCCAAATGGGCTTGGTGTTAGGCATTTGTGGGTAGCGAACGGGCCAGTATCGGCTGCCAAATGACCAGCGCATTCGGAGTGTAGCTGATATCCGCCCATCGGGTGTTCGGTTTTTGACAGGCTGAGTGCAGCTGGAGGCAATTTCTCCGGTCAAAGTACACTTTCGTTTCGACGGGGGTTTGGGCCAACTTAGCTCGCTCAATGGTGTGATGACTTCTAGGCAGGACTCACAAATCAAGTTGCTTCCCCCTGCTTTGCGTTGCAGGAAGTTTGGATAGGTCTTGTGCTATTATCAACCCTTAGCCGGATGTGGTTGGCTACGAATCTTGTCAAACATCGTGATATCTGTGCCACCACCATGACTCTACCAATGTTGTTTTTTTTTTTTCGTGCCTTCTGGTCTACTGTAGGATGGTAATACATGGGTATCTAGCCAATAAACGCGGTATGGATTCTAGATCTATCATGCGCACTTCTATGGTGTCTTCACCATGTCTTTGTAACTCAGCAGACCGCCTGCAGAGAAATTCGAAGGAACGTAAACGTTGCCAGCCTAGCACTGTCCGGCGATTTACTCGGGATCTCACGGTGCCCATTGCCGGTTGCGGCTCCACTTTACGCCTTAAGCGGACTCGCCAGTGCTCCACTCACTCACCACGGGGAATGGTTGCCAGACGGACATATTTAGCATCACCAAATTCTGGACATGTGAGGGTTATTTTAAGATGCTACTAAATTCGTTGTTGTAAAAGTGTATCAGGGTCGCTGCAGCCACAATTACTTTGCTCAACATTTAAACACACAGAGTCCAATTTTAACGGGCTGGTGGAGGCCTTAATATCGAGGACAAAACATCGTACATAAATATACAATTAGAAAAAAGTAGTTGCTATGTATAGAATGATGGGCAAATTCTGTTCCGCATATATATGCAAGCCCTGGCATCTGAAAACAGACGCGTAACCCTCCACTCCAAAGTTGGCTGGATAACCAACTCGAAAACTCAGATGGCATTCCACCGGCCATCGCATGACCCTTTGTCTTCTAGTGAATACCCCCGGTTGTTTGTAGCCCGTTACTACTGCGTTTATGCGACGGATAGTGTGAATACTGAATCCTAAAGCATGTTAATAGTAACTTGAGTGCATAACGAGTGGTGTAACGGTCCAAGCGAGTATATTGACAACTGGCTAGGCGACTTTAAACAAGCGTCCAAAGCAGACAAGAAAGTGAAAATAGAATAAGCAAATGGATACCTCGTGAGCTTAAGAAGTAATTAGAAACAATCTCGCTTGTAATGGGTCCCAGCCCGGCTGGCCGGGATGGAAGGTGAGAGCGCCAGCTGAGCCACCTCAACCGGTTACAAAATCCCATACAAAGTAGACTTTCAACCCCCCTGCAAAAAAAAAGCAATTGCTGCAAAAGAATTTATAACATTTCGCCAGAATAATTCCCGCACGATGAAAAACCATATTCTCAGACCTATAAGCAGAAAACACAAATATATCTCTATGCAGCAGTCTGTAGAGTCGTTGAAGTCCGTGGGACCATTCTGATACTGTAATATGATAGATAAGAAATTTTCGGTTAATTTGATATAAAATCCAAAAAGTTTGCATGGGGGTTAGAAAGTCTAGTTTCTATGGGATTGTGTGGCACTCGCTGGTGGATTCGTTATATGAGCTTTTCGACCGGTCAGGAGCTCATTAATCGCTGAATCGAAGGCATGGTTCATGAACTGAACCCGACCTTGGATTCAGATTATTTGATTAGTTACATCCCTGAATTATTCGCAGCTAATCGTCTCCCTAGCGCAGCGTCAGTTTTTAAATTGGGCAAATTCGATCTTTTGCTTCTGGCTCAAACGGAATGAATCAACCGAGAAGTTTTTAAGTGGTCCATATGGAAAGGTATCTCAACGAGACGAGGATGTCGAACTGCGCATCGCTTGGCTCGCACGTGCAATATATGGATTGTGGACGTAATCATCTTGCACCGTTCTGTAATAGTGGTCTCCAGAGAGATGGGAAACAAATTAATTCCAAATATTAGTCCACAAGCGAGTGGGCCAGTTCCGCCTCCAACACCGACCTTGCTTGTCTTATGTCAAACATCTCCACCAAAATAATGGAATCCAGATCCAATGAAATCCAATTAATGCTTGCCGTCCAAGCTATCAATCACACCCCAGAATTAATTATTAGAGCTACTGCAAAGATCTATGGCGTCTCTCTAAATACGCTCAAGCGACGAGTTGATCACACAGAGTCAAGACAAGATACTTTGCCCAATTCTCGGAAATTGACAGATTTGACTACATAATACTTGAAAGCCTTAATAAGATCCCTCTTTATGTTTACTAACTCCAGTCAGGCTTCGTACATGAGCAAGTAACTACTAGTTACTCAGCTGTGCGCCTGTGGAAAATGATTACACCCCAGAAACCATATGCCAGATTAGGCGAGGAATGCCAATAAATAAGCAGACGGATGCTATGATCACCAGGAGGAATGCAAATGCAACTATCGCCATTGCCTCACACCGACGGTCTTGATGCCACATATTGGGACGTATTTTTGCTGCTCTGCGGACGCTTCGGTGAGTGGTAGTCAATCCACGTGGCCGTATTGGCGCGACCACTTTTATCCAGGAAACAGAATCGCGGTCGTTACCACTGAGACATGCTAGATTGATTCTCAAGATGGTAGACCCTGGAGAGGAATACTGTCAGTTGCTGAACTTCACTAGCAGCCAGCGAAGTTGGAAAGGGGTAGGTCATTACCTGTTCAAAAAGCGTAATGGGATGTCATAGACTCTTAATATTAGAGAATGAAATATTGTGCAAATAGCATGTGCAGTACAGTACCGGTACGGCACGTACTAAATACAGAGTTGAGAGTTTCCGAAGCACCCCCCTTTATTAGGTGGTCTGGGGAGACTGGCAGTGAAAGATGATCGGAAGCAGGGAAAAGACTAGGCATCCCGGCTTCGACCCTACCAAGGGGAACGGTGTGCCGGTTTCCGTGGTTATTGCGTCTGATCTTCCTTTGGTGTAGGTAGAGATGTGTCGCGTGTCGCCCGTACATATTTATGCGGCGGGTCCGTGGCGCCGTAATGCATGGCAATTCGAGATACGGCATGTGGCTTATTGTATTACTCAAACAGCCTAGTTTATACAAAAATCCGAGGGTGGACCTGCCGTATAGTTACATCGCAACACCTGGAATGTTGTTGGCTTTGTGCCCTCTGAGCTGAAAATGGAGAGTTAGTAGGCATTTCCCGAGGTGAATGAGCGAGACTTGGATTCGGTGAAGTGGGTCTATACGGCAATGGCGTCCTACCTGACAAAGTGATGAAGGCAGCAGCCAAACACCACGGCCTCCTGGATCATTCATGCCTTGTTCTCGCAGACGAGGTAGCAAGCGTGCTTGCCTATTTTGGGATTGACGCTTCTCGATTAGGCTACTTCGTTCTTGACAACGCCCGTAATAACGATACAGCAGTCGCAGCCCTTGCCGGTTTGTCTCCCCGCCCGACCAGAACGCACAGAAGATACAAGCATCAATGAAGACAATCATCAGTTTTCGGCTTCAATAATCGACCACAACCCCCGTAGTGAATTAAGTGGGGCATCGTGAATCTAATAGGGTGCGCATTCTATTTAGCCACCCGGGTGCCCATGTAACGGCCGCCCCTGTCAAGAATTAAAAAGTGACGGGATGGAACCAACCAGTGTAAGAGAAAGTGTGGGGCTTGAGGTGTTTTGTACCAAATTTATCAAACTGTCAGATGTTAGATTGGCGAGAATATGCGACTAAAGCGGCGCAAATTCATACTGTGGCCCGTGGCTGTCTGGATGAAGGGTAGCAAAGGACTTCCCCGCCCACAGGAAATTAAAGCAGAACAAGAAACAAGAATAACATCAGTTTCATCAGTTTCTAAATAAATAATTCCATAATTCATCAATTACCTTGGCCGTGAGCCAAGTAAGGCATCGTAAATCTAACATCGGAATTACGGTGTGGATACTTTCACAAAGGCGTCACTGTAAAATTAAATGGGTGTGTAGGCATTCGCCCAGTGTATTTATTGTTGTTTGTTCTGTTCCACTTTGTTAATCTTCTATTCTCCTTTTTATGCGCGTAAGCGTGTCGCAAGCAACACACCCCTATTATGCACTTAACTGGTATGGAGCAGGATTATGCACGACTTTAGTTGTGAAGGAGGTCACGCTTAAATCGATATGCTTATTGGATAAAAGGATAGTAATTAAGGCGGAAGTACCTTGGTATTTTTGGTGGGAGGACAGATGGATTTTGACAACACACAATACACACACACCCAATGCTAAAAAACTACCTCCCTGGTAGCGTGACATTAGTGCAACACAAACCGTAAATAGCCTTCTGTCCAGGCCCTCTAGGGGACTTCTCTCCGGGCGAAATAAAATCCGTATCCGTATCCGTAACGGCCGCCCTTAACCCTCCATACTCGGTCCGGGATGTCCTGGATAACCAATTCGACAGCTCATACCAGGGTATTCATTTAGCCATCGTATGATCTTCTGCCTTCCGGTGAATGCCCGCGTTGTTTGTAGCCCCCTTATGACTAGATCTGTGCGACGGATGCATTGTTCTAGACACTGGTGTCTAAACCATGTCAATAGTATCAAATGTTAAGCCGCTATTCGCGTATCGGTGTTTGGTTGCGCTTTTTCCGATATGGACGCCAATTTGTCGCCGCCGGGGGGGAACCAAACTGATTCGCAATACCCCCTCGGTTAATGCGAATGCAGGAATCTGGTGTACTATTGGAGGCGCTGGAGGCTGCTTCGTCATCTCACGGTCCATGCCTAGCTTGGTTGCCCATGTGACATTTGTGTTTAGGCTTCAGTGTGGTGTTTTGGTTCAATTCATCAAGTCTGGAAATATTGCAAGGCAAAGTGTCAGTCAGTGCGGCAGGTCACGGTAATATGCCACAAGATCATATTAATCTACTAGTAGGATGCCCTCGGGTTCGGGTTAAAGCTGGTTCACGCCCCAAGCTAAGTCGTAGTTGGAGGAAGCTTTTGCGGACAAACCACATGGACATCACCAACTAAGCGTCAACACGCTCAAGATGTCGTACAGCTCCGAAGCACAGGTCGACGAGGTATTCTCCCTCCCTCCGGTTGCAAACACTCCCAATCGAGAAATTCCAATATCTGAGACTTCACACAGGCCTTCGGCACCGTCTCCAACATATTCAAATCGAATGCCACCAAACCCCTCGAATGGCGCATCAAACAACTCCGCAAGATATGGTGGATGCTTGAGGACAACCGCGAGCGCATCGTCACCGCCCTCAACAAAGACCTGAACAAGCACCGTTAGGAGTCTCTCCCAGTTGACGTTGCCGGCATCTAAAAACCCTGCCTTAAAGCCCTCGCCCATCAAAGAATGGACTAAGGACGAGAAACCTCGACGAACTGATCCCCTTAACCTATTTGGCGGGGCGCGCATTCGCAAGGAACCGAAGGGCGTTACACTTATTATCTCGGCGTTTAATTACCCGTTTATAGAGCTGTTTGAGCCCATGCTCTCTGCTATTACTGTGGGATGCATGACCATCCTCAAGCCTAGTAAGTTGGCGCCGACTTTGAAAAAGCTTATTGCCGAAATTGTGCCCAAGTACCTTGATTAGAGTGCCATTTGGGTTATTACCGCGGGGCCGCAGCAAATAAATTATTTGCTGGAGCAGAAGTGGGATCATATTTTCTTTACGGGGTCAACTGCTATGGGTAAGGTTATTTACGCCAAGGCTGCCCCAAATTTAACGATGGTAACGTTGGAGTTGGGTGGACGGGGACCCGCGATTGTCACATCTTCGGCGGATATTAGTTTGGCAGCCAAGAGAATTGCTCATGTAAAGTTTATGAATGCTAGACAGGTATCTATTACTTATTCGGTACTTAATAATGATGAAATATTGACAATATGTAGATCTGCGTTAGTGTCAACCACGTCTTTGTCGATCTATTAATCAAACAGAAATTTATCGCCAACCTCATTAAATACTTTGACTAATACCGCTCTGGTTGATCACGCCAACCCACCTACGCCACGCACATCGTTAATAAGCGTTACTACACGCGTCTTTATAACCTCCTCGAAAAGACACAGGGCAAAATTGTCTACGGCGGCAAGCGTAACCCTAAGACGCGCTTCTTTGCACCTACTATTATTAACGGCGTAACCACCAACAACTTACTCCTCTCGGAGGAACTATTTGGTCCCATCCTGCCCCTATTAGACGCTACCCTTAAGCAGGCTATTTCCTATACCGTTAAGCACGACTATCCCCTCGCCCTATACGGCTTTACCTCCTCCCAAGCAGAGAAGGATCAGATTCTGCGTCTTATAAACTCCGGTGGTGTGTGCTTTAATAACGCTATTCTGCACATGCTCGTTAAGGATGCCCCCTTCGGCGGTGTTAGTGCCTCCGAAATGGGTGCGTACCACGGCCCCTTTGGCTTCCAAGAATTTACGCATCTGCGAACAGTAGTCAATGTCCCCGGGTGGATGGAGCTGGTTCTGAAGGACTGATATGCCCCTTATACGGATAAGAAGGCCGCTGCTATGGTTAGGTCTACGGGTGTAAAGCCTAGTGTGCCGTTTGATAGGAATGGTAATAATGCTGGTAGCTTGGGTCAGGCTGTCTATCCATACGCGTATGGATTAACTTAATCCAAACGAAATAATTCATGCGCTTATTCCACATTTAATACGGATACAGATGCGCATTTTATTTCGCCCGGAGGGAAGTCCCTAGAGCGCCTAGACAGAAAGCTATTTACGATCCATAGAGGGTTAGGGTTAGATTAGGGTTAGCATTATTATCTAAAAGCTATCTTGCCAGACTAATTCTAACTAAGCTAGATAGATAGGTTACAAAAGGAAAGCTAGCAAACTAAGTACATAAAAAGAGGGATTTTTAGAGAATCTTAGAGGTAGATAGAGAAGGTAGAGAAGATAGTAAAGAGGGAATAGATAGACAGAAAGACAGAAATAGAGAGACTAGATAGAATAGATAGAGAATAGATATAGAAGATAGAAATAGGTAGAGGGAAGAAATAGGTAGATCTGTGTGTAAGTCGGCGGGGACGCAGCGGCGTGGACCGTTTTTACTTGGTGAAATTCGACTTGCAGCAAAATTTGGCTTCCACCGCGCGCCACCGACTAGCAGCGGACTTTTGTAAACTAAAAATTACATTAATAGATAGCTAAGAGCATAAAGATTCTGGACATGAACTTTTTTTTTATATAACACTTAATGCGACTGTTTTATTCGTGATTGAAAACTGGATTTAACGTTTATAATCTATTTCGGATGACTAACCGTTGACACCCCGTTTGGTGGTGTTTTTCTTGGTACATCATGATGACCAATAAAGTATCGTGAAGGCGGCTACGCAACCCCTGTCCATACAAGCGAACCAGTTGCTAATCAGCAACCCCGGTAGCAACATCGGTTTGCATTGACAACGCAACCTCCATATCGATAACGGAAAAATTCGGCGGACAGGGTACGACTTCAAGCTTGGACTTGAAACGGCTATACAAGGTATTGGGTTGCTACGTGCCAGAATACCTATGTGTCGCACGGTATTCGGATTTCCTCAATGTAGGATTTATTAGGGCACGTGTTAGTATCTTCGGTAACGTCGGTAGGCTGCAAAGCCAGGGGTAACCCGATCATATGAGTACCGAACCACATAGAAAAGAGAAGGATACAGATCTGCCTTTCATGCATGCAGAGGTGGCGTTTGTCTAGACTTAAACCTATTTAATATGGATTATTAAGGAACGTGTGATGTTAAGCTCAAGTCGCTCACTTAAGCTAACAATAATTATTATGTGAGGCTGTGGTATTCCAAAACATTTGACTTTCATATGATTCCAACCTTATACGTATAAAAAATGAAAAGTTTCACGCCTTGTCTAGCTCTCCAAAGAATCTTGTTATGTGACATACGAGGTCTACTGTAGAAGCAAAAGTAGAATGGCAGATACAGCCAACAGTACAGCTAGCACAATTCCTCCAATGCCAACTCCCAGGTTCGCATCGTGGAGAAGAAAACCCCCAATTAAGCCTGATGCAGTAGATAGAGCCAGGTTGATGGAAACAGAGATGATAGCCAGCTTTGCCTGACGCCGGGCCTGCGCCCTTTTGGCATCGATGTTGGCCACTTCTCTCTTTGAGTATCCGAGTTAGTCAAGCTGTGGGGTGTTGCCTGTATGGGAAGTGGCTTACCTGAGGTTGCGGGTCCTGGGTCCCGTTATTGATCGGCGCCGAACCGACAGCTTCTTGCTGGCGGGGCACCATTGGTTCAGTGCCTGCGGCAGGGAATGGAGTTTCTGCAGCGGCAATAGCTCTCGGGTAAACTGGAGCTGTTACTGGGATTGACCCTCTGTAGGGCAGAGTGATCAAGTCGTGAGACTGGGGCGCGTATTGTTGATCTAGCTGCGTCTGGTTAGCGTAATGTAACTACATTCATGAAAAGCCTACCTTAGCAAGATCAATGGCAATGTCGCCGCCAGCAGTACTGGAAGTTTCAACACTTGGGACAATATTTGCACCCATAATAAAGAGATTATGCGAGAAGATGAACTGATATCACCTAACTAAGTCATATCGAAGTGGTTGCATGGAAATTTATACGATGGCCCTACGTCTGCATACAATCCCTATGCATATGGCTGGGGACGCGCTCTCTCCAGTGTGAGAAGCTTAAGTGCTACGGTGACAAGATGTGGAAGTCCACTACTCTTTCCTCGCTGCTGCGAGTTCACCCTGAGGAGCACGGGGCAAACAACCCCTCTCTAACTAATTTATGGGTTGGAAACAGGGCGGCTTAAGGAAATACCTCAGTTATGAATTAAAAAACTAGCAAATAAAAGTATAATTATAACAGTGGAGATCTTGCGGTGCTCGTCATTGAGATTGCTCAAACTCGCTGCAGCGAGTTTGTCTCTATCCATCAACGGCGGGGTAGTGGCTCAAGAAAGCTGGCCCTTCTTCTTTCTCCTCACGGAGGCAAAATTCTCTTCCCGATTTCATTCCCTTCCAAAGAAAACACGACCAGCAACCTGATCTATTATACGCATTTTTAATTATTGACTTTTAGCGCTAGCCTTCGAGAGTCCCTTGGTAGCTGCCGAAATGAGTGAGCTGACCTCCAAGCTGCAGCTGCAGGTCCCACCTAGCGATAGCAGGGATGGCCTCAATAGCGGCGACACTCCTCCTGTTTACGCAGACGCCAATGGAATGGAACCGCGCCTCCATTTTCTTGGGAGAGTACGTCTTGCGAAATTTGAGACGGACCAGACAGACTTACAGCGCCGCATCCATAGCATTCGCAATAGAGAATGCATCTTAAAGGGACGATTCAAGGACATCGAACTTGATACTTTAACTGACGAGGGTTATTTCTCCAAAAGAACCTCTCCGAATTCGCAAGAGGATACTTTAACAGACGAGGGATATGTCTCCAAAAGACCATCTCTGAATTCGCAAAAGGGGACTTTCGAACTGGACAAAAAGGCAGCAGTAGATCTTGCGATACAGAGTGCAACCGCCGAGTTGTATACCGGCTTACGGGCAAAGGCAAGACTTGGTTTAAAAGAGACAACGTACCCACAAAGCTTGGGTATCGAAGCTGCTATGTCTTCTGTGGCAATACGTACCCCGGACGACACGACGATCGATCACATACCCTTCAAACCCTTCAAAGTCCTACCTGCTGGCCGTGGAACGACAAGGGATACCACGGAACCCCCATCCACTGAAGATCCTTTCACAGAATTCCAATACAGTTCGCGTGGTGAGTTGTTAATGGGCGACCAGCCTATTCGCCCTACTACAAGACCTGGTAAAACGGACAACCTTTTGAGACATGCTTCCACTGTGCAATCCGAGTCAAGCCTCATTCAGTCTGATGAGGACCCCTTGACAAATGTTGAAGAAGAAGAAGACCGCCTGCATCGCCTACCAAAGATTATACCGGAGCAAGGAGTTACTTACAGAGTAATTACATGCAATTCAGGACCTGGCGAAGGCTATACTTCGAACGGAACTAGCACATCGGAAAACCAGCAGAGCGCACCTAGTCAAAGCCTTTCAGGTAATAATAGACGCGATAGAGGTAAAAAGAAACGCGATGAGGACAATAATGCAGATAAGCCACACAAAAAACCATACCCAGAAGGAGTCAGAGATGGGAATGGTCGGCTTCGTGTCCTAGCATGTCCTTTCTATAGATGGGACCCAATTAAGTATCGCCTATGCCGTGGTTACCACCTACCATGCATGACGCAGGTAAAAGAACATATACGAAGGCATTATTGCCTTCCAAATTACTGTGGTTTCTGCCTGGGTGAGTTTGAAACAAAGGCAACCCTAGGCGAACACACAGCCAATCGCAATTGCACCGAGCATCTGGGACTCAAGTTCAAAGAGGGCTATGATAAGGAAGAGACAAAACATGAAGAGTTATTAGGGTTAGGGCGACGAGTTGACCAGAGGAAAACACCATGTGAACAGTGGTATGAGATATTCGACGCTTTATTCCTGCCTCACAAGCCACGGCCCCTTAGCCCCTATGCTGACGAAGGGCACTACGATACTGTCGAACATTTGCGGAAGTTTAAGCAACAGCCTGAATGGCAAAATACTTCGGATGCCTTCCATCGGGATCTAGTACCCGAGGGACTGAGAAGTCAAACTACCCGCGAGTGTAACGATCAATACTTAGAGACGTTTCTTCGCAGTTTTGAACGATTTTGTATACTAGTCGATAGACCGCCCATAAACTCAGACTCGGGTTACCTTTCTCAGACGTCTCATTCCATGACGAACACTGCCGACCGTAGCCCGTTGGAACAGGTGCAGGGTTCGTATAGCCGCAGGCAGACTTCTAGCAGGTTTATCACTAACAATAGCCTTGCCATAGCGGAACCGTTAGCTACATTCAGCTCCTACCCACTGGGAGTGTTCAATAACACGGGCTTCTCATACGACAATGATATTAGTTGGCCACAGGAGACTTATCCCGACACAATACAGCCTAACATGCTTCAAAGAGCATTCAATCCAGAGATGGACATAGACGTATCCCACCAAGACAACCTTGCCAGCGCTGCTACGAACGGGGACCACTTAGCTGACGAGATGGAACAGCCTGAATAGGTCTAGGGTTGGAATTAGCAGCCGCAATAACATAAGAACTTTTATAGTCTTTTAGTATATAGAATTATTTGTACCTGCTAAGTTGTGGAAGTAATTGCCAAAATCCATATGCAGCCAAATTTAGTGTAACGGTTTAAGCGAGTATATTAACAACTGGCTAGAACTACTATAACGAGTATCTAAAGCTAAGGAGGAAAGAAAGAAGAGAACAAGAATGCAAGAGCTCGCAAAGCTCTTGTAGGCTTGTGAGCTCGCTTCTGCTAATCTCGCTTGTTGCTGGGGGTTACCAGTAACAAGGTTAGAGACGAAGGCGAGAGCTCCAGCCGAGCCACCATCGGGCTCAGCCCGTTACAGTGACCATCTCAAACACAAGCTTTTACCCAATGCACAATCCAGTACTCTGATCCGCACCTTCCATAGTCTTCCGGTATATATATATAACCAAAGATGCTAGGATAGCCCATCCCACTCCTCAAAAGTAAAGCCCCATGAGTTAGGAGGCGGCACGAAATAAGCATGTAAAAGAGCAACACAGGAATAGTAACATACTTTGTGACACTTTCTAATTTCCTCGAAGATAATAGCCCAAACGAAATGTGGCGGGTTGTATAGGTAAATTAGCTCTTCCCTCTCTGGAATCCCTAGCTTGGCTAAATTCGTGCCTATAGCATTATGGGCAGCGAAATAGCTTTCATAAAGTGACGAAAAGTCTCTTAGATATTGGTTTGGGGAGAGCTTTAAAACGGCCGGGTTGCAGATAATTCCCATCGCGAGGTCCACGTATTGTTTGACTGTAGGGAGCCCGGTGCCGATCGCTTCGCAGAGCCGGTAAGCAGGGATTGGGCTTCTCGTTGACTTGTTTCGCGTGACTGTTTCCAAGAGTAGAAAAGTACCGGAATAGCGAAAAATCAGAAACACATCGGTCTCCGGAATGCTGCATATGAATTCGGACACTTTCCCCTTTCCTCGATTAAGAATTTGCATCTCGGAACCAGATTCGAGACAGCAATACGCGGGTTGAAGTGATTGAGATGACGAGAATATATCTAGAAGACCTGGATCTTGGTAGAAATCTATAATTCGAGCTGAAAGTACGCTTGCTCTCTCAAAAAAGAATGACCTAGAACCCAATTTTGTGCCAGGTTGCAAGGCGACAATCCTTTTCGACCATGTAGTAAAATCTTCCGCTTGCAAGAAGCGGTGAATATTGATTCTCAGATTTGTTTGAAGAAGCATATTGACCACGAAAGGAGACTGCTTCTGAAAGTAAAACCGTTTGACCCCGAGAAACAAGCCAACAGGATCCAGCGAATAGTCAACCATATCAGCCCGAAGCTGTTTGCAATCGGAAGCTATTGACAGTAATCCGAACACTTTGTCACGGCAATCAAAGCACTCTGATGTATTAGAATGTGCCAGAAGCTCTAAGAGCGTTAGCGACTCATCACCCCAGAGTTTTTTTCTATATTCCAGCAGGGTACGTGCTTCACTGTCATACAGAGGGCGAGATTGAAATTCTGCACCTTTACTCTGCAGTGGGTCTTTTCGAGCCGCTATCAAGGAAGCTAAGGTGTCCCAGGTAACGGATTTCGAGCCGCAAAAAACACGAATATGCTTAGCGAGCGTCACTTCCTGCTGTATCCAGAGGCGTTTCCAGTAGGATCTTTCTAGAATATCATTAAGCGCTGTAGGGGACACTTCTTTTTGATTATTTATGTCGTCGAGTAATGAGTCGGTTGTATTACTCCCATCTCCCAGCCATATAAAAACTTCCATGGCATTCTGATATATTTCCCCCATACGGCTAACCTGGTGGTTCTTCTCTGAAACCGCTAATTGATCAATGCAAATAGCGTCAATCCAGAGAACAGTATCCTCACTCAGTTTGCGTATTGCTTTTAGAGCAGCCAGCAGATTTGGACGAATTATAAAGGCGGTATTGTTGACATAAATCCATCTATCCCCATGTTCACCCCACATATACGATAAAGCGTGATAGCGAAGGTTATCATCGCTAAGCGATACTGTAAACAGCTCTAGTCTTATGGGTGCATCTGGTGGAGCTTTTTGAATCTTGCAAAGTCGGATCTCATCAGAACATTTGTCCAGAGTTGGATAGGAGAAACATGGCTGGAACTCGCCGCGTATTGGCATTGTAACTCTCGGAAACAGAATGGTTGCTTGATAGGAAGTATGTAGTTGTGGTTTCGAAGTCGGCATGCCATTTATCACAGTCGTCTCTGTACCTGTCAACTATACTTGTTCTGCCCCTGCACTTTTGTGCTCCTGGGTTCTGCCTTAGCCTCAATATGTGACGTGGACTAATCACCAATACCACGGTCATAAGTGTTAACATTCATGCCTGATGCGGGGAAGCTCAGCCCAACCTGCAAGGTTGGATCTATTTTATGGAGACTAACTGGCTCAAGTGACAAATGTTTGACAAGTTCGCCTCTAACTGCGCCATATGCACCCAACCGCCAGTATACATTGGTGGGTTAGACCTCCACCTGTTAGGCACCAGTACAGTTCAGCTTTTGAGGCTGCGGCCTCTTTTTTACGAGCCAAGTTAGTGCATCACCCTCACATGATGCATCGAACGAATAGTCTGTGCTGCTTGCGTTCCCAGTTTGTGCTGCGCCTTATTGCAGGAAACTCATGCATTACCAGTCGACTTCCCCGTATGCAACATGTCTCTTATGGACTGGAAAGTAGATGTAACGCTGGCGAAGCACCAATGTGGAATGGCTTTGTTTGCTTGGATGGGTGAGCGGGAAGACCCTTGTCCAAGAGTACAGACCGCTATGGCTAGGCAGACTCGTTCTGTATTGGTTAACGGCACCACCCGCATGCAGCTAAGCGCCAATGTGGAGCGATCGTTTCACATATTGTGGTAGTTGGACAATGTCTGCTGAGGCTAGAAACACTGCCTCTTCATTGTTCGCTGAGCCATTCGCAGCTCCACGGCAGCCAGCCCCTACGATACTCTTGCCTTCCCGGACATCGATCCGGTGGTCTTGAGCTACAAGGCGATTATACAATTTTCACATCTCACCGCGGACTCCTGCTTGGGGTCGTTATTGGCTGGGATCTACTAAGCCGACGGCGACCAAAATTGCATGACTGATTTCAGCCTCACTTGTCCACCACATCTTCCACAGCATTCCTCATCTTCGACTTACTTGTTCCTTCCATGCGGCATTGTACCAAAGGAGAAAGTGGTGCGATTATACAAGATCTCAAGTGCTAGTCGGTTTATGAAATGCACTTTTCCTTGGTCCGCGTGGGATCCTAAATTTCATCCGCAGAGTCACTTTGACTAACCCTGCCCGAAAACTATGGCCGTCCTCGACACAAGCTTGGGTTGATGGTAATCATCGCCATGTTGGAAACTACGGGTCTAACTGCGCGGCATGCGATCAAAATGAGCTCGTTCAGCGGCACCAACGCAGCGAAGATGATAGAAACAAGTTTGTGTTTCACTGGGAAAAATCGCTACCGGCTATGCAGTCATCCAAAATAGCGAGGAGAGAGATCGGATTGGCGTGAAATGTGATGGGGCGCTTTGTGTTGAGATGCTCCGCCGCCGATGCCAACCATTAAACCAATTTAGATATCAGGAAAGCTGCGTGGCAGGCCCTTGCCGACGCTTGCGGCAGAGGCTATGCCGTACTCCTCTAGAGGCGAAACAGCAATAACGACGTTATGTTTCCCAACTTTGCGCAAAGCGTAGTCGTTTTCGTTATTTTTAACGTTGTCCGGCCTTTCGTGCTCTTCGTCGAGAAATTCCCGCACGGCGATCGGAATGCTCCAAAGTGAGAGCGTTTAGCGTGGAACCCGTTTTTACTTAGTAGAATTTAACTTTTGTTAAAATTTGTCTTCCAGCGCATACTAACGCACAACCACAAGCAATTATGTGCTAAAAACTATATAAATAGATAGCTAGTACTTAACTATAAAAGCTAATATAGTATTTTTATTTATCCTATTTAATATAGTAGTTTTATTCTTACTTAAAGACAAATTTAGAGGTTAAATTCTAGCAATAGGCTTATGTACTAACGCGCTAACTAACCTCTAATACACTCTAGTTCACAAGGCGCTTTTAGCTCCCACGTGGTTCCTATATTAGAGACTAGTTAGAGACTATTTAAATAACTTTAAATCCTTATTAGTAATCTACTAATATAAATTAATGCAATCTAGTTAGGGTAATAGGTTAATGCTTAGTTTAGAATTAACCTATTACTAGTGCTATTTAATAATAATAAACCTATATTTATAAGAAATAGAGCCTAATGCTAGTAAATCTCTCTAACGCCTTAATTGCTAGTTAGTATAATTTTAGGGGACTTTTTATCTTTCTAGCCTAAAAAAATGTTAATAGTTGCTATCTAAAATAAACTATTAGTTTTACAGGGTTACAACCTAAAATAATAATTAAAATAATAATTCTAATGTGGTAATACACTAAATATAAAGTATTAGAGGAAGGCTTATTTGTAATCACGCTTATAGTTATCCTTACAAAATAATATAGGGTATTCTTTCTTAATTTATACTCCTATTAGGATTTTAGGAATTATTTTCTTACTAATCTTTGCTACTAAAACTGCTATAGCTGCCCACAGTACAAAGGAGTTCTTGTACTAGAGCCTAAATATCTTATTTAAGCTTTATTTATATAAGTAGGTCTTAAACCTAGTAGGCAAGATGCTAGACACTAAAGCTTAAGATTAGGTAGCAATTATTAATAGTAAGAACACATAATACTATAGAATTATTTTAGCTTGTAATATAATTAAATAACAGACTGTATAAGATAAGAATTTAATTATTATTAAGGCTAATATTATATAGTTATCCTAATTAAAATTTATAGTTAGCTATAGGGTAGCACTTTTACACTTAAATTACTAAATACTATATATATTTACTATTCTAAACTTAATGCTAGAGAGCATATAAGAGATTAATAGAGTATTTCCTAAATTTATTTAATATTAGTCTTATTACAAATAATTTTATTTTGCTGCTAATTATAAGCGCTATTATATACTACTTAGTACTATAATAAGGCTAGTAATAACTAGTAGTAAGGCTTTACTAATAAGAATAAGATAAATAAAATAAGAATTAGGAGATAATTAGAATAGGCCTAACGTGAGTGCATAGCGAGTGCGCTAATATAGCAAGTGCGCCACTTTGCCCCAAAATATAAACATGCTCCTTACACCGCAAAATATCTCTACTAAAAAATTATAGATTCTATCTTAAATAAAAGTTAATTACTCTTAGCTATTAAAGCTCTTAAGTAAAGGCTAAAACTAAGCATCTAGGCTACTATAAGAATCTATTATGTCTCTTAAGATATACTATAAAGAAGATATAACTATATCTAATTAAGGTATAATATTATACCTAACTATTAAAAACTTATAGATCTAGAAGAATTAATAATTATTTAATACATTCTTAACTTAGATTTATAATCTTTCCCTTCTTAGCTTACTAGTGTAAAAGATATAGCAAATTATCTGCTTGCTAATTATAACGCGCCTTCTATGGGATTATAATAGGCTTTAAACTTTATTAAGCGCTATAAAGAACTTACCATATATTTTACGCATTAATATAACTATTAGAGAGCCTTATGTAAAGATCTAAAGATAATTAAGCCTTAGTTTAAGCTTATATATAATATAGTTATAAAATATAGCATATATAAAGATAATTTCTATAACTTTAATAAGACTAGCTTTATAATAGGCATAATCTTAACTATAATAGTAGTTATAAGCTTAGATAGATATAGCAAGCTAAGTTTAGCTTAACTAGGTAATAGAAAATAGGTTTTAGTACTCTAGTCTATTAATTCCTAAGGTAAAGCTGTAAGGTGCGCGAGCGCATAGACCCCGCTTTGCTACCACTCACGTGTTAACACATAATTGCTGCTATTTAGCTAGCACCTTATATATCTAGATATGTAAGAGTAAGCTTAAGTCTTAAATATAATATACCCTCTTACTACTACCTAGCTTTATCTTTTAATATACTATACATATTATAATTCTTAAGCTTTCTTTTAAGCTACCTAGAAGCAATATAGGGACTAGAAGCACACAAAATACTTTTATACCTATAGTAAGCACCTAAATAGCCTTAAGTACAGAAAATACTATAATCTCCTACTAAGAGATAGCAGTTTTCCTTCTAATTAAGGCAGAGCAGGCAGCTATTTGCGCGTAAATTATACAGCTAGAGAAACTATAAAAATTATAAGAAAGAGAGAACTAACTACTCTAACTTATAAATTATATAGGCAGCTACTTATCTAGCAATACTATAATAAGGCATTAGTAAGACTCCTAGAACTTCTTAGGTAGTAGTAGCTAGGAGATTAAGGTTAAGAATATTATAGCTCTCTCTTACCTAACTAACCTGCAAAAGTATAAGATCTAGATAAATAACCTAACTTATACCTTTAATAGGGCAAAATATAAGTACTATTATAACTATTAAAAGATTCTCTTTGCTCTTAACTATATAACCTCTATGTGTAGGGCAAGATAGGACTAATACCTTAATAATAAACTAGATAATAAGCAGGGGGAGATTAAAGATAACTAGGATAAATTCTAGGCTTAGATACTTACCCTACTAAAGAACGCTATAAATAGGAAAGCCTAGATAGCAATATAGCTTAAAAAGGCCTAATAGCTTAGCAGGCAAAGCCCTAGCCGCCAAAAGCGGGAAATTGTCGGACAATTTTTTTATTCCCTTTAGTAAACAATATGTGATAAGTGCAATAAGTGTAATAAGCATAATAAGCGTAATAAGCATAGTGTGCGTATATGCTATGTAATTTTATAAAACTAGATTATTATGTAATAAAGTGATGTGATTAGCTAGCGTGGCTAGGGTTAAGGTAAACCCAAGTAAACCTAAGCAAACTAGAGCGCTCTACTAACGCCACATAATAAAGAATGCCTATAGTAAGAACTAAGTTAAATAAAAAGAAAAAAGAGGAAGATAAAGCAGTACTAATATGCTATATGTGCCTTAAAAAGTAAAATAGAATAATTCCCCCCCTCTCTAACTAGGTTAAGTAGATATATATATAACTATAATAATTTCCATTACTTATCCTAGAGAGAGCCTATAGGTATAAGGCTAATATAACTATAAAAGAAGGTTTATAGAGCGCTATAGCATTATAACCCTAAAGAAAAGCAATAAAGCGTAATATAAAGGCATAAGAATAACTGCTAATCTAAAAAATATAAAGATTAAAGAGCTTATCTAGGTATAAGAGAAGCATAGTATATAGATATATCTAGGATGCTATACTACTATTCTGCTAGTAGATAGTAGTATTAAGTAATACTATAAAAGGAAGTATAAGTTAAAGGGGTAGGCTATAAAGTATATACTTACATATAAGAAAGAGCTATCTCTAATGCTTTATAACCTATATAAAGTAAAGCTACTAGTAAATAGTAGTATTACTATTAATTAGCTACTAATACTAAGGGGGTTTTAATGCTTATATTAACTATATAACTTTCTAACTATACACCTAAATAGTCTAACTATATACTATACCTGCCTATTAAAGGGTTACTAAGAGGCTATAAATATAAGTATTACTATATAAGTGCGTTTTAGAGAGAAGGTCTTACTATAGTTATTTTTAAAGGGAGAATAGGCTTACTATTAGATTATATTAGATATTACTATAGATAATAATAGCTCTAAGGAGGATTCTAGCTATAGTTCTAGGTTTAATAATATGCTTTTAAGCTATAGCTAAAAACTAGCTAGTAATAAGAATAAGTATTAGAGAACTAGAGAGGCCCTAGGTAGCGCTAATATAGATAACCTATAGGTATTATAGATAGGATAGGTAGAGCACTTCTAGGAAAAAGATCTTGCGTAGATATACTGTATAAGTAAAGGCCTAATATTAAATGCAAAACTAAAGTAGGTATAGGTAATAATAGAGAAGCAGTAATAATAGTAGCTTAGGATTATTACTAATAGCTTTAAGCAAGTAATAGCGTAATATACTAGCTATTTAAAGCTTATACCTTAAGAGATACTATAATAGCTAAATAGCATTAAGCTAATAATACTATATAGAAAGCTAGTCTAGCTTAAGAATTATAAGAGCTTAATAGATAACTATAAGAGGTATATAGCGCATTACTTATACTACTGCTTTAGAGCATAGTAGATAGGCTAGAAAGCAGCAAATATAAAGCTTAGGGTATAGTTCATAAATCTACAGTAGGATTAGCTCTATACTATGGTAGAAGGGGTCTTAGCAATTAATCTAAGATATAGTAGCGCTATAGTCTAGGGGGGTCTAGCGTTATTAACACGGCAAGGTAGGCCTAGCAGCAGCAGTAGCAGCATTATAGCAGCTAGTTAGTCGCGCAGGAAGGAGGAGCAGGAGCAGTAGCACTAGGCAGCAGAAGAAGATGCTAGGAATAGGCAGGATAAGGTAGAACTAGAGGATATACTAGACTATAGTATAATAGAGTTCTAGATTATATCTATTAAGCAGAAAATAGCATTTAATATTTTCTAGAACCTACTAGTTTACTTTACTGCTATTCTTAGTATTAACCTAGAGAAGCTATCTTATAAGCATATAGCAGATTATACTAGTTAGCTAGTAGGTCTAATATAGTATATATAGCTGCTTATACTAGAGTATATCTTTAAGGATTAGTTTAATAATCTAGAAGAGCTAGACTTTACTGTGCTAGAGAGGTTTTAGAAGAAGCATTATAAGTAGCTTATAGATAGCATATATATGCTATTTAGTAATATAATTATATATATAGCGTATAGTAAGAGCTATTAGGAAAAGGAAGGGGGCCTACTAAAAGTTATATAGAAGAATAATAAAGGCGCGCTTTACTTTAAGAGCAATTAGATTTTAGTGCTAGAGTTTAGACAGGCAGTATATAGAGCGGTTAATAATGCTAAGTAGCTACTAGATAAGCTTATATTTAGATATTAGGCTAAGATAAAGGTAGCGCTTAATATAAGGCAGATTATAGATAGCTTAACGTTTAAAGGTTTAGGTTAGTTATTTATAACTAATTACAAAAATAAATAGCTATAACTAGGTTATAAGTAAGTAGCTAAGCTAGGAAAAGAAAAGCTCTAGCGTGAAGGTAAGAGTAAGGGTAAGAGCTAGAGGCAAGCTAAAGTAGTAAAGTATCTTATACTACTATAATAATTTAAGCTAGTAATAATAGTCTAT
This sequence comes from Pochonia chlamydosporia 170, assembly GCF_001653235.2. Taxonomy (NCBI): domain Eukaryota; kingdom Fungi; phylum Ascomycota; class Sordariomycetes; order Hypocreales; family Clavicipitaceae; genus Pochonia; species Pochonia chlamydosporia. The sequence goes on along the minus strand of NC_035795.1, from coordinate 2,173 downwards.
TACTATATCTAGCTAGAGCAACTAGGTTATAGGCCTAAATTCTTAATAATAAGATATTATAATTCCTAGTAGCTTATATAGAATAGCTTTATATTTAATAGGCAGTTTATAAGTATTATAAACTATAATAAGAACTAGGCTATATATAGTATTAGGCATAAGGTAGCTTAGTTTCTACTAGAGTAGGCTAGGAAAATAATAGTCACGTATATATCTTAGCTTATTCTATTTAAGTAAATACTATATAATAAGGCAGGTATATAAGAGCTATTAAAGTTACTTAATAGATTTCTTTAGAAAGACATAGGGAAGAGTTAGTAGGATATAGAGCTACTAATAGACTATATATAACTTCTTATAGGCGTAGAGATTAGTATTATACTTAGCATAGCAAACTATTAATATATAGCAATTAAGATAGGCTAGTAGATATAGAGCATTATAATTTAGGCGCTAGAGATTAAAGCAAATAGCAATAAGGCACTAGATATAGATTCTTTATCTAGTAAGGTATAATAGGGGTAAAAGATAAAAAACATATAGGATTTACAGTTAATATATAGTAGTATTATTATAGGATAGGGTTAGGGTTAGGGTTTTAGGGTTAGGGTTAGGGTTAGGGTTAGGGTTAGGGTTAGGGTTAGGGTTAGGGTTAGGGTTAGGGTTAGGGTTAGGGTTAGGGTTAGGGTTAGACAGTTAAATGGACGCGTTTATTGCAGAATTATGAGCGATTCCAGGCGTTGGTGCCTACTTGCGATCTCCAATAGTACCAGGAAAAATCTCAAAAGTTTCGCCGTGCTTGGCTCATCAAGGGCATGTGTCTATCGTGTCGAGAGACAGCGCGTCTTACTGTTCCTGCGAGGGCGGGCGGGAAGACTCGCCTGGCCGTAAAAGCCTGTGTGTTACACAAAAGCCTCGGCAGCTGACTTCCCAGCCCCCTAACTTATCACTTTCGTGATTGGAGGAGACGCGTGCGGCCACCGTTTTGGTCACAGTGTGACGTGTCCTTGCAGACAGCGCGTACTGGACCAATCCTAACCCGAGTCACTATGGCGGTATTTCGCGCATAGTGCAAGTACAGTGCGACACACTGTACCCTTGGTCATTTACATGACACTGGTTAGGGTTAGTGGTTAGGGTGAGGGTTAGGGGTTTGAACCCAACGAGGCTTATCCAAAAAGCACCCTCCGCTATTGCCGACTGGAATACGCAAAATCTGATAGAGGCCAAGAACTGATGAAAGGAGGAACCCAAATCATTGAGCGCGGGAGTCCCGAGGCGACGTCTTATAGTGTACTCAACGGTTGCCAGACCAACTGGTGGGTCAAGCCCAACCAGTCAGACGAGGTGGTTCCCGAAGTCAGGGGGCGGTGCTTCGTAGCGACCCGAATGCTACTACCCCGGAGGGGCACCTTCCAACAACAAAAACACAACCACAGAGGCGCACGTGATCCAGGGAGACGCGTCTGTTTCGTGTCGTCCCACCGTTCAAATCCCCATTCATCCAATCATCAGCCTACTCCTGACTTTGAAAGTCCCACAACCTGGGCAGCGCGAGGCATTAACACCCAAGACCAGGACAACAAACAAACGGTGGCCCCAACAGACCCAACCCGAAAGTTATTCGCCGTCAGTTTCGTCACTTAACATATCAGTGTGCAGTATCGTCTTGTTCCAGGCAGACAGTAAGTCAAAGAGACTAGTATGTCTGCTGAGACTTCGAATCAGAGGTTGTTGGAGGGTTTCTGGTAAGTTCCTTTCCAGATTCCAGCCCTCTCTTGCTGATCGAAGGATCTCGTCGACGTTTATATATTCCCATACTGGGTTGTACCGGCCCGACAGCATTAATGGTGCAACCATTTCTTTGTCTTCTTTGGGACTTAAGAATATTGCCCGCTGTTCGTATGACACTTGTTTAAACCAGTTTTCCAGCACCTGGGAAGGATACCCTCTCCTTCTCAAGTTTATCATTATATAAAATTTGTGAGCCAGGCGAGCCCGCAAGCTTACGCGTGCGCTCACTGTCATTGGATACCTGTTCGTGGCCGGGCTCGGGCGGCACACATACAACCAGCTGCCGTTCAATCTCACTCAATGTTGCGTGACGCACAAATGATCCGCACACTCCAAGATCTCCCGCAATGACCCGTCCGCGGGTTGCTGAACGAAGCAG